>NC_062218.1:111454593-112704593 GCF_902686445.1 Sciurus carolinensis
ACAGGGTAGAATCTACAGGGAGCCCAGTTGGTTGAGGACTGTCTTCTGACTCCTTGTAATTCCAGAGGGATGGGAGAAGAGAGCTTGCAGCAATGAACACTGACCCCAGGAACCCATCCAACACCCCACAATAGCCTCTAAAGGGGAGAGTAGTGTCCTCACTCCAGAGTTGAGGAGCAAAGCTCACAGGGGCCAAGGAGAGCATCCTCCACCACAGGAGCTACAGAGCCAGCACGGAAGCCACACCAACCCGTCTCTCTCTCACAGGTGGGCTTTAGAGTAGTTTAATGCTCAATGTCTTGTCTTCTTGGAAGAGAAAATGGCCTCTAGTAGAGAGCAAAAAAATAACCCTATTCACCAAACTAGGCTGGTGACTCTTTCCATGCCACTCTTCAAATGTTCAGAAGACAGCTCTGTATCAGTTAGTCTGTATGTCAAGTGCATCCAACAGAACATGTCAGCTCTCTACCAAGGAACTAATTTTGTGTCATGATTTTAGAAATAGAGTTACTTTGATGTTTAAGATAAGTTAAGCCTGCTGGAGGGAGATTCAAGAATGACTTCCCTTCTCTACAAACAGTGATTTGCAGGATACTGGGAACTTTGAGAACCAATGAATGTCCTCAGAGCTTCACATCCAGTGTACATTTCTGGAACTGAGCTTAAAACATAAACATGTTTCATGAGATTTAGGTCAGATCTAATAAGGCAGAAAACAGAAACAGGGCATTGCTTCCTTGCCTTGGTTCTTTTAACCATGACACCTAGGACATTGAGTGATAAAGAAACCCCAAAATGTATGTCTTTCAGGGAACAAACAAATCCAATCAAGAAATGTAAAATGATAAGAAATATGCTAGGTACATAAAACCTGAAATTATAATAACATGCTTCATTGGAAAATTATCGTTTGATACTGAAGTTGAGCATTGAGAACAGATCTCATGCAGACTCCTTATTTAACCTCATCTGTTCTTTGTCTTCCATAATAACCAGGTGAAGTAGGTTTTCTGCCCTTACCATGAGTTCAGTGGTCAGCAGGAGGGCTTCAGGGCAGCTACCCCTCTAGCCAGTTTATTGTGTAATGGCAGAAACTGTACATGGGCAATCTAGTGATAAGAATAACCTAAGGCAGGTGTGTGTTATTTGACTATAAACCTCCACCCATCTAATCTGTGATCACCCATCTCCTAAATAAACCACCCGAGAAAGAAGGCCATTTTAGGCTGACACCTCTTAATTAATTGATTTCCTTCATCCTTCAACCAGAAGGAGCCTGTTTCATGGTAACAATGTGCTCTTGGCTTTTGTGGAGACTAAGCAAATCTTTTATAAGAAAAGGCTAAACTTCCAGCTAGGCTGGCCCTTTTAAAGCACAAAGAAGTAACAGGTGGTTTTGCTGCTTTCTTAGGTAGCTAGCAAACACACCTGGATGAGAACTAACCATCAGTGGCTTCTCTGTATTTCAAAATCCCAATGTTCAGTCCTGTTCCAAAGAAGTAAAGAGTGGATATCAAAAACACAGACATAACTGGGACCACTGACCATCTCTTCCTAAGCACCTCCCGCTCTGCATACCCGTCTGGTAAAGGCCGCCTGGTAGAGTTGCAGCATATATGAACCGGAACGGCTTGTACACGTTCTGGTAACAAGATTGAGAATAAGATGACAATTAAAATCCTAGAGTGGCTCCATTTGCACTGAAGGAGAAAATGATATGAGGAATCATGTGCTCTGCCTGCCACTGGTGTGGGGGTCCCTCGTTGTGGAAATTTAGTGCTTTCTATATGTACTGTTGGAACAACATGTTCCTAATCACAAGCCAACTATTTCAGCTGGTACACGAATGATGGATGGGAAAACTGCTGGTTTGAAAAACAGTACCGTGTAGTTTTGAGGTGATATAAGGGATTTTCAAGTGCAGTGTTGACTTCCTGTACTGCTCGAGAATGTAACTTGGCCTCAATGGCTACCAGAGAAATCAGGACCATTTTAAAGCACCAGGCTGGGATGTAGCCCTGGGGCAAGAAAGAGAATCTCCGCCACCTCTTCTCAGCAATGCATTGAGGGTTGGAGAATGGGCTGTGTTGTTCCTAAGAGGAAGAAAATATAAGATTGTTAGATTTGGGGGCTAGTTTAGTTCAAAGCAATCAAATTTATGTAAACTCCTCCAGGTGTAAGTGGGGTGCTTTAGGTTAAGCCACACTTTGATTAATCCAAGCACACTTTCCACTTCCCTTTGATGATCTGTCTCCTCTTAATAATTGTATAGATTATGAATTTCAGTTTGAAAAATATTTGAGGAGATTGACAGGTGGTGTGTGTATGCTTCATGGCCCTATTTAGTTAAGCTCTCTATTCTTAATTTGTTACTAACTCTTCCTTTGACTCAGGTTCATAAGAGCTTTGGGGGGAGTCTTCTAGGAGTACAAAATGTAGTTCTTTCCATGTGGGGAGCTACATCTTGACCTAACACTTTGATGTTCATGCTGTGCTTATTCTAACACCTTACAGGGTTTGCAGTACAAAGGCTGAGTTGGAAAAAGATGGTGAGTTTCACTGAGGTTTACTGTTTATAAGATGAGCTCCTTTACAGGGATATAAAGCAACTCCAAGTCCTTTGAGTTTAAAGCTACTGCTTGTAATATTCTGCTGAATAATTTTGTTCATATTGTTATGGGAATTGCAGGTTCTGCTCACCACTCAGTCTTAAAATTATTTGGGAAACATGAGTTAGTGAAATAAACAGGTTTATTTAAAACAGCACCGAGGAAGACAAATCTCCATTTGGGGGAGCTTGGGAGTGAAGAGCTTTTGTATAAGGAAAGGGGAAACATACATATGTAGATTTAACCAGGCTGTGTTAGCCAAATAATGCATTACAATTCCAGTTTTTCAACCCCTGCCGGCCCCTGCCCAGGCACTGGGGACAGTTCTTCAGTTTCCCATTCTTACTATGAGGGAGGCTTAGATGCAGAAAACCAATTTATCAGGAATTTGGGGAGATTGAGATGTTTCATTTAAAGAAATTCTGTTATAATTAAGTTTAGGCCTAAGCATAGTGGGTACCCAATTGGGGTCTTAGCTACTGTGTATTCAGATACATTAAATTTACTTTTGTAGCCAGGCACAGTGGTGTACTCCTGTAATCCCAGCAGCTCGGGAGGCTGAGGCAGGAGGACCACAAGTTCAAAGCCAGTCTCAGCAACTTAGCAAAGCCCTAAGCAAGTCAGTGAGACCCTGTCTCTAAATAAAACACAAAAACTGGTTGGGAATGTGGCTCAGTAGTTAAGTGCCCCTGAGTTCAATCCCTGGTACCAAATAAATAAATAAATTTACTTTTTTAGTCAATTTTTACTTTATTTGTAACTTTTTTACAGCTTAACCTTATTTATTTATTTATTTATTTATTGGTACTGGGGATTGAACCCAGGGGCATTTTACCACTGAGTTACATGCCTAGTCTTTTCCTTTTCCTTTTGAGACAGGGTCTTCCTAAGTTGCTTAGAGACTTGCTAAGTTGCTGACGCTGATCTGGAACTTGGTATCCTTTTGCCTTATCCTCCATAGTTGCTGGGATCACAGTCATGTGTCACCATGCCTGACTTTTTGTTTTTTGTTTGTTTGTTCATTCTTAAACAGACTTTATGCTGGGTTTTATAATTTGGATTAGCGACTGGTAAGAAATTTACCAACCCTGATAGTCGTGTAACTTGGTTGAACTTTCATCATTGCTTAGTCTTTATCACTGCTATTTCCTGTGGGGATGTGGTTGGGCAAGGCATTGTGAGCTACTGGGTCATGTGCCTGATGTCTGCTTCTTTTGATCTTTGTGGTCGAGAGGACATGTCCACTGGAATGTGGACACTTGCATGGGTAAATTTACTAGATATTAATAAAAAGGCCAGGACTAAACCCATATGTTTATGAAGTTATAAAACCTATGGAGGCATTTTCAGAGCTTACTTTATGTATTAAGCAACAGTAACTGTACAGGGAAAGTTAAATATACTTTATAGAAAATGGGCTAAAACTTGCCTCTAGTGGAAGTTGCAATTACATTAATCAAACCTAAAGATAGCCCCCTTAGAGAAAAAATGTTAAGTTTAAATGCTATGTTAGTATTGGGGAACTTTTTAGTAACCTTATAAAGAAAAAAAATTTACCTTGATAATCCTGAAAACTTGCAAAAATTGCAGAAATTGTTTTAATTATGAGTTGGGCTAAAACTTGCTTCTAGTTGAAGTTGTAATTTAATTTGGTAATTAATTTATCCTCAACCAGTGAATATTTAATACATATTTTAGAGGTTAATAATAAAAGTTATATAGTAGGTTAATGCTGAGCATATTAGTATATAAATTTAGAGATTTGAAGAATCAGGGTTGGGGTGTTTGTGGAATTAATCACATATGTAATAAAAGTATGTTTCATGTTTATATACCTGGTGTTCTTGTACAGGTGTGTATCATAAAATGGTCAGTGTGAATGGATTAATAACTTCTGGATCAAATGTGAATAAAGTATATTCAGTTCCAGTCAGCTACAAGGTAAATGACTGTGTCAAAGTCTCAATGGTTATGCTAGATCATAGCATCCGCCAAATTTAAAAATCCCAAATGTATGACAGCCATTATGGTGAATTTGGGTTGAATAGTCATTTATCCATCAAGACTAAGAGGAATAAGTGGGTGATCTTAGTTGTGATGGCCCTGAAGAAAGAACCAGATGCCAGGAATTGTTTTGGTATAGAAACCCCCTGGAGTGGAAAAGGGATGCTCTCTGAGAGGGTTGGTTTCATGGGGTATGATAGATTGAGAGATCCCCATTGAAGGTGATAAACATGTTGACAAGAATCAATTTGACTTAATATGCAGGTATAATAACATCATCTCATGGAAGAATAATAATAATTAAAGTGGACTATAATAATCATGGAAAATAAGTATATATAATTCAATAATGAGTTATGTACTTTTATATAGGTTTATGCATGGAGAATATATCTTAATGTTCAATTAAACACGTATAAATTATGATTTCACACAAATAGTACTAGCATATTATTAGTGGGGTAGGAATGTGCATGCTGTACATAGGAGTTGGAATTTATATTATAATTTATTAATATATAGTACTTGAAATGATTTATTTGCTTTATGTAGAAGAATGAATAAATAATTTTAGTAGAATTTCAGCTTTAGATGTTGATGGTTAGGCTGTAGGCTTGTTTCTTGACTATCCTGGCGAGAGTATGGCTCTGTTTTTGGGTTACAAAACTAAAGTGAGAGTGGGCCGGCCCGCCATCCCAAACATGGCGGCTCCGCTGGGCGGTATGTTCTCCGGGCAGCCTCCGGGGCCTCCGCCACCCCCGCCGGGACTCCCGGGCCAGGCTTCCCTTCTCCACGCAGCGCCTGGCACGCCGAGAACTTCTAGCAGCACCTTGGTGGACGAGTTGGAGTCGTCATTCGAGGCTTGCTTTGCTTCTCTCATGAGTCAGGATTATGTCAATGGAACTGATCAGGAAGAAATTCGAACTGGTGTTGATCAGTGTATCCAGAAGTTTCTAGACATTGCAAGACAGACAGAATGCTTCTTTCTACAGAAAAGATTGCAGTTGTCTGTCCAGAAACCAGAGCAAGTTATCAAAGAGGATGTCTCAGAACTAAGGAATGAATTACAGCGGAAAGATGCGCTGGTGCAGAAGCATTTGACAAAGCTAAGGCATTGGCAGCAGGTGCTGGAGGACATCAATGTGCAGCACAAAAAGCCAGCTGAAGTCCCTCAGGGCTCCTTGGCTTACCTGGAGCAGGCTTCTGCCAATATCCCTGCGCCTCTGAAGCAGACCTGAGAGGGGTCTGGCCTACAAGGTAGCCTCTTGAAGACAGTTTCACCAAACGTCTCTGTGTGGACATGACATTTTAGAAGAATTATTTGCCAGGGGATGAGTTGGTGTTAATTTTGTTTCTACCTAAAAATTTCCCTGATTTTTGTGAACTGTTAATTACTTGATTAGTTTATAAAATGCTTATGGCTTGGTGAACCAAGTGAGATTTGGTTTTGTTTGTAGAAAAGTTTAGACTTAGTTTGATGACATAGATTCTTTCTTGTTTTTTTGCTTGTTTTTAAAATTTTTATATGACTTTTATATACTTTTTTCCAGTTGTTAGTTTGTTATTATCTGAGGGGGAAAATTACAATACTCCAGAATCAGGGGAGAAGGAGTTTGGTTTTAGTCCTTTAACATTTACTATCCATTCATGATAGTAGAGAAAAATATGTAAATTTGCTGTCTCAAGACTTTGAACTACCTCAAGAAGAGGAATCTAATGCAGTGTTTGTAATGCTTCCATAGTAGCGCAGATATTTTGTAAATTTTTTTGTAAATGGGGTCAGAAAAAGGGTTAAAATATGCTGTTGGTGTAGTAATATCACAGTAGATCCTTAATTTGATGCTGCCTTTTGTTTAGGTGAGTTTGTGTTGTGTGATGTTGCCTGTTTGATGGGGAGCTGTACTAGGAGCATGATATGCTAGATGCCTTGCAGTAGTTAACCAGCATGAGTAACAAGCAGACCCAGTCTCTAGCAGGACAGCTGGGACACAGGTGAAGTACGAGGGGTCAAAGCTTGGTCTGATTCTTTTTCTTCTGAATTTTGTGTTGTTTTCTTGTGTTTTGTTTTACTTTTTGGTGAAGAAAAGTCAGTTTACATGAAGGAAGATTCTTGCTCATGAATTTGATTGCCAGGGACTAGGGCCTTGGGGTGGAGGTGACCTGCAGAGTGATCCTCGGCTCCTTCACCTCCATAGAGAGCTCCCGACTCCTCTGGGGAGGGTATTTGCCCCTTGTTGGAGGAGGTTTTCTGTTCTCTGTTGTATCTTTGCTTAGATTACATCCCTTCAGCCAGTACAGACACTCCACTGTCTTCTGAGTAGTCAGTAGGTCTGTGGCTCTTTTGTCCTCTCTGACAAGGAAGATCCTTCCCCACACACTTTGATATCCACTCTTGTTCCTGGTCTGGCCTGGGTGCCACCTGGTCGAGAAGCCTCCACTCTATTCCAAGGCACAGGACTTTCATTCCTTCCACTGCCTTGTAGGTTAGGGTATGGTATTTGTTTCTGTGCCCCTTGCTGCATTGTATGCTCATGGGAAATAGGCATCACTCCTATTAGGTGCTGAATATACACAACATGTATTTTACATGATACTTTGTTCTCACTTTGTGTGTATATGTATGTGTGTGTGTGTGTATATATATATATATATATATATATATATATATTACTCATTTTGTTTGTGCACTTTAAGGATGATATTTGTTTTGTGGACCTGTGACCTGTGTTGATCAGCCTGAGGCTAGCATATTCCCTTGGTTGGAATGTATAGGTCAAAACTTAAAAGTTATTTTTTACTCATAAGGGTTTAACCTGGTCATCTTATGCTAATTAGAAGCTCTGATTGTCAGCTTTAGGTTTCTTGATTAAAATCCTAAATAAACTAAGTTTGAAGCAGTCTTTCAATGATAAAGGTGTTTTTGGTGAAAAGATAGGGAACTGTTCTACTTGGTGCTTAGTGAAAATGTTTTGAATTAGTGTGTATACAAGTTATTGTCATTTCTTTATATTAATTCAGAAGTTTCCTGTTAAATAAATAACAATTTTTCAATAAAAAAAAAAAAACTAAAGTGAGGGACTCTTCATTTAAGGAACTTATTCTTGAATAGACTTGTGAGTGGTATAAGAATGAGGATATTAGCTGGGTATAGTAGTTCACACCTATGATTCTAACAGCTTGGGAGGCTGAGGCAGAATGATTGCAAATTCAAAGTCAGTCTCAGCAATCCTGAGCAACTTAGAAAGACCTTGTCTCAAAATAAAACCCTAAATATGGGGCTGGAGATGTGACTCAGTGATTAAGTGCCCCTGAGGTTCAATCCCTGGTATAAAAAAAAAAAAAAAAGTATGAGGATAATAAGAATATATAGGATAGATGTTATTTGTTCAGTAATTGTAAAAGGATGTTCTACTGATTGACCTCTGATTCATTTAAGTTCATGTGGTGGTTCATTGGCTTAATGGATGGAATGTCATACTTATTGTCTGGATAGATGAAGAATAATAACAATTGCTAAAATTAGGATTGAATACAAAGGCTAATACACCTCCTAGTTTATTAGGGAATTAGGGATTGTTATGATTTGGATGTCAGATGTTCCCTGAAAATTTTATGTGGAAATGCAGGAATGTCAGAAGTGAACTGATTAGATTATAAGCGTGCCAACCTAATCAGTAGATTAATCCATTTGGATCAATAATTTGAATGGATTACTAGACTGTAATTTTGGCAGGTAGGGTGTGGCTAGATGAGGTAGGCCATTAAGGACTTACCTTTGGGAATCGTATTTTATCCCTGACTCCTAGTTCTCTTCTTTCTGTGTTTCTGGCTGCCAGGAGCAGAATAGCTGTACCACACCCTTCTACCATGATGGTCTACCTGACCTCAGGCCCAGAGCAATTGACTCAGCCAACCATGGACAGAATCTCTGAAACCATGAAACAAAATAAACTTATCCTCTTCTAAATTATTCTTGTCAGGTATTTTGGTCACAGTGACAAAAAGCTGACTAACACAAGAATGAATCGTAAGATTGTATAAGCAAACAGGAAATATTATTCTGGTTTAATATGAGGAGGTCTATTGAGGGGATTTGCAGGTGCATGTTATCTGGGTCTCCTAGAAGATCAGGGGAAAATAAGACTAGTATTTCTAGTGTTAGGATTAGGAAATGAAAGCCAAGAATATCTTTAATTGTATTATAGGCATATCTGAATCCGAACTTATTCCTGGTGGATATTTTTATCTTGTTTCATGAAGGAATAGAAGGTGAATTATCACTAGCCTTGATACAATAAATGGAAAGAAGTGGAAAACAAAGATCATGTTAGAGTGTCTTTGTTGACTGAAAATCCTCTCAGATTCATTCTACCAGATTAGTACTAATGTAAGGAATAGCTGAGAGAACATTAGTAATGACAGTTGCTCCTCAGAAAGATACTTGTTCTCATGGTAGGACATAACTGACAAATGCTATGACTATAACTGCAAATTGTAGGGTGATTCCAGTATTTCTGGCTTCTAGAAAAGTATAGGAGTCATTATAGAGGCCTCTGCCTGTGTGTAAATATAAGCAGGTGAAAAATATGAAGGCTCCATTTGCATGGAAATATCTAGTACTTCCACAGTAATTTGCCTCAACAGGAATGTCTAACAGATGAGAATGCAATTATTGCATCTGATGTATAGTATGTAGCTAGGAATAACCCAGCAATGATTTGTAACACTAGGAATGCTCCCAATAGCCAAAATCTCACCATACTGGGATATTTGATGGGTCTGGTAGGTCAATGAATGAATGGTTAATAATTTTAATTAAGGGGTAGGTTTTTCAGATGTTGGTCACTAAAATTTCTATAGTTGAAATACAATGACCATTTTTCATGTCTTTTAGTTACCTCTGATGAATTTGGATTATCGTGGTGGGACTGGTGGTGAGATTGTTTTAAATTTTGATGGGTTGTTTTTGGTTTTGATGATGTTTCAGATTTATTTAAGAGGAATAGTTGTGGCATTTGTGTATACCATGGCAATAGTTACTGAAGAGTATCCTGAGACTTGGGGGTCTAGTGCAGTAATTTGAGGTGCAATTAATTTTGAATTTTTCCAAGGAATTATTTATGATTATATGGATAATGAATTATGATGAGGTAGAAATTATTGATTTTAAGAATATGGAGGATTGTTTTTGTGGGTGAACAGGTAGGTCATCTTTGTGAATTTTTCATAGATGTAGCTATGTTATACAGCTGTGGAAGTTGATTAGTGGTTGTAGTGATTGATTTTTGTTAGTATTGTGTTGTAATTGAAATCTCGTGTGCTAGCTAGGAGGAGTGAGATTAAGACACAGAAGAAATAAACCAGGAGCAGTGACACAGTTCTTTAATTCCAGCAACTTGGGAGGCTGAGGCAGGAGGATCCCAAGTTCAAAGCTAGCCTCAGCAACTTAATGAGGCCCTGTCTCAAAATAAAAAATAAAAAAAAAAGGGGGCTGGGAATGTGGGTCCAAGGTTAAGTGCCCTTGGGTTCAATCCCCCATATCAGAAAGAGAGGGAGGGAGGGAAGGAAGGAAGGGAGGGAGCGAGGGAGGAAGGGGTGCTTGCCTGTAATCCTAGCTGTATGGGATGATTGCAAATTTGAGGCCAACTTGGGTAATTTAGTGAGATGCTGTCTCAAAATATTACTATTACTACTGATGAAGAAAAGGGCTGAGGGGGTAGCTCAGTGGGTGGGTGGCAGAGCATCCCTAGATTCAATACCCAGTACCCCCCCACCCCACTCCCCAAACACAAAGTAATATAGTTTGACTAATCTCTTTTGGTCAGAAATAGTTGTCAAAACTGCTTTTGAAGGTGGGGGGATAATGTGGGGGACTTTTTCTAATCAGATTAGATCTAAAAGAGTAGATACTGTATTTTGAGTTGCTGATAATTTTGTGAATGGAAGTAAGGGGTGAACAATGGTTGGGAACAATTTTAAGGGGCTTGAGAATTTAGAGGTGAGGAGAATTAAACTTTAACGTTCCACCTCATTAGGTTAAGCTCAATTGCTAAAGTGAAGCCTAAATTAGTTACAGTAAAAGCTGGTATTTTTAGATAAAATGATACAGTTAATTGGGGCTTGTTTATAGGAATAAAGTTGTTGGAAATGAAAAATCCAGCAAAAGTGCTATCAATCACAAGATATTGATTGAATTTACTAGGAGGGGGTTGTTTCATTAATGTTAACTAAATCTAGAAATCAGGGTTGTCCTGAAAGTGCAAAGAGAATGTCTGTGCCAGCTGTTAGAGAAGTGGCAGTGAGGATCATTAATAGGGCTCAGGTGTTGCTTATGATGTATTTGTAGGTTCAATGATTAGATCTTTAGAATAAACATCTGTAAGAAAGGGTATACCTGTAAGTGCCAGGCTTTCAATTATTAATGAAGAAGCAGTAAATAGAATGGCTTTAAATAAATCTATTTTTGGAATATCTTGTTTGTTGTTAAGGTTGGGGATAATAGATTCTAAGCATACAAATAGTATAGCTTTAAAAAATGCATGTGTGCAGACATGGAGAAATGCTATATGTGGTTGATTGGTGCCAATAATTAATCCTAGTTGACTTGAGGTAAAAAAAAAAAAAAAAAAAGTGAACTGTTTTAATGTCATTTTGTTGAAGTGCAGGTGATTAGCATGGTAATAGTGGGTATGCATATTTACATTCAGATTGTTTTGTTATCTTATATTAATGGATAGAAGCAATTTAAAAAAAAAAATCCTGCTACTTCTGAAGTTCTGGAATGAAATACAGCCGATAACCAGAGTAGGCTCTTCCATTGCCAAGGGAATTCATGGGTGTAGGCAAAACTGGGCTGATTTACCAGTTGCTGTAGTATTAATAGTCCAATTAGAAGGAGAATATCAGGCTCATGGGTGAGTGTATTTGTTGAAGTTCTCATGTATTTTTGAGTATATTTAAAATCCTGCTATGGACAGAACAAATCCAGTATCTTCAATATAAAATATAAAATTGCTCAAAGAGCTGCTGTATTTGTATCTGGTCATATCATCATCCAATTATCAGGAATGATAATACCTTCTTCTCATTGGATAAAAAGTCAAGATTGTTGAGTGTAATGAATTAGTATGCCAATAAGGGAATATAAGTAGATACTTAAACAATTAGATAACATATAGATCTATGTAGAAAACTTTGACCATGTGACAAAAAGTTACTGGTATATTATTGAAAAGTAATCTAGTTTGTAATGGAAAGTTATTAAGAGTTTGAATAGTTATTCAGTGTCAAATAATGATTTCATGACAAATAAAAAATTAGAGTTGGAATTAGGTTAAACATAAAAGCATGAGATGGAAGTTTTTATGTAATGATGGTAAGATTATCTTTCTATTATAGTTGATAGGTAATGTTAGGATAATAAATGACAGTATAATAGAATACATTTATTACTTTTATTTGCAGCAGCACTAATTTTTTGGTTCCTAAAGCCAACGAATCATTTCCATTCTTTAAAAAGCCATATTGTGGGGAGATCCAAGATGGCAGACTAGAGGGAGGCTGCATTCCTTGTTGCTCCAGACTTGGGATTCAAGCAGAGGAAATACTGTTTCTTTGTGAGGCAGTTGTCCCTGCCCACTCATTCCCTTCTTTTTACCCCATTTGCCCACCATGATCACAGGCCCTCTGTCAGCACATCGCCTGTCTTTTGAGGGTAGATCACTCACTGACTTCCACCTATCATCTGCCATTTGCCCATTTGCCTGCCTCTTGCCTGCCCAATGCCCACTGCCCAATGTCCACATGCCAATACTCTGCCATTAACCTGCAGACCACCTGCAGATTGCCTGCTGCCCACTGTTGCCTGGAAGTCCATTGTCACTGTACCTGCAGGTTTGGTTACATGTGACTGCCACCATTTGGGGACAACAGTCAGGACCTGTAGGTTTACCACCACGGCCACTGCCATCTCAAGGCACGGCCACCTTGGTCTCAGGACTCAGGCCAGGGCCTGGAGATATATTGGGGCACCTGCAGGTCTGGTTGCACCTGAGGTCTTTCTGCTGGGTGTGCTAGTGGCTGCCATCTGGCTGCCTCCTTGCAGGGTCACTACTTTGAGTGCATGCTTGGTGGTCTCTCTGCAAGTTGAAAGGGCATTTGTATCTTGGCATTCGTATCTGCACAAGATAGGGTCTGGGGAAGCCGAAGCCCAGGTCCACCAGATTGCAGCTGGGTTTGCATGGGCTACTATGGGTCTGGCAAGTCTGAGGAAAGTTGGACAGGGGGCAGTTCCCTGGGGGAAGGGAGGTTGAAGAAACGAGAAAACCGGGCTCTCTACAGCTCAGTGAGTCCTGAAGAATGCAGGGACAGAAGGGGCCAGCAACAACTGGTGGGAAGACTGTAAGAGGCTGTGAGGGTATCTTGCTTGGCTCGCCCACCAGTGGTCCCACCGGACTGGAACTAAGATCAAACTTCAGACAACCCTGCCTATCTGTGGAGAAGGGAAGCTGAGAAAATGTTTGAAAGTCAACAGAAGCAATCAATTTTTGACTGAGACCTTCCTCCTTTTTTTTTTTTTTTTTTTCACCCTCTCTCTCACACTTCTACCATCTTTGAATTCAAATATTTTTTTATGCATCAGTTTGTCGAGGAATGGGATATTTGAATAGTATATGATAGTTTTCTTGTGTATTCCTGTATTTTTATTTTTTAAAAAATATATACATATTTTTTTCTCTCATCTGTCTCCCTGGATTCTCTTTCTCACATCTCTCATACTAACAGCCAACCTCTTATTAATTTCTCCCTCACTCTTACTATCAATTTTTACCTCTATCTTCTCTCCCTCTCCCTCATAAACATCACATCTTACACTACTGTTCCCTCATTGTCCATCATTTGAAACGGTAAACCCTGTTGGGGGCTGTGCCATGTGGGCTGTGCAAGGATGGCGCCTGGCAGCCAGCCAGACGTTGTTTTCATCACATTGGCGGTATGCGTGCACAGGTGTTCCCGAGTGCTCCTGCTCACGCCTACTCGTGATTGGGCAGCTGGCTCCTCGCCTGATCTCAACTGGCGTGGCCCTGCCCTCCGCCTCCTGGAGGGAATATAAGCAGGCAGTAGGTAGAAGGTAGAGAGCAGCAACTAGCAGAAAGAAGCGGAGAGAAGCGACTAGCAGAAAGGAAGAAGAAGCAGCAGCAAGCAGATAGAAGCAGCTAGCAGAGAGAAGCAGCAGGCAGTGGCGAAAGGCAGATCGCAGAGCAGAGAATTGAGAACACACCTCTAGATCACAGATAGGCAGATCGCAGTACGTGGGACACATCACCAAGAAGCAGCTCAGATAGATGCACCCTTAGTTCACAGGATGCAGGACGCACCTCTAAGAAGCAGCAAACCTTTAAGAAAGCGTAGCAAGCCTGTCTTTCTCTAAAACTTCCTCTCAAAGCAAATAAGTCTCATTTCCTCTATCCTCTATAAACAAGCAAGCAAGGAAGGAAGCAGCACAGAAATAGAAGTAGCTCAGTTAACAGTCCACCACCCATAAAGACCCGTGCAATTGTTGCTACGGGCGGTGACAAAACCCTTTAGCAAACTTACTGTTTCTATTGTAAGTAATAATTGAACACTCCATTTCTGTCTATTGTGACAAAACTGTAAACACCTTAATAGGAATCACTTGGTTTAAGGTGGCATATTGTTTGCATTGGGTGCTGTTAATATTGGTCTCCCCCTTAAAAGTGAGGTACTGGAAGCCTTCAGGGACACTAAAAGACTACAGAGTAGAATCTGTACCGCCTCAGCTCCATACCGCCAAATGAGAAGACACACAAACTACATGAATAAACAACAGAACAAAGTTCCTCAAACAAAGATGTTCCAACCATAGACTCCATTGACAACACAGTAGAAGAAATATCAGAGGAGTTAAGAAAACACATATTTGGATTGTCTTTGAAATAAAGGATGGTATTGGAGAGAAAATATAGGATATGAAAGATCACTTCAATAAAGAGGCAGAGATTATAAAAAGGTATCAAGCAGAAATCCTCAAAATGAAGAAAAACAATAAACCAAATTAAAAATTCAATGGAAAATATCACCAAAGACTACTTAAAGACAGAACCTCATAAAATGAAGGCAAAATATATACTCTTAAAAATAAAGTTGACCATACAGAGAAGATGTAAGAAATCATGAACAAGACTTCCAAGAAATATGGGATAACATGAAAAGACCAAATATAAGATTTATTGGAATAGACAAAGGTGTGGAGATACAAACCAAAGGAATGAACAATCTTTTCAATGACATGATATCAGAAAACTTCCTAAATCTACAGAATGAAATGGAAAATCAAATACAGAGGCTTCCAGGACTCCAAATGTACAAAATTACAGCAGATCCACACCAAGGCACATTATAATGGGAATGACTAACATATAGAATAAGGATAAAATTTTAAAGGCTATAAGAGAAAAAAAATCAAATTACATATAGGGGGAAACCAATTAGGATCTAAGCTGATTTCTCAACCTAGACCCTCAACACCAGGAGTTCCTGGAATAACATATCAATCTCTCAAAGAAAATGGATGTTGGGGGTGATCCAAGATGGCAGACTAGAGGGTGACTGCATCTCTTGTTGCTCCAGAACCCAGGATTCAAGAAGGGGAGGCATTGAGAGACTCGGACTAAAATAGAGCCACGTGGTGAGTCTCCCCCACTGGGTGAAGCTCCGCCTGGGCGGCAGGCATGGATGGGGCGGCTTATCAGAACCTGGCAGGGCAGCTAGAGTCTTCCCCAGGTAGCCCTGCTCACTCCAGCGATGGCCTCCTCCCACACCCAGCTTCTCAGAGCAGGACCCCCAGTGAGAGCCTTTCCACAAAGAGCCAGCTCCAAGCCCTGGAACCAGTAGCGGGCTAGAGGCAGCTTTCTTCAGAAGCACTGCATTATCAAGTTCCTCCAAGACTTCAGGCTACTGAAGGCTGGGAGGTGATATACTGGAAATCTACAGGAACACTATAAGCCAATAGAGGAAATCTGCAATATCTCAGATTCCCACTGGCATCTGACCAATATGAGAAAAGAAGGGAAGAAAATGTCCCAAAAAAACCTAGATACTATATCAATAAAACCCAATGACAGCACAGCAGAAGAAATGTCAGAAAGGGAGTTCATAATGTACATAATTAAAATAATCAGGGAAGCAAACAAGGAGCAAATGCAGGCATTAAATGATCACACCAATCAACAGTTAAAAGAGCAAATACGGGAAGCAAGAGATCACTTCAATAAAGAGCTAGAGATACTGAAAAAAAACAAACAGAAATCCTTGAAATGAAGTAAACAATAAACCAAGTTAAAAACTGAAAGCATAACCAATGGGATAGAACACCTGGAAGACAGAACCTCAGACATTGAAGACAAAATATTTAATCTTGAAAACAAAGTTGACCAAACAGAGAAGATGGTAAGAAATCATGAACAGAATCTACAAGAATTATGGGATATCATGAAAAGGCCAAATTTAAGAATTATTGGGATTGAGGAAGGCTTAGAGAAACAAACCAAAGGAATGAACAATCTATTCAATGACATAATATCAGAAAATTTCCCAAATCTGAAGAACGAAATGGAAAACCAAGTACAAGAGGCTTATAGGACTCCAAATATACAAAATTACAACATATCTACACCAAGGCACATTATTATGAAAATACCTAACATACAAAATAAAGACAGAATTTTAAAGGCCACGAGAGAAAAGAATCAAATTACATTCAGGGGGAAACCAATAAGAATATCAGCAGATTTTTCAATCCAGACCCTAAAAGCTAGAAGGGCCTGGAACAACACTTACCAAGCCCTGAAAGAAAACGGATGCCAACAAAGAATTTTATACCCAGCAAAACTTACTGTCAGATTTGACGATGAAATAAGATCCTTCCATGATAAACAAAAGCTAAAGGAATTTGCAAAAAGAAAGCCGGCATTACAGAACATTCTCAGCAAAATATTCCATGAGGAAGAGATGAAAAACAACGATGCAAATCAGCAACAGGAGGCGCTAGCCTAAAGGAATAGCCAAATAAAGGAGAAACCAAATCATGTCAAAAAACAAAAATGAGTCAAATGACTGGGAACACAAATCATATCACAATAATAACCCTGAATGTTATGGCCTGAACTCATCAATCAAAAGACACAGACTGGCAGATTGGATTACAAAGAAAAATCCAACAATATGCTGCCTGCAAGAGACTCATCTCATAGAAAGAGATACCCATAGACTAAAGGTGAAAGGATGGGAAAAAACATACCATGCACATGGACACAGCAAAAAAGCTGGAGTATCCATCCTCATTTCAGATAATGTGAACTTCAAGCCAAAACTAGTCAGAAGAGATAAAGAAGGACATTACATACTGCTTAAGGGAAGCATAAATCAGCAAGACATAGCAATCATAAATATCTATGCCCCGAACATTGGCTCATCCATGTACATCAAACAAATCCTTCTCAATTCTAGAAATCAAATAGACCACAACACAATAATACTAGGCGATTTTAACACACCTCTCTCACCACTGGATAGATCCTCCAAACAAAAATTGAATAAAGAAACCATAGATCTCAATAACACAATCAACAATTTAGACTTAACGGACATATATAGAATATACCATCCAACAAAGAACGAATACACTTTCTTCTCAGCAGCACATGGATCCTTCTCTAAAATAGACCATATTTTATGCCACAAAGCTACTGTTAGCAAATACAAGAAGATAGAGATACTACCTTGTACTCTATCAGATCATAATGGATTGAAATTAGAAATAAATGACAGAATAAAAAACAGAAACTTCTCCAATACCTGGAGATTAAATAATACATTATTATATGATGAATGGATAACAGAAGACATCAGGAGGGAAATAAAAAAATTCTTAGAAGTCAACGAGAACAAGGACACATCATATCAAAATCTCTGGGACACTATGAAAGCAGTACTTAGAGGAAGATTTATTTCATGGGGCGCATTCAACAAAAGAAGTAGAAATCAACAAATAAACGACTTAACACTACAGCTCAAAGCCCTCGAAAAAGAAGAGCAGACCAACACCAAAATTAGTAGAAGACAGGAAATAGTTAAAATCAGAGGCAAAATAAATGAAATTGGAACAAAGGAAACAATCGGAAATTATTAACAAAATAAATAGTTGGTTCTTTGAAAAAATAAACAAAATTTATAAACCCTTAGCCATACTAACAAAGAGAAAGAGGGAGAAAACTCAAATTACTAAAATTTGGAATGAACAAGGAAATATCACAACAGACACGAGTGGAATACAAAACATAATTAGAAGCTATTTTGAAAATCTATATTCCAACAAAACAGAAAAACCTCGAAGACATCAACAAGTTTCTAGAGACATATGAATTACCTAAACTGAACGAGGAGGATATACACAACTTAAAGAAATCAATTTCAAGCAATGAAATAGAAGAGGTCATCAAAAGCCTACCAAAAAAGAAAAGTCCGGGACAAGATGGGTTCTTAGCCGAGTTCTACAAAACCTTTAAAGAAGAGCTCATCCCAATACTCCTCAAAGTGTTCCATGAAGTAGAAGAGGAGGGAACCCTCCCAAACTCATTCTATGAAGCCAATATCACCCTGATACCTAAACCAGACAGAGACATATCGAGGAAAGAAAATTTCAGACCAATATCCTTAATGAACATCGATGCAAAAATTCTCAACAAAATTTTAGCAAATCACATACAAAAATATATTAAAAAGATAGTGCACCACGATCAAGTGGGTTTCATGCCAGGGATGCAAGGTTGGTTCAACATCTGGAAATCAATAAATGTCATTCACCATATCAACAGACTTAAAGTTAAGAATCACATGATTATTTCGATAGATGCAGAAAAAGCATTCGATAAAATACAGCATCCCTTCATGCTCAAAACACTAGAAAAAGTTGGGGTAGTGGGAACATTCCTTAACATTGTAAAGGCCATCTACGCTAAGCCCATGGCCAATATCATTCTAAATGGTGAAAAATTGAAAACATTCCCCCTAAAAACTGGAACAAGGCAGGGATGCCTTCTTTTACCACTTCTATTCAACATCATCCTTGAAACTCTAGCCAGAGCAATTAGACAAACCAAAGAAATTAAAGGGATACAAATAGGAAAGGAAGAACTCACACTATCCCTATTTGCTGATGACATGATTATATATTTAGAGGAACCTGGAAATTCCACTAGAAAACTTTTAGAACTCAAAAGTGAATTCAGTAAAGTAGCAGGTTACAAGATCAATGCACATAAATCCAATGCATTTTTATACATAAGTGATGAATCTTCAGAAAGACAAGTTAGGAAAACTACCCCATTCACAATAGCCTCGAAAAAAATAAAATACTTGGGAATCAATCTCATAAAAGAGGTGAAAGACCTCTACAATGAGAACTACAGAACACTAAAGAAAGAAATTAAAGAAAACCTTAGAAGATGGAAAGATCTCCCATGTTCTTAGATAGGCAGAATTAATATTGTCAAAATGGCATACTACCGAAAGTGCTATACAGATTTAACACAATTCCAATTAAAATCCCAATGATGTACCTTACAGAAATAGAGCAAGCAATCATGAAATTCATCTGGAAGAATAAAAAACCCAGAAGAGCTAAAGCAATCCTCAGTAGAAAGAGCGAAGTAGGGGGTATCGCAATACCAGATCTTCAACTCTACCACAAAGGAATAGTAACAAAAACGGCATGGTATTGGTACCAAAATAGACAGGTAGATCAATGGTACAGAATAGAGGACATGGACACAAACCCAAATAAATACAATTTTCTCATAGTAGACAAAGGGACCAAAAACATGTAATGGAGAAAAGATAGCCTCTTCAACAAATGGTGCTGGGAAAACTGGAAATCCATATGCAACAGAATGAAATTAAACCCCTATCTCTCACCCTACACAAAACTCAAATCAAAATGGATCAAGGACCTTGGAATCAGACCAGAGACCCTACATCTCATAGAAGAAAAAGTCGGTCCAAATCTTCAACTTGTTGGCTTAGGATCAGACTTCCTTAACAGGACTCCCATAGCACAAGAAATAAAAGCAAGAATCAATAACTGGGATAGATTCAAACTAAAAAGCTTTCTCTCAGCAAAGGAAACTATCAGCAATGTGAAGAGAGAACCTACAGAGTGGGAGAAAATCTTTGCCACTCATACTTCAGATAGAGCGCTAATTTCCAGAATATATAAAGAACTCAAAAAACTCTACACCAAGAATACAAATAACCCAATCATCAAATGGGCTAAGGAAATGAACAGACACTTCACAGAAGAAGATCTACAAGCAATAAACAGATATATGAAAAAAAGTTCAATATCTCTAGTAATAAGAGAAATGCAAATCAAAACTACCCTAAGATTCCATCTCAACCCAATTAGAATGGCGATTATCAAGAACACAAGCAACAATAGGTGTTGGCAAGGATATGGGGAAAAAGGTACACTCATACATTGCTGGTGGGGTTGCAAATTAGTGCAGCCACTCTGGAAAGCAGTATGGAGATTCCTCAGAAAGCTTGGAATGGAACCACCATTTGTCCCAGCTATCCCACTCCTTGGCCTATACCCAAAGGACTTAAAATCAGCATACTACAGAGATACAGCCACATCAGTGTTCATAGTTGCTCAATTCACCATAGCCAGATTGTGGAACCAACCTAGATGTCCTTCAATTGATGAATGGTTAAAGAAACTGTGGCATATATATACATTGAATTATTACTCTGCCATAAAGAATGATAAAATTATGGCATTTGCAGGCAAATGGATGAAACTGGAGAATATCATGCTAAGTGAGATAAGCCAATCTCAAAAAACTAAAGGACAAATGATCTTGCTGATAAGCGGATGATGACACATAATGGGGGGTGGGGGGGTTAGCGTTAGGGTTAGGGTTAGGTTTAGGGTTAGGGTTAAGGAGGATGGCAAGAATGGAGGAAGGAAGGACTGTATAGAGGGAAAAGAGGGGTGGGAGGGGTGGGGGGGAAGGAAAAAAATGACAGAATGAATCAAACAACATTACCCTATGTAAATTTATGATTACACAAATGGTATGCCTTGGCTCCATGTACAGAGAAACAACATGTATCCCATTTGTTTACAATAAAAAAAAAAGAAAATGGATATCAATCACAAATTTTATATCCAGCAAAAATAAGCTTCAGATTTGAAGATTAAATAAAAACCTTCCATGATAAACAAAAGTTAAAAGAATTCACAACTAGAAAGTCTGCATTACAGAACATTCTCAGCAAAATATTCCATGAGGAGGAAATGAAAAGAAAAAAAAAATCACCAAAGGGAGGAACTACACTAAAGGAAAGTTCAATCGAAGGAGAAACTAAGTAGAGTTAAAAACCAAAAATAAACCAAAATGACAGGGAATACAAATCATATATCAATAATGACCCTGAATGTTAATGACCTAAACTCGTTAATCAAAAGGTATAGACTGGCAGATTTGATTTTTAAAAAGGACCCAACAATATGCTGTCTTCAAGAGACTCCCCTCCTAGGAAAAGACATCCACAGACTGAAGTGAAAGGTTGGGAAAAAACATCACTCTCATGGACTGCATAAACAATCAGCAGTTTCCATCCTCCTATTAGTAAAAATGGACTTCAAACCAAAGTTAGAAGGGCTAAAGAAGGACATGTCATATTGCTTAAGGGAGTCATACACAAGAAGACATAACAATTGTAATATATATGTCCCAAACAATGGAGCATCTACGTACATCAAACAAACCTTCTCAATTTCAAGAATCAAATAGACCACAACACCAGAGACCCCTCATCTTACAGAAGAAAAAGTAGGTCCAAATCTTAGGATCAGACTTCCTTAACAGGACTCCCATAGCACAAGAAATAAAAGCAAGAATCAATAACTGGGATAGATTCAAACTAAAAAGCTTTCTCTCAGCAAAGGAAACTATCAGCAATGTGAAGAGAGAACCTACAGAGTGGGAGAAAATCTTTGTCACTCATACTTCAGATAGAGCGCTAATTTCCAGAATATATAAAGAACTCAAAAAACTCTACACCAAGAATACAAATAACCCAATCAACAAATGGGCTAAGGAAATGAACAGACACTTCACAGAAGAAGATCTACAAGCAATCAACAAATATATGAAAAAAATATTCAACATCTCTAGTAATAAGAGAAATGCAAATCAAAACTACCCTAAGATTCCATCTCACCCCAATTAGAATGGCGATTATCAAGAATACTAGCAACAATAAGTGTTGGCGAGGATGTGGGGAAAAAGATACACTCATACATTGCTGGTGGGGTTGCAAATTAGTGCAGCCACTCTGGAAAGTAGTGTGGAGGTTTCTCAGAAGATTTGGAATGGAACCACCATTTGACCTAGCTATCCCACTCCTTGGCCTATACCCAAAAGACTTAAAATCAGCACACTACAGAGATACAGCCACTTCAGTGTTCATAGTTGCTCAATTCACCATAGCCAGATTGTGGAACCAACCTAGATGTCCTTCAATTGATGAATCGATAAAGAAACTGTGATATATATATATATATATATATCACATATCCATAAAGAATAAAATTATGGCATTTGCAGGCAAATGGATGAAACTGGAGAATAAATATCATGCTGAGATAAGCCAATCTCAAAAAACCAAAGGACAAATGATCTCGATGATAAGCGGATGATGACACATAATGGGGGGGTGGGAAGGGGGCAAGAATGGAGGAGGGAGGGATTGTATAGAGGGAAAAGAAGGGTGGAAGGGGTGGGGGGGAAGGAAAAACTTATAGAATGAATCAAACACCATTATGTAAATGTATGATTACACAAATGGTGTGCCTTTACTTCATGTACAAACAGAAACAACAGGTATCCCATTTGCTTACAATAAAAATAAATTTAAAAAAAAGACAAGGGAATAAAAATTGCTTAGAAATTAAAAAATACAAATTAAAAAATACAAGTAACAAAATTGTTGGCGAGGATGTGGGAAAAAACGTACTCTCATACATTGCTGGCAGGACTACAGATTGGTGCAACCACTTTGAAAGCAGTATGGAGATTCCTCAGAAAACTTGGAATGGAACCACCATTTGACCCAGTTATCCCACTCCTCGGTTTATACCCAAAGGACTTAAAATCAACATACTACAGTGAAGCAGCCACATCAATGTTTATAGTAGTTCAATTCAGAATAGCTAAACTGTGGAAGCAATGTAGATGCCCTTCAACAGATGAATGGATAAAGAAATGTGGTACATATAAACAATGGAATAATAGCCTTAAAGAATGAAATTACCACATTTGCAGGTAAATGGATGGACCTGGAGAATATAATGCTAAGTGACATAAGCCAATCCCCAAAAACCAAAGGTCAAATATTTTCTCTTATAAGCAGATGCTGATCCATAATGGGGGGATGGGTAGGGAAGAATGAAGGAACTTTGGATTGTTCAGAGGGGAGCGAGGGAGGGTTGGGCCAGGTGGGGATGGGTGGATTGAGATGGACATTATTACCCTACATACATGTATGAAGAAAAAATTTTTAAACAAACAAAAAAAGAAACCATATTGTTATATATGGAGGAATGAGGTAGCAGTTCTTGTATCTTTTCTCAGTAAATAAGGAGTTTTTAGCTTCTATTGTTAGATTTACCATCTAATGTTTTGTTTAAACATTAATATTTATATTGTATATTTATTGTATATGGCCCTAAAATAATTTTTTATTAACTGATGGGGAAGGTGTATAAAGTTATTTTCTTGTGAGAAGGATGGAATATTGTTAATGTGATATGTAAAATTTCCATCTTGTGTTGTAATTGGTATATAATGAGTACAAGGCTGTCATAAGTACGTTAAGTCCTATTAGAATAATTGTGAGGTTAAAGATCAAGGATCAGGATTCAAAGTTGCTGGAGTTGCTTATTAGTCCTAAAAATACCCAGTCAAGCAAGTGGATAGTTGGTTAGTGGAGACTTTGTTTACCAGAAAAAACTCTAGCTTGGAGGGAACAAGATTCTAGGACTTTTTAGAGAAGTCTCAGACCTCTGGACCATAGTAATAGCCAGTTTGAACCCCAGGGAAGGAATCCTTTCTACTACACTCAGCTGTAGAAGACAATGGTGAGGGATGACCACAGAGTAGAATCTGGGTAGGCAGTAACTGATCATGAACTCACTTTAAGGCCAAGTTTCATTTTTCCTACTGAGTGTCCATATAATGACTTTCATTTGTTGCGCTCCCTAATTCTACATAAGCTGGAGGCAGTCCAGCTGAGTGGTTAAGAACACAGGGCCAGGTATATTCCCTAAATCTGGATCCTAGCTTTCCACTGTGATCTGAATTCACGTAATCTACCTCATAGTTATGAGGATTAAATGCCAGATATCTGGTACTAAGAGGCATTTTATAAACACTAATCATTATAAGATGTATTGTTGTGAAAATATTCAGCATTCACAGGATTACCAAGAGGCATATTTGGATTTGAACATCATAAATTCTGAATTCAGGCAAGTGTCTGTAACTATACTTCAAAGGAGATAGACAACTGAAGTTTTCTCCAACATTCAGTTGAAACTGGAGCAGCATTTAGAGCAAACCCAGGAGTAACAGGTCACAACTATCTATGAGTTTAGTCTTCCCAGTCTCTCTTTCTTTTCAACAATTAAATTCTCATTTTTATAGGGTTCACTGTATATCAAGTGAGCACAAGATTTGTGCTTAATCAGTGACATGACTGAATCCAAGGGATCAGTCCTAAACTGAGTCCATTGGGAAGCTTCCCTAGTCTTTTTCTGCCAAAATTTATTGAGACACATCAACTTTTGACTTCATTTGTTGCTAAACTCCTGGGACTGAGTTTGGTTCAGAAACCATCAAGCAAGCTGTGTGGTTGAGTTTACTTTGAGAATTAAGTGAAGCCTTGAAGTGCAAACTAGAGGAGAAGGATAGTTGAGACAGAGCCCTAGTGAAGTGGTGCTGCGTTCCTTCTTCTACTAGCTGGAGTCCCTGGAATCATTTGCCCCCCTGGACTTCCTTGTTCTGTTAGCCTGCTTTGGGTTCCGTTCTTGCCATTGACAAAAGCCTAATTAATAAAAAAAAAACGAAAACAATACACAATCAGAATTCACAGTTACTATAAGTGATGAAAAACATCTGAAAGGAAAATGAGGAAAACAACTCCGTTCACTGTAGCCTCAAAAAAAAATAAAATACTTGGGAATCAATCTAAGAAAAGAGGTGAAAGACCTCTACAATGAAAACTACTGAACATTAAAGAAAGAAATTGAAGAAGACCTTAGAAGATGGAACGATCTCCCATGTTCTAGGATAGGCAGAATTAATATTGTCAAAATGGCCAGACTTCCGAAGGTGCTATACAGATTTAACGCAATTCCAATTAAAATCCCAATGGCATTTCTCACAGAAATAGAGAAAGCAATCATGAAATTCATCTGGGAGAACAAAAGACCCAGAATAGCCAAAGCAATCCTGGGCAGGAAGAGTGATGCAGGAGGTATCACAATACCAGACCTTAAACTCTACTATAGAGCAATAGTAACAAAAATGGCATAGTATTGGCACCAAAATAGAAAGGTAGATCACTGGTACAGGACAGAAGACACAGAGACAAACCCACATGAGTACAGTTATCTCATACTAGACAAAGATGCCAAAAACATACAACGGAGAAAGGACAGCCTCTTCAACAAATGGTGCTGGCAAAGCTGGAAATCCATATGCAGTAAAATAAAATTAAACCCCTATCTCTCACCCTGCACAAAACTCAACTCAAAATGGATCAAGGATCTAGGAATTAGACCTGAGACCCTTCAAACAGAAGAAAAAGTAGGCCCAAATCTCCATCACGTTGGCTTAGGACCAGATTTCCTTAACAAGACCCCCATAGCGCAAGAAATAAAAGCAAGAATCAATAAATGGGATAGATTCAAACTAAAGAGCTTTTTCTCAACAAAGGAAACAATCAATAATGTGAAAAGAGAACCTACAGAGTGGGAGAAAATCTTTTCCACACACACCTCAGACAGAGCACTAATCTCCAAAGTTTATAAAGAACTTAAAAAACTTCACACCAAAAATACAAAGAACCCAATCAATAAATGGGCTAAGGAACTGGGCAGACATCACAGAAGATATACAGGTGATCAACAGATATATGAAAAAGTGCTCATCATCCCTAGTAATTAGAGAAATGTAAATTAAAACCACCCTAAGATTTCATCTAACTCCTATTAGAATGGCTATTATCAAGAACACAAACAATAAGTGTTGGCATGGATGTGGGGGAAAAGGCACACTCATACAATGCTGGTGGAGTTGCAATTTGGTGCAGCCACTCTAGAAAGTATGGAGATTCCTCAGAAAACTAGGAATGGACCCACTATTTGACCCAGCTATCCCACTCCTCAGTTTATACACAAAGGACTTAAAATCAACATACTACAGTGATGTAGCCATGTCTATGTTCATAGCAGCTCAATTCACAATAGCTAGATTGTGGAACCAACCCAGATGCCCTTCAATTGATGAATGGATAAAGAAACTGTGGTATATATACACAATGGAATATTATTCAGCCATAAAGAATAATAAAATTATGGCATTTGCTGGTAAATGGATGAAGTTGGAAAATATCAGGCTAAGTGAAACAGGTCAAGCCCTAAACACCAAAGGTTGAATGTTTCTGATAAGCGAATGAAGATATAAAATGAGGCGGGGGGGGGGGCCGCTGGTGTGTGGGGGGAGGGAAGAATAAAGGAATTTTGGATGGTGTAGATGAAAATGGGGTGGTAGGGGGTGGGGGACAGAAAGATAGTAGAATGAAACAGACAATATTACCCTATGTATATGTATGATTACATGAATGGTGTGAATCTACATTGTGTACAACCATAGAAATGAAAAGTTGTACCGCATTTGTGTACGATGAATCAAAATGCAGTCTGTAAAAATTTTTAAAAAATTAAATAATAAAAAAAAAGAATTCACAGTTGCTGTTAAGGAAGATGGAAATATAGGTATACCATGGAAAAAAGAGCAAAAGCAACCCCAAAGAAGGGGTTATATTGAAAAACAGCAAAGGTGATGACTTTCACTTAGCACAGAGATTATATGACAAAAATAAAGTATGTTTTGCTTTTTGCAGTGCTGGGGATTGAATTCAGCTTCTTGCACATGCTAGGCAAGCAATCTACCACTAAGACACACCACTAGTACTAAAGTGTTTGAACGTGCTTTCCAGTTAATTCTGATGTACACTAGTATTTGAAAACCTTGTTCTAGTCCATGTTTCAATACATAACACACCTGTGCTTCCTCACCATCACTTTTCCAAAAAAAAAAAAAAAAAAAAAAAAACCATGTGTGAAATCTATGTCAACAATGCAAACCTCACAGGTGCATAAAAGGCAAACAAGGGATTACCGTTACAGATAGAAAAACCATAGAAAGATAGACTAGATGTAGGTTATAGTTCTGAGATTGGGACATGTAGCTAAAAGATCCTGACTGGGTCAATAGATTTTAAAAATTCAGGAGGAAGAAGTAACTTGCTTCTTCAACTTGCTGTTCCCCAAAAGGAAATATGTCTGAGACTTTTAATTAGAGACAAAATTTTTTAAGATCCACGAACCTCGTTTGGAGGTTCTAGCAGAGGAGCGTAGTCACTTGTATACCCTTGACTGAAGAATGGTGCTCCTCCATCAGGGAAGGTGGTCCTCTCCCACACAGCATGCAGCTTCTGGAGGGATGCGCACAGAGCCGTGAGGGAGGAAGGGGACAACCACCTAGCCAGCCAGATCAGCTGAATTGACCCTGGCATCAATGGGGTGACATATGTTACAGTCAGGTCACCCTCACATCCCATGAACCTCTTCTTGGAGCATAACTTTTCATCCCATGGCCACTAGCCTTCTCCCTCACTCCTAATTTTTTTTTTCTGAATTTCTTAATCAGTAACATATTTTAAGAACCCAAAGCATTTTCGTGGATTAAGCAAAATTATTATAGACTTAATCTGTAGCTTACTGTTTATTCAGAAAAACTCCTATGGATTGTTGCTAAGTCATGACTACCTCTTTTAAAAATCCTCTTCATGCACCTGTAAGTTTAGAGGTGTTGATATAAATTTCAAGTGGTTAATTGGAGCTTAATTTTAAAATTTAAGAACACAGAGTTATAACTTCCAGTAGTTATATGCTATTATATGTACCTATGTAAATATGAATACTGCTTGTGTAATTTTAAAACTGTCTTTTTGGGTATTATCCAATATTAAAGATAAAAGAGCTGAATATAAAGTTACTCCATAAATTGCTTTTCTTTAAATTAAGTTTTCCCAGACAAAATCTTAACAATTCTCTACCACTTCAGTAGTATTCTAAAGAAATTCTGATAAGTACTGAGTCAAGTTTTCATATCCAATATCCATGGAGCACTGACCCGATTTCTGGATTTTAAAAAGTAAGTTTATTTTCATTTTAGCTCTGGGTAGAATATATTGGTAATTTGTATACCAACTTTGTAACAAACAATGTATGTTGACAAGATATTATTTCAGGGAAGGCTCCTCACCTACTGTAAGGACCATAGCTAGAGGTAAGGCCACAAATTGAGGCAGTCACATTTTCCCTACAAGTTTCTAATCCTTTGTCTAACACAAAATTCAATGTTAGATATAAGGAGTGGGAAATGGGCTGAAGTTCTTTAGCTAACATTTAATAGACTTATCTGAAATGCCTACCACACATTTGAGACAGGTCTGTGATCACTGCCACCAGATCTATAAAAGGCAACAAGCTAGATATCTGAGTACTCTTGCCCTCAAAATATTAAATTGGCTACCACACCAACATGTTTTGTAAATCGAGCTTTCTATTAGTGTATCCCAGGATGTTTGTACTATCTTTACCTAAAGAGCTAAATATCACTATCTATTCTTTTGACCCTACAAATATCCTGTTGCTACAAAAACATAGGGACACATACATTTTTTCTTCCTAGTGAATGAATAAAAAAACCCTGTTGGTTCAAAGATGTATTTCTGTTTTGAAAACTGCTGGATGGTCTGAAATTTGGAAATGTAAATTTCACAGCTGCCTTTGAATTCTTTTAGGTACCCATAAAAGGGAATAAACTGACCTGAAAAGAAGTTTAAAAGTAAGTAAGAACAAAGACCATACAATGGACATTTACATTTGGTTTCATATCTCTTAAGGCAGTATGTACTGTTATTTGCAGTACTTAGTGCAGACTTGGTGGGCAGATGGGGCGAGTAGTTGGGAAATGACCAATCTACCCCAATCATCTACCACAGATCAGAAAGCAATGAAAACATACTGGCGGAATCTCTGGAAATGAGAGATCTGTGTTCTTTGTTGATTTACCATGTCCTTGGAAAACTTCCTAAATTGCTCTAACCTGCTTTCTCCAGGGTAAGATAAATAACTGTCCTGTATACATAACAGCTATTGAAGGGTTCAAATGAAAAAGGGAAAATGCTTTGCAGAACTATAAATCAGCTTAGCAAAGAAATCTTAGGAAGAAAAGAATGAGATTAAATTCAGGGACTATGAATCCCTTTTAATCTTTTCGTTTCCTCATTCATAAATGAGGGATTTAGCCCAAAGATAAAGCAGAATTAGAAAAGCTAAGTCATTTTTTGAAAAATCATAATGAACTGTACCTTATACAGTTCACATTATCAATAGTGATTATTCCAAAGGCTTAAGGAGAGAGAATGAACACAAACTTTTCCAAGGCATAAACATTAAGGTAAAAACCATTTAAAAAATTCAGACGTTAATGAAATAATGCTTATCTAAATGAGATGAAATCACAAAGCTGGCACCGATTTATAAAACTGGTAAAATACAAGAGTAGACAGTAAATAGTTTTAATGAATCCACTTCCTTTATTGCAGTAACCTCTTTACAAAGCAGCAACTGCAATACTCAAGGTTAAAACATTAGAAAAGCATTTGTGTGACAGTTATAGTACAGTGTTATCAAAATATTACATTTTCAAACTTAGTAGATAATCATCCACCAGAGCTCAAATCTTTAAATTATTTATTTCCATAGTCTTAAAAAACATGTAATATCAGAAATCAATATAAAAAGGATGTAAAAGGAAACCTAAAATACAGAGGAAACAATGTAACAAATAAATATTTGATTTTAATTAACTGTTAATAAATCAGCTTAACACCAACATTCTCTCTAAACCCATTGCATTCTTACCTATAGGAATAATTAATTCCAATGCCCCTGTATAATTATCACCAATGATTAGACTAAAAAAAAATTTGGCATTCAAATAATCAAATTCAGCATAAATAAAGTAGAACAGTGTTAACACTAGCAAGCATCTCAAGAATTGCTGAAATTTTTTAGAGCACTACAATAATCTTGAAAATTTTTGACCTGATGTTTAGTGTTAAGTGAAAGTAATGAATTCTTTTAAGTGAAAAGCTTCTTACATTATTTCACAGACAATATTACCCTCCCCACATTATGCATATTTAGATATATTTTATGTACTTTATACACACATGTATGATGCATGACATTTGGTTCCTGTAGTACAGATCACAATGTTGTTTTCCTGAATGGGAAAAACAAAACAAAACAAAACAAAACAAAACAAAATAAGTGTACCTGTGCATATTTCAAAATAGCAGCACTCAGGCCATGCCCTATTATCCATTTAAAAAGTTCACACATGATATTATTTACTGAATAATGTGACAATTCTACTGTCTCCCCCGCAACACTGTGAAACTTGAAATAAATGGAACAATGTTGGGAGTTATAATAATGTAGGAAATAATTTTTAGAAAATTGATTACTTCCTTTTCTTAATATTCTGAATTTAAATTATCAGACTTCAATTTCTGTTTAGTTTACACTTAAGCAGTAAAAATACTGCACCACAGAAAATAATTTTATAGATTTCTAACAAGATTCACAAGAACCTGCAAAAATTCTCCACCACTGAAACTTGACAATGAACCCACTGAAAAGTACTTTAGATGAAATGTTCTCCATTTTCTAACTGGATGATAATTGTGTGAAGTTACACTATGCCCCTCAAATGATCACCTCTGTTCTTTATGAAACCTGTAATCTGTCAACTTGTTTTTCAACACGTTTACTAAAACCAGAAGTTTAATATAATGAATATTGATCACTTTAAAATGCAAAACACCAGCAACATAAATTTCATTACATATACACATATGTATCTGTGTATGCATACACATATACACACACACATACAGATATGTAGACATAAATCCCTTGAAATGTTTTTAGGAAATCCTTCCTTGAATAAAAAACAAATGAAAAAAATTCACATTAATAACTATATATAAAGCTTTTAGTAACAGTACATATGCACTGTCAAATTGTACTAGTAGACTACAATGTCAAGAGGCATTTCAAATGCACAAACTGGCAGTTTTTCTTAACACAAAAAGTTTTAAAGTATTAAGAATGGATTAAATTTCAATGTTCAGAATAATCTGTTCAAACCTGAGTGTATTAAGACTAAGTGTACTTGACAATCGAATGAATTAAGCCTAAAAACATTTCACTAAGAAACCAGTGGTCCATTTAACCATTTGGCGAAAAATTATTTTAATGATTTATAAAGGATGGTACAGTATAGTAAAATTCCACATAGTGTTTATTGAAATATTCTACTAAATGACATTGCTGTGTCTAAATTTCCTCCAGAAAAATCTGTTAGCATTTCTTAAAAGCCCCTCAGATTTGAGGGAAATTTTTAAATTAGGACAGATCTCTCTTAAATACAAATGATCTTGAGGATTTTTATTTAAAGGATAACGTGAATTTTCATCATGGTATATAGAACTACTGGGTAAATCTTCAACCTTTCCCAAGGTTTCAAAAAACAAAGATAGAAACAACATTCAACTGGAAACTAAACAAGGTGTTTTGGGCCTTTTTTTCCCTAGCTCTACATTTACATATACTCATATAAACCCAATGCTGGAGTCTACTTTTTGGTTATCAACCCCACTTTTTCCCATTTTTTATTAGCCTGCCCTAATTCTCACATTTAATATCTAACAGATACTTTTACAAAAGTAATAGAAAACATACAGTACTCAACATTAATTGGTCAATGGAAGATGAAAAGCAGTGTCCATTTTGTTTTAAGGTGGAAGAGACTAGAAATAAAATAATATCCAAAGGCAAAGTTTGACATTCTATAAATTTATAAAAGAGGATATATATGGATGAAATTTGGTTAATTTCAGAAGGCACCTCAAGGCTAAAGGCTTTTTGTACTCCTTTTATCAATCAAAAATAACACACTTTTATTGCTATTCAAGTAGCAAGGGAAAACTTTACTTTCATATGAACTTCAGTCCAATAAGAATCATCATTAAGACTGAGATACAGAACTGACTACAACTGAAGTCTTCATATACTTATCAATGGAGCAACTTTCCTGTGTGCTTTCAAATTAATGAAATAGTGAAAGAAAAGTCACAGTTTGCCATTGTGATGTTAATGTGTCATTGAAGATTTCAGTCACTTCACTAGGCACTGAAGTACCATTCTGGAGGGCAGTCCACTGTGTAGAACACTTAAGAATAGAAGGTAAGGACACTCTGATGATTCCCACGAACTAGTAGGATTGGTGGGAGGTCCTTCGATAGAGCTTCTAACCATGCCATGTAAAGGGCGCTAGACACAGCACCTTTGCGAGCAACTGGGAGACTCCTAGGATCAAAAAGAAAAAGAATGTTGAGTGATGCTTTTAAGTTGAAAAGAAAATGTAACAAATATCATACATTAACATAATAACTGTAACTAGAGCTGGGTGTGATGGTGCGCACTGTAATTTCAGTGACTCTGGAGTCTGATGCAGGGGGATCTACAGTTTGAGGCCAGTCTTAGCAATTCATTTGGCTGAATTGAAGTTCATATGAAAGTAAAGTTTTCCCTTGCTACTTGAATAGCAATAAAAATGTGTTATTTTTGATTGATAAAAGGAGTACAAAAAGCCTTTAGCCTTGAGGTGCCTTCTGAAATTAACCAAATTTCATCCATATATATCCTCTTGCAACTTAGCAAGACCCTGTCTCAAAGTAAAAAATAAAAAGGGCTGGTGGTGTGGCTCAGGGGTTAAGTACCCCTGGATTCAAATCCTGGTACCCAAAACAGTAACAATCACAAAAAAAACCCAGTAACTAGAAATTACTATAATTTCAGAATAATTCTGAGTACAGGGAAATTCTGTATATGGAATACCAACTATGTTCTCATGTTACCATTCTCATGTTTTCAGGTTTCAATAAAAGATTTTTAAATATGTATTCATAAGGATTGGGAATAATGATTTGCAGAAACTACTACTACTATATAAAAACTGTCTTTGAATCTCAAATTTACCCTTCTTTAATAAAGACAGAATTATTTCAGAAGAAATGGATGTTTCTATCAGAACTTAGAATATGGAAGTTACCTATAGATAATGAAATTCATACATCATTAATGCTACATATTTTTGTCATGAATTTTAATTTCTATTTATACATCGTGTAGTAATGACCAGTTGATCTGTCAGTTTCTCTCCAAATTTCTATGTTTTAGCATCCTCCAATATAGTATTTGCTCATCAGTAATAAAACTTGAACTTAATGAAATAATAAGTATTTGTTTTTTTGGTACTGGGGATTGAACTCAGGGCATTCAACCACTAAGCCACATCCCCAGCCCTATATTGTATTTTATTTAGAGACAGGGTCTCACTGAGTTGCTTAGCATATTGTTTTTGCTGAGGCTGACTTTGAACTCTTAATCCTCCTGCCTCAGCCTCCCAAGCTGCTGGGATTACAGGCGTGCACCACCATGCCTGGCAATAATAAGTGTTTCTTATTAATCAAACTAACAATCTTTTGGTACTACTTCCTTTCAGTTGGCATGATTTTTGGAGATATGAGTTTTCCCAGGTTCCAGGACTAAGAAAATTTGGGGTCAAGTATTATCTCACTAACCTATTGCAGTAGAGAAGCCAAAGTAAGATTCAATGCAAAACAATGTGTCCATATATCAAGTTTATGTGTGAGACTTGTGAGTTTGGAGAGGAATCATTATTCTAATTTTAATCCTCATAACATTATGGGGTTATTTTCATGAGGAAGCTGCCCAGGTTTGAATTTTAGTGTGGGGCCATTCTATCCCACAAATGTTTAATGGCTAGACTATAATGTTTTCAAAACTAAGGAATTTTGAAAGAAAAAATATTCCAGAATTGCTCATTATGATAAAGGATTACTTAGATTCATATAAGCTTAACATTAAGGTTTTGTCTCTCCTCCGAACTTCATTGACTTCTCAATTAAAGTACATTCAAAAGTTTGTTTTTCCTTTGTATAACTATTATGTCATTAAGGAGCACTATATAGAAAAGTGCTTATAATAGAAATAAATCAAATACATTATCATAAAATGAAGAGCCAAGGAAATCTTAATACAAATATTACTTACATGACAATAATGTTAGCTGTGCTTGAATGTTCCTTTAATAGTTCGTTTAACCTAATCTGCCGGTATGTCTGAAATGAAACAGGACAATCTAGCATAGTTCATAAAACAATAAGTAAACAACAACAAACCAAAGTGAACCATGGAGTGATAAAAATATCTGTTCCCTGTTTAGAAATAAAATTGATGCCTCCCACTATTCACATATAAATCTACTAAGATTTAATTTACACAACTGGTTTCTCTCATGTCAAAATGTAGGCTTTTATGTTTATGTTTTAAGCATTTTTTTAAAAAAAATCACATGAAAGATTAATGAAGAAAGAAGAGAAAGAATACCTTGGTCTTATAAAGCTCAAGCTCATTGTCTGTTATTCGCCAAGGTTCATCTTCTTTCATTTTATCTGCAATGTCTTGTTCTTTATCATCTTCATGAAGTCTGTATGGCTCAATCATTTCATCAAAAGCTACAATACTTAAGAGAACCAAATTTTAAATTACAGAAAGATCTTAAATAGTAAATTATAACTTGAGAAGTTAGTGTTTATTTCTTATGCTTTCCTCCATACCCCAATTACATTATCTTGACAATTTATTTAGAAAGCAGTTTCTGGTCTCTAGAACTACAATGACAATAATAAAATTGCAGCTAAAGCTGATCCCCCTGTTTCTACCCTTGTCCCTGTGCCCACACTGCAACCTAAAATTCTATCACAGTGGCCAAAATGATTCTTTTGACTAATAAGACAAATTATTTTACTACTCTGCTCAAAATACCAAAAACTTTCCCAACTACCAATAAATACAAGTAGTCTTACAAAATGTAGCAGAACATTCTGAAGGAAGGAAAGGGTGGAAAGTAAAAATTTAAGAATTTCTACATTCAAAGATACTTATTAGGACAAAAGACAGTGAAAGAATATGAATGACATTTTAATGCCCCATATATATGAAACATTTTCAGTATCAAATGTGGTGTATATTATTCTGTAAGAGGAAGTGATCTCTCCCTGATTAAAACTTGACAATATATATCTTGCTATTTTCTATTAAGATGAAATCTTGGACTGGGGAGATAGCTCAGTTGGTGGAGTGCTTGCCTTACAAGCACAAGGCCCTGGGTTCAATCCCCAGCACCGCAAAAAAAAAAAAAAAAAAAAAAAAAAAGATGAAATCTTTTTAACAGCTTCATCATTTATTCAACATTTACCTAAGAATAATCTGATGAAATAAACACAATCCATTGTAACAACCTCTATATATACCATTTCCAGGGAGAATATCCCAAGAATAGAAATTTTCTGCACTAAAAGAAGAATTTTGAACCAACTATTGTAGGCAAATCTTTAGATTCTCCTATTTAGCAATAAAGCGAAACAGTGGAAAATGATAGGTATGAAAAGAGGGCACAGAATTGCTACATGTGGGCAGAAAAAAATGGAAATTTAAAAAAACATCTAGAGTCATTTCTGTGGTACTAACAATTTTCAGAAAGCATATGTAAAGCAGTAATTAAAATACTCTATGAAAATTGAAAACTCTAGGACATTACTTCAATATCTGCTACTGGCATGCCAATTACCAGTTGGCTTCACATGTAACTAACAGCAGGGAAAATAATTAGTTGAAGTTGAATTATTTGTCTAGTTCATCCATAAAATGATTGGATGTTTGTACAGAGTAATTTATCCAATAACTTACTTTTCTTTCTTTGGTTTGGTATTGATATCGCCTAGGACCATGATATCTGAGAAGTCTATTCGGAACTTGCTGAGCAAAGTAGCCATCCTAGAACAAAAATAAATAGCATTCAGGTATGTGAAGGATGTATATATGTCCTTTTATTATACATAGGGCTGAATTTATATTTGAACAGGATGACTTATTGAGGATCCAGTGTTTTTAAAAAGAAAAATTCATCTGGCCCACTGCAGAGGCACACACCTATAATCCCAGTGGTTTGGGAGGCTGAGGCAGACTCAGCAACTAAGCAAAACCCTTTCTCAAAATAAAAAATAAAAATGGTTGGGGATGCAGCTCAGTGATTCAGTACCTCTGGGTTCAATCTCTACTCCTACCCCACCAAATCTGAATTAATTCATACTATTCATCCCCAAAGAAGACATTTAAATTGCCTGAGTAGAGCCTCCTGTTGTTTTTTTTTTTTTTTTACATTCTCTTATTCTCTTTTTAGTACCCAAATTATAGGTAGACAGAGAAAAACACTAATGATGTAATCTGAATGGCAACCAGTTTTTTAAAAATGGTTAATTTTATTCTAATTACATTGTTCAGTATATAGATTTAAGTAAAAACTAGTGAACACTTCAATGAGATTTTATGTTTAATAAAATAACATTTTTAAAAATCAGGATGAGACATTAGAAAACTGATGACCTACAGGTTTAAGTAATAAATTCATTAATAGCATTTCTTGCATAATTCACTGTTGGAAATGAAGAAACAGTTGACTGGATTTTGGTATTTCCTAAGTGCCCACTATTATACTATATGGTAAACATTATAGGGTCCACAAAACTCAAATTTAAGAAAATAAATACAAGCTGGAAAGTGATGAGCAGTATCAAATTTACAGTGATTCAGGAAGAAAGCATAATAAGTTGGGGTGGGGGAAAGGGGGCAAAAATAGGGCCCTGCATTCTGAAGAACAGAACTCAGTTTTGATGAATGGAGTATTTTAAAAGAAGAGTGGTGGAAACAAGTGAAGAGCTACAACAGTAGAGGTGACAATAAGCAAAGCAGTAAAAGCCTGAAATCAAATATGTTTGGCAAAGGTGCAAAAGTGTACTTCAAAGTACAGGGCCTATATGGAGGAAAAGGAGATAAGGACAGAAAAGGAACAATGGGCAGATCTTTAAGGTCCTTGAATGCCACATCAGGATAATTATACATACTATGATAGTTCATGGAGAAATTGTTAAAATATTTTGGGTAGAGGAGTCAGATGGTCAAAATTTTGCTTTCCACATAAACCTGGTGCATGGTGTGCAAAATACAGAAGAAAGGTCAACACAAGTGTACTAGAGTGCAGGAGAAGAGAAGTGAAACCGGAACCGGAATTGTGGCAGTGCAGACAGATGACAATGGCATCCTGCATTTATTGTCTAGAAGTCTACAAAATATATCCCATATAAGAATAAGTAAATTTTGTGTATTTGCAACCCTGATTAAAAGAAAAATAAGCTACTTAACACTTTACTGTTGCAAGTATTTAATAAAGACCTTCTAAAATATCAATGTTAAAAAACATATCTAAGTCTATGAAAAAACAAAGTAAAATTGTTTATAACTTGAATATGAAGACCAAATTAAAGAGAATGAAATTTTAATTACCTAGAATATTTAGCTTCAGTGTAAAAGCAATATAATGGAAATGTTCTGGAATGTCTAATTTTTTATCCCATCAAATCTACCAATTGTGGTAATGAGGTACTATTAGGTTAATGCCCTTTAAATTAAACTTACGCTCTTCGGTCGTGGTCTATTCTGTTTATTTTTCCACCAATGAATACTCTGATCTTACAGTCTTTCCACTTTTTCTTGGTAGTCAGAAGATAAGGTATCAATAAGGTCAAACCTGAATTATAAAAAATAACATCATTTATTAAATGCCAATTTCTCAAAACTTGTTAATAAAACTTAGTTTCTAAAGGAATATTTACTGTCTTTTGAGCTGTTATTTACTACAACTCAATGTAAAACAAAATTCTTCCTCTGTTCTTTTTTGATAATTCAGTGAAAAAGCCATTAGGCAGGCCTGAGCAAGAAGGGAGGCCCATTACTGATAGTTCTTTGAGGCAGGCAATAAAATGGGACAGTAGCTTGGCAGTCAGAAAATTGGTTACATTCAGAAGGACTGAGGAATGAATTTATTCCTAATCCTAATGGGAACCAGGATTCACAGTGAAATGAGAAATGAGGGAGAAGCTGGACTGGACTTGGTTTTCAATTTCTACCTATATATACAAAAATATACACACACAAAATATATATACTTCCACCTCTGTCCACTAAGAGGGCCTGGGAGCAGTGACACCCTCATAGCCACAAGTATCTAATGCCCTTATTTATTTAAATTTCCACTCCAAGAAACCAGGGATCCTTAGATAAAAGGTCCCATCTGTGGCTAGTATAGGGAAAATACAAAACTACAAAACTGAACCTGAAACATCATCTTATGTCAGAAAGTGACTCCACAAATGACTGGGGCAGGCAAATGGCACAAAAGTTAGCCTAATAATTTTTGCTGGATAAATATGGAAATAATAAATTATATCTGCTGAGTAAAATAAGAACCAATGAGCCTACACTAATAGAAATTAAAAAAAACAAGGAAAACTCATCCTTAAAGTAAAATGGCAACTAATAAATGAGGAAGAAATACGTGATTGGGAAATTGTCATTTGACAATCACAACAAAAATAACAATAACTTTAGGCAGAAAAATCAGTGATAGCTAAAAATATTGATAAAGGCTACATAGCCTCAAAGTAATCCCCCAACATCTGTAATTATAAAGCAGGGGGCAACTTTTCAGTGGATAAACCTGGTGGAAAACACTCTAAAGTTAACTCCACCAATGGTGGGATAAATCAATATCATATGCCACCTGAGAAGATGTAGCCTAAAAAGAACAAAGTATCAAATCTGTGATATTTCTGCTAACATATAACTTGGGACTAATTTTGGTGAAACATCAAATATCATTCCAAACTGAGTGGCATTATACAAAATGGCCCAATATTAAAATAAATGTTATGGTCATGAGGCTCAGGGAGGTACTGAGCAATTCTACACTGAAGGACAATGAAGAGACAAGACAACTATGCCCGATTCTGAAACTAATCTGTTCGTTGTGTGAGAATGTTGGCAAAACTTGGAATGGGTGAAAACTGCATGCCCCTTCTTGGCACTATTTTTGGATCTTCAGTAAATTTTAAATATTTAAAAAATATATTAATGATCTTACCTCCATCATCGAAAAGCCACCAGACATCAATAGTATTCTTTCCTTGTTTTTTCTGAAACTGTGTACTAGCTTCAAGAAGTTTTTGGTCAGCCACATTTAAAGGTGCAACAGGGCCTTTGGATTCTAAAAAATTAAGGTTAAAAAAAAAAAAGTGTAAGGAAGTAAATATTGTTAGTTCTTTTAGCTGAATTCCTATAACTTCCTTTTTCATAAACAAATAATGCAGATAGGGCATATATACGGCATTTCTATTAGTTGTTTATAATTTAAATATACTTAAGAATGGCTATGAATAAATAATTCCTTATAATAAACTCATCCAACTTTCCTTGTCTAATTTCTAATATTTTGAAGCATTCTGATGAATGTAAGAGAATCATAAGTACCAATCAAAATATACTTGAGTGCTAGATTTCCCCCCGCCAGACCCCCTGGAAAACATCTGTTCTGTGAAAATATTTCTTCTGTAATCTGGTAACTGAATAATTTAAAGCTCAAAAAAATTTTTAAATAAAAAACTGTCTGCAACAAATGACAGAGGGGAGTTGAAGACATACAAATAACAATCTTACAATTATCAGAATGAAATCTTAGCCTAAGGTAAATCCCTGATCTATAATCTTTTATATTCTCAATAAGTGATGCACAATTCTAAGGACCACCATATCTTTCTCTGAACACAAAAGAGGAGGGAACTCCTTGGAAGGGCAACCATTTGCAATAGGTTTATAGGGCAAGAAATCAAAAGTAGTTCCCATTTTTCCCCAAGAATTAAAAAAATAATAAATTAGCATTGGCTCAGTGAACAAGGAAATGACTATTATGAAACTCCTATCCTAAAATTTTAAAAGCAGAAATCCATAAGAGGAAATCTGATCACTTCTGAAAAATGTCTCTCACTCACTTTTCATGCTGCCATGATGTATGCAAACATGACAAATGATTCTGCATGATGAAATATGGCTACCAAACCACACTGCTCCATAACTCTCACCTCTATCTCCTCCTCATAAAATTCATGTATGTTGACATGACTGTATCTCCCAAACGCAGCACGACTGTGAGAAATATTATAATTTTTGAAATGAAAAATATATTAGTATCAAAATTTAGGACTTGGTTGGGTACAACTGATGGTAAAGAACGCAAGCAATACCATTTCAGTGTCCCTACATATCATCTAAACCATGCAGTTTAAATTAAAAAAAAAATGCCAACTTTTCATGTTCGAGTATTTTAGAAATGCTATAATGATCTAAATTCTTATAGTAATAAGAATTTATTTGAAATATTTCACTTTGTCCCAGAAAGATTTAATTCTTTAGTTGGACCAATAACTTCTAATCTGTGTTTAATAGGTATCTCACCATGGAAATAAAACTTAACATGGAAAAAAAAAAGAAAATAATAAGGTTAGAGTTAGAGTTAATAGTATGAAAAAAGGGATTAAAATAAAATGATGAGAAATGCCTGCCTTTTTTCAACAGTGGTTGAGTTGGAGTCTTGCCATCCTCTTCCTCATCTAGATTATGTTTAAAAAACACAAAATATTAAGTTAATTGCTTTTATATTAATAAAATGTAAATAGAGCACATTTTAAACAAAATAGCATGAAGCAACAGTCCATGAAAAGTGATCAAGACTGAAGATTAATATTTTCTACACTAATGTTCAGGTTTTTAAAATGCCAACATATTTTAGACCCTATAGGGTAAATAATTAACACTAACCCTGAAATTTTATTCTAATAAATTTATGTAAAAAAACTTCAGCAGAATTTTTAAGCTTTTACACTTGCAATCAATTGAGAAGATATAAAACTAAAGCTTGCAGAGTAGAAAATAAGACATTACAAAATTAATTTTGCAGATAACATATTAAATATGCCACCGCACCTACTGTGCAAATGACTAACAATTTTAGAACTAATTAGTAGATATTTGGTGTATGTGAAAGTTAATCACTATTTGAAATGTTAAGAAATTTGAGCAGTGATGGGGTCTTTTGCTTTATATAAATATCAAGTTATACAAGAATGGTTTTCTTCAATTTACATATAAATGCATGTATATGTGCATGTATTCATCCATTTATATTTAAGTATTCATCAGTTTTTTCCCCCAAGGGTTTAGTTTTCCTAAACCCATGTCTCTTCTAAGTGTAAGCTTATATTATTTGTTTAAGGTTCATAAAAGTTTGTAATTGGACAAATACTGGAGTATACTGCAATGGCCTCTTGAGTTAGACGTCCAGGATTCTAGTATTACCTCTACTTCTTTCCTAGCTGTGTGAGTTTGAGTTGATTATCTAACTCTTAGGTTTCATCATTTGTAGAGTTAGGAGTACCTACCTCTTAAGGTTGTTATATTGCAAGTACTGATGCAATGAGCTCAGGGTTTGGTACAAAGCAAGCATTAAAAGGGTGTTGTCTCCTTGCACACTGTATGCCTCAATAATCAAAACAGACATCACCAAATGCTGTGACTATACAATAATTACACCAGAATGTTTCCAACTCTTAAGACTTTTTACATTGTATAAACTTCTCAGTAGTTTGCTGATTCTGAGACTTGACCAAATAAAAAGCAAACACAAAATAAATCTAATATTGTATCTGAATGCTATCTTTATGCATATTATAGAATGAACCAATTATTACATTTAATTTTATAGTATTAAATATTACTGTTCTTATAAAGTAGATATTTAATAGTATCTACATTTGATAATTAAAAAATCATAACTATGATATTCTGTATTCACTTACAAGAGCTCAGAAATGTCAAGAAAATCTTGACATTTAAAATGATTTAAACTAAGCATGTAGGTTTTAACAAAAAAAGAGGAGTAGAGATGTACTGATCCAGTTTCCTAGTTTACAAAAATAATGATTTCATAAGACTAACTCACATTAATAAACTAATGCATGGATAACATAGATTAAAAGACTCTGGAGAGAAAGGATCTATTTTAGGCAAGAGAGATGAACAACAACAAAAATAAAAGGAGGAGGAAATTAAAGAATGTACACCATAAATTAAAATAAATGTAGGAGCAAAAGTACAGTTATCAGAATCAATTCATGGAGTGTTGAGGCAAAATAGAAAATTATAATCAAACCAGCAAAGAACTGAAAGGGAAAATGGGTGTTGACTACACTTTCAACTACTGTTTCTCTAAGTAAACAAGGTACATAAGAACGGATTTAAAAGCAACACTAATACTTCTAAAGTAATCTAGAAGAGATAAACTGCATAAACACAATGTTTCTAATGTTTCAATTTCAGAAAAGGTAATCATTTTATAGAAATCAAAAGTATACTATGTTTAGATGATTTACAGTGAAGATTTTTCTTTTTCTTATATCAGCTAGGAATAGGACAGATGGAGATACTAGTCTGAAGAGAGGTAGGAGAGTGAGGGTGGGAGAGTAAGATTTGGAAGTCATCCCTTGTCCCTTCTCCCAAATGAGATATATGGGCTTGTAGATAAAATTTTCTGAAAGTCTTCTCTGTTATTCTAAAATTACCATGCTCCTTCAAAGGTCATATTTAACCTATGCTTCAAATTAAAATGATTAATTTAAAGCAAATATAAATGAAAACACACAAGACCATGTTAGTAAATAATTCATTAGCATAGTTTTTGTTCTATGATCCTCTTTAACACCTCAAAACAGCTAGTCATTCTACAGCCATTTTTGAAAGTCATAAATTTTATCTAATTAGAAATGAATGGTGGCAAGTTTGAGAACAGGCTGTTTTATAGTATATAACAAAAATCACTTCCCCCCAAATTGAAACATTACCATTAATAAATTTTCTTGTTTGAGTGCAAATTACCTTTATGTGCAACAGATTTTTCACCAGATGTTTTGGAAGTATCTAAATCCGATTTTTTACTATATTCCACATTTAGTACCACATCCTTGGTGCCAGGAGATTTCTCTTGAGATGACAATAATTCTTCTGTAGACATGAAAGCATTTAAATAGTATCTAAAATATTTTAACAGGTCAAGAAGGCATCAGGGTTTAATAATTAAATGACATTTTAAAGCAATGTTAATTATGGAACAGCAAATTTATTATAAATGATTTCTTATGTCAACATTTGGTAATGTTTTATGTGATAATCTGTTTCATTAATCACATAAATTTATTTTGACTATTCACTTAAATACAGAAGCTCAACCACATAGCTAAGGTATCTCAATTAGGTGCTAGAGAACAAGTAATGAGTGAAATTCACATAACAGTATAACCTAGAAGAAAAAAGAATGATATATAGTATGGGAAACAAAACCTATTCTCAATGTTACAAATATTTAAAAAAATTCATCATTCAAATATGAGATTGATAATCTGCCCATAATCCTCATCACTTATTTGTATGAATGAAGAAAAGCAACAATAGAACTATGGAGTCCACTGACCAGTGCTATGCCAGGAGCTCACAGGCCTTATCTCTTCTTTAATCTTTATGATACCCCTGTAGGGTAACTCTGTTCTAACAGACAAGGAAAAGGGATCTGGAATTCAGCAAACTTGCCCAGACCACAAAACTAAGGGAAAAGGTTGGGTTTAAGAAATCTATTTGGTGGAATATTACTCAGTCATAAAGAATAATAAAATTATGGCATTTGCAGGCAAATGGATGCAGTTGGAGAATATCATGCTAAGTGAGATAAGCCAATCTCAAAAAACCAAAGGACAAATGATCTCACTGATAAGCGGATGATGACACATACAGGAGGTGGAAAGGGGGCAAGAATAGAGGAAGGAGGGACGCTATAGAGGGATAAGAGGGGTGGAAGGGGTGGGGGGGAGAAAAAAAATAACAGAATGAATCAAAAACTATTACCTTAGGTAAATGTATGATTACACAAATGGTAAGCCTCTACTTCTTGTACAGAGAAACAAGATGTATCTCATTTGTTTACAATAAAAATGAATTAAAAAAACAACAAAACAAAACAAAACAAAAAAGAAATCTGTTTGGTTTCAACACCTGTGCTCTTAATTCCTACGCCAAATCATGTTCCTATGTGCAAATCTCAATGATGAATCAAATTCTCAAAAAAAATGTAAAAAGTATAAATCCATGAAAAGTACTTTGAAAAAACTTTTGATCACATTCAAACCTCAGCCAATTATAGAACTATGTAACTTAATAACCAAACTGTGATATTTCCTAGTGAAAGGGAATACTATATAATTACGTGGAGTTAACAGATGTTAAGTTGGGTACCCTAAACCTCAATCACTGTTAGAACAAGGGAAAATTGAGACAGTATCTTTGCCAGGCCTTCCACAGAATAAGATATACTCTTTTGTTACATGGCTAAAGAAGTCAAAGTGTTTCTTTCAAAACTGTAGAATACTCTTAAAGGGAAAGAAGGTGGGAAGATTAAAACAATTTCAATACAAAACAGGTGACAACAGTTCAATATATGCCTCTTGACTATTTAAAGTTAGTTAATTCTGATTTACTTAATTTACAAAGGGGAAATGCATATTAAGTTTATAGTATCTTTTAATCTATGAAGAAATTGTTGGAGGATATAGACAGTTTCATGGTTTTAATAAGTTGACAAAAGCAGCGATTACACCTTAGTTAGGTTTTAACCTTCACTTTAAAAATGCTATGAAAGTGACATATTCTATTATACATGTAATACTGTAGACATGACCAAATTACTAGTAATGAGGGTCAGGGAAGAAGTGTGGTGATGGTTATAAATAGGGAATGTGGGGGGAATCTTTATAGTGATAGAATACTTTGTATCTTGACTATGGTGGTAGCTGCACAAATAATGTGATAAATAAAACAGAATTACACACTTACACATGCATCCAAGTGAATGTAAAACTGGTAAAATTGGAATAAAATCTGTAAACTGTTTCTTGGTTGTGAGTTACTACTCCAGATATGCAAGATGATACCAATGGGGACGGGATTAGATGAAGAATATAAGAAGACTTCTCTGTACTACTTTCTGCAACTTCCTATGCATCTCAAATATTTTTAAATGGCAAGTTTCTTTTTATAAAATGGTTCCTTTTTGCAGACAGAAAAAACATTATGACATTTAATCTTTACTACTGTGGCTATGTATAAAACATTACTTTCATAAACATGAAAATATATAATGATTTAGTAATCATTTAAAAAAGTTTCTCACACATTACTTATGTACTTTCATAAATTTGGACCTACACAATCATAACTAACATCTGCTTCTGTTAACATTATGCAAATCAAATTTATTTTCTCCATTAATAATCAGTAAACATCATCCAAGCTGACACAAAGAAAAAACACACTTTGGTGGATTCTAAATAGATCTAATTTTAAAATGCCATACAATAAGTCTGTGACAAAATTGATGGTAATTATGAAAGTTAATGAAGAATGTAAGAATCATATACAATTTTCTAACAAAGTAATTTATATATTTGAAATAATAAAAACTTATTTCAAATGATATTTACCTTGTCCTTGAAGATGAGATATGTCCAGGCCTTCTTTTAGGCGGATAACCACTACTCCATATTGTATGTCAAAGGCATCACTATAAAATTTGGAGATCACAATTTATGTTCTCCATAAAATGAAGACAATCACATATCTCTAAAATCACTTTCAGTCTTAAATATGTTTTCTTTCATATATTTTAAAAATTAATTGGTAAGATATGAATGTTACTTTCAAATCCTCTATCTTCCCTTTCCTATCTTCCATAGTACCCTTGAAAACTACTTAAGTGTAGATCTTCAAAGCAGAGGCATGTGCCACACAACATTTTGGTCAATGACAGACTGCATATACCAAGTACATATATAACTACATATACTAAGTAGCCTAAATGTGTAGTAAGCGATGCTACCTGGATTTGTGTACATATGGTCTGTGGTGTTCACACAACAACAAAATCAGCTAACAATACATTCTTCAGTGTGTATCCCTGTCACTGTGACACATGTACTTACAGTAGCTGTTTAAAAAGTAATAGTATTTTTACCCTGCAAAGTAAAATTATGGAAAAACAACTTTCAGTAATCCTACTCTACTTATATTCAGGCTATACCCTTAAAGCCAAGAGAAACTTATGAAGAAATCTATGAATATATAAAGTCTACTGAGAATGATAGCAGATTGTAGAGTATGAAAAAATTTCTGAAAGGAGGGTATTTTAAAATAATTTCAAAAATTTTTACAAAATTGGCTTAAAAAGTAGTTCAGAGATTTTATATATACAAAAAACCCTGAAGATGGTTCTAAAAGTATAAAGTCTAGAAACTTGTTAAGACCATAAATCAACATTTTGACTTAAGTGTTCCCTTAAATCTTCTGTAAAGATAAATTTCAAAACTTAAGTTGTTTTCAATAAGTGGCAATGGGATTAGCCTTTATCTTTAATTAAGCATTGAGCAAAAAAAGTATAGCCCATAACTCATGGGTTTTATGGTTTATAGGTTACATGATTTATTCTTTGTTTCTGCTGTATTTTCTTCAGTCCCCCTATATATAGAGTTCAGAAGTATGAAGTTAGGATGAGATTTTACTTTTTAAAAAAGTAATAAACCCCAAGTCAAATTGCAGTCACAGCAAAACAAAATCAGCAGAGCTTTAATTTTAACTAAAAGCATTTAATAATTAGTTGAGAAATTTTGTTCATCATAAAATCAGTATAGAGATTTTTCAAAAATAGAGTAAGATCTGGATATTTCCTTAAAGACCTTTCAAATGCAGCTATGAAAATATGTGAGACAGGCACATAACCATGTTGTATCTATTGAAACAATAGGAGTTACAGTAAGGTAGATAATGCCAGTGTTGTTTGTTGTTTTTTAAATTTAAGGACAATTGTACATAAAGATATACTTTAAAGAAGGAGAGAAGAGCTCTATGTCATCAATAACTATGACCAAAAAAAAAAAAAAAAAAAAGACTACTCTTCTATCAACTCTGGCATATTGAGAAGGAATGCCTATCCTCAAGGTGAACAAGATAATAGATTTGCTTAGCAAATCCTAAAGTACTAGAGAAAGGAAGTACTTTACAAGATTTAAGAAGTAAATCTGGCAAAAAGAAGAAGTTCTAGTTTTTTAATTCAATGACTCAGTTCCAAAATCACAGGTAGCAGATTCCATAAAAAGGTACATACACAAAAATCCATGAACCTACAGTAAAAACAAAGACGAAGAAACAAAAGAATTTTAAAAACCCTATTAGACAACTCATCAGAGGAAAGTTACAGTGATATAAAACAGAACTAGGATATAGGATAAGATGATTGAAAATACCACTGAAAAAGGAACAGTAAACTCAGAACTTAATGCTGCAAGGGGGTGAAACAATGAATGTGTACAATGAATCAAAATGCAATGAAAGAAGGAAACATGTAATATATTTAATAAAAGACGTTTAAAATAACTTCATGTATGAAACAAAAAACTACCTACAAAATTAGTTTGAGAGGGGAACAAAACTAAACCTGTGAAGTTGAGATTATGCTAGAATTATATTCCTCAGCACAGGACATCATAATGACATAGTTTAGAAGGCGATGGAACTGACAACATTTGAGAACTCTGTTCAGCAAGAGCTGGAGGGATAAGAAGTGGGAAGCCAGAGTACCACACACACACTCTCTTGAGTATGTTTATGTATATATATGTATATGTAGAAACACAAAGATAAAATTGAAATATTTCAAACAAATAGATCACCAATTTAAAACCCAGACCTTTTGTATGATTCCTTTTCACTCTTAAGCTTCTTTTAGAAGATACTATATAAAAAACAGTATTCAAAATTTTCAAACTTAGCATTTTCTAACCAACTAAATTACTTAATTGAAAAGATACTTACTGAAATAAGTTTATATACATATCCACATCCCTCATATCTGCTTGCAACCAATCTTTCTTAAATCCAAGAACAAGTGTGTTTGGTTTCATACGACCAAGGCCAGCAGCCTAAAATATACAAAAAATACAATTTCAAATATATACTACTCAACAAAATAGTTTTAAGAGATGAAAATCCTCCAAACTGACAGTCTCTAAATATTATATGGCCTTATCAACAAAAACTCTCCAGCATGCAATACATGGATACTGACTTATAAATTACATATAGGACAATGATCACATATTACACAAATATGTACTTCTATAATTTACCAAAATTTTTGTATGTATTTACTAAGAAAAATATTAAATTCACTTAATTCTTTAAAAATTCTAAAAATATAGTTGTATTCTCAATTGCATGTTAAAAGTCCAAATGGGGGTGGGGAGGTAGGAAAAATGATGGAATGAGACAGACATCATTACCCTACATACATGTATGATTACACAGAAGGTATGAATCTACATTGTGTACAACCAGAAACGGAAAGAAGATGTACCCTATTTGTGTACAATGAATCAAAATGCAGTCTGTAAAAATAAAAAAATAATTTAAAAAAAGTCCAATTGTAAACCACAATACTAAAACTTGAATTCCTTCTAATCAATCATGTAAGTTTCTGCTGAAATTTGGCTAATTTCTGTCCTCAACTTTTTCACTAATCACATTTTTTGCAATTTCATCAGGAGTTGCAATATGATATGTTAAACAAATTTGCCCAAAAATCCAACAAAATCTCTTGACTTACTGGAAAACTATGAGATTGTTAAAAGCAAGAATCAATAAATGGGATGGATTCAAACTAAAAAGCTTCTTCTCAGCAAAGGAAACAATCAATAATGTGAAGACAGAGTACAGAATGGGAGAAAAATCTTTACCACATGCACTTCAGACAGAGCACTAACCTCCAGAATTTATAAAGAACTCAAAAAACTTAACACCAAAAATACAAAGAACCCAATCAATAAATGGGCTAAGGACCTGAGCAGACATTTCACAGAAGATACATAATTGATTAACAAATACATGAAAAAATGTTCAACATCTCTAGTAATTAGAAAATGCAAATCAAAATTACTCTACGATTTCATCTCACTCCAATTTGGCTTTTATCAAAAATATAAGCAACAACAGGTGTTGGTGAGGATGTGGGGAAAAAAAGGTACACTCCTACATTGCTAGTGGGATTGCAACTTGGTTTAGCCACTCTGGAAAGCAGTATGGAGATTCCTCAGAAAATGGAACCACCATTTGACCCAGTTATCCCACTCCTCGGTTTGTACCCAAAGGACTTAAAATCAACATACTACAGTGACGCAGCCACATCAATGTTTACAGCAGCTCAATTCACAATAGCCAGATTGTGGAACCAACCTAGATGCCCTTCAACAGACGAATGGACAAAGAAACTGTGATTTTATATATATATATATATATATACACACACACACACACACACACACACACACACACACACACAAATGGAATATTACTCAGCCATAAAGAGTAAAAGAATGGCATTTGTAAGTAAATGTCTGGAGTTGGAGAATATCATGCTCAGTGAAATAAGCCAATCCCAAAATACCAAAGGCCGAATATTTTCCTTCATAAGTGGATGCTAACACATAACGGGGAGTGGGGGTTGGGGGGAAGTGGGCAACGGAAGAATGGAGGAATGTTGGGTTGTGTAGAGGTACATGAGGGGAGGGGAGGTTTGGGGGGAAAGAAAGGTGGTCGAATGACACAAACATCACTACCCTATGTACATGTATGATTACACAAATGGTGTGACTCTACGTTGTGTACAATGAATCAAAATGTATTCTGCTGTCATGTATAACTAAAGAGAATAATAATAATAAAAATAAAAGACTGAGTTGAATTTTGTAATTGAGCTGAGACAGAAAACTCAGGAAGGCCAGAGTAGCAATAGAGCAATTTTGGAGAGTTTTATTTATGATTTCAGTTGCTAAATTCTTTAAAATATGTAATAGCGCCCTGGCTTTCTCATCTGGAAATGTTATTAGAATAAATGATCCTTAGCAGCCCTTCAAAAAAAAAAAAATCAAGATAACAAGTTAAAAAAAAAAAAAAAACTGTCATTTTAGACCTTTTGTTTTGTTTGGTACCAGGGACTGAACAAAGGGGTGCTTAACCACTGAGTCAAATCCCTAGCCCATTTTTTAATTTTTTAGACAGAGTCTTGCCAGTTACTCAGGGTTTCCCTAAGTAGCTGAGGCTGACTTTGAATCTTTGACTCTCCTCCTTCAGTCTGCCACCAAGTTGCCAGGATTAACAGGTATGTGCTACTGAGTCTGGTTTAAAGCATTTTCAACAAGCATTAATTACGTTCAAAAAGATTTACATCTAATACCACTATTTATTCCCAAAATGTTTTCATCACTCCAACACAAATTCTGTAACTACCAAGTAATAACTACCTATTCACTCCTCCCACCAGCCACTGGTAACACTTAATCTGCTTTTATCTCTATTAATTTGCCCGTTTTATGAGTTGAATCACAGAATTTGTCCTTTTGTGCCTAGCTTTTTTCACTTAACAGAATGTCTTCTAGGTTAATCCATACTGTATCAAAATACCATTCCTTTTTATAGTTGAATAAATTTTATCTTATATATACAGATTTTATTTACGCATTTATCACATGATGGGCACTTGGGTAGTTTCTAATTTTGGTTATTGTGAATAATGCTGAAAAAAACACCAGCATACAAATCTGTCTGACTCCTTGTTCTTAATGTTTTAGGTAAAGATCAAGGAGAACTGCTAATCATGGTACTTTGCAGCTCAGCTTTTTAAGGAATCATTCTCATGAAGTATACTCACACTATTTGTAGGTTCTCATTTTTCCATGTTCTCCTCAAAACATTTTCCAGTTTTTTAAACTTGAATTACACTAGATAAATTAAGTGGTAGCTCATTGTGGTTTTGATTTGCATTTTCCTAATAACTAAAGATGTTGAACATTATCTCATGTACATACTGGCTATCTTTATATCTTTTGACAATTTTTAAATTGTTCTTTGTTACTATTTTAGAAGTTTTGTATATGTTCTGTATATTAAGCCTTTATCAGATGTTTCTGAATGAATATTCTCCCATTCTGTAGGCTGTCTTTCTACTTTCTGTATAACATTCTCTGTAGCACAAAACTGATTTTGACAATACCCAATCTTTTGTTGTTGTTGCTCATGATTTTGGTGCCATATCAAAGTCTACTGCCAAATCCAAGGTCATGAAGACTCACCTCTGTTTTCTTCTAAGAGTTTTATGGGTTTTTTCCCCATTTTTTATATAACAATTATTTTAGTTCTTTTTGTTTTTTTTCTAATTGAGTTTTATGGTTTTAACTCTTTTATGTTGCTGATCCATTTGAGATAATTTTTGTATATGGTTCTAAAGGACATAATAAAATCAATGTTTTGCATTTTTAAATTAATCCAAGTATTTGTCAAAGGCTGACTATGTGACATTGTTCCAAGTACTTGGAATAATTAAGGATAAGAAATACTTTTAATCCTGTAAAGCTTCCATTCATCTTCAAAATATACAATTCATGTACAAATTTCTTCAGAGATTTTTTTCTCTACTCAATGCTAAAAACAACATCTTTGCCTTGACGAAACAGCTAAAAACTTCGTGTTTTTTAACTAATAACCTGGTAGTCACTATCATATAGCACATTTTAAATTTCGAGTGAGATGGAGTGGAGATGGACCGTAAAAGAAAACCAAGAATTATATTTAGATTTTATAGCTCTTTAAAGAACTAAGTTACAAGACAACCATTAATTTTTTTAGTTATTCTTTTTAGTTATGGATGACAGTAGAGTGTGTTTTTTGACATATTTATACAAACATGGAATACATCTTATTCTAATTAGGATCTCATTCTTGTAGACGTATACAATGTTGAGATTTACTGTGGTGTATTCACATATGTACACAGGAAAGTTATGTCAGATTCATTCCACTGTCCTTCCTAACTTCCCTCCCTTCCCTTTATTCCCCTTTGTCTGATCCACTGAACTTCTGTTCCCTGCCACCCCTTGGTTGTATGGTTGTATGTTAGTATTCACAGAACAAAGATCATTCAACTTTTTTTTGGGGGGGGGCCCTGGTTTATTTCACTTAGTATGATAATCTCTAGATCCTTCCATTTACTAGCAAATGTCATAAAGTTATATCTCTTTACGGCTGAGTAATATTTCACTGTGTATATATACTGTATTTTTTTAATCCATTCATCTGCTGTGGGGAACCTAGGTTGGTTCCAAAGCTTAGTGACTGTGAATTGAGCTGCTATAAACATTGATGTGACTGTGTCACTGTAATAGGCTCATTTTAACTCTTTGGGTATATAGCTAGGAGTGGTATAACTGGGTCAAATGGTGGTTTCCTTCCACATTTTCTGAGGAATCTCCATACTGCTTCCTGGAGAGGTTGCACCAATTTGCAGTCCCATCAGCAATATATTAGTGTACCCTTGTCTCCAATCCTTGCCAACATTTATTATTGCTTGTATTCTTGATAATTGCCATTTTGACTTGAGTGAGATGGAATCTCAGTAGTTTTCATTTGCATTTGTCTAATTGCTAGAGTTGTTGAGCAATTTTCCATATATTTGTTGATCATTGTAATTCTTCTTTTGCGAAAAGTCTGTTCAATTCTTTGCCCCTTTAATCCTTTGGTTCTTTCGGTGGTGTTTTTTGAGTTCTTTATATATTCTGGAGATTAATGCTCTATTTGAGGTGCAGATGACAAAGATTTTCTCCCATTCTATAGACTCTCTCTTCATGTTCTTGTTTCCTCTGCAGTGAAGAAGTTTTTAGTTTGATATTATTCCATTTACTGATTTATTTTACTTCTTGCTTTACTTTCCATCATTATGGAAATTTGGGCCTACATTTTCTACCAGTAAAGAGCTGCAGGTCCAATGCCTAGGTCTTTGACCCACTTTGACTGACAGATAGGAATTAAATTTCATTTAACAGGATTTCAAGTTCTCCCAGCACCATTTGTTGAACAGGCTATCTTTTCTCCAATGTATGTTTATGGCACCTTTGTCTAGTATAAGTAAATGTATTTATAGGAGTTTGTCACTGTGTCTTCTATTCTGTTCCATTGGTCTTTGTATCTATTTTGGTGCCAATATCATGGTGTTTTTGTTAGTATATTGATCTTTAGTATAATTTAAGGTATGGTATTGTGATGACTCCAGTTTCACTTTTCTCACTAAGGATTGCTTTGGCTATTGAGTCTCTTATTTTTCCACATGAATTTCATGAGTGCTTTTTCTACTTCTATGAAGAATGTCACTGAAATTTTACTTTTGGTGGTATGGTCATTTTGACAATATTAATTCTGCCTGTCCAATAACATGGGAGATCTTTCCATCTTCTAAGGTCTTCTTCAATTTCTTTAGTGTTCTGTAGTTTTCACTGTAGAGGTCTTTCACCTCTTTTGTTAGATTGATTCCCAAATACTTTATTTTCTTTCAGGCTACTGTGAATAGGATAGTTTTCCTAATTTCTCTTTCAGTTGATTCATCACTGATGCATAGAAATGCATCCTGCTACTTTTCTGAATTCATTTATGAGTTCTAGAAGTTTTCTGGTAGAGTTTTTTGGTCCTCTAAATATAGAATCATGTCATTGGTAAATAGGGATAATTTGGGTTCCTCTTTTCCTATTTGTATCCTTTTAATGTCTTTCTTTTGTCTAATTGCTCTGGCTAGAGTTTCTAGAACTATGTTGAATAGAAATGATGAAAGAGGACATCCCTGTCTTGTTCCGGTTTTTAGAGGGAATGCTTCCAATTTTTCTTCAATTAGAATGATGTTGGCCTTTAAGCATTAACTTCCTGATGGGCCAAAATTTGCTATAATTCCATTATAATCCAAAGGTTTATTTGTGCATTTTGGGGGGGCTGGGATTGAGTCCAGGGCCATGCACACATTAGCTATACACGTCATCATTGAGCTACACACTCTTAACCCCCTAAAGATTTTATTTTTTATAAAATTAACAGTAACATTCTGTTTTACACTCTGTGCCACTTCTGCTTCCAACTTCATTACTAAGATAACCTTCCCCAGAATGAGTGAATGAAGAAATTTCACATGTATCACTCTCATACCTAAATCCTTCACAAATTCTAGTCAAAGTAGTTCGTTTGTTAAGAGGGTCATGTTTTCATAGTTTCCAATATAAAACAGGATGTGTATTAGGGAAATAATTTATTACAGAAAACATTTCTGCTCCAGAACATATTTCTCTAATGGTTGACAGAAAATCAGTTCTTCACGAATTCCTAATTGAATCTGACTTAGCGAAATGCAATCATTTGAACCTTATTACAAACACTCTTACCATATGTTTCCCCAAATCTCTAGCAATGTTTTCTGTGCATCTTAGGCCACAATTTATGGTAAGAAATGCATTTGTTATTATAATCTTCTATGTATCATTAACAAGAATTTTTACTATAGCAGGAAGAACAACTGTTTCCCCAAATGTGGTTTTTCATTTTGTCTTTCACTATTAAGTAAAAACATTTTCAAATATTATGGTTGCCTATTTAAAATTTAGTTAAGTTCTGATATGAGATTTCCATTACTTTAAAAATCACTGAAAAAACACCAGTTTTTGCTACATGATCTGGATGATTAGTTTTGAAAAGTTCAGTTAATAACAATGGTTTCAAATTATAATTAATAATCTCATGGCACCATCTATACCTAGATCCAGGCTATATGAATATAAATGTATATTTCAAATATTTTTATTGTCCATTTAGACTTCTTTTGGGTTCACTAATTTGAGAATTTTTTTTTAAATCACTGTTTATTTCAATATTTAATGAAGAAATGTCAGGAACACACAGTATATACCACCCAAGACAATTCTGGACCATTTTTCAGGAAAAAAAAAAAAAAAAGAGTTATGTCTCCATTGAAATACTACATAGGATTCATTTGATTTAATGGGCCATCAGTATATAATTCGGAATTTTCATTAAGAACATTTTCCTATTTAAAATAAAGGTATAAAATTGGGTTGATAATCAAGAGGCTGCTGTCTTGGAAAAAAAGAGAAAAAAAAATAAAAAGAAAACCCCAAATATGCAAATGAAGACATTAGCAGTGTTATGTCTCACTGCCTAAGGATTCTTTAAACAAGCTACTAATAAGACTCAGGATCTAAAAGTGAATCTTATTTTGTTGTGGAGGATGGATGTTCAAATGTATGTTGAATGGTAAATTATAATGGTATGTAGGGAGGATGGATGTTCAAATGTTTGTTGAATGGTAAAATATTATAATGATACATAGGGACAGATACAAGGTCTAGTAAAACAAATAAGAGAACCATATAAAAAACACCTTTAGGACTGTAGAATACTGCTGGACATGGTGGTGCACACCTGTAATCCCAGCAGCTTGGGAGGCAGAGGCAGGAGGATCGATAGTTCAAAGCCAGCCTCAGCAAAAGTGAGGCACTAAGCAATGCAGTGAGACCCTGTCTATAAATAAAATACAAAAAAGGGTTGGGGATGTGGTTCAGTGGTTGAGTGTTCGAGTTAAATCCCACATACATGTCATTTTATGTAGTAGGTTTCAAGAAGGTATAAGGTAAAAATAAATACTTTCAGTGAAAATTTATATTACAATATCAATTAGTCCTACAGGGGCAAACTGACACCTATTAGTAAGGACATTTCATACTGTTTCTCAGATAGCTCGCCCACTAGACTCTTCCCAGGGATCTTTGTAAAGGGGTTGAATTTGTAGGGTTTATAGGGCAATCTGAAGATGATGTTGTTCTATTTACCTTACTCTGCCCTTATTGATAAAATTTTCAGGATGCATGGAAGTTATGTTCGGTTGATGAAAATAATTAAGAGGATGGATTCTGATTCTTGCCAAATAAACAATATTGTCATTTATACCACAGAAAACCTTTAGGAGAGTGTCACCAATTAGCATGACATTCTGACAGGTGAGCAGTTCTCTAACTGTTCTCTGAACTGGACCACCATCAGCAACAGTATCTGGAACTTTATTAGAAATGTAAATTCTTGATACTTGCTACAAACCACCTGACTCATTCTGAGCTGGGACCCAGGAATTATTTTAACGAGTGATTCTCACGCTGAAGTTTAAGAACCACTATTTTATCAAAGAATTTTCCTTCATGCCCTTCATAAAATTTATTACATATACAGTAATCACAATGTTTTGATAAATTGTACAAAAGCAAGCAAGATTTACCCACTGGAAACAACCTTATGACCAGGGGTAGCATTATAGCTGAAATATTTAAATATATCATGTACAAAAAAGGATTAGTTTATAAAATCATGTATTCACCACTCAACTAAGAAAAAAACAAACAAACAAACAAACAACATACAGGAAGTACCCTATGTATCTTCATGCCCATTTTTCAGTACTGGGAATTGAATCCATGATTGTTTTACCATTAAGCTATATCCCCAGTTCTATTTATTTTTTACTTTGAGACAGGATCTTGCTAAATTGTCCAGAATGGCACCTCGAACACTCAATCCTCCTGTCTCAGCTTCCCAAGTTGCTGTGATAGAGGTACGTGCCATCATGCTTGGCTTCATGCCTGCTTTGTACTTTACATATTCTATTATTTAGGAACACATACCTATAAAAACTTATGTATTTAAAAATACATATCCTTCATATATTTAAGTTACTGTTTTTCCTTATTTTCTTTTTGATGTTTATCCTGTTGATAGAACAGTTTCTTTTCACCACTGTATAGAATTCCACTGAATAAAAATTATAGTATAATTTTCAGTTTTCTGATTGATGACTGTTAAAAGTTACTTTCAATTCTTTTTCAACTATTACAAATGATGTTGCTCAAGTTTCATATAGTCTTCACATGTGAAAAGTTTCTCTAAGATATATAATGAAGAATGAAATGTCCTAGAATGTTCATTGCTGGGTTGCTATCCAAAAGTGGTAGTTAAAAAAAAAAAAAAAAAAAAAAAAAAGTGGTTGTTCAATCTAAATTAGCACAGCAGTACCAAGATTTCTAATTGCTTTATATAATTTCTAATCTTATGTACTGACAAATATAATTTTTGGTCAATCTGATAGGTATGGAATTAAATCATATTGTGGTTTTAATTCTTATTTCTGTCATTTATTGCTCCTCCTCTATTCATATCTTTCACTTTTTGTTCTTTCTTTTACTCATTTACTAGTATTCTTTATATCCTCTGGACCATTCATAGCTGGTTACATGATAGGATTATTATCCTTCCTTGGTCTGTACCCTCCTTTTTAATTTTTTTCATATTTACTTTAAAAATTAATCTATTATTCATATTTCACCTGTTTCGTTAAAAAGACTTCCCTATATCATAAAATTATTTTATATATTAAATGTTTTAAAAAACTGTGTTTTGCATTTCAGTCCTTTAGTTGTCTGAAAATTATTTTTGTGTGGTCTTTGTAAGGATCTATTTTATTATTTTTTCCATGTGAATAATCAATTGTTCCAGCTCATTCTTTCAATTTCACCTCTGTCATTTGTTTAATTTCCTATGAGTAACTCCATTTTTTTTATTCCACTAGTCTAATTGTTTATTACTGCTTGAAGACCATAATGTCTTAATTACTTAGCACTCCCTAACTGCTGTTTTTCCTGAAGATTGTTTAACTATTCTTAAGTTTTAAGAAATGTACAAAACGAGCTCAGAGTACAATACTCTCAGCTTCCCATCTTTAACATAGTAGCTCCAAAATTAGAGTGAACAGAGGAAGCTTATGGTCGAGCTACTTTTTTTTTTTTTTTAAGATGGGGAATCCTGTGAAAATGATGGAAAACCCTATCTAAACCCATTTATTTCTCCCTACAAACTTTAGGATGAAAGGGACTGATATTCATAGAGGTTATTTGTTCAGTCTGAAATCATAATAAGGAAACAGTAGTGCTAGCATTTAAACCTAGGAGTGATTCTACATCCTCTATTCTGGTCAATCTACTACAAAACTGAAACAAATATAAATTTAGTACTAGCAAATACAGGAAGAAATATAAGGGACTGAGATTTTCAAAAAGTTAGATAAGGACTATATAAGTTAACATTCTTACAAAGAAAACCTATGGGATGCAGCAAGGAGTAGATGGAAACATTTTATAGGAGAGTAAGAGGCTAAGATAATTTTCAAATAGATTCTTGGCTGTCAGCCAAGAATATCTATAGTACCTTTGGTTCAAAATTATAAAATGTAGTCTGCCATAATTAAGATATTTAAAAAGATTTACCATTTGTATGACTTTGAAGAAAGAAATCTAGAATGAAAAATTTTTAAGAAGTTTATACAAAACTAAAATTTAGACACTTGAGGGGCTGACACATTTACCTGCATCAAATACTGTGCACCCTCTCTCAAGTCATCTGCATGAACTGGAGCATAAAAAGCCTTCATTTTGTTTTTAATAAGCCATCGTTGATATTTGGCTTGATCAATGGACATCTCTTTCATGGCTTGTCTTCGAGGACCCTTTATATAAAAAAAATTAACAATATATTTAATTAAAAGGTAATCCATTTCACATCTATAAAAACTAACCTATTATACAAGTTTGGAACAAGGTGTCTAAATGTTGGTGTGGAAGAAGTCTAATAAAAGCATTTTATTTTCATTTAACTAAATTCTTCCTAATACTTAAGAAGACAAAAAACCATAGTCAATGGCACAGGGTATACCAGTAGAAGGAAGAGAAGAGGAAGAAACAGATTTTAAAATAAACATATCAATTCAAAATTCATGAGATAAGTTACAAACTATTAAAAATGAGGAAGAGACTACACAGAGCAAAATAAGAGCTTTCCACTTTCATATAGAAAGTTTCCTAGTTTGTTTGGCCTAATTGTTTTTAATTTTTTGTCACACTTCTGTTAACAAAATAAGAATCTGTGACCTTAAAGTTATATTTTGATCCTTATAAGCAACACTAAAAATGTGTTATATACAAATACACAAAGCAAAAATCTAAAAATAGGGTTGGGGTTGTTTAGTGGTGGAGCACTCACCTAACATGTGAGGCACTGGGTTTGATTCTCAGCACCGTATATAAATACATTAATTAAATAAATAAAGAGGTCCATCGACAACTAAAAAAATTTAAAAAAAAATCTAAAAATATGTTTACTAGTATATACCTTAAAGAAGATTAAGAAAATATCTTCCCTGGTAGAAAAATTGCCTCATTTGTAATGTGGTATGCTTAAGAGTTTCAGACAAACTGGAAAACTCCACATATTCCAAGTGAGGTCAGTGTTTCAGTGTATCCTTCTACCCACGTATACACATACACACACCCTTGACTTTTCCACTATACAAGTAAAAGAGCAACTCTAGAAGAAGCTGGGACATGGGGGCATACAACACACATTTTCAGCACCAAAATAAGATGAACAATATAGCTCCGGAGAAAAGGAAATCTGACAAATATTTCAATTTCTTGTGCAGAACAAGTTAACCATCATCCAGTGATTGTTCTCAATATCCAAGATGCCAATAACAAAAAAACTACTTTGGCATGAACATTTTAAATTATTTTCTTATTCCTGTTTAGTAAAACAGTGAAGTTTCAAAATGTCCAAATTTTTCTAAAAATGTTATATTGATACTATTTACATGCAAAAACATTGTAAAGAAAACTACCTAAAAAAAAAAAAAACAACAAAAATTTGTCAAGTTGCTTTCAATCTAAAAAGTTCTACAAATTACAAGTTGTATACAAAATTAAAAATGTTTTAATTTAGAAAACAAAAATTGGTTCTTACCATGTGAACATGGCCACAAATCATCAATCCAACATTTTTCGTGAAATCATGAACAAGATGAAGTAAAGCTGGGCGTGAGTTTGGAGAACCTGTCATAACAAGACACTGTGGCCTAATTTAAGATTAAAAAGATAAAATTAGAGAAATTTGTGATTTGGACAACAAGAACATGATATTTAAGCTGTTTCTCTAAGAATAAAATATTACACTAGAACATTTATGCTATTATGGACACAGGTCAAAGGATTCTCTTAAGAGGTAACTCTTATCTAGACCTTTTTGGTAAATGCAAAAACCAACTCTTCTTGGAACATACATGATGCCAATGTCCCTCTAAGATAATAGGTAATATTTTACATGAAGTTTCTGGTAGTACAATAGGAGAAAATTATTAGACTAGTTAAAACTTAGGTTAACAACTTTTCATGTTCAAAATGTGATAAATATTCCAGTTCCTTCATAGAACTTGGAAAACTTAAGAGCACGGCTTGCCTTTAAATATAAAAAATGTAATTTCCTTCTTAGCTTGATCTCATCGTAATTACCTCTACTTCATGCTATCAGTCCTCTCTAGCTTAATTTTAATGACTTGCCATATAAGTAAAATCACCTATGGCAATTTGAACTAAAAATTGTTAATTGTAATTAATGATGTTGTGAAGGCCAAAAGTAAATTCACCTGTCCTTATAAACCTGAGAAATGGTGGTATGACTTTCACATAATAACTTGAATTTTCATTGACCAAAGAGGAAATCAATCTCAATTAATAACAACAAAAAAAATTCAGGTAACCATTTTATAAGTTAAAACAGATTAGCAAAAATTCTTGAGAATAAGAATTTCTATAATCAAAACAAATATTAACAGAAAGCAAAGAGTATACTATAATATTAACTTAAACATTATATCAACATTTAGAGTACTGCATAAAATAAGCATGATAACCTGAACAAAGACTTTTAAAAATATTTATTTATCATTTTAACAAACTAACTGAAAAATCAATTCTGTCTGGGAGAGTTGCTTTGGGGCAATTAAACAACATCATGTCCTATGGCCCAAAACACCAAGTGCCTTCCGTTTCTGAGCCTTAGCAGGTTACATGGTTCTCCAGCTACAAAGTACATTTCCTAGCATTCCTAGGAGCTAATCATGGTCCTATGGGTAACAGCCCAGAGATGTTCCTACTCCCAGGTCATGTCCTTTAAAAAAGAAGTTGGTATCCTTCCATACTTCTTTTTTTTTTTGCCCCTTTCCTGTAAGCTAGACCATGGGTATGGTCATGACTTTGACCACCTGACAAAAACATTTTTTAGGGAATGGCAGACTGACAAGACAAAAGTAATGTGGGTCTCCAATGACTAAATAGAGCAAGTCTTCTTACTTGCCACAAAAGATCCATTTAGACCATCACATGACACCAATGTCTCTCTTGTTTTAACTACTACATTTTTCAGTGTGTTGTTATGGTAATCTAGCCTATACCATAACTAACATAACCTATTACTGTGGGAAATTAACTTATTCCTATCTTTGCTAACTAGTAAACACATTGCAAAGGCATAATTTAGTGCAGTTTTATGACACAAAAAAGTATAGTACAAAATATATCATGGATGACTAACAGCGTTACAGCAAACATTTGCCTTGATTTAAATTCCTCAAAAATCCCACGTTACATATTTTTTAAAAGCACAAAACCACAAACATGAAGAACAAAAGAGAAAACAGCATTGAAATATTGAAAGCTAGAAACCAACTGGAAGAACAGTAAAGGATAGATAGGTAAATCCCACAAAGGCATGAGAAAACTGTGAAGCTCTCTGATTTTATACCTAAAAATCATTAAAATGCCTAGGAAATGTATTAGATATCTCTAGAAGTGGCAGGAACATTGTGATAAAGAAACAAAAGTAAGGAGAATTGGTTTCCAGTCTGCATAAGAAGCAACTAGAAAGACTCAAACACTTCTATTAGTATGATGGGCAACTGTCCCTGTTATCTCCCCAGTCCTAATTGGCATATTTGCTAGAGAGAGAACTTCACGTCTGGAGATATCAGAAACAACTAAGGGCAGATGTAGGATATTTGAAATAGAGTAGTTAGAACATTTATACATTGAGCTGGGTGTAATGGTGCATGCTTTATATCCCAGCGACTTAGGATGCTGAGGAAGGAGGATCACAAGTTCAAAGCCAGCCTCAGCAATTTAGTGAGGCCCTAAGCAACTTTGCAAGATGCTGTCTTAAATTAAAAAATAAAAAAGGGCTAAGGGTGTGGTTCAGTTGTTAAGCGCCCCTGGGTTCAATCTCTAATACCAAAAAGACAAACAAAATAAAATAAAACAAACAAACCACATTTATATATTGAAACCTGAGAGTCCCAAACCACTTCCCTTTCTGGCTCTCACAATTTTGGTAGCAAGGCAAGCAGAAGATTAAAAGATTCATTTCTGGGAAATCTAATCAGATCAAAAAGAAAGCCTTTAAGATGACTTAAATTCCTCAAAGAACAAGCAAAGCCACCTTAATCTACATTAAGGATTTAACCAACAAGACCCACTCACCAATACAGAGCTTCCTTGCCAAGAATTACAAATACTTTACTTCAGACAAAGCTTAATTCAAAAACCCAACTTAAAGAAACAGAAAAAAATGAGAAGGAAACTTCAAGGAAACAGTAACTACAAGATGAATAAACAAAATCTGGCAAGTTTGGTGAAGGCTGAGATATTAATAAATACAAAGTTTAATAAGAAAAAAATAAATTCAGGGAAAACAGAAAAACCATACAGCCAAGAAAACTGTGCAGCCAAGAAAAAGTTATTATAATATACTACATGGCTCAGCTGTGTCTCATGTTTGGAGTCCCCCGTCCCCTGCCAAATATCCAAATATAATCTAATCAAAATGAGAACATAAAAATATATTCGAAGGTAGGGTAAAGAGAAGGGAGCATGCAAGTATTGGTCTCGGGTAGATAAAAGACATTGATAAAGGCTAAAATTTAAAATGAGGTTTATGAAATAAATACTAAAAAATCTGCCTAAGTTGAAAGTGGTTGCTTGTGGTGTACAGGGATACCAAGAGTAAGGCAATCATTGATTTTGATGACAAACCTTAAAAATCCTATATACTAATTTCTCCTCAGAGTGCTCATATGCAATTCTAACAAAAAATTAAGTGAAAATTGGATTCAATATTTTAAAAATGTTCCCATTACTATAAGGCAAAGCAACAGGTATTTTTCTGATGGGAAATTAACTTTGACTCATTCATACCCTCATTTATGAGATACATTTTACATAAAAGGATAGTTTGTATTTTTCTGTCATAGTTGACATCAACTATTCAAAATATGCTAACTAAACTTGTCTTCCCAGGTTCTCATTCCTGGCACTTTCCCTTTCGTTACTGACAAACATGGACTTCTGTGTTAATTATACAGAAGTCATTAAGAAATGAGTATTTATGACTGAAGAAAGTCACCTGTTCACAGCCAGAGTTAATTTGAAGAATTTAAATATCACTAATGTTCTGTTTTTGAAAACAACAAACTTAGTTTTAACCAAGTACACATAATAACCTATAATTTTTTAAAATCCATTGTAAGTAAATAATATTTACAGATTGAACTGATTCTTTATTACAACAGGTTTTCAGTCACTTATGTGAGTAAATAACACAAACATATTTAGTGTTTTAAAAGTAAAATTACAAAATAATGTCAAAAATCTATGAATTTTTTATATATAAAATAATATAATATTCAAATGGCCATAGAAAAATTTTCACTCTATTAAAATTATCACTTAGAAGTTTTCAAATAAGGAACCTCCAAAACTTTCATAACCCTAAGGTAGATAATTTTTCTTTTCAGACAATTTGGTTTTAAAGAATTAAATTGCCCAAGACTGACAAAAACAAAAATGATATCCTATTCTTTTGGAGAACTTTTTATGGAATAACAACATATGAACATGTTACTGAATTTAAGACCAGGCTGGTCAGCTAACATAAAATGTTTCCATGTTAACATATTACCTACCTAAAGTTTTTCACATGGTCTTCTACTCCAGAAAGACGGATTGAATGCTGCAGTGCATTCAGATAAGTCAAGGCCTGTGTGGAGGATCCCCAGTTCACATCTATAAAAAGACAACGTTCATGCAACATAATGCCAATGATAACTTCTCAACAACCAATTTGAGACTCACACAGAAACATGCTTTCATATTTTAAAAAGGCAATTGCTAAAATAAACTACTGTACTCATAACTTTTAATAATTCAAGTATATAGCATGACACTACTACTATAAGCACCTTAACTATAATTGCATTTAAAGTATAATTTTAAAAAGACCGATTGATAGTACTGTAGGTATTGGTCTCAGGTAGGTAAAGAGTCTTTCAATAAAGAAAACAGTTTTAGAATTACTGTTTATGTAGCCAAAGGTCTAAACTTTCCAAATCTTCTCAGATCTTTTTCTGGATCCTGGAGCAATTCCAGTATATCTTAGATATCATCATCTTGTGCAGAGACATACATAACCATTACCAATATGGAACACATATAATCATTAATTTCCCAGTTAAAACATGTCTGTCCATTTTTCCTTGCCACATAGTAATCTAATGGGAAAGATACTATGTCTTCTAATATTTTGTGAATTCTGTCTTACTTCCTATAGTTCTAAGATCAATACAGGAAATATGTATGCTTAATAGGCTAAAAGGTACTACAGTTCTACAAACCTGAATTCTTTCAGAGTAATTTTAACATAGAGTGCAACAGAATGTTAATGATATTGATTTATTATTAATAGGATTAAATTGATTTACTCCTATTAGGATTAAATTTAATTTATAGGTAAGAATAAAATTGCACAGAAATAGGCTTAGGTAATTATTTCATTACAACTCCACATGTACGTGCCTGCCTCTATCCCAGATACTTTGGAGTCTGAGGCAGGAGGATTGCAAGTTCGAGGACCAACTGAGCAACTTAGACCTTGTCTCATAAAACAAAAAGGGCTAGGGGAGTAGCTTTGTAAAGCACCATTGGTTTCAATACCTGGTTCAAATAAAAACAAAAATGTAAACAAAAACAAAAACCCTATAACAGAACAGAACAAAAATGCTATGTATTTGAAAAATTACAGCAAAAAACTGTGCATACTGGGAAACAATTTTAGAGTTTACATGAAATAATTTTCAAATATACAAATACTAAATAGGAAAGGCTACTAACCTGGTTTTTTGTAGGTAACATAAATATATAGTCCAAGAACTATCACATATGTTAGCAATGCAGCCCACCAGTTAATGACAAACATTACTATGCAACAAAGAATTGCTCCAAGAAGTGATATCCACATGTTGTAGTATTTGAATGCAGGACGCCATCCTAATGATAAAGATGAATAAAAGTCATTCGAATTCCTCATCAACTTTATATAATGGTACATATGTATGTTTGTACAAAAATTACTGTAGCTGCCTCACTGAGAGAATTGTTTAGTGATAGTAATAAAATCAGGTGATACCTACTGAGAAATAGTATCTGTAGTACTTTATACATTCATCTGATTAGAAAGAAACTAATAGTATACCAAGCAAAGTAACATTCTGTTAATTTAATAATTCAATGTTTAGAACTAAGACTACAAATGCGCCAAGTTCTACATTAACACATCTTTATTATTCCTATTCTACGACACTTAGATCCTCTGAAGAAACAATATTTTTGTTCTATTAGTTCTATACCTGATTTCAAACTGTTATCACAGTTTATAACAAAAGTTTCATACACTTTTTCAGTTGTTAGAATTCCACCAAACTCATTGTGTTAAAAACATCTCAGGGGCTGCGGATAAAGCTCAGTGGTAGAGTGCATGCTTGACATGCGTGAGGACTTGGGTTCAATCCCCAGCACCAAGAAAAACAATTTTTTTTTTTTTTTTTTTGTAAAAGGTAAACTATATCATAAAAATGTTCTTAGAACTGAAACAGAATCAGTTCAACAGTACAAAAGACTTGAAAAAATAGAACTCACAAAATATTTTAAATGCTTTGAAAATAATAAACAAAATATTATCAAGGACTGGGTTTGTAGCTCAGTGGCAGAGCACTTGCCTAGCACAAGTGAAGCACTGTGTCTGATCCTCAGCACCACATAAAAATAAATAAATAAAATAAAGGTACTGTGTTCATCCACAACTCAAAAAAATTTTTTAAAAAAGGAATACTATCAGTAAACTTCAAGACAAAAAGATATTTGAAGGCTTAACTTGATTTAACTGTAAAGTACAACTGAGTATTAATAAGCTAATACCACACATGCCAACTTTAAAACTATGCTTAAGTTTTGTTTTCTCTGAAATCAAAGACATTAATATATTTACAAAACAGTTTTTAAAAACATAATTATCACCTGGAGATTTTGCAAGTGATGCGTGGAATACTGAAAAATTGATCAATGCATATGATGCAAGGAAGAAGTTAGAGATAATTGGAGCAATAACATTTAATTCAGCTGCAAAAGAGACATAAGTAAATTTAATGAGATATTTTTAAATGTAATATTATGAAATATTTCAACATTTAGATATTAGCATAATGAACACTCCATAGTCACTATCTAGATTGCGTAAGTAGTTACTTTTTGCCAAAATGCAAAATAAACTTTACTTTCAGGAATCCAACTTTATGTACACAGTTGAAACCCTGTTTATAGCTCACTATTCCAAACTTGGTACATTCCTTCCAATCATAATTATATATGTGTGTGTATATATATGTGTATATGTATATATATGGTATATATTAACTATGTATTAAACTATATATATAGTTTTACTACATATGTATAGTCTTGTATTACACAGGACTGTTTGGGGTATTTTGAAAGTATTTTACATAAATAATATACTGTATCTATCACTCTTCAATCTAATCTTTTAGAAAACTCTGCAGTCCTATATTTATTTCTTCTGGGAAAATCTAGGAGCTTCCTCTAGCCCCAATAAGGACTTTTTAGCAGAGGTAATAAATTCAGGAGCTATCTATTGAGAAATAATATCTGCAGTACTTTATACACTAATTCATTTGATTAGAAAGAAATTATTGGTATGTACCATGCAAAGTGACACTTTGTTAGTAATTTAATTATTCAATGATAAAAGCTAATACTACAAATGGGCCAAGCTCTACATTAGCACATCACTTATGTAACTAACCAATTAAGATGAATCCAAGTGCAATTAAAAATGTTAAGATATAACCACGAAGAGGTTCATTATTTTTTCCATAACCTTTAGCAAACATCTGGAAAGCTGGGTAGATGTTGTCCTTACAAAGAGCCTAATGAAAAAATGCAACATTAGAATATATAAAAATTAGATATACAATTTGCTTATAGCTACAATAGGTTAATAAGGAATGGAGCCCAAGTTTCTAATTCCCAATTCTCTTTCTTTCCTTTCTCATGGTGCTTCCTTCACCTACTAACTGTTTAAGTGATTAAGACATTTCAAATATTGGAAATGATAGGTAGTTTAGAAAACCTCTTAAATTTTCTCTGTTTTATCCCATTCCTATGTTGAAATCCTTGTATTTATGAAGAATCAGAGAAGCAGGTATAAAAATAAAAATATAGGGCTGGGGTTGCAGCTCAGTGGTAGAGCACTTGCCTAGCATGTGTGAGGCACTGGGTTCAAGTCTCAGCACCGCATATAAATAAATGAATAAAATAAAGGTACATCAGCAACTTAAAAAATTTTTTTAAATATAATAAAACAGAAATTGGAATCTTGATAAGTATAACTTAGGGGTAACCTACGTTAAGAAAACCAAGTCCAAACCCTAAACTTCAGATAAAAATCCTAATTATGGCATTTCTGTTAACCTGGACATGACATTTCACTGCTACTTTTTTTTCCCCCCTCCATGTTTGTAGTACTGAGGGTTAAACAGGCCTTGAATGTGCTAGGCACAATGTGCTACCATTGAGCTACTCTCCAAGCCCTGTACTTTACTACCACTGATTTATGATTTATTACATTCCTAATTCTTGGTAAAGATCATAAAAATTTATGCTAGGTATGTCAAAAAGCAAAACCCATCATCATTTCTTAAAAAAACAACTCAGACTACTATATCTTGATAGTGAGTAAATGCACAAAATGTATACGTATGTGCATCTTATACATAAAATGTACACCATGTTATGTGCACATGTATATATCATATACTTGAGGTTGATAGATGCAACTAATTTAAAAATAATAACAATCCCAAACTGAAAAATATCATCTTAACTCCCTCTTCAATAAGGCTTGCAATATGAAATACTTACCTGAAATATTTTGGGAGCACTCACAAGAGATGCTAATGCTGAAGAAAGAGTGGCTGAAAAGATACCTGCAGAAATTAATGGTGCAAATCCTGACACCATGCTCATTACCTTAAATAAAAGTGACAAAAAATGGGAAATAAGTCTGAAAAATAATTTGGAAAAGGACATAATATATAGTCACAATTTTACTCTTATAAATGTAACAGTTCTGGGTATAATTTAATGATAGTAAACAATAACAATGTGCAATAACAATTTGCATTATGAATTTGTGAATTGGATTTACAACTAGTCACCTTTTCATTTTGTAAAATTTCAAATGACACACAGAAGTTCATAATGAATCACCATTTATCCATTACCAGGTTTCATCAGTGATCAATATAAAGCCAATCTTTGAATTATTTTACAAAAAAAATCACAGATACTTAATGCATAAATGTTTCGGTGAGTATCTCGAACAGGTAAAGAATTCTGAAAACTGTAATGACAATGACACTATTCTGGCTTAAAAAATTAATTTCTTAACAGTACTACATATCTAGTCAGCATTCAAATTCATCTCTTTTTTCTTGACCCCTTAAAACAGTTAATTTGAATTAGGATTCAAAAAAGGATTACATTTATTGGGTCGATGTATCTCAGGTTTTTTTCAATCTACAAGTTCATACTTCCTTTTCATTTTGTTCGTTTGCTTTATGCCATTTCTCCTCTAGAGAGCCCACACCCTGGCATTTGCTGACTACATCTCCATTGGGTTTAATCTGTTTGTCATCTCTATATTTTCAGTAAACTGATTGTTAGATGTAGACAGCTATACTGAGGCATAAGAACTTCCATCAGTAAAATCATTTCTTTTTGTGATGTTAAGACAGCATTGTGGTTATTATTTAAAAAAAATAAGTCCTTAAGAGTTAAACATGGAAATATTTCCAGCTGAATGGATATAATATAAAGTCTTCAGTTTGCTCCCAAATAAACTGGGATGTGGAGAGAAAAATGAACAAAAACTAGGCATGCATTAATAACTGATGCAGTCAGGCAATGTGTACATTAGGTTCATTATATTGCTTTCTGTGTTCAAATATTTCTTGGTGAGCACCTTTTTAAATTTTTTAAACAATGACAAAAAGGACTGATCCTTTGGCTTATGAGAAGACAACCAGATAAATTCAAACGAGGGGTACAATACAAAGCATCTTTGCTCCATTGTTCAAAATGTAATGTCACAAAGATTAAGACAGGCTAGGAACTGCCATAGATTAAGTGACATACCAAATGTTGGAAAAAATAAAGTACATTACTGGAACAAGTGAAATAATAGTATATCATCAATGCTAACTTTCTTAAGTGGGAGAAATGTACTATGCATACACAGAATGTCTTACTTCAAACTGATTATTATGTTGTGATGTCTATAACTTATTCTCGTAATTGAGAAGAAAAATATACAGAGAAAGATAAAACATTCATCAAAATATAAACAACTAGTAAAAGACTGTTATTCAAATATTCAAGGTGGATTCAAGTATTGTCAGTCTGATCCATCCATTCTAAAATTTCCCAGCAATGAATGGTGATCATCACTTAGATTCATTACTTCACTAGTGAAAATTCTACCTTTTGTTTAAATGCACAAAGAATATGCCAGCTGAGGCCAAGGAGATTAAGGAAATTGAATAATCAAGTTAAAGTTGTTTGTGACCTTCATAAACTTGACTGTAATACTGTAAGAGCACGGTTCCTGGTCATGAGGCATAATTATGATTTCATGTATACATAAACCACCTTGTTTTACTTAAAATATCTTTCCCTGTATCTTACAGTAGACTTGAAGAATTTTATAAGAATATAAAGAATTCTTATCTTAACATTTCAAGACTTAATTAGTATTGACTTGTCTGAGAAGCCTGGGGAGGAAAAAACTTGAAAAGATGATTCTTCTGTTCTGCCCTCTAGTAACAATTTAGCAGTTTCACATATGCCATCCATTCTGCATAAGTACTATTTATTATGGCAATTATTAAAGCTAGATTATGTAGCATTGTCAACCCTACCTTTAAGAAAGAGGTTGTAAAAGACACAGAAGACAAGCAACAATTAAAAATGAAGAGCCATAACTTCAACTATGTATACAAGATTTTACACATCTATAATGATCTCAAAGTTAAATTAAGTGCAAATACAGGACATAAATGAAGGAAAAAAGTAAGGAATAGAGAATACAGCACATACAATGTTGCTGAGCTAAGGCAAAACTGATACCACCAACATCACATCATAATAACCTCCAGCTTTCAATGTGAAAGAAACTGCATTTTCCCAGCTCTGCATTGAGGCAAATAATGTTCTATGCTTAGCATCTGGAAATATTATGCTACACAGCCTGCTAGGTTTCTGGTTTTCCAGTTAAATATTTACCCAATACCCTCTGCATTTCCCAAAATTTAATGTTGAAATATGAGTAAGGATAATGATGTTGAAAGCAAATAATGGTACTATCAGTGCTGCCCACAATATATAGTAGAATCAAAGATGAAAAACAAGATGGTTTTGTCTCTAATAAGGGAAAAAAGACAAAAGCATAATAAAAGGTGAAAGGTAAAAAGAAAATGAATGGCTAAGTGGGGTGTGTGTATTAGTGCATGGCAAGCAGAGTGAGGTACTGAATAAAGGAAGAAAGTGCAGTAAACCCTTGAGCATGCACATGTATACAGACACACACCATGACTGAAATTGACTAAACAGATGGAAGTGGGACTTAGGAGATAAAGGGTTTTGACTAAGAAGTGTACATTTTGTTATTAGGCAATGGTAAGTAAAAGTTTTAGAGGACATTAAAAAGTGAAAACAGAAAAACATAAAACTACATATAAAATCAATAATTGAAGACAAAATATCCCAAATTACTCCCTTAAAGTACAGAAAGTCTATTATATGTAAAACAGTACTATAAAGTGTGGCCTGTATATATTTTATGATGGAGACTCCAATTAATATACTTCTTCGTTGTAGTCTTCCATCATCTTTATATTCTAAAAGACAAGTGATCTATATTTTTACAGGATTTTTTTTCATCATTTTGTATCATTTTGCCAGTTTTTTTTTTTTTTAAATATTTACTTAAATTAAAAAGCTTGGGCTGGGGATGTAGCTCAGTGGCATACTAGCACGTATGAAATTCCTGGATTCAATCCCCACCACAACAAAAATATTTTCAAAGAAAAAAAAATTAAAAAGCTTTACTTACACCAAACTCCTCTTTGCCTGAATGAGTTCAAAGTAGATTTGATAATGACAACACACTTTTGTATTTTAAGGCAACAATGTACAAATCTGACTGGCATTCTCACTCACTGGCAAAGGCTAGCATTTGTGCCTTTCATACAGAAAATTAATGTCAGAACTGGCCTGAATCATTAGTTGGACATGAATACTTTCTTTCATTCCTATAACTTTGCCTAGTCTTATGACTAGAAAACACAAACTCTATTACATAATTGGGTCCAATATTTATAATTACTGAAAGAGTGGTCAATTGATTGAAATCTTACAGTAAAATTTACATATTCTACATAATAAAGAATTCTACATATATTCAGATTCTCAATTATTCTGTTTATTATGCTTACATAATACTGGAAAGAACTAGTGGACTGGTATGGTACTGGTGGTAGGACAAACACAAAACTCAATGCAACAGAATACAGAGAATCCAGAAACAAGACTGCTCTAGTATGATTACATGTGAGATGCTTCAGATGCTTGTTTTCTAAAATAGTGTACTTATAAACTACATATACACACACTATAAATTATACTTAGTTAGAAAAGTGTTACCCTCAGGGTCTTTTTATTCATGAAGAGTCTTGAATTTTTTCACCTTTTCATATTTTTCTGTATGCCCAGTTAATAATTTAGGGTGTATAAGGTAACAACATCCCTGCCTTCTAATTTATAGCTATACTATGAGTAGTCATATTTGACAGCAGTCTAATTCCTAGGTAAGTGCAGATTGTCTACATAATATAAATTCAATGCTTACCTGAAAGTTGTTCATTAGTCCATAGGGACAAGGATTGATTTTACAAGAAGAAAAGTCAAAGTTTAATTTGCAGGCTGCAGAAGTACAGTTTGTCAGTTCAGTTACAATGGTGTCATTAATATTTCCGGTGGCATCCCGAACAACACAAGAACCTGAAGCACAAGTGACAATGAGAATAATATAGCTAAAATCTATACTGATTTTAGAATTACCTATACTCAAAAAGAAATAAGAATATTGACAACATATATGGCATATGCTGCATTTACAGTTAAGACACTTTACTTTGAACAAATTTGGAAGGTATCACGGTCATCAGTGTGCAAGTAATGAAACTGAACCTTTTATAAATAGTATTTATACATAAATACTTAAAAATCTTATAACTCGAGTTGTGGAAAATAGTACATTAGCAAAATTATCTCACAGCCTATTTGGTTAAGATGTCCTTAAGTAAATATAAAGACATTGTGCTCAACCAAATAGAAAAATGTTTTCCTATATTCCAAATACTTTACTTTTGAAGCATGGTCAAAGGTGAGACCAGTAATATTAGTTTTCTGTGAGAGAAAACAATTTGAATATTACTGAATTAAAATTTTATTTAAACCTTTGTCTCAAATATGATTACCCTGAACTGGGTACAGTGGCACACACCTATAATCTCAGTGGCATAGGAAATTGAGGCAGGAGGATCACAAGTTCAAAGACAGCCTCAGCAATTTAGCAAGGCCCTAAGCAACTTAGGGAGGACCTATCTCAATATAAAAAAGAATATTTTTATAAAAAACATAAAAATATAAATTTTTTTTATTTTTATAAAAATATTAAAAGTGATGTGGCTCAGTGGTTAAGTACTCCTGGGTTCAATCCCCGGTACTACATAATTCTTTATCCTTCAGTTTCTTGCTCTACCATTTGACCAACATTGCAAACCAGGTTTCCTAGTGGTCCCTCTGAAACTTCTGGGGGATGGGGAGCCCTGTGATTCCTGTTAGCCCTATGGCAGCCTATGCTTTCATGTGCTTCATGTTCCAATGTTCTGTACCTGTAATTGTCAGAGTGAAAAAGGTTCCATTGCTTTAAATCAGTTATATAATCATCGAGACAGAAACCGTCTTTACTGGTCCAACTACTGAACATCAGGGAGAAGGGGCTACCTTTGTTCCAAGGGCTAGTATACACAGTATGAAATAAATACAAGCGCTCGTAGCAGTTTTAGGGGGTCAGATAAAAAAAGAAAATGTTCATCTGTGGTAAAAAATTATTTAAAAAGTTGAAACAAGCAGTTATATCATTCTTTAAAACTAAATTTATTAAGCTAGCTTACATATAATGGAAATAAGCAAGCTTGGAACTTTAAGGAAAACAAATCTTGCTGTGTGTGTGTGAGTGTGTGCGCACGTGCACACACGCATTTCTATACAGAGAGACATATGTCTTATCTATCAATCTATACAAATATATGAATTCATTTTTTTCAAAAGGAAATTCAGAGATTTATTTATGGATTGTTAATGATAAATGAAATCCAAAATTCTTAAATGCCAATTCAGCCCACCATGATAATGATTAAGCATTTCTAACTTTTGTTTAGTGAAATTTCAAAGTTATATTAAATAACAAAGTTTGTAAATATAGATGTTGTTATGTCACAATATATCAGTAACATAAGGCAAAATTAAAATATTCTTACTGAAATACAATGAAAACTTCATATTATAAAGTCAATGAGTTTGGAGTTTCTATTGTTTTTATTCCCCCTGATGCTGGGAATTGAACTCAAGACCTCATCCACACTAAGCATGCACTATACCACTGAGCCATATCCTAAACTTGAATATAAAATGTCACCACTAGTTTTCCTAGAACTGTTTTAGAATTATAACAGGCAATTCTTTTTATTGAAATACTTCTGAATTAGAAGTCAGAAAATATTATGAAAATATTTATACAATGTATTATGAAACTTAAAACATAAAAAATAGAAGGTTATTTACCTACAGATACTGCAATTCCTATGTAAACCACTGTAGTAATTAAAATGGCTAAGAGTGTTCCTTTGGGAATGGCTGACTGAGGATCCTAGAAGACAATAATAATTTTTTAAAATTTATCTTTTAAAATACATATACCAATTTTTTAAAATATATGATACTGTATTTTAAAATACTTACTGCAAGGTCACCTGAGATGTTTGCTCCAGCTAAAATACCAGTTGCAGCAGGAAAAAAGATGGCAAATACAGAAAAGAAAGTCTCTTCATCTCGAAAATCTGGTCCAAAGTTTTCATTAAATATTTCAGCTACAGAGAACAAAATATTTTTGGAAAATGATAGCAGATTAGACAGTAATATTTTATGGTCAAAAGTAAAACTGATACATATGATCCCCAACTTTTCTTTAAGAAACTGGCAGTTTATGTATATTTCCCAATTCAAGTATTAGTATTCCTCTGTTCTTGTATGAGGGAATTATGTACAGTCAAAATGATGATGTGACTTGGGTCATGTCCTACTTTTGTATACCTTACCAATAATTTTTTAAGAGTCTCTGACTTGTTATCACTAGTCAAAATCAAAGTGTGGAGAACTCCTCCCTCTCAGAGGTCAAAGAAACATGAAAGAAAGTAAGGAAACAAAATAAATTTCATACTAATCTGGAATCAGTACCCCTGCCCCTTACTTTCAACTTATGTTAGCATCTGTGTGGGTTTGGGTCCATATCTTTACCTATTTTGTAGTGGTGACCTGTGCCAGATAATTTAGCTATGGTACCTTAAGTAAAGGTTCTTTTTTTTTTTTTTAATTTATTTTTATTGTAAACAAATGGGATACATGTTGTTTGTACATGGAGTAACAGCATACCATTTGCGTAATCATACATTTACATAGGGTAATGATGTTTGATTCATTCCGTTATTTTTTCCTTCCCCCCATTCCTCTTTTCCCTCTATATAGTCCCTCCTTCCTCCATTCTTGCCCCCCTCCAACCCCCCCATTATGTGTCATCATCCACTTATCAGTGAGATCACTCATCCTTTGGTTTTTTGAGATTGGCTTATCTCACTTAGCATGATATTCTCCAATTTCATCCATTTGCCTGCAAATGCCATGATTTTATTATTCTTTATAGCTGAGTAATATTCCATTGTGTGTGTGTGTGTGTGTATATATATATATATATATATATATATATATATATACACATATACATACATACCACAGTTTCTTTATTCATTCAGCAATTAAAGGACATCTAGGTTGGTTCCACAGTCTGGCTATTGTGAATTGAGCAGTTATGAACATTGATGTGGCTGTAGCTCTGTAGTATGCTGATTTTAAGTCCTTTGGGTATAGGCTGAGGAGTGGGATAGCTGGGTCAAATGGTGGGTCCATTCCAAGTTTTCTAAGGAGTCTCCACACTGCTTTCCAGAGTGGCTGCACTAATTTGCAGCCCCACCAGCAATGTATAAGTGTACCTTTTCCCCCACATCCTCTCCAACACCTATTGTTGCTTGTATTCTTGATAATCGCCATTCTAATTGGGGTGAGATGGAATCTTAGTGTAGTTTTGATTTGCATTTCTCTTATTACTAAAGATGTTGAACATTTTTTCATATATCTGTTGATTGCTTGTAGATCTCCTTCTGTGAAGTGTCTGTTCATATCCTTAGCCCATTTGTTGACTGAGTTATTTGTATTCTTGGTATAGAGTTTTTTGGGTTCTTTACATATTCTGGAAATTAGTGCTCTATCTAAGTATGAGTGGCAAAGATATTCTCCCACTCTGTAGGCTCTCTCTTTGCATTGCTGATAGTTTCCTTTGCCGAGAGAAAACTATTTAGTTTGAATCTATCCCAGTTATTGATTCTTGCTTTTATTTCTTGTGCTATGGGAGTCCTGTTAAGGAAGTCTGATCCTAAGCCAACAAGTTGAAGATATGTTACTACCTATTTTACATATAATAAAATAAATGTGGAAAAAAGATAAGAATAAAAGTGTTCATCATTGAATCCAGGTGAAAGGTATAAAGAATTCATTTTATTATTTTTGCAAGTTTTCTACAGGTTTGTCTTTTTTTTTTTTTTTAAATAACAAGGAATAAGTGGGAAGCGAAGATGTGAGAAATTTGTATATGAATGGTAATTAGAAAAGAGAGGATGTAAGAAGAGGGACTAAAAGATAACTATGTGATATAAAAAAAATGATGTGAAAAAACCTCTCATTACTAGAAAAAAAATCTAATATATTTAAAAGAGCACAAAATTTAGAAAAATTATCTAATTGATGTTACTAATTTTCATTTCTGGCATGCCTCTTCCACTAACTTAGGAAAAAATTTAAAGCCCAGTTTGAATTAGTCATACACACTAGCAATCAGAACAGAAACCACAACAGTCACAAATATTGGGTGTCCCTGGTTGAGGTAAAAGCCTAGAAACAATGTGTATCAGAAAACTGCTCAGCCAACTAAGTTAGTGTTAGGTACAAGTCACACCAGTACTATGTTCTAGTCAGTAACAAAATTAGGGAGCTTACCTTAGATTATAAACCAACAAGATCTCTAAGCTCCAATTTAGTTAGCTAATTTTATCTATCTATCTATCTATCTATCTATCTATCTATCTATCTATCTATCTATCTAATTTGGGTTCCAGTAAGGCTTTATGAAGGAAGAAGTGCATTTATTCATATTCTGTATGTTTTCACAGATCTGCATAAGTAGTTCTGGGGAAAAAAACTCAGGGAAACTGAACAAGGTCTTTGCTTCTAAGGTTTAAAAATGAGGGTTTTAGCCAACTAGAGATAAGCCTCTTGGATACTACAGCAACTAATCTTTCCTACTACCTTAGAAACAGGTCCAGAGTTAATTAGGTCAACAGAGGATGGAGAGGACACTGATATCATGTTAGGAAAGAATAAAGTACTAGACAAGTTTATGTCACCAGCAGTTAAAAATAAAAAGTTTATAAAATATAAAAATTAAGGAAAATTCTCACATAATTAATATAAATTGCAGGGAAACTTAAATGACACTTATACCAAGAAACCAAGATATTTTAGTTGCTTTCACAATCTTAGGCACTTTTAAATTGCTGTGTTTGTAAATAGGTGCCAAATAATGAGATTTTGGTCAACAATGGAACACAAATAGACAATGGTTCCATAAGATTATGTTGCCTACCAACACAGTATGTACCTTAATTATATTTTGATATCTGCACAACAATGAATTCAATTCACAACAAATTGAATGCATGCAATTGATTTACATGTCAATGAATGATGTTTCTCACAAAGTGTTCCCATATTAAGGGACACATAAGTTTACATCTAACATAATGAAAAGTTGGGCAGGGGGATGTGGCTCAGTGGTAGAGCATTGGGTTTGATCCCTAGGGCTACAGAAAAAGAAAAAGTCATGTTAGTTACAAATTGCCTTGAAAGTAGATATCAAAAGCACCTTTTCTCAGTACATCTACATTCTATCACCTTTTGTTGCTAATGCTGAAAAATAAAAGATGTAAATGGAAGTGATTTTATTCTAATTGTACAGACTATATGAAGGGGACAAAAAATGAATTAAGAATGAGTGTGAATCAACAGACCAAACTCAAGTTACATTACAAAATACTTAAAATGACTTAAATTTATTTAACAGTAGAATGCTATAATACACATCCTTTAAAAAAGTAGTCAATCTTTTTAACTTACATTTATAACCAAAGAATCCTTTGGGCTTCTTGCTCTCCAATGAGATAAATGTTCCTATGACAAAGTCAGCAATGGCAAGAAGTAGAATCACCAAAAGAACAATCTGAGCCTGTAATTTTAAACATTAAAAATCAAATGAAGTATCTCGTGTCTATATTTTCAGGTGTTCCACTAGAATATATCTTTCATTAGGGAAAGGATTTTTTGTTCTATTTTGTCTGCTTCCCCAGTGCCTCAGAGTGCCAACCACAAAGTATGTGCTCAATAAGCTTTCGTTAAATGAGTAAATGCCTCTTTAAAAAACTGTTTCAGAATATTCAATATACTGGGTGTTAGTGGACAGCAAAAGTAGGATTATGCCATACATATCAAACTCTAAAGCACTAAAAATTTTACACACTGTAGGCTTTACCCCCTATGTAATTCTTTCTTGTTTCCTTCAGCTTTGGATGACATTCTTTAAACGGAGAACAAATTTAACATACAAGTTTTATACCAGGTCCAAACATATGTTAAACATGTGACTTCTATAGGAAAAGAAGAAAAAGTAAACAATGTAGAGAATATGGAGGAGGAGAACTCAAGAGGCAATAAAACTTGAAGGAAAGAATTTTTCTCCAATTTTGACTGTCAATAAAACTGAACAAATACTCATAGAAAAGTATATTATCAGCTGGGCACAGTGGTGCACACCTATAATCCCAGGGGCTCAGGAGGCTGAGGCAGGAGAACCACAAATTCACAGCTAGTCTCAGCAACTTAGCAATATCCTAAGCAACTTAGTGAGACGCTATCTCAAAATAAAATATAAATAGGGCTAGGGGTGTGGTTCATTGGTAAAGTGTGTCTGGGTTCAATCCCTGGTACAAAAACAAAATAAAACTACATTACCAGTGGGAACAAGAACTACTTATATGCTAATCAAGTCCTATGTAGAAAGAAATACTATTCCTTTCAATAAAGTCAACGTGTTAAAAGTACAAATAAATGAGGGGTTGGGAGTGTAGCCCAGTATGAGAGCACCTGCTTAGCCTGAACAAATCCCTGGATTTGACTCCCAGCACTAAAATATATAATTATATAGATAAGATTTAATTTTATTGTAGTATGACTTAAATGCTTAGAAAAAATATTCTTCCACTTCTCTAATTTTCAGTTCAGTAACTATTATCACTTACAGAATAAATATACAACTTTTACAGAATCTATAAAAGTAAACATGAAAAACTTGGAACTTCTGAGTTCCTGAACATCTTTGTGGATATCCACGACTCAGGAAACTAGAATAGTACTATAACCTATCTGATCCTCAAAGATCCAGTAACATTTCTGTATGCTTTGCTATTAAGTTTAATGTGTGACTTCAGTAACACTGGCACTAGTTGATTTCTGAAGATTCCAATAGCAAGGAGTAAGAATAGCTTCTCTAATCTAATGTGGACACTTTTTAGTCATTGCCCCAGGTTTATTGTTAAACTGAACTTTTAAATAAATTATAAAGTCATTTATTAAACTGTGGTTACCTGATATTGACCTGAATATTTCCATGTAAATAAGACTGAAACATAAGTGAGGAAGTAAGAAGTTCAAAACTTAGGACAAAATGAAATAAAACAAAACATAAAATGGGCTGGGAATGCAGTTTAGTGGTATAGTGTATCATGCTTATTATGTATGAAGCCCTAGGTTCAATTTCCAATACCACAAACAACAACAAATTCTTTCAAAGTGTTGTGTTTAACTGAATCCTAAACTGGTTATCCTCAAATATGCCCCCACCTTAACTAGGGAATTTCCTTATACATAAACTTTTGTGAAAATGGCCAGATAGATACCACTAGAATCTGAAAATATTTCTACACTTTAGAGAATTCTCAAGACAACCTCTAAACCAGGTGTGGTGGTGGGGCACACCAGTAATTCTGGCTGCTCAAGAGGCTGAGACAGAAAGAACATGAGTTCAAGGCCAGCCTCAGCAACTTAGCAAGGCCCCAAGCAATTTAACAAGAGCCCGTCTCGAAATCAAATAAAAAAAAGAGTTGGGGATGTAGTTTGGTAGTTAGGCATCTCCGGGTTCAATCCTTGGTCCAAAACAAAAAGCAACAAAAAAGACAACCTCTAAAAGTCTGCATATTAAACATATATAGATACCCCTAACATGACTTACTTTTGCTTCCCACTCCATTCCAGCTACTGAGATTCCTAAAAGAATCACCACTGTAATGGCTCCAATAATTCGGATATCATTGATTTCATCTATCATAAGTATAGAATGTTCCTAGAAAAGAAAATTATAAAGAGCAACATTGCATTACATGTAGATGGTGAATAAATGCTTATTAAACGAACCTATGAGAGACATAAGGAAAGGAATGAATTACTGCTAAGATGTCATTTAAGCATCTGATAATCTAATATCAAATGTATGATTAAATTATTAATACTTGAATATGTGATATAGATTCAATGATCAAAAAAACCAAATATTGACCAAGTGATCTGCTAATTAGATTTTTTAAATGACATAGCAGAGATATAGTTCATATTCAATCTCACTAGGGAACTCATACTTTTGATGGTCTTTTATGCTGTGTGAGGAAAAGAGATGAACACTCCTTCATGTAGTTTTGAAAACCACATATTATTCCCATTATACAAGCAAAAATTATTTGAATTTAATATTCATACATTTTTTAAAAAGTTTCCCTGTAGATTAAAATAAAAAACTATGATACCTTAATCAACCTAATAGCTAAGTATGAATTACCACTTCTCAAATAGGTTATAAAAAAGACTTAAATACCCAAAATATCTATTTATTTTGATAACTTAGAATGACTACATTATGATTGAAAAAAATTATAAAAGATTATAATTTTCTTATGAAGTTGCTTTTTAAAAAAAAAAGCCTTCTTATTAAAGCTTCTTTAAAACTCCTTCATAAAAATCAACAAGGGAAAAATCTGTTTGGATTTTAGATAGATGAGCTTAATATAAAAATTAGGGACAAAAATATCCCAGGCTCCAAAGAGATTTTTGCCAACCAAAGGCATAATAAGTGTTAATATTGAACCAATAAAACAGAAAAAAAAAATTCAACTTTTTTTAAAGGACCCCATTTGATTTCATAAAATGATACCTATTTTTTTACTTTGTGAAAAAATTTTAGCTATAGATTTTAAATTTTAGTTTGATATAACTTAACTTAATCTGATATTTCCTATAGCATCTGGATAATCACACCTGAGAATTACTTATAGAAGGAAAAAAAATGATAGGAGTGCAAATATATATCTATTGGGTCTGTTTTTACATTTTAGATTCATGGTCCATGAGTACAACAGAATAACAATATTTTATATATTAAATCAATTTATATATGTTTCAATTTTGCTTGGATCTAACTTTTCACAAAACAAAATCATTTCTAAACTCTAATTAAATACTCTGATATTTAATTTATTTTCACAAGATAAACCTTAAACTGAGTGGAAAATAAGAACATAAACTAAATTAAACATTAAAAGATTATGAACTTCAATGACTATATTGCTTCTTTACTTTATAGCCTTCCTTTTCTCCATCTTATTGGCCTATGTAGGCAGAAGTCAATGCAATGTAGTATCAGTCTTTTTCAGATTTTATGCTTTCTAATTTGCCATAAACAACTGTAGAAGAACACCTACAACCTAACATAAATAACTACATGTGTCATTGGAGGTTATACTCAGTTAATAACATGAAGGAATCCTACTTCATTCTTATTTCTTTAATGGCACATATTTCCATAACTTTTCTAACAAATTCTCTTCTGAACTCCAGAGCACTACTATTGACTGCCTTCTAACCAGTGCAATCTGGATATTTAGATACCAGCTCTATTTGGTTCCTCAAATTAGCACATCCAAAATTAGGTTGTCCTGTATTCTGTGTCTCACAATGAGTGGATGGCATTGCCTTCCAACTAAATCCATTAGTCAGACATCTGTGTATAAACCTGAAATCCTCATTTATCTTTCTTGAATTTCCCACATAGCATTAATCATGAAGTCTTCATTCAACTACATTAAAATATCTCAAGATCACCTCCATCTCTCCAACTCCACTGGTCATTATTACAATAAAAGTCACCATCTCCACTCCCAGGACAGCTACAATAAACTTTGAAATGGTCTCCGTTCCAACCTGTGATCCTTCAAATCCATTCTCCATACTGTGGTCAGATATTTCTCTAGGCCCCAAATCTAATCTTAAGGCCCACTTTAAGACAAACAAGACTCTTCTTGATTTGATCCTTTGATTTAAATGTCTTGCCACTTTGTGCTTCAACCACAGTGAAATGTTTAGTTTAACAAACCATACTCAACACTTTCCAGGTCTTTATTTCCTTTTCTTCCCTGTTCCCTCATAGCAGACCTTACCTTTCCTATTTGCCTTCAAATGCTAACTCTCTCCCTCTAAGAACCTTTCTCAATACTTCTACTATGCCTATTCCCAGAGGATCACGTAAATGCACCCCCTTGCCCCCAATTTGGGTTGCCAATGCCTCCTACAGTATTCCACAGCTGGCATTCTAGCATAATTTTTTTCTTTGTCTATCTCTCATACTAAATTTCTTGAAGGGTGAGTTTCTAGGTTATTACATCACAAACTTACTAATTCCTAACGTGATGAGGGGCACACAGCACTCAATAAAGACTTCGCAAATGGATGACCAAAAGAAAGGTGAATTACCTTGAGCAACTCTACCACAGTTTCTGCAAATCCAACCACATACATAGCAACTGCAACAGCATTGGCAAAAGCAAATATCAGGCCAATTGCACCACCAAACTCTGGCCCTAGACTTCTTGATATTAAATAATATGCTCCCCCTAAGGAAAAGAAAAGAAAGAAAAAGAAAGGATTTAAAATGTCAACCAAACCTTTTAAATACATGAAGAATTCACAAAACAGATGCCTCTAGTAAGCACAGCAGTTGAATTAACAAATGGGTGAATATATTTTCAGGAACACTCAAAGAATTCTTCACAATCCACTTCACTCATTAAAAATACCCCAAATTAGAAGAATTCTCCCACACCAAATATAAAATCATCCTATTTTAAGTCTCTACTCTCTCTTTTCAAGCTTAGATTAAAATGGGCAATAGCCTTCTCCCCATATTCACAGATATCAAAATCATTTCCCAATGATTTTCCAAGTAATATATTAACTTAAAAAAAACAGTTGACATGATTTCAATCGCTTAACTATTATGACCATTTGCACGTGGTGTGAATATCAAGGCAAAACAAAAGAAGCCGCATAACAAACTGCAAAGAAAAGCATATAATGGCATCCCAAAGAAGTAATTTGTACTCTAGTAAATTCTGCCTAAAAGACAGAATAAACAAGACACTACATGGACTATCACAAAGCAAGTATCTTTCTAATCTAAAATAAGCAGTACTATGATTTGGAGTCAATCTAATGTAGTCCTGAAATCTCTAAAGAACTCTTCTTAAATTCTGGTTTAAATCTGGTCTCTAGGTCATAACCAAATTATTAGTGTTAATTATTCTGAAGCTTCATAATATAATTTTTGTATACTAAAGAAAGGCTTAATTTTAAGACCATTTAATGAAATGCTATTAAAAAGAGGAATATTTGTTTCTATTATTCACCCAGTATAAAGATGATAAATGGAAACGACAAAATTCTACCATTTGATAAGATACTAAAAATATAAATTTCATTTTGGAAATACCTGTAACAAGTTTTACAGTTCATTTCTATTTATTCTCTCAAAATATTCTACACTTTAAATCTATCCAACCAAAATTTCCTTAGGTACCCTTTTTACCAATTACTTATAGAAATCCTAAAGGAAAAAAAAATAAGCAATCTTACAATTTAATGTCTCATAATTCGGAATGAAAATGACTTAAAAATCTTCCCAGAAATATTTCTGAACACTAAAATGTCCAATAAATTTATATAATAATAATTTTTAAGTCAAATTAAGATCTTATAAATCATAAAGAGTTAAATCACATGAAAATTAACCACAAGGAAAATCCCTGGAATATATTATGTCATAGCCTATAAACATGTATGCTTTCAAAATTAATAGTTTTTCCCTTATTTTCAATACCAAAAATGAATTGACAAGTGTTATTCTGATTTTATAAACAAAAAAATTAAGTCACAAAGAAAGGCTAATTGCAATCACTTAACCATTTATGTGTTTCCATAGTTGAAAAAATAAACTTTAGAATGAGAACTATCACCAACAAGAATTCATTTGTTATGTGCTCTAGAATCTTGATTATATAAAATGTCAATTTTGACATTCCAAAATGATTTCAAAATCTTCCACAAACCTAAAACTTAAAACCCAGTTTGTTACGTGAGAGAGAGAGAAAGAAAAAGATAAAAGCATCTATTTATCCTCTTCTATTTTTACTCCTGACAAGCAAAAGTTGTACCCTCTAGTCCTCTCCATTTCCATTCTTGCTTCCTAAAGGTAATGTAATTTATGAATTGCTTCCTTCCTTCTTCTACTAGAATTACCCATTCTAGTAAAGTACTATCTTTGTCTTCATTTTATCTATGAGAAATAAGGCTTAGAAAAGTTAAGTAACTTGGTCAAGGACATAACTTTGGGTGCTTACCCAATACAATATTTATAATGAAATCTTGAAACTCAGTCTGTTATGGAAAATGCTAAAGAGTATAATAAAGAACTATGTTCAATTAATAGGTATCAAAACAAAAATTAACTACTTTCTTTCAAAAAAATAACCTATTACTCAAACAACCACAGAAGTCAATATTGGGGAAAAATCCTCATGAGGTCTCATAATCTAGCCATAAACAACCTCAATTCCCAAGTATAGAAAATGTATTCATTTGCCAGGCACCGCAGTGCACACCTGCACTCCCAATGACTTGGGAGACTGAGGCAGGAGAATCTTGAGTTCAAAGCTAGCCTCAGCAATTTAGCAAGGCCCTAAGCAACTTAACAAGACCCTATCTAAATAAAATTTAAAAAGGGACTGGTGATGTAGTTCAATGGTTAAGTATGGGGAAAAAAAAAAAAGAAAGTAAAAAATAATAAGATGTCAGAAATGATATGTAGTGATAATACCACACTGAGTTCTCTTATTATTCTGTATGGATTTACAGATCTGTAGCTCTTAATAAATCCCAAATCAGAGCTGGGTTTGTGGCTCAGCAGTAGTGTGCTCACCTAGTATGCGTGAGGCCCTGGGTTTGATCCTCTGCACCACATAAAAATAAAGGTATTGTGCCCACCTATAACTAAATATATATATATATATATATATATATATATATATATATATATATAAATCCCACATCAACCATAAATTCTAACTAGGTTAATCAAAGGCCTAAGAATTAGTGTTAACAAATAAATTTCATAAAACTGAAATGACATAGAAAGCATTGTTGACCACAGCAGAATTTCATTGTAGAAGATCCTTAAATATCTGTATTATGTAACACATGTCTAAATAACCTGGTGGTTAAATGGGAGATCATTAAGTAAAAAAATCTAAAAACTAATTATAAAGCTCCTAGAAGAACACATAGTTAACTTTATGACCTTAGGAGAGGCAAAGATTTCACCAAATGAAATAAAAGACATGGATAAATCTACCATAAAAGAAAATAGGAAAAACTGGACTTCATCAAAGTGGTAAACTTCTGTTCTTTAAAGACGATCAAGAAACTGTCAAGGCAGACCACTAACTGGGAAAAATTACATATAATACAACACATGACATGGTGCTGTGGGCGTACTGTGTTAGATCTCTTGCCTAACACACACAAAAGTCCTGGTTTTGATCCCTAGCACTGCAAAAGAAAAACTGAGGAGGAGTATGGGGGTAGGAAGGATAGCAAAATGAATCAGACATCATTACCCCACATATAACTATATGACTGGTGGTATTCTACATCAGGTATAACCAGAAGAATGAGAAATTATACCCCATTATATATAATGTATCAAAGTACACTCTACTGTCATGTATGTCTCATTAAAACAAATTTTTAAAAAGGCAATTAAATCTATGTTTTTGAAAAAACAAACAAACAAAAATTTTCAATTCAAGACCAGCATCTAACATCTACAATGTGAAACAGGTATGGTTATGACCCACATTTCTCACTGCTACAGCACTCTCGCCATACACTTCTACAGTGGTTAGTGTGCGTCATTTCATGGAATCCCAGTACTAGAAGAGATCTCAGAGCTTATCAGATCAAACTCCTCATTTACATACAGTAAGCTGAGATTCCCAGAGAGCTGCAACTTCAAGCAATAGGTGAGTAGAAAAGCTGTTAAAAGACTTGTTAAACATTATAAGAGATTATTGGTTTGGTCTACGCTTCTATACTGGGGCCTAACAGACCAGATATCAAAATTATTAAATTAAATATCAAAATTGAGTTGCTCATGGTAAAGTTCCATGTCATCAAAACAAAGCTTAAACTATTCATCCTACCTTCTAAGAAACCAGGGTAAATGAGATACAAATTTCCCAAACAGGTCAGTTTCAAATTTTTTTTTGCCCAGACAAGTGTAATGGTGCATGTCTAATTCCAGAGGATATGGGAGGCTGAGTCAGAAGGATTGCAAGTTCAAAACCAGCCTCAGTAACTTAGCAAGGCCTTAAGCAACTTAGTGAGACTCTGTCTCAAAATAAAAAATAAAAAAAGGTCTGGGGATGTGGCTCAGTGGTAAAGCACCCCTGGGTTCAATACCCAGTACAAAAAAAAAAAAAATTATATATACATTTTTATGTATCTGTATATTTCTGCATTAATCCTTACACAAGGAAAGGTAACATGTACTAACTTCATGTGAGTTAGTTATTTTTCTGTTGCTGTCTGTCTGCCCTCTCCTAAGAGGAAATTACTCTGAAATGACCAACCTGCTTTTTGATCTTTGTTTCTGCTTTTTTTCAGCCTATGTCTATAAAACCACCTTCCTCTTCATGGCTCATTAGAACACGTTTTCTATTTTGTGTAATGAAGTGTTGCCTGATTCTGGAAATGAAAATAAAGCCAATTAAGATCTTCAAATCATTGAATTTTGTCATTTGAAAGAATTAAGTGATCTGTTACTTAGTTCCATAACTAAAATCCAAACTAAAATGACTACCTTGCCTAGCTCTTACTATTGTTGAAAAGTTAAATTATTTAAAACTTGTTAGAAAAAAAAAAGTCTTTATTACAATTACATTCAATACTCAGAGAAAATACTAAAAATCTTTTCTTTGCCATGATGCTATGGTATTTAAAAAAAAAAAAAAAAAAAAACTTGGTCCTTGTCCCAGTTTCCTGGAACAGAACTTCTAAAACCCTTGGCACTTCCTGAGTGATAAAGTGAGGTAAGAGGCATTTTTTGTTATTCATAATAAGTCCCTTTCCACCATAACTGAGTTTATGCCAACAAGGCAACTCTTTGTAGTTCTCCAGATAGCTTCAAAATGAGAGCTGGTTGCCAAAGAAATAAGAGGATTGGAGCTTTCAGCTCCAGTCCCTAAACTCAAGGGAAGGGACAGGAAAGGAACTGAAGATCGATCCAATCACAAGTGACTAACGATTTAATCACTCATCCCCATATAATGGGACTTCCAGGAAAACCCCAAACAATGGGATTCAGACAGGTTCCAGGTTGATGAACACAGAAGTGCCAGGAAGGTTGCATCTGTAGAGGACATGAAAGCTGTTATACCTTCCCCTATACTATGCTCTATGGATCTCTTCTATATAGCTATTTCTGAGTTGCAGCCTTTATAATAAAGGTGATATAAAGTGAACTGTTTTCCTAAGTTCTATGAACTGTTTTAACAAATCATCAAGCCTGAGAAAGAGGTTGTGAAAGCCTCCAATGTACAGTAGGTCAGTCAGAAGTACAGAATGCCTGAACTTGCAATTGGCATCTAAAGGGAGGATGAATAACCCCATCCTGTGGGGTCTGCACTAACTCCAGATATTTAGTATCAGAATTTAAATTAAATCACTCAGCATGTAATGATATCTAGAGATTTGGAGAGCTGGTTGTTGATGTGCAAAATCTGACACATTTGGTCAAAACTTCTGCTACGTAGAAACAGATCCTAGTAGTACTTTCTATTACCTAATGCACAAGAGTTACAAAGGTTTTTGCAAAGATGAATGGAATAATTTAGTGTCTAGAAATAGATCCACAGATGTAGGATCAATTAAATTTTGACAACAATCACAAAGATAATTAGAGAAGAGATAATCTTTCAACAAATGATACTGAAATAACTAGATATTCTGATTCATATTGTACACCATAAACAAAAGTTAACCAAAAATGAATGATGCATCTAACATACAGCCTGAAGCTAGAAAACTTAAAGAAGAAAATCTTTGTGACTTAGGCTAGGCAAAGATTTCTTAGATATGACATGAAAAACTGATCCAAAAAAGAAAAAGTGATAAACTGGACATAGTCAAAACTAAGAACTGCTCTTCAAATTAAGCCGTTGAGGGAAAACAAAGATAAGAGACATACTTAAAGTAACTGTGCATCCTGTCTGATGAATACTCTTTCTCTCTTTTCTTGAATTCTCAAAACTCAATAGTAAGAAGTCCAAACAAAAGGAAATAAATGACCCCACCCCCAAAATGGGCAAAAGATTTGAGTATACACTTACATATAAGGGAAGATGTCCAATATCTTTAGCCATTATGAAAGTGCAAATGAAAAACACCATGGACAATAATATACACACATTAGGATGACAAAAAAATTAAAAGACAATACTAAGTACAAGTGAGGATATCAATGTGGAACAACTGGAGCTCACTGGAGCTTATAATCAGTACTAAGGTAAAATGATACAGGCATTAGAAAATAGTCTGGCAGTTTCTTTTACAAAAGTTAAATTTGAGCCAGCAATTTTACTCCTTAGCATTTACCTGAATAATATAAAAATCTACATTCACACAAAACACTTCTATACTTGCACCAACTTTATGTGTAATACCTAAAACTTCCTTTGCAGGACATGGTCCATACACATAATAAGAATCATCTCTATATTTTATGATATCCACAGATACTTCGTAAAAATAAAGTTCAGCTGGTATACTGAAGAAGGAATCAAAGGGTGAAAATAACAAAAATGTAATAAAATTATCAGAAGAAAGAAAACTACTTAGATATTCTACTCAGAATTCATCTACTGTAATTAACACACATACTCAAAATCCTCTGCGAGAGAGGCAAACTACCTACTTTACTCTCCCCAGAAAAAAGCAACCTTGTGTACAATTCTGAGGAAAAACTCTGGACATACAAAAGGATTACAATGGACCTAACATTCATGTTGCATTAATCTTCTAGAAAATATATTCTAATGAGCTGATTTACAAAAAATTACTGTGCAGTGTTATTAAATCAAATAAGGAAAGGTGAAGTGACAAATATGACATCTTCAGACCAGAACTGGATGCTATCTATCATTGCAAATGAGCACCAGAATAATTCAATTAAATTCTGAAACCAAGTTAAAATATTGCTAATATTACAGAAAAAACCTATGTCAAAAATTATTCACATAGAAGAAAAAGTAAGCCCGAATCTCCATCACATTGGCTTAGGAACAGACTTCCTTAACAAGACACCCATAGTGCAAGAAATAAAAGCAAGAATCAATAAATGGGATAGATTCAAACTAAAGAGCTTTTTCTCAGCAAAGGAAACAATTAATAATGTGAAAAGAGAGCCTGCAGAGTGGGAGAAAATCTTTTGCACACACACCTCAGACAGAGCACTAATCCCCAGAGTTTATAAAGAACTTAAAAAACTTTACATCAAAAATACAAAAAACCCGCGGGCTGGGGATATAGCTCAATTGGTAGAGTGCTTGCCTTACAAGCAGAAGGTTCTGGGTTCAATCCCCAGCACTGCCAAAAAAAAAAAAAAAAAAAAAAAAAAAAAAAAAATCAATACATGGGCTAAGGAACTGGGCAGACATTTCACAGAAGATATACAGGTGATCAAGAGATATATGAAAAAGTGCTCATCATCCCTAATAATTACAGAAATGCAAATTAAAACTACCCTAAGATTTCATCTAACTCCTATAAGAATGGCTATTATCAAGAACACAAGCAATAGTAAGTGTTGGTGTGGATGTGGGGAAAAAGGTACACTCATACATTGCTGGTGGAGTTGCAAATTGGTGCAGCTACTCTGGAAAGTAGTATGGAAATTCCTCAAAAAACTGGGAATGGACCCACCATTTTACCCAGCTATCCCACTCCTTGGTTTATACCCAAAGGACTTTAAAATCAGCAAACTACAATGATGCAGCTACATCAATATTCACAGCAGCTCAATTCATAATAACTAGATTGTGGAACCAACCGAGATGCCCTTCAATTGATGAAGTCATAAAGAAAAATAAAATTATAGCATTTGCTGGTAAATGGATGAAGTTGGAAAATATCATGCTAAGTGAAATAAGCCAATCCCAGAAAAATCAAAGGCCGAATGTTTTCTCTTGATAAGTGGATGACGATATATAATGAGAGTGGATGGTGGGGGGTGGAGGGGGTGGTGATGAAGAGAATAATGAAGGAACTTTGGATGGTGTAGAGGAAAATAGGGTGGTAGGGGGTGGGGGGACAGAAAGATAGTAGAATGTAACAGACAGTATTAGCCTATGTATATTTATGATTACATGAATGGTGTGAATCTACATTGTGTACAACCATAGAAATGAAAAGTTGTACCCCATTTGTGTACAACGGACCAAACTGCAGTCTGTAAAAATAAAAAATTTTAATTAAAAGAAAAAAAAGAAAGAAAAATTATTCACTTGCCAGGAATGGTGGGGCACGCCTATAATCCTAGCAGCTGGGCGGCTAAGGCAGGAAGATCATGAGTTCAAAGCCAACCTCGGCAACTTAGTGAGGCCCTAAGCAACTCAGTGAGACCCTGTCTCTAAATAAAATACAAAAAAGGACTGTGGATGTGGTTCAGTGGTTAAATTTCCCTGGGTTCAATACCTGGTACAAAATGTGTGTGTGTATGTGTGTGTCTGAGTTACCTATAACCTACAAGTAGTGTTTTACTGAATCGAAAACATGCTATATGTAAAACTAAGAAAATCTCATGAAACTGTTGTAGAACTACCTCTTGCAGCCTTTTCAAACATTTCAACAATCTGAAAAGTTACAATTTCAAATGAATTACTTTTAACAGACAAGAAGTTTAAAAAAAAAAAAAGAACTATGAAGCTGAATTATAACAGAGCTTCTTGCTTGGGAATGCTAGAAATTAACAGTTAATAGTTTTGGATGAAACAAAAAAAAAAACAGTGATAACCTGTTTTTACCAATATTAAAAGCACTTTTTGTCAAAATGTGAAAAATGTTTTTCCTCACTTCCAATGTTTTGCAACAAAAATGAGGAGGTCTTCAATTATTTTGGAAAAAGGAAAAAGATGTAGACATTTAAAAAGGATTCACAAGCAGAATATGCATAACATTTACTTTTACTGGAAAAAAAAGATGTAATTTTCATTTTTGCTCTCATCTATATATGTGATAACATTTATCAAAGCAACATTGCAGAGAGCCTTTCTGACCAGAACAAGCTCCGAGTCCCAGAGCCACCGCAGCGCAGCGTACTCCGGCAACGAACCAGCAGAGAGCCTCGATCCGCAAGCAGCCTCTGGGATTAGGGCAGGGCAGCCAGAGACCTCTTCAGGCGGCTCTGCCCACTCCGGCTGCAGGCTCTCTTCACGGGGCGATCCAAGATGGCGGCCTAGAGGGAGACTGCACCCCCAGTCGCTCCAGAACCCAGGAGGTAAGAAGGGGAGGCATTGAGAGACTCGGACTGAAATAGAGCCACGGGTGAGTCTGCCCACTGGGTAAAGCTCGGCCCGGGTGGCAGGCCCAGATAGAGGTGGCTTATTGGAGCCGGGCAGGGCAGCTAGAGTCTTCCCAAGGTAGCCTTCCACACTCCGGCAGTGGGCTCCTCCCACACGGCCAGCTGCACGGTGCAGGCCCACAGTGAGAGCATTTCCGCACAGAGCCAGTTCCAAACCGTGGAACCAGTAGGGGGCTAGGGGCAGTTTTCTTCTGATGAGCTGCTTTATCAGATTCCTCCAAGACATCAGGCTACTGAAGGAGGTGATACACTGGAAATCTACTGGGACACTATAAGCCAATAGTGGAAAACTGCAATATCTCAGGGTCCCACTGACAACTGACCAATATGAGAAAACAAGGGAAGAAAATGTCCCAAACAAACCTAGATACTACATCAATAAAACCCAATGACAGCACAGCAGAAGAAATGTCAGAAAGGGAGTTCAGAATGTACGTAATTAAAACGATCAGGGAAGCTAATGAGGAGATGAAAGAGCAAATGCAGGCATTAAATGATCGCACCAATCAACAGTTAAAAGACCAAATATGGGAAGCAAGAGATCATTTCAATAAAGAGTTAGAAATACTGAAAAAAAAACCAAACTGAAATCCTTGAAATGAAGGAAACAATAAACCAAGTTAAAAACTCCATAGAAAGCATAACCAATAGGATAGAACACCTGGAAGACAGAACCTCAGACATTGAAGACAAATTATTTAATCTTGAAAGCAAAGTTGGCCAAACAGAAAAAGATGGTAAGAAATCATGAACAGAATCTACAAGAATTATGGGATATCATGAAAAGGCCAAATTTAAGAATTATTGGGATTGAGGAAGGCTTAGAGAAACAAACCAAAGGAATGAACAATCTATTCAATGAAATAATAACAGAAAATTTCCCAAATCTGAAGAATGAAATGGAAAACCAAGTACAAGAGGCTTATAGAACTCCAAACATACAAAATTACAACAGACCCACACCAAGGCACATTATTATGAAAATACCTAACATACAAAATAAAGACAGACTTTTAAAGGCCGCGAGAGAAAAGAATCAAATTACATTCAGAGGGAAACCAACAAGAATATCAGCAGATTTTTCAATCCAGACCCTAAAAGCTAGAAGGGCCTGGAACAACATATACCAAGCCCTGAAAGAAAACGGATGCCAACCAAGAATCTTATGCCCAGCAAAACTTACCTTCAAATTTGACGATAAGATCCTTCCATGATAAAAGCTAAAGGAATTTACAAAAAGAAAGCCAGCATTACAGAACATTCTCAGCAAAATATTCCATGAGGAAGAGATGAAAAACAACGATGCAAATCAGCAACAGGAGGCGCTAGCCTAAAGGAATAGTCAAATAAAGGAGAAACCAAATCATGTCAAAAACAAATATGAGTCAATTGACTGGGAACACAAATCATATCTCAATAATAACCCTGAATGTTAATGGCCTGAATTCATCAATCAAAAGACACAGACTGGCAGATTGGATTAAAAAGAAAAATCCAACAATATGCTGCCTGCAAGAGACTCATCTCATAGAAAGGGACACCCATAGACTAAAGGTGAAAGGATGGGGAAAAACATACCATGCACACGGACACAGCAAAAAAGCTGGAGTATCCATCCTCATCTCAGATAATGTGGACTTCAAACCAAAACTAGTCAGAAGGGATAAAGAAGGACATTACATGCTGCTTAAGGGAAGCATAAATCAGCAAGACATAACAATCATAAATATCTATGCCCCGAACATTGGCTCATCCACGTACGTCAAACAAATCCTTCTCAATTCCAGAAATCAAATAGACCACAACACAATAATACTAGGCGATTTTAACACACCTCTCTCACCACTGGATAGATCGTCCAAACAAAAATTGAATAAAGAAACTATAGATCTCAACAACACAATCAGCAATTTAGACTTAACGGACATATATAGAATATACCATCCAACAAAGAACGAATACACTTTCTTCTCAGCAGCACATGGATCCTTCTCTAAAATAGACCATATTTTATGCCACAAAGCTACTGTTAGCAAATACAAGAAGATAGAGATACTACCTTGTACTCTATCAGATCATAATGGATTGAAATTAGAAATAAATGACAGAATAAAAAACAGAAACTTCTCCAATACCTGGAGACTAAATAATACACTATTATATGATGAATGGATAACAGAAGACATCAGGAGGGAAATAAAAAAATTCTTAGAAGTGAACGAGAACAAAGACACATCATATCAAAATCTCTGGGACACTATGAAAGCAGTACTTAGAGGAAGATTTATTTCATGGGGTGCATTCAAAAAAAGAAGTAGAAATCAACAAATAAACGACTTAACACTACAGCTCAAAGCACTAGAAAAAGAAGAGCAGACCAATACCAAAAGTAGTAGAAGACAGGAAATAGTTAAAATCAGAGCCGAAATCAACGAAATCGAAACAAAAGAAACAATCGGAAAAATTAATAAAATAAATAGTTGGTTCTTTGAAAAAATAAATAAAATTGATAAACCCTTAGCCACACTAACAAAGAGAAAGAGGGAGAAAACTCAAATTACTAAAATTCGGAATGAACAAGGAAACATCACAACAGACACGAGTGAAATACAAAACATAATTAGAAGCTATTTCGAAAATCTATACTCCAACAAAACAGAAAACCTTGAAGACATCAACAAATTTCTAGAGACATATGAACTACCTAAACTGAACGAGGAGGACATACACAACTTAAATAAACCAATTTCAAGCAATGAAATAGAAGAGGTCATCAAAAGCCTACCAACAAAGAAAAGTCCAGGACCAGATGGGTTCTCAGCCGAGTTCTACAAAACCTTTAAAGAAGAGCTCATTCCAATACTCCTCAAACTATTCCATGAAATAGAAGAGGAGGGAACCCTACCAAACTCGTTCTATGAAGCCAATATCACCCTGATACCTAAACCAGACAGAGACACATCAAGGAAAGAAAATTTCAGACCAATATCCTTAATGAACATCGATGCAAAAATTCTCAACAAAATTTTAGCAAATCGCATACAAATATATATTAAAAAGATAGTGCACCACGATCAAGTGGGTTTTATCCCAGGGATGCAAGGTTGGTTCAACATTCGGAAATCAATAAATGTCATTCACCATATCAACAGACTTAAAGTTAAGAATCACATGATTATTTCAATAGATGCAGAAAAAGCATTTGATAAAATACAGCATCCCTTCATGCTCAAAACACTAGAAAAAATTGGGGTAATGGGAACATTCCTAAACATTATAAAGGCCATCTACGCTAAGCCCATGGCTAATATCATTCTAAATGGTGAAAAACTGAAAGCGTTCCCCCTAAAAACTGGAACAAGGCAGGGATGCCCTCTTTCACCGCTTCTATTCAACATCGTCCTTGAGACTCTAGCCAAAGCAATCAGACAAACCAAAGAAATTAAAGGGATACGAATAGGAAAAGAAGAACTCAAACTATCCCTGTTCGCTGATGACATGATTATATATTTAGAGGAACCTGGAAATTCCACCAGAAAACTTTTAGAACTCATAAGTGAATTCAGTAAAGTAGCAGGTTACAAGATCAATGCTCATAAATCCAATGCATTTTTATACATAAGTGATGAATCTTCAGAAAGAGAAATTAGGAAAACTACTCCATTCACAATAGCATCGAAAAAAATAAAATACTTGGGAATCAATCTCACAAAAGAGGTGAAAGACCTCTACAATGAGAACTACAGAACACTAAAGAAAGAAATTCAAGAAAACCTTAGAAGATGGAAAGATCTCCCATGTTCCTGGATAGGCAGAATTAATATCGTCAAAATGGCTATACTACCTAAAGTTCTATACAGATTCAATGCAATTCCAATTAAAATCCCAATGATGTACCTCGCAGAAATAGAGCAAGCAATTATGAAATTCATCTGGAAGAATAAAAAACCTAGAATAGCTAAAGCAATCCTCAGTAGCAAGAGCGAAGCAGGGGGTATTGCAATACCAGATCTTCAACTCTACTACAAAGCAATAGTAACAAAAACGGCATGGTATTGGTACCAAAATAGACAGGTAGATCAATGGTACAGAATAGAGGACATGGACACAAACCCAAATAAATACAATTTTCTCATACTAGACAAAGGTTCCAACAATATGCAATGGAGAAAAGATAGCCTCTTCAACAAATGGTGCTGGGAAAACTGGAAAACTATATGCAATAGAATGAAACTAAATCCCTATCTCTCACCCTACACAAAACTCAACTCAAAATGGATCAAGGACCTCGGAATCAGACCAGAGACCCTGCATCTTATAGAAGAAAAAGTAGGTCCAAATCTTCAACTTGTTGGCTCAGGATCAGATTTCCTTAACAGGACTCCCATAGCACAAGAAATAAAAGCAAGAATCAACAACTGGGATAGATTCAAACTCAAAAGCTTTCTCTCAGCAAAGGAAACTATCAGAAATGTGAAGAGAGAGCCTACAGAGTAGGAGAATATCTTTGCCAACCATACCTCAGATAGAGCGCTAATTTCCAGAATCTATAAAGAACTCAAAAAACTCTACACGAAGAATACAAATAATCCAATCAACAAATGGGCTAAGGAAATGAACAGACACTTCACAGAAGAAGATGTACAAGTAATCACCAGATATATGAAAAAATGTTCAACATCCCTAGTAATAAGGGAAATGCAAATCAAAACTACCCTAAGATTTCATCTCACCCCAATTAGAATGGCGATTATCAAGAATACAAGCAACAATAGGTGTTGGCGAGGATGTGGTGAAAAAGGAACACTCATACATTGCTGGTGGGGTTGCAAATTAGTGCAGCCACTCTGGAAAGCAGTGTGGAGATTCCTCAGAAAGCTTGGAATGGAAACACCATTTGACCCAGCTATCCCACTCCTTGGCCTATACCCAAAGAACTTAAAATCAGCATACTACAGAGATACAGCCACATCAATGTTCATTGCTGCTCAATTCACCATAGCCAGATTGTGGAACCAACCTAGATGCCCTTCAGTTGATGAATGGATAAAGAAACTGTGGCATATTTATACAATGGAATATTACTCCGCAATGAAGAATGATAAAATTATGGCATTTGTAGGCAAATGGTCGAAATTGGAGAATATCATGCTAAGTGAGATAAGCCAATCTCAAAAAACTAAAGGACGAATGATCTCGCTGATAAGCGGATGAGGACATATAATGGGGGGTGGGAGGGGCTAGCATTAGGTTTAGGGTTAGGTTTAGAGTTAGGCTAAGGAGAGCGGTAAGAATGAAGGAAAGAAGGACTGTGTAGAGGGAAAAGAGGGGTGGGAGGGGTGGGGGGAGGAGAAAAATAAACATCATTACCCTATGTAAACTTAAAAAAAAAAAAGCAACATTGCATTTGACAAGTTACTGTTTATGTCAAAACCATGGAATGATCCTAGCAGCTAGGTCTTAGAAAATAACAGTACTATTATTATCAGAACAAAAGCTCAAGAAAACTGGATCTTATTTGACTTACACTGTTATAAACCCAGTGTCTATCACAAAGTGCTCAAAAATTATCTGCTGACTGACTGAAGTACAGGTAATATAAAACTTCACCTTAGTCATATACGAGGCAGGTTCATACTGATTGGAGATTTTTCAGAACTACATGTCTGAAATTTGATGTAATTTGGGTTTTTAATTGAAATGGCACTGATCTGTTGTTAAATTAGTTAAATGTACCAAAACACAGTGGTTGAAGAATCTTTTCCTTCCATTGCTAATTTATTCATTCATTAATATAGTATGACTCAAAAATCAGAATTCATACTATGTTCATCTTATACGTGTTCAGTTCCCTGAGGCTATCCTCTACTCTCTTTAAGTGGGTCTATATGCACATTATTAGTTGAGGATGAGAGTGTTGGTTTGTGTAATCTAGGAACTGTTGATATGAATAGTCAGTACCATCTAATTATAGAACCACAGCAGGATTCATACAAATTATGTAAAACAGAAGCTCTCAAGAACACTGACTGATTTGCAGAACAAGAAAAACTCTTAGACACCCAGCAGGCTGAAATAATTTAAAAAGTATGAATGTATCTTTCAGGCAAAGCAGTATGCCAGAGATGAAGGCCAATTCCATCAGTTAACTAACTGGCACTAGTCTTCTTACCCTGTAGGAGGCAAAAAACTGAAGGGATGATTTTCTAACCTGCTGCCAGTGACTTTAAACAGCATTCCAATTGCAATTACAATCTAATCAGTCTGAAACTAAGTATTTTTTATTTCCTAAATTTTGACTTTTCCAGAAACCATGTTTCCATATTAATTGAACATTATTATAGTTGTTTGCAAGTTGGCAGTATAAATTCATTGTAAAGAAACAACTACAACTTTTCTAGACATCTGTTTAATCTCTAAAATGTATTATTTAAGCCAATGCTAAAATTAACCAAAAATATAAAATCTCTATGGTAAAAAGTATACAACCCTAGGAAAAGTAAAGATTTCACCTATTTCCAGAGTTAGAAACAACCCTTTTACAAAAAGAATAAGATATTCACTATTAATAAAATACAAATAGATGTCATAATTCAGTTAAGAATCAAGATAACTAAAACTGTTGAGCACTGCCTCAAAATAGTTGTTAATTTTTTATAAAAGTAAGAGTAAGCATCCAGTTTAAGCAGGGACTCTTCAATTTAAAAATACTAAGAGTGTTTCCCAATCTTTGAATAATATTTTAGGTATAACATTTCCTTATCAATTAACTTAAAAGTTTACAGAAAAGCTTAGATGGGTCCCCAGATATCACTATTACCATAGCATTCCTCCATTTCTTTCTTAACATCTTGATTCTCTGGATTGTTTCAGTTCTATCACCCTCCACTAGTAACCCTTACAAAGCAGGCAGTCAAATCAAGTATCCAGTGGCTGGGCTGTAGGAGATCCATTCCAGGTACTCTTGATAACACCCTAAAGTACTGTTTATGGTTAATGACCAACAGAACTCTTACCTATAGACTGAGTCTCTTCAGTTTTACACCTTCATATTTTTTGTCCCTTGAAAATTCTGTTGAACAAAAAGCATTCCTTTTTCCATAGAGATTCTCAGGGTAGACCTGCTATTATCATCCTGTATTGTCATTTAACTCCCGTGAGTATTCTACTAAATGTTTTTTGGAGTTATCATCATGTAATTCAGATTCAATTTGTTAGGAAATAGTACAGGTACTTTTATCAAGTAAAGAATTTACAGAGTTAAAATTTTCTCATTCTCTTCCATTCTTCACTTGCTGTTGTAGAATTACTACCAAATGAACAAATCTCTTATCAATTTCTTTGTTACTTTACATTTTGGTAAGAAAACTTTCATTCAGGAAAGTTTGATTGAACACAAAACCATTCAACTTTATCAAATTTCAAGCTGGTTCCCTAGTGTTTCTCAAAGGTAAGACATGAGGTTTTTTATGTTTTTTTGTGAACTTATGGATTTTTATCATATAGTGTTTTTATTCAAATTGGTTATTTCAAATATTAGTGTTGTTCAAATTATCCAAACTTCAGCCAGTGTTAGCTTCTTAAAGAAGAAGCTGGTTCCTTAAGCTGGCTCCTAGGTACTTTTGATATAACTAGTAGCTTCTGTTATCTTCCTTACTTTTGGATATGAAGTGACTAAGACCATTTCCTGTCCACATCTGGAATTAGTCATGCCTCTAAGGTTCCCTCATTCTTTTCAGGGGAAATTCACAACATGAGACTAGGGATGCTTGCTGCTACTGGGTTAGTCATTTATTACAAAGTCATTTTAGTGGAGAGAGTTAAAAATTATATACTTGTGGGATAAAAATGCATGATACTACATATATAGTATTTCCAATCATGCATATGGGGTGCAGGTTACCTTGGTTTTATAATCTACTATCTCCCATGTGGGGAATACTAGTTTTCCATGATACCAAGACACTTTGTTGGAGAGCTACAAGTCTATGAGTCAGAAACTCAGGAAACAGAAGGTCTTACAGTAACTGAAAGAATCTTGAGGAAATACTACAGGTGAAGCAGCTCAATTTCTATTTTGTAAAGACCAGTCAGGTGTCTAAAGTCACTAACAAGAAGTGAAAAATAAATGCCTTCTAATGTGTCATATCATTTGGTCCTCTCTTAACTTTTTCTTTTATCTTCTTTAGGACTATTTCAGCAAATGTGCTAAATTTTTATTTATACAACTATCTGGTAATAGAAGAATTCCAAATTTTATGATATAATGGTCTTTCTCTCTAAAGGGTCTTCCTTTGTAAACTTCCATTTTGAGTAAACATTAGTAAAATTATAAAACATATGAATTTGTTGGAACAGAGCTTCACTGTTTTTCACACTTTCCCTGGTATCCAATATAGAAAACATTGGATAGTCTCCAAGGTAGATAAATTTGTGACTATCTGTATATATGTAAAGTATTAGTAGTAAAGAAAAATGAAACGAATTTTGGGCACAATCCAGGAAAATCTATACTTTCCAAGATTCAGATTCAAATGTAAAACGGTCCAGGGTTCATGCTGCCGGTGGTTTCAAGGTCCATTCTCATAAAGGCTCACAAACTAGATGCTAAGGTTTGAGGATATGGAGAAATTCTTTGATGACTTGCTGATGCCCTGCAAATACCCAACACCACACCCTTTTCTCCTCCTACTTTTAAACCCAATAATGTCAGATAGAAATGAAGCATTTAGTGTTGTCTGATTAACTCTGTTGGATAGATCCACATTTTGCACTCTCGTATACTTCAATAAGACTAATACAAACATAAAAATTCAGGAAACAATGATGCTTGCTCAACATAGTGATAATTATATCGATATGAGCTACCAGCTTCCCAGGGCTTACTGATTTGAATCCTCTGGTGTCTAAAATAGATGAAAATTATGGTAAAAATGAAAAGCTCAATGTGGCTCTCTGCCTCCCTCACAAAAAATCTAATGCAGCTAAAGCACAAATTTTGTTCACATAATGTCAAATAGGTATATTCAAATAAACAAGTCAGATGGAACAGGTGGATTCTATTCTAAGTCGATTTGCTATGGACTTCACAGGTGCTGGTTAACATTCTCTGCCCTTCCTCCAGGGTTCTCCTCACTTCAACTGGATGGTAAGTTTGATTTGGAAAATAGAATTCTTTTCTTTTCTCAGGGGTTTCAAGGTCATTCTCTTGTTTTCTGAGGTGCATTCTCTGGGAAAGGCAAAATCACATAAGGCAAATCTTGCAGACTCCAATGAAAGAGGCCTCAGGGTGTTCACAGAAGACAGCTAGACTTGAAGATATAAATTCAAAGTCCCAGGCACAACTCTCACAAGCTCTTAGAACATGGGGAAGGTACTCTATATCAGTTTCAATGAATGGGAAAATAAGATTATACTTGTACAATATTGACCAAATACCAGGATGCATGGTTTCTGATCCAACGGCTAAAGCTTAGGAGAAAGTAACAAGGTGCAGCCCAGTTTAAAAAAAAAAAAAAGGCTACTTAGAAGCTCCATCTTGCTACCAGACTCACTGAACGTTTTAGATATTTCAAATCATACATGTATTGTAAGAAAATGGTTCAATATAAAACTTTATATTCAAATATAATAGGTAGTGCTCAGTAACAACTTCCTTGCCTATATACACCTGGTATATTCCTTCTATTAAGGCAAAAATAATTAAAAATAAGATTTAAATCTAAATCTATTTAACAATTATAATATAATGAAGTGAAAATGACTGAATTTACCTCCTCTTACAAATCCATTAGTAGCTATTGCTGATGTAGACAATCCTGTGATTGTTGTCACAATAGTGGCCATTGTTATTACAAGGACTGACAGACCTTTAGGGAGAAAGGAAAGAAATTGAGAATACATGTACTCTTAATTAAACTTGCCACTGGCCTGAATATTTTAATTTACAAGTTAAAAATTAGCTACTTTTAATCCCATTTTTGAAAAATCAAATCAGAATTATGAAAAAGTAAAATTAATTTAAGAATCTTGATAATAAAGGAAAATATCACTCAGAAGGACTACTTTGAATTTTATGAGATTGAGAACTCATAGGAATGTGCTATTTTATTTATTGATTATGCTCAAATCATGTAAGTAAGTAACTTCACTTACCTATTCCAGCTTGACCCACAATCCATGACAACCTAATAAAGAGCATCACACCCCAAATGTTCAACATACAACGTACCTGGGAGGAAAAAAGAGACCACATCACAGATGAAGGAAGTAATCAAGAATATAAAGTAGAAGAACATACCCTGGAAACTATAGAAGATGTATACATTTTAAATCTAACTTCTCCTTTGTAAAAGCTTAATGAGAAAGCTTACTGTTTAGTTAAATATAATGTAACATATAAATGCATATGTATAAACATATGTGCTCATCACAAATATCAGAAGCAGGAGAAGCAACACAAGAAAGGTACCAAAAATGCTATGACTTAGCAATTAAAAATAGTTCACATTCCCTTTAACATAAGTTTAAATTTTGCTTATTTTTTTTACAACATCCTTATTTCATGAGTAGTTAGCAGATTAAACTATTACATTGTTTTAATACAAAATGTCAATTGTTCACACGTTTTTTAAAAATTTATAGTCTAATTATTCCACCATGCTTTAGGTTTTTTTTTTTCTGTTTAAATTACTTCTGAAAGTTTCCTCATTATCAAGAAAAATTTGGTTAAATTAATAAGTATCCTATCTCCTCTATGGAATATCAAAAAAGAAAGGAGGCACATAAGATAGGAGGCACATTAATTTGGTCTTCTATAGACTCATATACATAGTTAAAACAGAAAACAATTCTCTTGAGAATCGATGATAATATTAGGTAGGTTTTATAAACAACAGAAATGCTGTAACTCTCAAATTAAGTCTATTAATACATACTAAAACACCCTTGATCCAACCAAACTTCACGACTCCTTTACTTTCTGCAGTGTATGTGACCACAGCATCTCTGGTTGGAGTACTTTCTTCCCCATTTGCAAAGCCATCCTCAAAAGGTTCCTAGTCATAAAGAGAAATGTACATTATACTTAAGAATTATTAACTGTGACTGATATATGCATACCTATTTTATAGCAGCACAATTTACAACAGCCAAACTACGGAAACAACATAGATGTCCATCAAAAGATGAATGGACAAAGAAAATGTGGTATATGTACACAAAAGAATTTCATCTAGCCATAAAGAAAAATGAAATTATGGCATTTGCAGCAATATGAATGGAACTAGAGACCATCATGTTAAGTGAAATAAGTCAAACTCAGAAGATCAAAAGTTGTATGTATTCTCTCATATGCAGAAGCTGGAGAGGAAAAAGGAAAAGGAAGGTGATGGATCTCCTAAAATTAAAGGGAGATCAGGAGAGGAAAGGGACCAAGAGGTGAGAGGTGGAAAGGGATGTGCCAGGGAGTGATATTGGCCAAATTATATTGCTATACTGTGTGCACGTACAAATATGTAACCACAAATTCCATCATTATGTATGACTATGATGCACCAATTAAAAAAAAAAGTGGGAAGGGGTTGTGTACTTCCCTCACACACCTGAGACACTGGGTTCAATCCTCAGTATCACATAAAAATAAATAAAATAAAGGTATTGTGTCCATCTAGAACTAAAAATGTTTTTTAAAAAGTAGGGTAAAGAAGGAATTATTAACTATGAGTTAAAGAAACTTATTTTCTTCCTAAGTAGCCTGGCTCTAGGTATTTTTGCTATGGTAATAAAAAACTGACAAATACATAAAGTTTCTGAATATTTCCCCTGACAAAAATGTAAAGCAATGAACTCAAAGTTTTAATCACTCAGATTTCTTAAAATTTAAACTTTGTCATGATAAACCAATTTTAATAATTTAAATTTTACAGCACTTGGTGAATACTGTCTGCAGAGTACAAGTCAGCTAGGTCAATCAATTCAAATCTTGTCTCTCAAGTCACAAATCCATATTACCTACTTGTCACCTTTCCTACATATGAAATTCAACATCTGCAATTTAAAATTCTTCCTCATCATCTATCATAGTCCACGACAGCAGGATTCACAATATTCATTCATATCTTGGTGTTTTCCTTTGTTAATTTTTAAAAATTTCTGACATGAATTGGTTGAAACAATACATTTTCACAACCAAATAGGTAATGTTTCAGGTCTAATTCTGTAATTCTTAGTGTTCGTTCCCTACCTTCTCTCTTTCTCAGTTGTTTTCAACTTTCCTTCCGTCCCAAAACACCAAAGGAATATGACATGTTTCCGAAGCAGAACACAAAGGGAGGAGGGAGATGGCTTAAGATTCAGAAGATGTTCTAAATATTATTCCCATGATTCCTCCTCTATTCATATTCTCAAGAAGAAGGAACAAATTACAACTATAGTTTGGACTTTCTTTAAATGCAAAAGAGTCAATAAAAATTTTAAAACCAATTTCAGAGCAAACCCATAATGAATTCTGAATATAATTATTTTAAAAGAAATGAACTGTAGCATTACCACAGGTCAAAATCTACTTAATAATACAAACTTACCTTTGTCTTTAGGTAGTCTATTGCTATTCCTTGCTTTGCTTAGAATCTCCTATGAACATGATAACCACTAAACATTAAAGTTGTTCGAAATATATATAAGTAACAAAGAAAACCAAAAAAAGCCTGAAAAAACTGACCATAGGTTTATATAACTCAATCACAAGAGCAACCCTACTTTGGTTTTACTTAGATTGTTAAATGTATTCCACACAATAAATAGTCAATAAATATCCCAAATAATAAAAATGATTCCTAAAAGGAATTGAAGACTCAAATGTTCAATTATTTAAATAAAGTAGAACAGAAAAAGTTTGCCTGTTAATTCAATTAACTTTGAAGTAGACAAAAGTGTCCTAGTTTTTACTCTAGGATGTATAGTCTCTTTAATTAATTTATGAAAGAAGACTTTAAAATATTACATAACTTCCAAGTGTTACAAGAAAATATAATGTTTATAATATGCACAGAAAATATCTCTCTTTCCAACTCTATTTAAAAAAACTAAAGATGTGTGCAACCTTATGAGTTACTTTTTCCAAGGCTAAGTATCAATGTGGGTGTCTTTTTAGCAATGCAAAAGTATGCAGGCACCCTAAAATTTCTGCTGTGGGTGTTTATCAGCATTCCACCTCAAAGTTGAAGATCTAGCAATTCTACTAGTTTCCACCATTACTACAACTATGTTCAAAAACAGACTTTCCAGAGGCTGCGATTGTGGCTCAGTAGTAGAGCATATGCATAGCATGTGTAAAGGGCACTGAGTTCTATCCTCAGCACCACATAAAAATAAATACAATAAAGATATTATGGTCATCTACAACTACAACAACAAAGATTTCCACAGTGTATGAAATGAAGATGCAACTACACCAAATTAAAAAAAAAAAATTCTAATCATCTTCTGTTAGCTTTAAGAAGTTTTAGTTAATCTCTAAAATACAATAAATACAATAAAAGTTAAAAAATCAAATAAGTATGCTATTTGTAGTTCAATTATCAAACTTAAATATAATGAAATTGAGGTCATAATTGAATTAATTTCCTGAAATATCAGGAAACTAAAATGAATACCCATATTAATCTTTTTGTTGTTTCTCTTGTGTTTTGTTGGTGCTGGGGATTGAATCCAGGGCCTCATACAAGGTGGGCAAGTCACTCTACCACAGAAGCACACATATATTCAGCTATTTCTTTAAATATATTAGCTTCAGAAGAATAAACCATCCAATATGTTCACTCCCACCCGAAAAAAGAAATTATATAAAAATCTCATTAAGAAAAAGGTCAAATATGCCAAATACTGTCAAATATTTACATATGAACTATAAATTAGGCTAATACAAAGGTACATAAATGAAAATCTTCAATTTACCTGACATTTATATAGAAATGGGATTATGTTTCACACTGTTTTTCTACACTAGTACATAAAATGTAAAGAACATAAATGTTTTTATGGATAATGCCATTTAAATGAAGTAGACCAAATTAATTCAGGAAAATAATCTTCCAAAAAGTATCACAGTGATCTTGAGTCTACCAAGTTGGGACTAAGGGTGGGGATGAGAATAGAACTAGAAAAAGAGGGAAAGACAGGAAAACATTTGGAAGACCCAGATAAAGCAGACCTTCAGTAAATAAAGATACTCGTAAATTATGTCATCCTGAAAAGAATATATTGAATTTGAGGAGCCAGAAGACAATTAAAGACCCTATAAAGCAGCTGAAAAATTCATGAGAGGACCTTAGTACAGGGGCTGAGGATAAGGAGTCAGTGGGTAAAACTATGGAAACAAAATTGAGAGAAACTTAGAGAAAAAACATGGGAACTCAACATTTCCCCAAGTATTATGTAAATTACAAGAAGAGAATTCTGGTTTCCATGATTATTATTTCTTTACAGAGGGTTAAGAAAAGGAAGTTTTTATACTGTGGATGACGTCTTCTGTCCCCTTCATATTCAAAGCACTACCTCAACTCGATTATTCTTTCTCCTTTGATCATGGTCAACTTTTTATTGCTTCCTGCCCCCAGCCAAAGTCAATAAATGAGTAGTACAACACAATCTTACATTAAATGCAAGTCAACCTGGTTTTGCCCCACTACCACATCAAAAATTTTTATTAAGACATGCAGTGACTTCTCTGCTTCCAAATCTAATATACATTTTTGCTGGACTTCTCAAGCTGTATTTGATAGTATAGACCATTCCCACTTTCTTGAAACACCACTCTTTCCCAGTTGCTTCTATCTTATAAGTAAATGTTAAAAGAGTCTTTTTTCAGTGTTTAGTCCTAGACTTGTATCCTTTTCTCATGCTATATTTTCTTTCTATGGTTATCTCACCAGACTCATAGTTTTAAATACCATCTACATGTGACAAGTCAAAAGTGATGGCTCAGTTTCCAGATCAGACTTCCCCACTAAGTTTCAACCCTCTGTAAATACTGACAATAGCACTTGGATGCTTCAACATTTACTAATTTTTTTAACTAGTTGTGGCAAGCTTTTATTTTTTTGAAGGTCAAGGCAAATTAGGAAGATGAAAATATATGCTAACTTGAATAGCCAGCTAGTACAAGACACAATATGAAAATTCCCTTTCTGATATCCTCTAAGAGTTGGATTCCATTTATATGCATCTTTTTTTTTTTTTTTTTTTTTTTTTTTTAAATAAAAGTTCTCTGGCAAGTTTTTTTTAAGGAAAAGTCTTACATGGTTTACCTGTCACCAGTCTGTTCTGGCATGCTTCTAATGATATCAGAATTATCTGGATCAATGACAGCTAGTTTGCATACTTTGTAGTATCTGCTGCATGCTAGGCCCAATTCAATATTATTGTCACCAGCATCAGACATCAGTCTGTGTAAGGTGTTTATTCTATCTCAAATTTCCTCAAAGCTGCGCAGTCATTAGGGTGGGCAATTTCATTTTGCCCTGTCTAATCACCTTCAGAGTCTGCTTGTACTCCAGCACATACTTTCCACTTTTCCTAACAAGTTGGAGCCTAAAGCTGATCCACTCCAGACACTTAATCTTCTTTGCAGTCATCATCTTCCTGCCTTAAATTCGGGATAGCTCCACTATGCTTACTATTCTAATCCTTACCAAAGGAGAAAAAGAAATGGTCGATGTGCTATAGTAGTGACTTTCTAAGTGAAAAGAAAAGAGTTTTTCTTTTTTGGATATAATTTTTAGTTCCTGAAGGTTTCAGTAAAAACTAAGAACTGTCAAAAAAAAAAAAAATACTGGATCAAAAAGGCAGAAAGATTTAAATCCTTTTTACAAAAATTAACTTCTTTTTGGATCTACTAATTTATATTTTACATATTAATGGTCACATTTCAATTCTGCTAGACCTAAAACACTGCTCATGAAACATTTGCTTATTAGCTTAATATTGATTTTTTTTTTTTCCAGTGAAACAATTTTGTTGTTGTTGTTTTGTTTTGTACTGGGGATTGAATTAAAAAATGCTGTACCACTGAGCTACATCCCCAGCCCTTTTGTTTTTTATTTTTGAAACAGGGTCTCACTAAGGTACTTAGGTTCTTGTTAAATTGACCAAGCTGGGCTGAACTTGCAATCCTGCCCAGCATCCCAAGTTACTGGAATTATAGGATGCCACCATGCCCAGTTCAGTGAAACAAGTCTTTAAATATCAAGTTATTAATTCTTACTTAATACTAAATTTTTTTTGGTATTTTAGAGCAAACTATTGTGTAACCAGATTTCTTTCTAAAACAATTACATTTTTCAAGTTTTGAAGGAAAAAGTATTATTTATTTTTTTAAAAAATCATAAAAAAAAACCTTGGCTTTAACTAGCTCTGTAACATAGACTGTTGGATTGTCTCCAATGTGTATTCTTATCAGTACAAAAATATGCATATCAATGCACTTCACATTTTTAAATATGCATGACATTAATAAATTATAGTTCCTTCTCTTTCTTTGGTTTTCACATCACATGTACAATGTAACAAATATAGTCTTTATGTTGTCACTGGACAAGGATGGCAATACCCAGAAAAGTGACTGTGCTATATCACCAGAATGATTTTGGATCATGTGTTTTTTTCTAGAGTAGGCTGATAAAGTGTTTTTCTCTATGTGAAGAAAAATCAAGATGTTTAAACAATCAAACTTTGCAGTACAGTGAAAATACCAATAAAACACATTTCTGGTAATTTATTATCAATCTATTCACTTTTAATACAAACTTATTTTCCTTTTACAATTAACCTGGTAAAGGCTTGGTAAAGTGTCTTTGCTCAGTGATTTCAGGCATAATAGGCAAAACAACAACCTACTAATGTTGGGAGGAGGGGTATATCTTGTTGTTTTATTGGGATTTTAAAATCAACTGAACAGAGTTGTACTAAAATTTCTCTTTAGGTTCTTCTAGGTTGACACAATATTGTGTCCAGGGAAACTGAAGAATGCCCAAAATAGCAGTATCTTTAAACAGGAAAATGTTCCAATCCCTTAACCATATTTATAAAAAGTCTAAAGTAAAAAAAAAAAAAAAAAAAGTCTAAAGTAACTTCTGATGTTGTTCTACTGTTTGAAGATGCTGCATTTAATTCTGGGCATAAGACAGAATCAATGCTTATTCATTAAGCAAATATTTATTTAATTCATTTTATCAAGCACGATGTTAGGCACATTATAGCCCTCAGCGTTGCTATTTTTTCAGTAGAGGCTAAAGATAAAAGACAAGTGTTCTACCATAAGTCAGGATATTTTTCATTATATAAAGCAGACTCTATTAAATTAGATATTTAATCCAGTCAAATGCTGCATGAAAATCACTTTATCTTAGTGTGGTAGCATGCACCTGTAGTCCCAGCTGCTCAAGAGTCTGAGGCAGGAAGATCACTAAATCCCAGGAGTTCAAGACCAGCCTGAGTAACAGAGCAAGGCCCTATCTCAAAGTAGCAATGATAATAACAATAGTACCCATTTTACTTTTCAAGTTATAATCCCACTCTAAGAATCAGTTTATTCTTCTGTAAAATAGAGATAATCCCTTCCCACCAATATTATTCCCTTGGGGGGGTCTTAAGGGTTTCTAAATAAAGACCAATAAAACAGCTATCTAAAGCTTCTAGCTCTTGGCTATTAAACTAACTGATACTAGATTATAAGACAGCAGTTTAAATTCAAGTGCCAGTGTCAAATTTGGAATATGAGACAGTGACACATTTATTCAAAAGAATTAATGGGAAACTTACTCTACGGTGGCCTGACTTTTCAATTCCTGGACACTCTTTGGTAAGAACAAGGTTGTTCCACCAGCTGACCCTGTAAGAGCAAAGGTAGCAGTTTCCCTGGGATTACATCTACATTCAGTGCCCAGTCAATTTTATACCTGCTCTAACTGTTCAGAAGTTCTGACCTATCACAGTATGAGAAGGCAGGTACACATACTTAACTACTATTGCAACTGGGATCCTCTTATTTTAATACTCTCAAAAAAGTCTCTGAAATACCCACAGTGTAAAGTTTTTTTGTTCTTTCCCAATTAAAATCACATTTTGGTTTATTTCCTACCAGGCTTTATTCTATGCATATATTAAGAAACATTTATTTTAAAAAAAGATGTATACACACATACAAATACAATTATTCAGCTCAATATCATACTGCATATACTATTATGTGACCTATTTTTTCAATTAAACATTTTCTTGTCAAATCAAAAAATTTTTCAAATATACCCTTGCTTTAATTTTTTTTCTTTTTCTGTTATTTTTTCCTCCCTCCCACCCCCCACCCCTCTTTTCCCTCTATACAGTCCCTCCTTCCTCCATTCTTGCCCCCCCTCCACCCCCCATTATGTGTCATCATCTGCTTATCAGCAAGATCATTCGTTCTTTGGTTTTTTGAGATTGGCTTATCTCACTTAGCATGATATTCTCTAATTTCATCCATTTCCCTGCAAATGCCGTAATTTTATTATTCTTCATGGCTGAGTAATATTCCATTGTTTAAATATACCACAGTTTCTTTATCCATTCATCAATTGAAGGACATCTAGGTTGGTTCCACAGTCTGGCTATTGTGAATTGAGCAGCTATGAACATTGATGTGGCTGCATCTCTGTAGTATGCTGATTTTAAGTCCTTTGGGTATAGGCCAAGGAGTGGGATAGCTGGGTCAAATGGTGGGACCATTCCAAGTTTTCTAAGGAATCTCCACACTGTTTTCCCAGTGTCTGCACTAATTTGCATCCCCACCAGCAATGTATGAGTGTACCTTTTTCCCCACATCCTCGCCAACACCTATTGTTGCTTTGTCAATACAAAATTTAAAGCAAAGGTTGTAAAGTAGTGGCCAATGAACAGGTTTGATTGGATTAGTATTCAATGGTGTGAAATTGAGAAACAGGGGATCCTGTGATATGGCCTGTGGTCTGTTTTCACATAGTGTAAAGTTCTGACCATGTTTCATGAACCAAATGCAAATCTGCTTTTATGTAAATGTCCACTTATTTAAGAACAAATGTGCTTTTAGCATCATCTCTGGAAAATTATCCTTAAATAAGCTAATTTACATGATTAACAAGGAGACCATATAAGGCATCTGCTTATCAAAAGAGCAAGGATGTTGCCAGGAATGTGGCACAAGCCTGTAATCACAGCAGCTTGGGAGGCTAAGGCAGGAACACCGTGAGTTCAAAGTCAGCCTCAGCAACTTAGCAAGACCCTGTCTCAAAAGAAAAAAGAAAAAAAGGGCTAAGGATGTGGCTCAGTGGTTAAGCATCTGTGAATTCAATCCCTGGTACCAAGGTGCCAGGGAGGGAAGCAAGGATATTTATTATAGATGAAGAAAACTGAATAGAAAGAAAGCTGAATATGAGAGAGTTTTAGTTTTACAATAAGACAAAGTTATGTACACTAGAATGTGTTGTCACAAAATATGTCAAATAGTCATGTACCCTGCAAGATGAAGACTAAAGAATTATATGGAAAAGCTTTCTCATATTTTGACCTATGAAATAAAAATTCTATCCCAAATACAAATGATGTACCCTTTTATATTGTAAATCAAACCTTAACAAATAGTCTAAAGAGTCAGAAAAGAAACATGAAAAGAGATAGAAGAGAGGGGAGATGCATCACTATAAAGATTTTATTCATTTAGGGCTGGGGATATAGCAAGCACAAGGCCCTGGGTTCAATCCTCAGCACTGAAAAAAAAAAAAAAAAAAGATTTTTTTCATTTAATAAGTTACTTCTTAAGATGATGGTGCTATGTACTGGGCAGTAGTTATGGCAGAGAAGGTAGAAATTTTAAAAACAGAAAACTGTTTACCTGGATTCAGGTTAACAAAGTTTAAGTTATTCTGGCTCCCTGTATCATCTAAATGCTAAAAACTTCTGGTAAATAGAAGTCACCAAAAAAGTCACAAGTCCAACATTAAAGGAGATGACACATAGATAAAACCAAAACAATAATTCTTCTAGGAGTTAAGTTTTAAATTACATCCCAAATTATAATATCTGCTAAAGAAAATGAGATGAAAACATTTATTTAGTAGTGTAACAAGCTGCCTTCCTAGTTAAATATTTTGTTTTCATGTTTCTGAGATATTCGTTTAATATTTCCTATAAACAAATACTTGGAATAATGTAAGAGGAACAGATACAAATTTTTCTGTATTACTCTTAAAGATTCCAATTCTAGATAAGAGTTTGTTTGTAGGGTGAAGAATAGCTCAGCTTCTCATATTTGGGTTGGGGTAAATCATGGCATAAAATCCAACCAGACAAAAAAATTTGTGTAATGAGATATATACCAGATTTTTTTGTGTTAAGCAATACTGCAAGATACAAAGAAATAGCTTTCAAAAAAAAAGATCCTTATAAATATCATGCACATAATCTAGGTGATTACTTGTGACCTATGGGATAAACTAGTAATTCTTAGTATATAAGACCCTCATAATCCAGCTGGCTAACTTTAATGACAATCACCATTTTCTGAATGCCCACTGTGTCAGACATATCCCTAAGTGCTATTCCCTAAATCGGCATATCTTAGAGACATAGGTGGTATTATCCCAATTCACAAATGGGGAATAGCCTTTTGAGAGGTTAACTTGCCAAAATCATGAAGCTTATATTAACATGGCAGAGAAGATAATCTTCTAAACGGACAAGAATTCTACATATTCCAGGGAGTCAAGGTAAATTATTTTAGGAATCTACTTTGGACATGGGAATGAAAGACAAGCAACTCAGAAATCTATTCTGCTCAAACTTCCCAATTCCCCAGCTATTTTTGCTCTTCTACTTGCTTCATCTTTCCCTCATTCTTTTGTTCCACAGAAAGTCAGGGCTTTTAGCATGGTTCTCATAAAAAGAATAACAGAAATTCTGTACTGGATGGTCCCACGGGAAGTTTTTTGTTTGTTTTTAACTTTTCACACTTTTTAGAAAGGTTCCCCAGGGTATGGGTACAGTGTCTATGAAATCCCCTCCCAGACAATGGTAGCAGACAACTGTACTATATCACCTGTGGAGTAGAAAGAATTGCTTTAGTACATAGAAATCCATCTGCGAAGATATATAATGTTTAAGTATGAAATGGAGTTATATATATTAATTATCTTTGGAAGTTTATTTGGAAGCTATTGCAATAGAGATGGTGGTTAAAATATACCCATCATTCAATTTCTATGTTATCTAGGATTTTCTTTTTCCAATGAAAAATCCTCATTAGCACCTCAAGCCAATGTTTCAAATCATACAAGGTTTTTTTTTTTTTTTTAATATACTTTCCCTCTGCAATTTCTGAAACCCAAGGCCCAACTATACACTTATGCCTTTTTTAGGAAAGCTTGAAAAATAAAAATTATCCACATAAAAATCTTTGGATTTATTAGCATTTTGTTATCATAAATAGTTAAGTCTTGACAGGATTATAGAAAAGAAAAACATTAGTCTGCTTGTTCCAGATATAAAGTTCCTTTGTTTTTCCAACCATAGATCACTTTTCTATTTCTATTAAATTTTCTTGAAACTTCTTATGCCCCCTCAAACTGATACTTTAATTTGGAAAATCACTGAGTTCTAATTACAGCATTCAATTTGATAAAATTTTACTTTTTTTTTTTTTTTCAAAAAAAAAAAGCTATTTTTCTCGTAACGGACTTTTGGTTTGCTGTCCCCTCTGCCTGTAACGCACTTTGAAGAAGGCTGATTTCTTCTCATCCTTCAGTCTTGGTGTAGCCTCCTCCTTCTCATACAACCCTACACAGTTTCTTATCAGTGTCCTTTTCTCACCTTCATGACACATATAATTATCTTTTTAATGTAGTTTTAAAAATTTTATTGGTAATCTACATAACTCACCTTCACTCCAGTAATATATATTAAATGGAGGCTCTAAAGCAGCACAGACCTTTCCTGTCGCTTTTATCAAAGATATAGTAAATGGCTGGGTGCTGTGGCCCATGCCTATAATCTCAGCAACTCGGTAGGCTGAAGCAGGGGATCACCAAGTTCAAGGCCAGCCTCAGAAACTTAGCAAGGCCCCAAGCAACTTAGCAAGACCCTGACTCAAAATAAAAAATAAATAAACAAAATAAAATAAAAAGGGTTGGGGATATGGATCAGTGGTTAGGCGCCCCTGGGTCCAATCCCCAGTACTACCCCAAAAAAGGGCAACATAGAAATATGAAATATACTAAATGTGGTAAATGAATATTCAGTTTTTATTGTTACTTCTTCATTTTCTAAATATTGCCCTGAAACAGTAGAGTGAAATGAGAAGTATTAGCTCCCAAGTCAGATCTAGGTTCAAGTCCCAGCTGCTATCACTCACTAAGCTATGTTATTTAACTTCTCTGGCCCTCCTTTTCTAAAACCATGAAATGGGGATATTACTTACCTTATACTGTTTCAGAAGACAAAGTGAGAAAATGATTATATAGAATACAAAAATTCTTGTATATTGCTGGTATGAATATCAATTGGTAAAAAAAAAAAAAACTGGGGGGATAAAATGGGCATTATTTGCAACTTGAACAGATGTATACCATTTAACCTAGCAATTCTATTCACAGGTACATCACTAGAGATATATAATACTTCTATAAAGCAGCATACTTATATAAAAATATTCATATCAGCACTGTTTAAAATTATTCCAAACTAAGAACAATCTAAATACCCACAAATGCAGAATAAAGAAAGTATAGTATATTCATACAATGAAAGATAAATGGCAACAAAAATGGATGAGTTACAAATACAGTATAACTGAACGTCATAAGCTAAGAGAGAATAAAAGATAACAGTTGTCAGGCATTGACACAGTAGTCCCAGTTACTCTGGAGGCTGAGGCAGGATGATTGCCTGAGCACTAGTTCAAGACCAAACTGGGCAACAGAGCAAGACACTGTCTCAAACAACAAAACAAAACAATAAATATTTCAGGGCTGAGGATATAGCTCAGTTGGTAAAGTGCATGCCTCACTACACAAAGCCCTGGGTTCAATCTCCAGCACCACAAAAATAAAGAATTAATTAATTAATAAAAAATGAATATTCCATTTATGTAAAGTTTTAAAGGAAGCCAAACTAAATTAATAGCCTTCAGGAATATACAAAAAATGTTAAAAAAAAAAAAAAAATCAAAACCAAGACCCAAAGATGTGATCACCATTAAGTCAGGGCAGTGGCTACGTTGAGGGACAATTAGAAAGGGGTGCATAGAGGTACCAGCAAGTATAGTTCTTGATCTGGATGGTGATTACATATGTTTCCACTAAAAAAGTTATACATTTATGCTTCATGTTCTGTTTTTATTCCCAATAAAAGAAGATTCTTTAAAAATTAAGAGAGAATGTTTTAAATACATAGTACATTACCTGACATTAACCTAGTGTTTAGTCAGCTTTTTCACTGCTGTGACAAAAAGATCTGACCAGAAAAATTTTAAAGGAGGAAAGTTTATTTGAGGGCTTATAGTTTCAGAGGTCTTAGTCCATAGAAGCCTGGCTCCATTCCTTGGGGCTCAAGTTAGGTAGAATATCATGAGGGAGGTGTGCAAAGGGAAGCAGCTCACATCATCAGAAAGCAGAGTCTCCACTCAACAGATACAAATATATACCCAAAGTCATGCCCTAATTCCCACCTCCTCCAGCCATACCCTACTGCTTTGGTTACCACTCAGAGGATTAAATCACTGAGTGGATTAAAACTTTTACAGTCCAATTACTGCTCCTCTGAACCTTCCTGCATTGTCTCGTGAGCTTTTGGGGGACACCTCACATCCAAACCATAACACCTAGTAAGAGCTTAAAAACCTTTGGCTATCACTACAAGCAACTAATGAATGATGAATTAGTGCAACTGACCATGTGAGTTTAAAACTGGATGTTAAACAAATTTATAAAAACGAACACTGTAAAACATCATTAATGTAGACTCTACTATACAGCTTCTATATTATAATTTGATACTGGCAAAATTTAAAATTATCTGTATGAATAAAACAAAAGCACTGTTTTTCACATATAAATATGATGTCAACTTCTGCATGGTAGTAATAAAGAACTTATCACTCATGTCATCAGCAAGTTACAGGGTACAGTGCAATGTATGTGGCTTTGAAAACCAATGACTGCACAGCTAGAAATACTTTGCAATTTTTGGGGCACAAAAATATGTACTCAACAAATGATAAACTCCTTCCTTCCCCATTTACCTTAGTGGCAAATGACATATACTTTTATGGAAGCATCTATACTAATGCATTAATACATTTATTTTAAGAATGATTAAGAAATACTAGTCAAAACTTCTGAGCTCAGCATTATTGAAGCAAATTGAATCAGTTTCTGATTGTAAGAAGAGTAGAAAACTTTACTCCAGGGTACTGTTAATATACAAAAATGTATTACTATTTTTGACTGGGAGCTTATTGTTGATTTAAATAAACCCCAAAATCATACACAAAAAATGCAAAAGTTCGCTGAAAAAGCTATTTACATCCTAAAAGCAAACTTTTTGACTAAAACATTAATAAAAAATACTTTATCAAAATTTCTCATAGTTTAATAACAACTGCCATAGTAAGGTAAGCCAGAAATTAATATCCTGAAATACTTGATTGAGCAACTAAGAATATGTGTGCATACATATGTAAATTTGGATGACAAATTGGTGGGCTTATTCTAACAATTGTTCTAACAATTTTTTTTTTTTATCAAGTACTAGCAAATTATATCATCCCAAAACTACCAACATTTCCTATCCGTGCTGTCGGTGATTGGTGTATTCAGTGTAATGCTCCCCATACAGACCACTCTTTCAAAACAAAGTATTGTTTTACAGGAATCCAATCTGCTCTGGTTAACAATGCTCTATTAATATCCAGTGGCATTAATGCAAAGCTCAAAACTCAAGTACCAGAGATAAAAGTGGATGGTGTGACCATGTGACTTTACAATGAACCAAGTCAGAACTGCTGATTGCAGTCAAAGAATTCAGTCCTCTACCTAGCCTATCATGCTCTTTACTAACCATTCAAGAATGAATTACAATAGGATGCATTAAGAGTAACATAATTTGTGCTTTGCTTCAAACTCCACACAACTTCCTAATGCCGACAAAGTAAAAGTTTGAAACATTTTCATTCAAATTGCCAGAAAATTTATACATTCTGGTTCCAATTAATAATACAGCTGTGTGATTTACATTTCAAATCATTGTATTTTAAAATAATAAGAAAAACAAAGTGGGGAAAGAGAAATACATTACTAGCAGCATCTGAAATAGAAGCACCATTTCTAGCATCAGTAGTGGAAAAACAATATGCATGGAAAAACTGATAACAAAAACTACATGTAGTATAAATCTGATACTACCATGCACTTGGTATTTCATGTATTTCTGGTAGGAATAGATAATACATCTCAATAAGTATATCATCTTTCCTGTTTTCAATTAAGGGAACTAAAGTCAGAGATGGGAAGTTCTTCTCCTACATGTCACAGACTATTAAATGGAATAGCCAAGTTTAAAATCCCTAGTTGACAGCTCAACTACATGTGCATGGATACCCAGGACAAATGGAAAATGCAGGAAAAGAGAGAAAATACAAAAGATTTACCTGCATTTGAGTGAGAACATCAGTTAGCTGCTTTTTAACCAAGTATCTTCCCCAATTGTGTGTAGCTTAGATGGCTGACAGTAAAGCCTTACTAGCTTCAACTACCAGAGATCAGAGCCCAAAGTCAGGAGAGGAACTGGAAATTAAGAAGGAACTTCTGGAAAAAGTATAGGGTACATCATCCCTCCCACCCTGCCCCCAGACTGGGGACTGAACCCAGGGAAACTTTACCACAGAACCTTAACCTCAGCCCTTTTTATTTTTTATTTTGAGACAAGGTCTAAGTTGCTTAGGGCTTTACTTTATAAATTGCTGAAGCTGGCTTTGACCATGTAATCCTCTTGCCTCAGCCTCCCAAATTCCTGTGATTACAGGCTTGTGCCACTGAGGCCAGCAAGTTCCCAAATCTTAAGTGGCCACTAAAATGCACAAATGCAGGGAGACCCTCAGGGGCCAGACTAAAAAAGAAGTAGCCAGAAGAATTTCAGAAGGATATATTTTTAAAAACCAACTGAAAGTTACTACAATATGTTAGCTGCATATATAGCTTACTTCCAAACTATTACTAGTTATGCAAATAAGCAGGAAAATGTAACCTATATTCAGGAAAATTGGTTATTAGTAATAAATTCCAAGTGGGCCCTGATATTGATTTCTGGAGACAAAGACTTCATGATAGACACAACAAAATAGGCCCAGTAGAACATGCCTGTGGTCCCAGCTATGGAGGAGAGAGTTGGGAGGATTAGTTAAGCCCAGGAGTTTAACTCCAGCCTGGGACAATATAGCAAGATCCCATCAACATATATACATACATACATAAATACATACATATATACAAACGTATGTAAACACATACACATTCATAAATTTAAATATAAATATAAAGCACTATGACAAGTATGTTCAATAGTCAAAGCTAAATATGATTACCAATGAGTAACAGAGAGGTTATCTCAACAGAGAAATGGAAGATACATTTTAAAAATTAGAAATTCTAGCCAGGCAAGGTGGTGCATGCCTGTAATCCCAGTGGCTAGAGAGGCTGAGGCAGGAGGATTTCAATTTCAAAGTCTCAGTAATTTAATGAGGCTTTAAGCAACTTAGTAAGACAGTAACTCCAAATAAAAAATAAAAAAGGCTGGAGATTTGGCTCAGCAGTTAAGCATCTCTAGGTTCAATCCCTGGTACCAAAAAGAAAACCACATATCTGAAGTGAAGAATTCAGGGCTGAGGCAAGTAGCTCTGTGGTATAGCAATCGCCTACCATGCATGAGACCCTATGTTCAATCCCCCAGAACCACAAACAGAAAAAATGAAATATTTACTAGATGAACTTAACAAAATGGAAAAGGCAGAAGATAAAAGTAGTAAAAAACATTAACTTAAACATCCTAGAAATTTAAATGTAAATCGGACACATGTAAAAAAAAAAAAAACCCTAAGTACAAACTGCTAAGTCAAAGACAATGAGAAAATCTTGAAACAGAAAAAGAACACATCATGTACAACTGTCTGACTTCATACCAGAAATGAGGGAGGCTAGAAGACCCTGGAACAATATGCTCAAAGGGCTGGAAAAAAAAACAAAACACTGTCAACTAATAAGTTTATATCCAGCAAAACTACCCTTCAAAACAGTTGGGTGCAGACTTGTAATCCCAGAGATGGGGAAGGCTGAGGCAGGACAAGTTCAAAGCCAGCCTCAGCAACTTAGTGAGGCCCTAATCAACTTACGAAGATCCTGTCTCAAAATAGAAAACAAAAAGGGCTGGTGATGTGGCTGAGGGATAAAGCAACCCTGAGTTTAATAGTTCAAATCCCAGTTAAAAAAAAAAAAAACAAGTAAAATTAAGACATGTTCAGAGAAATAAAAATTAAGAGAATTTGTCAGCAGCTCACCTCTATCACAAGAATTTAAGGAAGCAGTATCAAATGGAAACACAAATCCCTAGGAAATGAAAAGACATGTGTATGTGTTTATACGTACATATATTCTTTTCTCTCTTTTTTAAAGCTATATGACTGCTTAAGTCAAAGAATACATAAAAAGTATTACTGGGTTTACCATTTACACAACAAGGGTACTAAGGAAAGTTTTCTGCTTTAAGATTCCTATATTTTAGCCAAAGAAATTCAATATTCTCTATTTTATATATAAAATTTGAATTTTTGGAAACTTTAGCTGTGTCATCAACTTCGGAAAAAGTATCCCAGTTGACCGTGTTGAGTTGGCATTGTACAGAAATTAGCAGCCATATTGGTCTAGAAATGTTAAACTTAATTTTTTCCCATTTGTAGAAGGGTAACCCATTGTATTAAGTATGTAAGGTCTTATCTACATGGGTCTGATTACAGAACCTAATAAAGCATTCCCTAAATAATGAAAAAAAATTTATATTCTCTCTAGTAGAGTAAGCACTAAAAAGAAAAATGCAAAGAGATCACTAGGAAGTCAATAGAACTAAATGGAATACTTATAAATTGATCAGCACAAAAGATGGCAGGAAAAGGATTAGAGAAACAAACAGATGAGATAGCTAACTTAATTGTAAGTAAATCACAACAAATGTAAATGAACTAAACAGTATACAGAGGAAAAGGCAAGTTACGGAACATGTACTTGAGAGTAGTTTACAAATATTCACCTAAAGAGAAGATTACTATAGGTGATATACAAAACTTTCATTACTTATTTACTACTGAGTGCATATTTAGTGCTTGATGGGAAAAGTGGGATATAAAATTATAGTTTAAAAATTTACACAAAGGAGCTGGGGATGTAGTTCAGTGGTTCAGTGCTTGTATCCATAAGGCCCTGAGATTTATCCCTCAATCCACAAAAACAAATATACATAAAAATGCTAAAATGTTAAGGGTTTGATGTTATTTTCTCTATTTTCCAAACTCGCTCTATTATTTTTCTCTCCATAATAAAAAAACAATAATCATCTTCTTATGGTCTGGATTCAGAATGTCCCCCAAAGTTTCATGTGTTACAGACTTGGTCCCCAGTGCAGCAATGTTCAGAAGTGGGCTTTTGGGGAAGGAATTAGGATACAAAGAGTGTTAACTTCTCTAACCTCATCAATGGATTATTCACTGACAGATTCACAGATGAATACACTATTGGGAAGTGATGGAAAATAAGGGAGGTGGGATCTTGGGGGTGTGCCTTTGGGAACTATATCTTGTCCCTGGCCACTTCCCACCCCCACTCCCTAGCTACATTACATGTGGTTTCCTATACTATGCCTTTCTGCCATGCTATTCTACATCACCTCACATGCAAAGTAATGGCGTCAGTTGACCATGGATTAAAATCTCTGAAACCAGGAGCCAAAATAACTCTCCTCCTTTGTTTCCTCAGCTGTTTTGTCACAGTGACAAAAGGCTAATTTACACATTTTAAGTACATTTCCCCTTTAAGACACATCTTTGCAAATGCTTTAAGCATACAATCTTTGTGATATTTTTAATTTAAACTAAAATTCTGAGACTAAAACTGTGGACTAAAGAAAATCAAATTGATATTTTAATTTCCAAAGAAATTCTTCCTATGAAATCGAGAATAATTTATTATAAAACTTGATTTCTAAAACAGTAAAGCTGAAATGTTTATGCCTGTAACCATTAAGCTGTGTATGACACATGTATCAATACACAATAATTTCAAATGAGTTCATCAGGAGTTAAACTCAACAATTATTACTTGTAAGTCTGACTTCTATAAGGGATTTTAATAGGCCACTTTTTAAAAAAATACATGTTTTCCTTAATACCTCACCTTCCCTAATATCCTATGTCTGCCACTTACGTGCTATGAAACTTCAGTTAAATTGCTTCTAATCTGGGTTTGTCTATTTGTAAAATACCTGGTTTGCAAGGTTGTGCCTAGCCTAGAGAGAGCTTCTGAACATGGCACATATTTAATAATTAGTAACAATTCAATTCAGGATATAGTTATCTAAAAGTTAAAACCAGATCTCTAATAGTTATTACTTGTCTATTGCCTGTCTATATTAGAGTATCTCAAATTTGAAATCAACACAAAGAAAACAATGATGTACTTCTTCTATCATAGGGACAAAATTCTACATTTTTATCATGTATTACAAAGTTCTACACTACTAAGTCCTCACTACTCTCCCATCACCTGTCTCATCACTTCAGTTTTGATGACCTTTAACACAAACATATTCCCATCTCAGTGTCTTAGTGTATACTCCCGTGTCTTGAATGGTCTTCCTGATTTTTGCATGATGTTGTGGTTTAGACAGTAGTCACCTTCCCAAAAGTTCATAGGTAAGACTATACAAGAACAGTCAGAGGTAAAATGATCAAGTTATGAGTCTTAACAATCAATGTATTAAACTACTTGAATGGGTTAACTGGTGGTAACTGTAGGAAGGTAGGGTGTGGCTGGAGGAGATGGGTCACCAGGGCTATGCCTTTGGGGCTCATATTATTGAGTGTGTTGAGCTGAGTGCTATTGTGCTTCCTGATTGCCATGTCCTAAGCTGCCTTCCTCTGCCACATCCTTCTGCCATGATGTTCTACCTTGCCTTGGGCTCAGAGTAAAGGTCCTGGTCATCTATAAACTGACATTTCTGAAACCCTGAGCCCCAAATAAACTTTCCCTCCTCTAAAATTGTTCTTGTCAGGTCTTTTGGTCAAAATGATGAAAAAGTTGACTAAAACACATGGGATGATCTCTCACTCCCTTCTAGTATCTGCTCCCATGTCAAAGAGGCCTTCCTCAACTACTCTAAAACACCACCATCACAGTCATTTCTATCCTAGCCATCTTTTTCTTTATCCTGCTTTAATTTCTTCACAGTACTACATCTGATCTATTTGTTTATTGTCTCCTACAACTAGAATGAAAGCCCCATGACTTTGTTTTGTTCACTGCTATATCCCCCAACTTCTAACAGTGCTGCTGTTGATGATCAGGAAGGATTTGATGAATAAGAGAATTCACATTCATCTCAATTCAGCATGGAACCAACTTGATTAGTACTATGGACTTCCCAAACACACATATGAAACATAATTAAGAATCACTGAAAGCAAAGACACTTAATCTATAAAAACCAAGAAATTCAATTTTGGTGCTTTAAGTTCCAGTCTCATAGGACTGGAACGCAAGTACATATAACGAAGACATCGATTATGATTAGAAGCATAAAGATATTTTTGCCATATTTTATATTCCCAATTTTTAAAAAATTGATTATTTATATGCAGTGCTGAGGCTTGAACCATAGATGGGCCTCACACATGCCAGGCAAGCACTCTACCACTGAGCCCCATACCCCCAAATTTATTTTTCCTTCTACCCAAGCAGTCAGTTGGTATGTATTTAGGGAATGTATCTGGTTTGTGTTAAGACAGACTTCAGTGGCCACTGGCATGGATTTAGCAGCCTGTAACAAAACTGTAAAACAAGACAAATCTGACTTTGCCCCACACAAATATTTCTTATAAGGGTCCCAGCTTTACTAAGTCTGGAAACTACTCCTAGACACCTCCCCATATGTGACATATTCTTATTCCTCTAGGGTGACCTTCAAGGAATCAAGCCATATCCTGAAGTAATTAGTAGGGTGTAGAATTTCTTCTCCAGAATCAACACCACCCACCCAGAGAAGGTGTTACCACAATTGTTTAGTGTTAAGAAAGGCCAACCCTGATCCCTTCAGGGAACAAATCTTTTAAGTGCCTATTCTCCATATGGAAATAAATGAGGCAAAAGCTCAGATTCCAGTTAAAGAGTTAGTTGCAGTATCAATTACATCACCCTAGGTATTCCTTATTTCTGTTATGTAATCATTCAACTCAGGGTGTGGAGGTGAAGGGGTGTTGGTGACATCTCCACCTCAACATCCCTGCCAGACTTACAGCAAGTCTGGGTAGTAGGAAAATAAGAAAGAAGAATCTGGAGACATACTCTTTTTGCCTTAGAGTCAGAAAACTCAAGAGTGAAATCCAGCTCTACTACTTTTAATGAGTGGCTATTAAGCAACATCTTCAGTTTCCATGAGACCACTTACTTTATCATAAGCAAAATGTGTCATAAGTAATTAAATGAAAAACACCAACAACCTCAAAGAAACATTAAAAATAATACAGTTGCCTTCTTTACCTTTCCCCTTTATTAATGAGAAAGGCAAAAACAGGCCATGTACAATGACTCGATATAACATTAGCAAAAGATTCCCAAGTCTAGGCCTAAGAACAAATGCAAAAGCAGTGCAACCTTTAAATAAAAGAAAGCTTTAATAATGCTTTAGGGTTGGGGTATAGTTCAGTGGTAGAGCACTTTAAATCTAGTAAGAGCTAGTATGGATGTTCATCACTCCACTCTTCCATGCTTGATAATCACACATGTTAAAGTCGTTCATCAAATACTTCACTGTTACTCCCCACTTTTTTATTTCTTCCTATAGAAGCAGAAATCGCTACTTTGGTTTTACTTTTTGCAGTTTTGAAGAATTTCTACCTTCTTTAAAACTCTCTTCTCTCTAGGCATGGTAGTGCATCCCTATAATCTCAGTAGCTGGAGAAGTGAGGCAGGAGGAGGGTAGCAAGTTCGAGATCAGCCTCAGCAACTTAAGAGGGCCCTAAGCAACTTAGTAAGGCACTGTCTCAAAATAATTTTTTTTTTTTTTTTTTTTTTTTTTTTTTTTTTTTTAAAAAGGGCCGGGATGTGGCTCAGTGGTTAAGTGCCCCTGGTTTCAATCTCCAGACAGCTATTTGTCACAAGTCTGGCAACTCAATATCACACCTTTAAGTGTTCTGAATATCCAGTCCCTATTCTCTTTCCTACCCATTTTCCCTAAACACTTTTGTCTATGACTGTTAAATCTATATACATACACACACACACACACACTCTATATAGACACCTATATGTACATAATTTTTTTTGTCCTCCTCCCAATGACTCTTTAGAATAAGAATGTCCTACAGTCTATTCAAACAATTCCTTCTCTCCATCACTCCAAATCTATTATTCCTCCTCCCATCTTTCCTACCTCAGGCAACAGTACCACTACCTATTCAGTTACTCAAGTTCAAAAAACCTGGGAGTCAGTTTCTCTCTCTCCTGCATTCAATTCAGTCACATCCAATTGGTTCTGTCAACAACTCTTATTATCTCTCAATGAGTCCTCTGTGACAGTTTTGACTCTCCCTGCTTTCATTTTTCCCTTACCAATCCACTCTACTCCCAGCAGCCAGCAAAGTGGATCATGGTGCTCCCTCACACATAATCCTTCATAGCTTCCCATTACATTTATAATTACACTAGCTTTTTGTTAGGTCTTTGAACATATCACAATTTTTTACCTCACTATCTTTACATATGCTGTTTGTCTAGTCTTTTCACCCTATCATCAGGTTCATTCAGGTTCCAGCACCAATGTCACACTTATACCTTCCCAAAACCCAACTGAAATTAGGTTCTACTATATCTTCACTAGCAAAGTTTACTGTTCTTTCATAGTACTGAAAAAAATAAGTTTGTAACTATGTTATTTGTTCAACTACTTGGTTAATGTCTGTCTAGGCAGAAGCCCTATTTGTTTTGCTAATCACTGCATTATCCTTCATCCCATGATATCATAGCCATGTAGACAACATCTAAGACATCCCTTCTCCCACAAAATATTTGATAAAATAGAGACCTCATGAATCTTGTCCTACGATGGCTGCCTAACACAGTAAGATACACCAAGGATATTTGTTCCTACAGCTGAACATTTAGGCAAAGTACTTTTAAAAGATCAGTGCTGAGTAACAAAAGAAATTCAAGTGAAAGACAATATAAATCTTTTTCCTAACAAGTTTTTGGAGCACTTACCTTTGCCTTCTTCCATAGTTCCTAGCAGAGTTAGATCCATGATAGAAACTAAAGCATTTAGTGACCAAAGAAGAGTATTAACAATCAAATGCTAGAATTAAATGTTACAGAAATTCTCAATATTTTAACTTGCTAAGGAATAGAAACATTAGAGAACGTTTTACAGAGTTAGAAGTCAATCTAGTTGTTGGAACAACTTTTGGGAATCTAGACAACCCATTTTATCACCACTCCCTTGCCTGCCCCTCCTTCAACAATGGTGTTCAGCCATATTTGTACTACTTAACATCACATCTATTTCTTTAACCCATATGCTAAAATTCTAAGCAACTTATTTTTAATATGTGTTTATTAGTTTGCCCAACCAAACTCTTCCAGCGTCCAGAAAGAATCTAAGTGAGGACTGAGGATGTAGCTAGTGGTAGAATGCTTGCCTAGCATATGCAAAAGAAGGTAAAAAAAACTAAAACATTAGCCAGGCAGGATGACTCATGTCTGTTAATTCCAGTGGATCTGGAGGCTGAATCAGAAGGATCTAAAGTTCAAAACCAGCTTCAGCAACTTAGTGAAGTCCTAAGCAACTTAGCAAGACCCTGTCTCAAACCAAAAAAGAGATGGGATGTGCTCAGTGGTTAAGCACCTATGGATTCAATCCCTGGTACCAAAAAAGGAAAGAAAGAAAACTAAAGAATTCATTACACCACCTGTTGCATAAAGCAAACTCTAACATTTTAGATAATATATTCATCCCAATGACTTGGAAGGCTGAGCAGGAGAATTACAAAGTTCAAGACCAGTTCCAATCTGTCTCCAAGAAAAGAAAAAAAAAAATCTACGTCTAGCTATATGATATGAATATACATATTCATCTAAAAATGTAGGAATTAAGATAATATAAAATTGATGTCTTAGAGTTTAAATTTTGCCCTTTCTGAAGGGACAATATAAGAGAACAATAACTGCACTAGCCATTATTTTCAGGTGCTGAACATGGCCCTCTATTTTCATTGCACCTTTTCCCTAGTTGAGAAAGCAGAGGCTGAGGGGTTGGATGACTTCTTAAACTATCATACAGCTAACAATACCAATACAAATGCTCTGTTTTTTAGATGCTCTAAATTGAATAAAAACACCAAAAACAAAAATGCAAATACAATCTCAAAATAAATCTAAATTCTTGAAGAATCTGAAATGCTTTGTTACTGACAGAATTTTAAATGAAAAAAAAAAAAAAAAAAAAAAAAAAAACTTCCGGAGCTGAAGAAATGGCTTCTTTTGGAGAGCGCTCGCCTAGCATGCCGAAAGACCGAAGGACCGCGGTTCAAATCCCCTGCCCAGAAGATGACAGAAAAAAAAAAAAAAAAAAAAAAACTAGGAAAAAATTAAAAAAAAAAACTTCCAATTTTAAAGTCTTCCTATAACTTACAGTTTAAATAAGATGGGTCTGATTACTAAACTACTTGCATTTAGTGAAATAAATCTGAAACATAATTGTATTACATTTTCAATAGCAAAAATGCTCCAAGAAAAGGAAAATTACCAACCCCCATATCTACTTTCATTAACACAGATGTGAAGTGCTGAAAAAATATCTGAAACGCCAGAAGTTAAAATGAAAGAAGTGTTAAGAAATTGTTTTGCTTTTGATATGACAAAATACCACAATGGAACAACAGAAGTAGTATTATCTAAAGCTAAATGATGTCAGGCTTTTAAATAATCAATAAGCTGTCAGAGATGGGACCTATGCAATTATGTCAAACTGAATATTACTTTAACTTTAGGACAAGTACAGTCTTGTATAAAATGAACATATGCAATCAAATAATAAAATCCAAAAAGAAATCACATACTTAATAGATTTAAAGTTTTCCACACTATGATCATTTCAATCTATGTGGTATCAACTCTGCCCAAACCAAATTCCATCAATGCAGTCATTATACACTTGTAAAGCAGACTTCAAGTAATTCCCACCCATAAAAAAGTTAAACATTAACCTAGTCTCAAAAGCATCAATGTTATTTCAAAATAATGTGAACCCTGAACAAATGTCTAATGGGCTCTTAAAAAATATAATTACTGAAGTCACCAACAAGTGTAAGGGCATGGTTTTTGCTTTATAAAGTATGACTGCTTGTGCAAAAACTCTAGACGGTCTTTCTGAACATTCTCTAGAGAAAATCAATTCTCCTGTCCCCTCTCCTTTTTTTTTTCTTTAATGACTCGTTCGTTTGCCAATTTTTTCTGATAAAGCCCTCTCCCAAAAGGTTAACAAAAAAATTAATTTGCGCCATTATCAGGAATGTCATATCCCAAGATTCAAGATTCCTATAATCCTTTGAACATTCAAGATTGCAAAATTTTGAGCTTAATAATTCATAGACCACAAACACAACCTATTAAGATTTTCCTTCAAACACCACCAACTCAAGGGATCTCTAATGGGTGTACATAAGCCTTACACTGCAATCTAAAAGGACAGATGGTAGGTGCTCTCCGCCCTCTCCCCAGAGAAATCCTCACCTAAACCTCCTGCACACTCCCTTCTCAGGGCCTACAAACACAACTGTAAACTCGGAGAGGTGGTAATTGTCCAGCGTGGGTGAGAAAGACAGTGTACACGGTGTAACTGGACGGGGAAGGCTGTTAAATGCAGCCTCTCCAGTATCACGTAACCAGCCTAACCCGCTGCAAACTTTTAAGAGATTAAGTTACATTCCACTGCAATTCCACCCTTGACAGCTGAATCCAGAGATGCCAGAGGGCCAGGCGGTCCATTCCCGCCACCTCACCCAGGAGAGTCAGTGGCCACATCCTGCGGTCAGCACGCACCAGAGGATGGGAGGTGGGGAGAGCTCACCTTTTCCAGCTCGTCGTGGAGCTCTGCCAGGCTGGGCCGGAGCAGCTTCTCGCCCAACTGCGCGGCTGTGTGCCGGTAGTGGTCGATCCTGGGCACAGCGTCCATGGTGTTGTGGCCGAAGGTGCGCAGGTAGTAGGTGTTGGTGTGGGTATCATAGTAGTAGTGCTGGTGGTGCCCACTACCGCCACCCGAGTGCAGACTGCTGCCCTCGCTCAGCACTGTGTCCCCGCCGTTCTGGAAGCTCACGTTGGGCCCATCGCCTCCGACCCCCGCCGCATCCGACAGGCTGTCGTCCGCAGACGAGGAGGCAGCCGGGTCCACGAAGTTCACGCGGAAGCGGCCCTTGGCTTCCTCGCTGCCCTTAGCCGGCCCGCTCTCACCGCTGGCTTTCCCGTCCGCTGGGGTCTCCTTGCCCCCTGCCCCAGCTCCAGCCGCTGCGGCTGCGGCTGCTGCGGCCGCGGCCGCCGCCGCGGCCCGCCCAGCGTTCTCGGAAACTAGGTCCACCTGGAAGCGGCTCTGGCTCGGGGTGGGCCCCAGGGGTCTCCCCAGCCCGTCCCCGGCCGCGGCAGCGCCCTCACCGCGGACCCCGCCGCCGCCCCGGCTCGCAGCCGCAGCATCCTCCGGCACCGAGGGCACCGCTGTGCCCGGCAAGTCCACCACGGCCGCGGCCAGCGGCGTCTCCCCGACCCCCGCCAGCCTCGGGGCGCCGGAGGAGGGCGCCGTGGGCCCCGGCTCCATCGCCGCCCGACCCTCGGCGGACCTGAAGAGTCTGGCGAATGTCGCGGGCTGTTGCGCGCCTCCGCGACCCTGACCCGCAGTGGCTGCGGCTGCAAGGTAAGGCGAGGAAGCTGCTCTCCCAGCCAGCCACTCGCCCGGGCGGGAACGTCAGCCGCCAGCACCCGAGCCAGGCGCGAGTGCTGGGGCGCTGGGCGGTCCGCTGTTTAAAGGCTCGGCGGGGCCGCAGCGGCGGCTCCGGCTGCAGCACGCGGGAGGCGGGGCCCGAGGCTCCTCCGCCCCTCAGCCCGCCCACCCGCGGTCCCGCAGTGGCGCGCGGCAGACGCTCCCTCAGCGCCGCGGCCCTCCCGGGTTCCCGCGCGACCCCACGCGAGAGCCGCCCTCGTGAGGGTGGCTTTTGGCCTCTCGGCGTCGGCCTCCGGCAGCGCTAGCAGCGCGACAACGGGGCAGGCGGAGCTACACGCCGCCTCACCGCGGTGGCCGGGAAGATCTCCGCGCCGCTACCTCCTCTTCCGTCGCCCTCCTCCCACCTCTCCACCCTCCCCCGCCGCGCTCGGCGAGGAAGAGGAGCGGGCCCCCCGGCCGCCTCCCTCTCCCCGCCCCAGAGCTGCGCGTCAGCGGGCCGGCAACTCAGGCCAGAGGCCACGGACGGCGTGCGGGCCCCGGAACGTTGGTCGCGGATGCTACCTCGGCAGCTGCCACCACAGCGACGGCTTCAGGGATTCTTCTCGTTTTTCTTTTTCCTTTTTTTTTTTTTTTTTTCTTTTAATTCTGAGCTCGCAGTACTTGGGCTAGGCTAGCGAAATCTCGCGAGATGCTGCAGGGCTACTGAGCCGCTTCCCCTCAGGCGCATGGTACCCGAGGCCCGGCTGCTGCTGCTGCCGCTGCCCGCCGGCGCGGTTCCCGCGGTGATGCTGGGGACTTTCCTGTGGGGCCCGCGGGCGCTTCCGGAGGCACTAGCCAGTGCGTCCCTGGCGAGGCCTGCTCGGGGCTTTGACCGCCCGCTGCTCCCTGCTCTCACTTGGGCCCTGAGCCTGAGGAAAGACAGCTTCCCTCCTTGCGGCCTCTTAGCCTGACAACCAGGCAACCAGGCAGTGAGATTTGCATTATCAGAGATTAATTCCAGTCGTGATGCAGCGGGTGTGTCCAAACTTCCAACTACACTTTTATTTTAAAGACTGATATTTGAAGGTGAGAAAGGAGCTTAGTTGTAATATTGTTTAAAGACGATTCTTAATTTAAATGATAGGCACTTAGTTCTCAATACCGGGGTGACTGCAGTAATTAACAGTGGGACTTTCATGGTTTGGGTAGTAAAGAATTACTCGGTTTTAACAAACAATATGGTACTCTTATGCTCTGGAATCCTCAATTTTTTTTTCTTATGTAAAAAATAGGGGAAAATAACTATTTTCCAACTTCTTTTAGCTTTGGAATCAACAAAACCAATATAGTTCTACCCAAACCCCAAGTAAAAACAGTGAATGGCAAAAGAGGCTTCCTCTGATTGCTTGCCTTTTTATTATATTATTACTACACTTATGGATTTTTAGATTTTAGTTATGGGGAGTAATACCCATCTCGTTGGACCCTTGAAGCATGATCCTCATTAGTCTCAGACTTTGCAAAACTGAAAATACTGCGAATAAAAGCAGCCAGGTAATTTGCAAAACATTGTCATGGTCATGATCTTATTTGACCTTGATAACTTATCAGATCATTTTATTGTCTGTATTTTAAAGAGGGAAATAGAAAAGAAGAGCTCTTGGATTGTGGTGACAGGCTTCTAAAGCCCATCCCAGAAGAGGCAGAAGATCAGTGTCCTTTTAGCAGTGCAGTTTTCTACTAGGGTAATTGTTACCCTAGTTGGTCTGTATGGTAGCATTCAGCTCTAAAGCTAATTGCTGGCTGTTGGAATTCAACATTAATTAAGCTGAACAAAAGTTGAGTGCCTACTATGAGCTGTTCTGTGTTTGAGGGATTTGGAGGTAAGCAAAACAAACAGTCCCTTCTCCTGGAGCTCATTCCAGTGAGAGAAAACATAAGGTAAATATATTAAAAAAAAAAAAAAAAAAAAAAAAAAAAAAAAAAAACCTGTATCAGAGGAATGAGTTCTAAGGAAAAGAAAATGGGATATGTGTGAGATAGAGAGTGGTAAAATTTTAAATAGGATGGTTTCATTGAGAAGGTGACATTTGAGTAAGGATGTTAATGATATAAATATTTGGGAAGGATTGTTCCCAAGCAAAGGAAGAGTAAAGTCCCAAAGGTGGGAATATGTCTGAAATGTTCATGGAATTGCATGTAGGCCAGCCTGACAGGAGCTGCTTTAAAAAATGGGAAGAATCAAAGGCAATTATGTCAAAGTTTGGGGATGTGGAACATGATAGACTAAGATGTGTAGGACCTTTTTGGCTATTGGATATACTTTGACTTTCTCTGAGTGAAATAATGTTTTAGTGAACTCAGGTTTCCCTGACAAAAGACCAGAGACTGAGTAGCTTACACAAGGGAAATTTATTTTCTCACAAGTCTTGAGGCTGAAAAGTCCAAGATTGGGGTCCCACCATGGCTGGCTTCAGGTTAGTTCTCTGGTTTGTAAACAGCCTTCTCAGGGTATCCTTACCTAATGGACTCTGGTGCCTCTTCCCTTTCTCATAAGGGCACTAGTTCCATTGGATCAGGGCTCCACTCTTATAACTTCATTCAACTTTAGTCACCTCTTTAAAATGGCTGCCCCCAACAGTACCTATCTGGAAATGTATGGCTTCAATATGTTTAGGTGACCCAATTCAGTCCAGAGCAGATGGCAAGTCCAAGATTTTCAGTAGAGAAATGAAATGAACTGACAGTTTTGTGCTGGATAATGACATTTTAGGAAGATATTCCCACAAGATCATAATGGAACCAGAAAAAATTCCTAATATTTTCACTTTAGTTTTTCTGTATTTACATATGTTTATGTAAACAGACACCATTGTATTAACAATTGCCTTAAGTATTTAGTACACTGATAATGCTGTACAGGTTTTTAGCCTAGGAGCAAAAGGCTGTACCACATAGTGTAGGTGTGTAATAGATAAACCATCTAGGTTTTGGTAATTATACTTTGGTGATTGCATGTGACAAAATAACCTAACAATGTATTTCTCCTATTGAATCTCTGTTGGTAAGTGACACATGATTGTATTTAAAGGATCTAACGGCCATGTTGCAAATAGGCAAGAGAGTAAGTGGCAAGGAAAGAAGCAAGATTTGTTAAGAGGTATTGCAACAATCCAGAAAGTGATGGTATGGCTTATACTATAGAACGTCCAGTGGGAAGGGCACTGAGTGGTTGAATTCTGGGGAGACTAGAATTTGGGGATGGATGTGGAGTGTGAAAGATTTCAAGGGAAGAATAGTGTTGCTCTTTTCTGAAATGAAAGAGAAGGTGAAAGGAACACATTTGGGATGAGTGACAGGAACTCAGTTGGCAATGTCTTTTGGCGGAACCACTTTTTGGCATTGATCTGAAGGACACTTAGCACCAAACTGTAACTTGCAGGAGGTTTCAAACAAGGGAAATACTGTGGATAAAAGCCCTCATGGAGTGAATATGGCATATAAGGATCTCGAAGTCACTTTGGTTAAAGCATAGGGATTACAGGGCAAGATTTATTCTAAAAACCCCATAAAACTATTAATGGGTTTCAAGGGAGACAGAGGGGTACATGTTCAGATTTACTTTTACTGAAACTCTCTCTAGTTAAATTGTATACAGAAGAGTGGAGGAGGAAGACTAAGCAAGATAAGGCATGACACAATTTTAGTAATCTAGTCATAAGATGATAATAATAGCTAACATTTGCAGAGAATTTATGTCCTGGATACTGAGCAAAACTGTAGATTCATAATCTTACTTAATTCTTATAACACTATGAAGAAAATCGAGGATCACCCCTATTTGTAGGATGAAAACCTTGGCTAAGTAAAAATGTAATTCCAACATTTCATGACTTAAGACCTACAAAGGACAGATAAAAGGAGTAGCCTGAAAGATGAGGAAACCACTGGGTATGGTGGGGCATGCCTGTAATCCCAGTAGCTCTGGAGATTGTGGCAGGAGGATTGCAAACTTGAGGCCAGCCTCAGCAACTTAGCAAGAACCTGTCTAAATAAAAAGGCATGGGAATATAGCTCAGCGGTAAAGTACCCCTGTGATCAATTTCTGGGACCAAAGGAAAAAAAATAAGAAAACCATATAAAGGCATGTGGAAGTAGAATCAGCAGTGTTATATTGGGCCAAGAAGCATAAAAAGATGAGAGTTGAAGACATATTGAATTTAGTAACATATATAAGTCAATAGAATGGGAGAGGGTGGAAAGACAGGACCAGAAGAACTAATTAAAATATACTCAAGAAACTTGTAGAAACACTGTTAGGAGGTCTTCTTTACTTAATGATTAGCACTCATTTGGTTATCAGATGCCAATTTAAAAACTAACCATCATGAGAACAAACTCATTGTCAGTATTGTGGTGGAGGACCCCATTTATTTTTCTCTTTTACCAAAAGATCAGCTTTAGACAGTGTATGTATTGATGAATTTAATACTGTGTACTGAATATACTTAGATTTTAGTACTAGACAGGACTTAGGTTGTTGTTATTCTAAGACTCTTATTTCACTGATAAAATATCGTAAAGATGTAAATTAAGTTAGATCTACAGTTTCTCATATCTGTAGCATTAGAACATGTAAGGTTCAAAACCAGGTAGAACTTTTTGTTTAAAATCAGTATTTTTAATTCTTTTTAGTTATACATGACAGTAGAATGTATTTTGACATATCATACATACATGGAGTATAACTTCCCATTTTTGTGATTGTTTAGATGTGGAATTACACTGTTCATATCTTCATATATGAACATAGGAAAGTTATGTCCAGTTCATTCTATCTTTCCCATTCCCATCCCCTACCCCCCCCCCTGCTTTGTCCAATCTGGTGTGCATTTTTTGGTTTGTTTATTAAAGCAGTATGTTAAGACATGCAGTGTACAGTGCTGCCATTCTGCCAGGTTATGGTTTTGCATTTATTTAGGTACTGGGGATTGGACACAGGGACGCTTTACCACTGATCTATATCCCCAGGCCTTTTTATTTTCCATTTTAAGACAAGGTCTTGCTAAGTTACTGAGGACCTTGCTAAATTTCTGGGGCAGGCCTGAAACTTAGGACTTTCCTGCTTCAGCCTCCGAAGTCACTGAGATTCTCCTGCCACAGAGCCTAGCTAGTAACCATTTACATTTTTACTAACTGACATTCATCATGAATTAAGTCAGTGGTATTTCCCTTGAGACATTAAGTGATCATCTATCATGGAAAAAAGTTCCTTGGAGAAACTTGTTTTCTTACCTGTCCCAATTACTTTCTTCTTTAATTAAAAATCACAGATTTTAAAGTCAGTGGTGGTATCAATCATTAATTAAAACCTTACTATGCTTTTTTCACTACACAATATTTAAACTCATGTTTCTAATTACGTCTTTATAAAAGACAACCTGAGTTTGTTTTTAATTTAAATTTTTTATGTATTGCTTATCCAAATTGTAAGTTCATGAAAATGCTTTTAAAATAAACCTAGTTTCTTTCCTCATTCCCCATTTCCACCTACACATGATTTGTCATAGAGCTAGTCAAGGAAATCTCTTCCAACTTACGGTCTGTATTTGGAAAGTTATTTTCCTTCTGTACTGATTTATTTTTGTACTTCTAACTATAGGCTGTGAACGTTGAGAAATTTTAGAGTTCACAATTTATCAAATATTAATATATGAAGTAAATACTTTTACATAGTAGCTCTTGAGTACAAACTTGAACACAACCACCAGACTAGATTTAAATCTCAGCTCCACTATTTACTAGTTATGTGACTGTGGGCTAGTGTGATTTCTGTGCCTCAGTTCCCACATCTATAAAATGGAGGATAACAGCAGTAGGGGCCTTGTAGAGTTATAAGATTACATGATTATTATCCTCAAAGTTTAGTGTCTGACACATGGTAAGACCTACTGTTTATAACATTAAATAAATATTTAAAACATTAAATATTTAATTCACAAAAGAAATAGTGCTAAGACAAAACTTTTAAGTAGCTCAGTGGTAGAGTGCCCCTAGGTTCAATGCCTAGTATCCAAAAAAAAAAAAAAAAAAAAAAATTAGTTGTTCTACTTTTGACTCTTTATTTTTAAGAAGAGAATTTTTTCCCTTGTAATAGTCTAATGGTTACATGTTTTTACACCCATAGCATTGGATATGTAATGATCACTCAGATACTTAAAGAATGTGACATTCTTCCTAATGGCTAACCTAAATTATTCTTAAAACAGTTAAAAATTTCTTCTTATTCTTCAGAGATTATGATAACCCATAAAATGTAGGGTAATTTTCAATTTTATTTTATTAATCATTTCCTCTTGCATGTCATTATGGAGCCCAATTTCTAAGTACATAATTATTTTTATTACTTTCTTCTGGACCTTTTCCAAGTAATTTAATCTTCCTTTAAATGTGGGCCAAAACTATTAGGTTCAATATTCCAGTTAAAAAAAAAAAAAACAAACATACTGATGATTAAACAGGTAAAGACAGGTTTTCACAGTTCAAATAATTGTTTTTATTTAACACTTGGCTAACAGATTGGTGGTATAGCTCAGTGGTAGAGCTGCTTGCCTGGCACGTATCAGTCCCTGGGTTCAATTCCCAATGCCACGTACCAAAACAAAACAAAAACAAAAACAAAAAACCCTTAAATAAAAATTTGAGTAGCTCCCTGAGTATTAGCTCTTCTGATTACTCATAAAAAGTTTTTTTTTTTTATATTAACAGGTTTTAATTAAAAGTCCACCTTTTGCAACCAGTGTCTGAAAAAAAATTCTAGAATCTTTATAAAAAATTTCATATCTATAAGTAATTAGATATTTATTTATAATATTTTTCTAATTATAAAAGTAATACATGTTTAATGTAGAAGTCAGGAAAAAAAATGCTGTCACCTCAAAATAACATTTAACTTTTGGTCCTGCTATTATGAAATTATTATATGTTTTGTAATTTTTAAAACATCAATAACATCTTTTCATATATAAAGCTAATGATTATAATGGCTTCATAATATTGCATCATTTAAAATTATAGTTTTACTGAATATATCACATTTTTAAACATTTCTTTCCTTATAAATAAAATCAAGCAATGCATTGTGTATCTCTGTAGGTACATATAAAAATATAATTTTATTTATTTATTTATTTTGAGGAATCTTACTCTGTTGCCCAGCTGGTTTCAAACTCCTGAACTCAAGAAATCCTTTTCTCTCAGTCTCCCCAGTGCTTGAATGGAAATATACCACCATGCCTCATTCTTATGTCTCTCTTCTCAATTGATTTTTCCTTAGAATGAATTCCTAGAGGTGAAATTGCAGGGTATGTATGAACTGAAACTTGGCATATGTTACAAAATGGATTTTCAGAAAAATTACATCAGCTTATCCTATCGGCACTGTTTTTGAAGTACCGGTCTTCTAACCTCATAGAATTGAGTAAGACCTTTCTTGCTTTTTCATCAATTTGTTGTTGTTGTTGTTGTTTTGGTTTTTTTTTTTTAGGTACTAGAGATTGAACCCAGTGAAACTGGAGTTTCTCTGCTTCTGCTGGCAGGTGGGGTCTGCACTAGCTGCAAGCTTTTGAAGCCAAGAAATGTGTTATATCTCTTAACACTCAGGTCATGCCCTCCAGTATTACAGCAAACCCCAGCAACTCACCATCAATTTATTCTTTCTCCTCTGTTCTTATCTAATGAATTCAAAAGATGGATTCCACAGACCTGGATGAATGAGTGTGAGAGTAGGATTTATTCATGTGTGCATAGAAACAGAATTCTCATAGGGCAGGAAGGAACCCAAGAGGGGTTGCATCTGAATGTGCTATCCTAGGGGTTTATATAGCACATGGGTCAGTGTTATTTGTCCAAATGTATACTAATCAGGGTTTGACAAAAATACCAATGCTATTGGTCCAAAAGTATGCTAATTAGTGTTTAGAAAAATACAAACAGTGTTAGCCCTGAATCCTATTTAAGTTTGCCTTCTGTTTTCTCCCAGCTTCTTGGTTAGCTGGAGGTTGAAATCAGTGAATCCCACATACTAGGTTGAATATCTGCAGCTGAAGCAGTGCAAGAAGCAGGTGTATGCACTGGGCTGGGCCAAGCCATGCCTGCATGACAGTTTGGTGTACCTTGGCTCAACTGCAGTGCTGGCCCACTGTGCCTCAGGCCTACACTCCAGCCTACCCAGGTTGTTGCTCTGCTGCTCTACCAATTATTCGGATGCCACTTCTTGGCAGGGTTGATTGAACTGGCTGCGTGGGTTGGCAACCAGGGAGCCATGTCACTAGGGGCATTTTACCAGTGAGTTAAATACATTCCAGTCCTTTTTATTTTTTTATTTGGAGACACATTGTCACTAAGTTGAGGAACCTGACTTCAAACTTAATCCTCCTGCCTCAGCTTCCCCAGTGACTGTAATTATACATGTGTGTGCCACAATTGGGTTGTCCTTTTAGATTTTATTATCCAAAGAAAGTTTCATTTTCAGACCTTTGCTAGTGAACATATACTTTTAAAAGTTTATTAGCAAAGCTCAGTGGTACACCTGTAGTCACAGCTATTCAAAAAGCTGAGATGGGAAGATTGCTTGAGTCCAGGAGTTTGAGGCCAACCTGGGAAACAGTAAGAACTTGTCTCAAAAAATAAAAATAAAAAGTTTATTATTCATTTACATACCTTTATTTCTGAATTGCCTGTTGATGCTTATTGTAGACCTTTACTGTATTGTGGAAGGCTGACTTGTATTCTGTCTTGATTTGGTAAGAAAGTGCAATTATTTATTTATTTATTTATTTGTTGCTTTTACTGTTTTTTTCAGTAGGATGGAGAATTACCTCTTTGTACTTGCCTGCCCCAGCCAAATTGTGAGCACATGACCAAATGAACCAATCTGGCTCTCTGAAGCATTTTGAATTTCAAGTGTTATAAAGAAAAGTTCAAAATTTTTGTTGAAACTATTAGCTTCTTATGTCTCACAAAGGAACTGCCTGCCTGGGGGTAACCCAAGGCCATTGACTGGTTGACGGTAAATACAATTTAGGATCACTCTAAAGGGCCATTCCAGCATAAGCACCCTATAAGAGCAACTGAGGTTTCATCTGCGTTCTCATCATGCATCTGCTTCTCCCTCTATCCAATCCTGCCTTCCTTCCTTCCTTCCTCAGAGATGTATCTCCTGAGAACACTTCCCACCAAACTTGCTGTCCATCACTGTCTACCTCAGTCTATTTCCAAGGTGCTATTTATTTCCAGAAGCAACATTCAGAAAAGATTACACAGTTTTTTCTGCTACTAGGACCCTCTGAAACTACTCTTGCCCTTTCTGCATCTGGTGGTTCTTTTAGCTTTTCCATGTAATCCTAGTAATTCACTTAAACAGTTGGGATCTTTGGCTTACAATCAGGGATTGGTGTTGACATAATGTTCTTTACCGCTTTTCTGGTGTTTTCTATTTAACCATTTTTAAGAACATTTTATGTATTGTAAACATAAACCTTAAACTGAATTGGTTTTCTCCAGTTTGTCAGTCGCATTGTAAGTTTGTTCATCATAATATTGACATACAGTTATTTAGAAAATGCCATAAATTTTCTAGGTATTTTTCCTTGTGATTCTTAACCTTTGATAAATGCTTAGAGAGGCTTTTGTTATCACAAGATCATATAAATAAAAATATCTACATATTTTATGGTTTTATTTTTATCCCTAATTCTTATGACAAAAATGGAAGCCTTCATTTGTTGTTGTTTTCCAATCAGTGGGAAAGGGTAACTAGGAAGTAGAAAACAAACAGCTTCCTTAACTCTCTGTTTCCCTCCATCCCCCACTCTTTCTCTCCCTCCCTCCCTCTCCTTCCTTCTCTCTCTCTCTCTCTCTCTCTCTCACACACACACACACACACACACACACACATACACACACACAGGAATAGACGTGCAAAGACATTCTATCTTATATGCCATACATAAGACACTTGGGGTATGCATAGCAGATTGGGAAATAAAATGTGTTTGTTGTTATTGCTGCTATTGTTTTGGTGCTAAGAATTGAACCCAGGGCCTTGGACAGAAAATACAAGTTTCTCCCTAATAATCCTTTGGCCAGCCAAAATGCATAGAGTTAAGGAATCCCCCATAGTCATGAGGCCTGCCAGTGGGTAGAAACCTCTGTTTTAAAGGATTATAAAATATTTTAAAATGGTAATTGTGTTGAACATGGAACTAAAAATGTTTCTACATAAGTAAAAAGTAACACATACATAACGTTTTACAAGAATTTTCTCCTTAGAAAATGGGGTGTATTGTATGTGTATATTATAACAAATCTAAAATTATCTTCTCCACCATCACTACCATATGTTTGTTTTTTAAGTAGACTCTTGATAGTCTTATACTTTTTTAAATCTTTCTTTCTTTCTGCATAGGTGACATAAATATGAGTAATGAGGATAAGGATGTATTAATATGATTTCTTAAGATCATTTGTGATTTATGAAATTTATCATGAAATGTAATATTCTTTAAAATGAATGACCCATATCTAATTTAGGAATGAATGTTAAAGATTTAATAGTGAAATAAGAATTATAAATTCCATTTTCTTATCTAAATATAAAATCTGTTCCTGGAACTGGTACTTGATCTGTTTCATGATCATTTGGACAGAGTTCCATATTTAGTCTCTCTCTATCTTATTTTTGGATTATAAATGCCCAAACCTTAGAATTTATTCTGCAAGCCTGCTAATGACTCCTTGGAAAATTTCCTTGGAATTATAGAATATTTTCTTTGTGAACCATTGGTATTGACTTTTTAAATTTTTATTGATATATACATATAAACACTATACATATCTTATGTTTATATATAAAATATATTTTATATGTAACAAAAAATATATATCATATATATATGATATATATGTATATTTTGTAGGTGTGGGTGTGGTGCTGGGCTTTGAACCAGGGCTTTGCATGTACTAGGCACATACTCTACCACTAGGCTATTACCCCCGCCCTATTTTTTATTTTTTTCCTATGATATGTAACATATACACAGAGACTGATATAGAACAGATAAATGTGTTTTGGTGGAAATTAGAAAGCAAACACCCATGTAAATCACCATTTAGTTCTCAAAATTTTTGGGAACTCACAAAAGTCCCTACTTTTCTCTACTTATGGAAAGTTTATGATGGTTGTGCCTTGATTTTACTGCTCATCCCAAAACATAGTAAATAAATGGATTCATATTGCATGAAACATATGTTCAGCATATGTTTATACATTTAACTCAGGTATATGTGTTGTAGTGTTCTATTTTCATGATAAAGCATTGCCTTGTATTCCTATACCACACAATCAATACTTTTATAGTTTCCGGAGTACATTTTGTGTTTATTTTAGTTTTTCATAGGGATGAGTTCAAACCCTTTACCATTGAACTCTACCTTTAACCCCTCATCCCCTGTGAACTTTTGTTTTTGTTGTGAAGCTGTGAACATTTTTGTGCAAGTGATATGGTGAATATGTTTTTGTAGGATATGTATCTAAGAAGGAAGGTTTTACTGGTTTTTAGGGCACGTATACAGTCCCTTTCAATATATGGTGACACATTGTTTTCCCAAATGATCATAAGCATAATGTTATTTCAAAGGTTTTTTACCGTGCCTTCAAGCTTTTGCTAAAAGTTTTTTGAAAGTAAAAAAGTAGTTATACTATGGTATTGGATTTTATTTTAAATATTACTTTAAAAATTACATCAAGATATAAAAGATGAAAACCCATTCTTTTTTAATCATTGGTTTGAAATAATCATTTCATCTCCATGGTGGATGATAAGAATTCTGTACCATACTTACTATTGAGTGATTGAACTTAATAAGCAATTTTTCATGTGGTTTCATTTCTCCAAAATATCATTTGACAGTACCACAGAACTTTTTAAAGATATGTTATGGGGCAGAAAGTGTAGCTTGGTGGTTAGAGGCTCTTGGCTCAAATGTTATTAGCACCTCCCAAATGCACGCGTGCACACACACACGTATGTGTGCGTATATAAAAATAGTATATATACATGGTAAAATTAAATTGAAATTAGGCATAAAGGTGTAAAAATGTCTCTACTAATTCCTCTGTCTAATGTTCTGCTTTAAATACCTAATTAACAGTTTCTTTTGTTTGCTTATTGAAATAAACTATAATTTCCTTATGTACATAAATGGATCATAACATTTTTTCACTTTAACATCATGTATGATTCTCTTTTTAATGCTAAATATTAAATGGAACCAGGCACCATAGCACATGCCAGTAATCCCAACTCAGGAGGCTGAGGTAGGAAGATCTCAGGTTTAAGGCCAGTCTCTGCAACTTAGCCAGACTCTGTTTCAAAAACAGCTGAGGATGTAGCTCAGTGGCAGAGTATCCCTGGGCTTGATCCCCAGTACTGCAAAATAATAAAAATAATAATATTGAATCAATTTGGTATTTAATAATTTATCATAGACTAAAGTAGATAGGTATTTGAATCACTTCCAAGTTATTGTTACTACTAATAATTGATCATTAAGTATTTTGAACATATACCTTGTTATTTTTCAGGTAGATTCCAAGCTATAGGCTATTTATATTTATTCCAAGCTATTTATAGCTCTTTTGTTTCCAGACTATACAAGCATAAATTTTAATAGTATTACAAAATTACCCTCCAAAAAGTTGATTGAATTAACATTCCTATCAAATACTCTTTTCCATCACTGAATTATCAGGATATTTTATCTTTACTGTTCTCATAGTTGAAAAACAGATTTGTTTATATTTATTTAATTATGAGTAAAGGTGTTTATATTTATTTAACTGTGAGTAAAGGTGAGTATGATTCCATTTTTTTTTTCATAAAACTGCCTGTTAATATGATTTGACCTATTTTTCTTTTACATTGTTATTTTATTTTTCCTTAATGATTTGTAAAACTTGTAAATTAAGCTACCTTTTCTATATGTTACAAATATTTTTCCATTTCATGATTAATTTTTACACTTGGTTTATAACTTTTTGTACATAAGTTTTAATATATGTTTTCTTCAGGTGTATATAACTTTAAAATTGCTTAGAAGATTATTTTGTGGTTGCCATTTATCTTGTAAATTTATGGCACATCAGTTTAGTTCTCATATTGAGTTCAGCCTTTTTTGTTTTTTTGCTTTTCCTCAAAGAAGTCTGTGAGAACTTCCCTAGAAGAAACCATTGAAACCATTATAGACCCATGAATATGTGAGTTTGAGTTGGCAAAAAATATATATATTTAACATTTAAATGACTTCTATTTCCTTCTTCCTTCAGTTGTCCAAAAAGTCAATGGTGTGCAAGTTTTATTTAAAAGACAGTATCTTATCAAAGATTTATCATCTAAGAAGACAGAAAATACATTCTGTTCAAACTCCTGTCCTCGTTTTACCTGAAACACTAATTAAAGGTTGACAGAATTTCTTATAAATGTATCCATGGCTAAATATCGAATTCCAATAAATTAATTTATCAATTTTTTCTGAATAGTGTATTTGCTGACCTTGAACTTGGGATCCTTCTGCCTCAGCCTTCTAAATTCTTGGGATTACAAGCACGTGCCACTGTTTTTTTTTTAAATATGCATTTCTCATTACATTCTGAAATAACTTGAAAACAACCATTTGGACTAAAGTATTAAAGTCGAGTGGGGAAAAAAAAAGTCAAGTGGGGCATTGGTATAGTGTGTGCCTCTACTGAAGAAAATGTAGAAGAATGAGATAAAAACTTGTGTAGTACAAAGAGCAGGTGTGTTTATTACTGATTATAAAAGATTCAGGCTTTCTGAGCTCAGGATTCTTCTTCCCCTATGACAATTCCTATGCATGCAGTTGTCATCTGACTCTCTACATATTGCCCTGTGGGAAATGAGATATAAGGAACTGTTGCAAAGACTGCTATTGCTGTAACAAGAGCAGCCTTTGATTCTGCTCTTGGAGTCTTCTTTCTTCTGCCAGTATCCATGTAAATGGTGGGCTAACTTGTTAGCTTGCAAGTAGGGTTAAAATCTTAGAACCTTCTCTATTTTTTGTACTAGGGATTGAACCCAGGAGCACTCAGCCACTGAGCCATGTCCCCCAGCCTTTGTATTTTTTTAATGTTTTTTGTTATTTTGAGACAAATTCTTATGAAGTTGCTTAGGACCTCACTAAGTTGCTGAAGCTGGCTTTGAATTTCTCTCCTGCCTCAACTTCCTGAGCCACTGGGATTACCAGTGTTTGCCACTGCACACAACACCTCTTTTTTTTTTGACTAGATGACATAGAGCAAGGGTCATCAAACTTTCTACAACAGGCCATACAGATAACACATGGTCTGTGTCATACACTTCATAAGCTTTGATTTATTTTTTCTTTTGTTTCAACCCTTCAAAAATGTAAACCATTCATAGCTTATAGGTCATATACAACCAACCAGTCTTTGGGCTAGATTTGACCTCTGGGCCATAGGTTGCTGGCATTTAATGTAGGTCATGGAATTAAATGACTGTTCTTTTCCAACAAGTTCTCCAGAATTTCTCTCCAAGCCATGAGAATTTGCTTTTCAAAATGCATTTCTCATGACTTGTAAAATGAAGCTTGTGCTGTTGCATAGCTGCATGGAAGTAGAATATGACTGAAAAATTAGATGATTAAAAAAACAGTACTTGCTAAATTGTCTTTTAGGAAATGTTCATCCTCACTATTGCTCTTGGAAATCAGTTGATCTGTTAGGCAAATAACTCTTAATTCATTTGACACTAACAGTAGGCTATAGGCAGCTTTTGTCTGTGTATTCCTTCTTCATTTAGCATACCGCTTAAAATAAAAACTTACGTTGAGATTTGGGGGAGGGACTAAAAAATCTATAAGGTATTCCTCATACTTTTATCCATAAGATTCTTATGGTTTGTGTGAACAGAATTTGTCAAGAAATAAACACTGGATCTAGATTGGCCATCTAGTATTGATGTGTTAGGCTATTTTAATCAATCTTCGTTCTGATAACTTAAAAACTGCTTAAAATAATGTCTGGTGTGTTGTGCATGTGCCTGTAACAGCTTTGGAGGCTGTGGCAGGAGGACCACAAGTTCAAAGCCAGCCCCAGCACTTAGACCTTGAGCAACTTGGTCAGACCCTGTCTCAAAATAAAAAATAAAAAAGGCTGGGGGTATAGTTCAGTCGTTAACCTCCCTCCCCCAGTACCAAAACAAAACAAACAGCATGAGGGCATCTCACAGTTAAGAATTATAGGCCAGGATTTGGAGGAGAGTGGAGACTTCAGGGAAGTGGCTTGGTAATTGGGACTGCTTTTCCCCTGGGAATAGAGATGAAGAGACTGGTCCGTGGTTTTCAGGCTGGAATAGAAAAATAGAGAGCATCCAGGGTCCATCAATTAGTGATCACCAGAAACTATTTGTCCAAAATTATATGTTAGGACCTTAAGGGTTATATTTTGGAAGCAATGGAAAAACCTGACACAGTGGTACATGCCTGTGGTCCTAGCAGCTCAGGAGACTGAGGCAGGAGGATCATGAGTTCAAAATCAGTCTCAGCAATTTAGTGAGGCCCTGTCTTTAAAGAAATTATAAAAAGGGCTAGGGATGTGACTCAGTGGTTAAGCATCCCTGGGTTCCATCCCTCTTGCAAAGAATGGAAGGACACACATTTTTAGGGACTGCCACTCTGCTTTAAGTCATCTTAGTCTCCTGTTTTGAGGTTATCCTAAGTTGTAGTACTGCCAGAAACTAGAATTAATTAATTATAAACCCTCTCTTGGGGAAGATAATAGCATCCTGAGTCTCAAATTATTTTTACAAGCAATTTTAAGTGAGGTGGCAAGACAACATGGTAATATATATGTAATAAAAAGCAATGGAAAGAGAAGAAACATACATGAGAGCTTTGCATAGTGGCGTTATCAGACACATACTATGTATATCAGATTATACTTTTGATTTTTCAGGAATAAAAAAGATGAGATTTTGTTTTAATTGACCCCAGGGATTGAACTCAGGGGTGCTTAGCCACTGAGCCATATACCCAGCCCTATTTATTTATTTATTTATTTATTCTTCTTGTCACAGATAGACACAATACCTTTATTTTATTTATTTATTTTTATGTGGTGCTGAGGATTGAACCCAGTGCCTCACACGTACTAAGCAAGTACTCTACCACTTAGCTATAACCCCTGTACCCTTTTTATTTTTCACTTTGAAACAGGGTCTCCCTAAGTTACTTAGGGACATTACTAAACTGCTGACACTGACTTTGAACCAGTGATCCTCCTGCCTCAGTCTTCCGAGCCACTGGGATTACAGGTGTGTGCCAATGTACCTGGCAAGATTGATATTTTTAAATTCAAATTTTAAAAAAAATGGAAATTTTAAAATTGAAAATAAAATAGCTGAGGTTAATTAGGGCTAGGGATGTAGCTCAGTGGTAGAGCACCTGCCTAGCATGCACAATCCTGTATTCAATCCTGACACAATAAAAAAAAAAATAAATAACAAAAAAGTAATTTGACAGATACATCATAGAAAATTAGTTAAGTGAAGTATAGGTCAGAATACTCAGAACAAAACATGGAAAACTAAATACACTGGAGAGAGACTGATAAAGTTTCTAGAACAAATTATAAAAGAATGGGGAAAAAAGTAAGAGAGGAAAAGAGATTTAAAATATAGTGAGAAGGTCTAAAATCCTTCGAGTCCCAGAAGAAAAGGAGAGGAAGAATGGGGTAAAAACAATGTTTAAAGAGATAATGATGGAGAACTTTTTGCAAATTAATAAAGATAAAGCCTCAGTTTGAAAGAATGTGTAAATTCTAGGCAAAATAAATAATAGGCCTATCTCGATGTAATATATTTACATATCAATGCTGAAACCAAAACCAAAAATTTTAGAGCACTCAGGAAAAAAAGTTGTACTTAAAAGTATAAGAGTTTGTCCAAGAGCTGACTTTTTTATTGTGGTAAAATATACATAACATACAAATTAGTATTTTAACTACTTTTAAGTATATTTGTTCAGTGGTATTAACCACATTCACAGTATTATGCAATTATTGCTACTTTTCCCAAAACAATTTATCATTCCATTTAAACAATAATGCTTCATTCCTTCTTTCCCCTTGTTCTGATAACCTGTTCTACTTTCTATCTTTATGAGTTTACCTATTTTAGATATTTCATGTGAGTAAAATCATACAATATTTGTCCTTTCGTGACTGACTTGTTTCAATTAGCATGATGTGTTCAAAGTCATCCATGCTATAGCATGTATCAGAACTTCATTCCTTTTGTGACAGAATAATATTTCATTTTATGTGTATACCATATTGGGTTTATCTGTTCACTTCTTTTTTTTTTTTTTTTTTTTTTTTTTGCAATTCTGGGGATTGAACCCAGGACCACATGCTTGCTAGGCAAGTGCTCTACCACTGAGTTTGTTCACTTTTGGGTGGGCACTTCCATAGTTTTCAGTTTTTGAATATCATGAATAATGCTATTATGAACACTGATGTGTAATATTTGTTTGAACCCTTGTTTTCAGGTCTTTGGCATATATACCTAGAAGTAGAATTGCTAATTTATAGGGTAATTCTATGTTTATCCTTTTGAAAACCTGCCAAACTGCTTTCCAAAAGCTGACTTCTTTTTTTTTGTCATAGGTGGACACAATACCTTTATTTTGTTTTCTGTTTTAAATCTCATTTTGGGGGGGGGGGGGGGGGTTCTTGGTTTTTTTTTTTTTCTGTCTTTTTTGGAACTGAGGGTTTAACCCAGAGATTTGAGAATGTGAGGCAGACACCTTGCCACTGAGCTACATCCCAGCCCACAGTTCCTTTATTTTATTGATTGATTTTCATGTGGTGATCAGGATCAAACCCAGTGTCTCTTATGTGTGAGGCAAGTACTCTACCATTGAGCTACAACTCCAGCCCCAAAAGATGACTTCTTAAAAAGAAAAAAAAAAAGGAATTATATCTCCTAAACGCTGAAGAAAAATAACTACAGAAGTAGAATTATGGGACTAGGCTAATGGGAGTAGAGCGCTTGCTTAATATGCATGATACCCTGGGTTTCAGCCCCCGCGCCATAAAAAGAAAGAAAAAGAGTAGAATTATATACACGATGAAAATATCCTTTAGAAATAATATTTTCAGATAAAAATTGAGATTTCACCACTATCCAAACTGAGCTAAAAGAAATACTAAAGGGAGTTTTTTAGAGAGTCTCAGATATAAGACAGGAAGGAAAGAAAAACAATGAAGTAAATGTGAGGAAGAAATCTAATATTGACAGTATAAAACAATAATAATGTTTTGGGATTAAATAAAGTGAGAACTGTAATACCTGATAAGAATGGCATATAAATCAGGAAGATGTTAAAAGTTTTTTAAGAACTTTGACTTATCTGGGAAGAAAGTGAAGCTACTAAATAACTAGAGTTTTTAAATCAAAGTGTGTTGTTATCTTTAGGAAAACTGTTAAAAGAATAGTAAGAATATATAACTGATGATAATTCATAGGCCAAAAGCAATAAAAATTCTAATAAAAAGAAAGAAAAGAAATAGAAAACTTCATCAATTGTAGATTTAAACACAAATATTACATTCAATATGAAACAATGAAATGCTTCATTAAACAACAAAATCAACATACAATTTGCAAGGATAATATTTATTCTGTTTATTTTTTTGGATTCTGAGGATTGAATCCATGACCTTATGCATATTAAGCCTGCACTGTCTGAGCTTCACCTCCAGCCTACAAGCATGATATTTAAAGTGTGAAGATGTAAGAAGAAAAATATATAAACACTAACCAAAGAGATGGGAGTTATATTAATTAATAACAAGGCAAACTTTAAGAAGAAAAACATTTGTAGAAACAAAATGTATGATTCCTAATGATAAAAGTGTTAATCTGCCATGAAAATGTGTTTATGTGTGTCTTGTACATGTGTCTTATGGGGTGAAGGGATATTTCCTCTCTTCCCTCTGAAGGGTCACTGAAATACACTGACCAAAAAAAAAAAAAAAAAAAGAAAGAAAAAAAGACATACAAGTATATTGATGTACAAAAAAGGAAAAATTATGTAACAATCATATTAGTCTAGGGTCCTTCAGAAGATTATATAATCTTATATAATAATATATAATAGGGGTGGTAGACAGTTTTGAGGGATTCTGAATGATAGTTGAGAGGAATAAGAGTTTAACTTGTAAAAAGATTCTTTTTGGAATTTGAACCCAAGGGACAGATGTTGTCATGTAAGAAAAGTCAGTCCAGGAGTGGTTACATTCTTCAGTCTTCTTTTCTGACATAGATAAAGGGATTTCAGAGGGGGTAGAAAGCAGTTTTGTTCCCTTCTGCAGTTTGGTCTTAATGTAGACCATTAAGGGAATTACAGAGCAATCTTTTCCCTTTACATCAAAATGCTCAGCATATAAAATATCCTCCATATTTGGGAGGATATCATTCTCTAAGTCCCAACAGTATCTATTATATAGCATCAAAATATATAAAGCGTAAATTGTTATAATACAGGAAAAACTGAACAAATTTAAAATCATAGTAGAATATTTCATTTCCCCTCTCTTGGCAACAGAAAAAGCAAATTTAAAACTGAGTGTTTGTGTGTGACTGTGTGTGTGTGAACACATGCATGTGTGTGATTAGCAAGGATTTAGAAGATTTGAACAAGATTAGCAAACTTGACCTAATAGAAATATATAGATCACTATACCCACCAACTGAAAAATCTAGGGCCAGATGACATACATTTAAGAATAAAAATAGGCTCACATAGGCTTTTTCAGAAAAGGAAAAAAGAAGAAACATTACTTAATTTGTTTTCTACGACGAGCATAATCTTAACACTTAAAACTGATAAGAAGTAGCTGGGTGTAGTGCACCACCCTGTAATCAAGCTAGCAAGACTGAGGCAGGAGGTTCAAAGCCAGCCTCTGCAACTTAGTGGGCCCCCTAAGCAACCTAACAAGACCCAATCTCAAAATAAAAAATAAAAAAGGGCTGGGAATATGGCACAGTGGTAAAGTGTCCCTGGGTTCAATCCCGATACCAAAAAAATAAAAACTGATGAGCAGATAATAAAAAGGAAATTAAAATTAATTCACACATGGTTAGTGTATAGATTTTGTTTATTTAAATTGATATAAAATTTTACACATTTCTGGGATACAATAATAGATGTATATTAATGTAAAGGATTATACAAGATGACAAAATTGGGTTTATTTCATGATTTAAAGATTGAGTTAGTATTAGAAACCCAATCAAGCCTGGCACACACATATAATCCCAGTGACTCAGGTGCCTGAGACAGGAGGATCTCAAGTTTGAGAATTGCCTTAGCAATTTAGCAAAACTTTGTCTCAAAACAAAAAAATAAAAAGAACTGGGGATATAGCTCAAAGGTAAAGCGCCCTTGGGTTCAGTCCCCAGTACCAAAAATATGAAATAAAAAGGGCTGAGAATGTTACTCAGTGGTAGAGCAACTTGCCTAGCATGCGTGAGGTCTTGGATTCATTCAATCCCTGTGCCATGTACAAAAAAGAAATGAACAAAAAACCCACAATCAATTATTTACCACATTAACAAGATAAAGAAAACATAATTGTATAATAATCTCAATATATCCTAAAAAGGTGTTTGATAAAGTTTAACATCCATTTTCTGATTAAAACACCAAAAACTACAAATAGAAGAAATATCTCCCATAATAAAACATGTAAAATGCTGTAGCAAACATTATAATTAAACATTATACCTAAAGTTTTGAACACTTTCCTCTTAAGATAGGATAAGAGATAGGAATATCACATCTCATTGTATGGTACTTCACTGGATTTTCACATGAAAAAGAAAATGTGATATTGTCTCACACTGTACATAAACATCTCAGTTGGATATTAGATTTCAGTATGAGAGTCATAACAAACCTTCCAGAAGATAATGAATAATTTTATAAGTTCCTGTTAAGGAGTGACTTCTTCAATAGGACTGAAAAATATATTACTGGCAAAGACATAAACTAGTAAAGTAGACTACATTAAAATTAAGAACTTCTGTCCACTGGGTGCAGTGGGGCACACTTGTAATCCAGCAGCTCGGGAGGCTGAGGCAGGAGGATCATGAGTTCAAAGCCAGAAGCTTAGTGAGACTCTGCCTCTGAACAAAAAATATTTTGACAAGGGCTTAGGATGTGGTTTAGTGGTTAAGTGTCCCTGGGTTCAATCCCCAGTACAAGAAAAAAAAAAAAAGTTGAGCATAATTATGTTTATGATCTGTGATTCTATTGCTAGGTAGGCACTGCAAAAGTGCTTGCAAATGTGTACCAAGAGAAATGTATAAGCATGTCTGTAGCAGTATATTCATAATAGTAAAAAACTAGAGACAATTCCCATGTCTAGCAACAGTACATTTATATAATAAAATATTTAACAGAAAAGATAATGAATTGAGTTACAGTTATATGCAAGAACATTGATACATATCACAAACACATTATGAGAAGCCAAAATTACACACATACTAAGTGATTCTCATCCTGTAAAATTCAAAAACAGGCAAAATTTTCTAGTGGTTAGGCATGCCTTTTTAAGTGGTAAAACCTTAAAGAAATGGAAGAAATTGATTACTTAAAATGTCAGTACAGTGGTTACCTTCAGTGAGCACAGAGAGATTAATGATCAGAAGACAACAAGCAGGCTTTTGGGTTGCTAATAATTTGTATTTCAGAGATACAATAATGGTTACACTCATTTTGTGTACTTTTTCTGTGTGTTGTATTTAACATGCACACAAAAAAGGTTTAAACTGTGATTGGAAGATGGAAGTGGGGAGAAACAAGCTATTCCAGATTTTAAAAATTGGTTCTGGTGTTACAAAAGTTTTAAATGCTCATTAAATTAGCCAGTGCATTTTGGTTGCAAGTAACAGAAATCCAACTCAAATTGGCATGAAATAACTTCTATAGAACATCTAATACAAACTCCAGTGATCCAGGGGCTCAATACCAGTTGTCTATTCCTAGCCAATGTATAATAAGTAAGTACTATTAAATGAAAATCAATGCTCTTTCTTCAACTCTATGTTTTGTTTTTCTTCATATGTTAGCTACCTTTCTTATAGTGAACAGTTCCTTCCTGCAGACAAAATGATACTATAAATCATTCTTGACATTGCCCTTTCCAGTTTACAGTCATAGAAGGGAATTGTCTTTCTATTTATTGGCGGGAATTTCTCAGGGAGGTCTCCATCAGGCTCTGCTTCAATCACATGTCTATGCCTGAACTAATGTTTATGAGGGTTTGTTGTAAAGGACGAATTACTCTGAACTTGGTCCAGTATACACACCTAGAACTGGTGATGGGTAGATAGAGACAGGGTCAGCCTCACCTGAAGAGAATGATTCTCCAAAGGGATATAGATCCTGGCAAACAAACTGAAGACCTGCATCATGAAATTATTTTCACTTCAATTGGATTTCTATAGTTGTACTTTTCAATTTAGGCCTTTTAAAACTACTGATGCAAATACCCATGTATATAATTAACAGCAGCCAAATTATGGAACCAACCTAGGTGTTCATAAGTGGATGAATGGATAAAGGAAATGTGGTGTACATACACGATGGAGTTTTATTTCTCCATAAAGAAGACTCAAAGTATTGCACTTGCAGGGAAACGAATGGAACTTGAGAGCATGTTAAATGAAATAAACTCAAAAAATCATATGTTAAAAAACAAACAAAAAAATAATTCATATGTTTTCTCTCATATGTGGAAAAAAGGCAGGGAAAAGGAAAAGAAATAGGGGATGGGGGATCTCATGAAAATAAAAGGGAGACCAGTAGAGAAAACGAACCAAGAAGATGGGAAGGGAGAAAAGGGGAAATAATGGGGAATGATATTGACCAAATTTTATTGTTATATCATGTGCATGTAAGAATATGTAACAACAAATCCCAATATTATGTATAATTATAATCTACCAATAAAAAATGAAAAACATTTTTTAAAAAGGAAAGAATAAGTGAGTTAAAAAATACTTCTATTCATATAAGTTTTTGTATACTTCTTCTTAATTCTTAAAACACACACACACACACACACACACACACACACACATACACAGAATGTTGATGCAGAGATACTATCCTAAACCAATCATGACAGAATTTCTTTGGGAGGGGGAAAGTCACCAATATTATTTAAGCTCTCCAAATGGTTTTAATGTGCTATTTCAATCACTATTCAGAAACACTGAGTTACTATGTAAATCATTTAAGTAATATTCAAGTTATAAAATATTTACATGGTATTAATCTATTTTATCATCTGAGATCTATAACTACCTAATATAAAATTAATATAAAAATTCATGTCACTACAACTTATGATTCCAATTAAAGATTTAAAAAACAGTTACTAAAAAAAAAAAAAAAAAAAAAAAAGTTACTTATTCAAGTACTGGTTTATACTACCTAAGCCAGAAGCAAATGTAACATTTTTATAAGCTCTTGATCAGCAAGATTATCAAAGTTAGGTTAGCTACATGAACTCATGAAAAAGAGTCAACTGGTTTATAACCTGCTTTAAACCTGTAGGAATTGAGTTCTTTAGCATCTCCTAGATTTGAAATTGGCAAACACCATTTAATCAGTAAAATGGGTAATAGATGGTGCTCTGAAAGGAATTATGTGAAAGAAACACAAAAGTTTTGTATTCTCCTATTTTCTCATTAGTTATAATTGTATTTTAAATGCTCTCAGTTTTAGCCAGCTTTTTCTCTGCTGTGACCAAAAGACCTGACAATAACAATTTTAAGGAGGAAAAGTTTATTTGGGTGCTCATGGTCTTGGAGGTCTCAGTCCTTAGATGATTGAATCCTTTACTTGGGGCATATGATAAGGCAGAACATCATGGCAGAAATGTGTGGCAGAAGAAAGCAACTGGTGACATGGCACCAGGAAGCAGAGAGAGAGAGAGAGCTCTGCCCAACAAGAACAAAATATATACCCTAGAGGCACACCCCCAGGGACCCACTTCCTCCAGTTATCATTCAGTTAATCCCTTTCAGGGGATTAATGTACTGATTAGGTTAAGACTCTCATAACCCAATCATTTCACCTCTAAATTTTCTTGCATTGTTTCCTACATGCACTTTTGGGGAACACCTAATAACTGAACTATAACACCATCTTTTCTTTTCAAAAGCCAAAATTTCCTTTCTGGAGGTGCAAAGGATCAAACTTGTAATAGTTCAGACAGGACTGTCATGTGATAGTTCTATAACTTTATACAAATCAGTTTGCAAAGGTATGAATATATCAATAGACAGATGTTAATATTGTGTTAATCCAAAGTGTCTATGCTCACCCTTTGTATGTGGTACAAATGCCCATTCTCTCTTTTAATATTAGTATGATTATGCTTTTGGAAGCAGTAACATGGCATGACAAAAGGTAACAATTAGGATCAGATATACCTGCAATTAAATTCTGTCTGCTATTATCAACTGTGTTCTTGGATAGGTTAACTTCTTAGTGACTCAGTATCCCCAACTGTAAAATAAGAATATGACCTATCTTGAAATGTTATGAGGATTAGGAATGACAACTACCATTCTTCTGCCATTTTGCTTCAGAATTTTACAAAATTATGCAAGTAAATTTTTTTTTAATTAAATAACAAATGTAGCTTTTCCTTACCATAATACCCCTTCCCATCTTGCCATTGATAACCACTAATATCAGTTTGGTGCATACTGAGAGACTAAATATACAGAAAAGGGACAGCACATATATGCAAATAGAACTCTGACACAAAAACCTCTGCAGCAACCAGCCTGGTAAAACAAATCACAAACTCTGAAGCAATGGATCCAGAATGTGAGAGCTTGGTCAATGAGTGTCTGCATCCAACTCAGGACTAACCAGAGAAGGTCAAGTTTGGTCCCCAAACCAATCACACGATATGCCCCATCTGGTCAGCCCACCTCTAGTTTCCTGGGCCAATCACAAAATACTTGAAATCTTCGCTTTTTTTCATGATAAAGCTTTTTTACACTACTCCCCTGCCTGCCTTTAAGTGTCTGACATACACAAGTGATGGTGTCTTATTCCCTTGTTATGGAAAGCCATGAATAACTAGCCTCTGATTATTCTCATTTGGGTGGTCTTTGTTTATTTCCATCATGTCCTTCCAGCCTTTTTACTACTCATAGACAGGTGGACATTTATACATACCCTTGAGAAATATGTACCATTTTGTAACTTTTTCACTTTATTTATTTTTTTTTTTCAGGGCCGGGATATGAACCCAGGATCTTCTGAATACTAGATAAGAACTCCCAATACTTCCAGTCCCATTTTATGGATTTTTAAAAACAAAAATAGGTATATATACTTTTCCATATCTTGATTTTTTTTTCCCCCTTAAGAATGTCCTGGAAATATATCCTTGTTAGTTTATTATATTCGTTTCTACAGGAGGGATGTGGTAATGTTTATCCTGGCTTCTTTGACACAGTCAGCTCTGTGATGCTACCTTTTCTAGTACTTCACAGGATACTTGTTATGTCTACCATGGGGCCTTTCTTTCTTCCTTTTGTAACTGAATCTCACTTCCCTTTTACTCTTATCCCCCTATCTTTTCCCCTCTAACCCTCATTTTCTGAGTTGAAGTTGATTCTCCATGACCCTGGCTAGTTGCCTTCATTCACAGCTGCTAATGATGTCTCTTCCAGGGCTATTTCTTGGAGCATGTTTGAGAGTTCAGAGGCTTGGTCTCCTGTTGATCTATGTCCTGTGTGTTGTCTGTTCAGCTTCCTCATTACTGACATGTGACAAAGTGCAAGTCTTACTCATGCTGAATTCTTTCACCTTGACTCAGTTTTGCAATTGTATTTAAAGAATTTCTTTTTCCAATGAATTATAAACATACTAACCTTAGAAACCAGTTTGTGAAGGAAGTACAATAAAGATAAATGCTTCATTTATCTTTGCTTTTACCAAATAATTTGGGTGTAACTTGCAGTCACCCATATAATGTTCCTCCTAGTAAATTATTAAAACAATCAGAATTAAGACACTTGATAGCAGAGTTTCTTTTGTTTGTTTTTTGTGATGCTGCAGATTGGACCCAGGGCTTCATGCATGCATGCTAAGCACACATTCTACCACTGAGCCATATACCTCCAGTCTCAGAAGACTTACCTTTAAGATCTGACAGTTTGCAGGAGTTACCAGAGGCTCTTACACTTAATATAAACAATTTAATGAAGTGATACTATCATACATTCTGGTGGAGCATAGCCCCCTGTGTTTGAATCCTAGCTCCTCTTGTTCGGTAAACTTGGGAAAGCATTCTAACTTCTATGAGTCTAACTCTATGATGAAGATGAGATTACTTACAGGGTTTGTTCAGAAGGAAAACTTTACCCTCTTACGTTCATTTCTTGGGGGCCTGTGATTGAAACTGACAAAAGACAAACTGGCAAGAGTAAAGGCATATTTTACTCACATAGGAGCACAGAGAAAATGTGATTCTCCAGAACAGCTGAAATTAGGCATTTCTATGCCTAATAGAGAAGAAGGAAAGAAAAGTTTTCTGTGAGAGGAAACTTTTCTAGTTCCTGGGGGGAACAAAGAAGAGAAAGTTTGTTCTAATGTCCCTTTATGCAGGTACAAGTTGTCATCTCTGCTTTCTTGCCAGCAAGACCTAGAGAAGATTTTATATATAAATGCACATAAACACACACACACACACACACACACATACACTCACCAGGGATTAAACCTAGGCGTGCTTAACCACAGAGCCACATCCCCAGCCCCCTTTTTAATTTTTTCATTTTGAGACAAGGTCTTGCTAAGTTCTTAGGGCCTTGCTAAATTGCTTAGGGTCTAGCCAAATAGCTGAGACTGGTTTTGAACTTATGATGTTCCTACTTCAGTATCCTCCCAGTCACTCAGATTATGAAGCTCTGCCACCTGGACCAGCTCAGAAGGGATATTTATAGCAATCTCATTCCCGTCAGATCAGAAAGAAACCTCTGAAAAGACTTTTTCTGTATTTGTTCAATCTCAAGTGTCTTTATTTTTTAGTACTGGGAATTTTACCCAGGGGCACTTTACTACTGAGTTACATCCCCAGCCCTTTTTATTTTTTTATTTTGAGACAGGGTCTCTCTAAATTGCTCATAGCATCACTAAGTTGCTGAAGCTGGCCTCTCACTTGAATAACAGTGGGCAGCTTTATGCTTTGAACATAGCCCTTGCTGCTCTGCCATTGTGACATTTTTAAAATAGACATGTTTCTTTCTCTGCCTCTCTCCTTCCTCTTTAATCTCTTCCCCTCACTAATCTTAGTGGGGTGACGGGGGCAGGATTACCTTTCTTCCCCATCCTAGGCACAGTTATCTGTCCTTAAGCACAACCACTACAGGAACCGAAGGTCTCAGAAATGACTGTCTCCCAAATTAACAAGTGAATTACAACTCTGGATAGAGAGCACATGGAATGTAGCTTTTGAATAAACTCTTAAAACCCACCCTATTCCCCTTGATGGAAAAATCACAGGCTTAGGGCCAGGAGTTCCTATGTTTCTGCTTTGCTAGCAAAGCAATAAAATTTCTTTTTCCTTTTTCTCTAAACCATGTTCCTATTATTGGATTGGCACTGGGGACAAGGACCAAGCTTTTAGTAACACTTGAAATCCTCCTGCCTCAGCCTCCTGAGTCCCTGGGATTTCAGGTGTACATACCACTCCTGGCTTCAGGCTTCAAGTGTCTTTAGTTTAAAATAATCTTGGCCAAGAGGACCCACACAAGAGTTTGTGACAATAATTAAAGTAATTTGGGAAAGCTCTTAACACAGCACTACATAAATATGTACTTTTTAGTCTTTCTACCGTGACACAATAGCAGATGGAAAATTATGGTGATTTTTATTTCTCTCTCTCTCTCTCTTTGACTAAACTAGGGATTGACCCCAGGGGTGTTCTATCACTGAGTTATATTCCTGGTCCTTTTTTTTTTTTTTTTTAACAATTTTTTTATTTCGAGACAGAATCTGGCTAAATTGTTGAGACTGGTCTCAAACTTGAGACCCTTCTTCCTCAGCCTCTCAAGTCCCTGGGATCACAGGCATGCACCACTGTACCCAGTGTGATAATTTTATAAATATAGTAAATATAGTCAGCCAGTTTCCCTATTTCCTGGATCAGCATTTCCTATCTAGCTATTCAATTTCTGATTCATCACTTTTTGCTATATTCAATTCAACATACCTAACTTTTCCAAATTAATTTCTTCCTCACTTAGAATTCATTACAGTTGTCCTAAATAATTTGAACAATTCCAGAAAACTGAAGGAAAGTGGAAATATTTGCTTTACGACTCAAGTGTACAATGATGGGGAAGGAATAGGTGTTCTTTCCTATAGATTTATTAGAATCTCCCTTTATTAGTCAAATAAAAGGAGAAAAATTCAATATTAAAATAGTTTAATTATTCATATCTGGCATATACATAGCTTCTGAAAAACAAATTTTTGGGAAGGAAAGTATTATGAAATTCCCAAACAGAAAAATAATGGACTTTATTCACACTCTTTTTTTCACTGGTTAGTTTTGCTAATTACTTGAGCCTTCTGGCAGGAATTTTAAAATGAGAATTTTATCAGTATAGTCACCTTTTGTCTTTTGTGAAAATTGAGTCATTGACATGATAAATCCATCTTTGCCTCACTCCTTTGGATGACATCATTAAATAAAAATTATAGGAGAAAAAAAAAAAATTATAGGAGGCCATTGCTTCAGACTCAGCTCCTGCACCACGACCCAACAGAGCAGGCTGAAAATCAAAGTGGAGGTCACTCAAACTAAAGTTCCACCAAGCTAAAACTAAGCTGTTTATCTGACCTTCATAGTACTAAGGATTAGAGAGATTAGGATTAGAGAACCCATATGTCCTAAAAGGGCCTATTTCAGTTGGTATGATAATGAAGTTCCCTCTGTCTTAATCCTTTAAAAAATAAAAACAAAAACCCCAAACCCTGATATTAACTGCTCAGTTATTTTTCTACTGTTCTGTCTCCCCGTCCTCAACTTAGTGAAAAGGAAAGTAATTTTGAAATTATCAGTAGGGGTTTTTGGTTTTTTGTTTTCTGCTTTCTTCTGCTTTCCCTGCTTTTTAAATCAACCTCCTTTGCTTGGTTCATTTGAGCAGTGATTCTGTTTTATGTAGTGAAGTGTTGTCAGATTCTAAAATAAAAAATGAAGCCAACTGAGATAGTTAAAGCGAATTGTTGGAATTTTTTCCTTTGACAAAGCGAACCAAAGGAGTACAGATATTCAAAACTATTGCCACCATATGTGCTTCAAATGATACCACATAGGCAATTTTCAGTAGTCAGGATAAGTATGAATGTTTTGCTTGTGCCACCAAATTCCATTTCTAATTAAACACCAAAGTGTATTGTCTTGTGGTGAATACAGAAAAACTCTTCGTGTGTGTATTTGTGTTACTGCTGATTGAATTCAGGGACACTTTACCATTGAGCAACATTCCCAACACTTTTTATTTTTTATTTTGAGACAAGGTCTCTAAATTGCTCCTGCAGGCCTGAAACTTGCAATATTTCTGTCTCAGCCTTTCTATTAGCTGGGATTGCAGGTGTGCATCACCATGCCTGGTTTGGTTCAGTTTTTATAGGGTTTCTTTGTTATCGTTGTTTATTTGTAATTGCAGATTGAATCCAGGGGCACTTTGCCACTGAACTCCATCCCATCCCTTTTTTACTTTTTAATTTGAGACAGAATCTTACTACATTACTGAGTGTCTTGCTAAATTGCTGTTGCTGAAGCTGGCCTCAACTTGTGATCCTTCTGCTGCAGCCTCTTGAGTCGCTGGGATTACAAATTGTGTCACCACCTATGGCTTGGTATAGTTTTTAATGAGGCTCATGAATTACACCCCTAAATATTTTTATTAGTGTTACTGAAATCTTGGTCCTTGTCCCCAATGCCAATGCAATAATGAGGACACCATTTTGAGAAAAAGGAAAAAGAAGGTTTTATTGCTTGCTACCAAAGGAGAAACACAGTCCATCAGGGGAAACAGGGGACTTTTAAAGAGGTGATTCGAAGGTTACATTCCATGTGTTCTCTTTCAGGAGTTGTTATTCACTTGTTAATTTGGTAGATAGTCATTTCTGAGATCTTCTGGTGCCATCCCTAAAGTCTGGATTACTTCATTCCTATAATGGGTGTGTGTCCAAGGATAGATAACTGCCCATGATGGGGAAGAAAGCTAATCCTATTTTCCTGAAGATTAGGGATGGGGAAAGAGTTTAAGGGGGAGGGAGAAGAAGAGAAAGAAACATGTCCCTTTGAAAAATAAATTCCTGTGGCACACTCCCAGAATCCCAGCAGTCTGGGAGGCTGAAGCAGGAGATTTGTGAGTTGAAAGCCAGCCTTAGCAATTTAGCAAGGCCCTAAGCAATTTAGTGGTACTCTGTAAATAAAATATTAAAAAGGCTGGAGATGTGGCTCCATGGTTAAGTGCCATTGTATCAAAAATAAATAAATAAATAAATAAATTGCAGTGGCAGAGTAGCAAGGGTCATATTCAAAGAATAAAGTGGACCATGATTACATTAGCACATGATATGTCATCTCTTAGGGTAGATACCATGAAGAGTGAAAAAAGAGGAAAGTCTACCTGAATTAAGACTCTTTAATTTTATTTTTTTAACCTCCAATTTGTTCCCATGGAAGGCATTTTTTGAGGGGATTCTACAGAGAAGCAATGGAGACATCCATTAAAGGTTAACAGTGTTTCCTTGAGTGATGTGATAACAGAAACTTTTATGTTTTCCAAATTTTCTGTTTGTTCTGCAGAGAATATTTTTAATTTTGTCTAAGAGGGAAAAAAAACTATTTTTGAAAGTAGTGAACAATTTATTATAGTGCCTTTTCACATAGAATGCTTAATAAATATTTGTTAAATGAATGAGTACATTCTTTTTTTCTAGTACCTTTAAAAATATTAAGGACATTTGTTTCAGATCAAAATAAATTCCCAAATTTTCCTGCCGGGGAGATATTCCGTTAACTTTATTTTCAACATTTGAAAACTCCTGACGAGGAAGGAAATAATTGATCAATTTTACGAATGTTATATTGTACTCAGAGGATAAAGAATTTGTTTGTCCCCTTCTAATTTTTAGAACATTATAAAAATCCTGTTCCCAGTAGGGCATAAGCATAATTTGAGTGTCATCATCTAACTTGTACTTAATAGCAATTTCTAGACTTTCAACCCATGGTAATAGAATAGATTACAGAAGAAAATGCAAAAAATGTTTATCTAGATCCTCAGAGTGGCGCGGGGAAGTGTGTACTAGGGATTGAACCCAATTGGTGCATGTGAGGCAAGGGCCATGCCACTCAGCTACATCCCTAACCTGAATCACCAGGATTAATGAGGTCATCTCCACCTTCTGACTGGAAAAAGATGGTCAACGTCTTGAAAAGAGTGCTTCTAGAATGCGATCCTGCCGTGAAGCAATTTCTACTATACTTGATGAATCCAATGCCCTGGGGAAGAAGTTCATCATTCACGATATCGATGATACTCATGTCTTTGTAATAGCAGAGTTGGTTAATGTCCTCCAGGAGCACGTAGGTGAATCAATGGACCAAAATGCTTTTTCTCTTACCTAGAAGTAAAATACTTGATATTGACTTTTTAGGAATTATAAGCAACAAATAGGAAAGACTGCCCCCCCATCCCCTTTGAGTACCTTATGTGGTGAGGAGCATGCTTTGGGAAAGACTGTAATCATTTGTTCAGACAAAAACCCCTGAACTAATTTTTGTTGTACTTCAGAATTTTTTAAAAAAAAGTTTTAACAATTGACTGTAATTTGACTTTTATTATCCTTTAATAAAATAAAAACATACATGTTTTTCCTAAAAAAAAAAAAAAGTCTATCTAAGCTATAAAATGTAAATGTAGATAAATAAATGTGATTAGAATAAACCTTAAATTCCTAGAACAATTTGATGTTAATCTAGGGGTAGAAGACTTTCAAACATGTTTGTAAGTTTAGCTTAGTTGGCTGAATTGAAAGGCTAATGAGCCTAGTACTCCAACTTTACATAGCCAACTTGCTTTAGCCAGTGATTGTGTTGCTAAACTGGTCAGGTTTTCTGCATAGATGTTTTATTCTCTTAAGGAAAACAGATAACAGGAACACAGCGCCATCATAAGAAAACAACTCAAGATACTATATTTAATATGAGTAGGAGGGGAATATTTTGATGTCAATATTAGGAGCAGAGTTGAAATAAGGTGGTAATTGTTGGTAGAATTCCAGGGAGGTGAATACATGGCCCAAATTCCATAAATCAATCAATATATTGGGAAAATGGAACTGAATTTAAGCTTTAACATCATGAGAAAATTGAATGTGAATAATTGAGTGATCTATTTAGCAAGTATTTTAATTATACTGAATAAATACATCACTGAGATATTTAGAGATTAGAAGAGACAAGACATACTGAAAATTAAATAACAAGGTATAGTATATGCCTTTTAAAAAATACTCTAGTCCTCTTTGTATTATATATTGCTCTGGTAGCAACTACAGTAATTTGGGACCAACATCTTGTAAATACAACTGGACAACAGTCACCTAAGCTCAAAATATTAACCTGTCACTTTCTGCAGAGTTTTTCTAATGTCATGGTAGAAGCTAGCAGAACTGCACAAAGTCATGCATGTTCAATCAGGAAGCACAAGGGAGTTCTTTTCAGTAGAGTCATCTATAATCAGTGGGAGACAGGAGCTCATAAATAAATATTTTCTCCTTTTATTGCCCAGGTAGATTGTCTGAGATGCATTTTAAGATCCTGGTAAGTATCACTTACTTAGCCATAAGGCATCTTTAAACTCATTCTCTTGCCCTCTCTTTCCCAATTCCTTGGGGTCTCCATCACACTTCTTGAGAATCACTGCCCAAATAAACTTCCAATATGCAATCCTATGTCTTAGCTCTTATTTTAAGAGATATGATGTCAGGGAAAGGCAGGGAAAACTCGATCAAGGACATAGTCAAAGAACAATTAGTACAAAGAGATATGAAGAGATGAATGTGAGAGAGACTCAAAAACTGAATTGATAGAATTTAGTAATTAAACAATGCAGAAATTCAACAGTCATCTTGGAGAGCCAGATGATAGGTTCTATTCTAGATAAGGCCATAACTTCATAGTAAGTTGGCATTTGGGAATAAGATACAGGAATCAAGTGAATGTTGAAATCTTGACAGAGAATGAGTTTAGGGCATGAGTAAGGGCAGTTGAGTGGGAAGAACATGTAATTCAATTCTACCATCATGTCAAGACCAGACTAAAGAGGCTCAAGACAGAAATAGATATTAGATGGGGTAGAGACAGAAACAGTTGTATAGATAGGTCACTATTCAAATTAATATAGAGGGAGACAGTTCATTACTGACAAGTAACAGACTTGCTAAGTGCCAACTAAAGGAGAAAAGTTGGAAATTTGTGGATCAAAATATATTAATTTTTTCAGGATCTAAGAAAAAGTAGAGGAAAACTAGTGGAAAGATTTATATTAAAAATTCAAAGTTTGTCCTATTTTCAAATACATTTTATTGAAATTAATCACTGACTACATATAAAATCTGATATTATCTTACTTTTACACTATAAAATTTTATACACTTTTTATACTTAAGATCATTCCTTAAAAAAAAAAAGAACATTCATGAGTACTTTCTCTAAGATGTTGGTCCACAGAACAGCATTATTGAAAAGTAACTCTCTTCCAGAAAATATTGGAAGAATTCTACTTGAATAAATATTGCATAACTCAGTGCCTACTTTTGCATACCCATATTTGTGGTAAGCTAATCCTAGTTTCCAAAAAAAGGTTTTTGTACAGTTGAAAAGCATTTCTGAAATACTGCCAGCTCCATCTTGTGATTAAAGTTGTGTGGTATAAAATAGGTTGTTAGAAGGAGTGAGATGCCAAACAGGTATTTAGAGAGTTCAATTTTTATTTTTTATATTTGAATGAGTCATTGTTTAAATAATCTGTTTTTGCAAAAACATTTTCAAAACTCAATCTGATCATTCTACTTTTCCATTGAATATTTTCTTTTTGAATATTTTCTTTTTGGTACTTTTTAACCATCTGCTTTAAATATAAATGACAGTCTATCATAGTGTGCTTAGATTTTAGTATACATTATCCCTTCAGGATATATTTGTTATCTGTTTGATTTGCACTTTGTATTAAACAGTTACTATATGAGTGATATTTGAGACAGTGACTAGTTGCCCACAAAGAATGAGTGAACCCTTTACAAACCACATCTTGTTTATCTAATTACTTGTTATAAGCCTGTTTATCTACATAATATAACTGTGACAATCAAATTATAATTCATTTGAAGCGTTGTTTTTTTTTTTTCTTGTTTCACATTCTCATGACCATCATACTATCTGGTTTCATTTAATGTTATTACTGAACTTTTTTTTTTTTTTTTTTTGATCAGTAATTTTTCCCCCTAGAAAGTGGGCTGAACTCTCTTTTTTAACTTTTGCATCTTTCAATTTTCTTACAACTATGGGTCAACAAATATTCCACCTATTATTTTAATGCTCATTTTGGTGTGAAACTTCATTTGTTTTTTAATAATTGGTAATGCATATTAATTGTACAAAGTAATGGGTTTCATAGTGATAATTTCATACATGCATATAATGCACTTTGATCATAACCATTCTCCCTTATAACCTCTGTTCCCTTAGTACCTTTCCCTTCCTTAATAGTCCCCCTTCTACTTTCATGTAGCTTTCATTTTTTTCTTTCTAGATTCTTCATGGGAGAGAAAACATGCAACACCTGTCTTTTTGAGTTTTATTTTGCTTGATGATCTTTAATTCCATCTATTTTCCTGCAAATGACATGCGTTCCTTCTTTTCTTTTTAAATTTACATATGGAATGCTTCACAAATTTGCACGTTATTCTTGTGCAGGGAACCATGTTAACTTTTTCTGTATCAGTTCAATTTTAGTATATGTACTGCTGAAGCAAACACAATTTCATTCTTCTTTATTGCTAAAGAATACTCTTATGTATATATATCATATTTTTTTTACCCATTCATTTATTGACAGGCATCTAGGCTGATCCCATAACTTGGTTATTGTAAATACCACTGCAACATGCATGTTTATCTACAGTGTGCTGACTTTGATTCCTTTGGATATATACCCAGGAGTGATAAAACTAGATTGCATGGTAGATCTATTTTTAGGTTTTTAAGGAACTTCCATACTGTTTTCCATAGTGGCTGTACTGATTTACAATACCACCAGCATTGTGTAAGGGTTCCTTTTTCCTTTTAACCTTTGTTTTTTTGTTGTTGTTGTTATCTGATAACAGCCATTCTGATTGGTTGGGTGAGATGTCTTGTGTGTGTGTGTTTTTTTTGGTGGGAGGAACCAGGGATTGAACTCAGGGGCACTGGGACACTGAGCCACATCCCCAGCCCTATTTTGTATTTTATTTAGAGACAGAGTCTCACTGAGTTACTTAGTGCCTCGTTTTTGCTGAGGCAGTCTTTGAACTTCAGATCCTCCTGCCTAAGCCTCCTGAGCCTGTGCTACCATGCCCAGCTCAATATAGTTTTGGTTTGCATTTCCTTGATGGCTGAAGATGTTGATCATTTTTTCATATTATTATTGGCCATTATGCTTCCTTTGAAAAGTGTTCATTCAACTTTTATAAGCATTAATTAATTGGATTACTTTTTAAGAATTTTTATTTTATTTTTTATATTTTTTGAAACAGGTCTTGAATCTTTGCTCAGGGCCTTGCTAAATTTCTGAGACTGGTTTTGAACATGAGGTTCTCCTGCCTCAGCCTATAGAGTTGCTGGGATTACAGGTATGCACCACAACACCCGGCCCTCCTTGATCCTTTTTAAGTTGATTTTTTTGGGAGTAGAACTAGGAATTGAAACCAGGGTCACTCTACCACTGAGCTACATCCTCAGCCCTTTTTATTTTTATTTATTTATTTTTATTTTAATTTATTTTTTAAAATATTTTTTAGTTGTAGATGGACCCTCTTTATTCATTCATTCATTTATTTACTTGTGATGCTGGGGATTGAACCCAGGGCCTTGTGCATGCAAGGCAAGCACTCTACCAACTGAGCTATATCCTCTGTCCAGCCCTTTTTATTTTTAATTTGAGATAGGGTCTCACTAAGTGGCTATGGCTGGCCTCAAACTTGTGATCCTCCTTCCTCAGCCTCCCAAGTTGCTGGGATTCCTACGATGTACCATCAGGCCCAGTTTAAATTGATTTTTGTGCAGGGTGAGAGTTAGGGATCTATTTTCAATCCTGTACCTGTGGAAGTTCAACTTTCCCAGCATCATTTGCTGAAGAGGCTCTCTTTCCTCCAATATGTTTCTGGCTCCTTGTGTTGAGAACCAGATGGCTGTAGATGTATGGGTTTATTCCTGGGTCATCTATTATATTCCATTAGCCTATGTATTTATTTTTATGCCAATACCATGCTGTTTTTGTTACTCTGGTTCTGGAGTATATTTTAAAGTCACATATTGTGATGCTTTTGGCCCTGTTCTTTTTGCTTAGAATTGCTTTGGCAGTATGGGGTCTTTTATGCTTCTGTATGAATTTTTAAATAGTTTTTTTCAAGTCCTGTAAAGAATGTCATTGACATTTGGATGGGGATTGCTTTGAATCTATAGATTGTTTTCAGTAGTATGGCCATTTTGCTATTAATTCCCCTAATCCATGAACATAGAATGTCTTTCCATCTTCTAGTGTCTTTTTCAATTTCTTCCTCTAGTATTGTATAACTTTCATTGTAGAGTTCTTATACCTCTATGGTTAGGTTTATTCCTAGGTTTTGATCGTTAGTTTTCTTTGTTTTGTTTGAGGCTATTGTGAATGGTTTCATTTTCCTGATTTTTTTTTTTTTCGGCAAGTTCAAGCTCATTATTGGTGTATAGGAAAGCCAACATTTTTTTTTTTTAAATGGTTCTAGGGATTGAACCCAAGAGTGCTTAACCACTGAGCAACATCCCCATTCCTTTCTGTTGTTGTTTTGGTTTGGATTTTTTAGTTTTTTTGAGATAGGGTCTCATTAAGTTGCTTAGAAACCATGAGTTTTTGTATGCTGATTTTGTATTTTGCTACTTTACTGAATTTATTTTTTAGTTCTAAAAGATTTTTGGTGAACTTGACATTTTACTAGGTATAAAATCATATCATCTATAAACTAGAATAATTTGACTTCCTCCTTTCCTATTTGAATTCCTTTTATTTCTTTCTCTTGTCTGAATGCTATGGCTAAAACTTCAAATACTATATTGAATAAGAGAGGTGAGAGTGAATACCCTTGACCCATTCCAGATTTAGAAAAAATGCTTTCATTTTTTTCTCATTCAGTATGTTGGCAGTGTTTGTATTATATAACCTTTACTATGTTGAGGCATGACCCTTCCATATCTGGTTTATTTAGAGTTTTTGTCATGAAGGAATGTTGGATTTTACCAAAGGCTTTTCTGCATCTATTGAAATGATGCTGTGATTTTTATTCTTTATTTATTTATGTGATGTATTACATATATTACATTTATTTATTTACATGCCTGAAGTGAAACCAACTTGATCATGGTGTATATTCTTTTTACTTCAATTTCATTTGCAGGTATTTTATTGATGATTTATTTATTTTTATTTATTTTTGCAGTGCTGGGAATTGAACCCAGAGCTTTGCATAAATTAGGCAAGTGCTATACCACTGAGCTACATTCCCAACCTTACTGAGGATTTCTTTTGCATCTATCTTCATCAGAGATATTGGTCTACAATTTCCCTCCCTCCTTCCCTCCCTCCCTCCCTTCCTTCCTTCCTTCCTTCCTTCCTTCCTTCCTTCCTTCATCTTTCCTTCAGTTCTTCCTTCCTATCTTTTTTTTTTTTCTTTTTATTATGTCTTCATCAGGTTTCATTACCTGGGTAGTACTGGCTTCTTAGTATGAGTTTGGAAGGGTTAATTCCCTTTGTATTATATGGAATAGTTTGAGGAGTATTGGTATTAGTTCTTTTAAAGTATGGTAAAATTCAACTGTGAATCTATCCAGTCCTGAGCTTTCCTTGTTTGGGAGACTTTTATTACTGCTTTGCTCTCATTGCTCATTATTAATATGTTTAAGCCTTTTATATCCTCTTGGTTCAATTTTTTAGGTCATATGTACCCAGAAAATTCTACATTTTCTAGATTTTCCAATTTATTGGCATATAAGTTTTCAAAATATTCCCTAATTATCCTGTGGATTTCAGTATCTGTTGTAATACCCCCGTTTTTGTCTCTAAACTTATTTATTTGGGGTCTTCTCTATCTCTTTCTTTTGATTAGTTTGGCTAAGGGTTTGTCAATTTTTGTTTGTGTTTTCAAGAATCAACTGTTGAACTTTCAGTCTCTATTTCATGTATTTCTGCTCTGATCTTTATTATTTCTTTCCTTCTGTTGATTTGGGATCTTGTTTGTTCTTGTGTTTCTAAGGTCTTGAGGTATATCATCAGGGTTTCTTTTTCTTTATCTCTTTGTTTTACTAATATAGACACTTATAGCTATAAACTCCCCTCTTATAACTGCTTTCACTATGTCTCATGAATTCTGGTAGGTTGTGTTTCCATTTTCATTTGATTCTAGGAATTATAAATATTTTTCCCTTGATTTCTTCACTGTTTGTTCAAAAGCCTATTGTTCAATCTCCATGTATTTCTATAAGATCTTCAGTTTTTCTTGCTATTGATTCCTAATCTCATTCTGTTATGGTCTAATAAGATGTAAAATTTTATTTACATTTTTCTCTATTTGTAAAGATTTATTTATAACCTAAAATGTGACCTATTCTGGAGAATATTTTTTTAAAATTTATTTTTATTGTGAACAAATGAGATACATGTTGTTTCTCTGTACATGGAGTAAAGGCATACCATTTGTGTAATCATACATTTACATATGGTAATATTGCTTGATTCATTCTGTTATTTTTTCCCTTCCCCCCACCCTCCCACCCCTCTTTTCCCTCTATACAGTCCCTCCTTCTTCCATTCTTGCCCTCTCCCACCCCCATTACGTGTCATCATCCACTTATCAGCAAGATCATTCGTCCTTTGGTTTTTTGAGATTGGCTTATCTCACTTAGCATGATATTCTCTAATTTCATCCATTTCCCTGCAAATGCCATAATTTTATTATTCTTTATGACTGAGTAATATTCCATTGTTTAAATATACCACAGTTTCTTTATCCATTCATCAATTGAAGGACATCTAGGTTGGTTCCACAATCTGGCTATTGTGAATTGAGCAGCTATGAACATTGATGTGGCTGCATCTCTGTAGTATGCTGATTTTAAGTCCTTTGGGTATAGGCTGAGGAGTGGGATAGCTGGGTCAAATGGTGGTTCCATTCCAAGTTTCCTGAGGAATCTCCACACTGCTTTCCAGAGTGGCTGCGCTGATTTGCAACCCTACCAGCAGTGTATGAGTGTACCTTTTTCCCCACATCCTCGCCAACACCTATTGTTGCTTGTATTCTTGATAATCACCATTCTTTGAAAACTGATGAAAAAAATGTGTATTCTGCAGCTGTCAGATGAAATATTCTGTAGATGTTTGTTAATTCCATTTGGTCTATAGTACAATTTTACTCTGATGTTTTTTGTTGATATTTTGGCTGGAAAATCTATCTACTGGTGAGAATGAAGTATTGAAGACACCCATTTGTCCCGACCTGCAGGAAATCAACGAGGACGGCGAACCTAAGAGAGAAGGAATGAAGGGACAAGAGACACAAGGAGTGACAGCAAGACAGGAGTTCTGATCAAGCTGCAAATTTTTATTGTTCACACAGGGGTATTTATGTGCTGAGGGAATGAGGGGTGTGACGAGGCGCAGGCTGGTTGGCTGTGTTCTGCTATTGGGCTCCTGATAGGGTGCAAGTTCGTGGGGGGGGGGTAAAATCCCGGAAGAGAAGCAGGGACGGGCGCCATATTGTCAAAACTATTAGCTGGGAGCGGGAGGGGGCGCGCCATATGAAACTGTCAGCTGCAGGATGTTCTAGGAAACTAGCCAACCACAAGATGTTCCTTAGACTATTTCTCTGTAAAGGTCAGGTTGTTCTTAAGAGAAGAATTTCCTTTTAGTCCCTGACACCTATTAGAATTATATTGGGACTTATTCCTCCCTTAAAGTTCTGTAGTATTTGTTTTATAAAATTAGGTTTTATAAAATGCTCTGACATTCAGTGCATATATATTTATAATCATTATATCTTCTTGATGGAATGTTCCCTTTATTCATATGTAGTGACCTTCTTTGTCTCTTCTGATTGATTTTAACTTGAAGTCATATTTGTTGAATATGAGTATAGCTTCTCCTGCTTGTTTTCAGATTCCATTTCATCAGAATATCATTCTCCCTCCCTTCAGTTTTAGTCTGTGTATGTGTTTGAAGGTAAAGTGAGTTTCCTGCAATCAGTAAACAGTTGGGTCTTTTTGAATTTTTGTTTTATTATTATTATTATTTGCTACTAGGAATTGAAATCAAGGGTGTTTAATCACTGAGTCACATCCCCAGCCCCTTTTTATTTTTTATTTTGAGACAGGGTCTCACTAAGTTGTTTAGGGCCTTGCTAATTTGCTTAGACTGACTTTGAACTTGTGATCCTCCTGCCTCAGCCTCCCAGCTCACTAAGGTTACAAGTGTGTGCCAATGAACCTGGCATGGGTCTTGTTTTTAAATGCAGTCATCCAGTCTACATTTTAACTGGAGAATTAAGAATATTTACATTTGGATTATTGAAAAGTAGTTATTTGCTCCTGTCATTTTGTTGTTTTTCTTTTGGTTGTTTTGAATATTCTGTTTCCTCCTTTCATTCATCTTAGAGGTTTAATGTTTTTCTATATTAATAATGTTTGATTCTTTGCTAATTCTCATTTGCTTATGTATTCTTCTAGTAGATTTGTTCTTTCCTGTGCTCTTGACATCATGTTTCTTCGTCTTTTGGGTGTAGAATTTCTTCAAGTATCTTCTATAATGCCAGTTTAGGTGACATGAATTCTATTTGTTTAAGTTTATCATAGCAGTCTTTATTTCTTCTTCAATTCTGAAGATTACTTTGCTGAGTATAGTAATCTAGGTTGGCAATTGTTTCCTTTTAGGACTTGAAATACATCATTCCATATTCTCCTGAACTTCAGAATTTCTTCTAAAAGAAAGCTGCTGTTAATCTGATGGGTTTGCCTTTTAAGTGTGACTTGGTACTCTTGCAGCCCCACCCCATGGGGCACTTTACCACTGAGCTACATCTCCCACCCTTTTTATTTATTTATTTTTTTAATTTTTGAGATAGGGTCTTGCTAAGTTGCTGAGGATCTTGCTAAGTTGCCCAGGGTGGTCTAGAATTTGTGGTCCTCCTTTCTCAGTCTCTGGAGTTGCTGGGATTACAGGAATGCAACATTTGCCCAGCTTCTTGCAGCTTTTAATATTCTTTCTTTGTTCTGTAGTAGTGGCAGTTTAATAAGTTATGGAGAGTTTCTTTTCTATTCATGTCTATTTGGGGTTCTAAACTCTTTTAGTCCTTAGATTTCATTCATTCCCAAGATTTGGGAAATTTTCTATTATTATTTCACTGAATAGATTTTGTATGCTTTTAGTCTTTTCCTTTTCTCCTTCTTCTATACCCATGATTCATATGTTTGTTTTCTTTCTAATCATGTCCTTTTGTTCATGTATGTTTTGTTCATTCTTACTTTCTTTTTTAAAAAAATATTTTGTTTTAGTTGTAGATGGACACAATACCTTTATTTTATTTTTATGTGGTGCTGAGGGTTGAACCCAGGGCCTCACACATGCTAGGCAAGCACTGTATCACTGAGCCACAACCCCAGCCCATTCTTACTTTCTTTTTATTCCTGTCCAGATGTGCTACTTTATACATACCTTCTTCAAGTACTGATAGTTTTTCTTAATAGTCTATTGGTGAGGCATTCAACTTAGTTTTTTACTTGACTTATTGAACTTTTTATTTATAAGATATTGTTCTTTTTCATAATCTCTCTTTATTGTCTTGCTTTTTCTTTTTTCTTTTTTTATCTTTTGGTAGTACCAGCAATGAAACCCAAGGATGCTTTACCACTGAGTTGTATTCCCAGCCCTTTTTATTTTTTGTTTTGTGACAAAGTCTCATGAAATTGCTGAGGCTGGCCTTGAACTTGCCATCCTCCTAACTCAGCTTCCCAAGTCACTGGGATTATAAGTATGCATCACTGTGTCCAGTTTATTGACTTGTTCTTTAATATTCTGCTTCATTTTCCTTAACTTAGTCAGTTCTTTATTTGTGTCTTTTTTGAATTCATTGATCACCTTTATGATCAGTTTTTTCAATTTCTTTTCCAGCATTTTATCTCTTTGATGAGTTCTATGAACTCAGTTACATGAGAGTTATGAACTTTTGGAGGAGTCATGCTGCCTTGTTTTTTCATGTTTCTTGTGTTTCTCTGTTGGAATTTGTGCATCCATTGCAAAGGATGTCTCTTCCACTGTTATGTGGAATATTGGTTTGTTGTGTAGTGTTGAGTTTAATTCTTGGTGGACTACATATTATACAGTTCTCCTGTGGCTTCTAGGGCTATGCTTAGTGGATTTTGACTCTCTGTGACCTGTGTCAGAACCTGAGGTACTTGCTTCCTCTGCAGGACTTGTATAAGTGGAACCCTTTTGCTTGTTCAGGTAGGCATGACAGTGGAGTATATGAGGTATACTCACTGGGGTTATTCTCATAGTCTATAGTCTTGTCAGCATTGTGCAGTCTGAGATAATTTGAGAGCAACCTATACTAGGGCTCTTTGGGGGCAACAGTTCTGTTATTTTTCTCTGTTGTTGTTGAGGGAGGTGATTGTTTGGGAGTGGATCTTTAGACCTTTTGTGCCTATTTGGGCTGAACCATCAGCTAGGAGTCTTTTTCCTCCCCTATTTAAGTTAAGTTATCCATCAAAATTTGAGCAAGACTAGGTTTTGGATGGAGTAAGGTACAATTTCTTTCAAGTGTGTTGGAGATAGAGCTCAACATCAAAGCACCCACCCAATATATTCAAAGTGCTGAGTTCAATTTCCAATACCACTTTCAGAGGAGTCAATAGGCCATCAGTGATAGTAACAACTTATAAGCAAACCAGATATAGATGTATTATAAAAACCTATTTAAGAATATCTACATTATTGACCATAGAGATGAAAGGGGCAATAGTAACATAAAACAGACTGAAAAGTTAAACATTTCATTAAAATTTAAAATCAAAATTAAAATTTCACTAAAATTTTAAAAGGTAGAAGGACAGAAAGACATAAGAAGAAATGAAGAGAGAAAGAAATAAAAGGAAATAAGATTGAGAAAGATGAAAAGAAAAAAAATTTTTAAAATAAAATTAAATTAAAACAAAATTTAAAAAATCAAAATGTTAGATAAAAGTATGCAAAAATAATGGAAAACAAAACAACATAGAACAAAACAGAAACAAATGGAAAAAACAAACAAATAAACAAACAAAATCCCACAAGGATTCTGTCTTGCTAAGATTTTTTTTTTTAAATGGAGACATTTATTTCCAGGAGCTCTAATTTTACTTTTGAAATTCACCAGGTATTGGGGGTAGGGGGACAGTTCAGTCAGCCTCAGCTGCAGTTGGTGTGCTCTTTCTCAGCTCCAGGTCAAACAAGGTACCAGTTAGGGTAGTTTGTAGGCTGAACTCTGCCCTCCTTGCCCACCTATGTGGGCTGAAGCAAAAATGTCCACAGCAGGTGCAACCATTCTTGCACATGGGACAGGGGCACAGCAAGAGTAGGAGCTGCCGACCAGCCACTTTCCTAGAGTCAGCAGAATGATCTAGTTTGTGCTCCCATGGTTCTGAGACCATGAGTCAGTGTTTGGAGGTGTGACAAGTGTCCCACCATGGCAGAGGAGCATATCCTCTGAATGCCTCTGAACAAGAGGGAGTGTCTGAGCCAATGGGATCTGTGCTAGGGTGGGGAGCGTAGGAACCAAGAGATCTGCTAGTTTCAGCCCAGTGCTTCTAGCCCCAGCCCCCATGAGAATCCACTCACAGCCGGTCTCTCTTAGTCACAGAAGCCAAACCACCAAGCACCTTCTACTTCCCTCCCACTCCAGGACCAAACTTCCCACTGCCTAGACTACTGAGTGGATTTGTGTTATAGTTATTTCCTTGGGACCAAACTGATGTTGGGGTGGGTGCCTGCTGAGCTAGGGAAGAGGTGACTGGATGTTGGAGATACAAAAAAAAAAAAAAAATGAAGTGGTCTGATCTCCCAAGCCGTAAGCACAGATGATAGGACCCTTCTTAAGATGGTTCCTCACCGGGGCACTGTATGAACACAGTGGGAAATGCTGAGAACTATTCCCCTGCACCAGCTTGCTATTCACCCAGGCTTCCTTGTCTGTTTCGCCTGCACATTTGTCAGGTGGCAGAATCTGCACTACTGGAGATCATAGGAATGAACTTTCAGCCAGCTGATAGGGCACTTCCTCTCCCCTGTGGAGCTGCCAAGTTAGTGTTGGTGTTCTATTTCTCCATCCACTATAAAAACCAATATGTCTGGGTTTCTTCTGGTCACTAACTCTCTATGGTGGCACTCCAGCACTTTCCTATGTCTCCCCCACCACCCACCTCAACATGCAGCTGCACAGTTGTTCGTTCAGATTAGTGCTGAGAGCCTCTAATGGGCCATCTTCCTCCTCTTAACTTCCAAATACTGAAAATATTCTTCATTTATTTTTAATGCACAAAAAGTGCAAATTCATTATTGCAAACAGATTTTTTTTTTTTTTTTTTTTTTTTGTACTGGCAGAGCTTCACACTTGTCTGTCTAGTACTTTGGCACTAAGCTACATTCCCAGACAGTCCTTTTTATTTTATTTTGAGATAGGGACTCCCAAGGCAACCTGGAACTTGCAGTCTTCCTGCCTCAGCACCTGGAGTGTAACACGGAGGGTATATGGGTGGGTTCTTTGTCTCAAAACTTCTAAGAATTAAATCCATGCACACAAAGTGAAATGAAAGTAATAGAACTTATTAGAGTAATAGAAAGAAAGCAGAGCTCCTCAGGAAGTAAGGGTCCCAAGAGTGGGATGCCAGTGGGTGTCTGTTGTCTAAGTTTTTGTGGGCTTGATCTGTCTCCATAGATGATTGGTGGGTATAAGATTTAGAAAGGGGGCCAACCAACTCTCTCTGTTTTGCCTTTTCCAGCAAATTTGGAGAAAAGTGATTTTTAAGCCTTAATCATCCCAAGAGTTGGGGTGAAGGTCTTTTGGCACAAGAGGAAGTAACTTTTGGGATGGTTGTGTCTAGGGGATGTTAAGGAACTGACCTTGTGGCTAGGAATAGCTGGGGTCATAAGTTTGATTTCCTAATCCACTCTTCCTCATTTTCTTCTTCAATACCCTTTTCCTAGCTGCCTATGGGTGATCTATCTTTTTGTCTCAACAGGTGTGCACCACCATACTTGGTGAGGTTTTTTGTTTTTTAAAGAGGAAATAAAATTTTTACAATTCCACCCTTCAGAGAGAAACACTGTTGACATTTTTGTTTATATAACATTATCATTGTTATGCCTGTATATAATTTAAATACAAACAGATCATATTGGACAGAACCTTCCCTGGGGAGTTTTTGTTTTTGTTTTTTCCTGGGCTAGGGATTAAACCTAGCTTCTGACATATGCTAGTGCTCTACCACTGAGCTACATTTCCAGCAGAACACAACCATCCCAAACTTGCTTTTTCATTCACATGTATTATATACATATCTTTTTTCCTTCCTTCCTTCCTTCCTTCCTTCCTTCCTTCCTTCCTTCCTTCCTTTATTCCCCTTTGTATTCAAGGTAATCAATTGTAGTTTCACCCTACATAGAGATTACTTTCTTCAAGCATTCCTAAAGCATTGGATTTCATCAGATTTCTTACATTTTGATCAGTGGTCTAAATCTTAAATTGTACATGTTTTATGTATTTAATTTTTTGTTTTTTAAACCAACAGGATGATTGACTCTCTATATTCAAGATTTCACTCATTTATTCATTCATTCAACAAGTACTTATTATAGCATTGTACTTTTTTTTTTTTTTTTTGGTACTGGGGATTAAACCCGGAGGCACTTTACCACTGAGCCTCATCCCGAGCCCTTTTTATTTTTTACTTTGAGACAGGGTCTTGCTAAATTGCTCAGGGCCTCACCAACTTGTGGGGCTGGCTTTGAACTCAGATCCTCCTGCCTCAGCCTCCTGAGCTACTGGGATTACAGGTGTGTGCCACAGAGCCCAGCATTCTTTCTTTATTCTACTATGTAACTCTTGGGTTCTATCCTCTTCACCTTTATTTTATTTTTTGCAGTGCTAGAGATGGAGCTGAGGGCCTTGTACATGGTAGGCAAGCGCTCTATGACTGCACTACATTCCTAGCCCTCCTACCTCCCTCTAAATAATAAAAAAGCTTTATCGAAATATATTGTTATATCATATAATTCACTCATTTATAGTATAAACTCTTTAGATTTTATTTTTCAAGACAGATATCCTTAAAATATCTAAAATTGGGAACTGTCTACATGAATCTAGATTCTGACCACCCTTTATATAGTTTAATAAGAAGATTCAATGCTAATTGTTTGTGGATATGTGTTCTGCTTCCAGAGCAAACAGTAGACACAGGTGCCTTCTTTTTTCTTTCTGTTACTGTTCTACAGAACTCCCAAAACCTGAAGCGTTGGTGTCTGTGTAGCAAACAGGACCAGACAAACAAATTTGGTGCCCTGATGAGCAATTTACCCAGAATAATTTCTCCAGTCACAGCTTTATCTTTTTATCCCCAAGCACAGATTACAAAAGCCCTGGTAGTAATTATCAAAGACTGCTTACCAAATTATTAGTACACACCCAAATGCTGCTTCTCTGGGTAACAAGTATAAGTTGTATTTTAACTCATGATATTTCAAAACATAAGGGACATTTACACTTTGGGTGTGTGTGTGTATGTGTGTGTGTGTGTGTGTGTGTTACTAGAAATTGAACCTAGGGCCTTGCACATGCTAGGAAAGTGCTTTACCAATGATCTACATTTCCAGTCCTTTTTAAACATTTATTTTGAGATAGAGCTCATTTAGTTGCCCAGTCTGACCTGGAACTTGTGATCCTCCTGCCTCACCTTCCCAAGCAGCTGAGATTATAGGCATGTACCATATCTGCTTATATTTATAAAACAATCATGTAAGCAAAAAGGAAGCAGATGTTGAACTTAAGGTAAATGCAGTTTATACTCTTTTATTTCTCTCCTTTGGAATAATTTGTTGTGGTGGTTGTGGTGCTGGGGAATCAAACCCAAGCCCTTGTGCTTACTAGGCCAGTACTCTACTACTGAGCTCTACCTCTGACCATTGAATAATTTTTAGTTATTTAAAAAACAATAACACTAATACATTTATACCTCAGAAAAATTTAAAAAGACACAATGGCAAAAGAATAAAAATTATTATAAACATTCATAATTCTGTTATCCAGAAATAGCCTGAATAAAGTTTTGGTGTTTGTCCTTCCAAATAATTTTTTGCACATATTGATATAAATTGAAACTGTGCTTTGAGGCTGCCAAGTATTTCATGGACCTCAAAGCAATATTGCCCGGGCTGTGACATTAAAGAAAACAGCTTCTTCAGTTTCGTGGAGCTCAGTTCCCAGTCTCCTGTCAGCAAGCCTGCAAAACACACATACTCTCTTTTATTTTTATTTTTATATATAGATTTTTTATTTTTTCACATACTCTTACCCACAAAAATAAGTGACATTTTTAGGATAGGGAGATCTTAAGCCAAACAAAATATTTCTCTCAGAATAAAATCTGTCACTCAGTAAGAACTCTTAGCTTCCTATATGGACAGGCAGCCTCTTACATTGTGAAACTCTCTGTACTAAAACATCCAAGTTTGGGGGATTCCATCCCGCATATTCAAATGAGGGATCAGTTCAATGCTTACATCAGAGATAGCCTCTTTAGAATGTTCAGATCAAAGGGGCAATCAGCCCTAGACATAGATTCAATAACTGCCAACAAACTTGTTGACAGATTCCTATGCTTTTATCTTCTCAATCTGGGTTTCAATTGCCAAATTTCAATAAAAATACAAGTTCAAGGTTCTTGCTTCTTGATTAGCAGTCTCAACTCCAAATCTGGTTCCTCTGAGGAGTGTCTAGAGAAGAGGAAGAGATTGGGGAGGGGGGACTTACCATTTCATTCTCTTTTCTTGTTTTAAGACAGAGTACAGATTTATTGAAGGTGAAGGTAGCACTCTGTTAGGTAGAACTGAGTGGGGTGAGTGAGCAAGAGAGGTTCAAGGGCCTCTATTTAAAAAATTCTTGAAACAAATATAAAATTTAAAGTTGTTGCAATAAGAATATATTCATACATTGGTCACATAACTTTTAAAAATAAAAACTACCAACATCATTATCAAAAAAATGACAGTAGAGACCCTGTCACAAATATGTTGAAGCATTCAGCACCAAAACTTTTTGTGGCAGCATGATACAGTGGGAAGACTAACCCACAAGGCAGCACACCTAGCTCTGTAACAACTGTGCAGCTCTTAGGTTCATCATTAAATCTCTGTTTTCTTTCCATCCAGTGTGGTTTGGAATGTGGCAGCATCTTGGAACTCCACCATTCTGTAGGCTATATACCTTTCACTTGAATGTTCTGATTGTAAGAATGTTATATTCTTTTATTTCTCCAAATAAAATCTAATCTTCTCTGAGTTCCCTTTTAATGGGTTGAGGTAAAAGTCAATTGTCATTTTCAGATTTTCCTTCCCTGCTTCAGGGTTTTATTATAGTCCCAGGGTCACTGTGTGGTCCAACTTCTAGGAATGGGCCCTCTGGTCTCTATTTGATACAAACCACTATTAACTTCTTCCCTGTCCAATCCTCAAGGTTTTTTGAAGGGAGTTAGTTCAACTTCTTTTTTTTTATTTATTTTTTTATTGTGAACAAATGGGATACATGTTGTTTCTCTGCTTGTACATAGAGTAAGGCATACCATTTGTGTAATCATAAATTTACATAGGGTAATATTGTTTGATTCATTCTGTTATTTTTCCCCTTCCCCCCCACCCCTCCCACCCCTCTTTTCCCTCTATACAGTCCTTCCTTCCTCCATTCTTGCCCCCCTTCCTAACCCTAACTCTAACCCTAACACTAACCCCTCCCACCCCCCATTATGTGTCATCATCCACTTATTAGCGATATCATTCATCCTTTGGTTTATTGAGATTGGCTTATCTCACTTAGCATGATATTCTCCAATTTCATCCATTTACCTGCAAATGCCATAATTTTATCATTCTTTATGGCTGAGTAATATTCCATTGTGTATATATATATATATATATATATATATATATATACCACAGTTTCTTTATCCATTCATCAATTGAAGGACATCTGGGTTGGTTCCACAATCTGGCTATTGTGAACTGAGCAGCTATGAACATTGATGTGGCTGTATCTCTGTAATATGCTGATTTTAAGTCCTTTGGGTATAGGCCAAGGAGTGGGATAGCTGGGTCAAATGGTGGTTACATTCCAAGTTTTCTAAGGAGTCTCCACACTGCTTTCCAGAGTGGCTGCACTAATTTGCAGCCCCACCAGCAATTGTATGAGTGTACCTTTCTCGACACATCCTCGCCAACACCTGTTGTTTCCTGTATTCTTGATAATCGCCATTCTAATTGGGGTGAGATGGAATCTTAGGGTGGTTTTGATTTGCATTTCTCTTATTACTAGAGATGTTGAACATTTTTCCATATGTTTGTTGATTGCTTGTAGATCTTCTTCTGTGAAGTGTCTATTCATTTCCTTAGCCCATTTGTCGATTGGATTATTTGCATTCTTGGTGTAGAGTTTTTTGAGTTCTTTATAGATTCTGGAGATTAGTGCTCTATCTGAAGTATGATTGGCAAAGATTTTCTCCCACTCTGTAGGCTCTTTCTTCACATTGCTGATAGTTTCCTTTGCTGAGAGAAAGCTTTTGAGTTTGAATCTATCCCAGTTATTGAATCCTGCTTTTATTTCTTGTGCTATGGGAGTCCTGTTGAGGAAGTCTGGTCCTAAGCCGACATGTTGAAGCTCTGGACCTACTTTTTCTTCTATAAGATGCAAGGTCTCTGGTCTGATTCCGAGGTACTTAATCCATTTGAGTTGAGTTTCGTGCATGGTAAGAGATATGGGTTTAGTTTCATTCTGTTGCATATGGATTTCCAATTCTCCCAGCACCATTTGTTGAAGAGGCTATCTTTTCTCCATTGCTTATTTTTGGCCCCTTTGTCTAGAATGAGAAAATTGTATTTATTTGGGTTTGTGTCCGTGTCCTCTATTCTGTACCATTGTTCCACCTTTCTATTTTGGTACCAATACCATGCCGTTTTTGTTACTATTGCTTTGTAGTAGAGTTGAAGATCTGGTATTGCAATACCCCCTGCTTCACTCTTTCTGCCAAGGATTGCTTTAGCTATTCTGGGTTTTTTATTCTTCCAGATGAATTTCATAAGTTCTTGCTCTATTTCTGTAAGGTACATCATTGGGATTTTAATTGGAATTGCATTGAATCTGTATAGCACTTTTGGTAGTATGGCCATTTTGACAATATTAATTCTTCCTATCCAAGAACATGGGAGATCTTTCCGTCTTCTAAGGTTTTCTTTAATTTCTTTCTTTAGTGTTCTGTAGTTCTCATTGTACAGGTCTTTCACCTCTTTTGTGAGATTGATTCCCAAGTATTTTATTTTTTTTGATGCTATTGTGAATGGGGTAGTTTTCCTAATTTCTCTTTCTGAAGATTCATCACTTATGTATAAAAATGCCTTAGATTTATGTGCATTGATCTTATATCCCGCTACTTTACTGAATTCACTTATGAGATCTAAAAGTTTTCTGGTGGAATTTCCTGGTTCCTCTAAGTATATAATCATATCATCAGCAAACAGGGATAGTTTGAGTTCTTCTTTTCCTATTCGTATCCCTTTAATTTCTTTGGTCTGTCTAATTGCTCTGGCTAGAGTTTCAAGGACGATATTGAATAGAAGTGGTGAAAGAGGGCATCCCTGCCTTGTTCCAGTTTTTAGGGGGAATGCTTTCAGTTTTTCACCATTTAGAATGATATTAGCCATGGGCTTAGCATAGATGGCCTTTAAATGTTAAGGAATGTTCCCACTATCCCTGTTTTTTCTAGTATTTTGGGCATGAAGGGGTGCTGTATTTTATCAAATGCTTTTTCTGCATCTATTGAAATAATCATGTGATTCTTGACTTTAAGTGTATTGATATGGTGAATTACATTTATTGATTTCCTGATGTTGAACCAACCTTGCATCCCTGGGATGAAACCCACTTGATCATGGTGCACTATCTTTTTAATATGTTTTGGGATGTGATTTGCTAAAATTTTGTTGAAAATTTTTGCATTGATGTTCATTAAGGATATTGGTCTGAAATTTTCTTTCCTCGATGTGTCTCTGTCTGGTTTAGGTATCAGGGTAATATTGGCTTCATAGAATGAGTTTGGGAGGGTTCCCTCCTCTTTTATTTTATGGAATACTTTGAGAAGTATTGGAATGAGCTCTTCTTTGAAGGTTTTGTAGAACTCAGCTGAGAACCCATCTGGTCCTGGACTTTTCTTTGTTGGTAGGCTTTTGATGACTTCTTCTATTTCATTACTTGAAATTGGTCTATTTAAATTGTGTATGTCCTCCTCGTTCAGTTTAGGCAATTCATATGTCTCTAGAAACCTGTTGATGTCTTTGAAATTTTCTATTTTGTTGGAGTATAGATTTTCAAAATAGCTTCTAATTATGTTTTGTATTTCAGTCGTGTCTGTTGTGATATTTCCTTGTTCATTCCGAATTTTAGTGATTTGGATTTTCTCTCATCTTCTCATTGTTAGTGTGGCTAAAGGTTTATCAATTTTGTTTATTTTTTCGAAGAACCAACTATTTATTTTGTCAATTTTTTGTATTGTTTCTTTTGTTTCAATTTCATTGATTTCAGCTCTGATTTTAACTATTTCCTGTCTTCTACTACTTTTGGTGTTGGTCTGTTCTTCTTTTTCTAGGGCTTTGAGCTGTAGTGTTAGGTTGTTTATTTGTTGAGTTTTACTTCTTTTAGTGAAAGCACTCCATGAAATAAATTTTCCTCTAAGTACTGCTTTCATAGTGTCCCAGAGATTTTGATATGATGTGTCTTTGTTCTCATTTACCTCTAAGAATTTTTTAAATTCCTTCCTAATATCTTCTGTTATCCATTCATCATATAATAGCATATTGTTTAATCTCCAGGTGTTGGAGTAGTTTCTGTTTTTTACTCTTTCATTTATTTCTAACTTCAATCTATTATGATCTGATAGAATACAAGGTAGTGTCTCTATCTTCTTGTATTTGCTAACATTAGCTTTGTGGCATAAAATATGGTCTATTTTAGAGAAGGATCCATGTGCTGCTGAGAAGAAAGTGTATTCGCTCTTGGTTGGATGGTATATTCTATAAATGTCTGTTAAGTCTAAATTATTGATTGTGTTATTGAGATCTATAGTTTCTTTGTTCAATTTTTGTTGGAAGATCTGTCCAGTGGTGAGAGAGGTGTGTTAAAATCACCTAGTATTATTGTGTTATGGTCTATTTGGTTTCTAAAATTGAGAAGGATATGTTTGACATACATGGATGAGCCACTGTTTGGGGCATAGATGTTTATGATTGTTATATCTTGCTGATTTATGCTTCCCTTAAGCAGCATGTAATGTCCTTCTTTATCCCTTCTGACTAACTTTGGCTTGAAGTCCACATTATCTGAAATGAGGATGGATACTCCAGCTTTTTTGTTGAGTCCATGTGCATGGTATGTTTTTCCCCATCCTTTCACCTTTAGTCTATGGGTGTCTCTTTCTATGAGATGAGTCTCTTGCAGGCAACATATTGTTGGATCTTTCTTTTTAATCCAATCTGCCAGTCTATGTCTTTTGATTGATGAATTAAGGCCATTAACATTCAGGGTTATTATTGAGATATGATTTGTATTCCCTGTCATTTGGTTCATTTTTTAATTTTATTTATTTATTTATTTTTTTGACACAACTTGGTTCCTCCTTTATTTGACAGTTCCTTTAGGATAATTCCTCCCTTTGCTGATTTGCTTCTTTGCTTTTTATCTCTTCCTCATGGAATATTTTGCTGAGAATGTTCTGTAATGCTGGCTTTCTGTTTGTAAATTCTTTTAGCTTTGTTTATCATGGAAAGATTTTATTTCATCGTCAAATTTGAAGGTAAGTTTTGCTGGGTATAAGATTCTTTGTTGGCATCCATTTTCTTTCAGAGCTTAAAAAATGTTGTTCCAGGCCCTTCTAGCTTTTAGGGTCTGGATTGAAAAATCTGCTGATATCTGTATTGGTTTCCCCCTGAATGTAATTTGGTTCTTTTCTCTCACAGCCTTTAAAATTCTGTCTTTATTTTGTATGTTAGGTATTTTCATTATAATGTGCCTTGGTGTGGGTCTGTTGTAATTTTGTGTATTTGGAGTCCTATAAGCCTCTTGAACTTGATTTTCCATTTCATTCTTCAGATTTGGGAAATTTTCTGATATTATTTCATTGAATAGATTGTTCATTCCTTTGGTTTGTTTCTCTAAGCCTTCCTCAATCCCAATAATTGTCAAATTTGGCCTTTTCATGATATCCCATAGTTCTTGGAGATTCTGTTCATGATTTCTTACCATCTTCTCTGTTCAACTTTGTTTTCAAGGTTAAATATTTTGTCTTCAATATCTGAGGTTCTGTCTTCCAGGTGTTCTATCCTATTGGTTATGCTTTCTATGGAGTTCTTAATTTGGTTTATTGTTTCCTTCATTTCAAGGATTTGTTTTTTTTTTTTTTTCAATATCTCTAACTCTTTATTGAAATGATCTTTTGCTTCCTGAATTTGCTCTGTTAACTGTCGATTGGTGCGATCATTCAATGCCTGCATTTCCTCTTTCATCTCATCATTCAATGCCTGCATTTGCTCTTTCATCTCATCGTTTGCTTCTCTGATCATTTTAGTTATGTACATTCTGAACTCCCTTTCTGTCATTTTTCTGCCATGCTGTCGTTGGATTCTATTGATGTAACATCTAGATTTGTTTGGGGCATTTTCTTCCCTTGTTTTCTCATATTGTTCAGGAATCAGTGGGTCATTAAGATATTGCAGATTTCCTCTTTTGACTTATAATGTCCCTGAAGATTGCTAGTATATCCCCTCTTATTCTTCAGTAGCCTGAAGTCTTGGAGGAAGTTGATAATGCGGTGCTCCACAAGGAAGCTGCCTCTCTAGGGCTGGTGACCCTCAGGTGGGGTATATCCCCTGATAGTGGGCAGAGGTGCCCCACTTGTTGACCAATGATCATTCAAAGGGGAACTAGGCTGCGGGCTGAGGCAAGGCCTGTTTGTGCCTGTGTCTCTGGTTTTACCATCCTTGTGGGAAAACCTCACCCGGCAGGGAAGACTCACCCAGTGGGGAGGTCTCGCTGGTCAGTTCCCCTCCTAGAGGTTCCCCTCAATCTACAACTACCGCCTGGGCTGGGCTACCTTCCTCTGCAATGTTCCCAGGGGCCTGGACCTACCTCCTGGGCCTGGGAGCCTCACCCTTCGCAGGCGAGTCTCCTTAGGCTGCCTCTCCTCAGAGAATCTGCCCGCAGTCCTGGAATCTTCACTCCGCCCTAAGCGTGTCTCTGTGCGGCTCTTTCACCAAGAAGCCGCCTAGGTCCTGGGACCCTGCTCTGCACCTAATCGCCTGGCTATGCGGCCCCTCCTCTGAGCTGCCACCTGGAGCCCCGTACAATAGCTCCGAGACCCAGAGACCCACCACACACCTCTTCCTCTGGACAGCTGCCCTGTATTCCGACGCAGTCACTAGGAGTCCAAGCAACTCACTTCGCGTCTCCTCCTCCCACCAACTGCCCGGAGCCCTAGGCAGTCACTCCGAGTCCAAGTGACCCACCCTGTTCCTCCTCCTCCTCGGGGTAGCCCCCCGGGTGTTCAGGAGTGGTTGCTCGGAGACCAAGCGACCCACCATGCTCCTCCTCCACGCAGGCCACCTGTGTTCAGTTGCGGTCGCTTTTAGTCCAAACAAATCACCACTCGCCTCCTCCTCTGGCAACCGCCTGTGACTCTGATGCAGTCACTCCTACACCAAGCGACCCGCCACGCTCTTCCTCTTCCTCTGGGCAACCTCCCAGTGTTCAGAAGCGGTCGCTGAGTCCAAACAACTCGCCATGCAGCTCCTCCTCAGGCAGCCGCCCGGAGCCCCAGTGGTTGCTCCGAGTCCAAGCGCTGTGCTGAGCCACCTCTTCTACAATGTTCCCAGTTGTCCGTGTTTACCGCTCCAGTGGGGGCAGGGGCGTCTCGCTGAGCAACTCCACTTCACAAAGTTCCCTGCGTTCTGGGGCTACCGCCCCATCCGGGATGCCTCCCCAACAGGAGAGACTCACCCGGTGGCTTTGAGTTGGTCCCAAGTCTCTCACTATCTCCTCTTTTGAATCCTGCGTCCTAGAGCAACATGAAATGCAGCCGCCCTCTAGTCCGCCATCTTGAAACCCCTCAACTTCTATTTACTTTATCTTGGCCATAGGATCCTTTAACAACCCTCCAAGTCACTTCACTTTAAGTTCAATTTGGAAATGAGTTCTCTTAAAGTTCATTACTGCTTTGCCTTTCTGTGCTCTGTTAATATTCTAAAGGCCTGGAAGCCTGCAAATTCCAGTTTCCAGACTCCCTCTCCAGCAGGCTCCTGGTTAGGCACTAATAGTGCTAATTGGCACTGGCAGAACTTTGACGACAGAAGTGGGGAGAGGGATTCACCTATGATTTCAGTTTCTGACTGTCTTGGGCAGCAATGATGACATTTGTTGCACTAACAGTGTTGCCAAAGTTCTATCCCTGTTTGGGGCGATACCTGATGAGAAGAGCCAGAGCAGACTCTTACAGTGTCTCCACCAGCACAGTGCCAGGTACAGGCTTCTGAACACCAACTCAGAGGCATCAGCAGTTTCTATTCTCTGGGTATCTCTCTTCTTGCTTTCTGTCATCCATCACCCCTGCCTTCCCTACTGTCTTTCTTCTGTTACTTTCATAACCAAATTCTTGAATCAAATTTTCTCCAAATGACACACTTAGCATATATATTTTTTTTCTTTTTTTTTTCTTTTTACTGGATCCTAAGTATCACCCACCCCTCATATTCCCTTGCCTAGCATCCTTAAGCCACCACATCATAGGTCTGCTTACTTCTTATAGGACTCTGTAAGGGTAAGAGGCTATCCCTGCTATTCTCAGATCCTATAAAACTCTAGTCAGGATTCTTGTGACTTCAAATACAAGAAATCCAATTGAAGACAAATAGAAAATGTATTATCAGACTACACAAATGTGAGTCATGGAACCCTATCTCTGGGATGTATCCAGGTCTTCAGAACTACCAATGGGAACATTGCAGGCATCTGTAATAGTTAGCTAACTATTGCATAACAACCCACCCTTATAACAAACATTTATTATTTTTCACAAGTTTATGTGTTGACTGGACAGTCCTGCACATCTAGGCTAGGTTTGGATGACCTCAAATAGGCTTCTTGTCTCTTTGGTCAGCTTGTGGGTTGGCTAGGATTGACTTGTTAGAACGACTTTGGTTGGGGCAACATGGCTGTGCTCCTATCCCTCCAACCAGCTAAGAAAGCATGATCTCATGGAATGGATAGGTCAAAAAGAAAAAGTGAACATGTATACTATAGTTGGGATCATGAATGTCCCCCAAAGACCCATGTGTTGAAGGCTTGGAACTTTTAGGAGGTGAGGCATAGATCACTGGGGGCATGTCATTGAAGGAGATGCTGTCACCTTGTCCCCTTTTCTCTATATTTTGCTTCCCAGCTACCTTGAGGTAGCAACTTTCTCTGCCAGATGATCCCTCCATGATGTATTTCCTCTCCGCATGACCCAAAGCAATGGGCCAACCAATCATGGACTGAAACTTCCAGTACTGTAAGCTAAAACAAAACTTTCCTCTTCTTAAGTTGTCTTAGGTATTTTGTTACAGTAATGGTAAGCTAACAGAAAATTGGTATCAGGATTAGGACTATTATTTGACTATATCTGAGATGATTGGAATTGGTTTGAGTTAGGAATTTGGAAAAGTTTGAAGGAATGAGCTAGAGAAAACCTAGAATATTGTAAGCATAGATTAATGCACAATTCTGGTGAGGACTCAGAAGACCAGGATGTTGTTAGAAATGCAGTTGTAAAGATTATGCTTATGAAATTTTAGTTGGAAATAAGAATGCTTGGGAATTTGACTAGAGGTCATCCATGTTACATTATGGCAAAGGATTTGACCTCCTTTCTCCTTTCATCTATGTCCTGAGTCTTTGTGGGAGACTGAATTTAAAACTGATAGACTAGTTAATCTGTCAGAGGACATTTCAAGGCAATTCAGCATTCAGTCAACAGCAGGCATACTTATTGGTTGTTTTTAATCTGGTTTATAGTGAAAATCAGAAGCAAAATGTACAGAAAGATTTGAAAAATTTGCAGTGTGGTAAGAAAAGGAGTGATTGAAGGTGTAGCCAAGGAAGATACAGTTGCTGAAGAGATTAGCACCATTAGATGGAACCCAAGCATTTTGTCATAAGGTATAAAGGTATGAGCTTGTTTCAGATATTTTCATTTGTGAAGAGAGTCCTAGGCACTTGAGGTACACAGAGTGCTGCATTGTTCAGCCATAAGGACACTCAGAGGCCCCTGAAACGATGGTTCAAACAGGTCCCAGGATAACTTGTCCTGACAGCAGATCTTGGTGTCATCCAATTGATGCTGGTTTTTTAGGCTTGCAGAATGCAAGATTTATAGGGTGATGGAGGTTTCCATTGAGATATCACTGACTTTCATTTGTTTTTCTTTTTCAGTACTGAGGTTTGAATCTAGAGTCTCACACATGCTAGGCAAGTGCTCTACCTTTGAGCTATATCTCCAGCCCTTTCCACTGAGATTTCAAAGGAAAGTCTGGAAGACCAGGAATTGTGTGGCAAGGTTGGAATACCTGCAAATAGAGCCTATCAGAATGATGCCTGAAGCTGTGGGAGTGAAGCTGAAGCAAGCAGTAGAGACTCTCGGAGGCTATAGATGCCAGAAAAATGGAATACTTGCTGAGGGAAGCCACATGCAGCTAGCAGAGGAAGCACAACAGAGTGGCCAGGTGGACTGTAACCAATAAGGCTGTAATGGATGCCCAAGGCCTTGGGAACCCACTTTCCATTATAGTGTACCCCAGATGCCAGACATGGAACATTAGTTCAACATTTTTTTTTTTTTTTTTTGCGGTACTGGGGATCGAACTCAGGGCCTTGTGCTTGCAAGACAAGCACTCTACCAGCTGAGCTATCTCCCCAGTCGACATGGAACATTAGGATTTGAAGTTTGTCCTGCCCTGCTTGCTTTCGGTCTTGTATTGGTCCTATCTTTCCTTTCTATGGCTCTATTCCTCCATTTTGGAATGGGAATGTTCATCCTGTATCATTGTATCTACAAGTAGGTAACTAGTTATTTTGATTCTTGCAAGGACTCACAGATATGAGTTTGCCTTTAATCTTAGATGAGATTTTGAATTTGGGGTTTTGAGCAATGTTAGAACTGTTAAGACTTCTGGGACTCTTTGAGATGGACTAAAATGTATTTTGCATTGTAAGAGGGACATGAGTCACTAGAGACCAGGGATGGGATGCTATAGTTTTGATTGTGAATGTCCCCCAAAGGTCCATGTGTTGATAGCTTGGTCCCCAGCCCATGATACTATTGGGTTGTGGTGGAACATTTTAGGAGTTAGGGCCTAGTGGGTTAGGCCACTGGGGGCATGTCCTTGAAGGAGATGTTAGGATGCTGGTGCCTCCCCTGCTCTCCTTTTGCTTCCCAATCACCATGAGGTGAGTAACTTCTTTTGCCAAATATTTCCACCATGATGTCCTGCCTCACCACAAGCCCAAAAGCAACGGGTCAACCAACCATAGACTCCAAAACTGTGAGTCATAATAAGCCTTTCCTCATTCTAAGTTACTTATCTCAGGTTTTTGTTATAGTAATAGAAAGCAAACTAACACAATGTTCAAGGTTTCTTGTGATCTAAGACTTGAATTGCTTCTCTTTCACTTTTGTCAAGTCAGAAGAGCAGCCCAGGTTCAAGTGACGGGACATTACACTTCACTTCTTGATGGGAAAGAGCTACAAAGTCATATTGTAAAGAGAATGGCATATAAGAAGAAGAGTAAAGAGGTGGAGTCCGTTATTCAATCTGTCTGCTATAGGATCATGGGGAATTGTGTATTCTTTTCTGGGAATCTTTGTTTTATTTTCCTTTCATTAAAGACAAATTTTCTCTTACCTGATGCCTGTGATAGAAAATGGCCATTACTACCAGCTTCCAAGTTATATTTTCAGTGTTTAGAAAGCTTGTCAGGCTAAAACTGAAAACTCAACCTGCCCCTTACATACTGGACAGGATCTTGGTGGCTAATCTGGAGAAAGAATTGATCCATTTGTGGATCAATAAACTATGGTCTAGAGAACAGCGTCAAATTGATCTTTCCACTCTTTGACACATGAATGCAAGATTAGAGAGTGCCTACTAGGGAAACAGAAACACAAAAGGTTATTCAGATAGTGCTACAAAATTTACAAGTGGTTTCAGTGTGTATTCAAATTTTTAAGGAGAAATATTCTTTTGTAACTGCAGCTTGGGTAATGAGCAAAGGAGGAATATTGGTTAGTATGATGAACAAGAGCATGAGAACAAGACTTCCTGTGTTGATATCTCCCATGTGCCACATTATGACTGTGTGACCTTGGTCAAATTTTTTGCCTCCTTTCGGTCCAGTTACCTTAGTAGAACTAGGAAGGAAATGATTTCTACTTTGTAGGTTGTTGTAAAGATTTAACTAGAAAAGACCTAAGATTTGTATTTGTGTGTGTGTGTGTGTGTGTGTATACACATAGATATAGATATAGATATTCATACACAGTAAATGTTTAAGTAGTGGTTCTGTTATTACCATTGAATAAAAAGTACAAACCACTGAGTTTAAAATTCAGTAGTATAACACTTGTGATTTCTATTAACCCTTAATAGAAATTAATAAAAATTATTAATTAATTTAATAAATTATTATTAAATAAAACTGTTAGGTTTATTTGCTAGATAATGCTAGAGATATCTTATATGAAATTAGCTTGAAATTAAATTTACCATAGACTGGGTTCAGCAACTCATGCCTGCAATCTCAGGGACCCAGGAGGCTGAGCCAGGAGGATCACAAGTTTGAGGCCAGCATCAGCAATTTAGGGACGTCCTCAGCGATTTAGTGAGACCCTGTCTCAGAATAAAAAATAAAAAGGACTGGGGTGTGGGGGTGTGGCTCAATGGTAAAGCACCCCTGGTTTAATACCCAGTACCAAAAAACAAAACAAAACAAAACAAAAAACCCAACGACCAACAAATAAACCCCACAGGATACCCCCATTGGAAATCTAGATACTTGTTTATCATCCTTTTAATCATCTTTTGAAGTCTTTCCCCTGGGTTTTTAATGTATGTTCACAAAAGTCACAAAAGTTTAAGTAAAAATATATAAAGACCAAGAAGGCCAATCTGTCAGGAATAGGAAAATGAAGTTATCAACCATCAGAAGAATAGGGACCAGAACATAATTCTGTCATAGGTTATTTTTTTTTTAATTTCTTTATAGTTTTAGATGGACAGAATGCCTTTAGTTTATTTATTTTCATGTGGTGCTGAGGATTGGACCCAGTACCTCACATGTGCTAGGCAAGCACTCTACCACTGAGCTATACAGACCCAGCCCATGCCATAGGTTATTATATGTCAGAAAAACATAGAATACTGCAGGAAAAAAAGTTATCTCTATTTTTATCTTCTAATTTCACTTAAACTGTCACACAAAGCCCAGAAACCTAGACAAGTTAGTAATTGTAAGCCCAATAGTCTTTGCCAAAATGGAAAAGAAAAATATTTAAATATTGAAGGATTCGTTATCACTAATTTAAGTCATACAACATAGAATCATATGGATAGTAGTTTAAAGAATGCCAGATCAGGAATGTATTTTAGAAAAAAAATAGAATTGTCTATTAAAAATATTAAATTTTTTTATTATACTATTTTTGAAGGTCATATTGTAGTAAACAGTTTCAAAGTACATGCAAGATGTTATTGAAATGTATTAAAATAACCTCTTCTGTTTTATTAACCACACCTACATTCTTTGTGCATATTCACATAGGAAGTAGCTAGAATTGAAGGCAGGCAATTCCCTTATAATCTTATCAAAAATAGAAGCCCATAGTTGTAATGACTCACTTGTTTCCTTCTGCTTTCAATCCTTATCTTGGGACCACAGATTGCATGAAGTTGGTAAGTCATTGTACATCTTTTGTGAAGCACCTTGAATTGTTATGGTGTGATAATAAACTGGTCATGTTTTAGAATTCCTAAACAAAGCTAAGTTTGACTGAGTCATTTAATGTAACACTTCATACTGTGGAGGACCTGCAATGAGTCACTCAAAAAAATCAGAGCCAAGCATTGAATAAAGAAAATAAATTAATTTAAAGAAGTGATTTCCCTATAGTAAAATCTATTTTTGCCATTCTTTTCTTCACTATAAAATATACAAGCTGGGCGTGGTGGCATATACCCATAATCCTGGTGGCTAGGGAGGCTGAGGCAGGAGGATTGCAAGTTCAAAGCCAGCCTCAACAATTTAGCGAGGGTCTAAGTAACTTAGTGAGACCCTGTCTCAAAATAAAAAATAAAACAGGTTGGTGATGTAGCTTAATGGTTAAGTGACCCTGGATTCAATTGCTGGAAACAAACACAAAAAAGATGAAATTACTATGAATACATAAATTCTAGGTAAACCTGATGCTTAGAGATTTTACTTTTTTTTTCTATACCATCCCTGATTCCCAGTTTATTTTTTCTCTGCATGTAGTCTAATTGAGTGGTTTAAAACTATGAATAATGTCAGTATGGGTGTGGTTCCAACTGATATTAAGCCTGGGACAACTGATTTGATCATTAATACAATGTTAAAATGTGTGCAGTGAGTGTGGCAGTAGACTACTTTTAGTTGTTCCCCAAATCTATTTTCCACATACTCTATGTTAATAAAGATAATGGTATTCATCTGGGCACAGAGCTTCCCCAAATCAAGGCTATTTTCTTAGCCTCCCCTGCAGATGGGTATGGCCAAATAATTCAGCTCTGGATGATAGGATTTAAGTAGAAGTATGTATGATTACCTCTGGATTTCCGTGTGAGAGAAATAACCCTTATTACCCCCAAACCCACCACCCGCCTGCATCTTAATCAATAAAGGGATAGTAGGAGGGACAATAAAGTGAATTCTTTGTCATTAGGTATGACAGAAATAAAAGTCCATAAGAGGGAACTGACCATATGTCAGTCTGTAATTAGAATGACAGTCCCGAGATGTCGGTAGCATACCAAATTGCAACAGAAACAAATTCATTCTTACAAGTACAAAACATATGGTGCTTGCTTGTCTACTGGGGGTTTCACATATTATAATCCCGTGTTCTACTTCTGTGAAGGTGAAAGATGAGAATTGAATCCAAACCATGGCAAAAGAGATTTGTATTATAAGGAAAAATTTAAATATACTAAAGATGATAAAAAGTGAAAAACCTAAATAAAAGAACTTACTTTGGGCTATATTTGAAGACAGAATAAACAGCTGCAACTTTAAATTCTAATGTCTTCAATTCTCTTCCTGATATAGAGTTATGTGCCTATTTAAAATTATAGAAGCACTTTTCTGTGAAAAAAATACAGTACTTATTCTTATATCTTGCTAGTGAGCATTAACTTGAAAAAATAGAATTCACATTCAGATGTAAGTAATTCTTAAGGGAAGCTAAAAACAAAAACCCACTGGCTTACATTTTCATTTTTGTCATGTAAAAGATAGTTAACTAGATGTATGTTCAATAATATCAAACCATCCAGTTAAACTGTAATTTCTAAGTCATTTTACAGGTCATGCATAGGACAAAGATTCTTCCTTGCATACTGTAAATATCTTGTTTAGATCATCAGATAAGATTGTCTATAATTATAGGTTTCTTTCTTAAATTTACAAGATTATCAGCCACAACACACATTCACCCCACCAGTCACGTTAATCAAGTCCGAAAACCTCAGGGCAAACATCATTGCAATCAGTTATCATGCAGGCCTCAGGGACAAATATGCTTAAGCAAGTCTTAATTCTCTTGGATATGAGAAAAGGAACAATTATGGCTTATGCAAATTCTTGACTATCACCATCTTCTTTCATTAGGAAAACAAAATGAGGCAATTGATGAATTTCTGCTAATCCTGCTAACCCTACAATGACAGCAAAATTGATCCTAAATTTTCTATTATTGCCTGAAAAATGTTTTCCAGAACAGCCATATTTCTTTAATAAACACTTATATCAGGGTAGCTAAATCCCAGAATTTTTCCTAAGTTTACAAACATATAATCAAGACCTGAGAACCATACTCTCATATGTTTTGACTCTTTTCTGTATTCTAATTTTATTTATAGTCCACTCACTGTGAATAAAATAAAATTAAACGGAATAAAATAGATCATCACTGTAGCATTTCTTCCAATATCTTAGCATTAAAGTATTTATTTATAAAAATTATTTCCTAGTAAAGTGTGATGCAGCAAAATGGAAGATGGACAAGGGGTTAGGAGATATGGATTCAATTTCTGCCTTTGACCAAATTTGCAGTGTGACTTGGGGGAGTCAGGGAGTTAACATGCATCCCTGTCTCACGTGTGCCAGGAGGAGGATTAGACTAAAAGATCTCTAGGATATTTTTCTCTAATTTACAATATGTTAAAGGTATAATTTAAACAACCGTTTAAAAATATTTACTGGTATACTCAATTTATGTAAACATCCCTGGTTTTTGTTTTAAAAACTATTAACCTTAGAAATGGTAGCACTTATGGGACATTATTAGTGGGAATGTAAAGTAGATATTTGCTGCTGTTTAAAAATATTAAATATATATATATATATATATATATATAATTTCTTTAAATGTATGTTTGGATTGAATGCTATTATTTTATACTTGAGAATTTAAATATAGTATTAGTAATTATAATGTAAAGTTACATGTGGAGTAAATTAAGCAAGTCTATAAATTCATTTCTAAAGCAATATTTTTGTGTAGTATTCTGTGTGTTTCACAAACTTCACTAGTATGTCCTCAGATTTACCAATGCTTCACTTTTTAGTGAAGAAATTTAGCATTATAAGAACCTTTATTCAGAGTATTGGAAACTGTAGAAATCAAAACATTACAAGGATGAGCTAGATTTCATTATAAAAGAAATTTGGACATTAGTCATTTTTGTAGCCCACTGTGTTATTTTTTGTGTTCAGAAACCATTAGTTTACCTTCTCAGAACCACTCTCCTTCTAATTTCTACTATTAGGTCCCTCCCCTGCCCCACAAGCCACTCATTCTGCCTCTGTACCATCGTTTAGTAGAGTAGTTCACTCTGACCTTTCACCAGCTGCCGCACTGAAACATCTCAAGGCAGCAGTCTGTCTGACTTCCACAAAATTTCTCTTTTGGTTGGTTTTACTGCAGAGCATTCATCCTTTGTCTATAATAGATGTTGTTATTTATGTTTTATAATTAGCATAGTTAATAGACTTTATACAAGTTTCAAATTTTCACGGATTTCATCCCAATCACATCATCAGTTCACATGTTTTCTTCCCGGACCCTCAAATAAAAGCAGTTACCTAAAAGCTGACATAAATCAAAATCAGGCGTAAGAGACCTATAATTCATTGAGTTTGCCTCAGGATTTTTATTAACACTTTCTTAATTCTCTGCTGATTTATATTGATTTTACAATTCTGCTGAGAAGTGTCAAATTATTTAGAAGACAGGGTACAGTTTCATCAGCTGCTAAGTGAATATGAATAAGGAAAGGAAGAACTGTAATTTAAGGAGAACCCTATTTTTATGCAGATTTTTATTCAGACTGACCACCCAACAGATTTCTTCACTATTCTGAGGAAAATCATAGGATCATAGTTGCCTGACTTTGGTTGATTGATATGGAAATCAGGGATAGGTAAACTTTAGGTAACCCAAAACTGTAGAGGGTTAATAATCTAGGGCATTCTGAGTCATGTGTAGCTTGAAACTAGAAGCTGAGCAATGATTAAAATAAGCAAAATTTTTGTGATGTAGAAAAATGTAGACAAGAAAAGAAAATTAGGTAAGCAGAAAATATGTAGACAAACATTGTTAGAAAGCATGCCTAAACTGACATCGATTAGCTGTTTTTGTTCCTACACTTACCAGATGTACTTGCAAAATATACTTCCAATTGGTATATATCATATTTTAGGTGAGACAATCATAGTTCAAACACTGTCTTGATTTAATCACATTCTGTTGGAGAAGCTGGAGAAAAATCAAATTTTGGGGTCTTTTCCTTTAAAAACAATGTCTAATCAATTCATAAAGAAGAGAATTCAAAATGTTGAAAATGATGTAATATGAACCATCTAATTTCCAGACTCGTCTTTAAATTATTTGATCACTCTGTTAGCAAATGTATCACATTTAATTTTAAGATAGATTTTTTGACACAGTACAGCTATATTCTGCTAGTGAAAGCAAATTATTTAATAACCTGTCACCAAATTCTTTAACCAATTCATCATTTAAGATTAAAGTGCTAAATGCTCATTCTATTGCTGGGTGGGTTTTCTCCAATATAACCTGAGAAATCTTACAGACAACAGACAAGATTCTTCTAGCTTTGTAAATGCGTCAGTGTGTCAGTATTAAAATTCCTTGCTTCCATTGAATTATTCATACTACTGTCATCCAATTAACAATTCTGCCTTCATTTTGTTACATCAATTCATTTTTATGTCACATGAAAAATTTGTAATAAATGAGTGATGTTGGATTAGTTTTATCTTTAAGGTCCTTTGTAATACAAAAGTTCTACAATAAAACGTTAGCATTTTTTTAAAAAAAACCTAACACTTTGGTGCCTATATCTTTTTGGGGGGTGCAGGTGGTACCAGGGTTTGAACCCAGGAGCGCTTAACCACTGAGCCACATCCCCAGCTCTAGTTATTTTTTATTTTGAGACAGGACCTCACTAAGTTGCTGAGACTGACCTTGAACTTGCACTCTTCCTGTCTCAGCCTCCCTAGCCACTGGGATTTCAGGTGTGTGCTGCCATACTTTGCTTGTTGCTTATATCTTAAAGAACACTGTTAATAACCACATACCTTCAGGGACTATATTATTTCAGTTCTTGTTACCGGCTGGAATTTAAAAAAAAATTTTTTTTTAGTTGTAGATGGACACAATATCTTTATTTATTTTTATATGGTGCTGAGGATGGAACCCAGTGCCTCTCACGTGCAAGGCAAGCGCTCTACCACTTGCTACAGGCCCAGCCCCACCAGCTGGAATTTTTGATGTTTCTGACATTGCTTGAAATGAAGGAACAGCTGGCCTGTTGCTTAGACATCCTTGGATTGCCCAGAATACTAATTAAAGAGGATTTCTTTTTAAATACAGAATTTTAGCTACCCCTGTAAGGTGATTGAAATTGGTTTGCAAGCTACACAAACTTGACACAGTTTGTACGAAGAAAGATTCAGTCCGTTTTGTGATTCCAGCAGAATCATGGAAAGTGTAGATCTCAAGTCCCACTCTCTGGTCTTATAATTTTGAATAATAAATAACTACCATGGTACTAGAATTTTGATTTAATGATTTTATTCTACCTCAGATGATAAATCTTCTTCACTAATTAAGTAAATGTCTGGATACTTAGGGAGGTTTAGGACTAAACATGGATATAATAAAATAAATCAAGCCCATGGTATTTAAGCTTACATAATCATTAGGGAAATGTGTTTGTTATTTAATGAGAAATTACACTTGTGATTTTCATTTGAAATATGTATTTGGTTTAGATGTGTGACATAAGCGAAAAAGTATAATAGAATTGAATAATTGTTAAAATTATTTTGGAAATTTAAGAAAATTATGGTTCACATTTTTATAGGTATAATGTATTAGATACATGAGAGTTATATTAGAAATGAGGAAGGCCTTATTTGGGTTGTGTATTTGTGCAAACATTTGAAATGCTTGCAAAAAAATACTACATTAAATTTATCATTTAAAATGTGGCAAAATGGAATTTTTTTTTTTTTTTTTTTTTTTTTTAATAGTTGGAATTGAACCCAAGTCCTTGTTTGCTGGGCAAGAACTCTACCATTAAGCTACATCCCAGTCCTATATATAACTAAATATTTAAATAGAAATACTTAAGTGATTTTAATCTATTCAAATGAGTTAATTGGATTCATGTTCAATTAAAAGAGCAAATAAAATAAAGTTTTAAAGTGAGTATTCTTTTCTTTTTGGTGTTGGGATCAAACCCAGGGCCTTCTTTTGTGTGTGTGTGTGTGCGCGCGCACACACACACACACACACAAAACATACTGCGATTATTTTTATTTTGTATAAAACAATAAGATTTTTAGGTGGAAGATGTGGATGTTGGACTCAAGGACTTAAAAAATCTCTAAAAACAGGGGATGTAGCTCAGTTTTAACCACTTGGCTAGTATACATGGGTGGTTTAATCTTAAGTACTGCAAGGAAAAAAAAAAAGTTAAAACACAAACTCTAGCTTTTCTAAACACAGACTAAAGCGTTCAATCCTTAAAATTGCACATTTTCCTTAAACTGTTCTTTACCAACTGTTCTTTACCAAACCCTTCCAAGCCTGGTGAATTTCAGAATTATCTTCCCCCAAATCCAGCTGTCAGTGATCCGTTGTTGCTTTGAGCTTTTAGGACTCTTTTTCTCTGCTTCATTCCTTTTAGACTTAACTGTAATGCTCTTTCATTCAGAACAATATCTCTTTTCCCACTTGAAAGGAATATCTTTGCATGTTTATACCTTCTGGTATAGTACTAGGCAGACAATTGTTTGCATCAAATCTTACACTGGGTGACTTAGTGTATTTCAATAACTCAATAAATTTTTTATTTGTAACAGCTTTATTGAGGTATAGTTTTCAAGCCATAAATTTTTTCCCATTAAAAGTGCACAATGCAGTAATTTTTTGTAAATTTATAGAGGTGTTCAACCCTTGCCATAATCCAGTTTCAAAACATTGCAATCACTGCCCCAAATTCCCTTGAGCCTGTTTGCAGTCCAACTCCATTCCTGATTTTTTTCCTCTATACATTTGCTTATTCTGAACACTTTGCATAAATGTAAACCTACATATCACACAATATGTAGTCTTTGTGTCTGTTTTCTTTCACTTAACATTCTTTAAATTTTCATCTATGTTATAGTATATACATAGTATATATATATATTTTTTATAGTATATACATAGTATACAAAGTATACGTAGTAATATATATCAGTATATTGTTCCTTTTTATTCAAATAATATTTCATTTTATGAATATTGTACCATTTTGTTTAGTCATTCACCAGATGAAGAGTATTTGGACTGATTCCATTGTTGGCTATTATTAATAAAGCTGCTAAGAACATTTGTGTATATGTGTGTGAATATGTGAATATGTTTTCATTTGCTTGGTTAGATTCTTAGGAATGAAAATGTTGGGTCATATGGTAAGCTTATGCTTAATTTTTAAAGAAACTGTCAAACTGTTCTCCCAAGTGTCCCTGCCATTATATTTCTACAACAATAAATATTCTGAGGCTTATTATTTTTTTCTCTAGACTGTGTTGGTTTCTGTAATTTATAACACAAATATTTTTATTTTTTATTTTTTATTGCTACTGGAGATTGAACACAGAGGTGCTTAACCACTGAGCTGCATCCCCAGCCTTTCTTTATTTATATTTTAAATTTTGATACATGTTCCCCTACGTTGTTTAGGGCCTTGCTAAGTTGCCGATGCTGACTTTGAACTTTTGATACTCCTGCCTCGGCCTCCTGAGCCGTTGGGATTACAGGCATGTGCCACCACACCTGGATAATCTTTGCATTCTTAAGAGCTCATAGTCTAATACAAATGTTTTGTATTGTCACAGACTTGTTTTCTTTGGCCCTATAGAAGATAGGAAGTTGTAATCACATAATTATATTATGTGATTATATTAATTATAAGTACATACTTATCATCAGTATTTTCATTATTTTGATTTTAAGAGACAATTATCCCATATGACAAGAATTCTAAATATAATTATTTTTACTTGGGGGGGCAGCAATTCAATGATATAATCAGTGACCATTGCTCTCTGAACCTATCCCTTCTGGTATCTTTTCATTAAACTTCATTCTGGCCAAGGAAGTTTTCAATATAGTTGTTGTAGCTCCAGGAATTGTATCTTCAACCTATTGTCTTTATAGTCAGAGAAGATGTAGTTCTCCTTACTGTTTCTCTTTTTTCTCAGGATCAAAATCCCTTCCCCAAATCATTCCCCACAGATACTTTCTCCTTTATATCTGGTTAACTGTTACTGGGTCATATGCCAATTCCTAACCCAATATGTATCAATAAGTGAGCTTAGACCAGTGATACTCTATACCTAGACTTCATCACTGTGACTGATTTGGTAATACAAGTCATATTATTTGGATCTCATTATTATCATGATTCCTTTGATAACCTTTAGAATCCATGTTGGGTGTATTACTTGAACTCTCAAAGCCTCAGTTTCCCAGTCTGTAAAACAAAGGGACTGGAGTTGAAGTAGGGTCAGAAAAATCTCTGAAGAATCTTCCAGTTCAAAAGACTCATCAAAGTGGAGTTTCTCAAAATTATTTCTTTTCCATTCCAATGGATCTTTTTCATTCCAATGACCTTAGTGCCATTCTTACTTGATTCCTACAACTGCAATCCAAATACAGAAGAGAAATAAAGAAGACATTTTTCTTCTCCTTTATCTTCAGTCAAATTCACTTTTTTCTCCATCTGACTGTCCTTGGAGTCAATTTTCTACTATTTTGGATCTGAATATACTCCTATTAAGAAGTATATTAATTATATTAATATATTAATGCACTAATTAAAATACTACTAATAATAGAAAAGATCAGTAGGGGATAGAGGAGGGGAGGGAAAGGAAAAGTAAAGGTGAAAGAGATTGATCAAATTATTATCTCTATGTATGAATATAGCATAATGAATTCAACTGTTATGCATTATTATACTGTACCAATTTAAAAATTCACCTGCTTGTGGTGGAGATGGGTGGGGTGCAGGGGACAATAGCATTGAAAAAATTGGAATTATGGTCTTCGATACCAAAACCTCCAGGTTTAAAATGTCATTGGGGTTGACTTATCTGCTATTTTTAAAGCACCATGATACTTAAATATTCAGCTGCTAATAGGACAGGTGTCTGATGATCCTTAGAACAGTCCTATAAAAATAGAACTTCAGCCTGGAATATATTCTCTAGCACAGTCTCAGGCAATAACCACAATAATTAAACAGATACCAGATAGTTTCTTTTCTGTCTTTTGTTCTTTTTTTTTTTTTTTTTTTTGGTGAATGCTAATGCAGCATGAGGAGACTTCCATTGCTTCAGAAAAAAATAAAAAAAAACTTGGTTAATTCTTTGGTATTAGAGCCTTGAGATCTAACTTTGGGGAAATTTTCCAGTCTACTGGAACAAGGGTAAGGCAAAAATACTGTAGCACTTGTAAACATTCCTCATTTAATAAATGATTTGAAAAAGACAATTTATTTAGCCAGTCCCATCCTGACGGACGTTGGGTTATATTCAGTTTTTTGTTTATTACCAACCATTTTGCAATGTGAAGTTACACTGCAGGTTAGCAAAGCTTCAGTACTTATGGGGTATATACAGTCTTCTTTTTAGTATTGTTAGATTAACTACATGTGTTTCTTGCTGTCAAAGGACTCATCACCTTGGTAAGTGTAGCTGACTGGTAGTGAGTTGCCTGCATACAAGAACCCAATGCAATCTCCTCTCCTTCTCCTCCTCCTTTGCATGTGTGTGTGTGTGTGTGTGTGTGTGTTGCTGGGGATTCAACCAAGGACCTTCCACATGCTGTATCACTGAGGCACATCCCAAGCCTCACCTTTTCCTATTTCCAAATTGCTACTTCACTTAAAAATTCAGTATTCTCTTTCTGATAGGTTTATGGATGGTAATCCCTTTGGTGGTCCCTTTATATCTCTTTTTTCCTTAATATATGTTTTTAATCTGTAATTGATACATAATAATTGCACATAGTTATGGGGTACAGTATGATATATAGACATACCTGTATGTCTGTATGTCATATATGCAATGTGTTATGATCAGAGGATAGTAATTGTCATACCAATCACCTCAAACATTTTTTATTTCTTTGTGATATTAGCATTCAAAATCCTATTAGTTATTTTGAAGTATCCAATTAATTATCATAAACCATAGTTACCCTACTATGCAACTGGAGACGATATGTGAGCTCTACCACCTTTGAAATAATGTATCACCAATATGAGAAAAAATTTGGAGGCACAAATATCATTATAATATGTAATGGGCAAATGAGGAAAGATATGCCCATGAATGAAAGTCCTGTGAATATAAACCAAATGTAGGTAAATATAATACAATATATAACAAATATAATCAAATAATGATAATGACACTAACAAGATTTCAAATGTACTCACTAATATATTTTAATACATAGTATCCAATCCACTTAGATTATTGGATAAATAAATAATGCTTTGGAAGGAAAACTTTCAATGCTTTGGAAGCAAAATTTTGTTAGTGTAATTTCAAGGAAATAAAGTTAAACCTGAAGGGTTAAGAATCACAGAATTTTAGTGCTAGGAGAAAATTGACTGTTGGATCAAGTGATTCTTAAAATTCATGGGTCTTAAATCCCTTTGAGAATCTGATAAAGGCAATAGTCCCTCTCCATAGGATATAAATATTTATAATATAATTTTGGAGGGTCCACTGATGCCCTGAAGCAAAAAAATGGCCCTCTCAAGCAGCCTTTTGTTGTATTTTTCAGCAGCTTTATTGGGATATAAATTACATACCATATACTTTAATGCTCAATTTAATAACATTTAGTAAATCTTCAGATTTATATAACCACCATCACAATCTAATTTTAGAACATTTCCATCACCCTACAAACCAGTCTTAACTCTATTTATAGTCACTCCTCATTGCTATCCCCAGCCTTAAGCAACCACTAATTTACTTTTTGTCTCTCTATATTTGTAGGGTAGTTTTAAAAACATTTTCCTTCTATCCACAATGAAAACAATATGTGAACACACAATTCATTAGGTGCATAACAGCCTCAACAGAAGTTTACAGAACAATACTCTCTTGTTCTGTGTAATGTTCTTACACATTCATTCATTATAAAAATTGATTTTATGACCAACCAGTGGGTTACAACCCCAGTTTGAAAAACTGTCCTACAGTGTCTACCGTAGATAAAAAACACACCAAACCCTAAAGTAGATGGCTCCTATTTAATGTCTGAAGAAAGAGGCCCAGAAACATGATTAGCCCCAAGACAGGTGCCAGGTGGTAACAGTCAGGATTAGAATTTAGTTCTGTTTTGTCCTAGGTCAGTTCATTACTTATTCTACTTCTGATTTCCATAACCTAAGAACACATACAAAAAACATTTATATAAGTCACAAAAAAATTGCTACATGATCAGGAAAAAAAATTATTTAATTTGTTAATATAGTTTCAGGCAGGAGAGAGAAACTTGATTCTTTCTGGGGAAGGTGGGAGCACGGACATCCCAGTGTTGTGGGGTTGCTCTGGATCACAGTATAAATGCCCTCTTGTTGCAAAGTGACCTAAAGCATGCTTTGAGTCACAGCCTGAGGCTAATTGCCCTTCACCGTGTTCAGGTTATTAGAGCTGAAGCCAAACAGCCTTTCCACGGAGACGTCTCCTGTGGCTCTGTTGCCCTGGAGGTTCTGGCATTAGCTAGGATGTTTATAATCTTCTGCAGTGACTCTGCAGCCAGGCTAGAGCTCCTTCATTTACTTTCCAGAGTGCCTGCAGACTGTCACCCCATCTGTATTCTGAGCACATGCCTACAAGTGCATCGTCATTCCTGTTTGCCTCTGCTGCAAGTTGAAATGTTAGCTCTCCATATAATGCTGAATATTCAGTGTGAAAACTGTGAAACCTATTACTCGCCATCCATACTTTGGGAAGCAAGTGGCAAATTGGAAGGTGACAGTAGATGCTAGTGCTAAGAATTCAGGTGTTCAGCAGACAATCACAAATAGCTGAGGACAATTGAGAAAAGGCTTTTCAAGGAATGATACAGTCCCCATTCTACACTCCTGATTGAAATTACTTAACAGGGCACCTGGTCATTCTCTGTTGAATGATGAAATTCAAACTTTTAATCATTATAGTTCACAAAATGAAAGAGAGAAGGGAATATTTTATATGTATGAAGGGCCCCTAAACACCTTCCTCCTGAGCTTTAAATGTGGTTATTTTCCAAAGTAGATGAATGAAAGACAGTGGGAAATTTTCAGAGCAGGTACCTGGTTCTTTGTCAGGAAAATGCATGACTAACCATTTTGTCAATCAAGGCAAGTAGGAGTCACAAAGATGAGATTCCAACTCAAATTCCAATTCTAGCAGGAAGAAAAATGGAGCTAAGGGGAAGTAGGACAATGTGTTCTATCTACTTGCCAGAGTGCAGAACCAGACATTTGGGAACTAAATGCAATCTAACTTGAGTGTGAAGGGACTTGGAGAATGGGGGTGGGGCAGCATGTAAAGCTCTCATAGAAAATTGAGTAAATAAGAAAACCAGGAAATAAAGGATTGAGACAAGGGGGAAGAAAATTGAAATGTGTCAGGGGAATAAAAAGTAGAGGAATGTGACAAGAGGAAGAGATGAAATCTATTCTAAAGAGAGGCAAACATAATAAATGTGAGCCTCTTCTTACAGAGCAGTGCGTTGTAGTTTGGTCTTCCTTGGAGAAGAAGTACTGTGCGCACTCCTGAGAATAGCAGTGAGCTCCCCCAGAGGAACCAATATCTGCCTCATGAGAAAAAAGAGTGGAAGAATGCACTTGGAGGAGAGAGAAAGAAACAATATGAGACAACAAGTAAAATGCTGACCTGAGGAGGTTTATGAATCATCGCAGAAGGCTTTAAGTTTTGGGAGAAATTAACCTTTTTTTCTTTTTCTTTCCTTTCCTTTCCTTTTCTTTTCCCTTTTCCCTTTTCTTTTCTTTTCTTCCGCTTTCCTGTCTATCCTTGTTGCTGGAGAAACAAGGATATAGGGAAGAAAAACTAACATATTTGATTCATAGGAAAATTGTCATTTGCATTTTTTTTTCTTTTAGTACTGGGTATTGAATCTAGGAGTACTCTACCACTGAGCTACATCCCCAACCCTTTATTTATTTATTTTTAAAATTTTCAGACAACCTCTTGATAAATTGCCTAGGCTTGTGATTATTCTCCCTCTGCTACCAACTAGCTGGGATTAAGGGTATGCCCTGCTGCACCTGGCTGTCATTTACTTTTTCCAATTAACTTCTGTGACTTTGGATTAGTGATTAGGATTTAAAACATAAATAGGGGTTACTAAGATGGAATCTGAGAATGGGGAGTCTCTAAATTGTGATTACAATTAATAATGAATTTTAAGCTAGGCATGGAGCACATCTTATTAAAACAGAAAAATGTATTTACACAATGTAGCATTGTATGATGTGAATATGTTGGCTATGAAGAGAGGAGGAAGAGAAACACCCAGATTCACCCTCTGGTGAAGGGTTTGGTGACATGAAGGTTATGGGAACTTCTTAGGCTTTGACAAGTTGAAATTGGCAGGGGAACTAAAAAACACTTTAAGCTTTAAACATTCATTCCTTATGTGATATGGATATAGAGAGTAACATGATGAGCCTAAAACCAAGAACAAGCCTGAATTTGGATGTATTAGTCTGTGCCAGAGATCCTGATTGGAGAAGTATACTGGCCAGGGCAGAGGAGGAGAGGTAATACGTGTCAAGATGCTACATATGTGGAAGGATTCCTTCTTTTCGCTGGTGCAAGCACACTGCAGAGCAGGAGAGGGGATGAAGAAAAAGAAAGGCATTCCATCATTTTACACGCAGAGTCAAAGTCATCTGGTGAGATGGATAAAATGAATAATGCATTCCAGATGCAGATTCTCAAGTTGTCACAGAGAAAATAACGGTGGTGCTGGAGAGTTTCAGCAAGCTAGTCATCACTCTGGATAACTTGACTGAGGTTAACCAACTCCAGCTTTGTTGACAATTACATTCAACAAAGCCAGGCAATTCTACAAGTCAGTGGTACTATTTGTCATTCAGCAAGGATAATTTGATGCCTTCAGCCCATTTGAACAGTATTTTCTATGTGGAGAATCATGGCTAATAAGAGGTTGCAACTCCCCCAAGCTCTCAATAAAATTTGTATCTGATAGTTAACTAAAACAATAGAAATAATCAAAATGTTATTTTCCTAATTTAGTAAATTCTCTTCTATCACTCAGCTTCTCGAGTCTGTTCTCCCCTTTTGCCCTAGTAAAGGAGGAAGAATTATGATTTTTCCATTCGCATTATATGAAATGCAGAAGATGGATGAGAGGAAAGGCAATGAAGGAAGGGGAAGGGTGTAGGTGACATGGCTCTTCAAAACAGTGTGATAATAAGGAGATGAAGTGCAGAGGTCAGTTTGACTGTAATTGGCGCTAGGTTGCCTTAAGAAGAGAAATATTTGGAAGTCAAAATGTGGATGCCCTGAGCACCAAGCTAAGTTGGCTGAATCTTATATTCAAGATGTTGGAAGTCTCGAAATGTTTGGGCAGGAAGTGTTACATGAGAATGATTTTTGGATGTCCTAATCTAGTTGTCATAGCTAGGGTCAATTAAAGGGCCAAAGGATTCTGCAAATAGGAATGCCAGATATAAGTAGCATAAGCACAAGATGAGAAAGGCCTGAGCTAGATGGATGTTAGTGGCAATGGAAAAGAGATTCTGCAAAGGAAGAATTGTTAGGATGTGGTAAAGGAGAAAAGGGAGAGGCGATATGCTAATGTTTTTAACCCAGGTGATCAGGGTAAGGAAAGAAAAAATGAAAAATGAAATCATTGATATACAACTTAATGGTGATGGCAGAAATTAGAAGTGTAGTAGTTCAGGAAACAATCTGAGTTGAGGGAGGGCAGAAGGGACCAAGATTTGGAACTAGAAATGTAAATTTAAAATTCATTTTCATAGAGTTAGTAGATGATGCTAGAGGAATATGAGTTTTTACTAAAACATTCGTGCTGTTAGAACTATTTTGCTATATTTTTTTCATTAAACAAACATGGTTTAAAGTAGTTTTCTTCATGTTCTCCATGCCTTTATTATAAATCAGGGTTCAATTGCAGTCAGCAGAGTCTAAACTGTTTAAGCAGAAATGCAGTTGTCTAAATTATCAATCTGCCAAAAAATTATGGAGGAGGGAGCTAAAGACTCTAAGTTGAGCTATAAGGAATGACCCTAAACCTCAGTACAGACATGCATCAGGTGGGCTGAGCAGCCCTTTCCACCAGAGCCAGGAAGTCCTGGTTCAGGAGATTCTAGTTATTTCTACTGACCACAGTACAATGCTGTCTCTGACACAGACCTCGCCAGGAAAATGTATACTGAATCCTGCCTTTCTCTCCATGTGAGTCATTCTGAATAAAAATCCAAAACCCTGAATTTAAATAGATCAGGATATATGTGCATATATATATATAACATACACATATAATATATAATATATATTAGCTTTCTAGCTTCTGCATGGTAGAAGGGATTTGGCATGAATGTTAAATAAACCATTGCACAATGTCCAACACAGTACCTCAGTTTTATTTTACAGTAAATATATAGGAATCAAGTTGAAATTTCAGTTTGTATTATTCTCTTAATCCCACAATGATACTGCAACCCTGATCTTTCTCACAATATTGTGTTCTTTGTTGCATTGTTAGTGTATTCACTATAAAGCTACTAGTTGAAGGCTGAGATTCTGAGGTTGTATCAAGGCTCAGTGGGAAAGCTTGCCATAATTGACTAATTATTTCCACTTGGGTGATGGACAGGGAGTGGACAATATACCATCTCCGTTGTAGATCTTTGCTTCATAAGTGATAAACTTATTGTTCTGTCACTATAAAATAGAAGAAATAGACACTCTAACATTTTGGTGAGTAGTTTTCTACCAGTAGATTTTTACTAGTAGAAAACTGCTAGTAGGATGCATATGGAATCCTAAGTACCCTGACTGTATTATGTTACCCTATTTTATTTTGTAACTCTAAGTTTATCCAGTAATTTCCCTCTACTTCCTCTGTGACTCATCTGCTGGTTTTACCCTTGCCTTTTCCTAAGCTGCTGTATAGAGGAATCGGGTCCCTTAGAACATGCTTTTGGCAATGGGAAGAAATGCCATCAGGACTGGCCAATGTGTGTGTGTGTGTGTGTGTGTGTGTGTGTGTGTGGCTGGGTATTGAAGCTACAATGCCTGCACTGAGCAAATTCCAGTTTTCAAGAACAGGAGAATTTCTGGCCTGAGGGAATGAGCTTTTTTACTGTTACTGGGAGGGATTTTCACTTTTCAGAGACTGATAGATTGAGTCTTAGCTTTTCTGCATGCTTTTCCCGGCCTCTTTACATTCATCCTTCAAAGTCACCTTCTCTCTGACATTTCTTTGATAACTTCCTCTCAACCCCACTCCAGACAGAATTGATTACTCTTTTCTCTGTACTCTCATATTACACAGTACATACTCTGTTGTGGCAAATGAATTTCAGTTTAGTTATTTACATACATATTTATATATTCAATATGATCTACTCAAAGGCAGAGATTGTCATTTAAAAATCATTATTTATTGGATATTTTACATATATTATTCATCCAGCTCTTAATAATAAATTTAAGAGGAAACAGAGGCTCAGAGAAGTCAAATATCCTGTTCCATTGTAATATAAATACCTGGCAGAAACAGGCTGCAAAATTTTATATCTATACCTAGCATGCTGCTTGGCAACAGGTACGTGAGGTCAATTAAATGAATAAACTGTATGCTACAAATTACAATAAATCCTTTTGTCCATGGGCTGCAGACAAGTCCTGTCAGTTACTCTCAAAACTCTGAGAATGCTGCAGACTTTAATTCAAACCAAATCTCAATACCTAGTAGAAGGATATATCACAAAACCAATTTAACAAGAACAATGCAGTAACCAATTCACTTAAGGTCATTCTTAGAGCCTGACCCTCAAAAAGATGTGATCGATTCACATCACAATGGTTAAAGATTCTACTTAAAATGTTAAAACCACAGTATCAGAAACATACAAAGAGTGAACAAGAAAGGCAGCTTTTCTTCAAGGTAAGAAGTCAGTTTGTCATACCCCATCTTCAGATAGAAGATTCTCTTTTACTTAAATGTTAAGACCTCCAGAATTAGCTACACCTTCTTTCGTATTCTCTTATTACATGGTACACACTCTCGACTAATCATTATTGATCATCAGTTTTGGGTACCACTATCTTTCATTTGCCAAAGGAGTTACATGTTATGATTGGAAAGAATAAAGACATTTTTACAGTTAGAATGGTTTTAGGTCAAATAATTTTTGTCTCTAGCTTTATTAATAAATGGTAGTCAGATGTCTGTTATTTTTTGCTGTTATTTTCTGCTCTGAAGTGGATTTTTCCATCACTAGGTCTTCCTCTACATTTACCTTCAATAGAGGTAGAGGCTGGGAGTGGCAAAGTGCTTTCAGGGTGCTGTGTTGGGAATGCTGGGCTTTTAATTCCCCTGAGTCCATGAGCTCACCCTGTTTCCATGTGTGGTGACACATGTGTTGGATCCTGATGGAAAAATAGTTGGGTTTAAGTGGAAATAGTAGGGAGTGGGACAGCTGCATTTCAAAGCTTTTCATTTCCTTTTCCTCCACATTCAGCAAGTGGCTCACAATAGGGTTACTGAGTATATAGTGCTGTATAATTTCCTCTTTCCTTTTCTTTTCTTTTTTTTCTTTTTTTTTCTCTTACTAATTTGCTGCACCATTCCTAATCTTAAACACCAACTAACATCCCAATGTCTTTTAGGTTATTAGTTTTACTTTGCTTAAAACATTTTTTTAAAAATATCTAAGCTCTTAGAAATTCTATTTATATATCCTTGTCTTTTTTTTAAGTTACTTTTTTTAAAAAAAAATTTGTTCTTTGGGACTACTTTCCAATGTGGTCGTCCATTGTGAAATTTATTTTCTTTTTCTGTTTTTGGGAGAGGGCAGAGAACTGGGGAGCAGCACTGTGATATGTGATGGTCTTGTGGCAGTGGGAGTGGAGAGATTTAGTTTCAGATTCTAGCTCTACTTCTAATTAAGTGACTGTTTCAGAAAGTTATTCAAACATCCAGAGTCTGTAGAAGAAGAAAACTGAAGGCTAACCAGATGATCTTAAAATTCTTCCCTGAAGAAACAAAAAATTCTGGAATTTTTATCCATCTAGTTTTAGAATTTTTTTTTCCTGGTTCCCCAGAAATTGAGGGAAACAGAATTTGGAGGAGGTACAAAGTGTGAACAGAACTATTTTTACATAAGAAGGATTTTTTTTTAACCATAAACACATTCTACATTGATTTGGGTTTCTGTACTTTGTGAATCAAATTCTTCAAAATTATCTGTAGTTCACAATGTATTTAGAACCATTGGAATATAATTAGAGCCACTTAAATGACTCAGATGCACCATTTAAATGTCTTTGGAATTATATTAGTGTATTGAAAATAGGGCCTTAGTGAATTCTTAAGAAGAAACAGAGTAACATTTTAGGAAGAAACTTTCTAGACTGGGTTAGTCTGGGAATTTGTGCTCAGGAGTCTAGTTTCTACTTCCCTTTCCTCTTTTATTTTTATACTTTACTACTTACCTTCAACAAATTGGTTCATTTCCTTGGGCCACAGGTTGACCTCCTTTAGGAGTGATACTAGTTCAGAATTACCTAGAATTCAAAGGTTACCAAGTTAAACTCTGTAACATGTTTTGAGGTGGTCTGATAAAAAGGAATAAGGATAATATCTTGTTTTGCTCTCATTTTCCTCTTTATGCTATTAAAAACACTTAATATGAGAAATGGTATTTCTGTTTTCTATGTAGACCTTTTGAAAATCTTGATAGCAATAGCAACATTTTTAAAAAGAAAAAATCCATCAGTCATTTATCAAGTATATGCATTAACATTATTATTAAATTTCAAATAATTAGCATTGTGGGTTTTTTTTCCTTCTTTTAGGCAGTATCTAATTTCTTTTTTGCATCTTGGCGATTAAAGATATCCCATATCCACTAACAAGAGGGTGACTTCACTTGGTGCCAGATAGAAACTCAAGTTTTCCCCAGAGAGTTTAGATTGTTTCATTTTGTGTAGCGTGGATCAGAGCCTTTCTCAGTTTTATAAATGTCCTTTTACCCTAGACATTTATTCCCTGGCCTAGCTGAACCATAGGCGTCCTCTAAAGTTGAACAGTATCCATAATTGATAAATATAATCTGCAAGTAGATATAACAAGTAATAATCTGGAGGTTCTGTTCTTTACTTTTGGCAGTGGAATTTCAAATCCACGTGTCTTTGCAGATTAAATATCTCTTGCAAAGAATAATTTAAAACATGAAAAACTTATTTTGCTTTGAAATGGTCAGCATGTGAACTAACCACATTATTGTCATCTAGATTCTTTGCTGTTTCATTTTTCATATTTTAATGCTGCATTATAATTGTACAAAATGTTGGGATTCGCTGTTACATATTTGTACATGCACACAATATAACAATATAATTTGGCCAATATCATTCGTCAGTATTTCCCCTTGTTTCTTTTTTTTAAAATGGTTTCAAATGTTGCATCAATGTTCTGCTAGGTCAGTAGGAAGGGCATTTTACCTGCTAATACATGCCAACACAAGGGTGGATCTTGGTTTTAAAGGGGCCTGCAGCTTACATAATATTGTGTGTGTGTGGGGGGGTGGGATTCCTTAAATAAAAGAACAGAAAGTAGGTATGATAGTGATCTATATTTAGAAAAAAAATCACACACACAAATTTGAAAAAGCTGACATTTACCCTTGGAAACAACAGAACATGTAAACTCAGAGAACAGGTATTGAGAGTACATTGCCCAAATACCTGGCTCCTGGGCTTCGTGCCTTCTGGACAGGGGTCCTGTCATTCTTTGTGGTTATTTCAGAATGATAAGTTGACTGAACTGTACTTTTCCCATCTCTTTTTCCTTTCCCATCCTAAGCCCCCTAGCCAAACTCTGACAAAGCTAGCTGTGCCTTCAGTGTTCTCAGTTGGGTTGTAAGTTACCAAATACCCTGCAGAGAAGGACCCACTGCAGGTCCCAAATGCCCTCCTTCACTTAAGTGTCTTCATTTGTAGATGAAGGGTTTGGGTTCTAGTAGCTTGCTATTATCCCCAATTCTCAGAAAACTGAAGCTCATGAACTTATCAAATTAATGCCTAGGAGATTTGGGAACCATGGAAAACCACTTTGCTCCTGGAATCCACACTCTCCTTTTCACAGGGTTCACAGTGAGTTCACAGTTGATTTAATTCCCGAATTCCCTTAACTTCAAAAATGACAATTTTAGTCCTAAATTAAAAAGGAATAAAAAAAAAGAAATAAAGACAGACTAGCCCACTTCCTCCTTCAGTCTGTGTTCCCCTCCCAGATGGGACTTTCTGGGGAGGTAGAAGAAGGGGGCCGCCTTTCTGGGCCAGCTCAGCCTGGCAGAGCAGGTTGCTGTGCTCACAATGCTCTGGTTCAGGTGTTCCAGATGTGTAGAGGACCCACAGCCAAGGAGCAGGAGGAGTGCTATCCAATTGACTCAGAGATCGGAGGCCAAATTGCTTAGGAGACTTCTCCTGGGTGCTGGTGACTGTGGGTGACTTTGAGGAGCTGCTGTTAAGTGGAGTGGAAGAGACTGAAGGAAGGAAAGCAGAATTTTCCCTGATTGTCCTTGACAATCCCACTAAAGAAAGATTCCATTCAGTGGCCAAGACCCCCTGGTTCCATGACACTCTGAGATTCTAAAGCAAAGTAAAGATAGTTCTACTGCAGTCAGAGCTGATCCCGATAGTGAGATAAAGAGGAGGAAAAGGAGCAATGGTATAATGTGAAGAGAGAGGCTCGTGGTCCCACAGAAGTCTGGTGTTACCTTTCCTCCAGATCTAACACGTCACAGAGCCCACGTCCTGTGACATCATCACCACAAATTCCAGGATGAAGAGCTAGGATGGCAACTTCCCTAAAGATGTTGCCCATGACCACACAGACCATGGCATCTGCAGTAAAGGCCAGAGCACAGGGCAAGAGGGGCTCAGTCAGCACCACTGCAAATGCACTGAAGACCCTAGCCAGGGGTTCGACCAAGCTGCTCAACTGCCAGTCAACAAGGTTTTCCAGGTGGAGAAGCCCCCCTTTGCAAGTGGAGGGTGACAGCCGGTCCCTCTGGGAAATTGTGGATCCCAATTCCAATGGTCAAATTCCTGGCACCCTCGAAGGTGGCAGATATCGTCTTTTCTACAGCCTCCAATCCAACTCCTACAGGAAGACCCTGGTTTAGAGGTCTCAGTCTGTAGATGGTCAACTCCATTCCTCAGGGCTCTAGACGAGTCAGAACAGCATTGTGGAAGAGGTGGTGGATGGCGATGGCTCACATGATGATCAGGATGCAGAGACTATTGTTTTGATAATGTTTTTGTCCTTGGAAATATGTGTATGTGTGTGTGTGTGTGTATTTAATCACTGGTTCAGTTGTGAACATTCCATAAGGCACCAGAGCTTGGTGCTGATGGCAGTGTTTGGTGGTGCCAAGTAAATAGAAGTAGACTCTCTCTTTCCCCTTCTCCATTCCTTTGACTTAATGGTATTTTCAAACCTAGCACTGCATGTGGTACACAGCATAGGACTAGCAAGAAGATAGGCCCTTCTTAGAATTCAAGTTCCAATAGTGGCATTTTTTTTAATTTAAAAAAATTATTTATTTATTTATTTTATTATCTTGTTTTCTGAGTAATAAATATTTTTTGAAAAAAATTTTTATACCTATATATAGGGTAATAATGTCTCTCTCAATCTACTGTCCTTCCCATTCCCCAACCACCCCAACCCTCCCTTTCTTCCCTCTGTATAATCCAAAGTTACTTCATTCTTCCCTATCAGCCCCCACACTGTGGATCAGCTTCTGCTTATCAGAGAAAACATTCAGCCTTTGGTTTTTTGGGATTAGATTATTTCACTTCTCCATGTACATCCATTTACCTGCAAATACCATAATTTCATTCTTCTTTAAGGCTGAGTATTATTCCATTATGTATAAGTACCACAATTTCTTTATTCATTCATCTGTTGAAGGGCATCTAGGTTGGTTCCATACTTTTGCTATTGTGAATTGAGCTGCTGTAAACATTGATGTGGCTGCTGTATTATGCTGATTTTAAGTCCTTTAAGTATAAACCGAGGAGTGAGTGGGAGAGCTGGGTCAAATAGTGGTTCCATTCCAAGTTTTCTAAGGAATCTCCATACTGCTTTCCAAAGTGGTTGCACCAATCTGCAGTCACACCAACAATGTATGAGTGTACCTTTTACCCTACATCCTTGCCAACACTTATTATTGCTTATATTCTTGATAACTGCAATTCTGACTGGAGTAACATGAAATCTTAGAGCAGCTCTTTGATTTGCCTTACTCTAATTGCAAGAGACGATGAACATTTTTTTCATATATTTGTTGATTGATAGTATTTCTTCTTCTGGGAAGTGTCTGTTTGTCGGGGTCTTAAGCCCCCTTGCTCTTCTCGACCAGCGACAAGGAAGGGGACACTCCCCAACAAGGTCAGACCAGGATAGGTAGGGCCGACTGACTACCCGCTCCCAACCCTCCCAGGTGGAGGACAATCAGACTTGTCAGGGAGACCCATCACAGCAGGAACTCGTTTATTGAGGAAATCGCACAGCTTTTATCTAGGGTGGGGGCTAGGCGGGAACCAATCAGCTTAAAGGTCAGCAAGGCAGGGGGGTTCACGCAGGCGAGAGTCCCATTGGACTATATGGCAAGTACGAGCTGATCATGTTCGCGGAACTGTTGTTAACCAATCCCTGATGGTGGTCCCATTCATCGTCACCAACCCTTGAAACTAAATGTCTTTGAGGCCCTGATCCTGCTCACTCACCAGGAAGTAAGGAGTCAGCCTGAGTTAGTTAATATGTCGTTAGTCCCAACATCTGTTCAGTTCCTTAGCCCATTTATTAATTGGGTTGTTTGTTTGGTGTTAAGTTTTTTGAATTCTTTTATATATTCTGGAGATCAGTGCTCTATCTGAGGTGTGTGTGGTGAAGATTTTTTTCCCATTCTGTAGACTCTGTATTCAAATTATCGATTGTTAACTTTGTTGAGAAGAAGTTTTTTAGTTTGAATCCATCCCATTTATTGATTATTAATTATGCTTCTTGCACTTTAGGAGTCTTGTTAAGGAAGTCAGGTACTAAGCCCACATGATGAAGATTTGGGCCTAATTTTTCTTCTATTAGGCACAGGGTCTCTGTCCTACTACCCAAGTCCTTGATCCACTTTGAGTTGATTTTTGTGCAGGGTGAGAAATAAAAGTTTAATTTCATTTTGTTACATATGAATTTCCAGTTTTGCCAGCACCATTTGTTGAAGAGGCTATCTTTTCTCCAATGTATGTTTTTGGCATCTTTGTCTAGTATAAGATAACTGTATTTATATGGGTTTGTCTCTATGTCTTCTATTTTGTACCATTGGTCTACATGTATATTTTGGTGCCAATACCATGCTGTTTTTGTTACTATTGCTCTGTAATATAGTTTTAAGGTCTGGTAGTGTGATGCCTCCTCTTCACTCTTCTTGCTAAGGATTGCTTTGGCTATTCTGGTCTCCTATTTTTCCAAATGAATTTCATGATTGCTTTTTCTATTTCTGTGAAGAATGTCATTGGGATTTTAATAGGAATTGCATTGAATCTGTATAGCACTTTTGGTAGTATGGCCATTTTGACAATATTAATTCTGCCTATCCAAGAGTATGGGAGATCTTTCCATCTTCTAAGATCTTCTTCAATTTCTTTCTTTAGTGTTCTGCAGTTTTTATTGTAGAGATCTTTCACCTCTTTTGGTAGTTTGATTCCCAAGTATTTTAATTTATTTTTTAGGTTGTTGTGAATGGGGTAGGTTTCCTAAATTCTGGATTCATCACTTATGTATGGGAATCCATTTGAATTATGGATGTTGATTGTATATCCTTCTACTTTGCTGAATTCATTTATTGGTTCTAGAAGTTTTCTGGTGGAGTTTTTTTGGATTTTCTAAATGTAGAATCATGTTATTGGCAAATGATGATTTGAGTTCTTTTATTATTCGTATCCCTTTAATTTATTTCATCTGTTTAATTGCTCTGGCATGGGTTTCAAGGACGATGTTGAATAGAAGTGGTGAAAGAGGGCATTCCTGTCTTGTTCCAATTTTTAGGGGAATGCTTTCAATTTTTCTCCATTTAGAAAGATGTTGGCCCTGGACTTAGCATAGATAGCTTTTACAATGTTGAGGTATGTTCCTAATATCCCCAGTTTTTCTAGTGTTTTGAAAATGAAGAGGTGGTGTATTTTGTCAATGCTTTTTCTGCATCTATTGAAATAAGCATATAATTCTTGTCTTTAAGTCTATTGATACGATGTATTACATTTATTGGTTTCCGTATGATGAACCAACCTTGCATTCCAGGGATGAACCCCACTTGATCATGGTGCACTATATTTTAAATTTATTTTTCTATGTGATTTGCCAGAATTTTTTGAGAATTTTGTCTCTATGTGCATGAGGAATATTGGTCTGAAGTTTTCTTTCCTTGATGTGTCTTTGTCTGGTTTTAGTATTAGGGTGATACTAGTCTCATAGAATGAGTTTGGAAGGGTTTCCTCCCTTTCTATTTCATGAAATAATTTGAGGAGTGCTGGTGGTAATTCTTTGAAGGTCTTGTGGAATTTGGCTGAGAATTCGTTTGTTCCTGGGCTTTTCTTTGTTGGTAGGCTTTTGATGGCATCTTCTATTTCACTGCTTGAAATTGATGTGTTTAAATTGTGTATGTCCTCCTGTATCGGTTTGGGTAGATCATATGTCTCTAGAAATTTGTCGATGTCTTCAAGTTTTTCTATTTTATTTGAGTTTAAAATTTCAAATAGTTTCTAATTATCTTCTGCGTTTCCATAGTATCCATCATGATATTACCTTTTTCATCACAAAGTTTAGTAATTTGAGTTTCCTCTCTCTCTCTATTAGTGTGGCTATAGGTTTATCAATTTTATTTATTTTTTCAAAGAACCAACTTTTTGGTTTGTCAAATTTTTGAATTGTTTCTTTTGTTTTATTGATTTCAGTTCTAATTTTAATTATTTCCTGTCTTCTGCTGATTTTGGTGTTGTTTTTATTTTTCTAGGGCTTTGAGATGTAATGTTAGGTCATTTATTTGTTGACCTTTTTTCTTTTAATGTATGAGCTCCATGCAATGAACTTTCCTCTTAGCATTGCCTTCATAGCATCCCAGAGATTTTGATATGTTGTATCTGTTTTCTCATTTACCTCTAAGTATTTTTTTACTTCCTCCTTGATTTCTTCTTTTATCCATTTGTCATTCAGTAACATGGTATTTAGTCACCAGGTGTTGGAGTAGCTTCTATTTTTAATTTTATCATTGATTTCTAGTTTCATTCCAATATGGTCTGATAGAATGCAGGGTAGTATTTCCATTTTGTTTGTATTTGCTGAGAGTCACTTTGTGGCATAACATATGGCCTATTTTAGAGAAGGATCCATGTGCTGCTGAGAAGAAAGTGTATTCACTGGATCCTGGATGAAATACTCTATATATGTCTGTTAAGTCTAAATCATTGATTGTATATTTTAAATCTATAGTTTCTTTGTTTAGTTTTTATTTGGAGGATCTATCCAGTGGAGAGAGAGGTGTGTTAAAGTTATCCAGTATTATTTTGTTGTGGTCCATTTGATTCTCAAAATTGAGAAGTGTTTGTTTGATGTATATTGATGCTTCATTGTTTGGGGCACATTTATTTACGATTATTATGTCTCGTTGGTGTATGATTCGCTTAAGCAGTATGAAATGTCCTTCTTTATCCCTTCTGACTTTGGTTTGAAGTCCACTTTGCCTGATATGAGAATGGAAACCACTGCTTGTTTACACAGTTCATGTGAGTGATATGTTCTTTCCCAACCTTTCAACTTCAGTCTGTGGATGTCTTTTCCTAGGAGGTGAGTCTCTTGAAGACAGTATATTGTTGGGTCCCTTTTTAAAATTTAATCTGCCAGTCTATGTCTTTTGATTGATGAGTTTAGGCCATTAACACTCAGGGTTATTATTGAGATATGATTTGTTCTGGTCATTTTGGCTTATTTTTGGTTTTTAACTTGACTTAGTTTCTCCTTGATTGAACTTTTCTTTAGAGTAATTCCTCCCTTTGCTGATTTCCATTTTTTTTTCATTTCCTTCTCATGGAATATTTGCTGAGCATGACTGTAGTGCAGGCTTTCTAGTTGTGAATTCTTTTAACTTTTGTTTATCGTGGAAGGTTTTTATTTCATCTTCAAATCTGAAGCTTAATTTTGCTGGATATAAAATTCTCAGTTAGCATCCATTTTCTTTCAGAGCTTGATATATATTATTCCTGAACCTTCTGGCATTGAGGGTCTGGGTTGAGAAATCAGCTGAGGTTCGAATTGTTTTCCCCTTATATGTAATTAGATTTTTTTTTCTTTCACAGTCTTTAAAATTCTATCCTTATTCTGTATGTTAGTCATTCTGATTATAATGTGTCTTGGTGTGGGTGTGCTGTAATTTGTACATTTGGGGTCCTGGAAGCCACTTGTAGTTGATTTTCCATTTCATTCTTTAGATTTGGGAAATTTTCTGATATTTTGTCATTGAAAAGATTGTGCATTCCTTTGGTTTGTATCTCCACACCTTTGTCTATTCTGATAAATCTTAAATTTGGTCTGTTCATGTTATCCCATATTTCTTGGAATTTCTGTTCATGGTTTCTTACCATCCTCTCTGTGTACTCAACTTTATTTTGAAGAGTCTATATTTTGTCTTCATTTTCTGAGGTTCTGTCTTCCAAGTGATCTAGTCTGTTGGTGATACTTTCCATTGAATTTTTAATTTGGTGTATTGTTTCCTTCATTTTGAGGATTTTTGCTTGATTTCTTCTTATAATCTCTGCCTCTTTATTGAAGTAATCTTTTGCTTTCTGTATTTTCTCTCCAGTACCATCCTTTATTTCAAAGATCAATTCAAATATGTATTTTCTTAACTCCTTCTCTTACATTCCTTCTCCTGTGTTGTCTATGGATTCTATGGTTGGAACATCTTTGTTTGAGGAACTTTGTTCCCTTGTTTTTTCATGTTGTTTGTGTGTCTTCTCATCTAGCGGTATGGAGTTGAGGCACTATAGATTGTGCCCTGTAGTCTTTTAGTGTCCCTGAAGGATTCCAGTATCTCACCTGTGGGTACTGTGACAACATACTTTCAGGCACCAGTGGGTGGTAGGTGATATGCTAAAGATCGTTAGTGGTTTTCAGGTGGTCTGCAGGCTAATGGCGGACGATCAGTGTGTGGCCTCGGGCGGTGGGCAATAGGTAAGTGAAAGGCAAGTGATGGGTGGGCAAAAGGTAGGCAAACAGGCAAATGGTGGATAATAGGTGGTGGTCAGTGAGCAATCTGCACTCAAAAAGTAGGTGATATGCTGACAGAAGGCGGGTGATCTTGGTAGACAAAGGTAAACAGGAGGTGATCGATGGGCAGCCACTACTGTCTCACAGAGAAACAGAATTTCCTCTGCTTGAGTTATGGACCAAAAAAGAATGAAGCCTCTCTCTTGTCTGCCATCTTGGATTTTCCCACTATTGGTATTTGATTTTTGAATAATTATGTTTATTAGTTTCAATTTTAAATTGAAGCTGATTACATATATATCTTTAAGGATTTTTTGTGAGAATTGGAGATAATTATGTAAATTAACATGAGATTTTATATATATATGTATATAATTTTTGTGTGTGTATGTGCATTAGGGATTGAACCCAGAGGCACTCACCACTAAGCTGTATACCCAGCCCTTTTAGTTTTTTTTATTTTGGACAGGCCCTCCCTAAATTGCTTAGGGCCTTGCTAAGTTGTTGAGGCTGACCTGGAACTTGGGATCCTCCTACCTCAGTCTGCCAAGTCATTGGGGTTTCAGGCATGCGCCATTGCACCCGGCTTCATACTAGTTTATAAAATGACATAAATAACACATATCATGAAAGGTTGTTTTAAGAATTTGAAACGTGTTAGTGCAGTGCTTGGGATATAGAGAACATTGATCAAGAAATCATTATTACTTGTGGGAAAGGCTCTTAGAATTTACCAGATTTTCTTGTGTTCTCCCACATGTCACAGCCTACCTTGCAGCTAGGTAAGTCACATGAATCATTCTGACAAATGAAATTTGAGGAGAAAGTGGCATTTCTGGGTATGACAGTTAAAAGCCTATGCATCTGCCTCTCTCTCTCTCAACCTCTTTAGCTAAATCCTCAGTAATAGTGTAGCTACAATATGCAAGGAGCATGGATTCCTGAGTCACTATCAAAGCGACTCAGAGTTTCTGGATTGTATTACTTTTTGTGTGAACATGAAAATAATTTGATTGTGCTGTGTGATGATGATTTAGTTCTTTTTGGTTACTGCATTTAGACTAACTGAAAGCACCCAGAAAACTACTCCAAATGCAGGAACTCATACAGAGATTTTAATAAGCAGATGAACAGAGGGTCTGGGGCAAAAGAGAAAGAGAGCAAATGTTAGGGGAACTACCCTTAAGTAGTGGAAGCCCGCGGGCTAATCAGACCAATGACTGACGAGGAAGTTAATAATCTAAATTGTAAAATGGTGTGTATGGCAGGCATAATCAGGGGAGAAATGGCTGCAGCCTTGTTCCCTTTACTAACATTACCCAAACATTATTGTTTGTTTGTTTGCTCATTTTACACCAAGGGCCACTTTCCCAGCACTTTTAAATATTTTATTTTAGAGACAGGTTTTCACCAACTTGCTTAGGGCCTCACTAAGCTGCTGAGGCTGATTTTGAACTGGCAATCATCCTGCCTTAGCCTATGGAGCCACTGCCTAGCTATTGTTTTTTTTTTTTTTTTTTTTTTTTTTTGGGGGGGTGTTTATTTTTACTATTGCCTTGAACAGAACTACTCACAAGCTTTGATACCTTTTAGTGATAAATGGAGCTAAAGTATTGGTTCCTACCCTCACTAATAGGGACAGAAAAATAATCCTGTTGCAAATAAAACCTCAATTTCTTCCACAAACATAGATTCCAAGAAGGTTAAATGAAAATAAAATAGGAAGGAGAGCCTAAGTGTATTAAATTTTCCATTGGCTCACTACTTAATCCTCTTTATTCAGGCTATCTTATTTCCTTGAAACTCTTAAGAGTCAATGCATATTATTATGATTTATTTAAAAATAAAGTTTATTTTGAAGTTTTAGAAATTACATTTTTCTCGTCTCTAAATTTCAGTGGCTTAACAATTCTTCAAGCCTTAAAAAAGTTCTAATTAGAATGTTGCTCATTTTTCCCCATTAGGAATAAATTCAATAATTGCTGGTTCTTGGATAGGTGACTGATAAGGTACATTCAGAGTTTAGACATTCGCAGCTTGGAACGAAAACGTGTGTTTTTACTTTGAGAGGAAGCACTACTTAAACTATATAGAAAACCCACTATTTTATCTACTTTTTGTTGTTTTGTTTTGTTTTTCATTTTTTGGTACTGGGAATTGAACCAGTGGTTGCTTTACCACTGAATTACATCTCCAGCTCCTTCTCCTCACTGCCCCAACACAGATCTTTTTAAATTTTAAGACAGAATCTGGCTAAGTTGCTGAGGCCGAGCTCAAACTTCTGATCCTCCTGACTCAGCCTCCCAAGTTGCTGAATTATAGGCATGCAACACCACATCTGGCATATTTAACCACTTTTTAAGTGTTGTAATTGAAAATATGGTTTCATTTGTTTAGCTCTCTTAGGGAAGAGTTATAGAAACACTGCCTTCATGGGATTTTTCCTGGGTCCTGCACAGTTGTTACCTAGAGCCTCCAGAAGTAGATGTAATTAAAGGAACCAGTGCAAATTATAACAAAAGGTTAGTGACAAAGATGTAACATAAATGTCAAGCTGGTGTGAATCTTCAGAGAAGTAACAAAACTACAGTTCAGGAAGTTGAGGAGTAATATGTAACACAAGATGGTTTGGGATGTAGGCCTGAATGAAGAATGATGCTGGACCTTGGGTTTTCTGAATGTTGGCAGTCTGCTTGATTGGAAATGGGTAGGGGCCTAAGGACAATAATTAGATAAAAGTGATAGTGCTTTGGACACAAAGGAAAAATGTCAGTATTCACTAAACTTGAGGATGTTACAAAAGAAATATATGTACATGGCTAAAAAAAGTAATATTTGATAGCATATCAAGGTGAAGGAAGTTTCATACCTGTAGCATAAATATGGACAGAGAGGTTTTACTACCAGTTTATACTGTGCCCAGATAATTAATGACAGAAAGAAAAAAAGATTTTAAAAAGAAGAAAAGAAAGAAAATACATTTAATCTCCATCTGAGCTATTTTGTTACAGAAACACCTGCATAGTGCTGTCAGGTAGGCTTGAGTTGGACAGTTTTCTTGGCAGAGGGAAGATACGAATATAAATTTTGAAAAATTTGAAGAAATCAACATCATAAATTGCAGATATGTTTCCAAAAAGTACAGAGGAAGGCAACAGGAAGTGGCCACTCAAAGCAGGAAGTCTCCATGCTGCTTCCAGAGCAGAGTTCTCTCTCAGGTTTCTTTAAAGCGCTAGTTTATTAGCAACAGACAGTAGTTCCTCTAAGTCAAATAAGAACCCCTCCTGGGCTGGGGTTGTAGTTCAGTGTTTGAGTGCTTGTCTAGCACATGTAAGGCACTGGGTTTGATCCACAGCATCACATAAAAATAAATAAAGTAAAGGTATTGTGCCCGTCTACAAATAAACTATTTTTAAAAAGAAAGAAAATCTCCTGGAAAAGGAGAAGACTATTCTCCCCTGTGGGCTTCAGAGCTGTTTTTACCTTCCAGAGTGCTGCCTCTGGCAATAGACCAACCAGCCTACAGCTTTCCCTAGGGCCGGTGGGGTCTGGTTAACACCTTGCAGACCTAACTAACTTCCTCCCTGATAATTCTTTCCTAACTGGTGACTCTCAAATTTTAGTTAGTATCAGATCACCTGGATAGTTGCTAAATCTGGGATTACCAGCCTGCTTCCCAGAGTTTCTGATTGAGTAGATAGGGGTGGAGCCCAGGGGTGAAGCCTAGGCGTGTGCATTTCTCACTTATACCCTGGAGATGCTGTTGCTGCTGGTCTGGGACCACCTTTGAAGACATGCTGCTCTAATAAATGCCATAGAGGCTTTTTATTTATTTATTTATTTATTTATTTTTTAAATAGTCACTTCCTAACAAAATTGTATTCTCTGCTATGTTCCTGGAGTACACTCACAGGTCATTTCTTAGTGCTAGATGCTGAGTATTTAAAATGCTTCTGAAGGTCAGGCATGGTGGCACATGCCTGTAATCTCCGTGGCTGGGGAGGTGAGTCATGAAGGATTGTGAGTTCAAAGCCAGCCTCAGCAACTTAAGGAGACCCTAAGCAACTTAGCAAGACCCTGTCCCCAATAAAATATAAAAAGGTCTGGGAATATGACTCAAAAAAATAAAAAAGTTTCTGAAGATCTGCGAATTATAGAATATCAGGATTTTAAGGGTTGGGAATTACCTTGTAGAGAAAGATCTCTTCTTCTTGTCTTTATCATGATGTAAATGCAACTTTGCCTTTGTGATCCAATCCAGTATCTCTGAACTTTGGAGAAGACTTAGTCTTCCTTTTTCATCATTTCTCAGTGGCACTGCCCTTCGCTTGCTTTTCTTCTTTCTTAAGTAAGGGTGCTGGTCAACAGAACACTTTAACTGAAGCACTGTAAACAGACAGGATATTAGTATAATCAGTTCTATTTATGGAGACCTCCCTTCTCAAAATTATCATTACTCAGTGCCAGGTATAGAATAGACTTTCTGTTCTATTGTTTTTTTTTTTTTTTTTTTTTAATTTTGTAGCTATAGATGGACCCAAAATCTTTTTATGTGTTTATTTTCATGTGGTGCTGAGGATTGAACCCAGTGCCTTACATATGTGAGGAAAGCACTCTACCAGTGAGCTGCAACCCCAGCCCCTGTTGCTTTTTGATCTTTTATTGTTTTCTCTTTTTTAATTCTATCGGTTACATAGTACAATTCTTACAGATAAGAATCTAGTTTATTCCTCCTTTTGTTATAGCATTCTTCTAAAAATTATTATATTTTCTCTTTTGCAGGTTTGTGACATATTGGCATCAGTCACTTTCTGTCACAGGATCTTCTGTATTTACTGGATTTGTTTTCATTATGTGATTTTTTTTTTCATTCGAGTAACATGTGCATAACATAAAGCTTATGCTTTCACTCTTTTGAAAGTATATGATTAGATAGCAGTAAGTGCATTTACAATGTTGTGCTCTCCATTTCCAGGACTGTTTCATCATCCCAAACAGAAACTTGATGTCCATTAAGAATAACTTTCTATGCATATTTCTATTCATACGAATTAAACCTACAATAACTGTCCTTTTGTCTCAGGCTTCTCTTACTTAATTTACCATAAGTTTCCAAGGTTCATCCCTGCTTGCTTTTATATTTCTTTTTAGAATATTTCAGGAATATAAGCCGAAATATTCATTTTCTGCATTTTTTTGTACTTAGATCTCTGCAATCATGCTTACATTTTCTCTAGAGTCCTTTTCCAAAAGAAAAGCTATCCTTTTTATTGCAAGACCATCTTCTTCTTCTGTTAAACCAAGTTTACCAATCATGAAGGTATAGGCTATAGAATCATTTGCTTGGCTTTACCAGCAGGTAAACAGAATTTTGTGTGTTTATGATTCACCCTGTGACTCATGTGCAGGGTGTCACTGAACTGTTTGGTGTTATCTTGTTCCATAACCAGCCATTGCAAGTAGAATTTTCCCAAAGCATTTTAGGTGTCTCTAATAATTTTTTCCAGATCCTTCCAGAATTAATCTTCACAACTGAGAGCTTTGAAGAAAAAAAAAAAAGTATCTTTTAGAAGTTGCATTCCTTGGATTCTGATGCGCAAATGTCTTTTTCACCTTTTATGCCATTAGCATAACTACTGGGTTTTCTCAGTAAAATAAATAGGTAGAGGCTAGGATTTTGAAAACATATAAAAATTTAATTCTTTAAATCACTTTCACTGCATTTGGTTTCATAAGCCCATGCCTCCTCTGAGAGGATGGCAGCACATAAATCACTGCTAAAGGAAAAAAAAAAAAAAATCAGCCATCTTCTGTAGATAAGGTTAGAACAGTGTGATAGCATCACTTTTGATTATGAGTTCAGGCTACACATCAATTTATTAAAGTTGTGGAGAAATTAAGGTTGCCTCCAAGTAAAGTAAACAGTACAGCCAAACCACTAGATCAAAAGAAATCCAGTGACAACCAATTCCATCTTCAGCACTGGAAAGTTACATTAAATTATACACTGCTCCAAAGAAAGGCTTGTGCTCAACTACTGGATCCAATTAATCAAAAACTGGTTTTTGTTCTTGATTATCTCATTAACATATATGCACTCTGCACACATGATTTTAAAAAGTCTAGGTAGGAAAATAGTGCTCTTGTCTTTTTCTTTTTTAAAAAAAATTGATTATTATTGGTACTAATAAGCAATGTGTTTTTTTGTGAATGATATTTTTAAAAATAGTATTCTTTTCTTTGATTTTGTAAACTCCATGAACTCGGAAAGAATGAAGACTGCGCGCGCAAGCTGATATTGGGGATTGAACCCAGCAGCGTTTTACCACCAAGTTACATCCTCAGCCCGCCTTTCTTTCTTTCTTTCTTTCTTTCTTTCTTTCTTTCTTTCTTTCTTTCTTTCTTTCTTTCTTTCTTTCTTTCTTTCTTTCTTTCTTTCTTTCTTTCTTTCTTTCTTTCTTTCTTTCTTTCTTTCTTTATTTTTGGTACTGGGGATTGAACTCAGGGGTGCTTAACCACTGAGCCACATCCCCAGCACTTTTTAAAAAGCCAGTCTCAGCAACTTATTGAGCCCTAAACAATTTAGTGAGATCCTGTCTCAAAATATAAATTGTTTAGGGCTCACTAAGTTGCTGAGATTGGCTTTGGACTTTCAATCCTCCTGCCTCAGCCTCCCCCTGTCACTGGGATTACAGGAATGTGTCAACAGGTCACCATGCCAATGTGTTTTTTTTTTTTTTTTTTACCGTATTCACAACTTAATGGGCCAAACTTCAATTCATTTCCAAGTTCAAACTTATTTAACCAAAATGGGAAACAGAAATAACATTGTTTATACCTATTGCAGGCAGATAAAATAGAAAATCCTTTTCTAGAACCATTGGCCTTACATATTTATTTTGTCTCAACCCTTGATAATAACATTCCCTGCCTGTCACTGTGCATTCAGAAAATTATGTTTTAAAAATGGCTTATAGTGATAGGATTGAAGAATGAAGAGATGATTTTAAGGATGACTCCTTTGCTTTTCTTGAACTCTGCTTCCAATTAAGAATGTGAAGCAGTCAATCCATATCACTACTAAATTTTCTAAATGGAAGCTTTTAATAAATATTAAAAAGAAAATTTTTGCTTTCTTGTTCTTTAGATTCTTCATTCAAATATAGTCAAACAAATACCTGAAAGAATTTAGTTAAGCCCAGCTTCCTACTTGAAAATTAATAAGCAAAGTTCCTTCTTGAAGTAACAATTCAGCAAGGACAAGAGGGAAAATAAGGTGAATATACACACATAGTTAAGGCAAAGCAGAAGAGACAAATGTTAAGGATGGTATTCGATGATGGGAAGGTTTCAGTGGGGAAAGAGATCAGGTGCCCTGGGAGGGAGAAGGAATAATTTTAGGTCATGGCACTTGAGATGGATGCTGATTCTCAAAGTTTAATGTGCATCAGAATTACATGGAAGTTTTCTGTTTCGTTTTGTTTTGTTTTGTTTGTATTAGAGATTAAACTCAGGGACGCTTAACCATTGAATCACATCCCCAATCCGTTTGTGTTTTATTTCACGAAACAGAGTCTTGCTAAGTTGCTTAGGGACTCGCTTAGTTGCTGAGGCTGGCTTTGATCTTGCAATCCTCCTGCCTCAGCTTTTTGAGACACTGAGAATACAGGCATGTGCCACTGCTCCTAGCACCTCGAGGACTTAAAGCACAGATTGCTAGTCCCCATACTCAATATTTCTGATTCAGTAGGTCTGGGATGAGGTCCCAAAGTCTGTATTTTTAACAAATTTCCAGGTAATTCTGATTCTGCTTTTTCAGAGACACCATTTGGAGAACAGCTGCTCTAGAGAGATTGAAAAGGAAGTGTTCGGCCCAGGGAAAGAGAAGGAGCAAGTTTGAGAGGCAAGAAACTGAAGGGCACTTTAAACAACAAATAAGTTTTCTAAATTAATGTCAATCTTGCCAACAGGAGATTAAGTTTCCAAGACTCTAAAGAACCTGATTAAATTTACAGAACTAAGCGTCAAAGTCGAGATTTAAACCCATGGAGTCCAGAACCTTATGTCTAACTGCCATGATTACTAGTAGGAGGCAGTACATTTTGACTGACACGAGCATTTTGTTTAGCAGTCATGGGAGTTAAGGCTTAGGATGCAGGTTGCAGTTATTTTCAGAGGGCTTAAATGCCACAGGAAGGAATTGTGCTCAGGATGTCAATAGAGAGGTAACGAAAATTTTGGAGCAGAATTAATCAGTGAATCCACTGAGTAGCAATATATATAGGGAAAGAGAGGGAAAAGGATAGAAGCCTCTTTAGAAGTCTTATAACAGTCCAAGTTAAAGGAAAGGAAGGAATAAATGAGGACCCTTTCAGATGGAATTGAGTGAAGTTTGTAGAGTTTAAGAGTTGTTTTATGGCCTGGTTGGAGTGGTGACTCCCAATCTTTCCACCAACTATGGCTCCATAATTCAAAAACTTTAATTAATGAGACAAACTAGATTTAAGAAAAAAAAAGATAAATGCCTGAGATTATTATATCTCTCATTATGACATGAATTCTTATTATAATGAATAGTTTGTAATCATTTGGGTGTTTAGAAATCATAGCACTGTCCTGGTTTGTGGTAAGAATAAGCATCAAACTTCAGCAAGTGAGCAGATATTTACAAATACTTTATTGCTTTTGGTATCAGATACTTGTCATTACGCCCATATCCAAGGTCAGTTGCTTGATGGACTTTAAAAATTTTTTGGTTTTGGCATTTTGCATCTTTCTTTCTTCCACATGACGAACATTTTAAAGTTAATCCCATTTACATTCATGTTTCATGTATTTTGATGCCATCAAAAACCTGTGGAACTTTATTCTGGGGATTGGCCACCATCATGAATGACACAGTAACTATCTGGACCAGGAAGTTCATGACCAACCAACTACTTCAGAGGAAACAAATGGTTGTTGATGTTCTTCACTCTGGGAAACCAACAGTATCTAAGACATAAATTTGAGAAAAAGTAGCCAAAATGTCCACAACCACACCAGATGTTATCTTTGTGTTTGAATTCAGAACCCATTTTGGAGGCGGCAAGACAAGTGGCTTTGGCATGATTTATAATTCCTCGGATTATGCAAAGAAAAATGAACCCAAAGACATGGCTTGTATGAAAAGAAAAAGACCTCAAGGAAAGAGTGAAAGGAACAAAAGAACAGGATGAAGAAAGTCAGGGGAACTGTGAAGGCAAATGTTGGGGCTGGCAAAAAGCCAAAGGAGTAAAGATTCTGCAGTGACTTTACTTTGAGGTGATTGTGTGAATTTTTCAGGAGGATTAATAAACTGTAAAAACTTTAAAAAGCTATGGAGGGCTGGGATGTGGCTCAGTGGTAGAGTGTGTGCTTGGCATGCATGAGACTCTGGGTTCAAACTCTGGGTTGAGGGGGAAGCATTGACCCTTTTGGGAGTACAGAAAAGCCACATTGATATTTCTCTCTAGAGTGAAATATTTTAACCTGATAAACTTTCAGAATGCAATTTTAGATCAGATGAAATTTTCCTAATATGATCTACAGATTCCACTTACACTTTCTGTTACTGACCTTACTACCAAACTTCCTTGGTTGAGGGTCAGGAACACAAAAGATCATGATTTCTTTTAGACCTAACAGTGGTAGTCTACAGATCTGCGGTCATGAGAGAGTTAAGAATCAGGCCACTGGTAGCTGTAGCAAGGAAAACACTGGATAAGGTGATCCAATATCTGCACAACAGGATCTGGTTTCTCCTTCACAGTAGCATTCAGCCTAGAAGTTCAGTCATTCTCACAGTATCAAAATCTAGGGCGCCAGAGAGAGGAGAGAGTCATTACAGAAGCAAGCAATTTTCAGAGGATTTGGGAAAGAAGCATGTCCTTCTCTATGCTTCGGTATAGATTCCACGGAAAATTTTAAGAATTGGTAGAGCCATAAATACAATTCATTATGTGTATTTGGAAATTGGATTTTGAGCAATTACCTTCAAAGATACTGAATATGCATTGAAAATTAGCCTGTCAACCTTGTTAAAGAAAATAATAGCTCTGACACATACTAAGGTAGGAAGTGGAACTACATAAAAACAAAGGAAAATCAGCAGATGACATATAAACCAGGATGAGGAAGAAGACACAAGAAGGATCACAGTGGCTATATGATTCTTAATATAAATGACCAAAGAAGTCACCATACTCTAATGAGGAAAAACTAGAAAGAATGCTGAGAAGGTGTAACTGTTTATCACTAACAGTAAATATATGTATGCATGCATATATTTGCATAAATTAACTAAGGAAGCTCAATTTATTCCTCACTGTGGACTGAGTCATCAACAATTACACTTTTAACTTTCTTCATAGGATCCAGGATGAGCAGAATCTTACAGCATTGCTAACCAGAACCACATGGACCCAAGCAGCAATTGCAGCCAAACCCTTTGTACCTCGCTTGGAGAGACTGACAAGAGCGTCCCTGCTGCTGGAGAATTTGGTGAGAGGCAGTACTGCTGGTGAAGCAAACCTGGGACAAATGGAAGCTTAGAAATGAACCAATAGGTCGAGGTTAACCAGAGAGAAAGCAACTGGTAATGCAAGCTCTTCTGTCTTATAATTAAAAGGATTTCCTGTGTGGTTACCTGGCAGAATTGCTAAATGGCTTGCATGAAATAACATGCAGCATTCTGCAGTTACTGTGCAATTACCTTAAATCATCACCATGCAGTCAAAGACAAAGAGAAAAAGGAGAAGCTTTTAACAGTAATTTGTAGCAAAGATGTTTGGAATAAGAATACATTGCTTGTTACCACTGGCTCTCGGATTAATCACCTAATTGCAAATTGGCTTTCCTTAATGTCTGAACAGTGTTGAAATAATCCTATACCTTCTCTGCTCTTATATCCCATTATTTAAATTTATGTAGAACATGCCTGCACTTACAGATTTTTTTCTTTCTCTTTTGAGAGGCATTCAAAGGGGCTATTTTTTCCTTTCTATTTGGAGTCAGGGAAATCAGACTAGCGAACCATGAGGCTGTATTGTGAACTCATGGCTCATAGGTACAATAAATATAAAAATGAAAGTGTTCTGAAAAACAATATATAGATCTTTAGACGCAGAAAAGCCTACCCCAAACTTCATGTTCTGGAGGAGATATTCACTGCCTTTGTATATCGCTTTTCACTCACCATTGTCTTTCTTGCACTCTGAACTTCTCTGTTTAAGGAATCAGACTTAAAGTGACACTTTGCTCACTATATTCTAAAGGTGACTGTCACTTTCCACTAATGATAAAGGACACCAGCTATTGGTTGGTTGTGGTACTTAGTGTACAAGATCAAGAGAACAGTCCATATGGTCATCCCTGGCCCCTAGGTATGTGCCATTCTAGATATAGGGATCTGCAGTACCATCACCTGAAGAAGTGGTGCTTAAGTAAATGGATCGAAGTCATTATTAGTGCAGTGTCCTACCAAAGGAAAACAACAAGAGCACACAGGGCCTGGGTAGGTACCTGCTTCCACCTCCTTCTTTTATAAAGTCCTTCCAATGCAAAATCTATTTGTTATTAAACATTATGTAATGATGAAAGGTATAAAGAAGAAAACAAAATTATCTTTTCCCTTATGATGAAATAAACAATGTAAAAACTTTGCAAATTTCTGACATTTTTCAAGATTTTAAAAATTTCCATTTTTCTATATTTCCAGATATATTTATCATTTCATTTTCTAAATGAATATATACGTTTGCCAATCAGGAAATGTTCTGAACCTGTAAGAACTAGTTTTGGAAAAGACAAATTTCAGGTTAATATGACATACACATTGTAGATGATCCTTTTAAAAACTATTGGAAAATAAAATGCAGAATTGGTCTTCTACTTCACTTGTTACTATAGGACCAGTATACATCTTCAATTTTTATATTTATTTATTTATTAAGTAAGATTGAAATACCATGTTCACCTCCATTTTGAATCTGTTCCCACAGTTTTCTTTTTAATAGCTTTGAGATATGTTTTGAATAATTATTTTAATAAATTTATCTGATCTTTCAGCATATTTAAATCAAAATTTATCTTTTTAAAAACCAAATTTTGTTATACAATGCAATCTATGAAGTCCCCTTTATTCTCTGAGTCACAAAAAAGGAACATCTTTGTTGTTTTAAATTCAAAGATGAAAGTAACATCAACTAACTGGTTTCATTCCTAGCAACTAAAACTTTTCGTTTCTCTGAACCAAAACTTTTCATCTTTCTTCCTCCTGATGGGATTGAACCTACCATTGTAGTGTAATTCAAAGACTTTCTAAAATGTAATCTTTTGAATGAATAAGGTAATAGACTCTGATTGAAAATTTAAAAACTGAAGTGAAAATGTTGAAGGCAGGAATTCAGATAGACTGGATGAATGAATTAAATTTTGGACTGTAGAAATTATATTGTTATATCGTATGCATGTACAATTATGTAACAAGGACTCCTACTGGTTTTTATGATAATGTTCAATAAAAAAATTTTGGTCTGTGTACTCTTTTTTTTTTTTTAAGGTTTTCCAGTCATTCAGGTGACTTTTAACACATAGCTATTATTCTGGAAGTACACTGGTTAATCTGGCTCACAAACTAGTTTTCCTGGAATATCCTTAAATAAAGAGTTTTAGCATAAGCCTGAGCCAAGCAAAAAAAAATTTGCAGAGGAGATAAGGTGTATGTTATATTCATGAGTTTTTGGAACAAAATTTTATTCCTGGAAAGATAAGGTTGAGTCAATACTAGAGAAATGGTGGTTGTCCTGTCAAATTAATCCATATTACCCAGACTAATCCTTGGTACAAATATGTAATTATTTCGATAACCTGACCAGGAATGGAGACCAGCAGCTACAGTGGATGCTGGCCTTGGTTCAGGGTGCGATGTTCTCAGCAAGAGCCACTGTGTCTTTAGTAGGCATTGATGGTGGCTGCTGCTTTTGGTGTCCACCCTGGGAGAAATATCAACTTATAACTAGGATGGGAGAAGAGAAGCCAGGCAGTGGTCACTAAGATCAGTTTGTGGAATAGAGAGGGAGCAGTTCTTGAGAAGCTTCATATTTCTTGAGAGAAACTGAGGCTAACTGGGGCAGAGTCAGGAAATACTCTTTTGTGATCCTTGTTTTGTCAACATATTCATTTTCTGACTGCAGTGATCTCAGAAACATGGATTTCCCCATAATTTCAAGTTTGTGATAGAATTAAGATAAGCCAAGGTGGGTGGGGAAACATTTGAGGAGTAGAAATATAATAATACAGGTATTTTAGGCAATGTATACTTAAGTGAATTGTTTGAATCTTACTAATTTTCATGATCCAGTTCCATGTTGAGCAGGAAATATCAACCTGGTGTATTGTTCAACTAATAGAATGTGATATATTAAAACTTCATAGTATGAGGAACACTGTTAAACACTGTGAAAGATATCATTATGGTGCTGTGATTTGAGTATGTCTCCAAAATTCATGTGTTGGAAACTTCTTTCCTCAATGACCAAGTGTTGGGAGGTGGGGTCTAGGAGGAAGCGTTTGGATCATAGGGATGGGGCCCCCATGAATGATTACTGCCTTTCTTTGTGAGTAAATTCTTACTTTCATAGGACAGGAGTAGTTGTCATGACAGTGGATTATAATAAAACAAGTCTGGCCCTCATGCTTGCTCTCTTTTGCATGTGCTTACTTGCCCTTCCACTTTCCTATATAGTTGAAGAAGCACAATACCCAGCTACAGTCATCTGAGCTTGGGCTTCCCAGCTTCCAGAACTATAAGCCTAAATAAACCTTTCTTTTTTTTTTTCTTTCAGTAAATTACCCAGGCTTGGGCATTCTGTTATAGCAATAGAAAGATAGAGTAAGATGTGCAAATTCCTCCCTCCATTGACTGTGCCCATGCTTTTAAACTAAGACCATGGAGTTATGCAGTTGTCTTGATTAGAGGCCAAACCACTACCAGAAATTGCTAAGCATTGTTGTAAATGGTAAGAATGTTTCTCAGGTTTCCAACGAAAAGGGTAGTGAGTGCTGTGTCCCCATAAGCAAGAGCTTAGATGGACATTCAAAGTCCAGGTAGCTGATAGAAGAGGTCAAAAGGACACTGCTGCAGCTTCAGGAAATAGTTTATTAAGACAATATGCATTGTCATGAGGCCAGGGGCTTTATTACTTTTGTTCACTGCTGTAGCCCCAGTACCTAGAGTAGTGGTAGTTATTAAGCATTTATTGAATGAATGAATACATGGACATGCAGTAGGGGCATATTAGTTAGCTCTGGCTATAGGGAATCAACCTAAAGCAAATTCAATGAGAATGACTCAATTTCCACTGACATTAGGAGTCACCAAACTAGAAGAGTCTATGCTGTCTTCCCCAGGAGGCAAGAAAGATGGTTTTGGTCCAGGATTAACTGGACAGAAGTATTTAGACCAAAGACGCAGAAAAATTAGCAATCCCACTGGACTCTTTATCAGCTATTTATGTCTGTTGCTGAGTAACAAAGTTACCCTAAAAACACAGCAATTTATTTGGCAGTCAGAAGCAGCTTAACTGTGTAGCTCCAGTTCAGGGTTTCTAATGAGAGTACTATCAAACTATTGATTGGGCTATACTGTCAAGGCTCAACTGGGGTTAGAAGTCTGCTTCTAAGTTCAGTCTCATGGCTATTTTTGGGTCTCAGTTCTGCACTGGCTGTTGGTAGGCTGGCATGTGAATCTGTCTATGAGGAAGGCTGTTTAAACATGGTTCATTGCTGAGTGAGAGAGAGAGAGAGAGAAAAAAAACACCTACCTTAATGGGAGTTACAGTCTTTTATAACCTAATTCCAGATATGACATCTTGTCACATCAGTACTCTATTGCTCATACAAATGAGTGAAAGGACTGTTAAATATGTGAATAATGGGAGGCAAGGTTCTTTGGGGGCCATTTCAGAGGCTGGCTACTGCAATAGTTATAGATTCTGTTCCAAAAAATTGTGCCCCAGTAGAACAAAAACTGGCATGAGCCCAATGCTCAAGGATTTTATAGTTATGTTGGGCTATAAAAATATTAATTTTTAAAATATTAAAAAAGAAGTTGTTTATAAGTTTGAAATAAAATTCAAATCTCTTTCCTGTAGACATCTGCTACCAGATTTGAAATGGATTGTAGAATGACCTTAAACCCATGTGCTTTTGGACCCAGGGTCAGAATTCTATTTTCAGTCTAGGCATATCTATTGAAACTGTCTAGAGGACAGAAAAGTTACCTTTTCAATTCAGCTTTTATTAGTTAATTTTCTGAGGGTAAATCTTTCCAGTTACTCCAAACTCATTTTCTGGCTTGCACAACCTCTTTTGGACATTAGGATCCTCTTCACTATAAGGGCCTCCTCAAATCTCCAGTAAAGTCTTAAAGAAAAAAGAAGGTGTATTTTTGTTTAGAGTGTTACATCCACTGCAGTGTCACTTTCTATACAAATAATTCAAGTCATCTGTTGCAAGAACATACAACCAAGTTCTGATGTGATTGGAGAGCTGTCTGCACTCAAATCAGCTGGGCTCTTCTGTGGGCTGGATGAAGTAAATCATCTCTGGTGTGGAGTGTTTTCGTCTTCTCAGGGCTGGGTGAGGTATTGCTCTTGTGGCTACATTCCACAAGGGAAAAGATGTACAAAGTAAACAGTTACCATATGTCCTGCTTAGCTCCTCTTCGGAGTGCACAATAGGCTTAGTCCAGGATTCATCCAGAGTAGGTTCCACTGTTTGGATGATGTGGGAAAGCTAGATGGGCGTCATCTCTCACCAGTACGGACCTGGCGACACCACAAGGAGTTAAAGCTTTCTGTCTGTACACAGAGAAGCAGAACCAGAGCAGGCAAAGTTCTAATTGCTTCTCTAGGACCGCAGAGGGATCAGTAGATGCAATGATCTAATAGTTTTTTTCCATAACTATTGTTCTGATCATATAGTGTGTATTAGTAGTCCTTATAATCCAAATTTTCCAGATTTTGGCAATTGTTATGATTAAGGTTGAATTAATCTTTAAGCTATTTTGTTCCTTAGATCCTTGAAACCACTGGACAATGAAAGTGCAGGTTGCTAAAGTTCAGTTCTTTTGTAAAACCACATGGTAGATAATCATTACAATAGTTCTTTTCCATTGCTTAGATAAATTCTGCTGGTACGGATTAATAAACTTGATCTCAGCATTCCAAAGAGGGAGTGGTTTTATTAAACCAATGAGTTTGACTCTAGCAACATAATTCTTTACAATAGAATTAATGCAGGAAAATCTGATTCTTAATTAAAGGGATCTTACCAAAATTTTACTCTGATCCAAACTGCAATTTACTTTATATGTATTCTTCAATAAATCTTATACAGATGTTGTCCGAACAATATACTCCAGTTATGTGAGCCTTTTCTGCCAACTTTCTGGGTGCTAAGAAAATTGTGTTCTATAAGACTATTCTTATTTAGGTTCTTGATGAGATAGGACTTCATTTAACAAATGGGAAAGAAAACAAGAGAGAATTTTTGATGACCATATTCTTCTAATTCTCTGTTCTTCTTTTTCTCCAACAGTTTATTTCTTGTGATTTTTCTCATGGGCATGAGCTAAAACTGCTTAACAAAATTCAGTCTACTAGATAGGTATAGTGGCACACACCTGTGATCCCAGTGACTCGGGAGACTGAGACAAGAGGGTTGTGAGTTCAAAGCCAGCCTCAGCAATGGTGAGGTGGTAAGCAACTCAGTGAGACCCTGTCTCTAAATAGAATACAAAATAGGACTGGGGATGTGGCTCAGTGGTCGAGTGCCCCTGAGTTCAATCCCTGGTATCCCCCCAAAAGAAAAAAATGTCAGTCTACTTAGCATAATCCAGTTTCCAAGGAAATTACACAAGAACTGTACTATCTTCTACAAAGCATACTTAGCCCTTGTATACAGTGCTCCAAGAACTCTAACCAGAGTGTGATGAATAGAGTGGGAGTATGGCTATAAAACATCCCCAGCAGGGGAACTCTTGTCCCATAGGCAGGTATCTCTACTACTCCCACGGGGACCTAAAAAAAAAAAAAAAAAAAAAAAAAAAAAAATATATATATATATATATATATATATGTATGTATATAAATCACTTGGTTTTTATCAATGCCTTCACAAAGATTGCTTTATATTCATCTGCTAACATTTAATAAGTGCTTGTTACTTTGAGCCAGGCGGAAAAGTAGGTACCCAGATATGTAGTATAGTTATTAAGAGCATGTGTTGTTGAACACTGCATGAGTTAGATTCTTCTTTCTGGCATGCTAATTGTGCAATTACTAGGCTTCTCTAGCTTTAGTTACTTCAACTTTAAAATGGTGATAATAAAAATAACATAGAGCCAGAGTGAAGATTCAATGAGCTAATAAGTACTACATTTTCAACAGTGCCCAGTCTTTAGTAATGCTATATATTTTAGTTATCATTGGTGTTATTGTTATTAAAAATAATCATAGTCTCCGTAGACTTTTTTCATCTAAATCTCTCCATAACCACTTATTGCATAGCCTTTCTCATAGATAAAAGACATCCCGGGAAAGGTTATATGAATGGCTCAGTGTGAACAACTTAGTTTGGTGTGATGTAAGGATTAGTATCATGCTTATGACTTCTGTGCCTTCACTATGGCTTGCAGGTCATATGGCATATGGGGGCTGCTCAGATTTAGGTCTAAGGGTCCAGACTCCCTATTCTCTTGATACCACTGTCCTGTGTACGCCCATTCATTCCCCCTCCACCACCAAAGTCGAGAGGTTGTGACCTTGAATCTCCCTTAGAGACAAGTTCTGGCCATGCTCCCAGCCCCAAACATTCCTTATAGCAAGTATTAACGCAAGAGCAAAGAAAATGTTTCCACCCTTTTCTGTGGAGCAGTCATCGAGTTGGTGACAGAAAGCAATCCAAATCAGCTTACACAAAAAATGAAATTTATTAGAACTGAAAGCAGACATGAGCAATAAGCCTTGAAAAGTGTCCAGAAGATTAGAAGGAGGAGTTCACATTCCATCAGAATTCTCTCTTATCTCTGCTAGTGAAGCTGAGAGTTGACTCAATTCTTCCAGAGAAGCTTTCTCCACCTGGTAGGGACATGATCACCATCGGTTCAAAACTCAAGATCTGAAAACTTTCTGATGATGTAACTCACACAGGCCTACCTTGGACTGTGTGCCCATCACTGTCAAGAGAGGGATGAAGTGTTATGATTGGCCCAGGCTGAGTCATGTGCTAATCCCTTGGGCTCTGGCTGTGAATGAGATCTACTTTGAGTAGAAAGAAGAGAGAAAGTGGTACTGGAAAGATAGGATGAACCTTCCGATTAGCTTCCTCTAGGCAAGGGGGCAATTCATATGATATACATGTATATAGAACATAGATCTCGAATTAGGTTGCAAATGAGGAAGGTTGAATGCATGCAAAATACTTTGTGTTTTATAGTTCACATCCTGAATTCTGAGATTTCTTTCATATTTTGAGTGTTTACTGAAATTGTGTGGGCAATAAAGCAAATAGGAAGATGGAATTATTAACAAACCCCTCCTTTGACAAACCTTTCTCTGATATCTGTCAGTCTGAGATGGAAGAACCCAACATAGCCCCCACATGGGAACTTGCCCAATATTGACCATTGTTTATGATTTTATAAGAGTTTTTATTTGGTCATACATGGAGCAGTAGTTCATATGCTACTTTACAAATGACAAAACCAAGGATTTAACTTGCTCTTGATTACATATTTAATTAATAGTAGAACATGAACTAGAACTAGATCTTTCAGTTTCCCTCTCAAAGATTCTTTCCACATATTTTGCCAAATTGAGGTAAGCAAGGCTATTGTTTTTCATTTTATAAGCAATAAAGACACTGGATACAGTATTCTAGGAAACTCAATCAGTATAAGCATTGGTACATATGTTTGAATGAATGATACTATCTTTGCTCACATCACAGAGTGAAGCCTTGACAAGGTGGGAAATAGAAATGAATATCTGTGCAGCCATGATGCCCCACTAGATCCTCTTGACAAGCAACCACCAGGACTGGCACTTAATTCTTGAGTACTGGCTGAGGGAAGGTTTTCCTTGTTTTCTTTCCTGATTCAGATTGCCAGAACCTTGTGCTTGATTTTAAATTGATATGACAGCACGTCCTGTTTACTTGGATTGGTTCACAATTATTCTTTTTGTCTTCTGTTCTATAACACAAGGGTTACTTTTTTCATACCTGACCGGATGCTAAATACATGTCCTTTATGTGTTTAAGTTTGTTTAATTCTTGCAAATATGTTTCGCAACTGTACTTAACAACCCAGTCAAGTCACAGGATTGGGGTAGAGGTGGTGAAGAGAATTAAATTCTACAAGCTCTTTTGCCTGGTTATTGATGAAATGATATATTCTAGACTAAATATTACTCAAAACAATTCTTGGGTTTAATTCACTAATTAGGTCAATATAGTGTTCTCAGTTTTTGATTTCCCAAATCAGAACTTGATGCAATAAATAAAAATTTGCAAAGAACTTACTTCTGTTTCAAAACTGGGAAACCGCTGACCAAGTCCCAGAGAAATTAGAACATAAACCTTATGCTCTATAGTTAGTTATCATTGAAACCAGTTTTTTTAAAAATGACACCCTACCACCAAATAGCTAACAATAGAAGTATTTCATAATTGGTAGCAACTAATCCTTTTTAACTTGGATGCTAGATGAGATTCAATCTGTAGTTTTCCTTTTGAAGTTCTAGGCCCTTTGCAAAGAAATGAATTTACTTTTCATAGAAGTGAGAGGCTGGTCTAATCTATAAGCAGTGGAAAATTCCCATGTGCTGTCCCATGGAGCTGTTTAACTTGTGATCAAAAAAAAATTTGACCTACACCTGCCAGCGTGGGTGACTCAAAGTGCCACCTTACATGTTATATAACCCTGTAAGTGCTGGACTTGTATCTAAAAAGGAAAGGAAAGTTAAGGTCTCATTCTTAGGTTCTCACTTATATTCTTCCATTTATAAACACCTTGACCCCTTTATTATCCTTTTGTTTGGGGAATTTGCTCCTAAAATCTTCACATAACATCAGTAGTCTTCTCAAAGCAGGCACCATGTTTAGGTTACTTTTTAGGTCCTTTTCCCCTTCCTTGTCTTCCTATATAATTTTACTGTGCATTTCTTTCTTTGTACTTACCAATTTTCTTTTCATGTATCATTTCTATAATTTCCACAAATTCTCTAGTGCTCTTGTTTTACTCTTTACATTCTTCTTCCTTGGGTTTTGTGGCCTCTCTAAATGACAAGTGGTGAAAAGCGGAAGCACTCCCATTGGCATGTTGGATTAGCATTTGATATCCAGAGTCATAGTTCTTCTTGTGTCCATTCTGATAATAGCACTGTATGTAGAGAAGAGCCTGTTTGGGATGATTCTCAAAACAATTTTGAGCTCTATAACCCATGTCACTGTCCTGAAACTTTTAAGAATCAATTACATTTTTCATGAGCCTGGATTTCTCTATGGACAAAGAAAAAGTTGCCCTTTGATCTTGTTACCAAGTCACAGAGTTAACTAAGCGAGTTCCTTAGAAGTGGAAGGTCCTAGTTAATGTCTGACTCTAGGGTCCATGTTGCTTGTTTGCCTATTTGACAGCAAGCAGATCTGGGTCTTAAACAACTCCAAGAATGAATATTCTGTCTGTTCACGATATTCTTCCCGAAACTCTCAACTAAAATTGTTTATTTCCTTTAGGTTCTATTTCCCTCTCTCTCTCTCTCTCTCTCTCTCTCTCTCTCTCTCTCATTCCCTCCCCCTCTCTCTCTCTCATTCCCTCCCTCTCTTTCCCTCTCTCTTTTTGGGGAGAGGGCCCAGGGATTGAACCCTGAGGCACATCCCTAGCCCTTTTTTGTATTTTATTTGGAGACAAGGTCTTGCTGAGTTACTTAAGGTCTTGCTGAGTTACTTAGGTTCTCACTGAGTTGCTTAGGGCCTCACTAAGTTGCTGAGGTGGGATTTGAATTCTCAATCCGCCTGTCTCAGCCTCCTGAGTTGTTGGAAGGTTCTTTTCTTTTTTAATGTCTTGGGTGAATTCCTCTATAATCTTGGTATGAAATTACCAAATACCATTCTAAAAATTCTTTTCAAATGATATTCTGAGCCTCATCCATCTTTCTTGCCTCTTTCAGGTCTCCATATATGCTGGGTATTTACACAAGTTAGGGAAAAAGGGAGAGTTAAAAGCCTGACTTTCACACCTCAGGAAGGAGAAGCTAAGTCTGCCCAGTGCCCATTACCTATGGCTGTCCCATCACTGTTGAAGATTGTTCTCAAGAGAGATAGTTTATCAAAGCTGTCTTAGCTCTTGGATTTTAGACTGACCAAGACCTGCCTGGACCAAAGAAATCTTTAGAGGAGCCCAGTATCACTCTCTCAGTGCTAAACTTTTTTGACCCTTTCGAATACAGTCACCTCTCAGTAAGATGGCCGGCCCCAGGTTTGATGGCCTGGTCTTGTCAGCTAGCAGCTTATAGACCCTGGATGACATCTCCCTTCTCTCCTTTGGGATCCACTCAGTCTGATGTCCCTTATACTGAGAAAGCTTGCTTGACCTCTCTGGGAGAGTACTTTCATCACTCAAAGGTTATTTTATGAAAAGGTTTCAATGATTCCTGGCTACTCACAGCTACTTTTTCTTCCTATGGGAGCAGGTGAAATCTTCATTGATATAAAGGGGAATTAATGACACTTTTCTAGATAACTATGTAGTTTTTTAAAACTTGTTTCCCAAAGTAGAACTCTGTTGAAAGGACACTATTAATATTTACACCAGGATTTTAGTCATTAACAAGGTGAAGTGAGATGTATGATCATTCTAAACTTTTTTCATTAGAGAAGGATCTAGAAATTAAATCTGTGGTAGGCTTTTCTGTGACAATGGACCAGAATCTACTACCTTTCAAACTTCAAAAGAAAATCAAACTTTGCCCTAAAACGAAAGTGGATATTATACTAATCACTCAAAGTCCCATAACTAAGCTTTATTATTTTCATAATAAACATTATTGAGCATCAACTATATACCAGGTCATACCAACCTTGGAGAATGAACATATGAATAGACAGTTCTTCTCTGCTGTTTTAAATAAAAAACTATTTCAACTTGTGTATCTGTGGTTTCCTATGGCATCATATTAGATGAGGTTAGAATTGAAATTGTGTTTGATGTCATAGAATTAAGATTGATGAATTCCTTTGTAATTATTTTAAATTTCCTTTTATACAAACAGCAATCAAATTAAATGGTTTGGGCTAAAAATGTGCTAATATTTTATCCTCTTAAAATTGGAGAATCTGATGAATTGGAAAAATGCATAGCATTAACATCAATCACTGGTTATTGTAGCTGTACTCAGTGTAAACTCACCTAATCTTCCAGATCAGAAGATGAAATGCTCTCAATTATTGATGGGATCTGAAGGCTTATGTTGTGCTTCAGTTGGTTCAGAATAACTTGTGGGCAGGTACCCTGTTCACATGGCATAATTTAATTCAACAGAGTATTAAAATATCTGGATTCATAATAAGAAGTCTTGGGAACTTTAATGAGTGGTGGAGTCCATTTTGTTTGCATTACACAGAGGATGACCTGTTTGTAAAGCTTGCTGTGCATGGTAGATTTTTGGGTCCTCTTCCAAGATGACTCAGCTCCTGTTGACTGTTCTATGAATTGGTTGCTTGGAAAATAATGCAAATAGCAATTGCGATGATAAGTTACAAGTAGGGACAACTGGCATGCAGGATGTCTAACATTCAGAAAAGTCCTGCCTAGTAAGGTAGGCATTTAGATCAATGGGTGATGGTGTGGAGGCAGAGGTGATGGGATCATTATAGTGTGCATGAGTAGGAGTATATCATGCTCACAGGAATCAGATACCCATTCTGTTGCCTTGTCTATAGCCATGTCCACCTCCCTGGCTCTGCCAGATTTTCAGAGAGGGTAGAATAAGAGTGGCATGAATGTATCATCAGTTCTGGAAAAAAACATTCAAATTTCCCCAAATTCTGGAATGTACATGTAGCTAAACAATCAATTACATGTTGCCTTATGTTTTCCTTGAATTATTTCACATATAGTCTTGGCTTTCCACACAGTGCCCAGCAGAGCACAGAAGTGTGAGGAACTGGTGTTGGAAGTCCTCTCACTTCCCCTCTCCTGCTGTCCTCCACCAGTGCCTTCAGCCTCTAGCAGTGCTCTTTTATCCCCTTTCTCCTAGTAGGAAACTACGCTCCAGCCTACCCAGTCAGCCTTTCCAGTTAAGCAAAGGGGTCAGAATTCCAGCTCAGTACTTATCCACCATGTGACCTATGGCAAGCTCCTTATCTCCTGGTTTTTTCATCTGTATCCAACTAAAAATACAGGGTGTTGTGAGGGATTAAACAAAGTAAGCTATTAAAGTGGCTTATGGAGTACCTCCCACATGTTGACAGTGTAATAAATGCTACTCTTTTCTGCTTCTGCCTCCCCATGTCCGTCAGCCAAATTCTTACTACACTTTTTACACTCACTGGGGCCTTCGTTTGGCCAACACTCATAAACTACATCTGTAAATGAGGATTGTGTACTTTCAGAGTAGAAAAAGCTTTAGAAATGAGCTAGACTGGAATTTTTTAAGGAGTGTTCTGCATGGCTTCAGGTTCCCTGGGGTATCCTGAGGAAGGCTGCAGAGTTGCTCAATCAGTGGAATGGGTAGGACTCTGACCCTTGACCTCCTTTGACCAAAGAAATGTTACTTTTATCAGTTTTGTGATATTTTCATATAGTTTTATTTTGGGAACACAAAACTGTTCCATTCCCTTCTCAACTCTTAAAAAAAGAAGTTTGGAATGCAGCTCTGGCCAATACTTCATTGTATGGATAAGGAAAACAAGACCCAGGGAAGTTCGAGATGAAGGCTTGTACCCTTTACCCTGCCAAGCTGCTGGACTTTCCCCCTTCTTCTTTTTTAAAATGTTCTTTTTTCATATTTTTTATTGGTGCATTATAGTTGTACGTAATGATGGGATTTGTTGTTAAATATTTATACATGCATACAATGTAACAGTATAATTTGACCAATATCACTCTCTGTCTCCCACCTGCTTGTCCTTTTCCTCTTCTCATCCCTCTTTGATTTTCATGAGATTCATCCCAACTTTCTTTTCCTTTTTCCTCTCTAGCTTCCATATGTGAGAGAAAGCATATGATCCTTGACCTTCTACATTTGGCTTATTTCTCCTAACCTGATGTTCTCTAGTTTCATCCATTTTCCTACAAATGACATAATTTCATTTTTCTTTATGGTTGAATAAAACTCCATTGTGTATACATACCATAGTTTCTTTATCCATTCATCAATTGATGGACACTGAGGCTAGGTTACACAGGTTAGTTATTGCAAATTGTGGTGCTATAAACATGAGTATACATATATTGCTGTAGTATGATGACTTTAATTCTTTAGGATAAATACTGAGAAGTGGTATAGCTGGGTCATATGGTAGTTCCCTGCCTTGTCTTTTGAGGCACCTCTATAATGATTTTTATGGTGATATGCTAATTTATAATCTGACTAACAGTATAAAAGTGTTCCTTTTTCTCAACATCCTCTCCAGCATTTATTAATATTTGTAATCTTGATGAGTGACATTCTGACTGGTGTAAGATAAAATCTGTGTCATTTTGATTTTCATTTCCTTAATTGCTAATGGTATTGAACATGTTTTAATATATTTGTTGGACATTATATATATTAGTTGTAGGTGGACACAATACCTTTATTTTATTTTTATGCAGTGCTGAGGATCAAACCCAGGGCCTCACACATGCTAGGCAGCACTCTCCCACTGAGCCACAACCCCAGCCCTGGCCATTTGTATTTCTTCTTTTGAGAAGTGTCTGTTTAATTCATTTGCACATTTATTAGTTGAGCTATTTGATTTTTTGGTGTAAAGTTTTTTTGAGTTCTTTATATATTCTAGATACTCATCTTCTGCTAGAAAAGATTTTATCCCACTTTTTAGGTCCTTTCTTCACATTCTGAATTGTTTACTTTGCAGTACTTTTTAAGAAGCTTTTTAATTTGATGCCATCCCATTGACTGACTCCTGGCATTATTTCCTGAGCTTTGGGGTTGCATTTTTGTCTTTCTTGAAGCATATCCTTTGGACTTCTTTAAAACTATCTGATTGTACTCCATGTTAGACTGTACTCTTAGGAGCTTTGTTCAGTAAAGATTTACAAAGTTTAAAGTTTCCCAGAAGTTTCCCAACTGCTTAGCTTTAAAGTCTTTCTATAAGTGTTGACATAATTATTCCTAAGGTATTGGGAATTGCCAATGCATTACCTAATGTATTTAAATTTCAAAAGTAAACAAATCCTTTAAAAAATATCTTCAGAAAATTACTCAAGTTATACAAAGCTCTGTGGTACTAGACTTTCAAACAGTGTACACAAAGAGAGTAAATCCATAAGTGCTTCTTCACATATTAGCCTTACCCTGAGCAAGACCAACTTCATACTTCCCTACTGAGCCACTTTAAAATTTTAACATATAGGTTTCCAGTAGTATTCTGTGTATCTGCAAACATTCACATACAATCGTAGTTTGCTACATATAAATGAAACCAAATTCTTCACAGTTTTGTGATTTGACTTTTATTCCAAAAACATCACAGAGATTTTCCCAAGTAAGTACATACATATCGATGTCACTCTTTTAAAAATCCTCATCTCATTTTTACATTATATGATTCAAATATCACTAAAAATGAACAAATAGCTATTTTCCTTTTTATTATTACATATGCATATGTGCATATATATTATTATGTATGCTTGCATATATATATATATATATATATATACACATATGCACATTTGAAAGTGTAACTTTTGAATAAATACCTGGAGAATTCTATAGTCATTTAAAATCATGACAGATGTAGACAAACTGTCCTCCAATTTCTATATTAATTATATTCATACTAGTAGTCTTGAACCAATACACAATTCTTAACCTTGTATTTTTTCTTTTTTATATTTTAAATTTTGCATCTATATAATTTTTCCAATCCAAAAGATTAAAGTAATTTATTATTATTTTATTTTGTAAGTCTTTATTTATTGATTGATGGTATTGAATGATTTTACACATATTATTTCCATTTGTTTCCCTGTAAATGATCTGCTTATATTATTACACATTTTTCTAGTGAATTGCCTTTTTTCTTATTTATTTATAGACTCTTATTTATATGTTCTAATGAGTTATACATGACAGCAGAATGCATTTTGACACATCACACATAAATGGAGTATAACTTTTAATTTATAGATTCTTTATGTATTTTATTTTATTTTGTTGCTGGGGATTAAGCCAGGGCCTCACATATACTAAGCACACAATGTCCCACCAAGCTGCAGCCCCTATATATTTTAGATATTAATTTTTTATATATGCTACATATATTTAATTTTATTTAATTCTTTGTTATGTATATTACCTATATGTTTTCTTCACTTGCTCTTTAACTTTTAACTTTATTTACTGTCCTTTTGTATATAAGGTATCACATAGCCACACAACCACATTTGTCAATCTTCCTTTATGACTTCTGCGAGTCCTTCCTTCCTAACACAAATAATTCTTCCCATGTTTCTTTCTATTATTCTTGGTTAAGACACTATCCTTCTTGCTAGGCCCACCACAGTAGTGTCATATCTGACCCGCCAAGTTCTACTCTTCCTTCTTCACAACTCATTCTTCATATCTCCCTCTTTTAAAAATATTTATTAGAACTTATTTGCTTAAAATTTTCTACTGTTTCACAGTAGAGTTAGGTTAAAATTTAAACTTCTAACTCTAGTTTACAAAGACAAATAGTCTGACCTATCTCTTAGACTGCATCTAATGTGAGTACAAACTTCAGCTACATAAGCATTTAAGTTACTCAGAAAAGCTAAATTTAGTCTTAGTGTATGGCCTTTGCAGTAGTTAGTCTCCCTAAACACAAATCATTCCTTTCACTTCTTTGAATGGCTTACTTCTTTTTGCCATTCAATTCTCAAATTTAATGTTGTCAGGAAAGATTTTCCTTTAAAAATAGCCAAAGTCACTAGCTCATCACAACTAATGTTTATTCTCAACACAACACACACCACTATTTGGTTCTTTTTTTCTTGGTTGATTGTTGGTTGAATGATTAATCTACTTCTGTGTGTGTGTTTAAAACCAGCTGCCTACTTATCCATACACACATCCACCTATTAATTCACCTACCTATGTTCTATTCATCATTCATCCTTTGTCTTGAACCTTGTGACTAGTATTTCAAAAACATATTTATTGCTATTTAAGTAGGGTTTCTATCAGATATACTGTGCATTTGTACTTATGGATTGCATTTTTCAAAGATGTTGGCAAGAGTATCTCCCATCCCACTTGCTCTTCTGAATGTAACATTGTTTTTTCTCCACTGAGAGTCCCCTTTCATTGAATCTGGGCTTGGTTACTCACTTGCAGCCAATAATAGAATACAGCATCAGGGTTGCTGTGTGACAGCTGAAAACAGTTATCAGATGTTGTGTTCTCTTGAAATATGCCCCTTCCAAATTCTCCCTCTGGGCATACTCCTCAGATGCCATGCTGTGAGGAACCTAGGCTGCACAGAGAAGCCACATGTTGGTGTTCTGGTTTATAGTCCCAGTTGAACATTCTGGTCAACCTTGCAGACATCAGATATCTTTAAGCCTCCAGATGATTCCAACTCCAATCATTTTAGTCACCCCCAGCCACTCTTCTTAACTGAAGCCTCAGACATTGAGGAGCAGAGATGCCCCACTGTGTCCCTTCCAAATTCCAAATGATCTAAATCCATGGGTGTTAGGTGTGGGCTTATTTGTTACACAGTAATAAGTAATCAGAACACTTGTGAATCAGCGGATAGACTAAGTAGTCAATACTTCTACTATTGGTTAGCCTTAAGACCTTCATCATATCAGTTAAGTTTTCTTGGTCTGAAGTTCTCTTATCTGTAATAGGAGGACAGTGTTATCTGACTTTCTAAAACCACAGGAATTGGTGAGAAGCAGATGAGAAAGTCATGTGAAAACTCTTTGTGAAAATGAATCTGAAATAAGTATGAAGAACTATATAAACACAAAGGTAACATTTGACTCAAATTATATATATTTTTTCCTAAGACAAAATAGGCTTAATGACTACCCTGATCAGAACTGGTTCCACATGGCAGGCAGGATGATCCTGGCCCCATGGTACATACGCTACATCTCCAACATGTGAAAAGAACTCTTTACTCTTGATAAATAACTGTCATTTTTTCTGAGAAAGGCAAGATTTGTATGGTTCCACTCAGAAATGAGGGAATACAGATATCTCAGATGGGACTGAGGTAAAACTAAAACTGCTACAAAGTATTTCACCCTTGTTGAGATTTTTCTTTATAACCCAAGGTAACCACATTAAAAATAGTTGAAACTGAGTGTGGAGAGGTGCTGTATTACTCCAAGGCAAACCAAGGCGTCAGCCAAGATGGCTTAGATCTCCATTGCGAAGTGCCAAAGCCATCAACCATTAAGCCAAGTTTACTGATTTCCATGCAACCCAAGGAAATCAGAGAGAGATAAAGAAGTCTTTGACCTTAGGAAGAGTACTGGGAGAGGGGCTCTCTCTCTTTCTGTCTCAGTATTTCCACCCTATTTTTTTTTTCAAACCTAAGAAAAAAAGTGTTCACACACAAATTATAAAATTTGAACTTCCTGATTTTTGATGCCTAGTGATTGGTTGATGCAAAACCAGTCTCTTCATACTTATTTCAGTTCTTCATACTTTTTGACTATTAATTCTGCTGTATCTAAGACAATCTGAGCATCTTTTTCAGTTATCTGTCTGGTTTTTTATTTCTTTAAGTATTTCACAACTGTAAATAGGCAAATGACCAGGATTTAATGCCTAAAGGAAGTATGATCTACTGGAAAGAATATTCACCTTTTTGTAAGACCTTGGTTCAAAGCTTATTACACACAGTTAATAACATTGACATCATCTACCTACCTAAACTTTCTGAAGCTCAGAAGTAAACAGGAATAATAATATTTACCTCCTTACGCTGCTATGAGGAGTAAATGACCTCTCATGTTTGGGCAAATCAAAGTCATGTTGACCTTTTTATCCCAATACCTCTGTGTTAAGGTCCTCCAAAAACATTCATTGCTATTGAACATTCCAGCATTCCATCTTGCCCAATTTTCTCCAGATATTTGTGGAACTTCCCATGTATTTTCACATTTGCTCATGTATGTGACTCAGGCTAAATAAAATTTGGAGTAAAATGGTCCTTTTGACTTTTGCTTCTGTCCCCCTGCCTCATGGGATTCAAGCTAGAGATTAGATATAATTTCCTTTTCCTGTTTTCCTTCTCCCTTCCCATCTACCTTTCTGCTTAAGTTCATAACTTCACCACCTCTTCATAGTATGCAAATAAATTCACAAAACAGACTTGGGAATCATGATGCCTCTGGTTCCTAGGCACAGCTGGACCCTGGATTCTGATTCACAAGAATTTCTCACATTATGTGAAATAAATTTACCCTAAGAGATCTAAGTGACATATTCAAGATCACAGAGTAGGGATTCAAACTGAGGCTCTGTGACATCAGAGAGCCTCAATTATGCCACAGTTGGAACTAAGATCTGGAGCTAGATTGCCTGGCCTCAGAGCCGAAACCAGCTGCTTTCCCTTCAGTGACTTTGGACAAGTCTACTCTGGAATAAGAGAATCAAAGGCTATTTTATGACTTAGTCCGGTAGCTGTCCTCCATGATACTGACCCTCTGAAGGTTACTCTGCAACATTGGCAATGCCTTTTTTCAGGGCAGGAAAGGCTACATCTTTATTTTTCATCCTTGGCAAATATGTGAATGTATTTTTCCTGAATAAATAGCAGTTCTTTGTGTTTAGTTTCTAACTTGTGTTGGGCAGAATTCATGGCCTAAATTAAGCCTTCCTCATAGGCTCATAGAATTTCAGATTCAATATCTTCCCTTTCCTTTTATATTTTGTTAAAGTCCTTGAGTATTTCCTGGGTGAATTAGCAGAGACAACTAGGTAGCACTGTCATATACACACCTATACAGAAAAATCCAGTGATTTAAAAAAATTTCCTTATCAAGGAACCAGCCACCTGGCATCCAGATCCATGTACAAGTGATGTAGTTAATGTTGATGGGAGTCAGCCTAGAAAGCTTGCTAATGACTCCTATAGCAATCCCTAAGTAACCTAGAAAACTGAGAAGTTACAAATCAACATTGATTTTTAGTCAAGGAACTAATAACTGCACTTGCATGGTTGAGAGAGATGTATAGTCTGTTAAGATGGTCCTTTAGAGCCCGTTTTATGAACAAGGGCTGCAAGTGTCCCCAAGACTCAACCAAACATTTTCTACCTCTTTCAGAGACTGACCTGCAGACTCAGAAAACTCGCTGAAGCTCTTGCCTCTGTTTTGGGGTCTCTTGAGCAGATATAGACAAGTTATTGTTCTATTATTAAGGTTAAAGGGAATTCCTTATGCCATGAATGGAAACATTATATAACTGTTAAATTATAACCAGGATTGGATTTTGTTTTTTCATGGAACTGGGGATTGAAGTTGGAGCCTTACACATGATAGGCAAGTGCTCTACCACTGAGCTATACCCCCTCAGTTCCCAGGATTTTTATTATCAGTTGTTTGCTAGAAAAACTTCTCCCAAAGAATTCTTTTCCTTTCTCCCTCATTGTCCTTATTTAATTTTCACTTCATTTCTATGTCTTTTTATACCTTTGGGGAAGGCATTTCAAGCTAATTGAGACGTGTATCAAAAACCATAACTGCCAGGCAAGCTTGCTACTCCTGAACTAAAGATAAATCAACAAATAAATATTTATTTAAAGCACAGGCTAAATGAAAAGATTTTTCCCTTTCTTTTCAAAATTCCAGTGAGTAGATTTGAAATAAAACAATTTTTAAAAAAATCAAAGTGTTCTCAGAAATTAATAAGAAAAACCTTATTATTATTATTTTTAATTCCAAGGTCTGCAAAGGAAGGAAGAAATTGATATCACTGCATTTATTACCTGAGATGATGAGCAAATTATTAAGCTTTTTATGACTGTGGCTCATTTCTTGCCACTCTCATCCCTCTATTCTCCCTTAACTTGAGGAAGGTGATGATTTAAAATTTGGACTGACACCTGTACTCTCCTGTGCTATCTGTATGGATCCAATGACTGGTAGAGTCTGGAAAGTCCTTGGATTGACTAGAAAACCATCAGCCAGTCAAGTCATTGTTCTGTGTACTCCCATTAGCTTTTGAAGTTTATAAATAGGTAGATGCAGCTCCAGCTTTCAGAACGAGAGAGAGGAAGGGGAAAAAAGTCTCTGACTTTCAAAAGGTATCGTAGAAAAGCTCTCTCTCTTACGCTTGAGTTATTTTAAGTAGTTGCTGTAACTCCGCACTTTGCTTTCTTCAAGGAGAACTTAATTGTCTGCAGTAGGCAAAAATAAGCTCCAGGACCATTGCACACTTTGAAATTTGCAGGGAAATAAGACTTTCAATCCATCTTGACATTTCCATTAGAGTTCAAATAAACAATAGCAAAGTGGCTCACTTTAGAACCCTCCAGGCTCAGCTAAGTGTGATAGAAAATTACTTCTGACACTTCAGGGGATAGCTGTTCTCCATCCCGACCCCATCTCTACATACCCTAAATCCTGCTCTTGTCACCTATATTGATTTTTAGCTCAATTTGTTCCCAGAGAGAAGGGTTTTCATTTTAAAATAACACGGATAACTGACTTTTATTGAGTGCTTACTACCTTCCTGATATTAAGGTAAGCAATGTGTATTTTAAGTGATTTAATTTCTTGGCACACCCCCATGAAAGAGACACTTTTATTTCCACTTCACATAGAAAAAAAGTAGTGGTATAGTGTTTTTCGTTCTCTGAGTATGTAGACTCTGTGATGGTCTGACTTGCTTCTCAAAATCTAGAAGAATGTTTATCACATAGTAGGCACTCAATAATTTCATGTACAATGACCATTCACAGGTACGTATCAATGAATGAATGCATAAATGATCCTTAAATCACACAGCAAGCTGGAACCCAGACAACTGTCTAACCCGACACCTGTGCCCCTCCTGGTTACAGTGCACTAGTGATTCAGGTGATATGCTTGCACTGGTAACATTGCTCTGCTCAAAAAGGAAAGGCATGGCTACCTTCTCATTGTCATAGTCTTTGTGAAACCACTAACTACAGCATGACAAGATTTAGGTACTCGTAGGTGGTCATTTCTACTTGTTTGGTTTAAGGTTAACCGTCTGGGGAACTAAAGGAGTAACTCTGCCATGGAATCTGACAGAACCTTAACTGCTTGACAGTTAACCTTTCTACGCTCCAGTTTCATAGTCTGTAAAGACTTTCCTTCTCCCATTGAATGTGACACAGTGTCACCCACTTTTGGATAAGCAACAAAATTCCTCTCTCATTTTGGTGCTTTCAAGTACAATATGGAAAGGAAAAACCCGAACCAAGGATGTTCACCCCAGGGCATAGACAATAAAAATGTACTCAATTTGTACTGACTATTCCCCTCTAGGTAAAATGTTCCCTTGCAGATATTTTAGCACGTGTGTTAATACTCTGAGATAATTCTGGCATTGGTTGATGTGGAAAAAAAGCCAAACTGACTGAGGGGTTGTGGACGCTGGAACCAAGCCTAAATTAAATAGGTTATGAAATGCTGTAGGTAATGGGTAGATATTTCGAGGTTAGGGAAGCCTGCCTTTTCAGAATTTTTATTAAAAGGAGGGATTAGAAGAATGAAGCTATACAAACTATTCAAATTTTAAGAAAATGCTGGATTTTCAAAAATGTATATATAGAGCTAAAAAATGTTAAATGAAAATATACCTTACTAAAAAAATAAAAAAAGAAAAAAGAAAAAGTAGCCTCCTAAATGTAATTCAGACACCTCTGAACTTTTTACTTGAATACAACATCAAATCCTTGGTTGGCCTGAAGAGGAAGGGAAACTGCTGGGGAATAAGAAGGTAAGTGGGGAGCAGGGAGGTAGCCCCCCAAACTGGGAGCTCACCTGGAGAGTGGAGTCACCTGTGTTGACAATCCTGAGTCTGATGCTCACCCCAGCTGGACCTTGCAACAAGATTTTTGGGGAAAGGAGAAAGAGAGGGCAGGAGGAGGTACTGGGGATTGAAATGCAACCAACTATATTCCACTCATGTGAGATTGTGTCAAAATGAATACCACTATTATATATAGGTATAATGCACTAATAAAAAAATAGGGATATAAATATTATTTATAAATATAGCAATAATTCTAACATTAAACACTTTAATGTTTGATTAAAATTTTAAAATAAAGATTAAAAAAGAAAAAACTTTTGAAATAAAACTATGTTAAAAACCGAACAAATAAATATAAAGAAAAGAAAAAGGGAAAGATGCGTGTTAAAGTGCATGCACCTCCACAAACAGAAGTCCCGAGTGCCTTGAGTTTAAGATCCAATGCTTATGCTACTTGTGCCTGTAGTGGGTTACTCTGAGCTCACAGTGTGTTGAAGTTTTAATTCAGAAGGACACTCAGTCAGAGCTGAGCAAAGTCCCCTAGTCGGGGAAACAAGCTGTACCGCATTCTGCTGTTTCCTAGACTACTGGTGACTTCATTTCTATAAAATATCTTAGTGATTTGAACAACTGAAAGAAGGTCTTTCGTGGAATGTTTTCCCCTTGAAAGAAAGGATAATAAAGGCAGATGGAGGCATGAGAGTTTAAAGATAAAGCAAATATGAAGTCCCATTTTTCTTCTCTTTCCTGACTCCTGCAGGGCCATGCTGGGAACCATGTGAGGAGGGCTGCTGGCCGTGTTTGTATTTCATTTCCATGGCAACTTTACATAGTTCTATTTTGCCTGTCATCTTTTCTTCTTGCCTTTATCTTTTTTCCTATTACTGCTGTTGTAATTTGTGTTCTGTTCAATTCTTCTCCTGTCTGCTCTCCTTCTTTCTTCTTGACTAGTATATCCCTGTGAGACTTTTTGAGGTCAATAGGTTTCAGGACACACCTCCTTCTCCATCTCTGATCTTCAGTGTTAAATGCAAGACATTTTTATTTAGGAGTTAAATTAAAAAGCTATTTCCCTGAAAACTTTTCTTAAAACTAGAATATCCTTGGAGATAATTTGAAAGAGATTGGAGCGTAACGAAATGAGGGCTGAGCATCTCATCACTGGAGATCTTTGTAGAGCCATAGTTCAAGGTCAGAGGGGGGCTGATGAAGCTCCTGAAAGCAAATGTGGTAATTGATGTTATAATCATCTGATTATGGGCAACCATATAACTTGAAGCTTGTGAACATTCTAATTTTCATGAGGATAAGAAATGCATTTTGAAATCATACCAGAAAAGCGTTCTAGGGTCCTATGGATCTCAAGTTTCTCTCTATTCTATCATATATAGGTCTAATGATTTTATAAGAATTCTATCAATATGCCTTAAGAAAGTGATACTTTCCTATTAGTCATCTAGCTCTTCTCTTTTAGAAAAATTATTCTGTGGTAACACTGGTGTTATACTTAGTATGGCTGAACCTGCATATTAAATTTACTTTTACCTTTAAGTAAAAGACATATTCCACAACTCTAAATGTCTTACAGAAAATGAGAAACTGGCTGGGCATGTTGGTGTATGCCTATCATCCCAGATGTGGGGAGCTGAGGCAGGAAAATTGCAAGTTGAAGACTAACCTCAGCAACACAGCAAGACCTGGTCTCAAAATAAAAAATAAAGAGATAGGAATGTAACTCTGTGGTAGAGCATTTGTGGGTTTGACCCTCCTCCCAATAAGGAAAGTGAGACACCAAAAATGCAAGGAAAAAGAGTGGGAGATAGAAAGCAAGACATGTGGGACCCTTGTGAGGATCTAGATTGGTAACACATCTCCATGAGGCTTTTGTTTTGTTTTTGCAGTGCTGGGAACGAAACCTAGGTAGAGCCTGCCAGTGCTCTACCATTGAGTCACATCCCCACCCTCAGTAACGTATCTCATAAGGAGCCCCTGCCAGGGGGCTGAGAAGGTTCATTCCCAAACTTTTGGTCTCTTTTATATCCTTCATGACTTCATGTCTTAACTAAAATGTGCCAATAATCCTTGAGCAAATTTCATCATCTGCTTGCAGATTCTAATTTCCCCTCAAGTTTGCAATAAACATGCTAAATTATTCTGCCAAAACTCAGTCTCTTGTGAGGATAAATTAAATAAGAGAAAAGTGAAAGGGGAAAATGAACTTACTCTAGCTTTGGCTTGCTTTGAAAGTAGGCCCCTCAATCTGATTAGCCTTCAAGTCAGTGGTTATTGCCACATTTTCTATTCTAATTTCTACTTGGCCTAGGGTGAGTGGATTGTCAATTGTACCTAATTTTAGAAACCTTTTTGAGTCTATTGTTATCTATTATTTATTATTATCCCCTAGAGTCTATTACTATCCCTTCAGCTTTGGTCATTCTTTCTTCAAATTGTTTCAGGCTATGTTGAAAGAACAAAATGTCTTTCTTCTGCTCTCATACAACCACAATAATCAAACCAGATTTCGATGACCTCCCAAAAGTATGGGGATTTCTTCCCACCAGCAAGCAAACAATCAGTTCTGCAAGGGACACTAGCTGGGTTCCCACAACCCCCTCCTTGGGTTTGACTAATTTGCTTAAGCAACTCACAGAACCCAGGAAAATACTTCTTTACATTTACTAGTTTCTTAAAAAGGGTATTATAAAGAATATAGACAAAGAGGTCAAGGTATGCAGAAAGGGCACTCTTTAGGCACACAACCTTCCAACAACTTACATGTGTTTAACTGTTTCAAAGTCCTCCAAACTCTGTCCTTTTGAGTGTTTGTGGAGAATCCATTGCACAGGTATGCTAGAAGCATGGAAAACCATGTAGAAATGTTATTGGACCAAAAGAGTATGATCTAAAACTAATAGACTGAGTGGGAAAACCCAGTGAGGCCTGTCTGTTCAGATTCTTCAGCATTCATTCCTTATATGTAGGGGCCAGGACACTTTCTGAAATGGAGGTCTGACATCTAGTATCAGGTAAGGTGGGCCCGAGAATTTCTTTATGGCAAACTCCAAGACAGAAAGGGGCAGGGGTGGGGAGATTAGAATTTCTATGACCTGCCTTATGGAGGGAGTTATGAACCAGAAACCAAGGACAAAATCCAAAAGACACATATATAACATCACTCATATCAATAGACAAACTCTTAATCTCCAGGGAGTCATACTCTTGCAATCTAATCCAGGACTAAGTAAATGGAATTTCTCAATTTAATAATAGTGAAGGGAAATGTGAGGTATAAGTTACTGCCTTCAAGACCGTAAGAATCCAGTTGGGGAGGTAAGACATGTGTGTATAAAAGCAGCTAAGATAGTAGGTTAAGTGTCTAATAGAACGTCTTAACAACGTGTGCCGTAAGAATTCAAAAGCAGGAAAAATCAGTGTGGGTTGGAGATCTCAGGAAAGATTTTTGAAAGGATAGATAATGGCATTAAAGTGGGATTTTAAGAGGAAGGCAGAAGTAGACAGGGCAACCCAACTGGAAGACACTTTATAAGTGAAGCACAGAGGTAGAAAGGCTCATGGGTACATGGGAAATGCCGGAGAGAAGAGAGTGGTTAGAGAAGAAGCATGGAGCTCAGAAATTGGAGATTGGAAATCTTGGGTGGGATAAATTGTGGTGGATCTTGATATTACCAGTCTAAGGGGTATATTGTGTGGCATGTTGGAAGCTGTGTTTAAGCAGGAGAGAAATGTAAGTTTACATCTGCTTCTTTTCCCTACATTTTTTATAGGTACATTATGGTTGTACATAATGATGGAATCTGTTGTTAAACCCACTTTGTGTTTGATTCTCTGTAGACAAAAGATTGCAGTTATCTTATATCTTCCCTGTGTTAAAATTTTAATTTATTAGATGCTAATTATTAAATTATATCATTATCCTGGAGCTGGATGCATCCCTAAATCCATCTCCCATTCTTTTAATTCACCATTCTTTTAATTCCCATCTCCCATTCACCATTCAGTACATTTTAACCACAATTCAGTCTCCAGAAGACATGCTAAGCCTTTCTTTTGCTGTTGGAGAAATTCAGATAAGAACTTCTAAACCAATGGTAGTTCTTTAACTGGCTCAACAGCTTAGGATCCTAATGCCCAATATTTTGTTTTCTTTTATTGTATTTCTTTCTTTCTTTTTTTTTTAAATATCTTTGGTTTGTTTATTTATTTTTCTATGTGGTACGGGGGATTGAACCCAGTGCCTCACATGTGCTAGGCAAGTCCTCTACCACTGAGCTATAACCCCAGCCCCCCCTTATTGTATTTCTATAGAGAACACTTTTATCTGCGTGCACTGGTGCATGTAATCCCATCATCTCTGGAGGCTGAGGGAGGAGGATCAAAGTTTGAGGCCAGGCTCAGCAACTTAGCTAGGCCTGGCCTCAAAATAAAAAGCAAAAAAGGGCTAAGGATGTGACTCAGTGTTAGAACGCCCCTGAGTTCAATCCTTAGTACCAAAACAAGTAAAACAACAACCACAAATTTTTAGATTTGACAAACTCTTGTTGGCATTTTTTTCGTGCTGTAAAATGCCTCTCAGAGAGATGATACTAGTAAAACTCAGATGGCCCTACTAAAAACTGCTCAAGTCTCAGAAAAATGGAATTGTCTGAGGCGATTGTTCATGGAAATAGAGGAAAAGCAAAAATAACCACATACACTCTTTGAATCTTCTCTCTTTCCGAGTGACTCGATAGTGGGAGTCACAGAGATAAGCAACCTCTTGGTCTCAGTGAGAGAAAGCTTCCCTTTTATTTTGACCAGCCCTATACAAACCAGGTCACTGCACGTTGTATTCACGGCTTTACAAAGCCCTGCTTTCATTCCAATTGGAGACTGATCTCTATTCAGGACCTTTGTTGTTCATGGCCACCAAATAAAAGAAAAGGGATCTGATGTTGGCTGGGCCAGGGTTGCAGAACTGCGAAGTGGAAGCCTCTTATTTTCAAAATGGGAGACTCTTCTGGGCCTTGCTTCTGTATCTCCAAGTCTGTACCAGCTTTAGGTCCCTGAAAATGTGTTAGTGAGGGTAGGATCCACTTGGGCAACTCGTGGAATTGAACCTTGGGGTTTTAAATACTATGCTTCATAGAAGTTAATATTCCTGTGCCCTAGGCATGTAATAAAATTTGCATGTTCTTTTCCCTGCTTAAAAAAAAATAAAAGATATTGTTATAAGAGGGGTGGGAGGGGTGGGGCGGAAGGGAAAAAAATAACAGAATGAATCAAACAGCATTACCCTATGTAAATTTATGATTACACAAATGGTATGCCTTTACGCCATGTACAGGCAGAGAAACAACATGTATCCCATTTGTTTACAATAAAAAAAAAGATATTGTTATAAAACAGGCAGTATATCTGAATTGGTCTTTTATTACAGCACAAATTGTGTAAGTGATCTCTCTCTAGAATTTTAGAGCTGACTGAGATTTTACTGATCATCTACTGCAGGCATTCCATTTATCAATGAGGAAATAAGGGTCAGGAATAGCAGCCAACAAGGTGACAAACCAGCTATCTGAGGAGATTTTCTGGTATGCAGTGTTTTCACTATTAAAACTGAGAAAGTCACAGGAAAATGGAGATAAGATGGTCACTTGAAGAACCAACTGACTAGCTCAGTTTCATAAGCAGTGATTGAAATGAGGCAGACTTTCAATTCAAGGCCTTTTCCACAACAGAACAATACAATCAAAATATTTCCTTGTTCATGAGCCACATGTTAAGAACCAAAAATATTATAATGGTCAGTTTGACATTATGCTCTAGATGTTTATGAAAGCTTTTTCTGCACTTTTGGATTTAAGCCATCTTATCTCTAAAAACTCAGCATTAGTATATAAATTTTTAAATGTATTTTAAGTTTAATAAATGTGGTAGGCTATTTCTTACTTTATTGGATGAGGGGATAGAAATCAATGAAGTATACTGAGAGTAGCCAAAGAAAGCATTTGTTCTGGAAATTAGTTTAGGTCCATAGTTAATGTGTCTAAAATTCATGAGGCTTGGAATAGGGCATAGGTAATGGACAGGAATTCTGTATTAATGAAAATTGAGGGCTGGGGCTCAGTGGCCACGTGTGCTTATCTAACATGTGTGAGTCACTGGGTTCAAACTCTTGTGCTGCAAAAAAAAAAAAAAAAAGAAACAATAAACCCAAACACTGTTGTTAACAGTTCTCCTTGTCCAAATTCTGTGGCTATAGCTATAAAATAGTGATCAATTGATACTAGAAGTTTTCAAATTGCCTCGCTACTTTTCAGGCACAATTCAGGCAACTCTGGATTCTTGATGAAAAGGGTGAAATGCTTAAAAACCTAGGTTGATAAAACTTGCTGAATTTATACACTCTGATGTTTTTGCAATCTACTTTTAAAATATATTGGTGATTGATTGGATTCCACTTAATCACTCTTTTCCTATGCTATTTGCTATCTGGGGGCAAAATCATCATCATCCATGACTTAACTGTTTAGAACAGGTCCTCCTATGACCTCCTGCCTGGGACCGCCCCTCCAGGTTGTGCCGATGGTACTCGTTGCCAATTTGTCCTGGTACTCATTCCTGCTCCACCCTGACTTGGCCTCATAGTACTCCTGAACATGTGCCTTCAATCTAATGCTACACACTGACCCAAATTGGTACCAAAGACAAAATCTATTTTGGCACCCATAATTAATTACTGTGGGACTCAAATCACCACCAAATTCATGAATTTAATCTGGACCTCCTCAAACTGCCTATTGAAATGTTTGATAGTCCACATGCCACCTCCATCTGCGTGCCTTAAGGGTACAATTTCGACATGTCTAAGCCTGAAATCCTCATCTCTACTCTCCAAATCTGTTTCCCCCTGCTATCCTGACTCATGCTATCCAGTTAGTCACTAAAGCCTGTATTTTAGTTGTTCTAAAATCTCTGAAATCCTTCTCCTGCTTTCTGTCCCTGCTGCCACTGCTGTAGTTGGGCTTTTGCAAGCTTGCTGGTATCTCTGACTACTTTCTCTTCTCTTCCACTCTGCTGCAAGAGGGGTTTCTCTCATAACCAAAAATCTGACCATGTCATCTTCTCCTTACAGATCCCTACTCTGGCTCCCCATGACCTTCAGAATACAGTTCCCACCACAAGGTTCAGCTTATGAGAACTTTTCATTTATCTGTGCTTATCATTCCAGAATTGCTGACTTCTTCCCCATATTTACTGAGAGTTTGGCTAACTTGTCTTTCAAAATTTCAGTGTTACACTGTTTAATAAATCTTTTTTAATACTTTCTTTAATTTTTAAATTCTTTTATTCTTAGTAAGTACCCATCAATTTCATTTGGGAACAGTAAAAATGTGAACATTTCAGAGTAATCTTAGACAACTATGTGGTATTGAAAATTTTTTTCATTATCTCTTTTTTGGACAGTGATAAATATTTAAAAAATGTTTTTCATACATGTATATAGGGTAAATGTCTGTCTCATTCTACTGTCCTTCCCCTCCCAACCCAACCCACCCCTCCCCTTACTCCCCTCTGTACAATCCAAAGTTCTTTTATTCTTCCCTACCCACCCCCCACTATGGATCAGCATCTGCTTATCAGAGAAAACATTCGGCCTTGTCAGGATTGGATTATTTCACTTAGCATGATATTCTCCAGTTTCATCCATTTACCTGCAAATGCCATAATTTCATTCTTCTTTAAGGATGAGTGATAGTCCATTGTGTGTATGTACCACAATTTCTTTATCCATTCATCTGAGAAGGGCATCTAGGTTGGTTCCATAGTTTTGCTATTGTGAATTAAGCTGCTGTAAACATTGATGTGGCTGTGTCACTGTAGTATTCTGAATTTAAGACCTTTGGTTATAAACCAAGGAGTGGGATAGCTGGGTCAAACGGTGATTCCATTCCAAGTTTTCTGAGGAATCTCCATACTGCTTTCCAAAGTGGTTGCACCAATGTGCAGTCCCACCAACAATGTATGAGTACACCTTTTATCCCACATCTTTGCCAACACTTATTATTGCTCGTGTTCTTGATAATTGCCATTTTGACTGTAGTGAGATGAAATCTTAGAGAAGTTTTTGATTTGCATTTCTCTAATTGCAAGAGATGATGAACATTTTTTCATATGTTTGGTGATCGATTGCATTTCTTCTTCTGGGAAGTGTCTGTTAAGTTCCTTAGCCCATTTATTGATTGGATTATTTGTTTGGTGTTAAGATTTTTGAGTTCTTTTCTATATCCTAGAGATTAGTGCTCTGTCTGAGGTGTGCTTTGTGAAGATATTTTCCCATTCTGTAGGCTCTCTCTTCAAATTATTGATTATTTCCTTTGCTGAAAGAAACTTTTTAGTTTGACTCCATCCCATTTATTGATTCTTAATTATGCTTCTTGCACTTTAGGAGTCTTGTTAAAGGAAGTCAGGTTGTAAGCCTACATGATGAAGATCTGGGCCTACTTTTTCTTCTATTAGGCACAGGGTCTCTGTCTTAGTGCCCAAGTCCTTGATCCACTTTGAGTTGATTTTTGTGCAGAGTGAGAGACAGAGGTTTAATTTCATTTTGTTACATATGGATTTCCATTTGCTGAATAAACTATCTTTTCTCCAATGTATATTTTTGGCACCTTTGTCTAGAATGAGATAACTATATTTATTTGACTTTGTCTCTGTGACTTCTATTTTGTACCGTTGGTCTACATGTTTATTTTGGTGCCAATACCATGCCATTTTGTTATAATTGCTCTGTAGTATAGTTTAAGATCTGGTACTGTGATGCTTCCTGCTTCACTCTTCTTGCTAAGGATTGCCTTGGCTATTCTGGGACTCTTATTTTTCCAAATGAATTTTATGATTGTTTTTTCTATTTCTATGAAGAATGTCATTGGGATTTTAATAGGAATTGCACTGAATCTGTATAATATTTTTGGTAGTATGGCCATTTTGACAATATTAATTTTGCCTATCCAGGTGCATGGGATGTCTTTCCATCTAGATCTTCATCAATTTCTTTCTTTAGTGTTCTGTAGTTTTCATTGTAGAGGTCTTTCACCTCTTTTCTTGGATTGATTCCCTAGTACTTTATTTTTGTTGAGGCAATTGTGAATAGGGTAGTTTTCCTAATTTCTCTTGCAATTTGAACTCATCACTTATGTATGGAAATACATTTGATTTATGGGTATTGATTTTATATCTTGCTACTTTGTTGAATTCATTTATAAGTTCTGAAAATTTTGGTGAAATTTTTTGGGTCTTCTAAATGTAGAATCATGTCATCAGTAAATACTGAAAGTTTAAGTTCTTTTCCTATTCATATCCCTTTAATTTCTTTCATCTGTCTAATTGCTCTGGCTAGAATTTCAAGGATGATGTTGAATAGAAGTGGTGAAAGAGGGCATCCCTGCCTTGTTCCAGGTTTTAGGGAATGCTTTCAATTTTTCTCCATTTAGAATGTTGTTGGCCTTGGGCTTAGCATAGATCGCTTTTACAATGTTGAGGTATGTTCCTATTATCCCTAGTTTTTCTATTGTTTTGAACATAAAGAAGTACTGTATTTTGTCAAATGCTTTCTCTGTGTCTTGAGATGATCATATGATTCTTCTCTTTAAGTCTACTGATGTGATGTATTATGTTAATTGATTTCCGTATTTTGAAACAATCTTGCATTTCAGGGATGAACCCCACTTGATCATGGTGCACTATTTTTTAAATATGTTTTTGTTTGCAATTTGCCAGAATTTTGTTAAAAATTTTTGTGTCTATGTTCATGAGAGATATTTGTCTGAAGTTTTCTTTCCTTGATGTGTCTTTGGCTTTGATATCAGGGTGATACGAGCCTCACAGAATGAGTTTGGAAGGGTTCTCTCCTTTTCTATTTCATGGAATAATTTGAGGAGTGTTGGTGTTAATTCTTCTTTGAAGGTCGTGTAGAACTTGGCTGAGAATCTTTCTGTTCCTGGGCTTTTCTTGGTTGGTAGGCTTTTGATGGCATCTTCTATTTCATTGCTTGAAATTGATGTGTTTAAATTGTGTATGTCCTCCTGCATCAGTTTGGCTAGATCATGTGTCTCTAGAAATTTGTCAATGTCTTCAAATTTTTCTATTTTATTTGAGTATAAATTTTCAAAATAGTTTCTAATTACCATCTGCATTTCAGTAGTATCCATCTTGATATTTCCTTTTTCATCATGAATTTAGTAATCTGAGTTTCCTCTCTTTTTCTCTTCATTAGTGTGGCTAAGGGTTTATCAATTTTATTTATTTTTTCAAAGAACCAGATTTTTAGTATGTCAAATTTTTGAATTGTTTCTTTTTTTTTCAGTTTCATTTATTTCAGTTCTGATTTTAATTATTTCCCGTCTTCTGCTGCTTTTGGTGTTGATATGTTCTTTTTGTAGGGTTTTGAGATGTAATGTTAGGTCATTTATTTGTTGACTTCGTATTGTTTTAATGTATGAGCTCCATGCAATGAACTTTCCTCTTAGAATTGCCTTCATAGCATCCCAGAGATTTTGATATGTTGTATCAGTGTTCTCATTTACCTCTAATTTTTTTTTTATTTCCTCCTTGATTTCTTCTTTTATCCATTCGTCATTCAATACCATGGTATTTAGTCTCCAGGTGTTGGAGTAGCTTTCATTTTTTATTTTATCTTTGATTTCTAGTTTCATTCCATCATGATAGAATGCAAGGTAGTATTTCTATTTTTTTATATTCTGAGAGTTGCTTTGTGGCATAACATATGATCTTTTCTAGAGAAGGATTCATGTGCTATTGAGAAGAAAGTGTATTTGCTCAATGCTGGATGAAATACTCTGTATATGTCCATTAAGTCTAAATCATTGATTGTGTCATTTAAATCTGTAGTTTCTTTGTTTAGCTTTTGTTTGGAGGATCTATCCAGTGGTGAGAGAGGTGTGTTAAAATCATCCAGTATTATTTTGTTGTGTGTGGTCCATTTGATTCTTGAAATTGAGAAGTGTTTATTTGATGTATATTGATGCTTCATTGTTTGGGGCACATTTATTTATGATTGTTATGTCTTGGTGTATGATTTCCTTAAGCAGTATGAAATACCCTTTTTGTAATCCCTTCATTCCTTTTTTATCCTATTCAAACTTTGTTTTGAAGTCCACTTTGTCTGATATGAGGATGGAAACCGCTGCTTGTTTACATAGTCCATGTGAGTGATATGTTCTTTCCCAACCTTTCACCTTCAGTCTGTAGATGTCTCTACCTAGGAGGTGAGTCTCTTGAAGACAGCATATTGTTGGGGCTTTTTAAAAATCCAATCTGCCAGTCTATGTCTTTTTTTTTTAATTTTTATTTTTACAGACTGCTTTTTGATTCACTGTACACAAATGGGGTATAACTTTTCATTTCTATGGCTGTACACAATGTAGATTCACACCATTCATGTAGTCATACATATACATAGGGTGATACTGTTTGTCTCAGTCTACTTTCTCTATCCTATGTCTTTTGATTGACAAGTTTAGGTCATTAACATTCAGGGTTATTATTGAGATATGATTTGTATTCTGGTCATTTTGGTTTATTTTTGGTTTTTAACTTGACTTAGTTTCTCCTTTGATTGAACTTTCCTTTAGTGTAGTTCCTCCCTTTGCTGGTTTTCATTTTTTTTTTTTCATTTCCTCCTAATGGAATATTTTGCTGAGCATGACTGTAGTGCAGGCTTTCTAGTTGTGAATTCTTTTAGCTTTTGTTTATCATGGAAGGTTTTTATTTCATCTTCAAATCTGAAGCTTAATTTTGCTGGATATAAAATTCTCAGTTGGTATCCATTTTCTTTCAGAGTTTGATATATGTTATTCCTGAACCTCCTGGCATGGAGGGTCTGGATTGAGAAATTAGCTAAGGTCTGAATTGGTTTACTCGTATATATAATTCAATTTTTTTCTCTCACAGTCTTTAAAATTCTATCCTTATTCTGAATGTTAGTCATTCTCATTATAATGTGTCTTGATGTGGGTCTACTGTAATTTTGTACATTTGGGGTCCTGGAAGCCTCTTGTAATTGATTTTCCATTTCATTCTTTAGATTTGGGAAGTTTTCTGATATTACATCATTGAAAAGATTGTGTATTCCTTTGGTTTGTATCTCCACAACTTTGTCTATTCCAATAAATCTTAAATTTGGTCTGTTCATGTTATCCCATATTTCTTGGAATTTCTGTTCATGGTGTCTTACCATTCTCTCTGTGTGTTCAACTTTATTTTCAAGAGTCTATATTTTGTCTTCATTTTCTGAGGTTCTGTCTTCCAAGTGGTCTTAGTCTGTTGGTGATACTTTCCACTGAATTTTTAATTTGGTGTATTGTTTCCTTCATTTTGAGGATTTCTACTTGATTCCTTTTTATAATCTCTTCCTCTTTATTGAAGTGACCTTTCACTTCCTCTATTTTCTCTCCAATGCAATCCCTTATTTCAAAGATCATTCTAACTATGTATTTTCTAAACTTTTCTGACATTTCTTCTACTGTATTGTCTGAGGATTTTATGTTTGGAACATCTTTGTTTGTTTGAGGCACTTTGTTCCCTTTTTGTTTTTTTCATGTTGTTTTTATGTCTTCTCATCTAATGATACGGAGCTGAGGTGCTATAGATTCTACTCTGTAGTCTTCTGGTGTCCCTGAAGGCTTTCAGTATCTCACCCTTAAGGGGGAGACCAATATTAGCATCATGTAATGCAAACAATATGCCACCTTAAACCAAATGGCTCCTATTAAGGTGTTTACAGTTTTGTCACAATGGACAGAAATGAAGTGTTCAATTATTATCTATAATATAAACAGTAAGTTTGCTAAAAGGGTTTACCATTTCAAATGATGGACAATGAAGGAACAGAGGTAGTGTCAGTTGTGATGTTTATGAAGGAGAAGGAGAGAAGACAAAGGTTAAAATTTATAGTAAGATCAAGGAAGGAATTAATAAAGGTTGACTGTTAGTATGAGAGGTGTGAGAAAGAAAATCCAGGGAGACAGATAGGTGAGAGAAAAAAATATGTACAGATTTTTTTAAAAAGTAAAAATACAAGAATACACTACAAAACTATCATACACTATTTAGATATCCCATTTCTCCAAAAATTGATGCATGAAAAATATTTGGATTCAAAGATGGTAGATGTGTGGAGAGAAGGCAAAAAAAGGGAAATAAAGGGGAGGAAGGTCTCAATGGAAAATTAAATGATTGCTTCCATTGACTTTCAAATATTTTCTCAGCTTCCCATCTCCACTGATAGGTGGAGTTGTCTGAAGTTCGATGTTAGCTCCAGTCCAGTGGGTGCTGAACTGGTTCTGTGGGTGAGCCTATAGTAAGATGCCCTCATGCCCTCCTACAGTCTTCCCAGCAGTTGTAGCTGTCCCCTTCTGTCCCTGCACACTTCAGGACTCACTGAGGTGGAGAGAGCCCAGTTTTCTCATTTCTTCAACCTCTCTTCCCCCAGGGAACTGCCCCTAGTCTGACTTTCCACAGGCTTGCCAAACCCAGACTGGTCCATGGAAACCCAGCTGCAATCTGATGGTCCTGGGCTTTAGCTTCCCCAGATCCTATCTTGCGCAGTTCCAAGATCTCAATTCCCTTTCAACTTGCACAGAAACCATCAGGTTGTGCTCACACAAAGGAGAAAGAGGCAGTCATGTGGCAGCCACTACCACACTGAGCAGAAAGACCTCTGGTGCAACCAGACTTGCAGGTACCCTAATATATCTCCAGGTCCTGGTCTGAGTCCCCAGACCAAGGTGGACATGTCCTGAGATGGCAGCAGCTTTGGTGGTTAAGCTGCAAGCCCAGGCTGTTGTCCCCAAGTGGTGGCAGCCACATGTAACCAAACCTGTGGGTACTATGACTATGGACTTGCAGGCAACAGTGGGCAGCAGGCGATCTGCTGGTAGTCTGCAGGTGGTCTGCAGGCGGTCTGCAGGCTAATGGCAGATGATTGAATGGGGTTAGTTGGCGGAGGACGATGGGTAGGTGAAAGGCACTTGATGGGCAGGCAAGAAGCAGGTAATGGGGCAAATGGCAGATGATAGGCGGCAATGAGTGAGCAATTCACACTCAAAAGGCAAGTGATATGCTGGTAGGAGGTGGGTGCTGGTGGTGGAGGAATAGGGTAAACAGCAGGGGATCACTGCGTAGGGACAACTTTCTTGCAGAGAAAAGTATTTCCTCTGCTTGAATCCCAAGTTATGTAGGGTCAAGGTATGCAGTCTCCCTCTAGTCTGCCATTTTGGATAAATCAATAAATAATAAATCTAATAAATCTTTTTAAAGTTTTTTTATTGTTTTTAATAAATGCTTAAGTTCTTTGCCTTTATTTTATTAAGCTAAATAAAATACTTAGATAATTTATTGTAAATTTTCATATTCTTGCTAGGCAGGTGGTAGACACCTATAAAACCAGTGACTTGGGAAGGTGAGGCAGGAGAATTCCAAGTTTGAGGTCAGTCTCAGCAAGGTAGCAAGGCTGTGTCTCCAAAAAAAAAAGGACCGGGGATATACCTCAGTGGTAAAGTACCCCTGGGTTCAATCCCTGGTTCAGAAAAAAAAATGTTTTCTTATCAATGTTTTTAAAACTGGATTTCCTTGTACATGTTGCTTTGATCATATTCTGTAGGTCTTATTCTACTTGTAATTCATCTCTAACTTGTTTACACTTTCAGTTTTTACTTTTGATTTTACTCAAGACTTATTATACAAAGATACTTAACAATTTTCAAGTGAATAAAATAGTTTTTACCCTTCCTTTGTTATCATTTTATGTATTAGAGTTCTAAAAATGTGGCCAAAATAATCTCTGTATTTTGAATTTTTTTGAGAATATGTGTGGTCTAACATATAACCAATTTTTATAAATATTTCATGGAGTTTAAGAATTTATATTCTCTTAGCTGTTAGGTCTACTGTTCTCTCAATATGTATTAAATGAAATGTATTAATTGTGATATGTACGTAGTTTTTTAGAAAGTTTTTTTCCTGGTAGATTTTCTGAGTAAGGATGCAAATATATATTGTCCCAGACCTAAGTGTATGTTCTTAACTTTTTTTGAGATTTTGGTGAGGTAAGTATTCTAGATTCACAACGGTTTTTCTTCAGAATTGTGACAATATCATTTCTTTGTTTGCTAGCAACCATATTTGCAAATATGAAGTTCCATGTTAATCTGATTCTCTTTCCTAGTTCACCCTTTGTCTCTCTCAAGTATTTTGGGACAGCTTATAGTCTGGGTTCTGAAATTTCATGAAGATGAACCTAGAGGGTTTGGTTTTTGTGTTTTTTTTTTTTTTTTTTATTGTAAACAAATGGGATACATGTTTTTTCTCTGTCTGTACATGGCGTAAAGGCATACCATTTGTGTAATCATAAATTTACATAGGGTAATGTTGTTTGATTCATTCTTGTGTTTGTTTTTAACTTGGGACTTTTCTTCTGGAAATCTGATAAGGATATTTAATTTTATTGTCATTTATTATTGCTTCCTCAACATCCCCTCACTTCTGTTTTTTTGGAAATGCAACTAAATGAATTTTAATTCTTCCAGATCTCTTTCTCATATTCTTTAGAATTCCCTCCACATTTTCCACCTCTCTGTCCTTCTGAACTCTAGTAGAAGAATCTCTGGGTTCTATCTTCTAACTTTTTGCCTCTTTAGCTATGTGCATTTTGCATTAACAGATGGTGATCGCCATTTTGACCTGAGATCTCTCCCTTGTTGCTTTTCCATTACAATTTGATCACAGAACCCTGTGGAGCTACTTTGAGGAAATCATGCTTATTTTTGCAGTTTATTTAGTTTCTTGTGCTTATACTCTTTTGTAGGTTTAGTTGCTGTGAATCCATCATTTCCCTAGGGGTTAATTCTACTTGTTCAGTTTAGAACTATATTTTTTTTTTTTTTTTTTTTTTTTTTTTTGGTGCTGGGGATCGAACCCAGGGCCTTGTGCCTTGCAAGGCAAGCACTCTACTGACTGAGCTATCTCCCCAGCCCATATTGTTATATTTTTGTTACTATATTTAGACATTCTGATTATCTGATCCTAGCTGTAGCTGTGAGACATACCCCAAATGATCATCAATGTTCATGTAATACCACAACAGGTTCTGATTACAGGGGACCTGGCTCTGTGGCATGTAGGGGCACATACTGTGCGTGTGTAGGGATTCCTGTGTCCCAGTTTCCCATGCCCCAACTCCACTTTAGAGAGCTGTCCTCATGGCTTAAATCTGGAGGTTAAGCAGGAGTTTGTAGCTCTAAGCAGCAGTCGCTTCTTTCATGACAACAGGGACGGGGGTGGACACTGATGTCAATATTTTGATATGGTGAGTTAATCACCTCATCAACTATCTTCATCCTGCTCTTTCCCCTAGTTCCCACTGTTTTTGTTCTTTGGATTATTTCGGGGCATAATTGGGAAAACAAATTCTGTTTGTCCTACTTCTTTGTGTGAGATTGTAGCTTCCTCAACTCTCTTGGGTTTTACTTTCCAAACTTCTACGTGTCCTCGAGAAATATGGTCACATCACTTTCCAAATTTACCACTCTGCTAAAATTTATTTATTATATCTTAAGTGCTTTTCTGATATTTTGATGAGATTTTTCCCCCCAATGTAAACCTTTGTATTCAATTAGCCAATGTGAACTAAAAAGCCACCTCTGCGTTTAGGACTTTAATATGTAACCAAGACTTTTCCTTTTTACTGTTCCCTCTGTTGAAGAATGTATGTCTCAAATCAAGTCAGAAGTATTCTGAGATATGCCACAAAGTGCTCTTTCCCACTTCGTAACCACCCAGAGCCCCTGGCTAGTGAACACATTAGATATCTGGTATCTCAGGGTAAGAACTTGGGGACCACCTTTATCTCACCTCTTAGAAAATATAATTACAAAAGGCCTAACTTTGAACATATTTATCAAAATCCAGTTTAGATTTATCTTGGGAAGTTTGGGGACTTTTATACACAGGGACTCCTGGTTATACAGATGAGTTCCCCTTGAATTCTCTCATGTTTGTGTAATACTTTTTCATTTAGACTTTCACACTGATATTTCATTTGAGTCTCTTGATAATTTTCTTCATAGCAGTCGAATACTATTCTCATTTGGCACACGAGGAAATGGACTAAGATTATTTGCCAAAGTATACAAATAAAATTTTGACTGGGGGTGGAGAGCACCAGTCCTCAAACCCTGACATTCCTTCTCTGAGTACAATGCTTTACTTGTATACCTCACATGGATTTCTTTAATGACTGAGGTGAGAGGAGTGTCCTTAGACCAAAGCAGATTTAAAAATCTAGATAAGAACCTATGAAGCTAGACAGGAATTGAACTAGACTGCAAGAGTTTGATTCGATATTTACTGAGAAGAACGTGTCTGATTGTGACAGATTAAACTTTTATATTATTTTGAAAATCATAGAACCAATTGCTCCTTAAAGAAGCTTCTCTGAGAAAAAAACAATTCCAAAGTGTCATTGTAGGAATGACTGCTTGAAGATACTTGGTGACCTGCATTAAAGCCATACTTTCATCTAGGTTCCTTTTTTGGGGTCTATCAATTATCTTTTATGTTTAATGAATGTGCTCCCCACTCCAAGCTTAGTGACTTAATACAGTTAACATTTATTATTGCTCCCAGGTCTATCAGTCAGCTGGGTAGTTCTGCTGAGCCAGCCAGGCTTAGCTGATCTCAGCTGGCTCACTCTTGTGTCTGTGGTCAGCCTGAGGATTCACTGGGAGCTGGCTGCTCTATTCATGTGTCTGGTGGTCGGCTGGCTGACTGTTGGTTGTCTGTCATCATTGAGCAGGCCAACCTAGCCTGATTCATGTGCTGGCATCAGAGTTCCAAGAGAGCAAGTGGAAGCTCTCCAGGCCAATTGAGGTCTAGGATTAGAACTGGCACAATGTCATTTCCACTGACACTTTGTTGGTCAAAATAATTCAAAAAGCCCGCCCAGATACTCAGAATAGAGAAGAAGTTAGTAAGTTATTTTGAAAGGGTGATGAATACAGAGAAGAGAATAACTGGCATCATTTTTGCAGAATCTACCACACCTGGCACAAAGTTGCTGTGTTGACTGCAAAAGAATCATAGCTGCCTCCCAGTATGGATTGAACTGTTTCTCCCCCAAATTCCTATGCTGAAGCCCTCATCCTCTATATGACTTTATCAGGATATAGAGTCTTAGGAGGTCTTCAATGAGGTCATAAATGTGGGGCCCTAATCTAGTTGTGACCTTATAAAACTGAGAAAGAGAGAGAAATCTTTGTTTCTTTCTTTTTGAAGGCTCAGTGAGAAGGCAGCCATGAAAACCAGGAAATGGGCCCTCAACAGAACTAACCCTACTTGTTCATGACTTGGGCCTTCCATCCTCCAGAATTGTGAGGAAATAATTTCTGTTGTATAAGTCAGGTAGTCCATGGTGTTTTATTATGGCAGCCCAGGCTGATAAATACACTTCCTCTTTTCTGGAGAATGGCCTAAGTGTAAGGAGACTGCCTTGCCCCAGATATTATGTCCTCAGCTTTCATGTGTCAGGGAAGGAGGTGTAGCTTATAGCAAAAGGCCAGTGGATTTGACAGAACAAAAGGCCCTTAACTCAAAGGACAACTACTCATGTCATATAGTTTAAGCTTCATGGTCTCTATGGATAGACTCAGTTGGAGACCACATCCTGTACCCCTTCCCTATCTTCCTTTCCTCTTCCTTTAACAGGTTCTTCCTGAAGATCACTCCTTCAGTAATTCACAGGCACTCAGTTCTGTTATTCAGGACCCACTTATAGGATCTCTACCCAAACAGATGTTATAGGATAATAAGATATTAAAAGCAGACACTTGCCATTAGCACATATTTATAAGCATAGTTTCATATTTTTAGCTTAGTTGTAATCTCTGTGAAATTTCAAAATGCCATTTTACACTTTGTTAAAAATAACAATGGTTAACATTTGCTAAGTGCTCGGGAGGCTGTGCACTGAGTGTGTAGCAAATATGATCTCATTTAATCCTCATCATGACCATTGGATAGCTGCTGTTACTATCAGTTTTTAACTCCGAGTGTTTTCTAAATCATTTTATATCTGGGATTTTGATCTACTATCCTTTGCCCTAGTAACAAAAGACTTCTAGGGGGGAGTGGTGCATAAAAATAGCCTTTGACACATGGCATTCAGGAAACACCTGAGTGTCACAGACAAGACAACTTGACCTTCCTTTGACTTGGGAGATCAGGCCTCTCTGGATGCATCATTGAACAGTCTTGATAGGGAAACCTAATGGCCAGGGGAGCAATCCTATTCAAAACACTGACACACTTTAGGGAAGTCAGCTGGTCATTGGGGTGTGCCTGTCTGTGTTTCAAAGTGCTCAGCTGAATAATGTACATGGATTCCAGGCATATTCTTCTTAGTTTTCTTAAAGTTTTATCCTCTCGCCTTTCTATTAAATTGCGTTAATTCATACAACAAAGCTTTGAGTTTTCATTACTGCTTTTTAAATACTTCTTTTTCGTTCTAATAAGTATGTGAGTGTCATAAGAAAAGGAGAAATGAGTCAATAGCAGCTGTTTAAGACAGTGAACCCCTAACTTCGGCAGCTGCAGCAGGAAATAGGAAATCTTATAGAGGGAGGGTCAAGGAACACCATCAACTCTTTGTTAGTTGCGTGGGGATGCTTTGTCTTTCTCAGTTTAGGTGGAAATGGCCTCTGACTCCAAGGGAAAATCCAGAAAGGAAGACCAGATAAGACTGTGTTTGGCATGGTACTAAGCCAGAAACCAAGGCTTAGAGAAGTGAAAAGAACTATCCCTGAGGTCACACAGCCAGGAAGTAGCACAATCAGAATTTGAACATGGGTGCTCCTCTCCCTGCTGAAATAGCAGGAAATGAGAGTGGGCAACATGATGGCGGTGCTTCCTGGAGAGACTCCTATGTGATGCAGTTTCTTCTATAGTGAGAGTAAAGAAAATTCTGATGGGTGGCAGTTTCATGATTCCACCTACCTGAGTTAAATTTCTGCAAGTGTATTTTAAGAAGATTTTAGCTGAGTTTATAAAATGTGTTAGTTACCAGGAAGTGGAACAGGCATTCGAAGAGAGGAGGGCTTAAGAGACAGACTGAATAATGAATGTGTTTCTCTGAGTTTGGCTGATTTGAAACCTCTCCTAAAACTGATGAGAAACTGCTAAGAGTTGGAAATGTTGGAGATTTATAAAGGAAGTTCCTCTGAAAAGTGAATAATTAAGGCACAATTCTTTCAATGAAAGAAAAGGAGTTCTAATTTACTAGGAGATTGGATACCTTGTTCGGCAAGGGACCAGAGATTAGAGGCTGCCATTGGTCATTCTACAAATTTCCTTTGGTGGGGACTCCCTGGCATAAAGCCCATGTGTTACCCACCTGTTTGTACAACACACAGGAAGGATCCACAGGAATAGCTCAAGTTCTCAAAGACCATCTGTTTCATCTGAGAGAAACACAATCCCCATGAATATAGTTGAGTCTCAGCTTTAGTGGATTATTATGTGTCCCTGTGTTCTAAAGACAAAGCCAACTGATTTCTACATCTGCTCGAGCTGTTCTTTCCCTGCTTTAAGCAGGCAGCCAGGGAATGCAGGTTGCCTGTATTATCTAAAGTGCAGGAGGTACATTAAAGACAGAGATGAGGAAAGAAGAAGTGAGAGTGTAAGGCAAAAGGTTTGGGTGAGATGAAAAAAAAAAAAAAGTGGGGTGTGTGTGGAGTAGGGGCCTGGTGAGTGATTCTTGGCAGGGTGCCCAGAGCAGCTATAGGCGAGGGAGAGAGCCCAGTAAGAGCATTTCCTGCTTTGGGTTAAAAAAATAAATCCCACTCTCCTCTAAGAGGTGGTCTATTCATCCTGTGCAGCATTAGGTCATTAATTTGAAAATTGCAGGTAGTAATAAAAACAGCAGTCATTTTCTTAACACCTAGATGAATGGGCCTCTCCCTGCTACACCTACTGCACACCTGGGTTATATTCTTATTATCTTATGTGTGGGAAGTTTCCCAGAAAGTTTCAGCCTGGATGAAAGTTTGAAGCTTGTTATTGCTTTTCTAAAACTTCTCCTACATTTCCTATCTACTTGTTTCTCTCAGCCCATAATCTTTGATAGAAAGTTAAATATAATTACCAAAAAGACTGGGAAGCAACCTTTTTTTGAAACTATATTTAGCCAAGTCCTTAGCTGCTATCACAGAATTCCACAGTGACCTCATGCTTTCCTCACCTTTGACGGGTCATCAGTTCCAGACCTCCATAGGACAGGAGACGTTTCCACAACACTCCAGGCTAGTTGGCCTTCCTTGGGAAAGTAGGTGAGTCTGGTTTTCTTTTCTCACTTTAAGAGCTCAAGAAACCCTGGACTTGGTGGGATTTGCCTTGGACATCCAGGTTTGTTACTATGAACCATTTGTCATGTGAAACTTTCCTAATGCTTATATGACCTGTAATAAGACCACAGTCTTTTGAACTCCCGGCAGGTGTATGGTTTTACAACACAATATTTTAAGATAGAATTTGTCTTAATCTTCCAGTTAAGTCTCTTTATACAAACAGAGCTGCCAAGAGAACAACTGCAATTCACTTACAAGTTGTTTGTCTAGTTAACAGTAAGTACGCAAATCAGTTTCCTGTTCACACAAAGGATTTTCTTGTGTTTGAAATCTTTGACCAAGGGTACGTTGGCTTGGATTTTTATAGAGAATTTACAGTGTTAATTATCTATAGTACTCCATGCACCAGGATGTGAGGAGACTTGGTAGGCAGCTGGTAATGGTCCCTTTCTGGAAAGAACCTTTGGATCTACATCAGGGAGGCATCACAGAGGGTTCATGTGGAAGTATATTCAGGCAGGGGCAGGCATTAGGAAGTGGGAGGACAGCACAGAGGAAGGGAAAAGGAAAGCTTTTGTTGTTGAGATAAAATTAAGAAGAGGGATTGTAAATGGCGGTTTCCTCCGGGTTTCTGTTCAAGGTTTTCCTCTTCACTTTCTTTTCTTCTTGTATGTGTGTATTTCTTACTTGAAGAAATATGAAAACATTCATGTGATTAGGTATTTTCAAAGAGATTCTTGTGCCTTAAGATCCATGTTTCATATTGATTGACAGTTCCGCTGTATGCAACATGGATGGCTGAAGGCCAACAGCCAAAGCCCTGCATGCCATGGGAGGGGTGGTGTCACCGGGACATTGTTAGTGTGCACACTGCTTACACACTAAGATGCTTCACAGGAGTGCTGTGATTACCCCGAGTTTCAATGTACTAATTTTGATGATTTGTCCTTTTTGCCAGGCTCTTTAAGTTTTTTCTCTTCACTAAGGTATGACCCTTCAGTCCAGATAAGTTACATGTAAATTGCACTTTGCCCTGGGGGAAAGAAAGATGCTATGGAAGCAGAATAACAAAAAGTAGCATGGTCTGGGTTCTTAAGTTCAAAACTGATAGCTCAGGTGGAAGACAGAAAAATTCAAAACATCCCTGTAGAAATAGTTTCTCTTGTTTCTCTTGTGGTCAAATCTAGGGTAATGTGAGTATGTCAGAACACTTTCTGAGTGTGCATTTTGGAAAACATGAATTTATAATCTGGGTTTGTAGAAGGGAACATCAGTATTCAGGGAAATGACTCATTCCCCCTGTCATCACCAAGTGGCATCCAGCAATTGTAGAGGAAAACTGGTGGCACAGTGGATTGAAGCAGGAGAGGGCCAGAGATAATCAGTTTGACATGCATTTGAAGCTGTGGGCAAAGGCATACCAAGTTTCCCCAAGTCTCTAGAGTAAGTCGCTTATATAAGCTGAGGACAGCCATGGACGATGAAGGTATCATGACAGGAGAAGGATTATATCATTGGCAGAGGTTGGGGCCACTGTTAGCAAATGGGTGCCAGGATGCTACATGGGGGCTAGGCCAAGATCTGTAGCCCACTATGCACATGGAGATAAGCACCATATTTTATCTCTGTCTAGGACCAGATAGGATGAATCACAACTGGAACAGGAAGCCAGTGTGAGTGGCACAGAAATGGACACCTGCTGCCCCACTGTTACAGGACTGCCATCTGCTTACATCCCATGACAGCTTATTAGCATCACCAACCTCAAGATAGAGAAGGAACAATTGCTATGGGTTGAATTCCTAGCACTACCACCACCACCACCACCACCACCACCACCACACACACACACACACAAAAGAAAAAGAAAGGAAGAAAGAAAAGATAAAAAGGAGAAGGAGATGCTGAAGAGGAAGGAGAAGGAGAAAGAGAAGGAGGAGGAGGAGGAGGAAGAGGAGAAAAAGAAATAATCCTGAATGCACTGGACTGGATTGTTTATTTTTTCTGTTGAACTTTGTATTTCAGATAATTGTAGAAGATTCACTTGCAGTTTTAAGAAATAATGCAGATATCTTGTATATTCAATTTCACCCAAGGATAATAGCTTGCAAAACTACAGAATAACAACCAGGATATTTTCAAGGTACAGAACATTTCCATCACCACAAGGAACTTCATGTTGTTCCTTCATATCCTTGTCCTTTGTCTTCCCAGCCCTTATACCTGACAATCAGACCTGTCTTCCATTTCCACGGTTTTGCTCCTCTGAGGAAGTTTATTTCTCACTCACCATTGAAGAATAACTTTGCTGATATAGATTCTAGGTATGCTTTCATTTGTTTGTTTGACACAGGGTCTTGCTATGTTGCATGAGGTGGCTTCTAACTCCAAACCCTGCCCCAGCCTCCCAAGTAGCTGTGATTACAGATTTGGTCCTACCCTCCACCCCAAATCAACACTTTAAATATTCCACTCTACTGTCTTCTTCCTTGTATTCTTTCTGGGAAGTCCAGTGAAATTCTTAGCCTTGCTTTTCTATAGATAAGATGTTTTTATCTTCCGGCTTCATTCAAGAATTTCACCTTGTGTCTGTTTTATTTTTCATTTTGAGTATTTTATATATATATATATATATATATATATATATATATATATAAACATATGAGGGATTTTTATGGATTTATTTTGGCATTATTCTACTAGGTATACTTTGAGTTTCCTGGATCTGTGAGTTGGTGCTTAATTTTGGAAAGTTGTTGTTTATTACTAAATTATTTCCAAATTATTTAGCCATTCTGATTACTTTGTCTTTACATATGTATTTTAGAATGATCTTGTCAATATATATATCAAAATCTTGCTGGGATTTTATAGGAATAGTGTTAAACATCTGTATTAATTTAAAAGAGTTGACACCCTCTTGGTTGAATCTTCTAATCCATGAGCATAAGTTTCTCCATTTATTTAGATCTTCTTTGATATCTTTTATGAGCATTTTGTAATTTTCAGCAGTCTTGTATATATTTTGTTAGATTTATACCTAAGAATAATTTTTTTAAAGAGATGGTAATATAGTACATTTTAAAAAAATGATATTTATATTACAGACTCATTTTTACTTTATAGAAATATAATTAGCTTTTTAATTTCTATCTTGTATCCTAAGAATTTGCTGAATTCATTTATTAGTCCTAGGATTTTTTTTTCTGGTGCATGCTTGGGATTTTCTACAAATTTTCAAATTTGTAGAAACAGTTTATTTTTCTTTTCCAATCTCCATGCCTTTTATTTCCTTTTCTTGCCTTAGTGCACTGGCTTTAACTTCTGACACTATATTGAGTAAGAATAATGAAACTGGGGCTGGGGAGATAGCTCAACTGGTAGAGTGCTTGCCTTGCAAGCACAAGGCCCTGAGTTTAATCCCCAGTACCGCAAAAAAAAAAAAAAAAAGAATAATGAAACTGAACGACCTTGACTTGTTCACAATTTAGGGGGAAGGCATAAAGGGAACACTTTATATGATTTCAATTCTTTTTAAGTTGTTGAGATTTGCTTTGTGGCCCAGGACATGGTCTATCTTGGTATATGTTCCACAGGCACTTATGGAGAAGATGTGTCCTTCCTTTATTGGATGGAGAATTCTATAAACATTGATTAAATCTTATTTATTAATGGTGTTGATGAGTTTTATCCTGGCTGATTTTCTTTCTAGTTGTTCTATGAATGGTTGAGAGAGAGTTGTTGAAATCTTCATCTGTAATTGAAGACATTTCTATTTCTCCTTTCAATTTTGTCAGGTTTTGCTTTGCATATTTTGCATTTCTGTTGTTTGGTGTGTGTAGTTTCAACATTGCTATGTCTTTTGGTGGATTGATTCTTTTATCATATATTATGACCTTCTCTAGCTCTGGTAATTTCCCCTACTTTGAAGTCTGCTTTATCTGATACTAATAGACATGCTTGCTTCCTTTGATCAGTGTTTGTAAAATATTTCTTCTTACATTTTTAAATTATCAACCTGCTTATTTTGTTATATTTGAAATGAGTTGCTTTTAGGCAGCATATGTAGTAATAGTTTCATATCTATTCTGTCACTTATATTTATATGTAATTACTGCTATGATGGGATTTAACTCCGTCATTTTATTTCTTAAGTTTTTTGTCCTCTCTGGGTTTCTCCCACTTCTCTGTATTCTTTTTCTTGCCTCTATTTGGGCCTAACATTTTTATAATTCAGTTTGGGCTTATCTATATCACATTTAGTATATTTCTGTATATGACTCTTCTAGTGGTTACTCCAGGTATTATATCATATATGCCTCTGTGTGTGTGTGTGTGTGTGTGTGTGTGTGTGTGTGTATATATATATATATATATAAAATTTACCAAAATCTACTATTAGAAATGAGAAAGTATTGCACATTTTCAAATGTATTTTCAAATGTATTTTTAGTGATAGTTCTCTTAATTAAGCGTGAGTTATTTTCAAGGTGAAATGTATATTATTATCATTTTATTATCCAACTCATGGTGATTCTGTAGAACTCTGTTGAAGAAACAGAATGTAGAGTTTTATAAAGTGCTCTCTGACAGGGAGGAAAATTAAGTTATTTATTTTATAAAGCTCCCACTCTACTCCCTTACTCTAAGTGCCAGAACATTTGCTTGCCTAGCATGCACAAGGCCCTGGGTCTAATCCCAGCACTTTGAAGAAGGAGAAGGTGAAGGAGGAGGAGGAGGATGAAGAGGAGGGGGAGGGGGTGGGGGAGGGGCAACATCTATTCTATGAACATCTGATGTGCTTTCCTAAATTGCTTCATTTTAGGGAAAATTCTAATCAATCTCATCACTGTGGGAAAAATTCCACTAAACTTATAACAAATCTATCATTAGTGCTGACTGGAAATAATACAGATGTTTAGTTCTCTTTTTTCCTTTACTTGAATGACAAAAAAAAAAGTTCAGATTGGCATTCCCTGTTTAATCTTTGTCATTGTTAATTGTGCCTACTTAAGACACATCTGAAAAATACCATAATTTATTCAATCTAGAAGGTTGACTAGAGAAGTACCAAGCAGGGGGGAAAAAACTACAAATCTTGTGTCTGTTTCTTGCTTAGTAACATAATATTTCTCATTTCATCCAAAGACTTACTCCTATAGAGAGTTCACTAAAGCAATAGAATGTTTGCTGGAACTTCGATTTACTATATCTTTCCCTGAATATGTGTGTGGGAGGGGGATCACAAATATTCCAGGCCTTGAGATGTTAACACAAGTACTAATGAGAACAGATGTTTCCTGGGGTTCATTCCCTGGAAGAGATTTTCCATGTGTTTGATTTGAAATGCAAATATTTTATTTTCTGATTTTAATTACTAAAGAAAAGAAATTTAAGCAGAAACAGCTCTCTTTTTAAATCTAGTTCCTTTATTTCAGTAAGCATTGAGTTCTTCAGTTGTTACTGAAAAAGTGGCAGATGCTTTCTCAAATTATACATCACTCCAGAGGCCTGTCCGGTTTCAGTGTTTGCTTCTGATTGCCAGTGTGGTCTGATGCTTGAGACAACTCCCTCCATTTCAGATGGCCCTTGCACAGCCTTAGGTTGACTCACACACATTCTGACATTTCAGGAGATAATTACTGTGTATCAAAATTGTGGAACAAACACCAAAGGAAGAAAAAAATTTTTTTTCTCTTTGGAATCTCAATTTATTAAGGATTGTAATGACAAGTCATCTAGAGAAGAACCTCATGAAATGGGTCCAAGTTTCTATGGTAAAATAGTAAGATTGAAAAACTCCCAGGGGATAATCAGAATTATTTACATTTTTGGCATCTTTGCTATTTTGGGGGTTAGGTGGAGAAGAATGGAACCCACAGCCCTCTTCTCCATCTCTAGACCTTCCTCTAGACATCTAAAACAAAAATCCTGCTAACTAATTCCAAATATATTTATAAAAGGAAAACCTCTCTGTCCTGGTTCTTTTTAAATCTACTATTTAACTAGTGTAAAAATTATAATAGGGCTGGGGATGTAGCTTAGCTCAGTGGCAGAATGCTTGCCTGGCATGCCAGAGGCCCTGGTTTGAATCCATAGCACCAGAAAATAACAAAGTTATAATAAACATCTCGGAGGCAATAATAAGAAACTCTATTTTTTATATAGAAACTGGTATAAATCTAGACATCTGACATGGGGACAGAGCACATAATGTGTACAATCCCATATTAAGGACTCAGTAAATATTTGTGAAGTAAATGAGGGTACCTATATTCTATCAACTTATTTTTAAAAAATAGAAAATTTCACCCAAAATGATCCTGCATCTGGATTTCTAAAGTTATCACTTTAATTCATCTTTGAAGAAGTCTTACTTCTCCAAAAGATAATCATTTAATAATGGGAATGCAAATACCTACTTCTTAAGGATGAAGTCACCATCTATCTGAATGCACATGCACAGACTGAGATTAAGTCTAGAAAGCAGTGCATATTGAGAACATTTGCTCCTAAATAGGAATATTTATAGGGTTGTTGGTATGCCACAGAAAGTGTTATTTAAGCCTGAATAACTCAGGTTCTAGGACATAAAGTTGGAGTCCATGAGGTCAGACCACACCCTGTGGACAGGGTGCAATTTCCTCCAGAAGGAGAATATTGTCACCATTAATCATCCTGGAATTCAACATCAACAGTTTTGGACTAGGGGAAGAGGAGACCTGCTTTTCTTTCTGGGGAAGGAATGTGGTATTTGTAGTAAAATGTCAAGGGTAGTAGCTGAGCTGGTACCTGCCACATGGAAATTCCCTGAGAACAGAGCAAGAATTTGAGATCTTAAATATAGGCCTCTGAGTAACTTGATCTAACTGTGAGTTTTTGCACCCTATCTTGATGATTCCCAAGCATTTAATAAAGTCTTACTAATACCATGGTGTGGGGTGGCTGTGCTTATGGGAGTTAGAAGGGAGGCTTTTGTTGAGGTCTGAACCCATCAGAGTAGGAGGGTAGAGGTGTTGGGGGAGGAGGTGGGCAGTCACAACATAACAGGAGGTGACCGTCATTCTCTGAGCGCAGTGGTTCAGGGTGAGAAGGATGGGCTGAGGTGTTGGCTCACCGACTTGGTGGATTTGTGAAATAAAACAATATTACCTCACTGCAGGGGAAGAAAACAGAAACAGCATGGGATAAATACAAGGAGAAGGATGCATTTTATAACTTGAAAAAGCATTGTTATAGAATAATAAAAGATCTCTGAACTTAGTTTTTTGTTTTTGTTTCTTTATTTTGGTACCAGGGATTGAACTCAGGGGCATTCAACCACTGAACCACATCCCCAGCTCTATTTTGCATTTTATTTAGAGACAGGGTCTCACTGAGTTGCTTGCTTAGTGTCTCAACATTGATGAGGCTGGCTTCGAACTTGCAATCCTCCTGTCTCAGCCTCATGAACCGCTGGAACTTAGTTTTTTAGTTAAAATTTGGTGAGATTTGGGGACTTCTGGGTACCTATATTTTTCTTATGATTTCATGTCAAGTATTAATCTGTATAAAAGGGTCTGTACTCAGATCATAGGGAATATCCAAGATAGAATAAGAATATCTGACTCAAGTCTTCATCTGAAACTTACTAGCTATATGACTTTCATCTCATTGCTATGGACCAGGGGTCAACAATTTTTTTTAAAAAATTTAAAAATTTTTTTTATTTGTAAAGGGCCAGAGGGCTGGGGAGATAGCTCAGTTGGTAGAGTGCTCGCCTTGCAAGGACATGCCCTGGGTTCAATCCCTAGCACCACCAAAAAGAAAAAAAAAAAGGGCCAGATAACAAATATGTTTGACTTGTTGACTGTAGGTTTCTGTCATAACTACTCAAATAACCATAAATAGCTCAGAGACAATACCATAAAAAATGGATATGGTTGTCTTCCCATAAAACTTAGTTTATAGACAATGAATTTTGAATTTCATATAATGGTTGGGTCACAGAAATTATTCTTTGAATTTTTTTTTTTTTTTTTTTGGTACAACCATTTAAAAGCACAGAAAGTATTTTAAGCTCTCAGACCATGAAAAAATAAGTGTTAGCCAGATTGGCCTGTAACTGAAGTTTGCTGAAACTTGTTCTGGTCTCTAGCTCTAGAAGTCAGTTTTCCCACATGTAAATGGGAAGCACATAAATCCTGGAATTGTAGAACAAACTGAGGCAGGATGTTTTAATTTGCTTTTTAAATTTAAAGCATTAATGATAAATGTGCCAAATTAAGAAGACCCAATTGCCTACATTTTTATCTCAATTGAGGACAACTTAACTGGAGCTAGAACCAACAATCTTTGCAGATGCACTTAACTGATTATTTTCGCTTCTCTTCAAAGGGAGGTCTGCAGATAAGTGAGTAGCATGTCAATGTGTTGGATTCCTTCCGTCAGAAAATGCCAGATCTGGTAGTGTACACTACCTGTTCGCTTCTGCTTGCAGTGTGAATAAAGTTTCATTTTATTATCAGAATCCCGTCTGCAGAGCACTCTTACTAAAAAAGACCTAGCAACTCTCCTGAACTAATAAGAAATATATAGTGGACTCTTGATTAGTGACTTAGTGGGCCTGGGGATATGTATTAACATTGAACTGGCATATAATGTACTCATTTTGAAACTGTATATTTTCGACTATGAATGGAAAGCTAAAAACACTGCAATTTGTGATGATACGTACAACATAGTATACAACTGTATTTAAAGCAGGGGTTACAAAGTCATTTACCTATAGGGTGGGGCAGGTAAGATGAATGTCTTAAGCAGTCAGAGATTAGTCGATAGGAAAGGGAGGTGGGAGCTGTGCAAATTGTAGAGTGCAATTCTATCCTTCTTAAAAACATTTGCTCTAGACACAAAATAAAATGAGATACAATTAGTAAACAAAACCAAAAATACTGTTCTGACCAGATCAAACGAGTTGGTCAGTAGAATCTGGACATTTTTTTTTTGACCCATATTGTGGATTAAGTTTGAGAAAGAAGGTGCCAGGCATGGTGGCACACACCTATATCCCAGTGGCTCAGGGGGCCAGGTCAAGGCAGGAGGATTGCAAGTTCAAAGTCAGCCTCAGCAACTTAGGGAAGCCCTAAGCAACTTATCGAGACCAGTCTCAAAATAAAATATAAAAAGGGCTGGGAATGTGGCCAAGTGGTTAAGCACCTCTGGGTTCAATCCCCAGTACCAGAAAAAAAAAAAAAAAAAAAAAAAAAAAGAGAGAGAGAGAGAGAGAGAGAGAGAGAGAGAGAGAGAAAGTTACCTGTGGAAAACCATTTTTCTATAAATGGAATGGAGACTGGTTTGAGAAAAGAGACACAGACAAAGATGATCTTTGTTGTACAGCTCACATGGTGGTAAGAGATGAGGAGGGTATTTGCCTGGCAGCAGTAGGCCCTGGTTCTGGAGTTTCCTGGTTAGAAATTTGGGATTTGTTGTATAGCTGAAACCTCCTTTATAAGGATTGGATAAAATAACCAACTTGAAATTATTTTCATTAAATTGCTGTGAAAATATTAGTTACATTTGTATATACATAGCTGATGCTTAGTAAATGCAGGTCCCTGACAAGACAGGGGGCATTCACTAAAGGCTATTTCTTATTTTCTTCACCATCACCAAACCCATTTCATTTCAATAGCAGTGATGCAATAAGACACCCCTTTTTATTACGAGGTTGGAGATTATATCATCAGCCTCTTTCTTTTAACTGTAACTCATTGTTACCAATACCAGGATCACACGTGACGTGGGCTAGTTCTTTCCCATTCTGTTTTCATTCATTGTCTGTGATAGCAACATTCTATGAAGAAGGTGATAACAGATAACAAATTGTATGTGAAATCTATTGTGACATTTCAGGAAAATAGATTCAAGAGTTATTAGACCAGATATTACGTGATTTTCCATCCCAGAATGGATAGATTGCATACTATTGGAATTAAGCACTAAGGGTCATTCTTTGATAAATAAACATACAAACAAAAAAAGTAAATTGGTTATATATTTTTTTCCGTCTGTGGTACTAGGGATCAAATCTCGCACATGCTGATCCAGCACCCTGCCACTGAGCTGCATCCCCTGCCCTGAAAATATAGCTCTAACAGATGGAAATGGCCAAACAATTAAAGTCATCCTGCCACAGGTTCATGCTATTGAAAATGTATTGAGTATCTGGCTTTGGAAATGAGTTATCTTGGATGATGGGAATAAGAACTGTTTTTATTTTGTTTTACCATAAAAATCCTGATTTCATTAGATATGGGAAACTTTATAGCCAACCCTGGATATTGCTATAATTTTGTCCTTGTGTACTTGTTTTGTTTTTTTTTTTTAAGGTTAATTCCTGCTAGAACTTGTTTTTCCTTTCTTATGAGGAATACTGTCCTGCATCTGGGAATTCTTAAGTCTAAGACCAGGGAAAGTTATAATAATTATTATTTATAATTTTTCTTTTCTTTTTTATCTAAATATTTTCTCTTCCTTCCTTCCTTCCTTCCTTCCTTCCTTCCTTCCTTCCTTCCTTCCTTCCTTCCTTCCTTTCTCTCTTTTTCTTTCTTTTGGTGCTGGGTATTGAACCCAAGGTCTCATACATGCTAAGCATGTGCTCGACCACTGAGTTACACCCCCAGCCCTATTTTTCTTCAAATTATTAGAATCAGGCTTTTTGAATTTCAAGAATGTGATTTTCCAAGTCTTTTAAACTTTTTTTTCTTATATGTGTTGGAATAGTTTTGTCTTATACTTGATAATTGCCAAATAAATATTATTTCAACTTAGGCCTACAACATTTATCAGTACTTCTCTATTTGTTTAATTAAAGCAAAATTTCTTTACTTCAGCATAGTATAGAAGAAAGTGATTGGATTTTGGAGTGAGCATAGAAGATAATTATAATGTAATTAGATTTATTCTTTTGTAGAAATGCATTCAGGCAGAATGTATTATGTTGCGGTTTCTTTGCTTTGGTTTAATTGAATCCTAAAGGACTCCAATCACTTTTCTGGGCCAGTTCCTCTAGTGACTGGCTTTCTGCTAAGCTATAATGTCTATTGCTGGCCCAGCATTGTGGTGCATGCCTGTAATCCCAGTGGTTTGGGAGGCTGAGGCAGGAGGATCTTTGAGTTCAATGCCAGCCTCAGCAACTTAGGAGGCCCTAAGCAACTCAGTGAAGCTCTGTCTCTAAATAAAATACGAAAAGGACTGGGATGTGGCTCAGTTGGTAAGCACACCTGGGTTCAATCTCTGGTACCAAAAAATAAAAAAATAAGTAAATAAATAAAGTCAATTGCTATAATTTTAGCTTGCTGCAAAAGTATTTGCAGGTACACAAACACGATGATGAAATGATTATTAAATTCAACATTTACTTAAACTGGTGAGACATATCACATATTCAACATGAAAAAAATGATTGGTGAAAAAGTGGAATTAAAACTGCATATATTTCTATAAAAGATTTTAGAAAATTAGAGAATGTGTTTTCATTCAATATTTCATTTCCTGGATTTCTAGTTATTTTTAAATCAGATATGTTACCTGATGATTTGTTAAATTTCCATTAAGAACCAAGGACATCAGCATGTTAATTGCCTCATGATTGTTTATTCAAGATATTTTAAAGGTCAGTGGATTTCTCTGCGATTCCAACTTGCTCCTAAGAAAATGAACTTTTGGCTTACAGTATGTACCATAAACTGATTTTTAGTTTGTCTGAACCAGGTATTTAGCACAATTTACAGCTTATTACTCAATTTCCTGGAGGAATGGCAGAACATCGAAATGAACTTTGGGAACATGCATTTACACAGATTCAACTGCAAATGTGAATTTTATTCCTTAGAACCTGATCAGAGGCCAGCATCTTCTTCTCTGGATGCTTAAAGAATTCTTGTTACTGAAATGTCACCAGCAGAGATTAGTCTATTTGCCATTGGGCCAATCTCTTCCCAACTTCTAATTTGGAGATAACCTAGACCTGAATCAAGATCAATTTTTTAAAAGATGACTTTACAGAGTAACGTGACCCTTGATTCTTTCTTCTTCAGTAGCTGGTCTGCCAACATGTACAGGTGACAGGCTCAATTAATCATTAATAGCAGATCTGCTTTGCCTGTTACTTTATCCCCACTGTAAAAAAATATAAGTAAATAAATAAAGTCAAAGCTTTCATGATGAGGGCTAGCCAGGGCATTGGCCAGGGAAATTATCTAGAAGTTAGTTTCTGGGTGCCTATCTGGGATGTGATGGAATTTTCTCTTTTTTGTCAACCTTCCCTTTGTACCATTTCCCAATGTCCTACAGAATTAAGACAATATTTGATAAAATAAAGAGATTGAAACTTGGTGAGCATAATACATCAGAATTGTGAGGACCTGATAGTTGGTCTTAGAAATGGTCTGCTCTTAAAAAAAAGAAAAAATTAACACTTCCTCTCAGAAATACATCATAAGGAAGTGTCAAACCTAAGTATCATTATAGTGTCAGGAGCAGTGGTCAGGACATTGACACTGAGTTAGGACATCTAGTTGGGGCCACAGGAGGTAATGAATTTTGACCAAGTAGATCATGGGGTTTAGCGAGGTAAGAAAAAAAAGGACCAGAGAGGAGGGATTTCTGAAGTGGATTGAGGAGCTGAGGTCAACTCCATGGAAAAAGCATAGAACCGTTTTCTGGGATAGGCGCATATTTGTGATCAGTGAGGTGAAAATTAGTTTCATTTCTGATACTGAACTGCATCTGTAGGTATTTGCAGTTATTACAGGCAAAACGGAGGTTATACACAAATATGGGAAGAGTCTAGCTCAGTATGAAAATAGAAACTACTGGTAGCACCCATGTTTTGTTTTGTTTGTTTGTTGTACTGAACCTCATATCCATCATCTAGCAATACTTCCTTTTAAAAAATTAAGTTTGTACTCTCTGGCTTGTAGTAGGTAGTCAGGATCCATAATCAGATTATGTCTAGTTAAACAGTATAGAAGACTCACCCCAGTTTGCAAAGAGTAATTCCCCTTCTGAGCACTGTCCGTTAGTCTGGAAGCAAAAGTGTAATAGCTTTGTGTAAGCCAGCCCCAACCTATGCATCTTAAAATGTAGTTCCTGGGCTGGGGAGATAGCTCAGTCGGTAGAGTGCTTGCCTTGCAAGCAGAGGGCCCTGGGTTCGATCCCCAGCACCAAAAAAAAAAAAAAAAAAAAAAAAAAAAAAAAAAGACTGAGAAAATGTAGTTCCTGGAACATGGTCACCAGAATACCACCTGTGTTTCTTAAAATGCATATCCCTGAACCCTGTGCCATAAGCAGGAGTGTACTCTGGTACTGATCATGCTTGCTTGGTAAGCATGAGGACCTCTACAAAAGCAATGCTCACTAGGTTGACCCCATGCTCACTCACTTTCTTTCTTCAATTTCCCATTTCTTATTATAATCAGCCTTACATTTAAGGAGACACTCATGTGTCTAGAACTCCTGGCTTATAAAAGTTGGGATTCTCACATTCCCTCTATTTTTAACACCTGTGATTATTCCTTAGAAGATAGAAGAGTTTACACTGATATTTATTTAATAGATAAATTGAAGAAGCAACAATACAGTTCTCCTCATGAGAGAGCTAGATCTGTTTGCTTGAGTAAGATTATACCAGGATGGTAAGAATTAAGTACTACAATCTTTCTCACTGTTGGTGCCTAGCTGCTCCCTTTGGGAAGAAATAGTTCATTTGGATGGAATGGGTGGAAAAGGACTATGATATGATCCCTTCTAGTCCATTAGTTTCAGAGTAGCTTTCCTTTGCCCATGTTCCATTTTTTCCGGCCATTATTTTGTGCTGTTCACAGCTATGTGGTACAATCATAATGGAAGAGTATATTTTGCTTTGGTCTTAATCCTTCTTCCTAGGGGAAAAACCAGTATTGTGTGTTTTTCTTGGGAGATACTCCCAGAACGCTTTCCCCAAAGGACTATAGCTCTGATTCATTCATTTTTTTTAAATTGCTTTAATTTTATTTCATTTCTACCCTTGCTAATGTTAGTAAAATGCATACCGCAAGGAAATAAACTCCAGAGGACATAAAGGACAAATCTCATGGCTATTGACTCTGTTACTCTGTTAGCAAAGATTCTACTCTTCAGTAGTCTAACACCCCCAGCTGAAGTTGGCCCTGCATGACAGCTTTCTGTTCACACACCAGGACAGGAAGTGTGCCACACTTCCCTGCAGTGTAACAAACATTTGGTAAGAAGATAATGCTAAGTTCTTTTACCATTTTTGTCTAGTTTTGTTACTAGGAATGTCTAAAAGCATAGTATTCTACAGCTGTGTGGATTATGTGAGTACTACTGTCTAAAGTCTTTGATTTTCTTTTAATATAAACTTTATAGGAAACATTCAAAACCATGAACTTGAACTTGAGTTTGTCAGTGAGGAGACTACTTGGGTCTGGATTTTACCTTGACACTTAATAAACTTTTATTTTTATTTATTTATTTATTTATTTTTTGTTTCGTTTTGTTTTTACAACTCCTTATCAGAGACCACAGGAGGGATGCTATTATTAAAGTAAATTGGGGTTTCTTCTAAACATTCTGTTGAGTCCTCTTCCTTTTGGGAAAAATGGGGCTCCCACTTGTCTTCCAGCTGCTGAATCATTTTTTCCTTCTCCTCCAACTCTTCTTCCAACTCAGTTATCTTCTCCGTCTGAAAGGAAAGCTGGGTCGACAGTTCCATAATCAGGCTAATTTTCCTATCAACAACCTCTTCCACAGGAGGGAGACCACCACAGAATTCTTCTGGCGAGTCGTCTTCTAAAGCAAACAAGAAAAGGAAAGTCTGAGCAGTTTTAACTGGAGCTCCCAGAACTCAAAGAGATGAAACATGAAAAAACTTCATTTCTCACGTTCTCAAAAGAGAACACAGATGTTGTGTCATCTGGTCAGAGAGATTGAGGGGAGAATACAGACCCAGTGAAGGGACCGATTCTGGGTGCTCATGAAAGAACTTGGAAGCCTCTTGAGAATAAGGAGATCAGCCTTGCCAACTCTTTAAAAATTTTTATACGCATTTAATTTTCAATTAACCATGGGAATGAACCATCCTTGAAAATCCAGTCTCCAAATAACAGACATCACGAGTTTCAAGTTATCCTTTTCCCTAGGAACCTTTCACAAGAGCTATAATCAAGTAGAAATATGCTTCAAATTAAAGTTTTATTCAATTGAAAACAAAACAAAAACAAAAAAAACTTGCCATTGTTCCTTCCAGGGTAAATGATAATGAGGAAAGACTAGTCTCTCAACCCAAGTCAGTATTAGAGTTGGCGGGGGTGCAGTTTGAGATAATCCAGGAAACTCTCTTTGCATGGTATGTCCCATAGATATTTAATTCTTTCAGGTCTGAAGACTTTTTGGCATTTAAAATTAAATTGAAAATTCCTCCTGGACATAAAATCCTCCCTGTTAACAATTTTTATCAGCTAACCCCTCAAGTAAAGATAAGATCTAATAATAATAAAGATAATGAAGATAAAGATCTGAATGAGAAGTGAGAGAGAGGGCCCAAGAAAGAGATGAAATAGTGATTCATGCAGGGAATCCCGCAAAACAAATCTCACTAACCCTTCCCAAAAATTTTTGCCTTAAAATGAACCCCACATTATTAGACCTAATCAGTATCACCCTCCTGATCACAATTCTCTTGAATTTCCACTATCAAATTCCCCTGGGAAGAATCAGGAATAGGTGGTAAGGGATATTAAGGGCTTAGGTATCATCTTAGGAATAATAGAACCCTAGCATATGAATGGACCTGACATAAGACCTTGACATTTGATTGCTATAATTGAAGGTCTAATATTTACTCCAGCCTATAGAAAACAATCCCCAAAGCTGCACCTGGGAGAAACATTACTGTCAGTCCCAAATACAGAAGCCTGCTACTGTCATATAGCCATGCACCTGCTCAAAATGGGGCAGCTTTGCTGGGTGGTGTATGCTTCTCATCTAATAAAACTAATGAGCTGTCATCACTTTCTCAGGGATTCACTGAAAGAAGTTTAAACACTACATGACACAGTCTGCAGAATCCTTTTGGTTGCCCAAAAGTGATAAGAGGTGAGATCAGGCCATTCTCTGCTCTTAGAAATTATTAGCAATTTCTAAATTTTAAGATGACTTGAGAGAAATTTTTGCTCTGATTATTTGAAATTATAATACTAATATTGAAGGAGATAGTGATTTGAATAACTTTCTTAAAGAGCAATGAAAAGTAAAATGTCAAAGGAGGGTTTAGTTCCTTGCCTCTGCAATAGGCATGTGCTTTCCAGGCTGGGAGAAGGAATCTACATGGTGGAGGACTTTCCTCATCTGCTGAAATGCCAGGGCCTCACCTTTTCTTTCATTTGGCCAGAGTTGTGCTGTCAGTACAGTAGCCACATTAAGTCACTGAATTCGACTAGTCTGAGTAAAGATGTACTGTAAATGCAAAATCCACATTTGATTTGGAAGATCTAGTTTGAAAGAAAAACACTGAGAATTATCTTATTAAATTTTTTTGTATTGTTTGTGTATTAAAATGATAATGTTTTAGCCTGGTGCGGTGGCACATGCCTGTAATCCCAGTGGCTCGGGAGGCTGAGACCAGAGGATCGCAAGTTCAAAGTCAGTCTCAGCAACTTAGTGAGGCACTTAGAAACTCAGTGAACCCCATCTCTAATAAAATATAAAAAAAGGGCTGAGTTGTGACTCAGTAATGAGCACCCCTGGGTTCAATCTTCAGTACTCAAAAAAGAATAAGATAATGTTTTAGATATATTGTGTTAAATGAGGTAGATTATTGAAACATTTCATTCACATGTTCTAACTTTTTAAAAATGTGGCTATTAGGAAATCTTAAAATATGTGGTTTGCTTTGTATCACTTATTATATTCCTATTTGATAGTACTGGGTTAGCATTTCCTTTTGAAGGAGCACTCCCTTAAACCCAGAGGGACATGTTACTTGTAGACATACGGATCTAGTTAACCTGCACGGGTGTTATCTGGGAGGGAGGGCTGCTGGATCTCAACCACAGATCACTTTTCTGTGACCCAGAGCGTGGAGGCATGCAAATCTAGGCTTGAGAAAATGGGGTTTCATGAACTGAAATAAGTTGCATCCAGAGAAGAAAGAAAAAATGAGAAGTGCAGCAGGGTGATGGTGGGGAGATGCTGTGAAGAGGAATGGTAGGCAGGTGGGGAGGCTGGACCTGGAGAGGCTCAGCGATGGAGAGGGTGCAGAAGGAGCCACGCTCCTTGAATGTGCCTGTCTGCGTCGCTTCTGCCATCTCTTTGCACTCTCCTTCAATTTTTTTTCTGACCCATTTTTTTTGTCTCCTTTCGGGAGAAGTTATCATTAACTTACACGTGTAATGATATTTGGCCTTTCTTCCTTTTCTTTTTTCTTTTTTTTAAATAAGGCAACAGAAATAGAACATTTTGTTCATCTTTTTCTAATGATAAAGGGGCAGAGCACAGCAGGGAGGTCTTAAGATTAACCTTTAAGATTAGGCATTGTAGACACTAGGTCTACATTCTCTGTTGAAGAGAGTGGCAGAAGGTGAAGGTAGCGAAAAAACGAGAGGAGAGGCAGGGCATGTGGGTCAGCCTGGGTGGCTTAAACAAGAGAAATTTATTATCCACAGTTTTGGGGGCAGAAAGTCCCGGATCAGACTGTAAGGATAGTTGGGTTTTGGTGCAAACTCTTTGGTTTGCAGACAGCTGCCTTCTCTCCGTGTCTTTACGTGGCAGAAAGAGAGAGAAACTGAAAGCTCACTAATGTCTTTTCTAGAAAGAGCACTAATTCCATCTTGAAGGCCCTGCCCTCATGACCTTATCAGATCCTTTTTACCTTGCACAGGTCCCATCTCCAAATGCCATCACATTGGGAGTCAGGGCTTCAAAGTATGCATTTGGTTGAGGCCATAATTCAGTCCATGGCATAGGGAGAAAAACAATTGGAAAACAAGTTGGAAAATGGAGAGATGGCCTGGGGTCTTAGATTCACACTGTGTGTGTTTTCATGTCTTCAATGAAAATGCTGATTAGGAGACAAGCTAAGGAGTATGTATGCCAGAAAGAAAATTTCTTACTCAAGAACATTTTACTCTTAAACAATCTCTTTACACATGTAACACAAACACTTTTGTTCTATTTCTAAACACATCACAAATACCAAAGTTTCTTTAACAAAGTGGGAGACTCCAAGAGTGTCGCATCCTATATATATTGGAAATTCTCCCATCTCAGTGAGATTTTGGATCAGCTGTCACACTGCTCTTCCCTCATCAAGTCCTTCTCCTTTGTAACAAGATGGAACTTATGTCCCTAAAGCCCTGACAGCTCACAGGGCCCAAATCTCAAGGGCCCACAGTCTTTCCTGGACTTTCTTGGCAACTCAGATAGTCTTGCCATGGTCACAGCGACCTGAACACGGAGGTTCTGCCATCTGACCAGGTACACTTAGTTTTAACTCCACACCCGGAGGCTTCAGAAGACCAGACTCAAGGAAGGCCCTCAACCTGTGAGAGAACTGATTAGCCAGCATCAGAGCGTGAACTCTTCACACGTGCAGAGTTTTTTTTATATGCATACACGATTTTTCATTATTTCCCTTCTATCCACCTGTACATAAAACAGATGTTAAAGTTGAGGATGTAGTTTAGTGGTAAAGCACCTGCCTAGCATGCACAAAGCCCTACATTCAACTCCAAGCACCACAGGGGGGAAAAAAGAAAGGCTTACAATGGGAGTGAGAAAGAGGAGAATGAGGGTTTAGGGTCATAGCAAAGGGGAGACAAGAAACAGGTAGTAGAAATTGAGCAGTTTATAAAGATTTAGAAAAAGGACAGACAATAGGAGCATTCGGCTTGCAGATGGGTCAGGCCATGCTCACTTTTCTATAACAGCCTTGAAAGACCAAAGGCCCAGAAGAAATTGTGACATTTGCCTTTGGCCATTTCCAGCTTCCCATTCTCTATAACCTCAAAACTTTTATGTTCTTAGCAAAGTGCCACATGAGAATTAGATGAAGTATTACTAATAATAACTAACAGCAGAGATCATTGTAACAGCAGAGGTAATTGTAGTTTAAGGTGTAGCTTAGAACCTGAGAGATGGAATGCATTTTGGGGACAATCTGGTCCAGCACAGGAATTATTTCTGGAACATCTCTACGATGCTTTTCTAAACAGGTTCCTCCTAGACACTGGAGTCTCTTGTGCTCTTTATGTATTGGCTGCCAAGTTGTAATCAATGGATAAAATCTGCATTTTTGTCATCATTGCAGGGGCCAGCTGTTTTAGAAATAACTAACAGGTAGAAAGCTGATGGACAGATGTGAAGGAGAGTAGGGAGCCACCTGTTGCTAATCAGAAAAAGAACACATGGCATCACATTAGGTCAAAAGACCCAGAACACATGAAAACACATTACTTTGTGAGTTGAGGAAGTTAATAGCTTTAACAGACAGTGATAGAGTGTTGGAATGTGACCCAGGGAATGATAGGGAAGGAAATTTTTAGATTTTCTAAATACTCCTTTGTAAAGATCCCTTTACCAGTGCCATCCAAAAGTGTGCAAGGAGCAGAGAAATGCTGAGAGCCACCGGTCTAGTTTCTGAATTGAATACCTCAAGGAATGGGAAGCCCACTTGTGCACAGTTGGATTGTGGGTAACCTCTACAGTCATCTTTTGTTCCTTCATTCATCTAGGGACTAATGAACAGGCGCCTGGACACAGAGGATTAGCTGCGATGTTGGCCCCTGCAGTGGCAGCTCCACCATGGGGCGTGGGAGAGGCTGCCCTAACTGAGGCCCTAAAGGACACAATTAGCCTACATAAACACCTCCCCTGGGTACTCACTTGTGAAAGTTTACTTTTCTCTCTGCCTTTCAAGCGAATGACCAAGGCTGCCAAGTGTTTACTCAATAAGAAAGACACTTACCGGTGAGGTGATTACATACCTCATTCCACCAGAGCCACCCAGGATTACTATTTGGCCTAAGACTCTGTCAGCCTCCTCTGTACAAATGCCCATCACTATGACTCACTTCACACTGCTTTTGAAAGCTGTGTATATTATCAACAACCACCAGGAAGTTCAGCTTCATCTCTTGTCACACTTGGGCTTGCAGATTGGCACATCCTTATTAATACATCCCTCCCCGCTTGAATAAGAAATAAAACAACACAAACCTTCCTGGTTTTCTATCCTTCTCAATGAACATTTGCTAAAGGCAATTCTCTGAATCAGATGATTCACTTATTTGTTTTGTATGCTTGTAGTACCAATATTTTGCCTCTTGAAACTAAAACTAGTATTATGTCTTGAAGTTTTTTCCAACCTCCCTCTTCAATGTTTTTATTTGTACAATAAGACCAGTCTCCACAATGCCAAGTGACTGACTTCAACAATGTTTCAATTTCCTTCCACTAATGTTGTGAATATTTAGAATACATCTGAAGTTGGCATGTGTTAATTGGCTTGGGAAAAAAAACAGCACCATAAGAATAGATTTGGTTGATAATAAATAAGCTCAGTCATTTAAAAAATATAGTATGACATTTGTTAGAAATTTTTGATAGCATAATGATGATCAGTTTTATAATGGGATTATATTTTAGAGGAATGATGTGAGATGCAGTTGCAGACTAGATAGAATTTATGTTTCTAGCTTAAAATATCAAACCTATGAGCTTAAAACTATCTGTTTTCATGAATGCCTTGGAATGGAAGCAAATACTTAGTCCACATCATAAGGGAAAGGCTGCAGACCTGAGGACATGATGGTTAGTGCTCCTGAAAGCAGCAGATCAGAGAACCTCTAGAACACCCGAAGAAGAGAAAACACTTAGGAGAAGTCAGGGGCAAGACAGATTGTGTAGGAAGCAGTGTTCCTTAACATTCCTTTGGGCCTCAAGCAGATGCAGTGTCCACGTGCCTCAGGCAGCTCTAACAGAACATTATGGTCTGGGTAATTTATAAACAACAGAAACTTTTTCTCCCAGTTCCTGAGTCTGAGAAGTCCAAAATCATGGTGCCAGCAGGCTGAATGTCTGGGAAGGACCCATCCCTCTTAGATGGCACCTTCTAGCTGTCTTTACCTGGGGAAGGGACAATAGGCTCCCTCAAGCCTTTTTTAGAAGGGCAATGATCCCATTCAGGAGGGTTCTACCCTCATGACCTACTCATCTCCTAAAGGCCCCATCTCTTCATAGCAACACATTGAGGATTAGATTTGAGATGAGTTTTAGAGGAACATAAATATTCAGACCCCAGCAGCATAACAGTCTCCAGAACCAGAGTGAGAGGTCTCACTGATGTGTGGACACTTTGATGACTTGGTTAGTGGTGAGGGATCACATAGGATGAAAAGCACTCATCTCTAACAGCAAGTATCACTCAAGTTCAAGTGGCAGTTAGATGCTCTCCCTGCGAGGTGTGTGAGAGCTAAACAGACCAAGGGAACTGCGGATGATTATGATTATGATTATGATTATATTTTATTTTTTTGGCACTAGGGATTGAACCAGGACACTTTACCACTGAGCTATATCCCTCAGTCCTTATTTTTTATTTTGAGACAAGCTCTTGCTAAGTTGCTTAGGACTTCAACCTCAGCTAAGTTGCTGAGGCTGGCCTTGAACTTGAGATCCTCTTCAGCTTCCTGAGTCACACTGGGATTTCAGGCATGCAGATTTCAGGAATTGCAGATTCTTATCCTCCTTCTTATGCATATTCTGAAGCATATAATCAACTCATTTATTAAATACTAATTCCCCAAATATAGATTTGAAGTATTGCAATAGCTTCATATCTGTTCATCTTGCTTCTGCTACTTTGGTCTGGTTTCAGTTCTTACACAGACAGTTCCCATTATGATATAAGTTAGGCCTTAATACTCTAATGCCCTTCATTGATTTTTCATCTCAAGCAGACTAAAAACCCAAATGCTTACAATGAACTTCAAGACCCTGTTTGGTCTGGGCCCCGCCTTACCTTTCTCCTAGGAATAGGAATGTCTCCTATTCCTCCTCTCCAGAATAAATCTAGTATTTACTCTGCTACATTTCCACCATCCTTATTGCTATTCCTAAAAGACAGAGCATGTTCCTATCCCAGGGCTTTGCACTTACTATTTCCTCTGCCTGGACAATTGTACCTCTATTGCATATATGATTAGCTTCCTCAATTCCTTCAGGTTGTCACTGTCCAAACTCACCTTCATACAATGGAATCTTCCCTGGCCATCCCACTTAAAATTTCAACCCAACCTCCATTGCTGAACACTTCAAATCCCTTTTCCCTGCTTTAAGTTTATGGGGATACTGTATTTGGTCACTTTATATTTTGTTTTTTATCTTGTTTATCTTACCCCCTAGAGCAAAAGTTCCATGAAGGCAAGCTACTTGAATGTTTTGTTTGCTACTGTATCCCCTGTGCCTAAAGTAGTGCTTGGAGTATTAGTAGTACTTATTTCTCAAGTGAATAAAAGAATGAAAATTAAGTACATGTGTGATACAAAATCACCTTAGAAATAGCCAGTTGATTGGTATACCACTAGGATGATACCTAGGTTTCCTTCTGGGAGTGTTTTTCGTCAAACAAAGCTTTTCACTACCACATTAAAATAACAATAACAATAATAATGAACACCTTTGTGACTGTATAAAAGTGCATGTAACATCTCTGAATTTACTTTCTTTGGATAAAAAAATACAAAAGTTCAAGTAGTTGATCCCCTAGACCTCTTCCAGATCTATGTTTTAGGTTTATAAGCTATAAACATGGTTCTTCAAATCTGGAACCTGGTAGGCATTGACAATATGGAGAATCCAAGGCCTTGCCTCCGACTGAATAAATGTAGAAGAATGTGCAGGAATCTGTGTTTTCAGAAGAATCCCCAGATAATTCCGTTGTTGTTGTTGCAGTACTAGGATTGAACCCAGGGTCTCATACGTGCTAGGAAAGCATTCTAACACTGAACCACATCCCCAAACTGCTCCCCCCACCTTTTTTTTTTTTTTTACTTTGGAGACAAGCCCTCCCTAAATTGCTCAAGTTGGTCTCAAACTTGCAATCCTCCTGCCTCGGCCTCCTGAATATCAGGGATTATGCAGGTGTGTGTGGGCACCACCTTGCTGGAGTTCTGGAAATTCTGATAATCAGCCAAGCTTGTACAGTTGAATTTCTGCTGACTTACAAGAGGCATAGTAAACCAACCTTTGGCTAAATCCTAAAGGGTAGGCCAGAAATTCAGGCAAGCCTCTTCTTGACAAGGCTGTAGTACCAAACTGGAGGAGAGAGATCACATCTGTTCTACTCTGTGTGCCTCTTTGGCTATTTGACAAGGCTCTGCCTGTAAATGTTAATAACTGACTAAACACCCATGGTCCTCACAACCCTTCCCCTTGTTTAATTAGCTTACATCCCAGAAACATCTTGCCAGTTCTAACTTGGCTAAATTATCTCCAGAGCATCCAGAGCAAATGAGTGTTTGAGAGTTTGTTTTGGTTTTGCTTCCGTTTCTGTTTTAGTGGAGGAATGGATCCATTTCCTTTTAAGCTGGTCTGCAGAGAAGTCTCTTCTTTCCATGAGAAATGGATGGAAAAGAGAGGGTGAACGGAAGGAGAGGGCAGGAAGGTCGCACCTCAGGTGGAGGCACAACAACTCCTCCGTATCCACACAGTTTGAAGAACTACCTCTGCCATATGGGGAGTAAGTGAATCCCTTCTGAAGTTCTGAACCCTGAACTTGGGTTCTGCTTGGGGTTTGCTGGATTCAGCTGACACACTCGTGTTCCAGAATACTGATAAAAACATGCATGAATGAAAGAAGCATGACTGCCTCGGCGTCAGCATGGGAAGGGTGGTGGGTGGTGCCCATGAAGAATAGCAAGTGACGATGCCGCAAAATGATGCCACAAAATTAAAATGGGCTGCAGTGGGGCCCCAGAACATGCCCATTAGAAATAAATTTCTTTGGTATATTTCAATATGGCTATTCAGAGAAACAGGATTAACTTGGAAAGGTTGTCCTTTTGTAAAAGAAATTTTCATCCTGGAAGGAAATACATATTGGTGAAGTAAACATCCAATGAATATAAACAGGTTTTTCTATTTGTTATCCTCCTTTCTGCTTCGAAAAGATCTTTCCGGAGGAAGAAGATTAGGAGTCAGACGCTTGACCCAGACAGAGACTCCCACAGATGGCTTTTACCTGGAAGACTCAGTTTTCATAACTTGCTGCCATTCCCTTTCCCCCCAAAGCCTAAGCCTGGGTTTATTTAGTTCTATATATGCTCCAACTCCCTAACCCTCCCTTGAGCCTCATGCTTTGTGTATGGCTCCCATGTTCTGCACATTAATAAATTTGATATTTTTTCTGTTAATCTGTCTATTGTTAGTCTATTTCATAGGCTAAAAATTATCAAAATCAGAGGGAAAAGAGTTAATTTGATACATCACCATGCTTTTCCATGGTGGAAGGTAGGGAGTGGTAGTCAGTTCTCTATTATCGTAACAAAATACCTGAGATAATCAACTTATAATAAGGACAGGTTTACAGAGCTGACATGATGGTACATGTTTGTAACCTCAGCTGCTTGGAGGCTGGGGCAGGAGTATTGCTAATTCAAGTCCAGCCTCAGCAATTTAGCAAGACCACGTCTCAAAAAAAAAAAAAAAAAAAAAAAAATCGAAGTTAAAAAGGGTTGGGGATGTACCTCAGTGGTAAAGTTCTCCTTTGTTCAATCCCTAGTACTGAAGGTAGGAAGGAAGGCAGGGAGAAAGGAAAGAAAGAAAGAAAAAGGAAGAAAGAAAGAGGAAAGGTGGGGGTTGTGGTTCCGTGGTATAGCTTGTACTTAGAATACATGAAGCACCAGGGTTTAATCCCTACCACCAAAATACAAAAACAAAAGTAAAAACCAACAAACAACAACACACACACACACAAAAATCCTCAAAGGTTTTGGCTCACAGTTTTAGAGGTTCTAGTCCATGATGGGTCAGCCTGCTTCTTCAAGGTCTCTAGTGGAGGAAGGGGGAGCACGTCTTGGTGGCAGCATGTGGCAGAGAGAACTACTCACCTTAAGACCAGGAAGCAAAAGAGAAAGAGTAGGGGCCTGGCTCCCACAATTCCCTGTGAGGCCCCCAATTACCTAAGGACCTCCCAGTAGACAGTTTCCACTGTCTCCCCATATGACAAGCTGGAGACCATGTCTTTACCATGTGGGCCTTCAGGGGGACACTAAGATCCAAACTAGAGTCTTCAGAGGAAAAAGAGTGTCCCTAAGCTGGTCCATGGTGGAAGGTTGGGGGAAAACCTCTTGACCAGACATTACTGGTGGGCAGAGGTCAGTGCTACATTCCATCTTCCGTCTGCTCACCGGATGGATTCCACTAGGGTGAGGGTGGGACAACATAGGGAGGTTGATTTCATGACACCCTTTCTGGGGCAGGGTTCCTTCCCTGCCACTTCAGGATATTTTATAGAAGGGGTTCTTTAACAAGGTTCAGAAGAAACAAACACTGTTAGCATAACATTCCTAAGTTATGTCAAGAGGAAGTCAATCTAGGCAGAAGAAAGGCTTTCTGGAACCTCTCTTGCTTCTTCCAATGAGCAGGACCTGAAATACCCTGCTATAATATGACTTGCTTGCTTGTGCATAGAGAATAAAGGGCAAATTGCACTGACCCGCAAGTTGGCCAGAAGTCAAGAGGTAAAAATGGACCCTGGCAGGAGGGTCAGGAAATTCAAGGGAGGGAGAGACCTAGGAGATTGTGTGAAAGGACAAAAGAGAGGAGACAATGGACGAAGGCCTGTTTCTGTACTTATTGAAAAGGCATCAGTAGGGACTCAAGTCAATTGAAGGAATAAAAGTCAAATGAGTTTATGTCTTTTGGACGGCACATTGAACTAGAGGATCAAATGTGAGGCTTTCCCCTGTTTTTCTTCCTGGTGCACAGGAGTTTTATAGGCTACATCATTATGAAATGAAGAAGGACTATTTAGTTAATGTGTTTGCATTTATTTTCAAAAGACATTATAGATTCTGAAGATATATAGCATTGAGAAATAAAATCATGCCGCAGTAGTAATAGCATTGGTGATAAAGACAACAGAAAGTAGTACCCATCCCCGCCCCCCGCAAGAATGTTGGGATAAAGTATCTAACTTCTTCTTCTTCTTCTTCTTTTTTTTTTAAATCAGGAGTCTGGCCAGGTGCTGTGGCTCACATCTGTAATCTCAGCATCTCAGGAGGCTGAGGCAAGAAGATTGCATATTCAAAGCTAGCCTCAGTAATTTAGCAAGGCCCTAAGCAACTTAATAAGACTTTGTCTTCAATCCCTAGAACCAAAAAAAAAAAAAAAAAAAAAAAAAGCAGTGTGTGTGTGGAAATTTAGGATTTTGCTTCCTTAAACTATGCAAAGAGGAGAGATGGGATAGGGGAGGTACTGGGGGATAAGTGATCAAATTATGATACATGTATCATAATCTACGGAAAAATGAATCCCACCATTAGGTATAATTAGAATGAACCAATAAAAATTTTTTAAAAATAAACAAACTATGCAGGGGAATGAACTTGTGGAGGAATTCAAGTCATTTTGATTTAGCAGGCTTGACTCTATCAGATATTCCTGATGATGGTATGAAGTCACCTTTGCTTGCACAAGTCTGAACGAAGTGTGCAGCTATTCTTCACAGCACATGGTCCTTCTCTTCCTTGAATCTCACCCCATCTTTCATGTCTCTTTGTTTGATTAGCCCTGGGAAGATAAGGATGTGCCACTGAACTTTACTTAGCCCCCTAGATATGGTATGAGATCTGGAGCTAGCACCTCTTGCCTAGGTTAAAAAAAAATGTACATAAAATAGAATAAACTGCAAAAAATAATAGAGCAGCAGAAGGATCACACAGAATTTATTTGGGTTGTTCATTTGTTTTGACCTGAACACTAAAAATGATGAAATCAACTGCTACTAACATCAGCCAAGTGGGACCTTCACATAACTCTCAGGACAGATTCTGTAAGTGGTGAATACTCCATCACCCGAGAATGACATTCATGAAATTTGTTATTGAGATTTTAACTTATACAAACAACTATTAAGCAGAAGAAGCTCTGAAGCTGAGAATCCATAATTCTCAACAAGTTTTTCAAAGTACTTTGTTACTAGGAAGATGGTTAGAAGAATAATGACCCCCTAAAGATGTCAACAAAGATGTCTCAAATGATACCCCTAAAGATGCTCCCCAAACATGAGGATATGTGACCTCAAATGACAAAAGTGACACTGCAGATGTAATTAAATTGGGTAAGTTGAGATAGAAACAATTGTGCTGGATTACCCAGAACTCAATGTAAAAACAAGGGTGATAAGAGGATCATTAGGGGTCAGAGTCAGAGAAATATCTGAAGATGCTGCACGATTGACTTGGAAAATAGAGAAAAGAACCGTAAGTCAAGTGACCAATAGTAGCTGGAAAAACGCAAGGAAGCATTTCCCCCTAGAACTGCTGGAAGGAGCACAGCCTTGTTGATACCTTGACTTCGGGCCAGTGGCACTTGTTTTGGACTTTTGGTCCCCAGAACTATACAGTAATAAACCTGTGCTGTTTTAAGGTACTAAGCTTGTGACAACTTGTCACAACTGCAATAGGAAATCGATAGAGGGAAAATGAATGAACTCCTGAGTAATGAGAAAAAGCTATCCATTATGGGAGACCCAGAGGGACCATTTAGGTGCAATGTCACTTGTGGACTTGGATTTTAACTAAGGGCAACTGAAGGTTTTCACACATCCGGAAGAGTCTGCCTTCTAGACCCCCTGGCCTCCTCTGGAATCTTAAACCATTGTTATTCCTTCTGCCTTATAAATGTTAACCTTTCTAATGGGTCCAAGTAATTACCATGCAAACAGACTTAACTGCTGCTATCTTTAAAAGAATATAGAATCCTTTCACTCTTTAATGCCTCTTCAGTTCTATCACCTTTTACCCCTGAACAGGAAAATCTCTTCTGTGATTTGTGTATACTCTCAGACTTTCCTCCTACTTTTCTCATGTTAACCGGTTGCAGTCTAAATTTTGTTTTTAATTACCCTACTAAACTTCTTTTGAGGTTATCAATGTCACAAAATCCAATGGACTTACTTCAAGTTCATTTTACTTGACCTCTAAACCTTTGTGCCTGTTAAACAATCTCTTCAGAACACTTTCCCCTTGATTTCTGCAACATAACTTTTTCCTCCAGACTTTCTGGTTACTCCTTTGGTCTTATTATGTAGGCTTCTTAGAGCAATAAGCACATGGACATTCTTACACTTCTGGTCTTAAACTCCTTTTCCGCTCTGTAGGTAATTTCTCTCATGTCTGTGGCCTTGGTTGCAATCTCTTGGTATGAAAGATGCCCAGATTTATAACACTAGATCCGACCTGAGCTCTCGACCCCGGACCCCTATGTTCTGATATCTTGTAAGCACCTCAGGTACACTATGTCCTAAACTGAACTCATTATTTAACCTCCACAATTGATTCCCTACCAATATTCCCCAGCAGAGTAAAACAGTATTGCTATACATCTACTTGCTAAAAACTCAGAAACCTGGGAGTTACTTTAGACTGTTTTTTTTTGTTTTTTTTTTTTTTTTAATTCTGCACTTTACCATGCATAGTTAAACAAAACAAAACAGAAACAAAAACAAATATTTTGTGGTACTGGGGATCAAACCTAGGGCCTTGCACATACTAAACATACATTCTACCACTGAGCTATAAACCCCAAACCAATTTTCATTCATCTTATCACTAAGTCCTACTGATTCAAACTTCTAGAATTTTCTTAACTTGGTTTAATTGTTTCCATCCCAGTTAGGTCATGCAATATTCTCCTGCAACTTCCTTTACTTCATGACCTTATAATTCTTATTCAAAAATTATGTTTTCAAGGATTGGGGGTGGAACTCAGAGATAGAGTGCTTGCCTAGCATGTGTGAGATCCTGGTTTGATCACACACACAAAAAAAACCAAAAAATTATGTTATTAATTTCTTTGGAATACTGTTTTATCAAGATGTTTCCTAAGCTCTATGCTTCCTCCTCAGTTTTCACCATTTTGTGGAAATATATAGATGGGCATAAGGAACTAACAGTCTGGTGGAGGTCACTTAGAGAAATCAAGTGGGCCTTCACAGTGGCACACCTGAGACCTTGGAGTTGATTCCAAGTGGAATCTACAGGGATCAATTTGGAGGAAACCAGAAGAAAAGTCAGTCTTAGGGAAGGAGTTGTGAAAGTAGTTTAAGTGAGTGAGAAGTAATAGAGCTGAAGTGGGTAAAGATGTCAAAGCGGAGGATCCTTGTGCTCCTGAGAGGAATGGCTCACAAAGACTGCTTATCAATCTTACCTCCAGACAAGCGATTGTATCTAACTTTATTTTTATCAACTCTTTTTCCACTTTCATTTTGTGCAACTTGCTGTTAGTTTAAATTTCATCTGATAGGACAATAGTAAAAAATAGATTCAGAGAGAAGGTGGGGGCCAAGGATGTCCATGATAATTTAAATTCCCTGTTCCTGAAGACATCCCGTGGAAAGCGGTTCTTTCTACTTCTCCTCCCTGTGGAATGCCACTCCAGTTTTATCAGCTTTATTTTATTTTATTTTTTTGCAATTTCAGGATGTAATTTCATCTTGAAATTATAATAGATAATTCAAAAGTGATAGAGAAGTTCCCCAAGAGGGAGCTCAAACAAATGTTTCTTTCTTTAGGGAAACTTCTGATATTCAGCACAAATGTTAATTTTCATAGATGTTTTTCCTATTAGTTACCTACTTTATCAGGTAAATATATTTCTTGAGAACATTATCAGAGCTAATGGTAAAGGAGTTATTTTCAGGTTGGGATCAGATCTGAGGTAGAAAAATACAAAATAATTGTACAAGCGACTGAAGAAATACTTAGAAGAATACTTTGGTCCTGATACTGGAAAGTTTTGGTGTATGTTTTTTACATATGTTGTACATAAATAATACCATAAATTTATATCTACATATATAATTTATATATATATATATATATCAATGAACTTCCATAACTGTGATCTCATTTTTTAATAATTTTCTACAGCCCCTTCCCCCCACATACTTGAGAGACAGAAGAAAAAGAGAGGGGAAAAAGGACAAGTGATGAAAAAGTTAAACATAAGAGCACCTATGCTATGTCATTTTACTAAGAACTTGTTCAAAAAAAAAATCATGCCAAAGCAGAGTAAATACATACTTTTTATTTCTACTATTATGACTGATATGCCCAAGAATCCTTGTATCGGAGTAGGTCTGGAATATGTTAACAACTTTATACATCATCCCACCTCACCTCTACTGTCTGGTGTGCATGTAGGTCCACATAATCTTTGCCCCATTAACACCTTTGGCTTATGTGGGGGTCACAACATACCAAGGGAGTCATTTGCTGAGAACTTCTCAATTGCTTATGGAACATTCCTGACTTTAAAGAATGAAACAATAGGTCAGGTGTCTCACTCTTTTTGTTTCCATCTATTACTAATTTCTGATCTAGCAAATGCTAAGAATCTCAGGAATTGGCAGCAGGGTTACCTCTAGGACTTGTGGGCATTTGTTCTGGCTACTTTCCAAGATGACCCTCCCAATGTCTTCTGACTCTAGCCACCTGGATAAACAAAGACTTAGCACACACATTAATTTTCAGCAGGCCAACTTCCCCTTTTGTCTCTGACTTAAGATATAGGAATTACTTTTAATCTACATATGGATAATCATTTTCATCAATTCTTGAAGCCACTTAAACCTTCAGATGACAAAGTATGCCTCAAAATGAGAAAGCCTCTGTTGCTCTTTAGGATGCAGGTTGGCTTTAATCAATTGAGTTGATTTTTCACTTGGGATTAGCTTCAAAGAATCAATACTGTTTGTGGATAAATTAGTCAAGGTGATTCAGCTCCACATAACAGGATACAGGTCTCTCAGCAATTTAGACAATAAGAGTTTATTGCACAGAAGGTAAAGTCTGGGGAATTCCAGGGTTAGTTCATTTTGTGGCTTCTCTTCTTGTTTCTCCCTCTGATTTGCAAGGTGACTACATTCTTCATCATCATTATCTAAAAGTTGGAAGAGAAAAAGTCTTCTCTTATTTTCACTTTTCAAGAGTTAGGAAACCTCCCATGATGCTTGTAACAGAATTGACTCTGCATGGTGATATTGTACTCCAGAAGCAGTCTTGAATAGGAAATAATAACCACTATGGTTAGTTAAGATTAATGAACATTAGCATTCTCAGTAGGTGGGGAGGATCCCTGAAACACAATTATTTCCTAAATCATGAGTAAAATTAGGATTGTGTTAACAAGGAAGAATAGTGTCTTTTGTGTAGGTGACTAATAATAGTATCTGCCACAGCGAACTAAACTTTTTTATACCAAATGCCAATAAAAGTTTATCATTCAGTGCTATTTTTGTTCAATCTAAAAGCCTGAGTCTAACTGGTGTAAGTAACAGAGAATGCACTGACTCCAGAGATAGTGCTAGCTTCAGGCAAGTGGCCTCAGTAATGGTAACTGAAGATCTGGCTTCTTTTGGTCCCTGGGTTTTTTCTGTACCATGTCAACTTCTTCCAAAGCTTGGTATTGTTCTGGGAGTCAAATGGTTGCCACTATCTTCTAAGGATAATCCTTCTCTTTCAGGATGTCAAAGAGAATCTCTACCTGCATTTACTACAGAAAATTAGGCAACTTATCTTCCCATAAACTGCAACAAACATCTCTTATGTCTCATTTGCTCATTTAGATCATAAGAACATCTCTGAATCAATGAACAAGTATTACAAATGCTACTTAAGCTTACAACACTGTAATGCATTGAAGGGATGCAATTCATATTTCATTTCATTTCTGACAGAAATGAAAGGAAATTGGGAAGACAAGTAAATGAATGAACGAATAAAGATCCTTCTCAATTATTGTGAGTCTCATATTGGAACCACTTTCCTAGTAAGAATTTCAGTGAATAATTTTTGTTCAGAAGATAGTTTAATGTAGGGCAAATAATGGAAATCAAATTTTTAGGAAACAGCTAGTGAAAGCCACATCAGTACCAAAATGCTAGTAGAGTAAGAGGCAATTTCAAGAAGATAAAGTTGGAACAGATATGCTGAAGGAGCAGGTCACTATTTTTGAGACTATATACAGTCTGTGGACATGGCTACTTTTAAAAAATCTAAAACTCCATCCCAGATCATTGTACTCAAAAGCTTGAAAGAGGACTGAGGTTGTGACTCAGTGGTAGAGCGCTTGCCTAGCTTGTGTGGGGCATTGGGTTTAATTCTTAGTACCACATATAAATAAATAAAATAAAGATCCATTGACAACTAAAAAATATGTTTTTAAAAAAAGTTTGTAAGATTTAAACAATAAAAGTAAGCAATTTCAAATGTATTAGATTAAGAAGGTGTTCATTGTGTCATATTGATATTGAGAAAATTCAATTAATTATTTTTTGAATGAAGAACTAACACAGGATCCAATGAGTTTAGGTTCAAATTGGGCTTTGATATTCATAATTTGAAGAAATTTAAAAAATCACAATATATAAGAAGAAATGTGGTTAGTAGCATGTAGATTTTAGTGTACCATAATGTTTAATACCAAAAATGTCAGCATTTTTAGAATGGTTACCATGTTCATCATGGTATAAAAAGTTATATAGTATAAAATATACCTTTGAGCTGGGTATGGTGTTGCACATTTGTAATCCCAGTGACTCTGGAGGCTGAGGCAGAAAGATTACAAGTTCAAGGCCAGCCTTAGCACCTTAGTGAGGACCTAAGTAATTTAGCAAATTTAAAAATAAAATAAAAAAAGGTTAAGGCTATGAATTAATGGTAAAGTGCCTCTGGGTTAAATCGTTAAATCCTTGGTAACCTCCCAATATATATATATATATCCCAATATATTACACACACACACACACACACACACACACACACCTCTTTGGGCAAATTAATATTGTGTAAAAGAAGGAAGGGAATTATACAATCCATTATGGGGGTGGAAAGCAGCACCCTAAAAAAGCTAGGGGAGTAGCCATAGTCTCACTCACATGAATGGCCACTAGAACAATTTCCTAAAACTTTGGACAAATCTGACTCTGTATATCAGCCTCTTCATTTATAAAATAAAGATTTTGAGTTGGGAGTAGAGCACTTATCCAGCATGCATAATGTCCTGGCTTTAATCCCTAGCTCTTCGAAAAAAAAAAAAAAAAAGTCACCAATTCTGGAGTTCCATGATTGTTTTAGGAACTTTGAATTTCTGAACTTGTATTCTAAACTATTTCGGTACTTAATGTATTGTGCTGTTGATTCATGCGTTGACATTTAAGCTCCTTGTGTACACACTGCATCTATATGGCTCAATAGTGGATGCGTTATATGCATGATTCTTGTTGAATATAGGCCAAAAGGATCAAAGGTAGGCAGAAATAACTAAGTTGATACCTTCTTTTAGCATTTTTAGCTTCCTTAAAATTACGAACTCTATTGATGATAAATCATAAAAAAGTTACATACTTAGAAATGAGCATGAATCTTTGTGACATTATAATATTTAATTTTTTATTTTTTGTCTATATTTCCTGGCTCATAATTCTCTTCCATATACAGACCAGAGAAATTAAAGTTTCTTTTCTCCAGGCAGGCCACAGAAACTCTAAATCTGCCTTGGATTTTGTGGGGTATGAAAAACCCTTTGATTCACCTTGTCAGATACTAGATGATAAGACCCCCATATCAGAAGGGGTCCTACCCTATATCAACAAGGAAGGAATGCTGAAGAAGCTGAACAGACAGGCCTTGCTGGGTTTCCACTTAGATCATGCTCTTTTGTCCAATCAGACACAGGGTTCAGAGAGCTTCTGGATAACTGACCCTGGGGAGGTTCCTGGAGGGTGGTGTATCTGGAGAGGGTAGGGAGTTCTGTGCTCCTTCCCCCATACCTGGCCTGATGTGTCTCTTCATCTGTATCCTTTGTAACATTCTTTATAATAAACTACAAATAGAAATGTTTTCCTAAGCTCTCTGAGCTACTAAAGGCAATCAATTGCACCCAAGGAGGGGATTGTGAGAACCCTGCTTTATGACCTGTCAGTCTGAAGCACAGGTCCTTACCACTGGCGTCTGATGGAAGGAGGGCCAGTTTTTAGGAATTGAGCCTCCAACTGTGGAGTCTGACACTATCTCCAGGTGGATAGTGTTAGAACTGAATTGAGTGGAATTGAATTAGAGGACAAACAATTGGTGTCCACTGCAGAATTAATTGATTTCTTGCTCCATGGTGGGAAGAAATTCCCACACCTTTCTGGGGGTCCCAGAAATCTGTATTGATGGTTGTGATGTGAGAGTCAAGGAAAAACACTGTTTTTCATACACAATCTCTCAAATGCAGAAAACAAGAACATCAGCAAATAATTTCAATTAAAACTGAAAAATCTTTTTTTTCTAAAACTGATTTTGCATTTACAACTGGTATAAGAAATGTACTAACAGCAAATAGGACTTTTTTTTTCATATTCGAGGTAAGCCCCCAGACCTGTTTGTTTTTTTTTTTTTTTAATTTGAGGCAGTGTCTTGCTGAGTCGCGCAGGCTGGCCTGGAGCTTGTGATCCTCCTGCCTCAGCCTCCCTGGTCTCTGGATTACAGGTGTGCATCACCCCATCCTGCTGCAAATAGGACGGACATCTTACAGTTTTCCCCCATGCAATCTTTGCACCCTGTTTTTTCAGCCCCCAAGTTGGTTTTTAAATTTTCATCAGAATTGTTGCATGGTATAATTCTGTCCCTCACTCCACTTTAAAGATAAACAGAGCAGCACTGTATTCACCAGTGGCTTATGGATGGACATTTGTCTTCTCACACATGGGAGCTATGAGCCTAGAATTCTTAGCACTTGTGCATTGACAGTATATTTCTGAAAGCCAATTGTGATTTGTTTAGAGCTCAACCCAATGAAGAACTGTAGATGCAAGGGGAGCCAGTGGGAAGGCAAAGCTGCCATGAGTAAGTCACATGCTGAGACTCGCATTTTCCTGGTAGCTAAACTGTACAGTTCATCTGCCAGCAATACATTAAAGCGGGCAGCATTTCTTTCTGATTATGGATAAATATAAAAACTATTCTGTGACCTCAAGATGAAAGTGATTATGTTCCCTGAACAGCATGGAAACAGAATTGCAGAAAGAGTTTTGAGTGAGTGAAGTTTATTTTTTACTTTTAAGCTTCAGATAATGGTAGCACCCTATTTTTTTTTTTTTTTTGCAAAAAAAAGACATAAAATCTGTGATGACTATGTGGTAGAATACAGTATATCTTCAAGTGATCATCTTTCTGCCTTTATAGGAGTGCAGATGTGTGTATATCTCCACATATATATCTTGTGGTACAAGACTGTCCAGAGAGGAAGTGCCATAATGTGACAAAGGAAGTAACAGAGGGTAAGTGGCTTCTAGTCAATGGGGTGTCTTATTATTTATTTCACTCTGTCATAGTCTGTCTTGTCATCTAGTACAGAATAGAAAGAAGTACAGAGGAATATACAGAGAGAAGATAGAGAGGAGAGAGGGAGAGAGAGGGAGAGAGAGATCTAGTGAACTGTATAGTAGAGGAAAGAGTTACAGAAAATGAGCAACAATCTGACCATTTTGCAGAGGATTCTTTGGGAAGGAGAGATACTCTAAATTCCCAACACTCTCCTATACAGCAGCAAAGCTGAATGAGTTATGGATGCTCTGTGAGAAAGATCTTGTACTTGAGAGAGAAGTTTGAGCAACTGTAAGTAGGAAAATTGAGAATTTGCTTTGAGTACAGAAACCATGATACAAGAGAGCCACCCAACCACCTTTAGTCTGAGCCTGGGAAAGGACAGGATACAGGACAGAACCATGAATCCTGCACAGCCCTGGCAGTGATGCAAAATATGTACAGGACCAGGGAGGAGTTTTTCCTTAGCCATCAATTCCTTAATGAGTAAATATTGGGAATTTACATTAGAACTACCTATTTTGCTCAAGGTAACTTTTAGAAAGCTATATCTAGTTTTTCCTGTAGTATGGTTTCAGGCATTATCAATCTTTTCATCTTTACAACGTTCTGAGTCAAGGAGCCCTTCAGATGTTGTTAATGATAAGCATGAGAACCAAGTAGAATCAGGTGCTTCCACCTGATTCTGGCAGTTAAGTGTCTAGAGCGGTGAAACTGGATAAGCAGCATCCATTTTCCAATTGCTACTTGAATAAGTCCTGATCCAATCTGGATGTGTTACACATTAAATGTGCATATATGTATATGCATACATTGTACATATATGTATATGGAAGCATGACCTGGAGTCAGAAGAGTCCAGCTCAGATAACACATTTAATAATGCAAAGCTATGAAACTTCCCTCTTCCCATCAATACTATGATTTTATATAAAAACAAACCAACATAAAAGTTTGATTTCATGAATAATTCTAATGGATTAGCATCAACCCAAATAAAAGTGTAAGTAAATAAATGAAATCATACAAGTTAGCATTTCTGAATGAGAGTTATTAATTCTGGAAGATTTTGGAAATTTGAACTTATTCATTCATCCCATATAACGCACATCAGGCAAAACTTCTAAGTTAGGTCTTGGGAATAAATAATGACTGAAAACCAGCCCCTAGGCTCAAAGAAAAATTTAAATGCTCAATATATCCTGTAGTATTCAAAATAAACTTCTTTATGTCAATAATCTGTTAATTGACTCTGTTTCAAGATAAAGATTTTCAGATGTTCTCAGATACAAAAGGACACTCCATGGTGAAAGCAAGAGTCCTGAGAAGTATTACAGTAGTTTTATGGTATAAAATAAATCCCTTAATTTTCTATTGTCAGGAGGAGTGTTGCTAGATTGACACATAAGTGCCATTTTTCCTTGTGTAGAAATAAAATTCCAATAATAATATTCAAGGGAGTAATCAATTTGTGTTTGGTCTTGGGCCTTTTCAATCACTTGCTGTGTGAACTTGATAGGGCAGTTTCTTCATTTGTCCATAGGTCTATCAATACTTTAGTATCTCTTAATATTGTAAGAGAGTTAAGAGAGTTAATTCATGTTAAAATCTTAGACAAGTGCCTGGCAATACTAATTGCTTAAGAAATGTTCAGTATTATCGGTGTCCTACTGTAAGCACATTCCCCAATTCAGAGTTCCCCATTCTCCCCATGTATCAACTAATGTTTCTATTTTATAGAATGGTCAAATAGAAGTTTCCTTTTGTACACATTCACAATTTCATTGTTTTATTTCCAAAATCCTAAACACTCTGAAAAACCAAAGTTTTTCATAGCTCACCTGGTAGCAAAATCTGACCCGAACTGATTTGAATTCATTTGGCAGCAAAGCCTGATCTGGATGAATGGGAGGCATTTATAGCATTTCTCCAACCCCTTCAGTGTAAGTATAAATATATTTGATGATACATTTGGTACCTAAGTTTCACAAGAGATTTTAGACCTGTAGTAGACAAGGTAGATGGTATAGAAATTTCTATCTCTGAGACCAGATTTATTAAGCAAGGATGAAAGTCTCTTCAACTACATACCTGCTGAACCAATCGTCTCTCCAGATTGAAAGCATGTGAAACCTGTTTTCTCCACAACATTTTTTTATCCCTAGATTAATCTTCCCTCCTACTTGTTCTTTCTCTCTGCTGTAATTTCCAAGGAACAGTTACTTTGATTTTGGAAAATTTGTCAAGTCCTGATAGTTCTACCCTTCCCCCAGTTCTCTTAACCTCTGTGTCCCGAATCTCCACTCTCAGACATACAAACACACCATAAAGTACAGGTCTAAATGCTCCAGTAGTTGGGCATAGCTATTCTTCAGTCCTACTTTGGAAGCTTTTTCCACCTACCTCCACCTGGGATAAGTCAAGGAATCAATAAGTTTGGGTTTTGTCAAGCATTCCAGCTCTTCTCTGCCCTCCAGCATACGTCCTATTCTGTGTGAACCACTGGTTGAAAGGACTGTCTACTCTTTAGGCAGTTCATCTGGTTTTATTTCAGGAAGTGGACAGCAGATTCCAATCTAAAAGGCCTGTTTTTGTTAACTATGCTTCAGATCTCCAGAGATGTCTAGGAGAAAATTCTTCTAAGTCTCCTTCCTCTTTATCTCCAGGAAGTCTAAAGTCTTTTCATGTGTTTAAAAATTCTCCAAATAGACCTAATCTTGACACCAGATTTAACCACACTAACTACAGCTGGATTTATAAATCCGATCTCACTTCCATTTCTAATAGAAAGCAGCAGTCTAGGTAGAACTGAATCTGAAAATCTCTTTTCCAGGACACTCAGAACATTTTCTTTCTTTTGTGGTCAGGGAGGCCTCAAGATGTAGAAGTATTTAGTTCCCAAGGTGGAGAACAGTGAAGAGGAAAATGTTGGTTTATAACAGATGTTAACATGAACAAGTGGAACATTCAAGACCCTGGAAGGTAAAGACCCAGTTTTTAGGGAAATAAAATAAAATGTCATCTGCATTTGAATTCTCCCCAAACCTTTCACTCATTTGGGTATCCCAGAGCTTCTCTGGACTTCAGTTTCATGGTTGGTCAAATAGGCATCATTATACCTGCAGAATGACCCCAGGTCATGTGTCAAAAATGACTGAACTAGAATTCAGATTCATATCTGTCTCACTCCGAAACTACTGATCTTGTCCTCGAATCATGCTGCCTCTGGAAAATTCATATGTAAAACAGAACAGTCCTTTGCTGGTAAACAACATCAGTTAGCCATTAATATGAAGCACAAGAGCATTTGGTTAGTTTTACTTTTGATGATGGGACTAAAACAGACTGAATTTGCCAGGGTGCGGGGGTTGTTCAAATTAAGGGTGACTTGCTTATATTAACATGGAGGCTGAAGGGCTGCAACCTCCCCAATCTGACAGGTGCCCAGGAAGCTGAGAGTGGAGACTGCCCCCTCCCCAGGCTTGTGCAGCACAGTCTAACTAAATCTACATTATGTACATTTCCTGACTTTTGTTTCAGTTGGCTGCCCCTTTTTAAAAAGCTTTGTTTGCTTTCAGAGATTTTGAAGATGGAACTTTTTTAAAACAATTATTTATTTATTTATTTTTATTTTTTACAGACTGCATTTTGATTCATTGTACACAAATGGGGTACAACATTTCGTTTCTATGGTTGTACACGATGTAGATTTATACCATTCATGTAATCATACGTGTACATGGGGTAATGAAGTCTGGAACTTTTGAAACAATAAATTTCTTCTATCTCCCTTTAAAGCTGGTTTTGAATGAAACCTATCTTCCTGTTAATTTAACTCTGAATATGTCTGGAGCAGGGATTCATGGACTCATTGGGCCTAACCTCTTCCCCTGGGCAGTACTGGTGCCTTCAGGTAAAAGGACCCGGTGTCTCGGGGCTACACATGGAATCCAGATGCAATTTTAGATTTAAAGCAGCACTGTCCTAATTAACATGGTGGAGGGCGAGGTATTGAACTGGCTGTGGTTGCATAATGGTTAGCTGAACACCTGGTAATGTGGTCCATTAACAAACCTTAGGAAGTCTCATTGGAACATCATGGGGCTCATTAAGAGCTGAGCAAAAGAGAAAAAACTATAGCAGAAATATCTGTTAGTTAAAAAATCTAAAGAGAGCAATCCCAGATGTCCTGGACATGATACTTTCCACGCCTTCTAATTATCATTGAAAACAATCTACTCAAGACATACATTACTTGCTGAGAGGATTCCCACCATCAAAGGGCCCCACTGTTTTGTGATTTCTGCAAATGCAAAATTCTTGACTTCCTGGAAGACTAAGTTCCAAATCCCTTTGGTATAGACTCTAAACACCACACTTAAATTAAAAAAAAAAAAAAAAGTTAAGTTCAACTACTTTTTTTTCCTAAACCCAAGACTTTGTTCTCCATGGAGATAAGAGAAAAGCAGCTATTGGACACATTGTTGTAGGCTGTTAATGAGAACCCATAATTTATGTCTTTAAGGGAGACTACCAAAAGAACAGCCTGAAGATACTGTCTCAGGCCAGTAGGCTTTCCTTGTTGTTTCCTGACAACAATTTTTATTTTGAGGAGAGGCGGAGGAGACAAGGAAGATAGGGTTTTAAATAAGTGGGTAGAGGACTCTTAAGAGAAAAAAAAGTGGCAAAAAGCTAAAAATAAGGGGAAGAGAATTACAGTATTAACTCTTCCCCCTCTGAGTCTGTAAGTTGTCATTCCCTCTATACCTACCAAAAATACATAAAAAATTATACTGTATCAGCATGTGGGACTGGCAGGAATAAAACGTGTTCTTTAAACTTCCAGTGGTCAATTTTTTTGGACGGGATGTAGAGAAGGTTCATTTGGTTTATAGGTGAGTGGGAACCTTTGTAATAAGTTATACAGCAACAGCAACTGCAACAGATTTTCTCCCAGCTTCTCTCTCTTCAGCCATCAGAACACCCTGGATTATGTCAGTGTTTGCCTTTCTGGGTCTTTGTCCCCTACCCTGAGATGTAAACCCTTGGAGACAGAGACAGTATGTTCCCTGGCTCCATATCTTTGGGGCCTTGAACACTTCCATGGGCCACAGTGGGTGTTCTACCAATGTCTGCAGATATGCACCGATATTGTGGGACTTAATGTATGCCTGGGAAATGGAAGAAAGTCATTTCTGTTGCAGGATTAGACTGATTGGGATAGGGCATTTGGGGAACTGTTTTAAAAGTGTTCATATTGGATGCTGTTCTATATATAGCTTGAAGGTCATATCTTACATAAAAGTAAATATCTTAGTTGACTAATATAAGTGATTCAGAGCAAGTTTGTTTATATCTAATAAAATTACACAATACACAAAGCTACAGGAAACTCACATTCTGCCTATCTTCTTTTTCCAGCTAAATTAGGCTCCAAGAGAGGAAATATGCTTCTCTCTCACAGCCTGCCACTTTTAAACAACCTCAAAAGCCTATTCCCCATGGGTTATACTTTGGCAGAACACTGCTGTTAGCCTGTGTACAGGGTCATGTGAAATGCTGTGATCTGGACAGTCAGTGGTCCACCACTTAGTAATAGATCCCCCTTTCTTATGGCTCCTGCATGGGAAAAGAAATTCCCATGGTTATTGCAGAGAGGAAACAATGGGAATATTTGGGGGAACTGTGCTACCTACAACTATTTCAACCCATGAATGTTTATTCAGTTCTGAACAATGCCTAGTTTAACACCGGGAGTTTACCGTTGTATGGACTTCCCTATTACACACCCTACCATTGACAAGCACAGCTGGACGTTTCCTTTCATGTCACATCACTCCACACCAATCATGTGCTAAAGATGGCTAACTCTCAGTAAATTTGAGAAAGGCAGAGCACTGGTTTCATCCGGGCATAAATTCTTAGGAAACCAGTATCAAGAGCAATTTGTCATCCTTCTGTTTAAGTTGTTGCATTTTCTATTAGTGAGGATTTCAAAATCTTCTAGTGATTCACTGAATAGTGACCTGGTTTAAAGGAAGATAAACAGATTTAATATTTCACCTTGAAAGCCATAAAGGCATATATCATTTTGCAGATGTGTAAACAAGCCCAGGAAGGTCTACCTCTACCTTTAGGCTGAAGATGCAGATCTGAGACCACTTCCCAACTTTAGAGGCTCAGAAGGATCAGCCTTTCTTTGCAATACATTTGATTCTCTCCATCTTCTTAGAGGCCCTCCTCTCTTCTGTCTGTTTAACATAAGCCTTTTTCAACATAAGTCTTTGGCAGATACAAGGGAAGTGCCAAATTAAAATAAAATTAAACTGTTCAAATTAAAATGAACACGTTTTGAAAATACTAAAATTTGATCCTACTATTGATGATCTTTCATGGGAGAGGCAGTAAAAATCAGAAGTTTATGTACCCTTCTGCTATGGTTTCACAGAAAGATGTCTGCTACTTGTATAGTGTGGCTGCTGCTCTGTCAATCTTATCCAGTGCCCTCCAGTGTCCTTTGCTGGTTGGGTTTCCACCAGGCTATGGATGATTTCTCCTTCTTTTCAGATGTTGTACTGAAGGTCATGATTTCTGATATATCCATTTTAGTTGTTTGCCATCTGTCTCCTTGCCCCACCTCCCTACCCTGTTGGGGCTCATGAGAAAGTCCATCTCTCCGTGCTATACACGTGAGACTGGGGAAATCAGAAACCATCTGACTTCCAGCCAATCAGTGGGAGGTGTCTTACAGGCTTGCATACTCCTCAGACTCTGTGTGGTAAAGCTCCAAACCTCACTTTTTAAAAAATATTTTTAGTTGTAGATGGACACAATACTTTTATTTGTTTGTTTTCATGTGATGCCGAGGACTGAACCCAGTTCCTCACATGTGCTAGGTAAGTGCTCTACCACTGAGTTATAACCTCAGCCCCACTAACTGCGTTTTAACCACTGCCCACAGTCTTCTCCTAGGTGATTGATCTTGTGCCTGTCTTCATAGACCTTCCTCTCTCTCCTCCCTTAGGCTGCTTCTCTTAGCAACAGAAAGGTAAGAATATTCTTTACATTACAGCACACGACCTCCCTTTTTCTCTGTGGTGTGATCCAGGGCCAACTTTCTAAGCTGGTGTTCTTGATATACATGATAGGTTGAAAATAACAAATTTGCATTTTCACAGGTCAAAAATTATCAAATATTAGCAGTTTCAAGTGATCTAACCTATGAAATCATGATTTTGAGAGTCTAAGAAAATACCTTTTTCTCCTCAAAGCAGGTTTTTCAAAACTGTCCTCACCTATAGCACCTAAAACATCTCAATTTGAATGTCAAAATCACCCAGCTGTTCATTGTGCTGCACAGCTTCTACTCTCCTTACCCTGAGAAGTAAACCTCAGCCTCAAGGTCTATGCTTAATGGCAAAAGGAAATTTGGGGCAGGAAGAGAAAAAAATAAAACTAAATGACTAAGACTGGAAGTTGTATTGGAGGACATTTCAAAACTTTATTTTTTTATCACTATAAAAATTCAGATCATAACCCAAGGTAATAGTTTTCCTTGAGGATGTCATATGAAGTATAATAGTCCTTTAAACACACTTTGGCCTATTTGGAACTGGTTTTTCAGAGTAACTGCACACACAGGAGTAACTCTTCTTTTGTTTTTTGGTTAAACTGACATCTATGAAGCAACCCACACGAGGAAGAGCATCAGGAAGAGGGTTGCTCAGAGATGCCCTTTGTTACCTGAGACTAACTGTGAAACAAGACAACTTTTATTCACCTTACTGTGTTTCCCTCTTCCCCCCACTCCCACAACTCAAGTTTCCACCTCCCAGAAGCCTGAGTCTTTTCCTTTCTATGGCTCAGGAGGCTAGGTAAGCTTCAGTCATCTAACCTGTCAAGTCTCATATTTTGTGGGACTCCATGAGTTTGTACAATGGCTTTTGCCCGTCAATTGGCCTTAAATCCATCTAATTTCTAACCAGCTAAAGAACCTAGAAGGATAGAAGGAAGTCATTTTTCTTCTCCTTTACATACTTCTGTAAAAAAATTAGATTAAAATAAATCTTCTCATATAATGTTATTTAATTTAGTCCCAAGGAAAAACCTGCAGACCTTTAAGTTTTTAAGGGAGAAACTGATCTGCCCCAAATCAAAGAGCTGTTAAATTACACAACCAGAGGCCATAACCAGATTTAGACTATGAATATATTTTGAGTCTTTCTCTCTTAAAAATAATCATCTGTGCTAGAAAGAACCATAGAGTTGGGAGTCCCAGGATCAAATAAGTTGTGAGATGTAAATCTTCAGAGTGTGCACAAGGAATGTAGCAGATGAGGTGGCTTCTGTACAGGTGAGCAGAAGGACTACTTTGAACTACTCTGAATTGTGGCTATGTTTTAGTAGACAATAATCTACTTTTCTTCACAAACACTCTGCCTGTTTATTATACCTAATTACACTAGCTGCAGTTCGCACACCATCCTGTTCTGCCAATATAGACAGAATGTTCTGGGTTACTGAATCAAATAGCTGGATTATCAGTTCTAGTAATTTAACTGACTACAAAGTACTAAGATTTCTTAACGGGTTTCCTTGACTGTACCCTTTTAGAGACAAGTCACCAGCATGCTAAAGATTTTTTTCCCCCACATTTTTAATAGGTATATTGTAGTTGTATATATAAAGATTTTTTAATAACTTAATTTTGATAAATTTTAAATTTTTTGTGAGCTGAATTGCTTCTATTAGTTTTAACTGCTGGTAATATACTTAATGAAAATATAAACCCTCTTGAAGTAAAATTGAGGTAAAATTTTTATTTACCCATGATGACTAATTAAGATAAAACCACTTCGAAGTAAAAATTTGAAATAAATGCCAGACTTTAGCATCTATTTATATTAGTCTCTCTTTAAAGAAAAAAAAATTAAAATATTTGTTTTGTCTAAAAATATTGTAATTGATGCTGATACTGATCTGCAAAGCTAAAAAGTTGTAATATACTGAAGAAATCTTCAACGTAAATTACTTGAAATAAATTCATAACCTAAATTTGAGGTTTTAAGTTAGGAGAAGCAGTTCGATTTCTTCTAAAAGAGTAGCATTTGAAAATAAATTGCTCCTACATAAATGAATTTTTTATTTATTTGTTACTTTAAAAGGATTAAAATGATGTTAGCTTGTGTGTCCCTTGCACTTTGTTCATTGTTATGCTTATCTTATAAGTGGCAAGTGAGACATTTTCATATTCAAAAGATGTGGCGATTAAGAAGAAAAGCAATGGAAGGTTAAGGATGCAGCTTGGTGCTAGCGTGTGGGCTTATCGTGGAAAGGTTCTGGGTTCATTCCCTGGCACCAAAAAAAGACAACAGTAGAACTTCTCAGCAGAAAAGAGATGCGATTTTTTAAAATTAACTTCAGTGAGATTACAATTCATATCCACAAAAGGTAATAAAATACAAAAAGCAAAACCCTGGAAAATACCAAGTGTTGGTGATGATGCAGAGAAATGGAGAAATTAGAACCCTTGTGCATTGCTAGTGAAGATGAAAATGAATCTGTTTCTGTGGAAAACAGTGTAGTGCTTCCTCAAAAAATTAAACATAGAATTATCATATAACCCAGGAATTTCTTTTCTAGATATATGCCCAAAAGAAATGAAACAAACTTGAATAGATATTTGTGCATCAATATTCATAGCACCACTATTGACAATAGCCAAAGGTAGAAATAATCCTAATGCCCATTAACAGATGAAGGGCTAAACAAAATGTGGTAATATTTACAATGGAAACTTATTCAGTCTTTAAAAATTTAATCCTGATATGCCCTACAAGGGAATGAACCTCTACAACATTATGTAAAGTGAAATAGACACAAAAGTACAAATGTATGATTCCATTCATAGAAGGTACCTAGAAAAGTCAAATTCACAGAGATAGAAAGTACAATAGTGGTTACCTACAGGTGGAAAGAGAGTAGCGACTGACTGTTCTTCAGATAGAGGAGAATTTGAGTTTGGAATGAGGGGAAAGCAGTGATGACAGCTGTATACCTTTGTACTTAAGGCCTCCTAATTTACCCTTGAAAATGTCTAACATGGAAAATATTCATAATTTGTTATGTATATTTTACCACAACAGAAAAATTTTTAGAAGGTGTGAATTTTGATCTTGTAAGTCTAGCATCCTCTGAACAAAATAACAGCTTTCTACCTGTACTTAGGTTTACCCTTAGGAATTATCTTTCTTTTCCTATTGACAGGAATTACTTAACTTCTCTAGTTCCCAATTTCTCTTCTGTCACATAAAGAAGTGGAATTGGGTAATCTCTGACTTTTCTTGACCAGTTATTATCACCTTGGATGATTAAATGGAAAATGTTAAGCCATTACTCTATTAAAAGTAGACTATACTTTTGGTTTACTTTTTCTGCATTCCAATTATCTTAGGAAAGGGACATGAACTATGAGTTTACTTTTCCTTGTCAATTGCACCTTTTGATGGTCATAAAATTGCTATTTTGGTAAAGTTCATTAAGATCTTGGCAAATGTCTTAAATGTAAAGTATTTTGAGAAAAAAAGCAATTTTTATCACATAAATTGTGAACCTGACATAACATAGTATTTGCATTAGCATTACCAGTCAATGACAGAAAACCAAAAATATTTTCTTAAAAAAAGCAAAAGCTTTTTTATGTCTTCTAGATTAAAATTTATTATTACATGATGTAAACACCCAAGATAAAATATTATATAACATTTAGTATTTTTCCAAGTACTATTATATATATCCCTATTGTATGAAATTGAAGCCTGCAAGAAACAACTTTATAGGTTAAGAAGAGTAATAGAATTATTTTTTTTATTTATGTTGAGATGATGGGGATCAAACCCAGGGTCTCTGCAGGCTAAGCAGATGCTCCACAACTGAACACCCCCAGCCCCAAGAATGATAGAATTAGAAATTAGTTTCCTTGTTATTTTGTAATGAGGATTGAACCCAGGACTCTCCATCACTAAGTTACATCCCAGCCTTTTTTTTTTTTTTTTTTTTTTTTTTTTTTATTTTGAGACAGAGTCCAAGTTGCTGAGACTGGTCTCAATCTTGTGATCCTCCTGTCTCAGCCTCTTGAATTGCTGGGATAAAAGACATGGGCTACTGTGCACAACAGTTTCCATGTTCTTGAGAGGTTGGATCTTTTGTCTCCTGGAATTGCCTTAGTCTGAAAAAGAGCACTGGTCAGAATGGATGAGGTTAGCCTATAGAAACAAATAAATCTGGAAACTTCAGTGAGTTGAAACTGAATAACTTCTTTTTCACTCATGCAAAACCTCTAGCACATGCAGGGGTCCTCCAGGCAGCTCCTTTTCAGCAGAGAGTGGGAAGCCAGAATGTTTGCGTATTATGGCATCAAGCATCTCAACATGAGTCTTCCAATTTGCCCAGGGAAAGAGAGAGCTGTTTGTATTGGAGGATTTTCATTTCCTCAGCCTGGAGCGTGAGATGTTCTGAAGCTCACAATTCATTGGTCACAGAAAACCCTATGACCCTAAAGAACTGCCCAGAGGCTAGGAAAGCTGTGTGTCATGTGTATTCAGTGAGCATTTAGTCTTTACCAAAATGAGCTTTAGTCCAAGCAGTTCCAAATGGTCTGAACTGACCATATCCTGAAAGCTTATGCCACAGGATATATGAAGTTTTCAGAATAAGTACTGTATTATTTTTCTGTTGCTGCTCTAATAAATTCCTATAAACAGAAACTTAAAGAACAAACCCATTATCTTACAGTCATCTATCATATATAAATATACATATTATATATAATATTGTATATACAACTATATGTACACATATAATATATAATAAGGATATGTGTAATATTTATGTGTGTGTGTGTGTGTGTGTGTGTGTGTGTGTGTGTTGCTAGGGATATATCCTAGGTTCTCAAGCATGCTAGGCAAGTGCTTTACTATTGAGCTACTACTATTAAGCCCATATCCTTTTTAAAAATAATTTTATTCTGAGACAGCATCTTGCTAAATTATCCAGACTAGCTTTGAATTTGTGATCCTCTTGCCTCTCCTGAGTCTCTAGTACAGGCAAGCATCACTGCACCTGGCTTATTTTACAGTTCGGTAAGTCAGAAGTCCAACTTGGATCTCCCTGGGTTAAAATTAAGTTTCTGGCAGGGCTGTGTTCATTTTGGAAACTTTGGAGAGAATCCAAGTCTCTCCTTTTCCATCTCCCAGGGGTTACCCACATCCCTTGACTTGTGGCTCCCTTGCTCTAACTTTAGAGGCAGTAACATTTCATCTCTGTGACCCTTGTTTATAATCATATCTCCCTCAGACCACAGGTAGGAAAGGTTTTCTTCTTTTAAGGACTCATGTGATTACATTGAGCCCTCACTGAATAATCCAGTACAATCTCCCTATCTCAAGATCCTTAACCTTAGCCACATCTGCAAAGTCTCTTTGGTCATGTAAGTAACATATTTGCAGATTCCAGGGTTTATGATGAGAAAAACTTGGTTTTGGGGCTGAGGGAACTGTCCTTATTCTGTCTGTAATAGCCACTTTTTGTCAGGATGAAATTTACTCTTTTTTAAATTTCATGTTAATAACTGCCACCGCAGAACAATACAGCAGCAATCTTGGTGGACATTTTCTTCAATCAGACTTTATAGTCATGCAAGTAATGCTTGGCTGAAAAGAAGTCCGACATGAGCTATATCACTGGACTTTCACTGCCAACTTAGGTGTATGTCTCACGAATGCATGCAGATGGGAGTTATGTGAAAACCGGGGGTGATGTTCAAGTAAGGAATGTTTTTGAAAGTAAAATGAAGAGCACTTGATAAACTGTTTGAATTAGGGCAGGAAGTTTTTTTCTTTTTTTAACAAGCATGTTGTGAATGTCAAAACCCAGATCCAAGAATGGAAAAAAAAAAAATAAGTTTTACAGCTTCCGGCTGTTATGTTCTCTGTAAATTATTTGGTTATTATTGTTAAAAGAAAGATTTGCATTCCTCAACAATTACTCTCTTACGTATACAACTTATTCATCATATTTGGGATTTCCACACACTGAATTTAAAAGATCTTGTTAAAATAGCAGAATCCAAAACACAGTGTTTTGATTATAAAAAGGTATGCATGTATAAATGTTTATATGAAGAGAGTGCTAATATGCAAAACCAACATTTTTTTTGGACAATAAGATTAAAGGTAATTTTTTTTTTGCTTAACATTTTTTTAAATTTGTTTATGAAATACTTGTTAAATATATTTTTGGTAGAGATAAGAATAATCAGTTTATATGTAAGAATGTTTATCAAAACATGTTCTGATGATGCAAATATACATGTTTTCTCTGACCTCTGTTTCCCGAGGGTCAGAGTCCACATAGTCCTGAAAAACTGAAGAAACTGAACCTCTTAAATTCCTTCATGGCTATAGATGAGGTGACAAAGAGACATTTTGTATTGATCCCCTTGTTCCAGCCAGACAAAGATAAGGCTTTGGGAATCAGTCCTGCACAGCTTGCTGACAGCCTTTTGGTGTACTTAGAAGGGCTATAAGCTTTCCCAACTTCCATGAAGCTGAAAATAACTATCACATTAGAGTCACTGCATTTCTAACTTACATTTTGTTCTAAGTTGAGGTAATTAGGTAGAGGAGGTTTCCAGAAATGTTAGTCAGCAAGTCTAATTTTTCAGAGACCTCTGGTCCTCCTTCACACAGTGCCCTGAAGGTTCTCAGCAAGAGGCTTACAATGCACATTTCTGCACAGCATGAACCAGTGAAAGGCTTTGTGAGGTCTGTGGTCAACTCTGTTGCTCAGACCCTGTCTCAAGGAGGTTGCCACACAACTCTGGTCTTTCCTCACCACACATGAAAACAGCCCTGTCAGGCCAGATCCATTGACTTGTCAAAAAAACCCAAAATCGAAATTGCTAATTTTTTTTTTCATAAACTTTGATGAACTCATTTCATTAAAACTACAGTCCAAAAGCCTTAACAGGATAGACTCAAACACTGAAATATCCCCACTGGTTTTTATACTCCATTTGCACACAGACATTCATTGGAAGCTTGTGAATTCCTGGGGTCCACCCTGATATTTCAATTTAGCTCCCTTACCCAAGGTGATTTTCATGATGGTCTCAAGATTATACTTTGAAAATACTAACTTAAAAGATAATGAAGGAACGCTTGGACATAAAATTTCCCATTTGCACTAGTTTCCAGTATTCATCTAGTAGGGGAGTAAAATGTCAGCTCCTGGACCACCAGGCTTAAACTGTTCCAGACTGTTCTCTGTGACCTAGCACCTGGCCTCCAGCTCCCTAAGCAAGAGGCATGTGGGCAGGGTGCTCAAAGAAGACAAGTTGGAGAAGACTGGAATTGGGGAGTTGTTTTGACAATGTTTACAAATCTGACAATTAGAAAATGATACAAAATCATATGTCATCAAGGGCCAAAATAGGAAGCCCAGATGATCTGGGCTATGGTGGTCTGAAAGGGGCCAAGTCAAATAGAACTAGAATGGTTGCAATCTGCTTCAGGGTGCTGAGGTTTGAGTGCAACCATCAAAAATGTGTGGAATGGGAAGAGATGGATGAATGGTGAGAAGGCCCGATTGAGCTGGAGCATGAAGGAAGCTTCTTAGATGCCAAGTTCTTCCCCTAAGCCTTCTCTGATGCCAGTGCAGAAACAGTCTCCATCTCTTTTCTCACTCCTTCTGGAATTATTTCATCTTGGTTTTATTTTTAATTTAATTGTGTTTGTTTTTCTCATCTGAATTAGTGACTTTCATTTTCTCTATTATCAGACTAATTTATATTTGTTTATTTTCTAAATCAGTCTAATTTAGAACAAACTTGAAAATAGTTTTAAAGGTGCCCATCACCTCACATATACTTTATCATCAGCAAAATCATTAATAAAATATGAGTGAGAGGAGGCAGAAATTTGCTAATTTCCTCCTTAGCATTCCTTCTGTGGCTACCATCTACCCAAAATAATTGCAAGCTTTTGATGATAATTTCTCCCTCCCTTCTTCTCTCCCTCCTTCCCTTCCTCCTTTCCTTCCTTTTTTCTTCCTTCCTTCTTTCTTTCCTCCCTCCCTCCTCCTTTCTTTCTTTCTTTCTTTCTCCTTTCTTCCTTCCTTCCTTCCTTCCTCCCTCCCTCCCCCTCTCTCTTCCTTTCCTTTCCTTTTCTTTCCTTTCCTTTCCTTTCCTTTCCTTTCCTTTCCTTTCCTTTCCTTTCCTTTCCCTTTCCCTTTCCCTTTCCCTTTCCCTTTCCCCCCTGAGACAGAGCCTTGCTGTGTTGCCAAGGCTGAACTAGAACTTGTGACCCTCCTGCCTCATCCCAGGTAGCTGGGATGATGATTATTCTTTAGGAATGACATTACCCATGCCTAGCAATGTTGTGATTTGACAAAACAGTTTAATTTTCAAGAAATATTTTAGTGAGGCATGGAATGCATTTTATTACAGGAGCTTCATGAAAACAAAGAATTTGTCCTTTTTGTTAATCATAAATAGGTGCTTAAATTTATTACATGAAATAAAGTTGATTGTAATTTGTCATGTCCTACTGTTTGGGCTAATTTATATTTCTGCTTAAAAAGTGACTTAAACAGACTTTAACATTTTTTTTAAACCAAACTCTGTGTTTTTGGGGAAAAAATTTTTAATAGGAACTTGGTAGTATTTTTCTCACATTAGTTTTGTTTTGTTTTTGCCAAAGGGGGACTCTTTAGTAAGAAATGAGGCATAAAGATATTGACTTTTATAAAATACCCCTTTAAAAACTAATTTTTAAGAAAATTAATTAAATATAAGATTTTGCTATATTCCCCTTATTTGTTAGCTAAGCCTATAGGACACTAGCCCATTCTACTATGCAGAACATGACTGAGAAACTGTGGCAATTTCTCTCAATTATAGGTGCATTTGTGATAGGGCTTTATAATGCTTAACATACTTTCCTGGTTTGATTTTGTGAATACAAAACCATTTGCATTAGTCTGTTCTAAGCATCCATCTGCCCAAGTACAAATGGAATTTATTACAAAGAAAACACGAACAAGCTATACTCAGCTTTTGACCTTCAAAATTGGGTTATGCAGCAAACCATGTGCGACAGATGGTATTTTCCAAACATGGCCACAGCAACATGTCCCATCCCACATGTTCTTCCGAAATGTGAATATTGTCAAGAGGTGGAATCTACTCCTCTCCCCTTGAATCTGCACTGGCTTTACTTAATGCTCTTGTAACTAATAGAATAAACACATTTCCATTTCACATGTGCATCTATAGGAGGAGTTGAAATTCTCAGCCCTGTTTTATAGGTATAGCATTGCTAAGGGGAGGAGATATCTGTAGGAACACTCATGGTGCTGGGAGTTTCCATATATTTTTTCCAATAAAATATTCCAGGGTTGTTCTAATTTGAGAGCAATGTAGAAATTTAGGCACTGCTAAATACTAGGATTGATGGAACTTAGATTCAGATTCCTGTTTTTTCTGATTCTTTTCTGTACTCTTTCCCTTGAGAACTAAATATTCACAGTAAATGTTAAAATGTCTCTGATAAATGAAGGTTAAATCTGCACATGATGCTTAACTCCTCTGAGTGTGGGTAAGTTTTGAAGCCGTCTGGGCGGTTTTCTCTGGGTCTCTGAAGCCACTACTTAAGCATTCATGGAAACATAAGCTTTCGGATAAACACAAAAGGGATCTGAGGTCCCATACAGAATTTGGAGGCTGTGTTCCTCTTTATGTCCATTATCATTCTTAAGGAACATCTACACATTCAGGGTATTTGGGCAAATATTCAAAGATAAATGTAGGTTGTTTTGAGAACTTATTATATATATTACATATATATATATATATATATATATTTTTTTTTTTTTTTTTTTTTTTTTTTTTTTTAACACTACAAACTTTGAGTCTGGTCCTTCAAGATCAGGTCTGGGTCTTTAAAATAAGTTTTTGGAAACCCATATGAGAGTTTTGAATCAGTAGATTCTCTGCTGGGCAATTGGGTTTGGATAGGCAGCTGTTTTTCTCATTGAGTCTTTTTTCTTCATGATGCTCAGGATAACATTTTACATTTATGGCTGACCATTGAGAGGTAGTGTTTATGTTCCTTAAGTTCAGGAGCAGGCCCTCTGGCTTGTTGACATTGTAGCTTTATGACTAAGTCAGTCCCCTGGTGTCCTAGAGGCTCTCCAGCAGTTCTTCTACAAACATTTCTTGCACTGTCTTTGCTGCTGGGAGCTTGGTCTGCAGCCTGGGAGCAGGGATTTTATTCTTCTCTGAAAGGTGCCTTCCACCACTTTTCTTAAACATGTTTGTCTCTTCAGGAAAATGTCTGTTTATTTATTTAAGTATAAATTTATTGAACTTAGGGGCACTTTATCACCTAGCCATATCCCCAGCCCTTTTTATTTCTTATTATGAGACAGGGTCTCTGTAAATTGCTTAGCACCCCACTAAATAGCTAAGGCTGGCCTCAAACTTGCAATCCTCCTGCACTCAACCTTCTGAGCCACTGGGATTACAGGTATGCACCACTACACCTAGCTAGCAAGTCTGTTTAGAAAGGTTGCTTTTGTGGTCCTCTTTTCACCTTTGGATTAAAATATTTCCTCTACTCTACAGGTCCATCTCCACCCATCCTCCCCACGTGGGAAGTGGTGACACACGCTGGGCAAAACAGAGAAATAAAGACATAATTCTTAACTTTTACTACAGGGGTGAAAATTAGCAGCATTCTATAACATTTGAAACTGAATTTCCAAATGTCATTGTGACTCCCTTAGCATTTATAAAACTTTTATTTTCTTCTGAACAGCTAGATGACTCCAAGAAACTCATACTCTAACTGTTATCACTGCCTTGGTATCCAGAAGAGGCTCCACAAAGAAAGTAAAACTGAGGTCAGGGACCCTTGCTCACTGAGATATCTATCCTCAGTAGCTATGGCCCATGCACCTCAGAGGCACAAGGGCTATTTGGGAAAAGATAAGTCCATCCTAAGTACAGAATTGTTGCAGATTTCCCCTGGAACCATTTTATTCAAATGACCTCTGACTGTCTGCTCACCCTCCCTAGACCCATTACTATGGGACAACCTGAGGCTGGACTCCTGAGGTTTGAGTGGGCTCCCAGCACTGCTGCTTCCATATCTCAGTACTTCATGGAGTCAGAAAACTTCTTGCAGCTGTGCTATGGTCCTGCTCAGCTCCTTCCTTTCTACCTCTCCCTTTCTCCTCTCTCCCTCTTCATACCTGCAAAACAGGACCACTTGCTACTGATCAAAGTAGGCAGGATTTTAACCTCCCCCTGCCTTTCTTTAATTACTGTATCTATAAACAAGATTTCTTTTAAATAGAGTACTCTGAATCAAGTAACTAAACCAACCCTTCTCCTCTATCAGCTAATATTTGGACCACATTAGGGTCTCTTTCAGTTCATTAAAGTATACTATAGCATGTTTTTAAGGTATCCAGTTCCTCAATTTCTATGTTAATCATAAAGTTGAATTTTTCTCTTCCCAAGCCTTTACTGTTCTACTTTCCAGGACTTTAAATCTCTCATTTAATACTAGAGAGAGACTTATTTATTGGATAAGACCTTTTCCATTCATTACTTCTGTAGCACATTAGCTTATATTCTATTATTATTATTATTATTATTATTATTATTATTATTATTTGAGAGGTACCAGAGATTGATCTCAAGGGCACTGAACCACAGAGCCACATCCCCAGCCCTATTTTGTATTTTATTTAGAGACAGTGTCTCACTGAGTTGCTTACTACCTCACTTTTGCTGAGACTGGCTTTGAACTTGCTCTTCTCCTGCCTCAGCCTCCCGAGCTGCTGGGATTGCAGGCATGCCCCACCATGCCCTGCTATATTCTAGTATTATTAAAGTTGCTTTTGAAGTGAAATATATTAAAAGTTGAAAGGCTGTTAAATCTTTTGAATTTCAATTTTTTTTCAAAAGTAGAATATTCATTCTAATACAAACTTTTGAAAGAAAAAAGAAATAAGGAAACTCTCTAAAGGCTAATTTCTAAGAGGAAAAATGAAAATACTATATATGCCCTTTTCCTACAACTATTATTCCTATTATATATGTATATAGGCATTTCTATTCATATGCCTAGTTTTCATTGAATAATATTAAAAACTCTCCAAAGCCTTCCCTCTTTTTATAAGATTAGCCTGCTTAGATATGCCAGCTTTCACATTAAGAATTGCTTTATTATAAGTACTTACACCAGACAGCCTTAACTTTCACATTCAAAAGTATCCTACTGGGTCCATCTTGGTGCTTTGAGGAGACTTCTTTTTCTTTTCTTTCCTTTTTTTCTAATATGGCATTACTTTCTCAAAGTTTCAGTATGCATTAGTTGTGAACCAAGATTATACCCCTTTTTGGCAAGATTATACCTCTTTCCCATAAGAAATTCATCTTTTTTTTTCTTCTTAAAAAACAGAATATGAAAAATTTCTCTTTAAACTAGCTTTAAGTAGAATAAATTTGAATGGATTTTGATGTATGAGAGCACATGAGATCTAATTCAACTAGATGGAATCAAATACAGCCAAATGTGAGGCATCTACTGTGTAACAACATTTATTTGCCTTGTTTGGTTATAATAAAAGTCTGTTTTAAAAATATAACAAAGAAAGTATAAAACCTTTTAAGAACACAAGTTTAAGGGGTAGAAACTCAAAACAAGTTGACCTGAAGTTTCAAACTATGGTGATAAAAACTTGTGGTATACTTGGTTCAGAAGGGAAATCATTTTCAATTCAAAGAAAGCAAACTTTAGAGAGAAGTGTGATGTCAGTGGAGTAGGTAGGAACTTCCTGGTCACCATGATGAAAACATCCTGATCAAACAGTTACATCTAGAACCAATTTCTTGAGCTGTGCCACTTATTATACATTTCATTCTATCTCTTTTAGGGTTTTAATAAATCACAATCACAGAACACAGAAAACAAAAGGAAAGAGTCAGGGACCACAAGCAGGAAACTTGTGTTCTCTGAATGAAGAGAAACAGAGTACCAGAATTAAGGTCTACAGCTCAAGATCAGAACTGAAGAAAAAGTGACCTTGTTCTCTAATGATTAAGTATAAAGAATCATCCTCATTAAAAATACAAATTCCTGCTAGACATGGTGGCCAAGGCCTGTAATCCCAGGGACTCGGGAGGCTGAGGCAGGGGGATTGTAAATTTGAGGTCAGCCTGGACAATTTAGTGAGACTTTGTCACAAAATAAAATAAAAAAGAGTTAGGGATGTAGCTCCATCCTAGGCCCCATTACTAGGGTTGGGTGGTAGCGGGAGGAGGATTTTAAAAAATATTATATAATACAGGGTTGGGGGTATAGCTCAATGGTAGAACGCTTGCCTACCCCGTGCTTGTGGCCCTGGGTTCTATCCTCAGCCCTGCAAAAAAAGAAAAAGAAAAAAATCTTATGACTAGTCCTTCCTCAAGAATATATCAAGTTAAGTAGCCACTAATAATCTAATATTTTGCTTGAAGTAGCACTTTTGTTGTTTATTTTTGTTACCAGAAATTGAACCCAGGGGGGCACTTTACCACTGACTTACATCCACAGTTCTTTTTACTTTTTATTTTGAGATAGGGTCTCACTAAATTGCTGAGGCTGGCCTCGAGCTTGCAGTCCTCCTGCTTCCTCCTCTCCAGTCACTGGGATTACAGGCGTGAGCTACTATGCCCGGTGGTGGTACTACTTTTTATCCATGGATTTAGTTTCTTATAAATCTTGCTCTAGATTGTATTTTGGTGCTTAATTATTTCAGGAAATACATAACAAATGAATATTCATTAAGGACTTTTTAAAATGGGAAGGTATGATTCAGAGAGATCAGAGTTCTAGAGCTAGCCTCAGTCTTTTGATAGCTAGGGTTTTTTCCTTCTATAAAAGGTGGGCTGGGACCTGATTTGGAGCTGTACAGGTAAAGTCAGCGCACATCACTGGTCTGGGCACCATATCAGGACTGGTGGGAGATGGGGCAAACATGGAGAACTCATTGCATTTAAGGGGGTCACTGTTCAACTGTACCTAAAGGTTTCCGGGCAAGAATCTGAGCCCAGGATTGCCAGATTGTTCAATTTTGCAAGGGAAACTGGGAATTCTGCTTGCAGTATAAAATTTCTCCATTGTTAAGTAGTTGAAGTTATTGTAAAACACCTAAAACTTTGTAGAACAGGCTGATACTTTATTTTTTTCAGTAATAGAGATCAAACCCATAGGCTCTCTACCACTGAGCTATACCTTCAGCTCTTTTTATTTTTTTAATTTTGAGACAAGTTTTCACTAAGTTGTCCAGGCTGACCTTGAACTTGTAATCCTCCTGCCTCAGCCTCCCAAGCAACTGGAATTACAAGCATGTACCACTATACTCTGTTGAGTTAATACTTTGAAGAACACTTAAAATACTTTGGTTGGATGAATTTAATCCATGGGCTAAACTTTGACCTTGTAAAGATCTTTTTTTTTCTAAGATCTTATATTCCTCTTAACCTTTCTCAGTCATCCAGATCCATGACCACACTGGCAACTCTAATTACTACTACTTCTGGGTAGTAGCCAGAAGATGCTTTAATAAGACACTCACTGATAGACTTAGCTTCATGTTAATTTTCGAAGGGACCATCCTAAGAAAGTGTTCAGTAAAGCAGATGCCTGGATATAGAAACTTAAATTGTTCATCCTTATTTAATATGTCATGGCCAATGACTATGCTTATATGATTAATTAGAATTAGACAGGACTAAAAGTTCTGAGTAATAAGATTGCCTCTGATTCAGAAGGTGTATCTTGTTAGTGGTAAGGCTGTATTTTCATGTCATGCACGCACACAGTGGAGGTAGCTAATTAGGACAAACAAGTATTTCAGTTTTGCATCTCTTTTACAAACTACAACGCTTAAACAATCCTGACATCTGTCCTATTATTCATTTGATCTTTGAAGGTTTGGATTTTTTTTTCAGTCTTAAATGTATGATAAATGTAATGCAGTCATGCTGAATTTAAAAAGATAGTCCATGGCACAAAATCTAAGTTTGCATACACATATGCAACACTGACACCTATTCTTCACACTTATTCAAGTTTGAAAGATTCAGTTCAGAAAGATTCCTTCAACTGTATTTAGAAGTGTTCTCCCCAGGTTATTAGATTGCTGCCCCTGTATTGAATGGTCCTTTGCTATGTTGATGTTCTGGAAAAATTAGTAAGTTCCCTTTGGTATTTTATACACTCCTGATTCATTTGATATTTCCAGGTTATTAAAGGTCTAAGTATTTATAGAATAGCATAATAACGCTTGCCCTACTTTTTGGAAGTGATCCACTAACTGGGGTTTTCTAAAAGTATATTGAGAACAACCTTGGATTGAAGTGAGTGTCCTTGTTCTGTCCCTGACCCCAGGACTTTGGGCAATCAGAACTAGCATTGGTTGATTTTCTACATGCCAGATATTTTATGTACATTGCTCCTAATCTTACAACCACCCCACAGAGTAGCTATTTTGATCCCTATATTACAGTTGAGGAAATTGAGGCTCAGAGATTGTCTGCGTGATTGAGTGGGATCCGAAGCTAATTCTGTACAGTCGCACAGTCCATATTCTGTTCATTACTTCCTGGTGCTTCCCAGTGCAGCAGAGTGGAGAGAGGGTTTTCTGGGCCCCAGTTTTCTCATCTGTAAAACATGGGAGTGGGACAAGGTGATCATGAAGTTCTATTTAACTTCTAATATTCTCTACTGGTATATTAATGGCTTTCTGCTACAAAGAATGTGACTCATTCTTAGGCGAAACCCTCTTTGGATGTTTTCAGATAGTTCTGATCCTGGCTGAGATTTTCAAACAGGATGTTGACAGATATACTTAATATTAATCTTGTCTGCTGTGGTATTTGGATTTTTGCCAATTCTTTGTCACTTGAAACAATGGGCAGCATTATTTTCTCTCTTCTTTGATTTTCACATAACCTTCTGTGCTATTTCTCTTCCTAACCTTGAGTTTTGAGTTTATGTTTTACCAGGCTCTTACCTTTTAAAAATAAATGAAAAATTTTATTTTCACATTTGACCAACTCTGACACATATGTCAAGTACTTTATGTTCTTAATTATCTACTTTCTCTTTAGAACCTCATGTAAAATAATGCCACATTTCGTAAAATTGAACAAGATCATGATGTCAGAAGACCATTGTCAGTTGCCAATGGAGCTTTTAGAGCTAGTAATGATAAAATTCAAAATTCTCTCCATATCACTTATATATCTGAAATCTATACAATACTTGCAAGCACTTCATTGAATCCAGGGCCTTCTGCATGCTTAAAACAAGTACTGCTTCTGAGCTGTACCCCCCAGTCCTGCAAGTACTTCTGACTGTAATGGGAATACATTCCGAGTTCACATAGATTGTTTTAAGGCATTTGGATATCTCATCTACATCTGAACTAATGTCAGCATCTTAGATACTAAACCAATTTTTATATAAATTTAGCAATGACTTCATCTGTATTTTCCTGTCCTGCTAGATCCATCCAAGAATTCATCTTTCTGATATAGTAATAATTACCTGGTAACAACAACAAACAACAGTCCTATAGTTACCATAGGGTTTTCTACCTTTTCTTTAGAGATAACATTTCTCTACGATGTTCATATCTAATTTGGGGACTTTCTCTGCTGCTTCAAAAATGTAATGCCATCAGATAATTATGCAACTTAATTTTTATATAAAGAACCTGAACTTAAAATCTTTGGATAATTATTGTAATCAACATTCTTTATAGCCTCTTGGCTTGTTCAGCCTTAGTGACTTGCACATTTTTAATTCCCACTCCTGATAAGAATGCTCTGTTGAAAGCCCAACATTTGTTGATAGTCTTCTTAATGCAAGGCAATATAGTACTGGGTTCTGTAAGAGAGTACAAATATGCTAAGGATATAATTCATGCCCTGAAGGAGTTTATGGTCCAATATGGACAAAGTGGAAAAAGACAATTAATGGTAAGGTAAACTCAAAGATAAGATAATAAATGCATACATAAGAGCCTCAGGGGGTCTGAAGAGCTGGCATTTCACCTGAAACTTGAAGATCAGGGAAATTTTAGACAGGGACACAAGGAATTTGGGGAGAATGTTCTAGACAAAAGAAACTAAACAATGTTCTACTCCAAGACTTTTATAATTTTGTCCATTTTTTTTGAATTTTCCTCTGTATCTAGCCCCTTTCTATATCTATCTGTCAACATATTGACTCATATTCATCATTTAAGAATTATTTAAGATTTGGGTGCAGCGACCCATGCCTGAAATCCTAGTTACTTGGGAGACTGAGGCAGGAGGATCAAAAGTTTGAGGCTAGCATCAGTAACTTAGCAAGACCCTGTCTCAAAATAAAAAAAATTTTAAAGAAAAATGAACAAGGGTTGAGAATGTAGCTTAGTGGTAGAGCACTTATCTAGCATGGCTGGGGTTCAGTCCCCAATACTGAAAAAAAAAGTTATTTAGGGGCCACATCCTTCGGGAATTCTCCTCCATTCAGTATGTAGTGACATCTAATCCAGTTTGATTGGGATTGTTGATTGGGATTGATTATTACTTATTTTTACATGTGAGAAGCCTAAGAATCATTCTGGTTACTTTCATCTCTTTATCCTCAAATTTTTCTGAAATAAAGATGAAATTCATTAAGATAAGCAAAATATGGTTTGGGAATGGAAAATTGTACAATCATAAAAATGAAATTTTAACACATACCACAACTGAATGGACCTTGAAAACATGATGAGCAAAAGAAGTCAGAGACAAAAAAACAAAGATTGTATAATTCCACTTATATGAAATATATGAATAGAAACCTTTACAGAGAGAAAGTAGAATAGTGACTACCTGGGCTGGGAAGAAGAGGAAACAATTGTTTAATTGGTAAAATGTTGGAGATGATGAAAAACTCTGCCTACCCATAGAAGTAAATGGTTACACAACATTGTGAAATGTATTTAATGCCACTGAATTGGATACCTACATATGGTTAGAGTGATAAATATTATGTATATTTCACTACATTAAAAAGATTTTTAAATTAAAAAAAAGATTAAATGCTATAATTCAATTTATTCCCTATTCCAAGCCACTGGACTGATGAAATACTCACATTTGATCTACTCTCCATCTATCTTTACCTCTCCATACCCTGATACTTTTCCCCTTATTTATTTTGCTCCAGGGTATTAGATTTCTGAGTATTGCTGGAATGCACCAAACTATTGCCCTAAATAGTTTTATACTTGATATTTCCTTGAGCATGCTCTTCCCTGCCTCACATGCGACTCCTTAAAATGTGTTTCAGCTGAAACATCATCTCCATCTTAAAAGGGCTTTGCAGACCTAACTCATCAATGTGTTCTTCACTTCTATTCCAGTTTATTATTTTGTATCATAGAACTGCATTTATTTTACATACTGCGCTTATTCCACTTTGTAATTTTCTTTTCTTTTCTTTTTTTTAACCAATTGATTTATCTTGAATAACAAGTGGGTGATGATGTCATTGCTTAAAATGAAACCAGGTAGGGAAAGACCATCTTTGAAACCAAGATGGGGTGAAAGTTTAGAGAAATAAGAGGAAATCTAAGTTCACCTACAAATATATGAATCTAGAAATCAGGAGGGGAGACAGGTTCTAGAAATACAAATGTAGGAATGATTTGATGATGGGTGATTTTTAAAGCTACCAGAATCAATCATACAAACCAGGGAAAAATCTGGAGAAGAAGAAGGTTCTGAACTAGGTCCTAAGGATCTTTTGAAGTTCTATAGAGTAGGACTCAGTGAGTTAGATAGAAAAAGAGTAAATAATAGGGAAGAAGAAAACCTAGGACTGTTATTTGACATAGGCCAGGAATGGAGATATGTCAAAAAGAAAGGGCCATCTATGCTGTGTGATTCTATGAATTCAAGTAAGATGAACACAGAAAAATTTACACTGGGTTTGACATCATGAAGATTATTGGGACCCTAGATTAAATCACTTTCAATTGAATACTGTCATCTACAGGAGGTGGAAAAAAATCAGACTGTGGTAGATTATATGAAGGAGACAAGTGAAAAATCACTCTATTGCAATACAGTGTAGAAGAATCAGTAATATTTCAAACCAATCCAGGATTTGATAATCTTACACTAGAGGGCCAGTAACTGTGCCTAGTGATCCCGTGGATATCACTGGCAATCTGAAAGTACAATCTGTTCCCTGGTAAGGCAGCTACTTGGGTGGCTTTAAATTTTCGAATTTCATGAGCAAATTCCCTTCATCACCTCAAAATTAATAAACATATTAGGCAACAGTACACCAGAAAGGATCCCATTAGGTTTTATTCAATGTCCATCTATCTAATATTTCATCACCATCAAGCATCGGTCACTGTGCTAGGCTGCGGGTAACAAAGAAAGATAAGACATCATCTCTGTTGTCTTCAAGAAATCTACAGTCTTCTGGTAAAGACAGATAAGGAAAGACAATAAATGTGACTGTGGTGTGCACAAGTTTATGGACACATGATGCAGGAGAAGGCCAGGAAAAGGGTGAGAAGGTGCTAATGGTGATGGAGGAAGTCACAAAAACTTCCTTGAAGATGGCCCTGAAGGCAAAGGAATAGGGATGGAGTTAGGGGTAAAGGATGAGGGCACCTAAGAGGGAATACCTGACAGGGAGCCTTCAGGCACCAAGCGAGGGGCACCTTGGAGGAAATTCCTATCGCATGTGACAGCAGCAACTAACATCACATTTCGATTTTACACATTTCAAGTGGATTTCATTTCTTTAGTATTATCTTTACTAATTTTGTTTTTTCCCCCAGATTTCTTGAATTTCAATCAAGATTTTTTTCTCTTGTTCAACCCTCAATAAACACTAAATAGTGTTTATGCAATGGATGTTTGCAATAAATCTTGGAATAATACAAATTAAATTTCACCAGGACAGAAAAATGAATGTGAAATTGGTCATTTAAAAAAGGTCAAGAGTATTTACTTATGCCTTAGATTAAATCAGTCAAAAGGAAAGCTGATGTTACTGAAGCAATAAATGATTGGTAGGCCTGTCGATTTTCTTCAGGGATGTTTTCAAAGAACTCGGGCCATTTTATATGATGTAAATAAGTGTTCATCAGCATGTGTTCAGAGGAAAGGAGAGAAACAAAACCTCAAACCAATTTTCATTTCCTAAAGATTTTCTTTATTTTGGTGGTGGTGGTGGTACTGGGGCTGGTATATGTCCTTGCACCTTGCTACCCACCCCCGCCCACAGTCCCTTTTATTTTATCTTGAGACAGGGTCTTGTTTAGGCTAGTTTCAAACTTGTGATTCTCCTGCTTCATTCTCCTGAGCAACTGGGATTACAGGAGTGTGCCACCATAAATTCTTAGCATCTTGATATTGCTTTATTGACAAACAAATTAAGGTACTTTATTTTGTTTGCTAACGTTTTCACATACATTTCTTTATTTAGAACCCACAGCATCTGCTAAATAAATTACTTCCCTTTGGCTTTAGATCAAAAGCAACCTCCAAAGAAATGCATCCTTTCTCAGATTCAATTATTGACTCTTGGGATTCATGTGGAAAAGTTATGGCTATTAAAAAGAAAAGATTCACTTGTTTCAGAAAATTTTGCTTATAGCATCAAGATAGAAGAATTATACAAGTTCCAGTACTGATATTTTTCTCTTCTGATTCAATTTATAAAAGATAAGTACTGACTTTCACATTCAGAGCAGTCAGCTCTGTATTTCCCTTAATTCCTTTGACCTTCTTCTGGATTTGTGGAGTTGATTACATTCTACTAACCTTTGCTTCTAAGACCCCAAGACACTTAGCAGCTAACATCCACACATGAGATCAGTTAAATAAATTCAGCATTTCCATTCTCTTGTGCAATTCTATTTGAACTACAAGCACAGTGATAACATACCTAGACTTCTGGAACATGGTTATCATTTCAAATATTTTTGAGATGAATGTAAATTTATATGTCAGAACTTAGCATCAGCTAGTGTTCTTAGTTCTAATAATATGATCACTAAATATATTGATATATTAAAGCTTGGAAATAAAAAAGATATTTAATATCTTTATAATTTATTAATATCTTTATTTTTTATTTTGTAATATTTTAAAATTTAATAATTTTTGAGGCGGTATCTCATTATGTTGCCTAGGCTGGCCTTGAACTTCTCATCTGAAGGGATCCCCCTGTCTTAGCTTTCCAAGTAGCTGGGACTACAGTTATATGTTACTCTGTCTGGCTGAAAAAAAAGATATTTTAAAAGAGTTCTCATTTAAAAGCTACAGTTAACCTTTTAAAAATAGTAAATATGAATTGTGTGTGAACTAACTAACATTAAATATAATTTAAAATGAATAGTGTCTGGTTGTGGCATGTCCTACACAAATAAAATAAAAGCATATTGAAAATTAACTACTTTTTTGGAGAAGTTTACTTAGCAACCTGGGATAAGGCCAAAGGTTTTGGCATTCATCCAGATTCAGAAAGACCTATTTGCCTTGAAGAACCATCAAAGTTATTTATCTGATCAGCTGGGAGAAACAGACGGAAGGGGCATTTGTCACATAGGTCAATGTACTGTGTGGACTTAAGGGTAAGACTTTTACCTGAAGTCTGAACCCTATTATAGACGCTACATGTGATAAAAAAAAAAATGCCACCCTATTCCTTTATATATTTAGGAAATTTTCTAAGAGTTAAGGTAATACAGGGATTTGAACAACTAAGTTAATAATAAGTTTTACCCTATCAACCTATCTTACAAGAACTTTTTCTGTTTTTAAGGACTCAAGAATTCTTATTTTCTTCCATTCACAGAGCATATATGCATCTCTTGTATCCTCCCTCCTTGGCTTCAGAAATTTACCTTTTGAGTTATAACTGATCATTTTATAATGTACAAGCTCAGCGTGTGACTGGGGACCCCTCCCTCCTTTGTTTACCAGCTTCTGTTTATAATTCTCTAGATGATGAAGAGGGAGGTCTCCTTCCTTCCACCACAGGAAACAGTGGTGGTGGAACCTGTCTGACCACATGGAGCAGGTACTCCAATGGTGTGCCCAGATGGGGATGATGGCAGTGTGGACCTCTCAGTCACTGTTTCTGGGATCAGTGACATCAATGAAAGCCTCCTTCAGTAGAATGGAAACAGTTTCAGTCTTGTAGGCCCCATTTCTCCTGTTAGCACGAGGTAACACACTTCTCTGGGGTTCAACTGCATACTAAAAAACCTAGGAAACTGCTGTCCTACTTTTCTAGTCCTTTTCCTTTCCTTCCTTGCTGTGCAGGGGATGGAACCTAGGGCCTCCGTGTGTTAGGCAAGTGCTTACCATGGAGCTATATCCTCCAGCCCTACATTTTTTCTTTCTTTCTTCTTAGTTTTATGTTCTTTTACAAATGTCAAATTGTGACTCTATTTGATTGACAAAGTTAGAGGCACAGGAAGGTAATCTGGTCCAAGCCCATGTATCTTCAAAAACAAAAACACAAAAGCAAAAAATAACAAAACAAAACAACAACCAAAATGTCTCTTCCGGACTACTACAGTATACATAAGGACATATATCTAGTATATATTTAAGAGTATATAACTAACATTCTCCTATAGGCCAGGAATAAGTCTTGTGCCGTCAGAGGGCTCCAATTTGTCCCCCAGAAATTATGCATCCTTTTAAAATTTGATTTGATGAGCTCAGGGCCCACAAAAGTATCCACTCTTTCCTCCAAATTTATCCATATGACCAGTGAGCTAATCTCTAACATCAACTTCCTATCTGTCACCTCCTATAGAGTCACTAAATAAAATGTAGAGACGTTCCTGGGGAGCTGCAGGAGAGAACACCATTCACTTTTTCTACTTTGTCAACAAAAGATTTATACCAAAGACAGCTGGCTGACAGTTGTTTGCAACCCCAAAGTCTTCAATTCAGCTTATGTTGACAAATAAATGTCCATCTGCTAATGTTTAACAAAGGAGTGCACAAGACTGCTCTGCAAATATCCTTGAAGGAAGCCTCTTCCTCCTGGGCTCACTTGGGATGTTTAGCAGCATTCCCAAGCAGTACACTCTTCTGGTGATCATAGCAGTCTCTATGGTTAAATAGGAAACCTTTGAAATTGATCAAATTCCCGTTCCCATGTGCCTTGTCTGACATTTAGCTGGTGCTTGCCCTTTCATCCAACCTCTCTGGATACAGAAGCCAAAAGATTTTTTCTCTCTCTCTTTTTAAAAACCATTCCTAAGGGATGAACAGAAGGAAGGAACACCATTTCCTGATAATGGTTTAATTCCAAAATTAGTATTACAAACAAAGGAGGGAGGGGACCTTGACATCACTGAATTCCCACAGCTGCTGTAGCTGGAAAATACTGGACCCCAACCAAAAATTGCAAAATGGGTCTTCTTACCTTTTGTTAATTAGAAAATAACTAGATTTCCAGATCTTTTGTAAGGGAAGGGCCTAGACAGTCAGTATGATAGAACAGTGATTGGTTTCTCCCTGTTAATGAGGTTTAAAAAAAGCAGATCACAGGAGACAGTGAAAGATATAGGAAGCTTTTCCATCTTCTTTTATCTGATCATATGCCCTGACCCTTGACCTCTGGCAGATGGCGGTCCATGATAAACCCCACTGCCTTGGCCACAGTAGTTGATCCAAGGGTAAGAATGTGATGCAAGTAGTGTCAATCAAATTTCTTCTCTGAGATTTGAGTATGGAGTATAAGAAAAAAGTTCTGTCTCCAGACTTGGATATGAATTAAGGCTTTTTGGTTGCAAATATTATAAACCAATGCTGACTACATTAAGGGGGGAAATAATTTATGAGAAGAGTATAAGTTGGCTTTTAGTATTGAAGGAAAATATTAATTAAAGGAAACTTTTCAAAAGCTTTAAGGATACAGGTGTCCCAGACCAGCAGTTTCATCCAGGGGCCAACCTCCAGGACAAATCAGCCCTAGACTTTTTCTGCCCTTCTTCGTTCAATTCAGCTCAGGATTCAAGTTCCTGGCAAAGGAGATATGTGATTGGCTCAGCTAGTCACAAGCCTTCCCCTGAGTTAAGGGGGACCAGGTCTTGATCAACAGTCCCTAAAGACTGTGAGAATGGGAGAGGAGTCCTTTTCCAAAGGAAAATCATGCTTCTGTTTCTAATAGAAGGCTGAACTGATTCTGTATAGGCAGAAACAACATATGGTCACTGTAGATTGAGAGCCAGGGCACCCTGGGGACACTGTCCTGATCTGTGGCTGTGATAGACCAGATGGGGCCAAGAGAAAGAGAAGAGCCAAGTGAGCTGTCTGGAAACCCTGGGGCTCAGCCTCCTTGCCAGCCTCAACCTTCTTGCCAGCCTCAGCCACAAATAAATTCCTTTTTATCAAAACTAGTTTCATTTTGATTTCTGTCACTTGCAATCAACAAAGTCCTGATCAATGCCTCCTTTTTAGAAGGATGCTTTTTAGACCTAAATATCTCTAAAATATCTTTTTGAAAAGTAGAAGCAGACTAAGTTTTTGCATAAAGAATGAATTAGAATGGGATCTTTTGTGCAACAAATCTCTAAATTTTGCAGGGACTCCTGGAACAGTTCCTCAACCTTGAAGGAATTTCTGAAGTCAGTGAGAAGACTTTGGTTTGGGATATGCTGGCTTTGTTTCAGGGAAAGACTGTCAGTGGACAAAGAAAGAAACAACCTGACGAGCAATCTCTGAATGTGACCCAAAGATTAAAATGTTAATTAAATTTAGAAAGCTCACCTTGAAGTTATCACACCCATGTGCTCATTTTTCCTGTTGTTAATTAGTAGTGCTTATTGGTCAAAATGCAAATTATTCTACTCTGGAGTAGCTGCTGCATCTGAAGACTCTGTGATAGTACTAGCTTTCAAAAAAATGTCGTCTGCAAATGGCAGGACAAGGATTCCTCTGGAGAGAAAAATCTTCACCTTTAGTTTTCCTAAAGTCTTATCATTTTCTGTCATCCTGGTAACAGGGGGCACAGGCTACCTGTTTGTGATTTTGACTACATACACACTGAGTCCTGTGCAATCTGATGACATGGGTAATGAACATACTTTTTGTCGAGGTCCCAGCAATTGAAACAGTGAGATCCCAAGACTGGTCTTGTTACTTCTTAGGAAACACTAGGTAAACTGGTAAAAGAAGTATCTGTGTTCAGCAGCAAAGAAGGTTGTATTAAGACTGTTGGTCAAGTAATTGTTTCCTAGTCTGGAGAATAAGAGCCTTTGCAGAAACCATGCTGGGAGAGAGGGTGACATTGTTCAAAAAACCTACACACGATTGGACAAATATTCAAAGTTGCATTACTCCAATAAATATAAAAATGACCCCTTTCTATTTGCTTGGAATTCTACCAAGTCAAGATTTTATTTAAGTCCAATGTATTTTCTTTAAAATACATTTGACAGAGCTGGATGTAGTGACAAATGCCTGTAAATCCCAGCAGCTTGGGAGGTTGAGGCAGGAAGATCGCAAGTTCAAAACCAGCCTCAGCAACTTAGCGAGGCCCTAAGGAACTTAGTGAGAACCTGTCTCTAAATAAAAAATAAAGGTGTTGGGGATGTGGCTCAATGGTTAAGCATCCCTGGGTTCAATCCCTGGTATATACACACACACACACACACACAAGCCGTTACTTAAAAAAAAATACACTTCTTGGTCATTAAAATACACAAACGACAGGGTTGTTAGTCATTACATCTTATAATTTGTTTTAATCACTGTTGGTTTGTTTATAATTGAGATTAAAATTCATATCACAGAGTTCACCATTTTAATTATTTAAAAGTGGTTTTCTGTATTAACAATGTTGTGCAACCATTACCATTTCTAATTCCAGGACATTTTCATCACCCCCAAATCTCCATTTCCTTAACACCTAGTTGCAACAGAAACTTTGATCTGGAAGAAGTTTTCAGGAGGAGAGGTAAAAAGAATACTTAAAGAAGAGAAGGTTTGGGCTGAGTGCCTAGGAGTGAGCATCATAGCACAAAATATCTTTTCAAATATTGTTTAGCCTTGGCTCTGGGTTGGTGACAAAAAGATATCACCTGACTTTCTGAAGGATCTAGGAAAGTAATAGATTCTTAAAATTAATGGGATAAGTTGTCACTAGTTGTCTAGTGTCTAGTGTCATAGCACTCTATGTCACTGAAAATCACTGAAATGTTAATCCTATTACAAGTCCTCCCTCCCCAGTCCATAGTATGGTTGGCTGTATTTGGACATACAATCGTAGATGCATTTGCCCTGGGATGTAACAGGACTACCTGGGGAGTGTCTCCTTAATGGGAGTAAAACCAAGAGATGACTTAAGAATTGACGTGACTTTCATTAGGACAATGGAAACAGGCAAGTGGGGGCTAGATATCTTATTTGGGGACTGTGCATATTAAGAGAAAAGAATTAAAAAATTAAAAGAGAACAAAATCCAGAAGAGCACATTACCTTAAGTATCCTAACTTGAAATCTATGTTCTGACCAAAGATAGGAGATTGCATCAGATCAAGTGACTACCCATGCACTAACAGCAGGATAGTAAAACCTTTTGCTAAGCCACTTTGTTCTCCTAAACTAAAGGAAGCAGAATTAGTTCTGAAACTAATTAACATTAGTTTCCTGTGTACTGAGATATATCAAAATGCAGATTCGGATTTCAAAAAGGAGTGCAAGCTGGGCATAGTGGCCTACACTTGTAATCCCAGTGGCTAGGGAGGTTGAGACAGGAGGATCACAAGTTCAAAGTCAGTCTCAGCAATTTAGTGAGACCCTAAGCAACTTATTTTGAATTTTATAAAAAATAAAAGGAGCTGGGGATATGGTCCAGTGGTCAAGTGCCTCTGGGTTCAATCCCTGGTTAAAACCCCAACCCCCAAATAAAGCAGTGCAGTAGGTATTTCACTGATTTCTGTTAGTAAATAAAGCTGTAAGCACTTCAGGTGCAGACTTTGGAAATGACAGAAGGAATCTGCCTGGGGTTGTGATTATTAGCACAAAGTTAAATCAACAAACAACATTCAGGCTGTAAGTTTCCTGTTGTTTTAATTCTACAATAAAGGTGTTTTTCTTCTCAGCTGAATTTTCCATGGACTTAAAACATTTATTTTCTTGGAAGTAATTTAAGCACATAACTAATAAAATAGTTTACTGTGTTTATGTTTTAAAAAAATCTGGGTAGCTGCTTCATCAGTTTGAATATGAATATGCTTTAAAATAGTCCTGATATTTTGAAACATTCCTCTGATCAAAAGAGCTGAAAGGCAACCTATAAACTGTTTAGAAAATGAACCAAACATGGAAAAATTGCACATTTGGGTAAAAGGGGATTCTAATTTATTTGGAAATATTTCATGAATTTGCTTGTTAGAATTGCAAGCATCGGTCCATAACTATAATAAAGAAGTAACTATTAATCCAGGTTAACATGACATATCACATAAATCAATGTTTATTTTTCCCTTCTTGTAATTTGTTATAATAAGACAGACCTTCAAAACAGGTGAACATGATATCACTTGAGGGAGACTGGAAGGGAACCCCAAATGGCTCACTGTCTCTATTATGGGGTCTGAAATTATACCACTAGAGATCTATTTCTTGGATGCTAAAGGCCTTTTGCTGGTTGATTAGAAATTTACTTTTAAAGTGCCAGTTCCCTTGGGATAGATGACTCATTACATATTACTTTAAATTTTAACTTGTTGGTTAACTGAGAGTGCATTAAAGAAATGACTTTTGTTTTTCTTCTTTTCAGTTATGGGATTTTTCTTTCTTTAAGAATGGTTTTCTGCCAGTTCATCTCTCTGTGCTTCTGGTGTGAGCTGCCACTCAGAACATTCTCTCTCCCCACCCTTCTTTCTCTCCACCCTGCCACCCAGTGGGGGATGCATGACCAAAGCTTGTCCAACCCAAATTCCCCATCCCTGATCACAATTTGGTTCCTATCCCAGGATGAGTACTCAACCCTAGGCAGACAGAGTTCTTTTGTGTACTTTTCTAACTGGAGCTGGTGGAAAAACGCTTTCTTTCTTCTCTGGAGAGAAGGTGATAAGAAGTGCAGCCCACAGCTGTTTATAGTCATCTTTCTAGTCTCTTCCTATATCTGGCTTAACAGAAGAAAGTCTCAATGCAGAGACAAGCAGAGATTAGTAACACAGGGTGTCCTGATGGTATCCTAGACCCCAAATCTGCCGGACTCTAAAGCTAATGGCATGCCCTTTCTTGGTTGCTTACATGTGCCAATAAATCATCCTTTCTTCATAAGCTATTATGACTGGGGCATCTGACCTTTGCAAACAGAGCCTGAGAACCCACAACAAACATTTTATGAAAGGACACAAAATAACTAGGGGAGGGATAGTGTTTTAGGTCCAGAAATATTTGTGGGTGGGTGGGTTGGCCCGTATTGTTCTATGGTAAATAAAGGTCATTGTGTGTTAAAGACTTCATTTTGAAGTGAATTGAGAGGAAGAACAAGGTGACCAAGGTCTCTGAGATGTCCAGTTAATATCACTCTGGGACCATAATGACCTTGACAATCTCTTGGACTATTGAATTCAGGGTGAGGTTGCACAGGGCTGACAGGAGAGTAAGAATTTAAAAACATTTGATTTAAGACATTAGTACTCCCTGTTGGTCCAGTGACTCAGTTTCTCCATCAGTAAGAGAAGCAGCATGTAGGTCCAAAAGGAAGGCCACTGTTTTGATCCAATGGACCTTAGAATAACTGTTTAGATTTAATTTTATTTATATCCATTTATAAGTATGTCAGAAGCCCCACCCCCTTATTAGTAGATTTTTTAAAATAAAAATACTGAGAAAAAAATATAGGATTTATTATTTTCTGCCTCCCCCAAACCACTTGCATTTTAGTGCCATTTAAATTTTGACTTATCCAAATATCTAAGAGACCAACTTGGCACTAGACAGTGAATGATGGTTTGTCTAAATAAATGTAATTAGAATTAGATGCCCTGCAATAATATTTTTTTGCACTGTTTAACATTGAATTAAGAAGTCAAAAACTTCTCCCAAGTGAGCTGGAGAATTACCTCCAACGTGTCCCATGCTCATCAGCTTCTTCTTGAGCAACCAATGGAAAATCTAGCACGTGGATTCTTGGAGTATGGAACTTTAAGTGGGTAATACTCTCTAACGGATTTTTATTTGTTTAGGTTTCATGGTAAAAGGAAATTTATAAACTGCTTTTATATTATTTTGTTAAATGAAAAAAAGTTGACCTTTGGCAGATGTTTCAAGGTGACAGTATTATATGACATTTGAACCCTGGGAAAGTGCAATTGGAAATTGAAAATAAAAACTAAGTTTGCATGTAAAGTTTCACCATGTGGTCAGGATGCTGGGAGTGTCCCCCTTTCTGAAGCAACCACATCGCCTACTTCTTCCTCCTCCACTTATTTCCAAGTTGTTCCTCTTTTTCCAGAATTACTTATGAGTAATAAAGGAAGCTAGAGTAAGAACAATGGCATGTTCCTGGCTTTGCAAGAGTGGCATGCTTCAAAGGAAGACATTTATTTTAGGGAAACACGTCTTTGCAGGACATCAGCAGGCAGAAGGGAAGTTTGGTTTTGCTGCTACATAGCAGAGAAAACAGTCTCAGCCTATCAAAGCTGGGAACCTCCCCTGGTGTTGGGTAAGTTGCTGCCTTGGTGTTGACTACCCAAGTATTGCTTGTCCTGGTCTAACCCGGGCAAGTTAATGAATATATCTGAATGCTGGCTTATTCTGGTGGAATCCATAAGTGCACTTAGCTCAGAGGTTATTCTGAGAATTAAGTAGACACTTGTACATCTTGCTTAGCAAAATGCCTGGTGCATAGTATAAAATATTAACTCGTATTGTTGGTAATGACAATCTGAGTTTTTTCCCCCTAAAGTGTATTTATAGCCTCTTAGTAGAAGTCTTTTTTTTTTTTTTAAATTGAAACTAATGTTGCTATTAAATTTTTTTTAAAAACTATCCTGATTTCACCCCCAACCAGCCTTCCCTGCTGGTTTTCTGCTTCATTTGTCTGCTGTTAAGAAAGACTCTCCTCCCGTCCTTGTGCTGTGTTAGCCTGCCAGCCTGTACACTCAGAGAAGCTCCTGGCCCCACTCCAGAGCCCTGTTCCTCAAGGCGTCAGGCCTTCCTTCTTGGGCACTGCCCTTCCCTCACTGCCACCCAGCTTGTCCAATGACACTTCACAGATCTATTTCAGGCCAGCTCTTCATCTTTAGAGACTTCCCCTTAACGAGCAGCTTATTCATTCTCTGCCTCTCTAAGGTGAAAGCACACCCAGCCCAGAGTTAGTAGCTCACGTGCTTTCTCTGTTCATTCCTAACGGAGGTCAGGCCAGGCCAGTATGCTGCTGGGCCAGGACGCTGCCAGGCACAGTGGCCTTACTTTTTGCTTTGTTGCCAGTGAAACCATAGGTATCACCCAGGATGAGGGGCCAGGGTGTAATTGTCACGTGGTAATACTGACCTCTAGGGGCTGGCTTTCCTTCACAGAGCATCTTTATCTTCTCATTGAGTTCCAAGATTGTGAAGGCAGCCTCTTGCTTAGCTGTTGCCAAATCAGTTTTTAGCCTTTTCATTTTCTTTTTGTGCTTTAGTTTCTTTAAAAAAAACAAAAAAGAGTTTCCATCACTAGAGACAGATGCATCAAAGGAAAAAAGGAACTAATGGTATATGAGCAAACATTGCCTTTGAAGCCCTGCTTAGATAAAATGCTCCCTATTTATGTAGATTGAGTCCTGCTTGAGGTCTGTGACACAAGGCCCATGTGGTCCCTTCAGAGTCTTTGCATTCCCAGCAATAAAAAAAAGTCTACTCTACATCATAGGACCTTTTACCCTCTGGAAAGAGTTTTAATCTGGATCTGAGGATAGGTTGCTTATAATAGAGGCAATTAGAGAAGAATTTAAGTTGCCAGTTAACCTTTACCACTGAGGTGCTAATACCTAAAAGTATCAGATCCCCTCCCACCTCAATCTGTCAGTAGACTCTAGTGAAATAATCAGAGCCTTGTTCTAGCTCATGTTTTCAGCAACATTTGAATGTTTATTTTCAAATAAACTCTAAAGCGTCTGGTGCTACTAGCATTGATGACATTTCCTATAGTATCTGTACATGGAATGTGGTCAAGGGTAAGAATTTTAAGCAATAGAGCATAAGAAAGCCTTGCTGTAAAACATTTCTAAGTCTAAACCTTTGGGAGAACTATATTAGGAAGTTGATATGTAACCAAAGGATTCACCTTGAGACTTTATGATGAGGAAGTTCCTTTCATGGACTTCACAGTGGGTTTGATTTGTCAAAATTGAATTCATCTGCAATATTGGAGAAGCTCTCTATTGTGACAAGTGTTGCACTTGTACATTTGTGTTGCTTTTGGGCAGCTGCCTTTTCATCAGGGAACTCACCCTGCCAAGTTTTTGTGGGCTGTTAATTAGGAAGCCCAGAAAATGAACAATGAACCTTGCTTGTCAGACATAAATCTTGAGATAGAGAAAAAAATGGTTTTTCTCACTATGGAAGAGCCCATTCTTCTCGGGCCTCTGAACAGAGTGCTCAGAAGGCAAACAATCACTCTCTTTTTTGAGAAGAAAGCGAGTAAAATTTGCAAAGGTGGAATTAGATAGACACAGACTTCCCATTTTAAAGACAGGTTGTTGAGCTGGGGATGTAGCTGAGTGGTAGAGCGCTCATCTGGCATGCGTGAGGCTCTGGGTTCATCTTCAGCACCACACAAACAGACAAATGCACAAACCCAAAAGTCAAACCAAAACAAAAGGACACATTGTCTTCCAGATCCAACACAGGATGATCAGGACTTCACTAAATCTTAAGTAATGCCATAAACAGGTCTAAAAGATAATGTATTACTCAAGGAATGGTGGTCAGTGAACATCGTTCAAGGAAGTTGGAAGGGTAGAATTTGACAGGGCTCACCCATATACATTCCAGGTTGGAAGTACACTAGCCTTGACCTAGGTGGTTGGTCTTCCCAGAAGTTCTATAGTGGTAGTTAGTGTCACCATCATCATTTCACCATGAAGCCAGCTGTTGGAATATCAACTGATAAGGTCTTTTCTTCCAGACCACCAGGACCTTTGAGTTTCCCTCCTCTGAGACTCTGGTTACTAAAAACCTTCATAATTGGCCTGCCATGGCCATTAGTTCAAAGAGAGACTAGGCTGATAAGGAAATATGTTGACAGCTGTGCTTCTCATGGTAAATTATTAAATTGTCATGCTAATCCCTCTCTGGTGAGCTGGCTTGGGCCAGTTTGTTCCTGAGGTCCTCATCCATCCCAGGCCTGCAACTATAAAAGCCATGAGGCCCTAGCTGGTCATCAGTGACTTTCCCTGATGTGATTCTAAGAATATTCCACATTCAAGAATTTTACACCTTCCTTTTGTCTCTTATATCTTGGGGACAGAAAGTGGAAGAAAAATAGAGAAGTAAAAATTGAGAAAGGGGAGGGAATAAAAGAAAGTATGGTAAAGAGGATTCAGAAGGGAGCGTAAAATGAAAATATCAAAAAAGAACTGATAACAATGTGCATATTGGTGTGGAGATGATTAAGAATGCTACTGCAAACAAGTTATACTGAAATGTATAAAAACGTAGAGTAGGTTGGTATAAAGATAGAGAAAGGTACAGATTTAAGATACATTGAAGACAGTGCAATGTTCATTATAGACTCTACTTGTTGAATACATGGTGTTCACTATAAAACATTTCTGCATGCTTAAAATTTTTCATAAGAAGATATGGGAGGAGGGGAGAATTAAATATTTTCCTTTCATTGCCCCTTCCTTAGTTCTTAATAGATGATATTCATTTTCAAAACTTGTCACAAGTATGTACATGCAGGTAAAGTAGGCATTAATAGTAAATTTTTTAAAAATGCAACTTGGTGAAAATTGGTGGGCTGTCACTAGAAGCTGGCCTGATGTCTATAACTAAGAAAAAGTCTACATGTTCATTTTGATAGATGACTTGACAGAATGCAAGAACCCAGAGTACAGGTACAGTGCTTTTCAATATCAGTTAAGAATTTCAACTCTTTTTTGTTATCGTTTTTGTTTTTTTGGTGCTTACAATTGAACTCAGAGCCTCATGTATGCTAACCATGCATTCTACCATTCAACTATACCTCCAATTCTTCAACTTTTCATTTCAGAATTCTTAAAACTTAAAAAAAAATCAAATTTTCAGACTACCTTTTTGTCTTTCTCTTATGATAATTATGTGTTCTGCCTCTTCAAATTATATTTGTACGCTTGCCTTATGATCTAATAGGGAAACTTCTTTTTGGAGAAAACAGTACATCAGGCAGTCATGACAGTTGATTTTGGTTATCTAAGGGACTATTTAAGAGGAGAGGAAGTTGAGTCAAACAGTGTTGTTCTAGAGATACCACAGAGAACAATGAGTAGAAAACAGGAGGAGAAAGGTTTTGGCTCAACCAAAGAAAACAGACTCCAACAATCAGAGCTACGGCCAACAAGACAGGATGGATCCTGGGAAAGACCTGCTGCTCTGGGAATAGTCAATCTGAGGACACTGGATGAACATCTTCAGGCAGGCCCAGAGTAGCCTCTGGACCTGGAGTGAAGAGGTAGTTGAAAGATTGGCTCACCACCAATTTTTTCACTTCAGGCTTCCACCAGCCCCTCAAGGGGCTCAGCACACAGGTGAATGGAAACTTCTGCCCTTAAAGTCTTGATGGTTGGTACAGTTGTTGGGGCACTTTAAAGATAATTCTGGTATTTGTGAGAAATTGGATAAGAAGGCCTGTGGGTCTCTTACAATTCAAGGACAATGTGACTCAAAATACACAAACTTTATTATTTAGCTATAGGGGAAGGAGAATAGAAACTTAAATTTAAATTAAAAAATTGAATAGAAGAACTAGATTGGTTGCCTAATGTTTCTATGAGGACCCTTTTGACTGTTCAGTTATATTTTTAAATGGCTTAACATTTTTGCTTTTTTAAAAATTTCTTTTTCTTCTCTAGACAGAATGCTGTGTGCTATTAATTCATAGCTTTAACCAAGCCCTTTGGGCAGTTCAAAAAATTCAATTTGCCAACATGTTTTTTATTAGTCATAGACATCAAATGATTTCAGCAATGATAATATTTTCCTTTGCTATTTTGGCATTCACCAGCCAGGCAACCCAAGTGTACTGGAACCTAATGGATTCTGTTATGGTCTCCTTAGTAACTAGGGACTCTCTTCAGTGATTACCGGGAGGAGAGGAAGGCATTGTAGCTTGGAGGCAAATTCCTATTATCTTGTTTTTTTTCCTACTTCTACAGGGCAGAAAGAGGGAGGAAATCATGTATTTGTGTAATGTTTTGAAAAGGAAATATTTATCTGTATCATATTGCTGAATGGCTTGCATTATACTAAGTCAAAGAGAATCAGAAATAATCAGGGAGCTATTTATAGAAGATTTTAATGCAGAGTTGCCAGCACTGTCTAACATTTCTGCGTATTTCCACATACTCTGAATCATGGCTTTGGATTATGGGGTTGAGCTTTGTCACTTACTGGCCATGAGAAAATGGACCAGGCTGACATCTCCAACTTTAGATCCCATTTCACAGGGTGCTTTGGGGCTCAAATGACACAACATATAAATGATAGTACTCAACACTATACTTGCATAATATTAATATCTTTCTGTTTTTGTTGTTATTATTTGAAACACATAATGGAGAACTTCAACCCTTCAACAAAACACTAAAATATCTTTTCTAAAGATGTTTTTATCACACTTTACAGAAAATAGAATTTGTTCTTATTGAAAGCAAAACTTTGGTCTTTTTTTTTTTTTTTTTTTTCCCAAGATAAGTTTTCTGCATGATTGCGTTGATCTCCTTCCCATTTCGTATGGGAAGACAAAAGTTAATGTCCTGAAAACAGACATGCAAATAGCCTTGATCCAATCTCCTGCCAAAACTGGCCTGATGCCTAGGTGAAGTAGGTGGCTGGCTACATGGAAAGATGTGAAGAGCACTCCAAGGCCCTAGCTCCTGTTCCCCATGGCAGCTTTCTTGTGTCTGCAAGAATAGAGTTGTTTTCAGCCTTGGAACCAGCTGACCATGGACTGAAATTCTGAAACCATAGCCAAAATCAATTTTCTTCTTATAAGTTGATCTTATCAGGTATTTTGGTCACAGTGATGAAAGTATAACTAATATAACCATATTGTCTGAAACATCCCCTGGGAGAGGACCACTGATAAAATGCTCAATACCAAGGATGTATGAGAGAATTTGGTTTGACAACAGAAGATAAAACTAGGTTCCTCTTTTCATTTCTCTTCTAACAGTCATCATAACAAAATTAATAAAAATATAGTAGTATTTGTATACAATTCAGCTTAAAAAAATCAATTTTACAACTCCTACTTTTTTTTTTTTTTTTTTTTTTTTTTTTACTTATAGTGCCCTCACAAAATATTTTAGAGTCTGGAGATGTCAAACATGTGGTATTTATGTTTTTTTCCAGTCCCTTCCAGGTCCTTGATTTAGGGACTCTTCCATCCTGTATTTTACACCTGGCTTCACATTCCTTAAGCTACATTTCCAGTAGGCACTGCTCATTGATGAAACCTAACTACAATTCAAGTTGTATCTTTCTATACAGATGAGCCACTAAGAGTTCAAGTGGACCCAATCCTGGTCACACAGTGTTATCAATTGAACTTGAACTAAGGACTTTGCTTACTTTTTTTTTTCAACAGCCACATGAAGCCTCACTAACTAATAGCATCATTAACTTTCTAAGTTACTTAAAAGTAACCTAGAAAGGCAATAGAACAGCCTCAGTTATAAAGATGTAGCTTTGAAGTGCAATGGTGTGGCATTTATATCATGGGTTGCTATGGTAGCTCTAAAGAACCCAGGAAATAAAGACTTGATACACCCAGATAAGGGCAAGCTGGGCTAGGTGTTGTTCATTTCCTCAGAAAATCCTGAGCTGATTCTAGCAACTGTTACCTTCTTTTGAATCATCTGAAGTGACAAAGAACGGATCAGATGAGACTTTCCTACAGAATGCCTTGAATGAAAAATGATCACAGATGCAAAATGTAGCTTAGCATTATCTCATCTGATAAAGTCTTGGGGAACTAGGTTGATGCAAAAACTCTCAGGGCTCATCATAACCGTGACAGAGTGCCTGGCCATATGACCAACTGATAGACAGATGCTTAATGGACACAAAAATCAGACCTTGGAAATCAGAGCTGGCATTTTTAAATTCTTGGTTGTAGTCTCCCATCTGGGTATCAACTCACCTTATTTTGTGTTACAAAATGCTATAGAAATGCATTTTATTTACATCCCACATTCAAGAGATTTCTATTAAGAAGAAAATAAAACTCCAGTAATTAAACACCTTATTACAGAAAAAGAATTTGCCTATAGTCAGAACCAAATCTCAGTTTCTTTCCTCTGTTGGATAAATGATTATTAGAAATAGAAATGAAATTTGCCAGTAAATATCAGTTTCCAGAATGCTTAAGAGAAAATTACGAATTATTTCAAAATAAATGAAATCACGTATTTGGAGTGAATTTCAGTGATAAGGTAGAAATTTCTAATAATACACTTGTCCTAAAAATGGGATGTTTTGTCCTAAAGACAGTAAGCTCCACTTCCCTTAATGTAGCATACAGCCCATTACTGAGGTATTCCAGAGAGAAATTAACATCTGTTGACCATCTATAGTGTTCCAGGCATAAGTCTGTGAACTTCATGTGTACTGGCTCATTTCAGTTTTGTAGCAAACCAATGAATTTGGACTCTTATAATCCCATTTTTAGATGCAAATACTGAGACACAGAAATATTTGAGTAATTTGCCCAGAGCGAAATGGTGAGCCATGATTCAAATGCATGCAACCTGTCTCCTGATGGTGATGTCCATCACTGTGGATAATTGCCTTAATGTCATACCCAGTGTTCACATTGTGGGGAGGTGGCTAAAAAGACACCTCAGACTCTGTAAAGCCATTTCTAATGCAAGTGGAATGGTGTATAACTTAAGACAGTGATATCTTGAAACCATGGACTTCACTGCTCAGTAAGAATTGTTAAATCAGATGGAATCATCAATCAGATGATACAGAATTGGATGCACTCTTAGAGGCCAAATTGTCTGGAACTAGTATTTTAGAAATGCAGAAGAAAGCAGAGAAAAATGATTTGTCACAGCAAATAAAACTGTAGGAAGCAGAACTCCGAGCCAGGTTTTCTGACTCCTCCTCTCATTTGGAAAAGGGACTGACCAGTGATTTGATCACTGTCAAGAAAAAAAAAGGCAAATTATTCCTAGTGCTTTACCCCAGATCCTCTCCAGTTTGATTGGTTTTATCCCCAGGATGAGAGAAATGGAAGAACACCCCTCATGTTATGTTGTTCTATGGCCATAAGAGCTGAAGGTGGGCAGATGTCATCAGAGTATATTTTATGCATGCGCAAATATGCTACAATGAAACCCATTATTCTGTATAATTAAAATACAAAAAAGGTGAAAAGCAATGGAATGGGTCTATGACTGGAACCCAGAATACTGCCTAAGATCCCTCAAGTCTAAGGCCCCAGGATTAAAAACAGGACTTTAGGCAGGCAAGCTTCCTTGAAAATCCTCTTTACAGACAGATAGGACAGGACTCTGTCACTATAATGCATACTGGGGTTACACATGATAAAAGAAAAGTCTGGCTAACTTGAATGAAATAAGCTGGGGACTGGGAATAAAACTCAGTGGTAGAGCACTTGCCTACCATGGGGGAGGTTCTGGGTTTGATCCTCAGGACTTGGGGATAAAAGAAAAGAGAAGAAAAAAAAGAAAAGAAATAAACTGAATCATTGTCTATCAGCAAACTTGCTTTCATAGAGCATTATGGTACACGCTGTATTCTATTGTCAAAACATACCTCAGTTCTGAGATTAAGGGGACTCCTTTGTTCCTTTCTTTGTGTAACATGCATTTTTCTTACCCAGCAGGCTGATAATTGGGATTTTTGAGAAAGAAAGAAGATATGGTGTGATAAATAAATTTTTATATTACTGAGTCCATCTAAGAACAAAACCGAGTGCTCAAGGAGTTCATGGGAACAGACATCGTAGGCAGTGCCAGCTCAAGCCAAGTCCACTTCTTGGTCTTACGTCTCAAATCACACCCTGAGAACAGAGATAAGTGCGTTTTCACACCTAACAGAGTCTGGTAGGAAACTGTTTTCCAGTCCAATTCTCCCCGGGGACAGAGAGCACCCAAAGGGCCAAAGCTGTATATGAAGCAATTTTAGTTTCTCAGCCCCACCTCTACAGGTGCCGGTATCATTAGCAAACAGCCATAAGAGGTGACAGGTGACGTGGGTGGAAAAGAACAGAAACTAAAGAGGGTAGATATGCAAATAGTGAGAAGGATTCCCATAACTGCTTCATGAAAGTGATGCTAAGCCCCTCTAACAAGATTACAAAAATAACAAAGAGCTTTTCTTGGCAATGATTTTATAATTGGGCAGATATTGTTTTTCTCTGTGTCCAGTGCTCCCTTTGAACTTGAACAAAGCTGCCTTCAGGATGGAAATCAGTAACTATTGGCCATCTGTGACTTATCTTGAATCATAAAGCAAAGGCATGTGTTCAAGGACTGGAAAATAGAGATCCTAAGTGCCAAGGTGCTTAAAATACCTTTAGGCATTTTTCTGGTGTAGTAAAGACAACCTAATTAAATGAATCTTTTCAATGAATATTCTTCTCCTTCGGAGACTCCATTCTGCCCTGAGAGCGGTGAAATAACAGGGGGTACAAGCTCAGTGAGTACAAGAGTAAAACAATCACAATGATAAAGAAACCCAAGTAGACAAAGGAAAATTATCATAAGAGGAGAAATGATGCTCATGAAGCATGAAATAGCTTTGCAGTTTGTATAAGAGAAATTAGAGAGAGCAACAAAGTGGCAAGTTTTCTGTGATATGTATTATTTTCCAATGAAGTGCAAAGTTTAAAAATTTGCTTTTTTTAAAATTGCAGAGTTGAAATAATTTTAAAGTAGAACTTTGAAGTTCAATAGACCAGGTCTCATGTAAAAACAAATTTCCTATGTTAAAGATAAGAGTGTGTTTGAGTGTTTTCAAAATGGCCAAGTGTCATGATATTAGTCGTGTTACTGAAATTATTTTAGAATTAGATTCTTTATTTGTTTTTGTTTTTTTATTTTTAATTATTATTACTTTATTTGTTTTAATTGTTTATACATGACAGAATGCATTTTGACACACTGTACACAAATGGAGTAGAATTTAGATTCTTTATATATTGTACTTCTGAGATAGTAATTGATTAGTGGCAATGAATAGTCTGAGCATGGCATGACTTTACAGTAATATCTGAATACTGTATAGCTGCAATTAAATGAGTAGTTTATCAATCATTTAATTTTTCAATTGCTTTATCTGGTGTAGGTCTGGAAACAAAAGTAGTTTCGCAGTGGGTAAGAATCTCAAGTTCTCCATGAAGAAAATTTAAACTTTCCCCTCAGTTTCATTACAAGCAATGTTTGACATTTAATTTGACTATGGACACTTAAATGCGTATGGAGAAATTATTAGAGATTAAAGCATCAAACTTGGCTCCTAGCTCAAGATACAGATTTCCTTTTTGACTCTTAATTGAAGGGGAATATTAGCTTGAATGGCAAACTAACAAAGTAATTAGAATAAGTTGGTAAAGCAGGAGTTCTCTTCCTTGGTTAAGTCACAATTATGAAGCACTACTGAGGAACAGGGATAATGAGACAGTCTGAGTGTACTGAGACCAATGGCTTTTATTAAGAACATTAGGTGGTATTCCACAATTCAGTTATGATTGCTACCCTGAAGGTACTCATTTCTTGATTTTCCTCTTCTCAGTTCCATTTCACTTGTCCACTGTAATAAAGGGAATGCCAAACTATAAAAAAGACTCAGGGCAAAGCAAGTGCCACTAAAACTCTGTCTTGTCCTTTAGTTAGAGAAACCAAATTCTTTAGAATGTTATAGGACAAAGCAAAGGAAGGAGTATATTTTCAAATAAATTACAAACATATAGTGTTGGCAAACAGATAAAACTCAATGTTTAATGCTGAACTACTTTAAAGTTCACTTGCCCAAGAGATGCACAACAAAGTCACTTTGGGGGTCTCCTTGCAAAATGTTCCCCTTTCTCTGATAGTGACACTATTTATGAATGTGTATTGAAAGTGAATTATGTGATAGATGACATTTTATCTATTATTGTGACAGTGTCATCTGTATTTATTCAATAAGAAAATCATGTTCCCAATACTGAAACAAAATCACCCCTCACTTCTGTTGGCTAAAACCTTACTATTAGACAATCATTAACTTAATCTTTTCCTCCAGTTTTTCTGAAGCTCTTGTCTTTGACCACTGCTGCTATCTATATCCTTTAAAGGTGATGGAAAAACTGATGCAGTGGTGCATACCTGTAGTCCCAGCTACTTAGAAGGCTAGGGTAGAAGAATTGCTGAAGTCCAGAGTTCAGGGCCAACCTGGGTAACATAATGTGATTCATTCTCTTAAAAAAAAAAAATCTTAAAAAGGTGATGGAAGAAATAATAGTGGTTTGCCACATCCGAAAATGTCTTTACTGAAATGTTTCTGTCCTGCTTTGTGAACATAGGTTAGCATTTGTGGAAAAGGTCCAAATATTAAGCAATATTGACAACCGAATTTTTATTCCTCATATTGAACATTACAGCTGTGACTTTAGTCACATTATTATGTTTTATTTTTTGCTTTTATCTTTTCCCACTATTTTAAGAAGCTCATTTGTTCATGCCATGAAGCCAAATTTCACAGGTGGGGAGACAAGAATATTGGGATTTATATATAGCCATTTTTTTAATAGTGCTTAGAGTTGAAGTTACTTTCAGCTCTGATGCTGATAGTGAATGAGTTATACGCATGCCAGGTGGGTTGCAAAGCATAACCCAATAAAAGAAGCACTTGGCATTTGTGAATAGCATGTGAAGAGTCAGAGAGGGAGGGACAGGTGTGGTGGTGGTGTGACTTTTGCTTTGGAGATATTAGCAAGTTTCAGGTTGCATATTTTAACAAGTCTTAACAAATATCCTTGTCAGAAAACAAGTCATCAAAGACAGATTATTCCTTGTATTTGTTGGACTCGGGGGGTCTGCCTCTTCTGCTAATTCTCTCTCTAGAAGGTACCTTTTCTAATTACATTACAAATGTAGCACTGAAAAGATAGCACATGAATCTGAACTCCAAACAGAGATCTTCGAGGAGATCTTGAAGTCCTGACTGGTAGACATCTGTGCCTGTTTACAACAACACACCCTCATTTCAGATATGCAAGGATTACAGGTAGGGAGTGGAACATGTGACCTTGGCTAAAAAACACTTGCCTCATCTCTCGTTAGTGACTTGTGTCACAATTTCCCAGACTCTGAGATGGTAAGATTTAGGGATAATCATATGAATTGAATTAATAAGAGGTTGAAGATTTCCCAACTTAGACAAATGATGACCCAGAAAACCCACAGGAGCCATATTCAATGAGTTCTGATTTGGACTTGAACTTCCAAGTCATCCTTTGTAATAGTAGGAGCAACACTAGCCTGCAGAAGACCATTCAGATATGGAAATGTTCCATTGACAAAAATACACTCTTGGAACACCCAGGACTGAATCTGATCCTTTCTAGATATGAGTAAGACTAATCCAGGGCTAACCAAGCTTCTATGAAGCTAAATCTCAGGAGATTCACAATAAATAAACATTTTTGATTTTGTAAGAGAATGTATAGATTTCCCAGCTACTTAGGAGTCTGAAGCAGGAGAATCATGAGTTTGAGGTCAGTCTTGGCAATTTAGTGAGACCCTGTCTCAAAGTAAAAATTAAAAGGGATGGGGGTATAGATCAATGGTGTTGTATTTGCCTAGCATGCTCAAGGCCCTGTGTTCAATCCCCAGTTCTGGAAAATAAATAAATAAATAAATACATACATAAAAATATGCCTCTGAAATTTGCTCAAGTACGTGACTTCTGCTTCATCTAATTAAATTTTATAGTGCTTTATATAAACTGGCAATGTTAGTTACTTTGACTCACAAAGGTATTTGGCTTTTCAACCTGAAGGCATAACAAAAAATTTACAGTCTTAACTGTTTCTAAGTGTACCGTTTAATGGCACTAAATATAGGTACTTTTTGTCACTAATTTCTATAATTCTTTCATCTTGGAAAACTGAGACTCTATACCCGTGAATTAACGACTGTCTTTTCTGTCCTCCTTTAGTTCCTGGCAACTATAATTCTGCTTTCTGTTTCTACAGTGAATTTGACTACTGTAGGTACTTACATGTAAGTGGAAGCATACAGTATTTGTATTTTATGATTACTTATTTCACTCAGCACAATGTCTTCAAAGTTCATCCATGTTTCAGCATGTGTTAGAATTTCCTTTCTTTTGAATGCTAAATAATACTGCATGGTAGGTATACACTGCATTTTGCTTATACATTTATTCACTGATGGGCATTTGAGTTGGTTCCATTTCTTGACTACTATTGTGTGGAAGATTATTTCTGGTTTTGATGGTGCTGGGGATTGAACCTAGGGCCTCATGCGTGTTAGGCAAATATTCACCATTGAGCTACACCACCATTCCCAAAGGTATTTCTTGAAATGGTGATCATGGTAGTACACTGATTACAATAGTCGCCCTTTCTAAGGGAAGTGAAATTTTCATATTTTAGTTATACATTTTACTCCCATTTCCCCCAAATATTTATTTATTTATTTTTTTGATGTCAACCAAACACATTGGTCCCAAAATGGGAAGTCATTTAGAAGCTATCTCATATCTTATTACATGATTCTAGTAAAATATTTTTTCAATGACATATAATAGTTGTACATATTTATGGGGTATGGTGTGAAGAATTGATATATTTAAATAATCCATAGGATCAAAATCAGGTAATTAGCATTTCTGTTTCCTTAATATCACTTCTTCATGTTAGGAACTTTTAAATTTCTCTCTTCTAATTCTTTATTAATAATATAATAAGTTGCTTTGAACTATAGTCAACCTACTGTGCTATAGAACATTAGAAACTATTTCTCCTACAGTATTTTGGTACCCATTATACAACCTCCCTCTGTCTCCTCTCCCCTTCCTAACATCTAGTGACCTTTATTCTACTCTCTCCTTTTTTGAAATCAACATTTTTAGCTTCCACATAAACATAAGAACATGTGGTGTCTATCTTTGTGCCTGGTTTATTTCACTTAATGTCCTCCAGGTTTTTCCATGTTGCCATAAATGACAGGATTCATTCTTTTTAATAACTGAATAATATTTTGTTGTGTATATTTACCACATTTTCTTTATCCTTTCACCTGTTTATAGACACTTTGGTTGATTGCACATTTTGACTACTGTGAATAATGCTGCAATAATCTTGAATATCTCTGATATACTGATATCATTTCTTTTGGATAAATACCCAACAGCATAATTGCTATACCATACAGTAATTCTATTTCTAGGGTTTTTTTTTGTTTGTTTGTTTTGTTTTGTTTTGTTTTTGTGGGGCTGGGGAGTGAACCTTTATACTATTTTCCATAGTGGCTATACTAACTTACATTCCCACCAACAGTATGCAAGAATTTCCCTTCCTCTGCTTCCTCACCAGCATTTGTTATATTTTTCATTATAGCTATTCTAACTCAGGTGAGGTGCTACCTTATTATGATTTTGATTTGCATTTCCCTGATGATTAGTGATGTTGAACATTTTTTCATAGCCATTTGTTTATCTTCTCTGAGAATCATGTATTCAGATCACTTGCCCATTTTTAAAATCGAATTATTTTTTTCCTTTGTTTTGTTTTTGCTGTTGAGTTTTGAGTTCCTGTATGTTCTGACAAACCAACTCAACCAGAATTTGGAGTATATGAGGTATGGGACTTTAATCTATATTTTAGGCTTTCCAGTTGGTGTATAGAGGTCCACTAGAGGAGTATCTAGAGACAAGACCCAGATAATGCCCACGAAGGCTGTATGAGTATCCTTGTGGATATAAGTAGATTGTACACATGATGGTATTTAGGCAAACCTGATTGTGTGCTTGGAAAATAGGGACAACTCCAGATAGTTGTATGGGGGAGGTTTCCATGGGGACTTGGCCCATGTGACATATCTGTCACTTTTCTGTATATGGACAATTTCAGTTTTAGAGGGATCATTCGAAACAAATTAATTTCAAATTTTGGAAATCATTAATATGGCAGTGCAATTAAGGAATTCATGGAGTATATCACCTTAGTGTAAAGATGAAGAGATAACAATTGAAGTACCAAACTGTACCCAGACACTCAAAATTCCATCATTCCCTCAATCCTTCTTATTCTTATTTCCCATACACAACTCCCTTGAAAACTCCTTGCAGGTCAAAACAGCTAAGGAAAATTCCCATACCTGTTTTCACACTCAATGCATTGTTCAAAGTTAGTTCAATGACTTTTATAAGCTTCAAAGAAATCTAGCAGGAAAATTCTAAGTCCTTTTACTAACTCCATCAAAACAGAATAATTTGAGGTGAGTGCCTTAATGTTTACTTTTCTTTAGGTGCCAAATGGAATTTTTTAAACTACCTTAGGGCTGAATGCAGTGGTACATGCCTGTAATCCCAGGGACTCAGAAAGTTGAGGCACGTTTGAGGCTAGTCTATTATTTTTCTTAACAACACTTTATTTTTCATTAGATTTTTATTGCTATCTTCTATGATAGACTGAGGAAAAGCCTATAAATTAGATAAGGAAAATTCTACCAGTAGTGTTATTTAACACAGGAGATATAACTGGACTTTTAACAATCAATTTAGAAACAATCAGTTTCTAAAGAACTGATTCCCTTTTAGCAAGCACATAACCTACTGAAAACTTTTTATCCTAAGATTTGCATGTTTTTCTCACCCAGTTAAACTTTACAAAGCAGATAAAATTTCAAGATAGAATACAGCTCATTGGAAAGAGTTAGATTTTCTAAAATTCTTAATAATTTATTTCTATTCAACAAATATTTATTCAGTATGTACTGTATGCCAAACTCTAAGACAGATGCTGAATTTAAAGGAAAAAAAGCTTCCCTTTGGAAACTTTTGTCTTATGAGACATGTAATGTTTTATGACAGCATCTGTATATGATATTCTGGGAGGGGAGAGGTGAGACACTTTGCCCTGCCCAAGATTCAAGGAAGAACCTCACTTCCCTTTGAACACTTAAGGCTCAAAGAATTTAAAAATCATGAGTTAATTCATCCACATGCAAATCTTAATGTGGTTTAAAAAATACCATTTGGCATCTGGAGAAAAGCAAATATGAAGTCTCTCACCTCAGATTACTGTTTTGATGGAGTTAGGAAAAGGACTTAGAATTTCATTGCTCGATTTCTTTGAAGCTTATGAGAGTCATTGAACTAACTTTGAACAATACATTTGGACGTGAAAAATACATTTGAAAATATATTTGAACAGGTATGGAACTTTTCCTTAGTTGTTTTGACCTGCAAAAAGTTTCAAGAAAGTTGTAGATGGGAAATAAGAACCTCAGAAGGACTGAGGTGTTTTCTCTAATGAACTGAGTTTGAAACATGAATTAATTGTCAGGTTAGGAAGAAAGGGGTATGAGGAGGAAGTAATTTTAATATGGGAGAGATTGGTAAATAGAATTTTGTAGGTAAGAAACCACAGGAAGTACAGGCATACAGATAAAAAGCAAGAGGTAAGACATAGGCCAGGTAATCAATGGTTATGTGTAGCGTTCTAAGAAGTCTGGATTTATCTTGTAGAGAATGGAAGAATGTTGGGCTTAGATAGATGCTTGCCATAAATAGATCACACTGGTCGTATAAGATGGGTAGAATTTTAAGGGAGAAGATCTAACTGTAGGAATTTCAGTCATGAAAGCATTTTAATGCTTAGTCCAGGTATATTAGAAGGTAGTGGGGGGACAAGAATACTTAAGAAGGAAAATTGAAATAAGTAATTGTTTTGTCTAGGTGGAGCAATGGATGAGTGGGGGGAATGACTCAAAGATGTAAGTATTGGATTCTATAATGCATTGAATCTTAAACTTTCGTGTGTGATTTCAAACTTTTGTGTACATAAGAATTACCCAGTGTATTTGCTAACAATATCAAACCAGACCATTGGGTTAAGATTCCAGATTGAATTGATTTGTGAAAATACCCTTTTCATTACTAATCATGTGGGAAAGCAGAAAAATACAAACCTAAAAAGATACAAAAAAAGAATACTCCAAAGCACAAACATGAAATATCTGGGTTATGAACATGCAATGGAACTCAAAGTATGTAGTCTTGAATAGGGTTGGAAAAACTGTAGCCTGATGGTCTTCATAAGTAGACATAGACCTTAAGAAGAAGTTGTAATGATCAGTCAGGAATAGGAGGCAAAACATCTAGACCTTGTTAATGTTGAAGAGTTGAAACAAGAATAGCAGCTAATTCTTATTCAGTGCTTTTCCTGTGTGTAAGCTTGACATAGGAAGAAGAGTTAATACTCAGTCTACGAATTCAGAGATATTGTAAGAAAGTAAGAAATAGGTGGTAAAGGAGATATCCTGGGAAATCTGAATGCCAAGTCTATGGCATTTTTGTTGTGTGTTTGTGATTCTCATTTATATTTTGGTACAGAACCCATGAGTCCCAAAATAAGAATTGGTACAGAAGCAATGGGACATGAAGAGTTCCAAGAGAGGCAAACTTAGAACTGAGTACTAGAAATTTTCATGGAAAACAACTCCTGCTGGAGATAAACTCACAATCTGAAACTACAAAGCACAAAAGTTAACTCACTGCTGAGGGGGATGGGATGGAGAGAGAGAAATTGATTCAACCTACACAACAAATAGAATTCATATTCAAAAACTATGTAATAGGTGAATTTGAAAGAATTTGTTCAAATGTATTTCCAAAAGGAATTATGGAAAAAAGAACCAGGTAAAACTGGTTAAAAAAGAAAGTGAAAAAACTATGAGAATCAACAAATGTACATGTAGAACCATTTAAATAGAGTAGGTAAGAGACTTAGTAAACTGTTGGATGATCTGGGAGAAATCATGAGAGGTCACAGAAATGAATAGATGGAAAGTATGGAAGAATATTTAAGAAAAAATGAAGTAGGGAGAAGAATCTCAGTACAGGTGCAAACCATGAACTTTATTTTGCTTCTTCTAGTTTTTTCTATCCATAAAATGGTCATTGGGAGTTTAAACGAAGGATAAGGGCTTCTCTTGTTTTCTGTGTCTTTTGTAGATTGGTACTAAGAGTGGGCAACTGCTTCATATTTGAACATTTATTTTTTTGCTACAGATATACAGATCAACCCAAAGAACATGGACACGAAACAATCACAGTCCCTTCCATCATGGTGTTCAGAGTCTAGTTATGGAAGCTTAAACAATTACACACACACACAAACACACACACACACATTCAGTTACCAACTGTGAAAACTCTTATGAAGGAGTGACATTCTGAGAGCCTATAATAAGAGGAGGGACCTCATTGAGGAAGCTAGAACAGAATTCTAAAATTGAAGTATATCTGAAGGGCAAATATATTAATTAAGTAAAACAAGGAGAGAAGAATATCAAGGAATGGTGTGTGTAAAGGTTTGCAACGGACGGAGAAATTATGAGCACAGGGACTGGAAGAAATCCAGTAGTGCTCCAGTAGAAAGAGCAAGAAGCTATAGAGATAGATAGCAGTGATTTAAAAGCAATAGAAGGCGTGCTTAGTCTGCTTTATTTTGCTATTACAAAATACCTGAGATAATCAACCTTAAAGGGAGAAAGACTTATTTTAATTCATGGTTTCAAAGGTTTCAATCCATGATAGCTTGACTTCATTGTTTACAGACCTGTGGCAAAGCAGACATTATGGTGAGGAGCACACAGTAGGGCAAATTTGCTTACCTCATGGCAGCTAGGAAGCAGAGAGAGAAGAAGTGTCCAGAGCACCAATATCCTTTTCAAGGGGCACAACCCCAATGACCTAGCTTTCTTTCACTAAGCCCTACATCCTAAGGGTTCCACCCCCTTAATAGCACAACAGCCCGGCAACCAAGCCTATGGTGCGTGGGTCTTTGAAGGACTTTTAAGATCCAAACCATTACAAAGTGATTGAAATGATGCAAGTGGCTATTATGACCAGATTTGTAATTTAATGCTACTAATGATAACATATAACATTTATTCTGTTCATGCTATGTGCTTCAGTATTTTGCCAGTATTGTATATTTATTAACTAATTTTACATGTACAAATGCCTCATGAGATAGATACTCTTGTTATTCTTATATGTAAGGAACAAGCTTAGAGCTGTTACCCTGATGGTTAACTTTAATGTGTCAACTTGGCTGGGCCATGGTGCTCAGTTGTTTGGTCAAACACTGATCTAAATGTTGATGTGAAGGTATTTGTGTTATGATTAACATTTACAATCACTGATTTTAAGTAAAGCAGATTACCCTCCATAATGTGGGTGGGCCCCAAGCAATCATTCGAAGACCGTAAACACTGAAGTTTCCTGAAGAAGAAACAATTCTGCCTCAAGACTATAACATAGAAACCCTGCTTGAGTGTCCAGCCTGATGGCCTGTCCTGCACATTTAGAACTCAAAACTACAGCATCAGCATTTACCTGAATTTCCAGGCTTGAAGGCCAGCTCTGCAGATCTACACATTTCAAAATTATTAGCTTCTGTAATCATGTGAGCCAATCCCCTCTCTCTCTCTCTCTCTCTCTCTCTCTCTCTCTCTCTCTCTCTCTCTCTCTGTGTGTGTGTGTGTCTCTCTCTCTCTCCAATATTGGTTCTGTTTCTCTGGAAAATAATGACCAATACACTGTGGTTTTAGTGACTAGATTCAGGTAAGCCACAAAGGATTCTCATACACCAGGAATCAGGTAGGGAATGAATTCAGTAAATTAGGTATGTTATGATGGAACCAGGGTAACGAAGACAGAAGCTGAAAGAGAGAATGGATTCTCGATATATTTAGGAGTTACTATCAATAGAATTTTGTGTGATGGTTTGAATAGGGAAAGTAGGGGTGAAGGAGGTATGAAAGATAAGTCCTCATTTTTAGCTTGGATGACTAGGAGGAGTGCTGTGGTATTCAGATGAGTAACACTCTAAGGAGATCAATGATGTGGGTGGGTGGATGTTGTGCTGGGGTTGTGGTGGTGGAGTCAGGGAGATGTAACTCTAATTAGAAGAGTGTTAAATTTATTTTCGATGCCTTTGAGATTTCTGTGAGAACACGAGGATAGGAATGTGGCTTTGTGGAAGTGCTCAGTCAAGTAGGTCTAGGTTAGATATATAAATTAGGAAGTCAGCTACGGATAGTGGTAAACAAGGGCATTTTGTCGAAGAGATTGCCAATGGATATATCACAGAATGAAAAGGGGCAACTGTGTAGTATTGAGCTTTGAGACTATCAAGTTTTAATGAAGGACTCAAGGAAGATGAACCTTCTGTGAGAGAATGAATGGAATGAGGAGGGCATTTGTGGGAGGGAATCAGGAGAGTGTTAGGACATGGAACCCAAAGAAGAGAGTGTTTCTAGCGGTATGTGAACTACAGCTGTGTGTTATGGAGTAATGCAATGGAGGCTAATGTACTTACGGGGTTTAGCACTTAAATACATCAGCAGACTTATTTCTGGAAGTGCGCACACCTGGGAATGCTTATGTCTGAGTAGGACTGTGAGGCTCAGGGAGAAGGTTGGAAGACAGAATTGTCCATATGCTTTCGATGCTTTGATTATTATTCACTGGGAATATACAGTCTATTAAAATTGTGAAATTGAAACAATTGAGAATTTAACAAATGAAAACATGAAGCATAGACAACTTTTAAGTGTGACTGATAAAGGAGTAAGTATTTGAGAAAGGGAAGAATGTTAACATTTTTCACATCATTGCATATATAGAAGATAATCTTCTTTTGTGATGCTAGGGATTGAATCCAGGGCTTTGTGCATCCTAGGCAAGTGCTATACCACTGAGTGACCACTCCAATCCTGAAAATTTTATATATATATATATATATATATATATATATATATATATATATATATAATTTATTTATTAAATATATATACCAGGAATTGAACCCAGGGGTACTTAATCACTCAGCCAGTCCTTTTTTATTTTTTTATTTTAAGAAAGGGTCTTGCTAAATTGCTTAGGGCCTCCCTAAATTGCTAAGGTTGATTTTGAACTTGCAATCTTCCTACCTCAGCATCCAAATCTGCTGGGAATACAGGTTTGTGCCACTGCACCCAATTGAAAATAATATCTTTAAGGGATACTGAGGATGCCATTTTAAATAGGATATGGAGCATATATAGTCTGTGGGATTAGGTGGGAGTCTAATTGCTGAAACTTTCCCTGGCAGTGACCAGCAGAATATTCCAGTGAAGGGTCAACACCTCAGCTGGTGCCATGACTCAGACTTTTGTAAGATATGGGAATAACAACACCTGCAAAGACAATGGAATCAGCTTTCTGTGGTTAAGTCTACAGAAAAATGATGGGAAACTGATGTGGTTAACAAACAGTTAAGAGCTAAATGTGAGGGCCACCAACAATCTTTAGTAGTTTACAAAGTGTCTCCCTCTCCCCCACAATGGTAGAACAGTCACAGTGAGGAGCAACATCAGAATTTCATGGTTAGGGTTGCTGAGTGTCAAAGACAACTGAAAATCCAGCTGAGACTGTCAGGTCTCTTTTGATACAAACTGAGACCCTAAAACATGGGATGGAGACATCAGGGTGGGTGCCACAGAAGACTGTGACTCTGGAGATACCTTGAGCCCTTGAAAGTATATAGAAGTGACTAGTCTTCCCTATTTTACCTGGCACGTGAGAAAAACACTTCAGAGGCTTCTCCTCCACATGACTGAACAAGTGCCCCTCTCAAGAGCTACTCCTGCCTTATATCAGTCATGATAGAAACCAAGGAAATAATCAAACATATTCTAAATGTGCAAAGGAGAAAAAAGGCAAAAATTAGAGTAGGTTAAATCAAGTGCAAAATCAAGTACTACTTTATATGCATCTGTAAAAGGAAGATAAACAAACCTTGACTAAATCAGACTAACTGAAATAATTGGAGGGGAAAGAGAAGAGGAGGAGGAACTCATGTTTGCACTCTGGGGCTGGGTGTCACACAAAACACAAAGTAATGATCACTGACTTCAGAAAGAGAACCATAAAACTAGTGTTCAAATATAATTTCAACTGTTTAGTTTTGAATGGTTGTAAAACTGGTTTAACTTTTTATTGCCATAAATATTTACAACCCTCAAAATATCACGGCACATCTAGAACCCACTCTTGGAACACCCCGTACACTGGCACACCAGTTGGTAAGCCCTGGGGTAGGGCAACAGCTAGACTGATATGTGGGCTCAAGGAAAATCATTTTCCTTTACTGGATGTAATCATGTTGAAATAGTGACAGGAAGGATCTAGATGGAAAGGAAGTTTAAATAGATAAAAGCAATGGATAGTTGATAATCTAAGATTCCTGAGTGGGTGGAAGAGGACTGGATCCAGAGACAAGTGAATGTTAGCCCAGAACCAGTAAGTATACCTGTCTTTATGGTGGCAGGAGGATGCATAGTCCTGTCTGGTAATAATTCTAGCAAAATATTCTAAGGGATCTTAGTTGTAAATCACAAGGCCAATTTAACAAAAAGAATTTCCTGCTGAAGAAAGGTAGAGAATGAGATTCGAACCCTAAGCCAAGAGAGATTCGTAGCAGCTAGGACAAGCAGCAAACCCTTTGACAGAGTTAGTCTTGAAGCTCAGCAGCCCAGCTTGTGAAGCCTTCATGGTGGCACCAAGGATGGATCAGGCTTCCTGCAGCTCTGCTACTGCTGCTTTGAAAAATAGAATTTTTTGATGCCCCACAGAATTCTCCTGACTCTTTTCTGTGCATCTCAAACTTCCAATTCACAGCCTAGGAAGTGTGCATCTGACTGGTCTATTCTGTTGCCTTGACATCAATGGAAGCTGGCAAGTCATGAGTCTTGCTTGGTTTATAAGGTGGGCTCTGTTTTCACTGAAGACTTATCTAACAGAGGATTTCCTCATCATAGCTAAGGGGTTCAGAATTCTGAGCAGCTCTTGCATCCTATGGACCAACTCTGTGGGAACTGGTAAGAGAGACTCCATTGATGTGTCCTCGTCCTTTAGCCGTGGGAGAATATCTGAGAGATAGCTAAAAGGCATCCTTTTCCAGTCTAGGGAGATGCTTTCCTGAGTCAAGGTGTTCAGTTAGGCAAGCAGATTGTGACTGGATTTTAGTCCCCACCTGAGCTGGGTGTCCTTGTTCAACTCAACACAACATTCCTTATGACTCTACACCTGCCAGAAATGAGGATTAAATGTGATCATGAAACCACACGAGAAGGAATGGCAGATTCAGGCGGCAGCTCTGATCTCAAACTCTACAGTCCCAAAGGCTTTTATTTTACAACCAGCCTTAAAGTCATAAACTATTGCTTTATAGTCAATTGGCAGATGTTATCAGAAAAGGTAGCAAAACCCTCTTTTACTCTTTCATTGGTATCTTTCTCTGGATAGGGATCTGAGTAAGTAAGAAATCTGGCAAGTGTGATAAATGTAGGTGATACTATTTTCACTCAAGACTTGAAAGGTCTTTGGGTTTTCTGAGTCCTGTCTTGAGAGATTCTTCCACAGGAAGAATTTTTCTTATCTGGAAAGTCACAAACTGTCAGTCCTGAGTCACAAGAGCCGGCTGTAGGAAAAGGGGCTGCTAAGAGTTGCCTATTTGTTTCCATGCTATTCAACTTATGTCTCCCTCACCTCTTCCTGGATCTCTAACCCCAGTCACATACAAATTACTCAGTTGGCAACATTTTTATTTTGATAAGCTGGAGAAGCCTAAGGCCAAGAGAATTAATCTAATTATGGTATTTAGGTACTTGTAGGCAGCACCGGAAGTTTTTCTCCAGGTGAATAAAATCACTCTCATCCCAGGAAAATCAGTTCTTTCTACATGCTGGGATTCCTAAGACTCTTCCAGAAAGCCTGTTGAACAGAAGTGAGCCATTCTGCCAGACCTCTTGAGACCACCCTGAATGGGAGTGGTCAGATGGAGTCAGCATGAAACCCCTGGGGGACATTGATTGTAGTTGCAGCTGGGCATGCTGTAGAGATGGAATAGGTGGGAATCCTGGCTATAGAACTGGGGCAGAATGAAACAATCTACACTTACTTGTTTCAACTAAACCTCAAGGTAAGTTGTAGATCAGAATTTTCTATATTTACATAGAAGATTATATCTCAGAGTAGGAGGTAAACTGTTTCTATTATATGATCTGTCTTCCATGTAAAATTTACATAACTACAGTTATTCAAATGTAAATAATGGATACTGCCCTTTCTTTGAAGAATGAACCACTTATTTTTGAAATTATTAGAATTAACACTACCTCAGTACTTTCTGAATGCAGATATTGTTCTCAGCACTTTACATACATGAACTCATAACATCATAACTTCTGGGTAATAGAGACTCTCATCAGCATCCTTATTTTGTAGTTGAAGAATTCAAGGCAGAATATTGATCCTGGGTGCTGTAGAGTTTAGGTAAGAGGTCATACCTAGAAAGGGGCAGAGATGGATTTTGAACTTCAGAGGTTGGCTTCAGGTCTGATGCTGGGCCAGACTGGCTTCAGAAAGGAAAGCAACCTGGCTCTCCAGGAAGAAATTATGAAAGCTAGAAGAAGTAAGGTCAGGAACTACATAGCAAAAGCATGTGAGGTAAATGTAGATGAAGTCAAAGAAAGTACAGAAGTGGAAATAGACTCAGGGAAGTAGGCAGTTCAGAGTTCAATCTCGAGTTGAGCAATGGCTAGACTCCTATAGATTCCATCTGTTGTTGTGAGGTAGTTTTTATGACTCTCAGGAAAAAAAAAATGAGAATGTGTGACCATATTAAAGATTTATCATAGACTAACTCTAGGAGGATGTGGAAATGCTTCCTACAGTGTAAATACAGAAAGAACTAGGTTTATGCTTAGGAGCAGCAGAAAAAAGAAAATGGTAGCAGTTCAACAGTTTGCCCATAAGGAAGATCAGCTTAAAATGAAAAACAATAAAAGAAATTTGTTCTTTGATGGTAGAGTTATTAAAGGAAAGTCAGTTACAGTAGATATTTATATTCCTTCTAAGAAAAAGTTGGCAATTATAAATGAAACACAACCAAATAGGTCAGACTTCCCTCAATCTCTTTTTGCTATCACCTATGATTTGATCCTTGGATGATACTGTTAGAAGGTCAAGTTCAGGGCTTAATGAGCATTAGTAATGGCTCCAGAATTTCCAGACAAGAGGTTTTTGGAGCACAAATGGTCCAGATGGAAGAGTGAGCAGGGCATGGGTCCAGGGCTGTGTTTGCATAGGAAGTACACTGTTTGAATTAAGTTAGATCATGTTTTTATTGGAGGTGGTTTAGGGGATGAGGGAATTTCATTCTCCAAACTACCCTTTGGTGCTACCACTGATTAGCATACCACAAAAGGAATGCCTTCAACTTCCCAACCACTTCCTCCAATCTCAAAGATGGGTAGCACATATGCATCAGGGCATGTTTCCTAAAGACAACACACTGGCCACATTCCCTCAGCAGTCATTCCAAATTCTCTGGCTGTGCATAATTTGTTCACTTCAACCCTTAATGGGCCTTTTTTTTTTTTTTTTTTTTTTTCAGGAACACAAGCCACATTGTCCAGAAGAAACAAATTCATGGCCCACAACCAAAGTGGACAAGATTTATTTGCTGAAGCGCATATCCATTCCTATTTGGATCCCACTCCTGTCTGAATCTCAATTTCTAATGAGAGAGAAAAAGGGAGGGTGGGTGCAGCTGAGGAGTCAGAAACAAACAGACCCACAGAAGAAACAAGTTTATAATCACTAATTTATGCATCTAAAAGTTTGATGATTGTTGATTTATTTCCTCTTCACAAATGGTATAGCAACTTACATTCTACTGAGCAGGTATTTACAAGTACTTATATCCTAACCTGTGTTTTGTTTTTTAAAATAATATTATGTATTGAACCCAGGGCCTCCTTGATGCAAGGCAAGAGTTCTACAACTGAGCTACATTCCCAGTCCACCTATCTTGTTCTTTAAGTAAAACTCTTATATTTTAATGGAGCATAACAGCATGTAAATCACTAATTGATGACCCATTTTATGATTTACTGCATTTTTATAATGAATGAACTCCTTTATATGATCAAAGTTTGATTTTTTTTCACTTCTATTTCATGAAGAAAGTATTTGGTTCATCTGAACTAACAATGTGCTCTTATTTTCTGAAAAATCATATATATTACTTGGAATTAAACAAGTAAAAAAGATCTTAAAAAACTTTACATTTTGTCAATCAGAAATCTGCAAAAATGATTTCTCACAGTCATTTTGATTTAATTTAATTATGAGGAGAGTCAAATATCTATTTCTATTTTATGTCCATCACTATATGGTATTTGAATATTAATTTCAGTGTGCTGTTTTCTTTTGACCTTATCTCACAAATACCCTGTATCTTTTGGAAATAGAATTTAATTTTTTTTTTTAGAAATATTTTCAGTGGCAAAAGTGTAGCTGAGTATTCACTATATGAATTTCAAAGGAGGAAGGTCTTTGGAAGATGAGTTAATTATAAATAAAAACTTTTGAGTGATCTAGGAAGTGCATGCTAAACAGAGGAAGCAGCAGGAGAAAAGGCATGAAATTATGAAAGTAAAGATCCATCCTAGATGGCAAAAGTGACAGGTGGAAGGTGGTGAAACCCCAAACATAGGAAGGAGTTAGATTCTGCAAATTGCTAAAAGGAACCTGCACCAAGGAATGTATTCTGTAGAGAATGATGGGTCATATTTTCAGGCAGTGGGGGGACGTTTGGGAATAACACTGGATCAATGAAGAAAAGGAAGCTAAATATGGGCCCAGTGCAGTAATCTTGTGGGAGACGTGAGGAAGGCCTGCATGGAGTGGCAGGTGGGGCAGGGAAACTATTGATCGACTTTTTCCAAGATGGAATTGAGAAGATATGGGACCAACTAGTTCTAGAAACGGGAAGGAAGGAGGAATCACTGATATTTCCCTACTTTTCCATTTTTATCCTAGTTGGATAAAAACATTGTTACTGAAATAAGTAATACAAGGAAAGATAAGGTTCTTTTGGAGGTGTGTAGTTGCAAAATAAGTTTAATTTTAACTCTTAGGTATCTATAAGAGGCCAAAGGGAAGATTCAGTCTTGCTTCATGTATTCATTCATTCAACAAATATTATATTATTGAATACCTACTTATTTAGGCCCTGTTCTAGGTTCTCAGAATGCTGTTGTAGGAAAGACAACATCCTAGTCTTTATAATGGTTACATTCTACTGAAAGTAGCTAAAATATTATTATTATTTTACTTATTTATTTATTTATTTAGTGATGCTGGGGATAGAACCCAGGGCCTTATATGTTCGAGGCAGGCACTCTTACCAACTGAGCTATATCCCCAGCCCTAAAATACTATTTTTAGAACAAATTCATGAGGTACAAGTATGAGAGTTTACTCCCTGGGTACACTGAGGCACATGGAAATCTTTTATAGAGTTAGCATGCATAGCTCATTTATGTCCCTCTTGACTGTATCATTTCATAAATAAGATTCATAGCTTTATTTCCTTTTCTTGTTTACTGTTTTTCTGTCTATGATTCAGGGCCTCGCTTAGCCATGAAATCTCCATTTATTACAAGGTTCACATGGGAAACTAGCAAACATGTTATAATGACCTGCTGGGTAATACTCACCAGAAAAAACAAAACAAAACAAAACAAAACAAAAAAACAGCAGTTAAATGTAAACTCACTGAGCCTCTGTTTCCTCATTTGTTAACAGAGGGGGCTATCCAACTGATCTCAGATGCCACCTTCCCATGCTCAGTCAAGTCTATCCAGCGTGGTTTCCTTGTTCTGTCACTTCAACCCTCTTATTATCATCCATCATTTTCCTCCATCAACCTTCTTTTGTCCCTCACCCCAATCCACTTCCCTTGATCCTTGCCTCACCCCAGCCAGGGCCAGCATTGATGCTGCTGAGTTCTGTGACAGAAAAACCTCACAATCTTGCATGTGATGACACTATTCAGTCTTGCTCTCAAATCTCAGCCGAGTCTTCCAAATGGCCCCTCAATCCTCTGAGCCTCTCTTACAGCTTGCTCTCATTTTCCACAGTGACCACAGGTCAAGCCCTCACTACAATTCATAATCCCCCTTCACCCTCCACACATTACCTCATCACCTACCACACAGAGAAAGTGCTCACTCTGGTAAAGAGATCAGACAAGGGCTCCCTCAAAGTCACGGCCCTGTGTCCACAGAGTCACTTACTTTGGTGTCTTTCCCTCCCTTTTTCCTTTGCTGTTCCCATGGAAGAGGTGCTCCCTGTCTCATTGTGGCTCACCCCTTCCTTGGCCCTGCTCTGTCCTGAATCCCCTGTTCTCTCACCTTTCCCTTCTCATCATCCTACAGACTGTCCCTCTCTGAGTTTATTAACAACAGTGAATATGCTTACGAATTCCCTTTCTTAAAAAGGAGCAACAAAGGAATCACCTTCATCCTTCATCTCTCTCTGGCTATTGCTCTCTATTTTGTTCATAGTCAAACTCCTTTGCAAAAGTGACCACTTTCACTATTTCCATTTGCTGTCCCCTACTCACTGTTCAACCCTTCGAAGAACAGTTTCTGTCTCCTCAACTGACCCGAAGGTGTTCAGTAAATGAAAATACCTTTGACTGACTGAATGAAATTAAATGTTCTAGGTCACTTACAGATTTTAAATAATTTGTAATATTCTAAGTTAATAAGGGTTTTCCATGTGACATATGGAAGGGCAATATAATTTCTTAAGGACAGTTCCTAATGAGCAAGTTATTTTTGATGTAAAACATTTCTTCTCTCAGATATGATCACTTAATGAAAGTTAGTAGAGAAAAAGTACTACCCTTTGATAGACCGGGTTTTGACTGAAAGATGACGGCATTCCACAGACCCAGTGTTTGGAAGTAAATGTGGAAATTGAGTTGAACAATAGGTGAGTAAAATTGCTTTGGACCTGAAGTCATTACCACCAGAGTAGAAGTAATTCATTATCTCAGATATGCCTGCAAGGCACTCTTATTTTGGAGGATGGTACAACCAGGCTGAAGTATGAGTAAATACAAAGAATTTGCTGGTCCTGTAAATAATGATTCAGGTCTGCTTAATGTGGCTGAATCTAGAATGCATCTTTCTTATGATCTGCATGTGAATATCATGTGCCCTTGGGGAAGAACTCATGGGATAGACCCAAAAATTCTTACACATTTTGCATGGTTTGGTTGGGTGTTGGAAGGGGTTTGTGTGTGTGTGTGTGTGTGTGTGTGTGTGTGTGTGTGTGGTGCTGGGTATTGAACCCAGGACCTCAAGGGCCTCAAGCATGCCAGGCAAACACTCCACCACTGAGCCACATGCCCAGTCCTGGAAATCAATTTTTGATATGAAAACTTCGTCTTCCTTGCTTTGCTTGGATAGTGGTATTGACTTGTTTTATTCCAAATGTGGCCTTTTCAAGTCAGTCCAGCTTCCTCTTGTTATCTCAGGGTCATGCTTTCTCTCACACATGACCCTTCTTAAGAACGGAGAATAGCAGTGGAATCTTGCTGTCTTCAAAGGGCCACTAAGAGAAGGGTGGCACCCTTTGGTTTAAAAAATAATAAACAAATAACAAAAGCCAATGTCCTGTGAAATGGTAGCACAAGGCCCTAGGTGGCCACAAACATTATTTCCTCCTCCTGTCTTCCCAGGGTTGCTTGGCATTTTTAGGGGCACCTGCTGATGGTGTCAGCTGCCAGAATATCACTGGCACCACATGGTATGAAACAATAAAAGAGCAAACACAGGGCACTGTTGGCCAGGCCACCCGGCAAGCTGCCACCATGAATGCACAAAGAGCAGCCACACCATCCACATCCTGCTGTGTCCCCAAAACATCTTGTTCATCTGCCACACAGTCCTTCCTCCTCAACCTTTGTCTCCAGTCTAGCACTGGACATGATGCATTGGATTGCACAGTTACCTGGGTGGGTACAGACCCCCTCACAAGGCAGAGTAAGAATTCCAAAGGAAAACTGTTTAAATAAAACCTTTAACCTGGCTGCAAACTAGGGCTCTATTCTATTTAAGGAACAAGTTGGTTGTTTTTGTCACTTCCCTTTTTCTCTGTCACATCTATTCCTAAAAACACTTGTCTTCCCTATTATAATATTTTTCAACTAAATCATCTCTGAATCCTATTGCCCCATTAAAGAATTTAATCTACTTGAAAATGAGACTGTGAGGCACCTAGGGATGAAATGATTAAGTTAGTGTCTTCAGGTGTAGAATTTCACGAATAGGACTATAACCATTCCCTCACCCAGGATTTGTCAAAGCACATATTCAATTGCTAATGGCTCACCAGAGTTCTCTCAGTTCACAGAATCCCATGCAAAGGGACAGAAAGAAGTGTGCAGAAATACAGGCATAAAGGCAAAGAATTATATACTGGGGAGCTCTTGAAAAGAGATCATATTGTTTGTTTTACGCTTTTTTATATGACAAGGTGCATAAAAATAGACAGTCCTTATAATGTCTGGTGATCCAGGAATGGACACTTTTACAACAGGCTAATAATAAAGGACATTAAAATAGTCATAATGAATATGATTGTACATTTGCTTATGCTATTTTCTTCCTCTTACATCACATGGAGTATTTGTAAAGTTGGTGGCATGAAGTCAGTGGGGAAAAGAAAGAAATCACACAAAAGTCTGCAGTCCTCAAGTAAGATCTGGTAATACACTTCTGCAGCAGACCTAGTCCTACAACCCACTAAGCCTTGGCTAAGTCACAAGATATTACTTGGATAATTACCGTGTAAATGATAATAAGATCAACAGCAGCTTAAATTCCCTGGGAACAAAACATGTCAGCAAAAGATAAAAGACACTTTCTTGGCTAAAACACAGCCCAAGAAATTGAAGTAATGAAGCAGAAAGTGCACACTATCACAGATGCCATAAAACTCAGATTCCTCACATTTGTTGCTGTGAGCATGATGTTCGGAAAACCTGCTCCCAATAGGCCCCATATATTGGGAGTCAAAGATGACAGCCTCTATTTCTATTTTCATTTCTTTTGACTGTTTCTTCATCCAGAGCATAAGGGGATCAATCAGGTTGCATCTAAGATACAAAGTTCTAAGTTTTGAGAATTATCACCAAATCTGTTGGTCACTCTTTAATCAGTTAACCTACAGATGTAAAGCATTCAATGTTAAAATTTTTAATTAACCTATTCCAGTATTTAAAAATTGGAATATTTTGCAGAAAAATATGGATGTAGAGCTGCTCTAAGAAATAGGATGAATTCCATCATTTTGGGGATTCTGTACAAAATAAAAAGTCCACCCATCCTTTGTTCAAAAATTATTAGGAATTTCAAGACAGTGATAGCAGGGCATCAAGTCAAATGGGGACCCTCTAAGTGCAACCCCTGTGCGGCTGGGCTCTATGGGTCATATTCCCAGGAAGCCAGGCTCACCTGAAAATTTAGACGAACTGACAATTAGGTCCATGCTCCTCAGACAAAAATCAATAGGCACTGGTTGACACCTGCCCCTTTAAAACAAGACTGCCTGCCTTCATTCCCTTTTCTCTCCTCACTGAGGTCAAATGTCAGTCAACATTCATCATTGCACTTGCTCAATTGATTTTTCACCCCAGCTTTGCGGAGCTCATTTACACAACCTGCCTGGCCTGTGTAGAAATAAGAGTTGTGCTTCTGGCGTAAAGGTTACAACCGCCCATATAAGGCAAGCTTACTGATTATCCACGGGGACGGTGACCAGACTACCAGTCTTTATTGCCAATTAAAAGTGGTGGTCACTCACACACAGATCAGACAACTGCTTTTATTCTAAGACAGTACAATTCAGGGTGGGCACATATTAGGAAGTAGCACAAAAGACCCACAGAGGGCTCCCTTCTCCATGACCTCAACATACCTTTCCTCCTCCAGGGGGATTACAAGAAATCACCTAAGACCAGAAGATAGTTGAAGCCCCTTTCACTCTAGGATTCAAAAAAATTCTATCGTTTAACAAAAACCTGAAACAGTCTATTCTAAAAACCAAGACAAAATTTTAAAATTGGCAAGCACTCATCAAAGAAATTCACTTTTTGCACATTAATTTCATGTGAAGTGGTAAAAATCGGTCCTTCCTTCTGACCTTATTTGATGCACTTTGATGAATCTTTGTCCTGAGAGAAAGAAACCATGCTCTTTGGGTATTTCTAGGATGGATCTGAGGGGCCCAGATCATTCTGAATATCCTACACTCCAAAATGATGTACTATATTCTCTTGAGCCTCAAAATTCAGTGTAACCTTGAAGTTTATTCCAGACCCCACTGTGGCTATTGTTCTACACTCTAAAAGAGATTTGCCTGCTAGAAGCACTTAAAAACAGAAGGTATATCTTTCTGGCGCCAGTTCCTTTTCCCCTTTGTTTGATTTGATGTGGTTCCTGGCACCATAGAACATTTCATTTTTCTGGACCATTTCCAGGTCAGGTCTTGTTTCTGCACAAAACCTGAGAAGGTTCAATAGTCAGGGTTCGGGCCCATTCATTCTGCCAGATTTCTCCCACTTGGTCAACATTCTTTGCCTGGTTTCCTAGCTATAGCCTTTGCCAGGGCTTTTGCATTCATTTAACTTAAGAATATATACGGCAAATATTTGGTAGATATTTTATACGTCAGTAAATAAAAACATAATAAATTATGCCTTACATGAACAAATATGATGAAACATTTTGCTTTTTAATGCTTTTAACCTTTTTTCTTTAACCTTTCACTATCCCTGTGCCAAGATCATTCTGAGTACAGTCACAATAATAGGTCTTCTAAAAAGTACTTGAAGAACATCATTAACTTCCTACAGCCGTGTTATTGTTCAGAAAAAGTGAAATGATTTAATAAAAATATTTTTAAGCATGTCTCTGCTTTTGGATTTATCTTTATTCTGTTCTATTGAAATGTGTGCATATTATTAGAGGCCTGAAAAATCATACCTCTTCCTACATGTATGTTTCTATTTGTTCATGAAAAGAGATCAAAGTTTTCTTTTTCTTTACAGTTCCAACTCCATTTCCCCCTTCAATGGCAGGGTTCTCTGTGATCTGTGATTATTCAATAGATACTAGGAACAAATGAGATAATATGATGACTACAATACTTAAGCCACTCAACCTCAAACTTCCTCTTTTTCTTTCTTAACCATCTTACACATTTAACTTCTTACCCAAGTGTTTGAGAATTTTTAGTGTAATATTACTTTCTGAAACTTTTCTGTGTTTTCTGTTTATGGCTCCATATGTAGCTGGCAAGGGTGGGCTCCCTGGCATTAAGTCTTCATGGCTACAGTCACTCTTCCTTAGCATTCAGCCACTTTTAACCACATACCCGTGTCAGTCTCTGTGCCCTCCTCAGACCTCTAGAACTGAAATCCCCACCTTAACCCTCAGGGTTTTTCTTAGCCATCTTGAATCTATAGTAATGACTCACATTTGTTAAGCATTTATTTTTATATTCTCTTCTAAAAATTTTACATAGGTTATTTTTATTTAATCCTACAAACCCTTATACAGTAGGTATAAATATTACTACATTTCATCAATTTTCTGACTTTTTTCACATCTCTGAAATGGGAATGTACTTTAGACTATTGGTAGCATTTTTAAAAACTGTATTTGCACAGTAAATAAAGTGGTAATGAATATATCTTATAAGCCATAGAAGCTTAGTTTGATGAAATATGTAACACCATTCAATCAACAAGGTCACAGAGCTCAGAGAAGTTAGCCCAAGGTTAAGAAACCACATGGTCTAATTTCAGAGCCCATCACCTGATGACCACCCTGCAATAGGGTGTGGCAACACTTGTACTTTCTCCTCTCCATAATTTCCTTTTCATGATCATATTCAGGTGTATTATTTTAAAAAACTAATGATCATTTTCTTTTTGTGATTTGAAAGCTTACAAATTCATTGTAAGAATTTTGAAAACAGCAAATTTAAGGAAAAAAAATCACTTTGAATCCTATTAAGATACTACTATTGCCAACATGTGCCATATTTTCTTCCTTTTATCCCTTATGTATATGAAGACTGCAATGCTTCAGTCACTTAACCTCAAACTTTCTTCCTATTCTTCTTTACGTCTCTCAACCCCAAACATTTAACTTCTTACCCAATTATTTGACTATTTCACAGATAAGGACCCCATGTGATACTCCATATTTTTGAAGTGTCACCCACACTCTGACACATTTCTAGCACAATACTGTCACACACTGGGTATTGGCTTTGCATCCCTCTTCTTTTATTCGGCACTGTGTAGTGAGCATTTCCCACATGGCTGCATGTTCTGGGAGAACATGACTTTGAATACCCATCTGCACTGTGGAACTGTACTGTAATACTCAGATTTTTCCCAGGTTTTCAAGTACATGTGATGGACAGTCTTATTAATATCTTAGGACTCACTCTTAAGTTAGCAGGCTCAGCTCATCAGGAGAATTAACAATAAGTGCTCCCCAGACAGAACTATAATTCCGAAGTGTCCCCCAAATCCAGGGTTCAGATGGGAAGCATGTACCTGAAGGGAACGGCAGCTCCCTGGGGAACTGCTCCTTGGCATTGTTCATTCAGCCTGGTTGGGAGGGAATTTACCCTCACTAGCAAAGGCTCAGGCTGTCCCTGTGTTTGAGGTTGAGTCAGTTTAGCAATAGGGCCTGATCACCTCACTGAGGCAGAGGCTACAAACGGCCCTGCCTTCACAGTGTTGGGGTACAGAAGGCAGGATAACCAGAAATGGAGGCTGTGGGGATGGGAGACTAGGGAATCTGAGGCAAACATTTTTAGGGCTCTTGCTCTTAGTCTCATTTTCTTTTTGCCTCTTAGTACTGTTAGCAGGTAAGGAAAATCAACATGTAGCCAACCATAGCAGAACTCGGTCATGAGAAAGGTCATAGTGGACTGAAGAAAAGCGAGTTTAAGAAGCCCGTGGGTAGCCTGTACACATTCCTGATAGCCCAACTACTAATCTCCAGAAAGATATTTTGTACATAGTCCACCTTCTGAAAGTAGTCACCGTCAATTGTGGTTTTTATTTCCTGGGTACATTCATGTTTACTATTATGATGAAAATATGTCTTGTAAGTTTATGTCTCAAAGACAAAAGGGTATTTTCTCCATATAGCCACTGAAAAGTCTCCACAACACCTTTTAGTTTTCAACTTGACAAGAACTTTCTAAGTAACCATAACTACAACTTTCTTTTTGTGAAACAAGCACTCCATCATCTCAAATGTCCTTGCCAATACTTGCTACCCATCAACTGCTTGTGTGATACTAAGGTAGGTACTGGAGGGACTACCAGAGGTACCTAAGACCAGGCCTCCTGCTTTCCTGGAGGCTAGTCACTGGGGTCAAGTTTGAGGGTATAGTAGGGGACAAGAAGATGAAACAGAAGAGTGAATAAAACTATGTGGCAGCGAGAGTCAGATAGATAATAGATATTTGTATGACCAATACTTATTAAAGAATTCACATTTCAGAAACTTTAGTACAGAATCTGGCCTAATTCTTATTATTCAGTATGAAATAATGGATGTTTGTTCTGTGAGTAATCGTTGCCATTTTCCAGGGTGGCTCTCATGCATCACTAAAGCATAATCCCTGTGCACATAGCATTTACATTCTAATAAAAGATGAGGGATTTCTCCACAATCACCATAACCCACCAAGTCATTTGAGAAGGGTCAGCAGTGAGATTCAGTATCCAAGGCAAGAAAAAACTGATCAGTCTCAGGGGAGACTTCACTGTAATTGTTGATTAGGAATTCAGTCCTAAGATTGGGCGAAAGGAAAACACTGAGAGAAAAGACTCCAGAGGAGGAAATAGACTGAATTTGGGAAACTTTGCAGTCCTGGTTAACTGCTGAACCATATGGAATATTTCCTAATGCGTAAGCCAGACTAATTTTCTCCTTAACATTTCCATTTCAGCAAATATACAGCCTACTTGAGAATCCCTCTAAACTTTTTGTGGAAAGAGATGCGGTGTATACATATATAAGGCACACCATAGAACCAAACAGAATAAAACAACAAAAAAATTTTTTTAAATCATGACTACTAGCTTAAATAGGATTTTAGGGCATGGTCTTTCTTTCTTTTATTTTTATAAACAAATACGTCTCATAGTTCTGGAGTCTGGGAGGTGCAAGATTAAGGCACCAACAGATTTGGTGTCAGGCAAGGGCTTCCTCTCTCCTTCAAAGATGACACCTTGCCGATGCATCTACTACGGCAGAAGGGGCAGAGGGCAAGGCAGATCCCTTCAACATCTTGTATTATTTTTTCCTTAGTTTTTGGGCATTATAATTGTACATAAAGGTGGGATTCAGTGTTACACATTCATACATACACATGATAATTTAACCAATATCATCCCGAGTGTTCCCTTTTCTCTTCTCTCCTCCCGTCCCCTAGTCCCTTTCCTGTACTCTACTGATCTTCCTTCCATTTTCATGAGAAGCATGATCATTATTTCTCTCAAGTTGCAGAAGCTTTCTGAAACATTTAGTAGGCCTTGCCTGAAGAGAAAACAAAATTCTTTGGAACCAAGTAAAGTTTTAACTTTTTTAATAGCAAGTTTACCAAGAGTATATCCATTGGCCTCTTATGTTCCTGCTGCACTTAACAATACAATTGCCCCTTTCTTATTATTTGTGCAATTACATTTTCTTCACTCATTAGATGATGATGTTTTTACAGGACCAAGATGCTCACAGCTGTTTTTCCTTCTTTGGAGAGTGGAGCAATTAGCAACTGACCCTCAGGGATGATGTTGTCTGGCTCTGCCCAGGAGACGACTTGTTTGCTCACAACTCTTACTCCCTTTAAAAGAGTCTCCTGGTGAGAATTTTGGATTGTTTTTTTTAACTTGAAATCCTTGCTTACAAAGCGACTATGATGACAACATATCGTATAAAAGAAATTGGTTTGCTTTGTAAAGTTTGCTTAAGCACTAGAATAATTGATATTACAGTTTTGCTTTTTGTTATAGAGGAGGAAAACTTTTCATTTTCTTTCTACCCAGCTTAGGTTCATTGGCCACGGTCCTGCAAATTAGACTGACAAAGATCAGATCAACTCAAGAAAAACAGAATTTTATTTACATGTGCTTTGTACATGCATGTGGGAGTACTCTTTGAGGGGGATCCTCAAAGAGATGTTTAGAACTTGAGCTTACATAGTTTCTTAACGAAAGAACAATACATTTTTTTTTAAGAAGTGACAAGACAAAGGAAAAGGAACTTGAATTTCTAGGGCAGCCAATTGTGGGAAAGTCAATATAGTCATTTCTCTGGATGTGTGGGTTTTGCCTCAATGGATTCAGCCAACCTCAGATCAAAATTCCTCGGGGGGAAAAAATCACAAGTGTGCTAAGGTACAGACAGTTTTTTCCCTTGTCATTACTCTCTGAACAATACAGACAGTAAGTGTTTACATAGCATTTTCCTTATTAGCTATTAGAAGCAATCTAGAGGTGATCAAAGTTTATAGGAAGATGTGCATACATAGTGGGTAAATACTAAACCATTTTATAAAGGGACTGAATGTGCATGGAGTTTGGTATCCACTGAAGGTACTGGATCCTATCTTCCAAAGATACTGAGGGATAACTGTGTATGGGAGAAATAATGGAAGTTAAAGATCAGTCAGTAGAGTCTGCAGTTTCCTCTGGTGCCATTTCTGGATTGACAGGGTACTAGAGTCATCTTCAGGAATTGACTTCCATTTTTCCTGGCAGAAGTGGGAAGAATGACACTTCTACAATTTACATCCTGGTTTTAGACAAATAGGGGAAGGGCAAAGAGATTTTTTTGCTCTCTGCTTTTTCTCAATTGCCTTTCGCTCAAAATGATCCATATGTCAGAGTATCATATTTGGGGATGGCAGATTCTGTTTCCCTATTGTGATTTCCATTTTCCTATTAATCCATATGTCAGAGTATCATATTTGGGGGTGGCAGATTCTGTTTCCCTATTGTGATTTCCATTTTCCTATTATGATTTCCGTTTTCTTAACCTGATCACTAATTAATTGTCTCTTAATTCTGGGTGCATTGTCAAAATCCTGCACAGTTTTAGTGTGTGATAGAAGAGAAATTTTCAAGTTTTCTTTCTTGGTTGGTAATTGAGAAATTTCCTAAGAGAATTTGACTTTTTTTTATATAGCTTATCACTATTACTGCTAACTATAGTGATTTGGTCTTGTACAGATAGAGAGCTTTTTAATTGATAAGTTTGTTAATTACAGAAGCACAAACAATAGATCAATTGCATAAAAATACTGATTTCAAGCTTTGGGACTCTGAAGTATTATAGAGAGTTTTGGTAAAGGGAAAAAATAAAGATTTATCATTTTACCTAAATTATTATTCAAGCATAATGGAGCAACTGCTGTATACGTGGTAGCATGTAGTATAAGAAAAGTACACAGAAGACAATGCTCCTGCCATTAGGAAGTCTGTAAGTTCATGTTGATAATATAGTAGAAAAAAAAAACTAGAGGAAATAATTCTAAGCAGTTGAAATCAGAATGTTATGTATTGAGAACTTCATGTGATGTTGGATACTGACAGTGAATTAGAAGACTAAATAATTTTGAAAGTGATGAACACATAAAATAATTATAATGAAATAAAATTTTAATAAAATAATTTGAATAATAAAAGTGCTCAAGTAGAGGTATAAATTATATGCTATGGCAGAATTAATTATCTGATAATCTGCTATTAACACATCAGTAATAGAGAACAAGGCAGGACTGTGACTTGAGAAGGAAAGAGGGGCCTACAGGAATGCTAAGGATTGAGTTTTTGCATTTTCTGAATAAGAGTTCCACATAGGGAAACCAAAGAATAAGGTCTTCTACCTCCGTCTTTTAATGTGGCCACAGTTTAATTCTTTTCCTCAAATTCTAACAGTCTGCAAAATAACTCCTTTTTTTGTGGCTTAGTTGAGAATAGATATTTGAAAAGTTAGCTATCCTGGCAACAATTTCTATAATTAGGAGGTTCAAGCTCCATCATGACCAACAACTCAAGGCTGAGATGGGACCTCCTGACCTATTGAAGACAAGTCAAGGATTGGGGATATAGCCCAGTTGGTAGAGTGCTTGCCTTGCTAAGCCCAAGGCCCTGGGTTCAAATCCTCAGCACAGAAAAAAAAAAAAAAAGTCAAAGGTGCTCAGGCTCCAAGGTATTTTTGTTTTGTTCAATTTGGTTTTTTGCTAGATATGAACAAGATATAAATATGCAGTTTGGGTTTCAGCAATTTGATTCAGAGGTTGTATAAATTACTATATATAATATATAATATTTAATATATGTATACATGCATGTGCATATATTATATATATGTTTACTAATAAATTTAAAATTTATCTTGTTTCAATTACCAGGTTCACTTTTTTAATTTATTTTTTCCCTAGAGGCAACTTTTGTTTTGAATTTGTTCAAAATTTTTTTCAAATATTGTTATTCTATTCTAATATCAATACCTTTACATGTTCTTTTGCTATAGATATCTGGTATGCCTTTACTGCTTCATGTACTATCTAAAAATTTCACATTAATGTTATTGTACTGTCTCCATCATTCTGGAGGGATTCTCCTGCATAAAAATTTCTTTGTCTCCCTTATCCAAGATTTTACTTTCCTCCATTTCAGTTGCCTAGCGTTACCTGTGGTCAACAACTGTCAATGGAAAATTCCAGAAATAATTCATAAGTTTTAAACTGTAACCCATTCTGAGTAGTGTGAAGATGTCTTTCATTGTCCTGCTCCACCCTGCTTTGAATGTGAATTGTCCCTCTGACCAGTGTAGTGTATTCATGTTGTTTATGTCACCTGACCCTTAGTAACCTAGTAACTGTCTTGGTTATCAGATGGATTATCGTGGTATCATAGTGCTCCTATTCAAGTAACCTTTATTTTACTTAATAATGGCCCTCAAGTGCAAGAGTAGTGATGCTGGCTATTTTATTATATTATTATAATGGTTCTATTTTATTATTAATCATTGTCATTACTGTCTTCCTGTCATTAATGTCATTAATGTGCTTAATTTACTAGCTAAACCTCATTGTAGGTATATATACAAAGGAAAAGACAGCAGACACAGGGTTTGGTTTCAGAAATCTGTGGGGTATCTTGGAATGTGTTCCCTGATGATAAAAGGGGCTACTGTACCTAGAAGCAGAATTGTAAGAACATGTGTGTTCTCACCCATGTTGGGTTTTTCCTGCTGGCTCTGGAGTGACTGTTGTAGTATAAGCTCTGAATAGCATTTTGTGGAATTTCCTATTTTTTACATAATCCCCAGTGTTTGTGCCTTTTCTAATTTATTTAATCAGATATGTGTGAAATTGTGCCTGATGACATTAATTTTGGTCTTCTTGATTACTCGTGAGATTAAAGATATTTACATATTTTGATTATTCATTTTTACATGTAAAATTTGCTTTTTTGCATTTTTTGATTATTTTGTTATTGAGTTATTTTTTAATTTTGATTTATAGAAGCAGCTCATTTTTATTCCTTTATGTCTTTTCTTTTATTTATTTGAATTTGTTATGTCATTTTGTATGTAGCATTTTAAAATAAGCAATTTAGCTGGGAGTGGTGGCACCTGCCTGTAATCCCAGTGACTCAGGAGGCTAAGGCAGAGGATCTCAAATTCAAGGCCAACCTCCACAGTTTATCAAGACCCTGACTAAATATAAAATAAAAAGAGCAGAAGATGTAGCTGAGTAGTAAAAGGTCCCTGGGTTCAATCCCTAGTACTGAAAAATAAATACATAAATTAATTAATTAAAATAAAATTAGCAATTTATTTCCAGTTTAAAAAATATAGTCAAAAGTTATGATTTTTCTTCTAAGTATTGATTTAAGTTTCATTCCACAAGGTTTTTTAATGTAATATTCTTTTTTTTTTTTTTCAGTGCTGGAGATCAAACCTAGGACCTCATATGTGCTAACCACACACTTTACCTCGAAGTTAGAGCCCCACTAGTCCATAATAAAATATTCTTACTATATACTTCTTCTTAGTGTTTCATAATGTGGATTATAATTTTAAACTCATGTTAATCAGAAGTTTGTGTATTTTGTTTTCAAATGTATTTTAATCTTTTTATTAATGAATTAGAGAATAATTCCATTTTGCTGAGAGATTGTGGTTTCTGTAATGCTGAATTATAGAAATGTGTCAAAACATTTCTTTGAAGTTGAGCAATAGCCAGTTTTTGACAATGTTTTAATGTATGCTTGAAAAGATTATATTTTTGCTAATTAATGGATGCAAAAGTCTACATATTAAAGAAGTACTTGATTGTATTTTAAAAAATACTCTATGCTTTTCCTAACACATTTTTGTTGATTTATCTATTACTGGTTTTTAAAGGAGTGAATTGAAATATTCAGCTGTAATAGTGCATTTATCTCTTTCTCCTTGTAATTCTATTAGGACATCCTCCCCCCCAAATACATTTTTAGTCAAAGTAAAATAGTATTCATGAATATTAAGATCTTCTTGATTTCTTTATGCAGTGTTTCTTTATGTCATCTTTTTTGGTTGGGGGGAGTATCGGAGATTGAACTCAGGGCTATTTTTTTTTTTAATTTTTTTTTTTTTTTTTGCCAGGTAATTTTTAATTTTGTGAAACAATACATACTCATATTTTAATACAGTGAGACATGTGCTACATAAAAAACAAGACTGACCGACCTCCCTAACAAATAAAAATATTTATAAAACTCACATTCCTGAATGTCTGAAATCATATAATTTACACTATAATTCAAATTCTTAGAAATAAAACCTAAAGTAATAAAAAATAATAATGGCAAAAATTAATATATAAGTATCCTAATTATGAATGCTTTATAATACTAGATGTTGCAAATAATTGAAATAAGGTGCTGATTGGTGCTGATTAAATAAAGTATAACTTCAAGATGAAATTCTGAAAAACACTGAATAGTAGCCTTACATAACATTTAATGATGGAAATTATATAGTTTAATATAACTCCATGAAAGGAAAAGGTAACTTCAAGTCTCCCCAGATGAGTACACTGAAAAGAGCATACCAAACTACTGGTTTGAACCACAATCTAACTTTCCTCCTTTTTTTTTTTTTTAATTGTAAACAAATGTTGTTTCTCTGCCTGTACATGGCGTAAAGGCATATCATTTGTGTAATCATAAATTTACATAGGGTAATGTTGTTTGATTCCTTCTGCAGAGGGCTATTTAACCATTGAGCCACATCCCCAGCTCTTTTTAAACTTTTAAATTTTGAAACAGAGTCTCACTAAGTTGCTTTAGTGCCTTGCTAAACTACTGAGGCTGGCTTTGAACTTGAGATCCTCCTGTCTTAGCCTCCTTAGCTGCTGGGATTATAGGCATGCGCCACTGTACCTGGCTCTTTATGTCATTATTAAAATGTTTTGCTGTAAGTTCTATTTTGCTTCATATTCTTAAGCTAATTCTGGTTTTATCTTTACCCAGTGTTTCCTTATACTTTATTTTACTCGTTCTATGCTATTTTGCTGTGTGTATCAGATAGGTAGTACAGAGCAAGGTTTTAGATTTCTTCATTCAGTACTAGGGATTGGACCCAGGACCTCTTGAACATTAGGCAAGTGCTCTACCCCTGAGCTACATCCCCAGTCCTGGGTTTTAGAGTTTTAATCCATTCTGATTTTCTCTGACTTTTAATAGTGAGGTTAACATGTTTAAACTTATTGTGATTCATATTTGGATTTATTATTATCATCCTATTTTATATTTTTTAATATCTTTATTTTTCTTTTTTCCTTTTTATTCCCTGTGCTAGATTAATCAAGTTTATTTCTCTTTTTCTCTCTTTCTCTGGATTCTCCTGTTTTTTTTTTTGTTTTGTTTTGTTTCTCTCATTAATTTGGAACTTATGTCCTCTATTTCCTGTATTTTTATGTTAAACCTTACATTTTTAAACATGTTTACCTGAGCAAAGTCTAAAATTAATCGGTATCTTTACATCCTAAGCCAAATGTTTCAAGGACACTAGAATTCTTTAACTCAAATCTACCTCTAATGTCTACAACCGCTCACATTCAGATTGTCTAAACTGATAATTCTATCTTGTTTTAATCTATAACCATTTTTTAATCTTGACAAATTTTGAAAGAACAGCATCACGAACACCTGTGTATCCTTTGCTGAGATTCAGCAATTATTAACATTATGTGACTTTGGCTTTCCTGTCTCTCAGGTATGTGGCAGACATCACCATATCCTAAGCTGAAGCACCTCAGCAAACACTTCCCATAAATAACAACCTTCCATATGGCCTCAGTGACATCAGCACATCTGAGGCATGTGTATCAATACCAGAACATTATCCAATATCCAGTCACTGCCTAATTTATTCAGTGCCTCTGAAAATAGCTCTTAGAGCTTTCTTTTTTTGAATCCATCATCGTGTCAAGGATGGTACGCTATATTTCATTGTCGTACTTCTTAGTTTCCTTTCATCCAGGGCAGACTCAGCCTTTTATTTTCTTTCATAACCTTGACATTTTAAAAAGTTCAAGATAGTTGTCTCGTTGAACTGTAGATATGCTTTTTTTTTTTTTTTTTTTTTTTTTTTTTTGCGAGTTTCATCCTATTACTGTGGGCCTTTTTAAAATTTTCTTGTTAATTCCTCAGCTTTGGGGGATGTAGTATCTTGTGTATCATGAACTCAGATCTTATATTCTTAAACAGGGCAGGTCTAGATTTTCAATTTCTTGTGGCTATGTTTCAACACATGCTAGCAGGATGGCAGCTTCCTTCTAGTTATCCCAAGTATTTATAGTTCTCATTTCATTTGTGGCACAGTCTCTCCTGAAGCCCAGCCTGTGTGTGAAGCTCGGTTCTGGACTCTGCTCCCAGGGTCCTGAGGTCTAGTTTCTTTTCTCCACATAGTCCAAACCTCCAGCTGTTAATCAATAATTTCCCTTGAGTCTCTAGACATCAACTCTGACTCCACAGTCTCATTTTGAGTTGCTCTTCATGTCTGGAGTCTGAGAATGTCCTTTTTCTGGTTTCAATTGAAATATGTATTTATATTTTTTTATGGGACAAGAGGATTGCTACATATTACCTAATATTTCAATATTTATAAAGCATTTCAGGAGATTTCCTATATGGAATAGTCTTCTAAAAATCTGGAAACTCTGTGTCATTACTGTTTCTATGCCACTTCTTTACTTTGGGGTAGACTAAGGGAATTACCATTAAGATGGAAGAATCAGTTTCTACATATTTCATAATATGACTATTTGACTAATTGAATACCTTTAATTTTTTGTTGTTATTGTTTTGCTATTGGAGCATAACCCAAGGGTGCTTTGCTTCTGAGCTACATCCCCAGTCCTTTTTTTACTTTTTATTTTGAGATAGGTTCTTGCTAGGTTGCTGAGGATCTGGCTAAGTTGCTGAACTGGCCTCAAACAGATGGTCCTGCCTCAGCCTCCCAAGTCACTGGGATTACATGTGTGTGACTCTGTGCCTGGATAATTGAGTATCCTTTTGTAGTGAAAATAAAGCTACAGAAAAATAGGAAACTTAAAATTTGACAAGTGTTACTGCCAGGGAAGAATGTCAAAGACATGGTTTCTACCATTATGCCATAATAATTGAAATTCTACTATTAGGAATTACTTTTATCCATTTATTTCTTTTTCATTTCCAAGATTCTTAAAGAGAAGTTTGTCATAATCAATAAATAATGCCTAAAAAATCATTTCCTTTTTGGCATTATCTGATTATTTCCTAATAACAAATAGCTAGGGAAAAAACCCCACAAAATAGGTAATGAATTTTGATGGGAAGAATGTTAAGTGAGAGGGTCTGAGATCATGGCTTAGTGGTAGAGCACTTGCTTAGCATGTGTGAGGCACTGAGTTTGATTCTCAGCACCACATACAAATAAAAAAATAAAGGTTCATTGAGACAGTTCAGACTACAAAAATGTCTAATATGTAACACAGAATGCTAAAGTGATAATTAGACACACACAATATTTTGAAGCATAATTATTCTTGATGATAATTGCAGATTTGATTTTAAATTTATGAAATATTTTACTACAGTTAATGCTAAAATTTATGAATTTTAAAAATACTGTATTTCTTAAAATATCTTCTTTTTTTTGGGTACTGAAGATTGAATCCAGGGGTGCTCTACCACTGAGCTATATCCCCAACCCTTTTAAGTTTTTTTAAATTTTGAGGCAGGGTCTCATTAAGTTGCTGAGGTTGACCTCAAACTTGTGATCCTCCTGCCTCAGCCTCCTTAAGTCTCTGGAATTACATGTATGCACCACAGCACTTGGTGAATTATTTTTAAATTTTTGACAACATGAGAAAGACAAGATTGTAGGAAAGAAGAAATAATTGACCTTTTGGGGGAAAGAAATTTTATTTTTCTTTTAGTGCTTATTCTCCAAAGTGTCAATTGGGTTTAGAAAGCTACCACTTACTTACAAAAAGTATGAGCTATATAGCTTTTACAAATTTAGAAGTGGCATCCCTCAGAATTAACTGTAAATAGCTCACTAGGCCTGGAGGTTTTGCCTCTTTGCCAAACTTGCTAGGTGAGTCTGATGAAAATAGTGCACTAACAGATGCTCAATTATGATTTCCATGGGTTGCCAAAATATGTCCTTAAGGTATTGTTGACCATTCTGTATATAGATAAGTTTAAATTTCTACTTTTCCATGAAGAAGTATAGGTGGTGGTTCTATTATTTCATTTGTCAATTATAAAGTCATGGGGGTTGGAAGAAAGAGTTCCTTTTTGCTTCCAATACCTCTAGAGTTGTTCTTATTCCCAGACTGCCTGCTAATCTGAAAACAGAGTGTTAGGAGCCATATTGTGTCCCCCTAAATTCATACCTTGATATCCTTAATCCTCTGTGCCCTAGAGTGTAACCATAATTGGACATAAAGTCTTTAAAGAGGTAGTTCAGTTAAAGTGAGTAGACCTAATCCAATTGACTTGTGTCCTTATAAGAAGAGAAAATTCAGACACCAGACATGCTTGCGAACGGAGGGAAGACCATGTGGGCACACAGCAAAAGTCTGCAAGCCAAGGAGAGAGGCCTCAGGGGAAACCAAACCTGCTGAACCTTGTTCTTGGATTTGAAGCCTCCAATACCTTGAGGAAATGAATTTTGTTGTTTAAGCCACCCAGCCTGTGGCATTTTGTTATGGCAGCCCTAGTAGACTAACACCCAGGGAAATCACTCCTTCTCTTCCATGTCTGTGGGAATAAAGGGAAACCACTAGCAGAGTTCACCTTCTTTACTGGCCTCAGAGGCCTGGTCAGGACAAGAATGCCCACTGAACTCTTGTCTAAAAATTAACAAGAAAGAAACTTTGAATCACTGATTTTCTTGAAAATGCAAGAGGCGTCTGTTTATTTTTTATATGTGAGCCTTGCCCTATTTTTTCCTCTTGACTATGTAGGATGTATTAGGACTGTCTAAGAAAAGTTTTAAGTCTTAAAAATAAATTTGGAATGAATGAAGGGTAGGTAAGAAATAGGAGTTTGCATTTTATTTTTCATTCCATTTCATAATGCACATTTTCAGGAAAATGAATAATCAAAAGAAAAATACACTCTTTTGGTTTATGAATTTAGTCAGGCCACCAGCATAACATTTTCACTTGTCAAAACCCTTGTCTTGTGTCTGTTGTTGTTAGTAGACCAGCTGCAGGGTTATAGCTGGGGAAAGGATACGGCTGTGCCATTGTCCAACAACACAACAACAAAACAAAAGGACTGATTCTGGAAATAACTAACCTTTGAAAAGCTAAAAAGTAGAAACCCAATATAATATTGTACTTCTTCTTGTATCTCATATTTACTACAAATATTTTATGACATTGGAAGTATTTCATGTATTAAAAATACATTTCATGGTGTGGCTGTTCTTCACCTGACTCCTCCTATAGCAATTTCTTTTGTTCTCTGCTATCTTTTCCCTTTGATTACCAGCAACAATGTTAAAAATAAGCACATAAATTCATTAGAAATTATAGTGCTGTCACAGCTATCTGAAAGACAAAGGTGGGAGATTGTGTTTTCTCCTTTGCAGATTCCAAAAGAAATTTATAAAGTTAACTATTACAAAACAATTCTGGAAAAAAATGTAAAAGAGCTTCTAAATTTCCCCTTTGTTACCTTGACTTGTATTTAAACCCTTGACAACCCTCTTCTCACTTTTCAACATCAGATCTGCATTTTCAATTTATTCTGAGCAATATCCCACAGGCAAATCAAAGGCCTTGTGCTCCAAATCATAATAATCCTGCTCCTCCACCTGCTGCTCCCCATTTTCCCTTCTTCAGCCAGTGGTACCACCTCCCACACCCTGCCTGTGCTCTTGCAGTATCCAGGGTCATCTAGAGCTTTCCCACCTTACACCTCCTGTCCTCATGGTCCCACCTGTACTCCTTTCTCTCTCTAATCCCCTGGCTTTTGTCCAAGGGAAGCCACCATCACCTTCCACCCAAATTGTTTCTGTATATATTCTTGGCCCATCTTCTCCAGGGCACTCTCCATGGCCCACACCTTGACATTTCTAAAATACAAATACAGCTGGGGCACATGTTTGTAATCCCAGTGACTCAAAAGGCTGAGGCAGGAGAACAGAGAGTTGAAGACCAGCTTGGGCAACTTAGCCAGACCCTGTCTCAAAATAAAAAGTAAAAAGGGTCAGATGTAACTCAGCAGTAGAGAGCATCCCTGGTTTCAAACCCCAATACCACCATATATGTATGTATATATTCAATTCATCAGCTACCAGTTGCTCTTGGCTCTGCCTACTTCTAAAGCACTGTTTCTGGACGTCTTTCTGTTCCAAGAAATGCCTATGCTCCTTTTTGAGAAACTTAAAACGAGAGCTCTCTAATTGACACTCTCTCACACCAGTACCTCTATACACATTTCATGTTTCAACTTATCTGTGATTTTCTCTGAGAAACCGCTGCACCTGCTCTCCTCTGCAATTAGCAGCTATTCCCAGGTGTTGTCACAAAGATGTGTATTGACCCTGTCTTAGCACCCCTCAGACTGGATTGCAAATATCTATTAACCTGATCAGATCCTTCTTCAGTCTGAAGGTGCCAGAAGGCAGAGACAATCTCTGTGTTGTTCACTGTTTTAAAAGCCCAAAGCCTGACACATTATAGATGATTATAGTAATCAGAAAACAAAGGCCATGTTATTTCTGATAGATCTCTTCTTTTGTCTTTATTTTAAATAGGCTCATAATTTGGCTCAAATGTGCTTGAAAAATCCAGAAGTTCCCTTAGGTGGACCTTTACCTTATTCCTCATAGAATTCTCAAGGGCATTTTGCTAGCAGGGAGGGAAAGTTAAGTGGTACTGATCCCAAGCAGACCAAAACACTGACTCATTAGGTCAATCCTGTTACTTAATAATAAAGCAAATACATAAGCGGCATGATTCACTGCCCTTCTCAAGTGTAAAGCCTTTCCCTAAGTATCCAAGAGAAGTCTAGCTTTTACTCTAGATTACATAGAAAGTGGAGCATGCTTTATTTAACCTGAAAACAAAAATCGTAAATTGAAAAATGAATTGATGAGCCATGCCTGTAAATTCTTAGCCAATAAATGGATAGGAAATTGTTGACCTTGGTCAAGGATTTTACGTGGGGTGAGTCCAGGAATACGCCTCTCACTTTTCTGTTCAGGAACTGTTGGGACTACTCCAAATGAGTAGGAAGTTACTACCTGACAGCAGCAAGTCACATTAGAGGAGAGAGTTCCTTTAGTGTTTTGACATTTATACCTTGGTGCAGTATTCCAGGGCAGCCTGTGCATGCCAAGCAGCTGTTGTCTGGGCAGGGAGACCGTTAATGACAATCAGCAGCACAAAGAGTCCTTCTGCAGACCGCACCTAATTTTTTTTAATGCTGATTAAATATTTAAGAAGAACAAGGTTCTGTATTTAAAGACACTGTACACTGTAAACCATGCCAAACTAAATCAAAAGGTCTTTAAAATGTCAAGCATCTCTAAGACTTTAGTCTAATCATTCACCATTAGAATGATAAAAAATAAACTGATCTTCTCAACTGAAATCAATTCTTTTTCTTCAGAGCTCTAGTTCCCTAGGATTTAGTGAATGACATGTAGGGTCCCCCCAAATCAGATGCTATAAGCCACTAAAAGCTGCTACCAGGATCTACCATCTCGACAGGCCAAAGGGATATTTGGTGTCATCAGAGAAACCTGTAGGCCTTTTACTCTTACAAGAAGAAAGGAAGGACAAGTAGGCTTGTCTGAAAAAGGTTCTGCACTTTGGGAATCTTTACTCCTTTGTGGAATTACCTATTTTGTAGAGCCTACTCAGCCTTCTGGTCTGCGTCTTGGAACACAGGCCCTAGAGAGACCTAATTATAATTAATCCACAACACCAATCACAATTTATTCAGCCTTTCCATATTGTCTTGATTTGTCATATTTTAAAAGTGAGTATAAATGTTTTAATATTTTATTTCAAATGATCCATAGAAAAGCACATGCTTTTGAAACATGGCTCTTTTTTTAAAAAAATTATTTAATTAAAATTATCACCAGGGTATTGTCAGGACATTGGAGGTAGAGAAATTTGAGAGATGGTTTTTATTTTTGTTCCCCAACAAAAGGGACTTATTTTATTTATTTTTGTTGGTGCATTGTAATTATACGTAATAATGGGACTCATTATGTCATATCCACACATGCACATAATATGATTGATCAGTCTCACTTCCCAGTACCTCCCCTTTCCACCCATCCTATTCTCGATTCATTTGCTCTACTCTAATCACTCCCTTCCATAATTGTTACTGTTATTAATTAGTGATTATAATTATATATACAAGCAAGATTTATTATTAGTGTATTGGTATATGGACATTGCATAATTTGGTAGATTTCATTCCCCAGTACTTGCCCTCCCCTCCTCTCTTCCTCTCCATCCACTTCCTCTCCTCTATTGGTCAAAGAGATTTATTTCTAAGGTCACTGCAAAACTGAATTCAAGATTCCTTTGATCCTAACCTCGGCCAGGAGAAGAATGCTTGAGTTTAGACATCAGAATAACTAGAGATAGTCGTTTGTAGAAAAAAAATTTACATTTACTTGAAGTTAAATCCTTACTAGAATCTTGACAATTTTATAAAATAAATAGCCAGCAAATTTTATCTGTGGTTCACAAAATGCAGGGTTTGTGTGTATGACAGCCAAACTTCTTATCAGAAGTTCTTTCCTCAGGGAGACCAGTAAAGGATGGAGACCAGGGAAGGAGGGAGGAGGGGAGGAGAGGGAAGCTATGAAATTAACCTAATTATAGTTTATATTGTGTGCATATGTGAATATGTAACAACAAATTCCACCATTATGTAAGATTATAATGAACCAATAAAAAGTTTAGAAACAGAAGTTCTTCACTCATTTAGTTTCCCTTTTGCTAAAATGGCTTCTTTGGCAGTCCTACGATTTCCCCTGGTAAAAGCTTTTGTGCACACCTCTCTAACTTTAACACATTGTAGGGCATATTGTGTATTAAAGCAATGATTCTTTTTTTTTTTCTTTCTTTCTTTTTATTATGGTTCACTCCAATGATGGGAAGTAGAGGGAAAACAAAGGTTCTAATTCATCTACCTGATCCATTTCTTTTTCCCAATTGAAAAGTAATCCAGTAACAATAAAGAAGAAGAAGAAAAAAGAAAACACTTGGAGTTTGAACTTATAAACATATTATGCTATAAAATAATGTCCTATAAATAAAAAATTAAAACACTAATTTTATCATGTTTCTATTGATAGTATGTTGGTTCTTCATCTGTGCAGATTCAGTTAGTACACTTCACTAGTGAAGATTCATGCTGTCAGCCCTTTGGTAGAGGTTGGGGTGGTATGGGTTGTATACATCTTCTTTCCCATTAGTGACATGAATGATTCCTATTTAAACCTGAATATATACTTATCTTAATAATTAGCTATTTGGAAGATATAATCCAAAAATATCATAATGCTAAAATTTGTCAACCAAATATCCAAATAATTGTTAACTTACCAACCCTCAATAACTAACTGATTAAATTGAAAATAAGTCTAAATTAACAGATACCTACAAAGGTAAAAAGGACAACAATTGAAACACAAGTTTAACTCAAGACATTGACAAGGTCCTGAGAACAAGCATATTGGTTGCTTACTTTCATAGTAAAAGCTGCCCAGTATTGCCAAGCATTGCATTAGACTGAGTACGTATATGATATATTGTATAAAATATATTATATGATAAAATGTAATATATTGTATAAAATTGTTATCAATTTTAACAATGTGTTGAGTTTAGTTTATAAATATTAGATATTAATAATGCAAGATAGTTCATCTTCTTTTTAGCTGGTAAAAACTCTTCAATCTTCCTTAAAAGTGAAGGATGGAAAAATACATTATTGGTTATAAATGGAAGAAGTATCATGTACTTTTGGGACAACTAGAACACCTGTGAGTTTGACCATTCCTCAGGAAACCCAAGTGTCACATCCAAAGTGCAGCTGCAGCCTCTTGGTCCCTTAATGAAGGGATTTGAGCCTTTAGAACAATAGACATTCCTGACAGAGCACAGCTGGTCATCCTTCAAGTATTGGGAAGTTGCTGAGAGGTTCCATTTTTTTATGAACTTTGAACCAGAAAGTCTCTAAGGTTCCTCTTGACCTTGAGAGTCACTGTTCATGCCTGATGATATTATTGTAGATGTTTTTGCTCAGTTTTCCCTGTAGGTTTTGTGTCAATAGTTGTACTCTTGATGTTCCAGAAACAATACCACTAAATAATCAGTACTAACATGACTTATTAGCTTCTGGATTATGTCCCTGAACTGTTAATCTGTTGCTATTTTGGGTGACTTGTTTTTATAATAATTGTAAACTTGGATTGGATTTCAAAAGATAAAAATATAAGCAAATACTATTATTGATGCCTTTCCAAGTGACTATTCTTAGTCAATCCTCTATAAGAGTCAAGGAAAGACTTGATGAAGGTACCTTAAATTTTAGTTTTGTATGGGTACCAAAATCTGGTCAAACAGCTTGAAGCTCTGCTGCAGTATTGCCATCAAGGTATCCAGACAATCTTAAAGATCAGCTCGTGTCCTTGAACAACTACCAAAATGTCTTCTCCCATACTGAAAACCTTTAATAAAAACTTTTATTGTTTCTCTAGAGAAAAGTTTGTTTGGGTTCAAAGATTCAGCACCAGTACAACCTCATTTACCTTAACATAGATGGTGAAAAATAACCACCTTCATGAGGAGTTTTGTGACTTCCTGAATATTCTCTTTTCTGAGGTGACCTCACAGGAGGGGAAAGGGTGGAGTTGTAACATGGTGGCCCTGAATCGTAGAGAGGTCACAGGACTCCCATAAGCTTTGATTTCATTTTGTTCTGTGATGCAATGCCCAAATTATATAAGACCCAAAATTGGTCAAGCTATATCTTTGTTCTTGGGTCTGTGGAATTCCATGAGAAAAGTGCTCAGAAAGAATTCCATTAAGTGAAAGATTTGGGGAATTTTGGAAATAGTCAAACAAAACGTGTTTAATTTATAAGAACCCCTGTGAGGAGAGCTTTAAGAATGGGAGTTCTGAAATAAAAATTTTCCACGTTATTTCAGAGGTTCTACTTTCTCACTGAATGTTGCCTGTTGCTTCTATAAATAGTATTTCCTCCAGCTGGCACACTTCAACAGGATCCATTCAAATGGATTTCATGGGACATTGAGCAATTCCGGCACCTTTCTCAATCAAAACTAAAGGTTATATTATTTCCTCTATCATTTCTCTTTCCTTTCTAGTTGCTAGGAAAGAGGTTGTTGATATTATGTTAATGTTTCAAGGAAAAGCACAGCTGCTGATTTTTTTCTTAAGTGAAGCACATCTTTGAACCTTGGTCATGTCCTTGAAGATAGGTTCTTTTAGGTTAACAACCATTACCCAAAGAGTGAGGGGTGGGAATGAAAGTCTTTTTTGATCTTCCCTTAGTTTATTCTCATTTTTTTCTGCATATGCTTCCTGGTTAGAAATCTTGCTGTTGGGTGGAAGTACACACATAGCCAAAGGCAACATGGTTGACCTGTTGTGCTGGGTGGCATGAGGACTGGACATTTTGGAAATGCCCATTATTTCCATCAGCAGAAAAAATTGGTCTATTGGCAAAAAAAAAAGAAACTGATAATGACGCTTTTGTGTGTAGGCACAGTTGGAACAGAACGCCTTTCACCAATTTTAATAAAACCTCTGAAACATGATTGTAGAGAGGCACTGGGGGAAAGTAGTGTGACCTCTCTGGAACATGTAAAGACTTTCAAGGTGACTCTAGAGGTCAAATAGGGAATGGAGCTTTGGGAACCACTCTTTCCAATGAGAGCAGTCCTACAAGTTCTTGATGGCTTTTTAGAAGTGGCAGAGAACACAACAAGATGTGAGAATAGATGGTTATTGGTTAGCACAGGAATACATTGTTCTAGTACAGTTTACCAGCCTTTAGCCCATAGGGTGGAGAAAGTATAGTTCACTAGTAAAATAAACTTCAGGGTGGGGAATTGAATTGGTGAAATCAGTGAAGGGAGGAGAAGAATATGAAAGGACAAATGTCATGACCAAAAATGTGACATAATGGAGAATTCTGGACTGTCCCAAGGGCAAATGGATCAACCTGACACTCAACAATCTAAAGCGGAGGGATTCTTTCTGACCAAGGACTGGGCAGATGGCAGAGGAAAGAGTCATGACTGCAAACAGCCCCAGGCTCTGTCAACATCAGCTGTACCCACAGACTTGAAAAGACAGACTCTACCCATACAGAATGTGGGAAAGACACCTGTACAATGGGATTACTGTCACTATATTGCTGTCCATAAGTGCTCAGACAAGCAAAATCAACAAGACGTTGTGGGAAACATCTTTAGGGGAGAGCCAGGTTTGTCTGGATTGCCCTCGTGTAATGCTGACCTGATAGGCAGGGTTCTTATCTTTAGAGTGTACGATGATACTTGCTAGACTTGGGAAATTTCTTGAGGAGCCTTGAGGGGGCACTGTTTCCTTCTCCCCTTGGACATCTTGCACCAAGGCATGCACCACGGGAAGGGATCCAGCAGGCAGTACAGACACAGCCTAACCCTGAAGCTAGGTGTGACTTACTGTGCCTCAGGGGTGGCCACAGCCTCTGACTCTGCAGCAACAGCACCTCATACTTGAATACTATATTTGCTGTGCTTCAGAACTCCATATGCAGAGATCTGTACTCTGAAACCAAGCATGTGACCTTTGTCCTTGGAGCCTAGGATGGAATGTCCTTCTGTGGATGTTCCCAAAGGTCTCTGCTGATTTCTGCCAATAGTCTTCCACCCTCCTCTAGCATCTGTAGTCTCCCTCATACTCGTTTATCTTTTAAGCCCTTTTCACCATCTATTTTATTGACTTTCCTATTCAACCAGAAAGTAAGTTCCACAAGAACAGAGATTTTTGTGTATTTTATTTACTACTATATCCTATCAGTCATTTGCATCCCATAAATGTCAAGAGAGAAACAATGAATACTTAAGAAATGAACGAATAAGGTCTTAAGCAAAGTTATACTTTCTAGTCTTTCTCACCTTCCTGAGACCACAAGCAGTTTGGACTCTAATGGGAATGACACACTAGTTAGTGTGCTCAACAGGATGCAAAAGTCACTTTGCTCTGAGAAGAGGGGCAGTTTCTATTTCTGAAGCAAGGCCCTTCCATGTCTGGAATGTCACCCCTGGAGTCACAAGTTCATGGTGCTCAGGGGAAAACAATCAGGACAATTGATTAAAAAGTGGCCTAGGAAAATCTCAGAGTTCAATAGCTATTGATTTCTCTCTAGATTCTAATTTCTTTAAATCTTTCCTTCACTGTTCCTTGATTTAACTTTCAGAAACCAAAGTAGCCAGTTGAACGTGTGAGATATTTATAGTTCTCATCATAATTAAATTGAATGAAACAATTCATAATTGACTGGGTTTTGTGTTAGCTCTTCTGGTTCACAATTCCTAGGTACCACCTTGAATCTCAAGGTTTTGGGAGTAGCTACAGTTAAGCTGCCATGGAGGAAATAAATTACCCACCAAACATCAGTGGGCCTAAGGACCACCTGATATGGGACATAATCTCCCAAGGACACTTTTTCTTTATCACTGTGTTACAAATGCCAAGGACATCTGAGCTGGGTTTTAAGACTTCCTGCAAGGAGCCTGGGAAAGCTTAGTTTCAACATCGATGAAATGGAAATCATTTTAGAAAGCCCATGAAGGCCTGGTTTCTTAATCTCAGATTGGGATCCATATCAAAGATCATTAGAGTGCTTAGAAGGAATTCACAGCATTCATAGAAAGATGAGTTCTCTAATCTCTTGCAAATTTGGATTAAGGCAGTGGGCTGAGATGACTTTTTTGAATTCCTGAAAAAGAAGCAGTCCCTTAGGTGTTTTTCCACCAAAACCAGGATACCCCGTAGAGGTCATAGCATCCTCTACTGTTGGCAACATAGACTCAGTCAGTGGCAGCCTGGTGCAAGCTCATACAGGATTGTAAAACCACTTGTTAAAATTTCAGGTAAGTTGGAAGCTGAATGATCTGCATTGGTAGCTTCAAAATGAGTGTGGTGGGAGGGGGTATTCAAGCCACTAAATGGGTAAATGCTGTAAATCAGGGTTCCCTTTCCCTCATGAGCTGGTTTTTAAACATTTACCAGGACATCACTGGGCCCTTAGACATCACTCAGCATTACTAAGAGCTCTTCGACTACTTAAGCTTCCAAGTGTATATGTGTGCACGCACACAAACTTACATACTCAGTGTGTGTATATTATAGGGATGGGAGGCAAAATGGGATGTTTGGAAAAGGGTTAGTCAGATGGGGATGGGAAGATGGGAAGTGAGGACTAAAAGTTGAGATATTTTTACCTTAAAAATATATTTAAACTGAAAGAATTCTTGGTATAAAATTTACTAGTTTAGGAGTCTATCATTTAAAATAATAAGTTATAAACATGTCTATAAATTATCAAAAAGGGAATAGATGATACATTTATTTAGAAAGTGATGCTTATGGAGATCACATTCTTGTAAAACAAATAAAAAAATCCCAACCTAAAAGAAAAAAACAAGTATGTGTTTTCCATTATGGATTAGAAATTTCATGCTGTTGCCATAAAGAATGAAAAAAACAGAAAATAGGAGAAAGACATTTTTAAATTCATATACCTTTATGTTATTGCCCCTTTTACATTTTGGTGTTGCTGAGCAAAGACAGGGCAAAAGGGTTTTAAAGAATGACTTATTTTGAAATGTAGCATGAATGAAATGTTGTAGGTGTACATGAAAAGTTTTGAGAGAAATTGTCTTCAGTCCTACGCATGAAATTCACAGCATTATTGGCTCCAATTAAGAACATTTTAAAATAACACACTTCGGTAAGAATAGAAGAGGAAGTGCTAAGTTTAAAATATTAGAGGGATGCATGTGTCTTAAAATACTGCACTTTGTGAAAACAAAGAAGGATAAAGTTTCCCCAGAACATGGATACTGAGGTGGTCTTCCCATACACAAGACCTCATAGACAATGGACTATTCATTAGGAGAGAAACAGCCTAAATGTCTTTCTGCCTGTTCCAAGTATGACAGCAATGGCACTCCAACCTTCAAACAGCCATTGAATCTCCCTGTGAATTATTTTGTAGGGATTGTGATGGGGAAACAAGGAAAGCACAAACTTCTTTGTGAACCATCTTGGAAGCCATGATGCACAGATACAACAATGTTCAGCAGTCCCCCTTGTCCACAAGGGATGTTCCAAGACCCCCAGGGGAAGACTGAAATGACAAATAGTACCAAAGCCTATGCATTCCTTGTTTTCTCCAATACATAAATACTATGATAAGATTTAATTGATAAATTGAACATAGTAAGAAATTAATAATAACTAGTAATAAAATAGGAAATGATTTAAAGACTATATAGTAAGTTAAGTGAATAATCTCTCTTTCCCTCTCTCTTAAAATACTCTCTTGTACTGTCCTCGTCCTTCTTGTGAAGATGTAAGATGATACAAGTCCTGTGTGATGTGGTGAGGTGAGCTCAGTGACATCGCTGTGTGACATAGCCTCTGCCTAACACATAAGGGTACTTGAACACAAGCTCTGAGACACTGTGACAGTCCATCCGATAACTAGGATGGCTACTAGAGCCACCAACAGGCAGGGGGCATATATAGTGTGAACATGCTGGATGAAGGATGATTCACACTTCAGGTAGGATGGAGTGAGATGGTGTGAGAGTTTAACACACACTGCTCAGAGCAGCATGCAATTTAAGATGTATGAGTTGTTATTTTTGTAATTTTCCATTTAATTTTCAGACCATAGTTGATCTCAGGGAACTAAAACCTTAGAAGGGGAAATCACAAATAATAGTATGCATTTTTTAAAAGACACCATTAGAAGGTCTTGTCCCCAGGCTAACTTTCATTGTGGTATTAAATGTTGGCTAAGATGTATGTTTCTGTTATTTAAATTTGTATTATTGAAGTGACCACTCAGATTCAATAAAAGAGAACATTTATTGTCATATCACTGACTCCACTGTGTCAGATAAAGGCAATCTCCCTACAACCTCAAATATTCCTATGGAAATAGCACATGGACTGTTTACCCTAATTGAGAACCACCTGTATTTGTGTGTCAAGCAGCCTATAAAGATAATAAGAGTACAGGGCTAGGAACCTAAAGCAGGATCTGTTGACATAATTAGGTGGTGACTATTCATTCCCCAGAGTTCTTCCAAGGATAGAAGGAAACAGCTTCTCTTGCTCTACAAACAGAGTCATCATTAGTTTGCTTCCTAGCACTCCTACTTCATGCTGTCCCACCTTTCAAGGGTTACTTAGCTTAAGGACAACAGAGGATCTTTACTAGGGACCAAGGACTAAGACTGATACAAGAAGACAAGTTTGAAACACTTTAGAAACAAATAATGAACTAGGGTTCATTTCAACTGCTAATAAACTCATTGGAAAATCAGCCCTGCTGTGAATTCACAATAAAGTGCATTAGGGTACTGTCGCCACTCAAGAAAGCAAGAAGATGTCATGACGTCAGAGTCCCAGGATTGTCAATTCAAGCTGGTTTCAGAGGAAACTTCAATATCATGTGTGCTGGGCTTTTGTTTTGCAGTTCTTTCCTCTAGCTAACATTCAGGCTCTGTGCAGGCTGCTTTATCTGCAGGGGTCACTTACCCCCACGACACCCAGACAATTCCTTCCTATGATTAAATATTGAGTTCAGGTAACACTGAATCTATGAAGGTTTCTCTGAGCAGCCTCCACCTCCAACCTGGGCGAGTGATGCTTCCTTCACGTTTCCATGGTAATGACTGCTACCCTGAACCACTTGGCAGAAAGTGCTAGAGCACTTCTGTATGGTTCATCTCTCCCTTGTAACAGTGGCTCCAAACTGCTGTTGCATATTGAAATGATCTCACAAAGTTTAGAAGTCCTGGTATTCTATTTTTCACTCCAGATCAATGAAATGAAGATAGCTGGAGGTAGAAACTCAGAATTCAGTATTTCTTAAAGATTTTCAGTTGATCTCAGTGTAGCCAAGGTGAAGAACCATTGCATTAGATGGCAAAGTATCAGAGTGAGAGGCTGGGTCTTCAATGCACAAGGCTTATGTCACAATTTTGCTAAGTTAATGAATAAATACAATTCAAATTAGAGTATTTTAGACTCTTATGAAGTAACTTTAAGAAGTAGCGATTTATTTCAGATAGTAAGCAGTTTAGCACTAAAAAATATGGGCTGGAATTGTGGCTCAGTGGTAGAGCACTTGCCTGGCATTGTGTGAGGAACTGGGTTCAATTCTCAGTACCACGTATAAATACATAAATAAAAATAAAGGTCCATTGACAACTAAAAATATATATTTTAAAAAATCATTAAGTCCATTGATTTTGTAGCAACAACTTGGGAGAAATCCATTGTGCATTTTTTCATATACCATATTCTGAAGACTCTTCTTGATAGTATTTTGTACTATTTTTATGGTTATTTTCTAAGATAGGATGATGAACTTTGAAGAATTTTAGATTTGGAAGAATACTTCTACTTAGGAGATTTATCCACAGAAGGACCAGATGCAATGTTTCTCAAAGTGTGGTGCACAGACCAGCTGCATCCAAATAAAAATACATGCTTCCAACCCCATCCAAGATTTGCATTTAGACTCTTTGGGGGAAAAATTCAGGAATCTATTTGTATTCTTCTCTTCTATACCGAAATAAAATTCTCACACTTTAAGAGTAAGTGTACAATCCAGCAATTTTTAGTATACTCACAAAGTTGTGTAATTATCACTGTTATGTAATTCCAGAACATCTTTACCAATTCAAAAAGAAGCCGATACTCATTAGCAGTCACTGTCCATCTATTCCACCCCTGCAGCCCAATGGCAACAAGTGATCTACTTTCTACCTGTATGGATTTACCTATAATCCAGACATTTATGTAAATGGAATCATATAATATGCGGAGTTTTGTTTTCAGCTTCTTTTCCTTAACAAATGGGTTCTAATGTTCATCCGTGTCACAGCAGGAACCAAATTTTTTTTTTTTTAAGAGACTATTTCACTATGTTGCCCAGGCTGATCTCAAACTCCTGGTTTCATTCAGTCTCAGTATCTCAAGTAGTTGAAACTATAGGTGTGATCACCGCAACTAACTTAAGAGCCAGGATTCCTTTTTATGGCTGAATAATATTTTATAATTGGATATCCTACATTTTGTTTATCCATTCTCAGTTGATGTATGTTTGAGTTGTTACTGGGTTTTGGCTATTGTAAATGATGCTACTGTGAACATGTTTGTAAAAGTTTCTGGGTAGCTATGTATCAATTTTCTGGGGGATATATCCAGATGTGAAATTGCTAGGTCACATTTTAACTCATCTACATGTATTTTAAACAATTTTTCAAGTGATTCTAAGGCTCACTAAAGTTGAGCACCACTTTCTTGGGATGTCACTATGTCCTCTCAGGCACTGCACTGGCAAACCAACAACTGCTGACAGGTGTGATATTGTACTTGGTAATGAGTGAAAAAGAAAGGTTACCTAGCACCCAATCAATTCTGATTCATAACAAAAAAAGGTAACTACCGAGTTAACATTGTGCAATAATGTTGCATTATCACCTTTGTTTGACAAAGTTAAATCTAGATATATTACAGGAAAAGGTTTGGAAAAAAAACCAAATATCTTAGAACAAGCAGATCGTTAAGAGCTCTGATATTTTCCCAGGCTACAGTTGAACTTGCTTTGATTCCCTTTTGCCTGAGAACCAGTATCTTACTGGGTTAGGTTAGCCCTGGGGACCAGAATATGGATTTAATAGCTGCAACAATCATCCTTTTTGCCCACCAAGCATCTTTGAACACTTTCCCTAAGCTTAGGCATTTCCCCCACCTCATGAGATTGCACCATCTCAAAGTAGAAGACTCATTTCACTTGCCGCCCCCCTCGCATCCTCAGTGTAGGCATCTTGAGCCTGCACTGAACCTCCCACCAGTCAGAAGCACTCACGCCAAAATTCAGATCAAAATAGTTGCTCACACTAGAAACATCCTGTTTGGAAGCAGAGGATCAAGTGATGGTTCCAAGGCCCTGAACAGAGGTATCAGCTGGTACAGTGGAAAGCTCCATGGTGCTGTGATTTGACCTTCGTTCCCAGCTTTGATGTCCAGGTCTGGTCCTTGGCCCTCCTGGAGCATTTGGGTGTTACCCATGACCTTCAACCAATGCCTACTCTGCTCAAGTTGTGAGAATATTTTTCTGTTAAACACAAACATAACTGATACTACAAAAACTCTACCTTCAAAGTCCATGTTTGCTGATCTTTAGGTATAAGCTTGTCCCAAATTTGCAAATTAGCTTAAGGACCCAGGAAAATCTCTACCTGCCTCTTTTACAGAAAAATTCCCCTTTTAAGGGTTCAATGTGGCAAATTCTGTCACTTCAAGTCTAAAACGTTTCACTAACGTAACTTGAACCCTTTGTGATATTAACACTGATAATAAAAATATTTATCCACACAACTGCGTGCTGATTTCTAAGGTACTGTCTCCAGAACACTAACCTGAATTACCATTTCTTTGCCATGTCCATCAGGCTGTAAGCTTAGATGGTCCTATTTCTTAGCTGCCCTGTTCTCTGTACTGATTTTCTCAAACACATATACATATACTACAGCAACTTTAAAACACATTATCTTATAGTTTCATCTCAACATCAATGATGGATGGAAAATTTTAGAGACAAAGTATGGATCTGTGATGTTTGTACTTTGTATATATACATGATATATAGTTAATAACATCTGATCAAGAATGTATTCAGTTATTGATTTTTGACAAATTCTTTCTTATACTTTCCTACTTAAAGAAACTCCTTAAGAATATCATACTAAGTGAAATAAACAAGTCCCCCAAAACCAAAACCCAAATGTTTTCTCTGATATGTGGATGCTAATTCTAGATGGGATCTAGGGAAGAATAGAGGTTCTCTGGACTAGGCAGAGGGGAGTAAAGGGAGGGGAGGGAGTATGGGGGTAGGAAGGACAGTAGAATTAATTGTACATTATTACCCTATGTGCATATATGACTACATGGCGGGTATGTTTCTACATCATGTGCAACCTGAAGAATGAGAAGTTGTACTCCATTTATGTATGATGTGTCAGAATGCATTCTACTGTCATGTATAACTAATTAGAACAATCAAAAAAAGTTTTAAAAACAGAAACTCCTTAGACTCCAATGGGCAATCTGAAAGTTCCTAAGAGGAGATTATTCTGTGATACAGAAAGCAAATTCCATGCAAGAACGTGTGAATTAATAGATGTCATGTTAAGTCTGATTATCTCCCATGCCAACCTATCCCCTCATCAACAGGCCACAGCACAGACCCTGCCTCAAGACACAAGGTTTTGAATCTCTTCCATCACTTGTTCCTAAATGAAATCTAGCAGGAAAAAGGAAGGATTTCCCTTGATGTGCACCCATTTTACCTTTATCTACCTCACATTTGGTTAACTCTGATATGTGCAAGTCCACAGAAAATGGCATAAATATCAAGTGATTCTAAAGCATCCTAAAGTTGGTGCATAAAATTGCTTCTCAGGTACACAGAGTGTGTATGTACCATTTGACCTGAGAATATGTAATGGACCTCTGGGTTCATACTGAGAAATGAAACCTGGAGTCTTACTACTGAACATTTTAAGGGATACACATGGTTATTGCTAAAAGAGAGAATTTCTGTTGTCATAATATTTATTTATGATGGGTGCAGAGAATTACATTTTGAGGCTAGAAATTTCCCCCAAATATATAGTCTTAACAATAAAAATAAAACAAAAACCCATCCATGAACACTTGAAAAAAACAAATTGCTATTCTTAAAGATTCTGAAAACAACTATTTACCCTCAACAATGTTTAAACAAGCACAGGTGCATAACTCATGCACGGGAGAGTAGTGGGAGCCAAGTAGCATCATAGTTTTATTGGCATGAATCCCCAAAGGTGTCCAATATGAGACCGATCAGCAAGGAATAATTTTGGGGGAACAAATTCTGAAGTCTAACTTCCTATACTAAAGGTCATGACTGAAAGGCAAAGCAAACTCCCCAGGCAACACAGTTCTGGAGACGTCATAGAACAATCCTCCAAAACTTCACTGAGTCTCTTTCCAACTGAACTTGGAGCTACTCCAGTGCACTCAAGACTACGAATCATGATCATGGAAATGCTGGTTGTTCAAGCTAAAATCCACCTTGCTCCTAGGTTTCCATCCACTAAAACTTTTATCCACAACAATGGCTGTAATGGAACACTGCATCCCTTCAAGGGTTACTGTGGTAGCACTCCTTAATTACATCGGTTACCTCCTGAGCCCTATCTCTGGGGATGGGTGTGTTCCATGTGTGTTGAGGGGGAAACACTCCCATGAGAACCAACTGGACACAACTTGTTTTTAATGCTTCATGTAAACATCTAGCTGTGTGCTCGTTAGTAATTCCACAAAGCAGAAAAATGCCTCCTATTCTCATTTCTGCCCATTGCCTCCTCCAAACTTCCACTGTGACTGTTCGCATTGTTCCCGCGCCCACTCCCACCCCGGGTGCTCTGCCGGCAGCAGCCTCCCTGTTTGATCCTGCAAGCCTCCTCCTGCTCCTCCTCTTAATCCTTCCTCTTAACCGGTTCTTCCATGAGGACAGACAATAACAATTTCCAACCAAAGCTCCCCGCACCCATTAAGCCCGAAGGGTAAGAGACTGGCTTGTTAGGATCAGCAAAAATTGTTGAAGAATGAACAGTTAATAGCCATTTCTTTTGGTTTTACATTCCTTTGCCTCTTCCTGGAATTTTGGGACTGACTTATACCCCTTCCAGGAGAAGCTCAAGTCCTCCTTAGCTCTTAAAACGCTTTTGCCGTAGTTTTAAATTAAAAACCATTAAAAGGTGTGGAGTTATTTTAGTTTTATTTTATTTTTAAGATGACTCATACATGAACCATTTGTTGACTCTCTGACCTGGTTATCCTCTTTTGAGAAACCACACTCGTTTAAACAAGCCTGTCTAAATCATTTATTTATACGGTTGCTGATTTTTGTTACAGATTCCAAAGCTATGGTAAGCTCTTTTCATTTATAAAGGCTCAAGAGAACTCTCTCAGACTCCTTTTGCCTCCCTACAGTCTCCTGATGGGTTTATTTCAGCCCATAACAAATGGCACCTAAAAGGAAAAAGACTGGGCAAAGATAGGATTATTTATATTCAAAACACTAAAAATGATAAACATCTGCACATAAGCAGTTACTCAAATTAACATTTAAAATTAGAAGCAACTTCCCTTTTTTTATTTGGCAAGAAAGATTGACATCCTCAATGATTTCTAGGAAATAAGTATTAAAATGTACTTGTTTAAAAAGTAAATTTTCAACAATTCTGTTTTCTCATTCATTTTGATTAAAAGTGCTTCCAATCTAAAGGAATTCCTGACAAAGAATTTGAGAGTTGGAAGAATAAAACAGAAAAAGAACTGAAGAATAAGACAGGAGTAATTTAAGTCCCACATTGGGCACTAGAATTAGGAAGGTGAAGAGTAAAATCAAAAGGTCTCATGACCCTTTTGTGCCATTGCTCTCTGCCACCCTGCGCTGGCTTCCACACTAAAGAGACACAGATGTCTCCAGAAATGGGCCTCCAGAGATGCATGTCAAAGGAACGTTGGCAAAGTCAGCCACTCTCATTTAGCATTAGGCACAGGGGATATATGTCATAAAAGTTCCCGGTTGGGACGTTTGTTTATGGGGTGAAGCAAGAACTGGAGAGGAACAGGTAGGACGACATTCTCAGGGGCCTGAGAAGGTAAAGGTTAGGAAACAAAGCTAAAAGGACAGGCATGTGGTCAGAAGCACCTTTAAGTATCAAAGACGATCTTTCCAGTTGCAAAACTCCTCAGCAGTAATTTTCCATTCCCCAGAGCACTGGCATCTGCCTATGCAGTTACCATGATCTTACTCAAGGCAAAGTGAGCTTACTGAGGCAGACAAAGAATGGCCTTCCACTGATTCCCTCATGTGCCCAAAGCATGAGCTAGCAATTCCTTGGTCTCAACAAGGTCGTGAATTTATTCTGGAGATAGAGAAGTAATTAAGAGTTAAACTCCATACAAAAGAATCTGGTACTGAAAAATAATATACTTTTAAACTGCTAGATAAATGCCAAAGCTTATTTTGCAAACTATGATTAGGGCAAGGCATAATAGTAGTGGTAGCAGTAATATTAATATTTATCAATATCAATGATTAATCAATATTGGCTGTGTCTTACTACTTTAAGCCCTTATCTGCATCATCTCATTTAATCCTCACAATAACCCTACTGAAGTAGGCTCTGTGATTATTCCATTCCACAGATATTTATAATAATGAGCACTCAGAGCTTTCTCTCACAAAGAATTTTGTGAAAGCTTACCACTGAATAAACTATGTTTACTGGATTTTGGTGTTTTATTTTATTTTATTCTTTACTGTTTATTTGTATAAGATTTATACATGTGTCAGTGGTACTGATCTAAGAATTTCATAAATATTAACTCATTTGATCATCACAACTCTGTGAATAAGAAACATTTAGTATCCTCACTTTGCAGTTGTGGAAGGAAATTAAGCCTCCAAGAGATGAAGAAATCTACTCCAAGACACACAGCTAGTACCTGGTAGAGCTGGGCTTAAACCCCAGCAGTCTGTTTTGAAGGTTCTGAGGGGAAAATGTTTTATACTGCAGTAGTTGCTCAAGAATTTAGAAAATACTTAGTTAACTCATCCAAAGTATTGGGGTCAGAAAAGGAGTGTAGGGAACATGGTCAGGGTTAGGAGAGGCTGGGGAGGGGAGGGACAGCCATTAATTGTGTCTCTTTCTTTGCTTTTCCTCAGATCTTGTGAATGACTTTACCAGATTATCATGATTAACCTTTCCTCTTATGGATACTAGGGAACCTAGTAATGATGACAGACAGATAACTGAAAATCAGCAAATCATCTAATATCTATCCAATATGTGAATGAATAGTCAAAGTGAATTTCAGTACTAGCATCTAAAGTTGACAGATCAGATTTCATTTTCCTTAAAAATATCTATATTTCTTCATATTCAGCAACAAAATAAACTACAAAACAGCTGGGTGCAGTGGTGCATGCCTGTAATCCCAGTGACTCAGGAAGTCGAGGAAGTAGGATTGCAAGTTCAACACCAACCTCAGCAACTTAGCGAGGCCTTTAGGATTTAATAAGACCCTATCTCAAAATAAAACATTAAAAAAAGGATTAGGGATGTGGTTCAGTGGCGAAGTGACTCTGGATTCAATCCCCAGCACCACAAACCAACCAACAAACAAAACCCCCACAAAACAAATTTCTACTCAACTATCTAGGTATTCCTTTCTATTTAAGTTTACCTTCTAAGTATATGATTTTTGAGAAATCCCTTAAGTTTCAAACCAGCCCAATCTGAAAACATCTTCTGCATGAGGAATTCCAGCTACTCTAAGACTGATGCCACCTCCAACGCCTGTGCAAGAGAGGAAGTTAACCTTTGCTGGTGGAGTTTGAGCATCTGGAAATCCTTTGGTTGGGAGCCTGGTCTTGCTAGTAAAAGAACCTGATAATGCCCTAAGTAGGAAAAGGATGAGAGCTGTGCTTTGAGGAGGAAAAGGAAGTAGAAAAACCTAGGGGGAGGAAGTCCATTAATTCATAGTAGAGAGGATTAAATTTGGGACGTTCTTGAGAGACTGGGGACCATGTGCCACCAGGTCCTCTGAGTAATAAGACTATATCAGAAGGTGTATAGGAAGATTGAACACAGTGCTTGGCTATGTATAGACCAGGAGCATCTACAGGTCCTCTGCTAAACCTTGGCTCTGAACAAAAGAGACCACAAGTCTTTGAATGGGCCCATGAGCACGGCCATGGAGCAGAGGTCATGTTAGCAGACTCAATGACTAGAAGCTAGTAGCCCTCAACTTTTGCATAATAAAATGTCTGAGGATGAGAGAGGACCATCCTTCCTACCATATTAACCAAGACTAAATTTTCTGCTAAGTGTAACATTGGGTCAGACTTGATTTTGTCTTAAAAAATAAGGAATGAGACATTTCATCCCTTGAATAGTATGAAGCAAGATAGAGAGGTATATTGCATTCTCTTTCCCAGGTTTTGAATATCTGGTTTTTATTGAATGAATTTAAATCTTAAGTTTTACTTAACAACAAACTAATTTTTAATATACTTCACTCTGGAGTCAAACTATGAAGACCTATAGATTCAACATCTGATAAATGACATGGACACTGGTGTAGCAGAATCTTGAGAGCTACTCAGAAAAATCCATGTTCTCTTCTTCTCTGTGCACAGCTAGACCCTTTCTAAGGACTCCTTGCAATGAACATGGCCTCATGACTGAGTTCTGACCACTGAAGTGTGAGCAGAGGTGAGGCACACCATTTCCCGGATGGCCCATTAGAAACTTCTAAGTACACACCTCGTGATCTCTTCCCTTCTGGACTACCAGAATAGAGATGATCCCAAAGTGGCCTTGTTTCCTAAATCTTGAAGATGTCAAGTTTCCTTCAGTCTTGATATCTGAATGATACTGATTAACAGTGTCTGTTTACAGACAAGAACACTCACAATAAACTATTTCTTGAAGGAACAGGAGATAAAAACTTCTATTGTGTTCAGCGGCTAAAATTCTGGGATCTCTTTGTTGTAACAGCTAGCATTATCCTAACAACAAAGTCAAAGTGGCTGAAGCAACCACCACAAAACAAATCAAACCCACTCTTACCTATAATCACCAGGTATGTATTCCTTTCCTTTCTAAAGAACAACTTTCAAATTGTAGAACTTCTAGTTAGGTTTCATTTGTTCCACAAAACATTCTATTTTATTTAATAAGTTGCCAACATTTATAAAGGAAAAAAATCTTTACACAGAGATCTGGATTTTCATCTTCTGAAAAACTGGACAATCTGGCCTCCTGGAACTTTATTCTCCTCTCTCTGTGAGTCAGGAACTGTCCAGACTAACATGACTTATTCTGGCCTTCTTCCCTCTTCAACATTATTTGCTTGGCTCTTGACTGCAGTTAAACTTGCCTGCTGGATTATCATCAATAGCTGGGGATTAAAAAAATATGCAATACCAGCTAGACTATAATTGCAATGAGTAAAGATTTTTTTTAACTATTTAATTGTTATGCCCTGGACTTCTTTTGTTGGAAACTAAAGAAACAGTCATCTATACTCTATTACTACATTTGAGATTGTTGATGGTCCTCCACCCCAGTTTGTCTCTCAATATTCCCTATATGAGGTACAAGATAAAATCTCATTTCACAATTAACTCACTAGAAAGATAGCATCATCTTCTCCCTAATACAATAAGATTTGTTCATCATATCATTTTCCCCATTGACTTTGGCAATTAGGAAGATCCAAGCTCTATTTCTGTTTCAACTATATCATGTGGGAAGTTATGATTCACACATGCATATTTTATTCTTCCCTGATATTGCTATTTTATTTCAATATATATGTTCTCAATTAGTGTTATTTATGTACTTATAAAAAATCAACTATATAATACATACATTTCTTATAAGCCATCTGAAGTCTTTTGTGAAATTAGACTATAAATAAATAAATATGGTTAAATTAAACATTATACTTAATATTTCATAACAATATAAATTACACCAAGAGAACTGTTAAAGTTTAATAAAGTTTCATAAAGTATCAGGCTGGATACAATTGAAATTCAAATTTGTATTTGATTTTGTTTTCTCCCTTTTGAAAATAGGATAAAATCATATGTAAAACAGTATCTTTTCTGAATAATTTGCTATAAACTAGAGAAACATGTTTAATTATTGTGTTCTTGATTTTCAAAATTAGCATTAAATGTCAACTGTAGCATTTATATGTTTTCCCATTTATTTGTTCATTCATTCAATAAGTCTGCTGAACTTCTTCCTTATAAAAGAAAAAGGTATGAATAAAGCCAAGTCCCAGAACTTGGGCGACTCAGTTGATGGAGTACAATAAAGGCTAACATAGAGATGCAGAGCGTCTGCACTAGAGGAAGAGGCAGCTTCTCCCCCTGGTCAGGAGAGGCTTGTCACCTGGAGAACATGAGCACCAGGTGTTGAAATGTGAGTAGTGGGGGAAACAGAGGGAAAGGCCCTCTCGGAACCTGGAGGTATCCTTAGTGACTTTCAAGTCCTCATGTCAGCACCACCACTGGGTACCAGTTCTTAGTAGAGGGCAGGGGAGAGGGTTAGGAAAGGATGACATGTCAGAGAGCAATAAGACACTAACATAACTGAAGGTATAGTCCATGGAAGTAACTCTGGAAAAACTGCAGGGTCATATAGGAACTTAGTCTGATTCATTCCCTTATGAAACATTTATTTAGTTTTGTACTGCACATTTCATAAAGGGTTTTAGTGTAACTTAAAAAGGTAAATATGTTAAATGAGGAGCCATTAAAATAAGAACCTGAAAGATGTGGTAAGGGGATTTAGGGGCAGAGAAGTAAGATGGGGCAAGTCGGAAGGTTAGTTCACACAAACTGTGCCCCAACTTAATATAATCACTTATTAGAGGTAAGGTGCAAACTTGCCATAGCCTTTCTGGCAGTCAAAATACTATTTATAAAACCAAAAATGGTATCCATGAAGTAAAATCAAGTCTGGTACTCCATGGAATCACCAACAATGCTGGTTCAGAGAGACATACCATCTGATAAAATAGTAAATGACTTCACAATATTCTGGTGGTAAACATGGTACCAAGTTTCCCAGGACATAGACATCCTAACACACTAAGTCATTAGCATGGCCCCTTGCCATTCAATAAAAGCAAACCTAGGATACCTTGATGGAGTTCAGGAATGAAGTTCTTTGCTGATCTCACTTAATTCATGAAGGATTTTAGGCTGGCTGTCTGAAAGAAAATGGTCTTTATTGGATAGTCCTCCACTCATGTTTCCTTTTACCTAAACTTTGAAAAGTTAAGTAGTGAGCCCAAATCTTGACTCCTGGTCAGCAGGTGGAGTGAATTGAAGCATAGAATCCTCTGTTGCAAATGGCCAGCTGGGTTAGGGCTAGAATTGACTTCTTCTTTTGGAAATGTGGGGCCAGAACTGATATTCTTAAATCGAAAGATGGCCTACTTTTATTAATCTATTCACCTGATGATTAACTGACTGGTCAATTGATTGATTGGTTCAATAAATACTTATTGAAAATTCTACTTGGGAGATACAGTGAACTACTAGACCCCAGCTCTACCCTCAAGAAGTTCAAAATCTAATGAGGGACAAATATGAAAAAACAGACATTTAAATCACAACCAGTGCACACTTGTAATCCCAGTGACTCAGGAGGCTGAGGCAGGAGGATCACAAGTTCAAGGCCAGCCTGAGTAACTTCTGCAAGACTCTGCCTCAAAATAAAAAGTAAAAAGGGCTGCAGATGTAGCTCAATGGTGAAGAATCCCTGGGTTCAATCCCCAGTGCCCCTCCCCCCAAAAAGGTATTAATTAGGGAAAGAAACAAGCAGAGGAAGTTTTGATAGGATATGACAAAATTTCCCTTAGAAAAATAATCTTGAGTCTTTGATTAATAAACTTCCTCATATCTCCTATAAAATAAACTGGTCACTAAAATGAGGTAACTTATTCTGTAAGAGTATTAATTAATCCCATAAAAATTGTGAAATAATTACCAAAAAATAATTTCATTCTAGAAAAGCCTGCTAATCTGTTAATAGTTTAATTGAACAATTAGTATGTGCCTAGCAAGTTGCTAAATGTTGCATGTGCATTATCTCAGAACATAATTCCAGAAAATACCCTTTTAGGCTATGTAATTTTGTTAGCTTCTTTCTACAGATAAGAAGACCAGAAATTCAATGCCTTTCAAAAGGTCATGCAGCAGGAGTAGCAGAATTGAGGCCTGAGCCCAGGGCCAGTTCCCCATCACCATCCTCCTTTCCATCAGAACTGGGTAGTAGGACCTTCGGCCTTTTAAAGTCCCCTCATGGTTCATATCAACAGTTATCCGGGGGCGATCCAAGATGGCGGCCTAGAGGGAGACTGCACCCCCAGTCGCTCCAGAACCCAGGAGTTAAGAAGGGGAGGCATTGAGAGACTCGGACTGAAGTGGAGCCACGGGTGAGTCTGCCCACTGGGTAAAGCTCGGCCCGGGTGGCAGGCCCAGATAGAGGTGGCTTATCGGAGCCGGGCAGGGCAGCTAGAGTCATCCACAGGCAGCCCTGCACACTCCAAGGTGGGCCCCGCCCACACAGCCAGCTTCTCCAGGTTCTCGGAAGGGAACTAGCCCGCTAGTGAGAGCCTTTCTGACCAGAGCAGGCTCCGAGTCCCGGAGCCCTTGCAGCGCAGTGTACTCCTGCAAAGAACCAGCGGAGAGCCTTGATCTGCAAGCAGCCTCAGGGATCAGGGCAGGGCAGCCGGAGACCTCTTCAGGCGGCTCTGCCCACTCCGGCTGCGGGCTCTCTTCACGGGGTGATCCAAGATGGCGGCCTAGAGGGAGACTGCACCCCCGGTCGCTCCAGAACCCAGGAGCTAAGAGGGGGAGGCATTGAGAGACTCGGACTGAAATAGAGCCACGGGTGAGTCTGCCCACTGGGTAAAGCTCAGCCCGGGTGGCAGGCCCAGATAGAGGTGGCTTAGCGGAGCCGGGCAGGGCAGCTAGAGTCTTCCCAAGGTAGCCTTCCACACTCCGGCAGTGGGCTCTTCCCACACGGCCAGCTGCACGGTGCAGGCCCACAGTGAGAGCATTTCCGCACAGAGCCAGTTCCAAACCGTGGAACCAGTAGGGGGCTAGGGGCAGTTTTCTTCGGATGAGCTGCTTTATCAGATTCCTCCAAGACATCAGGCTACTGAAGGCTGGGAGGTGATACACTGGAAATCTACTGGGACACTATAAGCCAATAGTGGAAAACTGCAATATCTCAGGGTCCCACTGACAACTGACCATTATGAGAAAACAAGGGAAGAAAATGTCCCAAACAAACCTAGATACTACATCAATAAAACCCAATGACAGCACAGCAGAAGAAATGTCAGAAAGGGAGTTCAGAATGTACGTAATTAAAATGATCAGGGAAGCTAATGAGGAGATGAAAGAGCAAATGCAGGCATTGAAGGAGGAGATGAAAGAGCAAATGCAGGCATTAAATGATCGCACCAATCAACAGTTAAAAGACCAAATACGGGAAGCAAGAGATCATTTCAATAAAGAGTTAGAGATACTGAAAAAAAAACCAAACTGAAATCCTTGAAATGAAGGAAACAATAAACCAAGTTAAAAACTCCATAGAAAGCATAACCAATAGGATAGAACACCTGGAAGACAGAACCTCAGACATTGAAGACAAATTATTTAATCTTGAAAGCAAAGTTGGCCAAACAGAAAAGATGGTAAGAAATCATGAACAGAATCTACAAGAATTATGGGATATCATGAAAAGGCCAAATTTAAGAATTATTGGGATTGAGGAAGGCTTAGAGAAACAAACCAAAGGAATGAACAATCTATTCAATGAAATAATAACAGAAAATTTCCCAAATCTGAAGAATGAAATGGAAAACCAAATACAAGAGGCTTATAGAACTCCAAACATACAAAATTACAACAAACCCACACCAAGGCACATTATTATGAAAATACCTAACATACAAAATAAAGACAGAATTTTAAAGGCCGCGAGAGAAAAGAACCAAATTACATTCAGGGGGAAACCAATAAGAATATCAGCAGATTTTTCAAACAGACCCTAAAAGCTAGAAGGGCCTGGAACAACATATACCAAGCCCTGAAAGAAAACGGATGCCAACCAAGAATCTTATACCCAGCAAAACTTACCTTCAAATTTGACGATGAAATAAGATCCTTCCATGATAAACAAAAGCTAAAGGAATTTACAAAAAGAAAGCCAGCATTACAGAACATTCTCAGCAAAATATTCCATGAGGAAGAGATGAAAAACAATGATGCAAATCAGCAACAGGAGGCGCTAGCCTAAAGGAATAGCCAAATAAAGGAGAAAACAAATCATGTCAAAAACAAATATGAGTCAATTGACTGGGAATACAAATCATATCACAATAATAACCCTGAATGTTAATGGCCTGAATTCATCAATCAAAAGACACAGACTGGCAGATTGGATTGAAAAGAAAAATCCAACAATGTGCTGCCTGCAAGAGACTCATCTCATAGAAAGAGACACCCATAGACTAAAGGTGAAAGGATGGGGAAAAACATACCATGCACACGGACACAGCAAAAAAGCTGGAGTATCCATCCTCATCTCAGATAATGTGGACTTCAAACCAAAACTAGTCAGAAGGGATAAAGAAGGACATTACATGCTGCTTAAGGGAAGCATAAATCAGCAAGACTTAACAATCATAAATATCTATGCCCCGAACATTGGCTCATCCACGTACGTCAAACAAATCCTTCTCAATTCCAGAAATCAAACAGACCACAACACAATAATACTAGGCGATTTTAACACACCTCTCTCACCACTGGATAGATCGTCCAAACAAAAATTGAATAAAGAAACTATAGATCTCAACAACACAATCAGCAATTTAGACTTAACGGACATATATAGAATATACCATCCAACAAAGAACGAATACACTTTCTTCTCAGCAGCACATGGATCCTTCTCTAAAATAGACCATATTTTATGCCACAAAGCTACTGTTAGCAAATACAAGAAGATAGAGATACTACCTTGTACTCTATCAGATCATAATGGATTGAAATTAGAAATAAATGACAGAATAAAAAACAGAAACTTCTCCAATACCTGGAGACTAAATAATACACTATTATATGATGAATGGATAACAGAAGACCTCAGGAGGGAAATAAAAAAATTCTTAGAAGTAAACGAGAACAAAGACACATCATATCAAAATATCTGGGACACTATGAAAGCAGTACTTAGAGGAAGATTTATTTCATGGGGTGCATTCAAAAAAAGAAGTAGAAATCAACAAATAAACGACTTAACACTACAGCTCAAAGCACTAGAAAAAGAAGAGCAGACCAATACCAAAAGTAGTAGAAGACAGGAAATAGTTAAAATCAGAGCCGAAATCAATGAAATCGAAACAAAAGAAACAATCGGAAAAATTAACAAAATAAATAGTTGGTTCTTTGAAAAAATAAATAAAATTGATAAACCCTTAGCCACACTAACAAAGAGAAAGAGGGAGAAAACTCAAATTACTAAAATTCGGAATGAACAAGGAAACATCACAACAGACACGAGTGAAATACAAAACATAATTAGAAGCTATTTCGAAAATCTATACTCCAACAAAACAGAAAACCTCGAAGACATCAACAAATTTCTAGAGACATATGAACTACCTAAACTGAACGAGGAGGACATACACAACTTAAATAAACCCATTTCAAGCAATGAAATAGAAGAGGTCATCAAAAGCCTACCAACAAAGAAAAGTCCAGGACCAGATGGGTTCTCAGCCGAGTTCTACAAAACCTTTAAAGAAGAGCTCATTCCAATACTCCTCAAACTATTCCATGAAATAGAAGAGGAGGGAACCCTACCAAACTCGTTCTATGAAGCCAATATCACCCTCATACCTAAACCAGACAGAGACACATCGAGGAAAGAAAATTTCAGACCAATATCCTTAATGAACATCGATGCAAAAATTCTCAACAAAATTTTAGCAAATCGCATACAAATATATATTAAAAAGATAGTGCACCACGATCAAGTGGGTTTTATCCCAGGGATGCAAGGTTGGTTCAACATTCGGAAATCAATAAATGTCATTCACCATATCAACAGACTTAAAGTTAAGAATCACATGATTATTTCAATAGATGCAGAAAAAGCATTTGATAAAATACAGCATCCCTTCATGCTCAAAACACTAGAAAAAATTGGGGTAGTGGGAACATTCCTAAACATTATAAAGGCAATCTACGCTAAGCCCATGGCTAATATCATTCTAAATGGTGAAAAACTGAAAGCGTTCCCCCTAAAAACTGGAACAAGGCAGGGATGCCCTCTTTCACCGCTTCTATTCAACATCGTCCTTGAGACTCTAGCCAGAGCAATCAGACAAACTAAAGAAATTAAAGGGATACGAATAGGAAAAGAAGAACTCAAACTATCCCTGTTCGCTGATGACATGATTATATATTTAGAGGAACCAGGAAATTCCACCAGAAAACTTTTAGAACTCATAAGTGAATTCAGTAAAGTAGCAGGTTACAAGATCAATGCTCATAAATCCAATGCATTTTTATACATAAGTGATGAATCTTCAGAAAGAGAAATTAGGAAAACTACCCCATTCACAATAGCATCGAAAAAAATAAAATACTTGGGAATCAATCTCACAAAAGAGGTGAAAGACCTCTACAATGAGAACTACAGAACACTAAAGAAAGAAATTCAAGAAAACCTTAGAAGATGGAAAGATCTCCCATGTTCCTGGATAGGCAGAATTAATATCGTCAAAATGGCTATACTACCTAAAGTGCTATACAGATTCAATGCAATTCCAATTAAAATCCCAATGATGTACCTTGCAGAAATAGAGCAAGCAATTATGAAATTCATCTGGAAGAATAAAAAACCTAGAATAGCTAAAGCAATCCTCAGTAGCAAGAGCGAAGCAGGGGGTATTGCAATACCAGATCTTCAACTCTACTACAAAGCAATAGTAACAAAAACGGCATGGTATTGGTACCAAAATAGACAGGTAGATCAATGGTACAGAATAGAGGACATGGACACAAACCCAAATAAATACAATTTTCTCATACTAGACAAAGGTTCCAACAATATGCAATGGAGAAAAGATAGCCTCTTCAACAAATGGTGCTGGGAAAACTGGAAAACTATATGCAATAGAATGAAATTAAACCCCTATCTCTCACCCTACACAAAACTCAACTCAAAATGGATCAAGGACCTCGGAATCAGACCAGAGACCCTGCATCTCATAGAAGAAAAAGTAGGTCCAAATCTTCAACTTGTTGGCTTAGGATCAGACTTCCTGAACAGGACTCCCATAGCACAAGAAATAAAAGCAAGAATCAACAACTGGGATAGATTCAAACTAAAAAGCTTTCTGTCAGCAAAGGAAACTATCAGAAATGTGAAGAGAGAGCCTACAGAGTGGGAGAATATCTTTGCCAACCATACCTCAGATAGAGCGCTAATTTCCAGAATCTATAAAGAACTCAAAAAACTCTACACAAAGAATACAAATAATCCAATCAACAAATGGGCTAAGGAAATGAACAGACACTTCACAGAAGAAGATGTACAAGTAATCACCAGATATATGAAAAAATGTTCAACATCCCTAGTAATAAGGGAAATGCAAATCAAAACTACCCTAAGATTTCATCTCACCCCAATTAGAATGGCGATTATCAAGAATACAAGCAACAATAGGTTTTGGCGAGGATGCGGTGAAAAAGGAACACTCATACATTGCTGGTGGGGTTGCAAATTAGTGCAGCCACTCTGGAAAGCAGTGTGGAGATTCCTCAGAAAGCTTGGAATGGAAACACCATTTGACCCAGCTATCCCACTCCTTGGCCTATACCCAAAGGACTTAAAATCAGCATACTACAGAGATACAGCCACATCAATGTTCATTGCTGCTCAATTCACCATAGCCAGATTGTGGAACCAACCTAGATGCCCTTCAGTTGATGAATGGATAAAGAAACTGTGGCATATTTATACAATGGAATATTACTCCGCAATGAAGAATGATAAAATTATGGCATTTGTAGGCAAATGGTCGAAATTGGAGAATATCATGCTAAGTGAGATAAGCCAATCTCAAAAAACTAAAGGACGAATGATCTCGCTGATAAGCGGATGAGGACATATAATGGGGGGTGGGAGGGGCTAGCATTAGGTTTAGGGTTAGGTTTAGAGTTAGGCTAAGGAGAGTGGTAAGAATGAAGGAAAGAAGGACTGTGTAGAGGGAAAAGAGGGGTGGGAGGGGTGGGGGGGAGGGGAAAAATAAAATAAACATCATTACCCTATGTAAACGTAAAAAAAAAAAAAAAAAAAAAAAACAGTTATCCTATTGAAGGGCATGCCTCTTACTCATTCTAAAGGGATTAAATTATTAAGAAAACCCAAAATATGATATCTATTTGGTTTTTATAGTAATAATAGAAGGTAAGTACTGTATAAATACTTGTGGCTAGAGGTTTATATAGATTAATGCAGCTCAAGATCAAAGAAGAAGAAAAATGATTACAGATCTACATTATTTCACTCTATATTTTGATAAGTAGCTAGAGATTATAACAATAAGATCTAAAATCTGCATATTCCTTGGGTAGATGTTAGTATGAGAAGTTCAAACTCATCAAGTATGTAGTCTTGTTCAAAATTATCAGGTACAAAATATTTGGAGAAATGCATAGTTAGCTAATAGGTACTAAAATGAGCTTAAATATTACACTGTGTCCAACAAAGTGGCTAGACAAAGGTCAGACACATGCAATGGTAGCAGGTGTGGCAGGAATTGGCCTTGGGTACTTGTTCAGCTTAAACTTACCCATTATCTATAGAAAGTGAGCAAAACGGACTCAAACTTGGTCAGAAAAGAGAAACTGAGCCTCCTTGGTGTTTAGCAAAATCCAGGCTTGAGTGATGTAACTGACTCACCTCATTCCTTTCTTCTCTGGCCTTCAACTTGCTGTCACTAGTACATCCAGCCACTCAGATTAGAGGTTCCCAGAGCATTTTACCGTGTTTGCCCTTTTTTGTTTGCTTTTGTTGTGGGGAGGGGGTGGGAGATAATATAATCCTGGTGGGGCTCCAAGGTTTTATTTTGAATTTTACCTCATCAAGGTGCTGTAGATTAGTTATTGAATGGAACAGGAACTGTTTCAGGGATCATGTTCAGTAAGTAATTGGTTCTAGGTTATGAGTGACCTGTTGACATGAAGTGACAGTTCAGACCCCACACCCTTTCAAGCTCACGAAAAAATTAGGCAGTAACATTCACCAATGGAATTCGAAAGTCTCTATTATTCTTCTACAATTTTTAACCTCTCCAGATCAAGCATGTGGAAGATAAGCCATGAAATAACCACACAGAAGATTAAAATGAGAGGATGAATAGTCATCCAGTTCAGGAAATACAACCAAAGAAAGTAGGATTTAGAAAGGAGTTAACTATAGTATAATGAACACATGCAACAAAAATATTTCCTGAATTTATCATACATGCAACCATTCAGTACCACTTGCTTCTGTTCTAATCACTGAGAAATTTTCCATTTAGATTAAATATATGTGGTTCTTAAAAAACGGTTCATAGAAAGGAAGTTCCCCATTCCTCAATGGCTCCAGGTAGAACTCTGTTAAGATCCTACTGCATGCAAAGGTCCCTCAGGTTGATAAACTCTTCCACAGGGTCTGAACAATGCATAAGAGTGAAAGATCATACAAATGAATTTACCATCACAGCCAGTATTTGTGCTTTGGCATATATGTGCATCAAAAATTCTGAATGGAAAGTGAAATCAAGCTCAGAAATCTGGAATCTAGTGTCAGAGTAAGTGTACTGGAGTCTTGGTTTGTGCTGTAGTGGTATTTTGCTGTGAGAAGGGATCCTAGGGTGTTTTACTCTCACTTCTTCATCTGATAGAAGAAGAGTAAATACTTACCTCACCAGATTGGTGTGAAAAATAGATGACATGATGTGGGTGAGAGCATGTAGGAAACCGTAATGTTAGGTGACTCCAAGGTATTAATTACTGTCACATTAGAGTAGACTTAGTCATGACAAGCTTCAGGAATGAAGTGATGTCTCTAGAGCACACAGAAGTGTGGGATTTAGAGAGAAAGGGCAGGACGATCATTTTGTTTTTAGTTTATCAGTTGAACAAACAAGTATCTTGTGTTGAGATGTGCTATGACCTCCGCTCTGTGTTAAGAATCAGGCCTGGAGGTGTTTCCCAGGAGCAGAAGCAGGAGTCTCTAAAGGCAGGTCCCGTCAGTCGGATGCTGGTCAGCGACAATGTTCTGGTCAGAAAGGAGGGTCCAGGCTGAGAGCCGTAGGGACTTTACTGCACAGTGCAGTGCTTTTCAGGTATTACCCAGCATCAGAACCACCTGGAGGACTTTAAACTCACGAGTTGTTAGATTCCTGCCCCCAGAGTTTCTGATGCAGGGCATATGAAATGGAGGCCTCAAAATGTGCAGCTCAAACAAGTCCCAGGTGATACTAAAGATTCTGACCCAGGGGACATACTTTGAAAACCACCGAAATAATAAAAGAGTTACAGATTCTCAGTTATAAAGAATCAAATCTGGTTCTGACTAGCTTAAACAAAAAGGGAATTTGAGGAGAGTTGTTGGGTGACTCTCAAGAGCAATAGGAACCTGGTTCAGAAACGGAGCCAGGACGGTTTTGGTCAAGTAACACAAACTCCTTTGCCATCGTACCTGGGCATCACTGGCAGAATATATCAGCTCCAAATGTTACTCCTCTCTTGTATCACCCAAATTAATTGCAGTTTCCCTGCAGAAAGTGTCTAATTGACTTAGGACACATGCCCACTCCCAGCTAGTAGCCGATAGGGTACTTTGAATTACAGATCCCTGTTTCAGTCAACTTTGCATCATTGTGATTAAAAGACCTGACAAAAACAATGTAGAGGGGGAAATGTTTGATGGCTCATGGTTTCAGAGGTTCAGTCCATGGTTGACCAACTTCACAGCTCTGGGCCTGAGGTGAGGTGGGGGAAGGGTGTGTCAAAGGAATGCTGCCTGGGACAAAGCAACCAGGAAGCAGAGAGTGCTCAGGGACAAAATATAAACCCCAAAGACACACCCCCAGTGACCTTCTCCCCAAGTCACACCCTATACATCTGTAGTTAAGTCAGTGAATCTACATGAGTGGATTAATTCACCGATTAGATTAAATCTCTCATAATCTAATTTTTTTCTCTTCTGAAAATTCTTGCATTGTCTCAACATGAGCTTTCAGGGAATATCACATATCTAAACCATAACATCCTCCATGGCTGCACACAATGAGAAAGACACAATTGAAAAGGAAATCTGGGCACTGTTGCTAAGGTGTATTGATGGATGTGAACGTAGATAGCAAAACAAAACAAAACAAAACCCAAGAATATAAGACCATGCAGGAAAGATCAATTAGTAGAGGGTCTGGCATTTTAGGACAGGGAGTATCTCCTCATGCTCTATTCTGGGACTTCTGTAATTTCCTAATTTAGAAAGTTAAATGGTAGTTTATAGCTTCTTTAGAGAAACAGAGGAGGATGTTTTTGAAACCAACTCTTTGGGAAAACTCTCATGGGGACCAAGGCTGGTCCCTCCTATGACCGGTGTTCCTCACTCTGAGCTTTCAAGTCTGAGAGTGTCCTCTGGAACTATGACTCGAGAGCTTCTGCTTTTAAAGACATATTCATACATCCTGCAGAGTGAAGCATGCTATGCAATTCATTTGAAGGAAATCTTTATATAGATATTTTTAACTTTTTTAAGCTCATTTTGAAATACCTCAAACATACAGAGCAGTATAAAGAAGAACAAACTTTGAGTGCCTACTACTCAGTTATTCAGATTTTCATTTTTGAGAAATAATACCATTGCATATTACTGAACTCTGGGTCTTGGTCAGGTCTTATGGGTAGCTAGACACCCAGAGATGGGATGACCAGTGGGATAGATGAGTGTTGGGAAGACAGACCTGTGGACTATTGCAGATAATAAGACCATTAATACAAAGCAGAGAGACCAAGATCTATACTAAAAATGAACAAGGAATGGATTCAGCCATTGGAAGGCATTAATTTTAAAGGATTTTTACCTTAAGGTAACCTAGTCTTTATTCAAATTACCTGAACACAAACAATTATCTTCAAGTGATTACAAACATTTTCTTGAAATATTTGTTTTATCCTGCATAAGTCTCTTAAGTGGATAAGTAATCATGTGGGAGGGAGTGACAAATGCCTGGGGGAGCTTAACCCTGTGGGTGGTTCAGTCTGGGCACTCCCGTGTGCACTAGGAGGGGCTACTCTAAAATATTTCAAAAAGTATAAGTTGTGACTAGGTGCAGTAAAGTTAATGGGATCAGATTTTAATCTTCAAAATATTAGCAAGTGAAAACTGAAATGTTAAGGCCTGTATCTTCTCTCCATTTAATAGGTATCAAATTAATTATACAATAATATGATTCAGCTACTGGGTTCTAGATGATTGAACTAAATAAAAGCAAGACTAGACAATAGGCTGTTAATTTTCATGTTAAAACCATGTTTCCTTCAGATACTTTTCTTACTTCACCTACAACAGGGATTACCCAGAACTGTGTTTACTTTCTCTCTCCTCTTTTTTTTCTTGTATTTCCACTCCAAGAAATTATCTTGTGTCCCTTGCATGTTATACCTTGAGAATATCACCTCAGATTAAAGTGATGCCTTATGTAACTGGCATCTTTAAGGAACACAATTCTTTTCATAAACTTTTTTAGATATGTTACGTATGCATCTACCAATGTCACTGCAATTTTATTTTTAATTGGGTCATTTTAACAATTCTTTTCTTTTTTCTTTATTTTTTTGGGGGGAGGTGGGTACAGGGATTTAACCAGGAGTGCTTAACCACCAAGCCACATCCCCAGTCCTTTTTAAATTTTTTTTTTTTTTTTTTTGAGACAGGGTCTTGCTAAGTTGCTTAGGGCCTTGCTAAGTTGCTGAGGCTGGTTTTGAACTTGCAATCCTCCTGCCTCAGCTCCTCAGTTTCTAGGATTACAGGTGTGCACCACTGCACCCAGCTTAATGGTTCATTTCAATGAAATCTGTACAAGCATTGAATAGGCACTATGAGACACATAAAGGTAGACTTGCCCTTTGTTCTCCAGAACTCCATCTTGGAGAAGAGAGAGATCACACCATGTTATTCTACTGTGGGGCACAGTGCAACAAGTAACTGAAAACAGGTGCAGAGAAATGCCATGAAAATATCGAGGAAGAAGAGATGACTTCTTGGTTGATGGCAGGGGAAACTTTCTGGAAGGAATGATATTGACCAAGAATAGGGAAAATGTGGCAAACTCGATGCAGGAAATGGCATTCTAAGTGGAAAGGAAGTACAAAGCTTCCAAGAAGAAGGATGCTTGACTCACTTGGGGGCAACAGATATATAATGGAGACGAGGTGAGGAAAGGGATCAAGCTGAGATTACATGTGGCCTGAGCAGTTCTTCCAGAGTTTTTTTCAGGGTCTATACATTCAGTTATTTTAGTGTCCCATTACTCTTTGGTCACAGGGTTGTCTCCTGACACTCTCTCTCTGCCCTCTACTGACAGTTGGTACCCCGTGATGGTGCGGACATGAGGACTTGAAATTCACTACGGTACCTCCAGGTTCAGAGGGGGCCTTTCCCTCTGATCCCCCCACTCCTCACATTTCAACACCAGGTGCTCATCTTCCCCAGGTGACAAGCCTTTCCTGACCCCTAGGAAGAAGTTGGCTATCTCTTCCTCTAGTGCAGATCCTCTGGATCTCTATTTTAGCCTTTATTGTACTGCATCAGCTGAGTTGCCCACGTTCTGGGACTTGGCTTTATTCATACCTATTTCTTGTCACAAAGATGTTTAATAGATTGCGTGTTGAATGAATGGACAAATAAGAATGTATAAATGCCACAGCTGCCATTGAGAGGCCACAATGTACTGGGCACTGAACTTGGTGTAGTGGATACAAACACACATTCTTGGCACTGCCCTCAAAGACCTTCAAGTCTAGCGAGGACAGATGTATGAACAGATATTGTCAACAAAATGGAGTATATTGAGCTTTATTAAACAAGGAGGGGGACACGGACCTGAGGCTATTTCCCTTCTTTGGGTTTCTACACAACAAACTGCAACCTGGCTTAGTAGGCCAACAAAAGAAACCTATCTTAGGAGTATATATATTTAGTAGTAAATTTTAATTACACAGAACAATGAGCTTTATTGTGGCATAATCTTACATGTAAATAACTTGTATGTTATTTATCCTATCCACTCCCCACACCCTGTTGCCTTCCCTGACCTCTCTTCCCACTTCCCCTGAGCCCCTTCCTCTTCCTTAGGACCATAGTTTTTGCATAACAAATAGCTGGGTTGCAATCACAGGCATGAAATACACCAGATCACGCCCAGATAAGGCAAATGCCTCATCATTCCATGCTCGGATAACATAACAGTCTAGCTGCAGTTAATCAAGTGATTTTTCTACTTTGCTTCTATGTTTGGCTTATAAAAGTTTGCTGTTCATACTGCTGCTGGTTGGAGCTCTCTGGACCTCTTCTGGTTTTGAGTGTTGCCCAAATCTTGACTTGTCCTTTGTTCAGTTTAATTCATCTAAAGTAATTCTTTTAATAGCTCAAATAGATTTATATCCCAGAGTGTATAAGAACTCAGAGAAAGCAATCCAGGTATTCAAGTTGACCCAGCATGGTGTTCTTGCAAAGAGAATAAGAGTTGTTTAGTTGAGTAGGAAAGAGGAAGCTATTCTGAGCAAAAAACAATGCAAGCGAAGTCATAGAGCATCAGATGATACTGTGTGTACAAAGAAGGACAGCAACTCCATTTTACTAGAGGGCTCAGTCTAAGGTGGAGCAAGGGGAGGGAAGGAGAGGAGATGAGAGGTAGAGGCTATGGTTTGAATACTTCATCCATAGTGGAAACCAGAATGGTCAAGTCCTACAGGTGTTACGTTTAAGAAAGTACAGTTCAAATAGCAATTCCAAACTTTAACGTGGCACTCAAATACTTAAGGGAGTTCAGGTACATACCACCAATTGACTCTTATTAATTCTTCTCATTATTTCCTAGTCTTCAACACCTCCAGAACTTCCAAGAGCCTTTTAATCTCACCCTAATCTACAACGTTCCATTCCAACCACCTTGATTCCTTAATACCTTTTCTCTTTTTGGCCATTCCAGTAGGTCACATTCTTCCTGTGCTTATCATCCCTTGGTTATGTCTGGTTTTCTGTACCCACTTGATTTTTTTTAATTTAATGCTCTGGATTGAACCTCACAGCCTCATACATATCGAGCAAATACTCTGCAACTGAGCTACACCCCAAACCCTCACTTCAAATCTTTATACATGGATTTTTATCCTTTATCTTCTTAGCAAACAGGGCCTGGTAGTATCAGAACAAGTGAGCTACTTGTTCTTAGAGGGCAACCAATAAGAGGTTGTGAATTCACATACACTTAATATTTGGGGCAAGTCAAAATAAGATGATTAGAAAGAACTAGGAAAGTAGCAGTATAATGGAATAAAAGACAGAAGTAAGATGACTTGCAGAAATACACTGAAGGATTAGCAACTAACTAAATGTGGGACAGAGGCACGGAGAGGTGGGATTTTATAGCTATTTTGTAGGTGGAACATAGAATAAATAATAGTAATGTGATAGTAGTCTCCATGGCTGGGAAATATAAGCAAAGGGACATATGCCAGAGTTGAGAATAGAAGATCATAAAGTTGGCTTTATGTATCCTGCACTGGGGTGTTAGCAAGACACTTAAGTCATATTTAGGAAGCACAGTGCTTCAAGTTGATGCACTTCATCAGCAGTCTCCAAATTTGTGTATTGTGAAATATGTATCATGATCAAACAACTCTGAGGATCCAGTTAAACATGGATAAGTCCTGTAGGAAATAAACCCATTTGACTTAACTTTGTTTCTGGTCCCCCTCCCCTGTTTTAGAATACTGATTAATAGCCTATGGAATGTTTTCTCCATGGACAATGTTCTGAAAAATGCTCATTAAACACTTAGGAGCTGTGTTCAGGGGATGATTAAGATAGAAAGAACTTGGTGGGGGTGGAGGTGGTTGTTTGTTTACATGGAGGTGAGAGTTGAAGCATTATGAACTGATGAATCACCAAGAGTGAATAGAAAGTAAAAAGGAGGTTGGATATAGAACTTTTAAAAACTCTATTTGAAACTGCAAGTGACATGTAGAGAATATTACTTGAAGAGTTGAGATCATAAAATCATGGGTTTCATAGTGAGACAAAGAAATCTAACTTTTTTTTTTTTTCTTGGTACTGGGGATTGAACGCAGAGGTACTTAACCACTGAGCCACATCCCCAGCCCTTTTTTATATTTCATCTGGAGACATCTAGAGACAGGGTCTTGCTGACTTGCTGGGGGCCTTGCTAAATTGCTGAGGCCTGTTTTGAACTCCAATCCTCCTGCTTTAGCCTCCCGAGCTGCTGGGATTACAGGCATGTGCTCACTTGGCCTAATCTTATCTGAAAAATGATGTTCACCTTGTTGGGTTGTAGTGAGATTTAAAATAGATAACATAGGAAACATTTCCATAATAGAGGAAGACACAGTCTACTTTTAATAGATACCATTAATATGATTTTCATTTAAACTTTTCTTGATGAATAAAAGCATAACCTTTATGATTACATTGCTATCTCAAAACCTGAAAGTTGGACAGTTATATATGAGAAATCTCAATACACCATGCAAGGAAGCAATCCCAGTTCAGACAAGCCTTGGATAGCAGCTGCTTGACAGAAAAGAGAAATCCATAGAAACCAGGTGATGGAGGAAGATACCATAGGAATTCCCCTAAGGCACCAGTGACAACATTTTTTTTCCTGTTTTTCATGATGCTGGAAGATAATATCAGAACCTTAGTGAATACATCTGCTCTACTTTAAAAGTTCTGAACTCAAACCTCCATTCCTATGGCTATAGGTAACATTCTGTCAGGAGGGGACTTCCTCTGACAACAGTCATTATCTGACACCCTCAGGGTTCAGCCAAGGGAGAGGCATTTGCAACAGAAGTTTGGGCTAATGAGGCATACTTCTGTTAGAATGTGTCACAATGCTACAGATGCAGGCACAAGTCATTTTCAATATTGGTCAAATGAGCATACAGGCCATAGACAATTCTGAATTTAGAGTTAAATTTCTGCTAACTGCCACAACAGATTAGCTTTTTTCTTCTCCAGCACAAAAATAGGGCCAGCTCATTTCAAACCTTAAAGGGTGTTTATCAGAGTTTATTATTTTTCAGTCTTTTCTGCACGTTTTCTGTATTGCAGCCTCTTAGGTCACAGACTTGTGTGAAGAATGTAGTCGTGTTAAGATTGGCCATTTAACATGGCTGGCCAGTGTCTTTAATCAAGAGGACATCCACAGTGGCCAAGATAATTGGAGGATATGACTAAAAGGATGGCAAGCAAGTCTTTGAAGATCTGCTTAAGACACTAGATTGTTCACAACCTTGGGTGGTGGCTGGGCCACTGGCCTGTGAGCATGAACACACGGGAGATACTCACTCATTGTCCTCTTAGCAAATATAGGCTAAAGTATAAATGAACTTTTCCCTAAAAATTCATGAGGTCTCACTCAGGGAGTATTTGCAGGAGAAAAAGGACAGTTCTGTACTCCGACTGGTTTATGGAATCACTTGCCTAATAAAAGTCACAAGACTAGGGAAGAATGAGTATTATGGAGGACATACTGCTCAAAGTGTGATTCAAAGACCGGAAGCATTGGCGCCCCTTGGATCTAGAATCACGGAGATGCGCAAATTCTCAGGTCCCACCCTAGGCATCCAGGAAACACAATCTGTGGGCAACTTGCTGTAAGAAGCTTTCCGGGTAAATTTTACATTCAAGAAAGCTTCAAAAACACTGCTCTAGACCTATATTCAGTGTGTCAATAACTGTCATACTATCTGCTTCCATCTGCTCACTAACCTAACCTGGGCATCCTTTTTTTACCATTAATTTCCAGTTCTGGTATTCCTCAGAGGCTATCGGGATAGACCTGATTACACCATTTGACTACATGCAAGAACTCAGTTTTTCCTTTTTATTATCAGCAAAAATGAGAACTTTAGGGAGAGCACTCTGTAGAGGCAGTGTAAGTACTGATTTTTTAGCCTTGTGATTGGTTTGAAGTGGGCAAAACCTTATTTATAGCTCCTGGAAAATTCCTGATCACTTTCAGGATGACAATGATGTAAGTAAAGGAATGGAAAAAAGGAGAAAAACACTTACATAGGCTATGAATTGCTCTTGGGTAGCTTTTAATTCAGCTCGCAGGTTCTCGATGCACTGAAAGGGAGAAAAGTTTAGAAAACAATACATATATTCAAAGTATTCCAGATATAAACATGTACCAGTTCTCAAATCTTGTGAATAATAGTGGTGGCACTATTATCTCAGGTAGATGTTTTAGAAATCAGCATTGAAGAGATTGTCCCTCCCTCCCTGCACCTCTTCTATTCATTCTATGGAAGAACCCCATGCCAGAGCATGCAAAAATGTTAAGAACTAGGAAAAGTTGGGGAAAATATTAGCTTAATGTGCTAAAATTAATGCCAACACAAAACTTATCTCCTATACACATATATACACCTTTACATAAAAACATGTCCATATATTTCAAAAGCAGATACAAACCCTTTGGGTTAAAAAAGTGCAAATTTTACAATTATATAAATGTCCAGAGATCCAGAGATTTGTCATTTCTTATCATATAACTGATTAAAAACATGCCAAATTTTATAATGAACTTGTTTTGCTACATAGAAACTATTTCTTGCTTAGGTTCAACCTTGAAAACTTAAGAAACATCTATACAGTTAATATCATTTAAAAATAAATAGAGTTCATTTGGAATAGAATTCATAACATATTCAAAGAATACAAACCAAACAAACTTTAAGATGTAGCTAACTAAATTAATTTTTTAGGTCAGTATTCACTGAGGAATAAAATTACTTATAGCAAATACAAATGTGGTTATTTATCATCATGAATTTAAATATGAACTTTCAATTGTCAAAAATGGCTTTGCAGAATTGTCTGTTTGTACAAGCTTAGGTAATTTTTAAAATAAAGATGATTTTTTTTCCTCCACAGCATACCTGTTCTTTTAAAAGAACCATCTTTTCATACTGTTCCCAATTGGCTTCAATATGGTCCAGAGCCGTTAGTTTATCCTCCAGCCAAGAAACTTGTTTGAGCAGGTTTGATTTTGTTTCTTCAGAGACTGCAAGCTGAAGATATTTTCTTATAAGAATATGTAAGTACAGTGATATTTTCAAAATCTCTTTTAAAGATTAACTTATAAATGAACTGTCTTTCACTGATAACTATGAAATCTGAAAATAGTTTCTGGAACATTCCTCAGAGATGACAAATGATTTAAGAATGAAGGAAAATAATGTTTTAATTTCTTTCTAGTGAGGAAGACCTTTCTGGGTAAAAGATGAGACCACATTGTTAGGATGGGCAGAGAAATTTCCAGTTCAGGGATCTCAATACTCGCCATTGTGTCTTGAGGTTGCACTTATACAGCTGAATCTGAACCCTGCATTGTGGTTTACATGTGGTTCTTGAAGCTTAACTCTTGGGGGACTACAGCCCTCTAGAAAGCATGGGAGTTCTCATTCCCTTGAACATTCACCACAGAGGCAGCAGGGTGGTTGGAGCTAAAGGGAAATGCTAGAATTTCCAGTTAAAATCTGATCAAAGGCAGATCTATGCAAACCAAAACCAAAAAACTCCTCCTGGTGTCTTTGTCTTTGTTTTACTGTTTCAAGATTCCTCCTGAGGAAAGGGTAGTTTGATAGTCACTCCTCCTCCCTCAGTTTCCTTGGAGAGTCCCTTACTAGATTTTCCTTTTTCTCCTAACATCTTATTGTGCTTTCCTCTGCCTTTTGCAACTCTTCTGAAAGTCCCTGGAAAGGGACACCCAATTTTGTATTCACTGCAACCCACCATACATCCCCTGCATACAGAGAACCTCTCAGTGTCTCTTTTTCATTACTCTGAATGCCATTGCAAACCAGAGTTTTTCATCTTAAAAAACCTAGCAGGTTTTTAGAAGACAGTTTACCAAATGAAAAAGTCAGTTTGTTGTGGAAATAGGTGAGCACATCATCTATACTGGCATCTGTCCCTCCAGTTACACAATCATTCACTTAACAAGTGTTTCTTCAGTTGGCACTCTCCACCGGCTTTGTCGTGTGCTGGGAATTATGAAAGAACAATCTGAGCTCCAGAGGAAACTCAGGTGCTGTGCATGCTTGCACCTTTTGCACCTTTTGGCTTTCAGTGATCTGGAAGACCTGCTGTGATCCTCATAGTCACGAGCACGGTTAGCTGTGGGGTGCATGGTGGTTCAGGAATGTAGTCTGGCTTCTCTGAGCATCCTTCTATTTTATTAGAGACACAGAGTAGTGTAGTGTTTAAACATTCAGACTCTTGAGTCAGACTCTTTGAATATAAACCTCAGTTTTGCTAATACTTTTGGGATATGGGCAAGTTGCTAAGATTCTGGGCTCAATTTTCTTATGTGTAAATGGCAAGGGGGATGAAAAGAATATTTCTTAACCCTTGAGTTGGTTTTGAGGATTAAATGAGTTTATAAAAGAGGCAACATTTAGAATAATGCCTGGAACATTTCAAATACATAGTGGTTATTTTAATTATTATTCTCTTTCCTCTAATCATAGTAAGTATTCATCTGAGTTTTATTTAAATATTATTTATCAAATTGCATCATAGCCTCCATAAACTGAGTAAACTGAGTGCCCTCAACTCACACTGCTTCTGATTTGCTTACTTCCTACCACCACTAGTCTTCAGAGAACAGCTCTCATCTAGAAGTATTTTCTCTTGAATATATTCTCTCTCAGTCAAGCCCCATTTGTCCCCATATCCTGTCTGACTTGTACTCCATCCAGTAACTATATGGTTGTCTTTCTTTGAAATCTACCTTCTCTTGTTTTCAAGTCTTTATTTACTCAACATTTATTTATTCATTTGTTAAAGAACTAATTTGGACATTTCTAATATGTAAGAATTTGAAGATGAAACAATGAAAATATTCATGCCTAAAAAAAACTCACTTTAGGCAGAAAGGCAAGACACTTTAAAAGTAGCTATTATATAATATGAAACTGTATGAATAAAGTACAATATTAGTGATTATTAACATTTGTTGAGCATATCCCACATACCAGACACTCTGTAAGCCTTTTGTTTTCAAATTTATTTCAGTATGGAGATTTTTCTTCAAATTGTCTGAGAGGTTCATGCTGTTATTATCCCATTTTACAGATAAGAAATTTGAATTTGAACAAGACTTTACAGCTTGCCCAAGGATATAGCCAGAAAGTGCTATAATTATAATTTAGCAGTAAAGCATAATCTTTTATGTAGTGCTTAAAATTTAAAAAGCCTTCAGTTATAGTAGACAGTGGATTTGACTCTGTATACCCAAATTTGGACCCTGCTTCAACTGGGCATGATAATCATGTCATCTTCTCCTCTTTGCTGATGATTGTCTCAAAAATCAAGCTTGACAGGGGTTTCCATCCTCACATCAGACAAAACAGACTTCAAACCAAAGTTACTCAGAAGGGATAAAGAAGGACATTTCATACTGCTTAACGGAATCATAACAATCATAAATATATATGCCCCAAACAATGGAGCATCAACATACATCAAACCAACCCTTCTCAATTTCAAGAATCAAATAGACCACAACACAATAATACTGTGAGACTTTAGCATGCCCATCTCATCACTGGATAGATCTTCCAAACAAAAACAAAACAAAGAAAATTTAGAATTACATAATACAATCAATGATTTAGACTTCACAGATATATAGAGTATTTCATCCATCATTGAGCAAATACACTTCCTTCTCAGCAGCACGTGGATCCTTCTCTAAAATAGACCATATGTTATGCCACAAAGCAACTCTCAGCAAATACAAAAAACATAGAAATACTCCCTCACATTCTATCAGATCAAAACAGAATGAAACTCAAAATCAATGATAAAATAAAAAGCAGAAGCTACTTCAACACCTGGAGACTTACTAGCATGCTATTGAATGATGAGTGGATAAAAGGAGAAATCAAGAAGGAAATAAAAGAATACTTAGAGGTAAATTAAAACACTGAAACAACATATCAAAATCTCTGGGATGCTATGAAGGCAGTACTAAGAAGAAAGAAAGTTCATTGCATTGAGCTCATACATTAAAATAATAAAATGTCAACAAATAAATGACCTAACATTACATCTCAAAGCCTTAGAAAAAGAAGAACAAATCACAACTCAAAGCAGCAGAAAACAGGAAATAATTAAAATCAGAGCGGAAATCAATAAAATCGAAACAAAAGAAACAATTCAAAAAATAGACAAAACAAAAAGTTGGTTCTTTGAAAAAATAAATAAAATTGATAAACCCTTAGCCACAGTAATGAAGAGAGAGAGAAAACTCAAATTACTAAAATTCATGGTGAAAAAGGAAATATCACGATGGATATCACTGAAATACAGAAGATAATTAGAAACTATTTTCAAAATTTATACTCTAATAAAATAGAAAACCTCAAAGACATCAACAAATTTCTAGAGACATATGATCTACCCAAACTGATGTAGGAGGACATACATAATTTAAACAGATTAATTTCAAGCAATGAAATATAAGATGCCATCAAAAGTCTGCCAACCAAGAAAAACCCAGGACCAGACAGATTCTCACCTGAGCTCTACAAGACCTTCAAAGAAGAATTGACACCAATACTTCTTAAATTATTCCATGAAATAGAAAAGGAGGGAACCCTTCCAAACTCATTCTATGAGGCTAGTATCACCCTCATACCAAAACCAGGCTAAGATGAATCTAGAAAAGAAAACTTTAGACCAATATCCCTTATGAACATAGATACAAAAATTCTCAGTGAAATTCTGGCAAATTGCATACAAAAACATATTAAAAAGATAGTGTACCACAATCAAGAGAGATTCATCCCTGGAATGCAAGTCATTTTAACATGCAGAAATCAGTAAACGTAATATGTTACATCAATAGACTTAAAGGCAAGAATCATATGATTATCTCAATAGATGCAGGAAAAGCATCTATTGAAAAAATAGATCTAAGAAAAAATATAGCACCTCTTCATGTTCAAAACACTAGAAAAATGAAGGATAGTAGGAACATACCTCAACATTGTAAAAGTTATCTATGCTAAGCCCAAGGCCAACATCATTCTAAATGGAGAAAAATTGAAAGCATTCCCTCTAAAAGCTGGAACAAGATAGGGATAACTTCTTTCATCACTTCTATTCAACATAGTCCTTGAAACTCTAGCCAGCACAATCAGACAAAAGAAATTAAATAGGAAATTAAATAGGAAAAGAAGAACTCCAACTATCACTATTTGCTGAGGACATGATTCTATATTTAGAAGATTCAAAAAATTCCACCAGAAAACTTCTAGAACTCATAAATTAATTCAGCAAAGTAGCAGGATATAAAATCAATACCTATAAATCAAATGCATTTCTATACGTAAGTGATGAGTCCACTGCAAGAGAAATTAGGAAAACTACCCCATTCACAATTGCCTCAAAAAAATAAAATATTTGGGAATTAACCTAACAAAAAGGGAGAAAGACCTCTACAATTAAAACTACAGAACACTAAAGAAAGAAATTGAAGAAGACCTTAGAAGATGGAAAGATCTCCCATTTTCTTGAATAGACAGAATTAATATTGTCAAAATGAGCATACTACCAAAAGTGTTACACAGATTCAATGCAATTCCTATTAAAATCCCAATGACATTCTTCATAGAAATAGAAAAGGCAATCATGAAATTCACTTAGAAAAATAAGAGACCCAGAATAGCCAAGACAATCCTTAGCAAGAAGAGTGAAGCAGGAGGCATCACATTACCAGACCTTAATTTATATTATGGAGTAATAGCAACAAAAATGGGATGGTATTAGCACCAAAATAGACATGTAGACCACTGGTACAAAATAGAAGACACAGAGAGAAACCCACATAAATACAGTTATCTCATACTAGACAAAGGCATCAAAATGTACATTGGGCAAAGATAGTATATTCAACAAATGGTACTGGGAAAACTGGAAATCTACATATAACAAAGTGAAATTAAACCTGTCTCTCACCCTGCACAAAAATCAACTCAAAGTGGATCAAAGACTTAGGCACCTAAGAGAAGAAAAAGTAGGTTCAAATCTTCATCATGTGGGCCTAGGACCTGACTTCCTTCACAAGACTCCTAAAGCAGAAGAAGTAAAATTGAGAATCAATAAATGGAATGAATTCAAACAAAAAGCTTCTTCTCTGCAAAGGAAGCAATCAATAATGTGAAGAAAGAGTCTACAGAATGGGAAAAAAATCTTTACTACACTCACTGCAGATACGTACTAATCTCCAGGATATATAAAGAACTCAAAAAACTTAAACAACAAAAAAACAAATAACCCAATCAATAAATGGTCTAAAGAACTGAGCACACACTTCACAGAAGAAGAAATACAATTGATCAACAAATGTATTTCATCATCTCTTGCAGTTAGATAAATGCAAATCAAAACTGCTCTAAGATTTCATCTCACTCCAGTCAGAAGGGCAATTATCAAGATTATAAACAATAATAAGTGTTGGAAAGGATGCAGGGAAAAAGGTATACTCATACATTATTGGCGGGACTGCAGATTGGTGCAGTCACTTTGGAAAGCAGTATGGAGATTCCTCGAAAACTCGGAATGGAACCACCATTTGACCCAGCTCTCCCACTCCTGAGTTTATACCCAAAGGACTTAAAATCAGTGTACTATAATGACACAGCCACATCGATGTTTATAATAGCTCAATTCACAATAGCTAAACTATAGAACCAACCTAGATACCCTTCAACAGATGAATGGATAATGTGGTACATATACACAATGGAATATTACTCAATCTTAAAGAAGAATGAAATTATGTTATTTGCAGGTTAATGGATGGACCTGGAAAATATGCTAAGTGAAATAATCCAATCCCAAAAGACAAAGGCTGAATGTTTTCTGATAAGTGGATGCAGATCCATAGTGGGGAGTGGGTAGGGAAGAGTAAAGGAACTTCGGATTATACAGAGGGAGGGGTGGGGGGGTGAGGAGGGGAAGGACAGTAGAATGAGACAGACATTATTATCTTATAAGGTATTATCTTACATGTATGAAAAAAATTTAATTGTATATAAAAAGAAATCAAGCTCGAGTTAATCTGATTCTGGCTTTCCTCTGGCAACTGTAATTCTATAAGGAAAGTGACCTAATTTGGATTACTCACACTGGACAAAGGAATTCTGATGAGTTGGAGAAGCATTCTCTTTTACCCACCAGATGTGAATTCTATTGTAGCCATTGTATAAACACTGGGGGAAACCAGGCATTTGGTGAAGTCACACTCATACAGGAAGAGTGAACTGGAGAAACTTGGGTTCCTGAGAGCATTCTTGAAGTACTTTATCCACTGACCTTAAAGTATACCCTGCCTTATGACTAACACATATGAGCCAAGTTTCCTACTCCTTGCTGCTGTGAGGATTCTACTGATCACTGTCTGATTCCAAAATTCTTTGTGCTTGACCACAGTGAGGAAAGTGCACAGAAAACAACTACAAGTAACACCTATTTGGTAGTTATGCCATATCAGGCATCCTGCTGGGTGAGATCTGTAAATGTTACCTTATTTCATTGCTCAAAACCCTGTAGGTATACTCATTTATATTTTTTTATTGCAGTTTTAAAGATTGAAGGTGGATTTTAAAGATTCAGTGGTAAATTAATCTGCATAAGATCCTGTCACTAATCAGATGGGTTTGATTTGGACCTACATTGGTCTGCCTCCAATCACTGGGTTTCATATCATATCCAAACCCTAACTCTGAGGCTTCCTGCCAGGATGAGGCCTGTGATGTTTTTGGCCTTACTTAGATGGACTTCAGCATGTTGACTTTTTTACCTGAAGGAATTTCTTTTTTTTTCTAAGACTGAGAACTCACTTTGTCCTACCATCTTGCCTCTTTTTTTTTTTTTTTTTTTTTTTTTTTTGTACCAGGGATTGAACTCAGGGAGACTTTACCACTGAGCCACGTTTCAGCCCTGTTTTCCTGTTTTGTATTTTGAGACAGCGTCTCACTGAGTTGCTTACAGCCTCACTAATTTTCTGAGGCTGGCTTTGAACTCAGATCCTCCTGCCTCAGCCTCCCAAGCTGCTGGGATTATAGGCATGCACCCCTATACCTGGCCTTGCTTCCTTTTTTATATAGACACCAACCTCATCTCTTTCCTTTCCTCTTAGAACAGTTTCCAACAGAATATTTCTTTGACTCAGAAAAGTTTAACTCAGGTTCAAATTAAATATAAGAAAACTTGACTTGGAATCAGGAAATTTATATTTTAGTTTTAACCCTATGATTCACTGACTTTATGCTGTTGGTACCCATTGAGGAGATTACTATGCTACCTTGATATATTGTCATAGGGTAGTTCTCTAGTTACATACATTCAGACTAGATTGTAAATTCCCAAGAAGAATGGATAGAGAATTCTGTCAAAAATTACAATAACACAAATGGTATGAATCTACATTGTGCACAACCATAGAAACGAAATGATGTACCCCATTTGTGTGCAATGAATCAAAATGCAGTTTGTAAAAAATTAAAAGCTAAATAAAAAAAAATTACAAGAAGACAATCAAATTGTACAGAAGCAACATTTGCTATAATTTTTCCATTTATTAACTTTTTGAACTGTAATTCTTAATTCTCATATGTATCATCACTTCACAAAGGCAAGATAAAGGGATTTGATTGTTCCTTCCTCATGTAGACATGTTGTGGCAAGGACTGGTAATTTACTGTTGGATTCCACTATACAATTATAAAACTGTTTAGGGGCACAGGACGATTAGTATTTCCCCAGACCCTTTGCAAATGACCCATTCCAAAGGGAAAAAAGGCTGGTTAATCCAAAAGGAAGAAAAGAGAAAGAAATGAGATAAAATAAAATAAAATTATACATCTGAGATTTATTTTTTTTTAAAGTTAAGTACTACAAAACAGATTACGATTTGCTGCTAAATTGTAAGATGTTAGATGCCATCTTGAATTCACTTCAGTATCTTGATGGGTCTCTTAGAGTTCTCCAAAGTCCAATTCTTAATTCAGAAAGCACTAAGGAATTCTGCCTAAATTAGCATTCAATTATGGGATAGGACACAAGGCATCAAAGTAAGAGGAAATCCAAGTTAGGTGCTGGAAGATATCACAGTTGAATTTTTAAACTCTGGGGATGTTGGACCCTATTTTTTTTTTTTTTTTTTTTTTTTTTTTTTGGTAGAAACTGCTTAGTTTACAAAGTATCTGTATTGAAGGAAAGCTCATTCTAACTTAGTATCGAGTATCTGTTTACAAAAAAAAGAGGCAGAAACGCATTTATTCTTTATCCTAATTAGCCACTTTTGGTGGTTACACATTGGTTTGTATGATGTTGGGAGACTAATGTTCTCACTGACTCTTTTTGAAGTTAAGACCTCTGTTTCTTCTTCTCATAGTCCTAACACTTTGGAAGAAGATTATTTAAAAAGCACTAACAACATTCATCTTAAGAATTATGTAAAGCAAAGTAAAATCTTCTAAATTATATCTTTGAGGCTATATAAATTCACTTAGAAAATTCAATTTTCAATATGTATGGAAATATTTAATACATGATCATTTTAAATAATTATAATATATTAAAAGTTAAAGAAAGGTAAACTATATCCATTATACCATATTAGTCAAGAAAGGATATCAATGTATTTTAGAATCACATTTAAGTAATGGTTAAAATAAAATGAATTTAGCATCACAAAAAATGACAGAGCAGGGGGTGGTAGGAATTGATCCTAATGCAAAAATAGCTATTGATTTGGCAAGAACTGTCAGAATGAACATTTAAGAACTCTAGGGTCTAGTAGAAAACCTTCCCCTTCCAGAGAAGTTTCTTGATGAAGAAAGAAACTGATATTCAGCGAAGTCTCTGTCAGGTCACTGGATGACTGCAAAAATAATGAAACTGAGATTTTAGTGATCAGACATAACAATGAAAGTTGTCATTGCAAAAGTAGTTATGAAAAGTCACTAAACAAATGGGTGACAGCAATATTGGACAACAATGATTCTTGCGGGGGGAGAGTTAGAACCTGATTTTCGGAGTTTCCACATTACAATGTCTAAAAAGGAGGTGCTCAATTAAGAATTAAAAGCCTTGAAAGTAAAGTAAGTCACATTCACCAGAAAAAAAATGGACATAAATCATATCTGAGAAAGTCTAGAGAGTGAAGTCCATGCTTACTGGATAAAGACTTAACTATTGTTTTAAATTCACTGTCTTAAACATGCTCAGAGTTGAAAGAAACCTTGGCCAAGAAGTCAAAGAAATCAGAATGATGTATAAGTAAGAAGGAAATATCAATAAAGAGAGATTACAAAAAGGAGTCAAGAAGACATTCTGGAATTGAAAAGCGTGACAGCTGAAGTGAAATTTGTCTAAGTCTGTACCCTCAATCACATGACTTCAGTTAGACTGTATATCCTAATGAAACTGGGGTGGAGGCCCTGATGATTTCTGAATTGCCTTTGGGACTGTTTCCCTTTCTTGAACAGTAAGTACTCATTTACATCCAAATAGGTTTATCATCTGTCCTGTAAAATCTAAGAAATCTGAGAGCCCTCCTTCACTCCATCCCATCTCCATCTACTCCAGTTCAAGTTGGCAGTGTTCCTGCTGAGCGTGCTCATTAGGTCTGTGGTTCACACCCACACCAATCTCCTTAACACACAGTTGTTGGACACGTTGATATTCCTTGAAATATGGATAGACTGAGAAGTTTCTAAAATCTTTAAGTTCTTTTTGCTTAAACAGTCCTTTTTTATTTCTCTCTTCTAATATTTTTACTATAAGCCATGAGAAGGAGCCAGGCTTCTCCTTCAACACTTTGTTTAGAAATCTCTTCAGCTAAATAACCAAGCTCTTCACCAACAAGTTGTACCTACCACAAAACATCAGAAGACAGACACAATTCAGTCAAATTTTTGCCACCTAAAAATGGAAATTGTGTTTCCTTCAATTTCCAATATCATGTTTCCCTTTCCCATCTGAGACTTCATCAGAATAGTCTTTACCCTTCATGTTTCTACCAATATTCTTGTCATGATTCTGTGATTTCTCTAAGAAGACAGAGGCTTTCTTTCCAGTTCTCCTCTTTTATTTCTCAGTCCTCAGCAGATCACCCTTAGGAGTCCCTTCATGTAATGTCTGCTTTTCAAGCATCTACCCTAAAACCTCTCTCCATCACCCAGTTCCAAAACTGTCTACATTTTTTAGGTATTTACTATGATAACACCCAACTTCTGGGTACCAGGTTTGGTCTTCATCAGTTTAGACTATATAGTAGGTATTATAGACTGAGTTGCTTACATAACAAGCCTTGATGTTTTACAGTTCTGAAGGTGAAAAGTCTGAGATGAAGGTTCCAATTAATTCCATGGTGAAGGACCTCTTCCTCTTTTGCAGACAGCCATCTTTTTGTTATATCTTCACATGGTCAAGAAGGGGACCTCTTATCTCCTCTTCCTATAAGGGTCTTCCCCTCATAACCTCATCTAAACTTGATTACTTTACAAAGATCATACCTCCAAATATCATCACATAGGAGATTAGGGATTCAACATTTGGCATAAGCAGTCCATGAAAATTGCAATAGAGCAAACAGAATTGCCAGGTCTGAGAAGCAGAAAGAAAAGTAATGAAGAGAAATGAACAGAGCCTAAAAGACCTATGGGCACTATCCAGTGTGTCAACAAACATGTGATAGGAGAAAATAACTAAAAAAGTCACATAAAAATAAGAGGGAATCACATAGGTACACCAGAAAAAACATTAATCAAACACAAAAGGAGGTAGCATTAAAAGAATCAGACACAGAGATCGGAGGCCAGTAGCTGAGTGTGCCCGCCTGCCCCCCTACTGCTGAGGGACACTGTGCCTGCCTCCGTGCTTACTCAGTGCACCCTTGCTGGGGCTCCCCAGCTTCTTTGGAGGCTGGTGCAGGCATTTTGAGTTATTCCTGAGTGCGTGGCCACCATCATTGGAAGGGCGGCTCCCTTCCTGAGACACCTACAGGAGACTAGAGGCCCTTTGACAGGTACCTCTTTACTCACTTATATCCTACACCCTTCCCCATTCTTTTGTTCACAACTAGAAATACTATAAATAATAATGTAACTGATCCTGTTTATTTTAAAAATGTTAAAGTCTTTATAGGGGCCATCTCATTCAGGGCTACATTTTCTCTGTATTGGGTGCTATTGGTATTGGTCTCCCCTTCAAAGGAGAGGTAGTGGAAAACTGCAGTGTCATAATAAGCCTGCAGGGGGGAAACTTCAGTATCTCTGATCTTCACTGCTAGAGGGGAATATATAGAAACAATATGAAAAAACAGGGGAGGAAGGTGTCCCTAACAAACCAAGATGCTATTGTGATAGAGTCCGATGACAGCATGGCAGTAGAAATGACAGAAAAAGAGTTTAGAATCTGCATAATTAAAATGATCTGTGAAGCAAAAGATGAGATAAGAGAGCAAATGCAGGCAATGCATGACCATTCCAGTACACAATTAAAAGAGCAAATGCAAGAAGCAAAAGAACACTTCAATAAAAAGATAGAGATTTTGAAAAAAAAAAACTGAAATACTTGAGATGAAAGAAACGATAAACCAAATTAAAAACTCAATAGACAGCATCACCAACAGAATAGACCTTGTGGAAGACAGAATCTCAGACAATGAAGACACAATATTTAATCTTGAAAATAAAGTTGAACAAAATGAGAAGATGTTAAGAAGTCATGAATGGAACCTCCAAGAATTATGGGATATCATGAAAACCAAATTTAAGAATTATTGGAATTGAGGAAGGTACAGAGATAAAACCAAAGGCATGAACAACCTGTTCAATGAAATAATATTGGAAAATTTCCCAAACCTGAAAAATGAAATGGAAAATCAAATACAAGATGCTTACAGAACACCAGGTGCACAAAACTACAACAGATCCACACCAAGACACATTATAATGAAAATACCTCACATACAAAATAAAGATAGGATTTTAAAGGCTGCGAGAGAAAAGCGTCAGATTACATATAAGGGGAAACCAATACGGATATCAGCAGATTTCTCAGCCCAGACTCTAAAAGCAAGAAGGGCCTGAAACAATATATTTCAAGCTCTGAAAGAACATGGATGCCAATTGAGAATCCTATACCCAGCAAAACTAACCTTCAGATTTGACAATGAAATAAAATCTTTCCATGATAAACAAAAGTTAAACAAACTTACAAATAGAAAGCCTGCCCTACAGAACATTCTCAGCAAAATATTTCATGAGGAGGAAGGGAAAAGCAACAATACAAGTCAGCAAAGGGAGGAACTACCTTAAAGGAAAAGCCAATCAAAGGACAAGTAAAAAAACAAAAATAAGCCAAAATTACCAGGAATACAAATCTTATCTCAATAGTAACCCTGAATGTCAATGGCCTAAATTCAATAATCAAAAGACATAGACTAGCAGATTGAATTGAAAAGAAAGATCCAACAATATGCTGCCTTCAAGAGACTCATCTCATAGAAAAAGACATCCACAGACTAAAGGTGAAAGGATGGGGAAAAACATACCATGCACATGGACCCAGTAAAAAAGCAGGGGTCTCCATCCTCATATGAGATAAAGTGGACTTCGAATCAAAGTAATTCAGAAGGAATAAAGAAGGACATTTCATACTGCTTAAGGGAAGTATAAAACAGCAAGATATAACAATTTTAAATATTTATGCCCCAAACAATGGAGCATCTATGTATATCAAACAAACCCATCTCAATTTTAAGAATCAAATAGACCAAAACACATCAATAGTGAGGGACTTTAACACACCACACTCACCACTGGATAGATACTCCAAACAAAAACTGAACAAAGAAACTATAGAACTAAATAATACAATCAATGATATAAACTTAATGGATATTTACAGAGTATTTCATCCATCATCAAGTGAATATACTTTCTTCTAGCAGCTCATGGATCCTTCTCCAAAATAGATCATATGCTATGCCACAAAAAAAGCCTTTAGTAAATACAAAAAAATAGAGATCCTACCCCATATCCTATCAAATCATAATGGAATGCAATTAGAAGTGAATGATAAAATAACAAACAAAAACTACTCATACACCTGGAGACTAAATAATATTCTATTGAATGATGCAATGATAACAGAAGACATCAGGGAAGAAATAAAAAAAATTCTTAGAGATAAATGAGAACAAAGACACAACATATCAAAATCTCTGCGACACTATGAAAGCAGTACTAAGAGCTCATACATTAAAAAAATTAAAAGTCAACAACTAAATGACCTAACATTACATCTCAAAGCCCTAGAAAAAGAAGAACAGATCAACACCAAAAATAGTAGAAGACAAGAAATAATTAATATCAGGGCTGAAATCAATGAAATTGAAACAAGAGAAACAATTCAAAAAATTGACAAAACAAAATGTTGGTTCTTTGAAAAAGTAAACAAAATTGATAAATCCCTAACCACACTAATGAAGAGAAGGAGAGAGAAAACTCAAATTACTAGAATTCGTGATGAAAAAGGAAAGATCACGACAGAAACCATTGAAATACATAACATAATTAGAAGCTACTTTGAAAAATCTATACTCCAACAAAATAGAAAATATCAAAGACATTGACAAATTTTTAGAGACATATGATCCTCCCAAACTGAATCAGGAAGACGTACACAATCTAAACAGATCAATTTCAAGCACCGAAAAAGAAGAAGCCATCAAAAGTTTACCAACAAAGAAAAGCCCAGGACCAGATGGATTCTCAGTCAAATTCTACAAGACCTTTAAAGAAGAACTGATACCAATACTACTCAAAGTATTTCAGGAAATAGAAAAGGAGGGAACCCTTTCAAATTCATTCTATGAGGCTAGTATCACTCTGATACCAAAACCGGACAAAGACACATCAAGGAAAGAAAACTTTAGACCAATATCCCTGATGAACATAGATGCAAAAATCCCTAACAAAATACTGGCAAATCACATACAAAAATATATTAAAATGATAGTGCACCATGATCAAGTGGGGTTTATCCCAGAGATGCAAGGTTGGTTCAACATCTGGAAATCAATAAGTGTAATTCACCACATCAATAGACTTAAAGTTAAGAATCACATGATTATTTCAATAGATGCTGAGAAAGCATTTGATAAAATACAGCACCCCTTCATGCTTAAAACACTAGAAAAAATAGGAATAGTAGGAACATACCTCAACATTGTAAAGGCTACTTATGTTAAGCCCACAGCCAACATCATTCTTAATGGAGAAAAACTGAAAGCATTCCCTCTAAAAACTGGAACAAGACAGGGGATGCCCTCTTTCACCACTTCTATTCAACATCATCCTTGAAACACTTGCCAGAGCAATTAGACAGACCAAAGAAATTAAAGGGATATAAATTGGAAAAGAAGAACTAAAGCTGTCACTATTTGCTGATGACATGATTCTATATTTAGAAGATTCAAAAAACTCCACTAGAAAATTTCTAGAACTAATAAATGAATTCAGCAAAGTAGCAGATATAAAATCAATATGCATAAATCTAATGCATTTCTATTCATAAGTGATGAATCCACTGAAAGAGAAATTAGGAAAACCACTCCATTCACAGTAGCATCAAAAAAAATAAAATACTTGGGAATTGATCTACCAAAAGAGGTGAAAGACCTCTGCAATGAAAACTACAGAACATTAAAGAAAGAAATTGAAGAAAACCGTCAAAGATGGAAAGATCTCCCATGTTCTTGGATAGGCAGTATTAACATTGTCAAAATGGCCATTCTACCAAAGGCGCTATACAGATTCAATGCAATTCCAATTAAAATCCCAATGACATTCCTCATAGAAATAGAGAAAGCAATCATGAAAGTATTCTTCATCTGGAAGAATAAGAGACCTTGAACAGCCAAAACAATCTTGAATAGAAAAAGTGAAACATGAGGTATCACAATACCAGACATTAAACTATACTACAGAGCAATAGTAACAAAAACAGCATGGTATTGGCACCAAAATAGACAGGCAGACCAATAGTACAGAATAGAAGACACAGAGACAAAACCACATAAATACAGTCACCTCATACTAGATAAAGGAACCAAAAACATACAATGGAGAAAAGATAGCCTCTTCAACAAATGGTGCTAGAAAGACTGGATATCCATATGCAGTAAAATTGAAATTAAACCTCTATCTCTCACCCTACACAAAACTCAACTCAAAATGGATCAAAGACAAAGGAATTAGACCAGAGACCCTGCACCTAATAGAAGACAAAGTAGGCCTGAATCTTCAACATGTTGGCTTAGAATCAGACTTCCTCAACAAGATGCCCAAAGCACAAGAAATCAAAGCAAGAATCAATAAATGGGATGGATTCAAACTAAAAAGCTTTTTCTCAGCAAAGGATACAATCAAGAATGTGAAGAGAGAGCCTACAGTGTGGGAGAAATCTTCTCCACACACACTTCAGATAGAGCACTTATCCCCAAAATTTATAAAGAACTTACAAAACTTTACACCAAAAACACAAATAACGCAATCAATAAATGGGCCAAGGAACTGGACAGACACTTTACAGAAGAAGACACACAGGCAATTAATAAATATATGAAAAAGTGTTCAACATCTCTAGTAATTAGAGAAATGCAAATTAAAACAACTCTAAGATTTCATCCTACTCCAATTAGAATGGCTATTATCAAGAATACAAGCAATAATAGATGTTGGCGTGGATGTGGGGAAAAAGGCACACTTTTACATTACTAGTGGAGTTGCACATTGGTGCAGCCACTCTGGAAAGCAGTGTGGAGAATCCTCAGAAAACTTGGAATGGACCCACCTTTAGACCCAGTTATCCCACTCCTCGGTTTATACCCAAAGGACCTAAAATCAGCAAACTACAGTAACACAGTCACATCAATGTTTATAGCAACTCAGTTCACAGTAGCTAGATTGTGGAACCAACCTAGATGCCCTTCAACAGATGAATGGATAAAGAAACTGTGGTATATATACACAATGGAATACTATTCAGTCATAAAGAAGAAGAATATTATGGCATTTGCAAATAAATGGATGGGATTGGAGAATATCATGCTAAGTGAAATAAGCCAAGCCCAAAAAACCAAAGGCTGAATGTTTTCCCTGAGAAATGGAGAATGATGTATAATTGGGGTTGCAGTGTGGAGAATAAGAGAAGAATAGGGGAACTTTAGAATATGTAGAAGGAAATGAGAGGGAGGGTGTATGAAAAATGGCAGAATGAGACAGACATCATTGCCCTATTTACTTGTATGATTACATGAATGGTATGAATCTACATCGTGTAGAACCATAGAAATGAAATGATGTACCCCATTTGTGTACAATGAATCAAAATGCAGTCTGTAAAAAGTTAAAAGCTAAATAAAATAATAATAATAAAAAAAGAATCAAAGAAAAAAGTTTATAAAATATGTAGAAAACAAATAGCAAAGTCACAGAAACATATCTTTTATTATTAGTAAATATTTATTTATTTGATTATTTATTTATTTATTTATTTTTGGAGGTCTTGGGGATCAAACCCAGGACCTTATGCATGATAACAATTTTAGTAATACTATAATTATAAATGGATTAGACGCACCGATTAAAAGACAGAGACTAAAGGTAAAAAAAAAAATTGATCAAACTATACATTGCTTACAACAGACTCACTTGAGACTCAAAGGAACAAATAATTTGAAAGTAAAAGAGAAAAAGATACTATATGAAAATAGCAGCCAAGAGAAATTAGTGGCTATACTGAAATCAGACAAAATGAACATTATATGAAAAATTTTTTAGACAAAGAATATTGTATATGAATAAAAATATCATCACATCAAGAAGTTAAGAAATTAAAAAGGAATCAAATGACAGGGTCTCAAAATATATAAAGCAACCATTGACAAAATTTAAGGGAAAAATAGTTCAGCAAGAGTAGTTGGAGACTTTTATACCTCCCTTTTAACAATGAATACAACATCTAAACAGAAAACAATTAAGGAAATGTACTTCAACCACACCATAAACCAATTAACCCTAATGGACATAATATACAGAACAATCCCCCCCAAACCAACAGGATATACATTCTTCTAAAGAATGCCCAAAACATTATCCAAGATAGATTATATATTTGTTCACAAAGTAATTCTCAATAAATTTAGTTTGCATATAAAAGGGATGCTTAAAAGGGGTAGTATCTTCAGAATCAGCAAGATTTAGGATATCAAATCATCAGAAATCAAGGGAGAAAAGAGGGATTATGGACACAGGCAGCAATAAGCAACTCAAAAAGGAAAAATTGTTTAAAAATTCATTCATAATAGCATCACAATGGCCAGAAAAAAACACACAAAAAGATGTTCTCCATCATTGGTCATTAAAGAAATACTAATTAAACCATAATGAGATTCCACTCCACACTTACAAAGATGGCTATAACTTTAAAAATAGAAATTAAAAAGTGTTGGTGAGGCTATAAATAGGAATCCTTATATTACTGCTGATAGGAGTGTACAATGGTGCAGCCACTGTGGAAAAAAATGTTGGCTCATTAAAAGTTAAATTTGGGGTTTTCAAGATGGCAGACCAGAGGGTGGCTGCATTTCATGTTGCTCCAGGACACAGGATTCAAAAGAGGAGATAGTGAGAGACTTGGGACCAACTCAAAGCCGCCGGGTGAATCTCTCCCGTTGGGGAGGCGTCCTGGATGGGGCGGTAGCCCCGGAACGCAGGGAATTTGTGAAGTGGAGTTGCTCGGCGAGACGCCCCTCCCTCCGCTGGAGCGGTAAACACGGACCACTGGGATCATCGTAGAGGTGGCTGCTCAGCACAGTGCTTGGACTCGGAGCAACCACTGGGGCTCCGGGAGGCTGCCTGAGGAGGAGCTGCGTGGTGAGCTGTTTGGACTCAGAGCAACCGCTTCTGAACACCGGGGGGTTGCCCGGAGGAAGAGGAGAAGCGCGGCGGGTCGCTTGGTCTAGGAGCGACTGCATCAGAGCTACAGGTGGTTGCCAGAGGAGGAGGCAAGTGGTGAGTTGTTTGGACTCAAAGCGACCGCTCCTAAACACCGGTGGCCTGCCTGGAGGAAGAGCGCGGTGGGTCGCTTGGTCTCCGAGCGACCGCTCCTGAACACCCAGGGGCTACCCCAAGGAGGAAGAGGAACAGGGCGGGTCACTGGGACTTGGAATGACTGCCTAGGGCTATGGGCAGTTTGGCGGGAGGAGGAGAGGTGAAGTGAGTTGCTTGGACTCCTAGTGACTGCGTCGGAACACCGGGCAGCTGTCCGGAGGAAGAGGTGTGTGGCAGGTCTCTGGGTCTCGGAGCTATTGTACCGGGCTCCAGGTGGAGCTCAGAGGAGGGGCCACATAGCCAGGCGATTAGGTACAGAGCAGGGTCCCAGGACCTAGGTGGCTTCTTGCTGGAAGAGTCACACAGAGACACACTTAGGGGCGGAGCGAAGTTTCCAGGACTGCGGGCAGATTGTCTGAGGAGAGGCAGCCTAAGGAGACTCATCTGCGAAGGGTGAGGCTCCCAGGCCCAGGAGGTAGGTCTGGGCCCCTGGGAATATTGCAGAGGAAGGCAGCCCAGCCAAGGCGGTAGTTGTAGATTGAGAGGAACCTCTAGGACGGGAAGTGACCAGCGAGACCTCCCCACTGGGTGAGTCTTCCCTGCCGGGTGAGGTTTTCCCACAAGGACGGTAAAACCAGAGACACAGGCACAAACAGTACTTGCCACAGACCGCAGCCTAGTTCCCCTTTGGATGACCATTGGTCAACAAGTGGAGGCACCTCTGCCCACTCTCAGGGAATATATCCCACATGAAGGTCACCACCCCTAGAGAGGCAGCTTCTTCGTGGAGCACCGCATTAACTTCCCCAAGACTTCAGGCTACTGAAGGATAAGAGGAGATATACTAGCAATCTTCAGGGACATTATAAGTCAATAGAGGAAATCTGCAATATCTTAATGATCCAATGATTCCTGAACAGTATGAGAAAACAAGGGAAGAAAATGCCCCAAACAAATCTAGATGTTACATCAATAAAATCCACCGACAGCATGGTAGTAGAAATGACAGAAAGGGAGTTCAGAATGTACATAATTAAAATGATCAGGGAAGCAAACGAGATGAAAGAGCAAATGCAGGCATTGAATGATTGCACCAATCGACAGTTAAAAGAGCAAATACAGGAAGCAAAAGATCATTTCAATAAAGAGTTAGAGATATTGAAAAAAAACCAAACAGAAATCCTTGAAATGAAGGAAACAATAAACCAAATTAAGAACTCCATAGAAAGCATAACCAATAGGATAGAACACCTGGAAGACAGAACCTCAGATATTAAAGACAAAATATTTAACCTTGAAAACAAAGCTGAACAGAGACGATGGTAAGAAATCATGAACAGAATCTGCAAGAACTATGGGATATCATGAAAAGGCCAAATTTGAGAATTATTGGAATTGAGGAAGGCTTAGAGAAACAAACCAAAGGAATGAACAATCTATTCAATGAAATAATATCAGAAAATTTCCCAAATCTGAAGAATGAAATGGAAAATCAAGTTCAAGAGCCTTATAGGACTCCAAATACACAAAATTACAACAGACCCACACCAAGGCACATTATAATGAAAATACCTAACATACAAAATAAAGACAGAATTTTAAAGGCCGTGAGAGAAAAGAACCAAATTACATTCAGGGGGAAACCAATACGGATATCAGCAGATTTTTCAATCCAGACCCTAAAAGATAGAAGAGCCTGGAACAACATTTTTCAAGCTCTGAAAGACAATGGATGTCAACCAAGAATCTTATACCCAGCAAAACTTACCTTCAAATTTGACGATGAAATAAAATCATTCCATGATAAACAAAAGCTAAAAGAATTTACAAAAAGAAAGCCAGCATTACAGAACATTCTCAGCAAAATATTCCATGAGGAAGAGATAAAAAACAAAGAAGCAAATCAGCAAAGGGAGGAATTATCCTAAAGGAACTGTCAAATAAAGGAGGAACCAAGTTGTGTCAAAAAATAAATAAATAAATAAAATTTAAAAAATGAACCAAATGACCGGGAATACAAATCATATCTCAGTAATAACCCTGAATGTTAATGACCTGAATTCATCAATCAAAAGACATAGACTGGCAGAATGGATTAAAAAGAAAGATCCAATAATATGTTGACTGCAAGAGACTCACCTCAAAGAAAGAGATACCCATAGACTAAAGGTGAAAGGATGGGGAAAAACATACCATGCACATGGACTCAGCAAAAAAGCTGGAGTATCGATCCTCATTTCAGATAATGTGGACTTCAAGCCAAAGTTAGTCAGAAGGGATAAAGGACATTTCATACTGCTTAAGGGAAGCATAAATCAGCAAGATATAACAATCATAAACATCTATGCCCCAAACAGTGGCTCATCCATGTATGTCAAACAAATCCTTCTCAATTTTAGAAACCAAATAGACCATAACACAATAATACTAGGTGATCTTAACACGCCTCTCTCACCACTGGACAGATCTTCCAAACAAAAATTGAACAAAGAAACCATAGATCTCAATAACACAATCAATAATTTAGACTTAACAGACATTTATAGAATATACCATCCAACCAAGAGCGAATACACTTTCTTCTCAGCAGCACATGGATCCTTCTCTAAAATAGACCATATATTATGCCACAAAGCTAATGTCAGCAAATACAAGAAGATAAAGACACTACCTTGTATTCTATCAGATCATAATGGATTGAAGTTAGAAATAAATGAAAGAGTAAAAACAGAAACTACTCCAACACCTGGAGATTGAACAATATGCTATTATATGATGAATGGATAACAGAAGATATTAGGAAGGAAATTAAAAAATTCTTAGAGGTAAATGAGAACAAAGAAACATCATATCAAAATCTCTGGGACACTATGAAACCAGTACTTAGAGGAAAATTTATTTCATGGAGCTCATTTAATAAAAGAAGTAAAACTCAACAAATAAATGACCTAACACTACAGCTCAAAGCCCTAGAAAAAGAAGAACAGACCAAGACCAAAAGTAGTAGAAGACAGGAAATAGTTACACTCAGAGCTGAAATCAACGAAATTGAAACAAAAGAAACAATACAAAAAATTGACAAAATAAATAGTTGGTTCTTCGAAAAAATAAACAAAATTGATAAACCCTTAGCTACACTAACAAAGAGAAGATGAGAGAAAACCCAAATCACTAAAATTCGGAATGAACAAGGAAATATCACAACAGACACGACTGAAATACAAAACATAATTAGAAGATATTTTGAAAATCTATACTCCAACAAAATAGAAAATTTCAAAGACATCAACAGGTTTCTAGAGACATATGAATTGCCTAAACTGAACGAGGAGGACATACACAATTTAAATAGACCAATTTCAAGTAATGAAATAGAAGAAGTCATCAAAAGCCTACCAACAAAGAAAAGTCCAGGACCAGATGGGTTCTCAGCCGAGTTCTACAAAACCTTTAAAGAAGAGCTCATTCCAATACTTCTCAAAGTATTCCATAAAATAAAAGAGGAGGGAACCCTCCCAAACTCATTCTATGAAGCCAATATTACCCTGACACCTAAACCAGACAGAGACACATCAAGGAAAGAAAATTTCAGACCAATATCCTGAATGAACATCGATGCAAAAATTCTAAACAAAATTTTAGCAAATCACATACAAAAACATATTAAAAAGATAGTGCAAAATTTTAGCAAATCGCATAAAAAAGCATATTAAAAAGATAGTGCACCATGATCAAGTGGGTTTCATCCCAGGGATGCAAGGTTGGTTCAACATCAGGAAATCAATAAATGTAATTCACCATATCAATAGATTTAAAGTCAAGAATCACATGATTATTTCAATAGATGCAGAAAAAGCATTTGATAAAATACAGCACCCCTTCATGCTCAAAACACTAGAAAAAATAGGGATAGTGGGAACATTCCTTAACATTGTAAAGGCCATCTATGCTAAGCCCATGGCTAATATCATTCTAAATGGTGAAAAACTGAAAGCATTCCCCCTAAAAACTGGAACAAGGCAGGGATGCCCTCTTTCACCACTTCTTTTCAATATCGTCCTTGAAACTCTAGCCAGAGCAATTAGACAGACCAAAGAAATTAAAGGGATACGAATAGGAAAAGAAGAACTCAAACTATCCCTATTTGCTGATGATATGATTATATACTTAGAGGAACCAGGAAATTCCACCAGAAAACTTTTAGATCTCATTAGTGAATTCAGTAAAGTAGCGGGATATAAGATCAATGCACATAAATCTAATGCATTTTTATACATAAGTGATGAGTCTTCGGAAAGAAAAATTAGGAAAACTACCCCATTCACAATAGCATCGAAAAAAATAAAATACTTGGGAATCAATCTCAGAAAAGAGGTGAAAGGCCTCTACAATGAGAACTACAGAACACTACAGAAAGAAATTGAAGAAAACCTTAGAAGATGGAAAGATCTCCCATGTTCTTGGATAGGAAGAATTAATATTGTCAAAATGGCCATACTACCAAAAGTGCTATACAGATTCAATGCAATTCCAATTAAAATCCCAATGATGTACCTTACAGAAATAGAGCAAGCAATTATGAAATTCATCTGGAAGAATAAAAAACCCAGAATAGCTAAAGCAATCCTTGGCAGAGTGAAGCAGGGGGTATCGCAATACCAGATCTTCAACTCTACTACAAAGCAATAGTAACAAAAACGGCATGGTATTGGTACCAAAATAGAAAGGTGGATCAATGGTACAGAATAGAGGACATGGACACAAACCCAAATAAATACAGTTTTCTCATACTAGACAAAGGGGCCAAAAATATGCAATGGAGAAAAGATAGCCTCTTCAACAAATGGTGCTGGGAGAATTGGAAATTCATATGCAACAGAATGAAACTAAACCCATATCTCTCACCATGCACAAAACTAAACTCAAAATGGATTAAGGACCTCAGAATCAGACCAGAGACCTTGCATCTTATAGAAGAAAAAGTATGTCCAGAGCTTCAACATGTCGGCTTAGGACCAGACTTCCTCAACAGGACTCCCATAGCACAAGAAATAAAAGCAAGAATCAATAACTGGGATAGATTCAAACTAAAAAGCTTTCTCTCAGCAAAGGAAACTATCAGCAATGCAAAGAAGAAAGAGCCTACAGAGTGGGAGAAAATCTTTGCCAATCATACTTCAGATAGAGCACTAATCTCCAGAATCTATAAAGAACTCAAAAAACTCTACACTAAGAATGCAAATAATCCAATCGACAAATGGGCTAAGGAAATGAATAGACACTTCACAGAATATCTACAAGCAATCAACAAACATATGGAAAAATGTTCAACATCTCTAGTAATAAGAGAAATGCAAATCAAAACCACCCTAAGATTCCATCTCACCCCAATTAGAATGGCGATTATCAAGAATACAAGCAACAATAGGTGTTGGCGAGGATGTGGGGAGAAAGGTACACTCATACATTGCTGGTGGGGCTGCAAATTAGTGCAGCCACTCTGGAAAGCAGTGTGGAGACTCCTTAGAAAACTTGGAATGGAACCACCATTTGACCCAGCTATCCCACTCCTTGGCCTATACCCAAAGGACTTAAAATCAGCATACTACAGAGATACAGTCACATCAATGTTCATAGCTGCTCAGTTCACAATAGCCAGATTGTGGAACCAACCTAGATGTCCTTCAGTTGATGAATGGATAAAGAAACTGTGGTATATATATACAATGGAATATTACTCAGCCATAAAGAATGATAAAATTATGGAATTTGTAGGCAAATGGATGAAATTGGAGAATATCATGCTAAGTGAGATAAGCCAATCTCAAAAATCCAAAGGACGAATGATATTGCTAATAAGTGGATGATGACACATAATGGGGGGTGGGAGGGGTTAGTGTTAGGGTTAGAGTTAGCGTTAGGGAGGGGGCAAGAATGGAGGAAGGAAGGACTGTATAGAGGGAAAGAGGGGTGGGTGGGGTGGGGGGGAAGGGGAAAAATAACAGAATGAATCAAACAACATTACCCTATGTAAATTTATGATTACACAAATGGTATGCCTTTACGCCATGTACAAACAGAGAAACAACATGCATCCCATTTGTTTACAATAAAAAAAGAGGAAAAAAATAAACAGAGAAGCATAAAGCAAAAAAAAAAAAAGTTAAATTTGGAGCATATGATCTAAGAATTCCACTCCTAGATATATACCAAAGAAAAATGAAAGCACATATCCAGAGAAATCTGTATACAAATATCAATAGCAGGGTTATTCATAATAGTTAAAAGGCAAAAAATGAATGTCCATCAACAGATGGATAAACAAAGTTCATTATATAGGATAGAATATTATTCAAACATAAAAAGGAATGAATTACTGATACTTGTTAAAATTCGAATGAACCTCAAAAACATATCAAGTGAAAGAAATCACATAAAAGGACATATGTTATGATTCCTTTTGCATGAAATATGCAGGATAGGAAAATCTGCAGAAGAAGAGAGTAGATTAGTGATTATCTGAGAATTGAAGGAAAGGAACATGGAGAATACTTAATAGTTAAAAGTATTTGGGAGTTTTAAAAAAATGTTGGAATTTGAGAGTGTTTGGTGGTTGTACAAAATTGGGAATGCATGTCACTGGGGTATAAGTTTTAAAATAGCTAACTGAATTATTGTAACTTTCATCTCCATTAAAAAATAAAGATTAAATAAAATGATTCTCAAGGCAGCTTTCAGGTACAGAAAATTGTTAGCAGTACATCTACTGAGTGAGTGTTCTTAGGGGGAAAATCACAGAAATGGATTGACTGGTTTCATCTTAAATTCATGTATATAAATCTCAAACAAGTACTTAATTCTGCCCTGAAATCTAAATACCATTACCTTTTTCTCTTAGTAAGATGACTTTCCTCCTCTCTGAGATAACTATTTCTCCTGACTCCTCCTCAATATTATTTCATACTACTTCCTCGTTAAAATTCTACCCCCAACCCATATCCCAAATAAGGAACTCATGAATAATTCACTAAAGGAATGTATACATCCCTTGCTATAGCAGGTACCTGTTCCCAGTGGGTGCTTCTCTGTTTACTCCTTGCTAACAGAAACCCAGTTTGCACTTGCCACAGTCATGCCTTGAAAGGAGCCTGGCCTTGTCTAGCCCTAGGGCTTGAATCACGATTGAACTGACATGCCTTGTTCATCTCATCCCCAGGTCAAGAGATTGCTTTAGGAATGGACATACAGTGCAGGAGAGACTCCTGAGGCTCATGAACGATTTGCCAGATTTTTAAAAAGACACCAAGGAGGAAGCATATGTCTTTTCATCAAATGGTGTCTGCACTGCATGTACTGCTCAAAATTGTTGCAAATCTTACATGTATGACCCAGCTGACATATTGAGGATGATAGAGCAAAGGATGGATTGTACTTGTGTTCTAGGTGATATTGTTGAACCACTGAATTAACCAACTCTGAATCTTCCCTCTATTGGCATCATATCTTTTATTTTGCTCCCTTTCCCACACCATTTTACAACCTAGGTTGCTAGCCCTCAAACTTCCAAGTCAAGTCATTGGTCCATTGCTATCAGCCCGTGAAATTCCACCACTTAAGAATAACTCCCCTCCATTCTCTCTCTCTATCCCTTTCCCCTCTCTCTCTCTCTTTCTCTCTCTCTCTCTTATCCTGCGGGCAGACACTCTGCCTGTCCGCTTAATAAAATCTCTTGCATAAGTTCCCACCTCCGTAGTGGTTTCTGGGTGCTTTCACCCTCCTGTAGGTTTATTGTTTTGTGAGATGACAGCTGACCCTATTACATTTATTTAATTGATTTTCTGTTGCTTGAAGAGAAAGTATCCCTACTGAACAAATGAAGAAGATATTCTGATTATCAATGACCAGTCCTTTCATCAGGCTTTGAACCCTTCATCTCTTCCTCTGAACAAAACCTTTGCTTCAGTAACTTCTGCACCCCACCACCATTCAATCTGTGTGTTCTATATCCACTCCCTCTGGCCAGGAATACTGTGATACACAGTCACAGGGTTGTTACAAGATTGGCATCAGGAAGAGTTCTCCAGATAAGGCAGATAGAAAAATGAGCCATTTGCAGCATATCTGGTGGATGTTCAAAATAATTACACCCTTATGTGTGCGTGGTGTGGTAGTTGTGTATATGTGTGTAAGGAGAAAGGATTGATATATGGATGGATGGATAGATAGATAGATAGATAGATAGATAGATAGATAGATAGATAGATAGATATTCCTATGGAAAGAGAGCAGACAGCAGCCTCAATTATATTTCTCTTTCTATCTGACTTCTTCCCTTCACTCTACTGAAACTGATCTTGTCAAGGTTACTTTTGATTTTCCTTTCAGCAAAGGCAATGGACAATTTTCTGACCATCTTATTCAAACAAGTAAAAATAGTATGCATTTGAGCATTCTGTGTCTCTTAAAACACTTCTCTTTCTGGTTTCAGGACAAAATTTTTTTTTATTTCCTCCTAATTCTCAGTTTCCTTGACTGGATTTTCCTCTTCTTCTATCTTCTTAATACTGAAATCTGAGGGTTCAGCCCTGGTTCCTCCTCTCTGCTTTATCTACAAGGCCATATAGTGGTCTCATTAGGTCCCCTGTTTTAAAAAACTAGCCATGTGTAGTGTCTCTCAAGTTTTTTATGGACAACTCCTCAGCTTTTATATATATATATATGCACATATATATATATGTGAGATATACAGGAGATAGACTATATATAGGAGATATACAGTAGATAGAATATATATAGGAGATATACATATATATGATACAGGATATACAACTTTGTATAGGATATATATATATGTAAGTATGTATACACACACACATATAACCTATATCTCCTATATATATAAAACTCTGAAGAATATTTATATATGTTGTTATACGTAACAACCTACTTAATATTGTCACTTTAATGCATACCACACATCTCAGAATTAATGTGTTCAAAACTCATACCTTATTCCTTTCCCAGATTTCCTTTTCTCAAATGGCACTACCCATTCAAATGTTTAAGCCACAAAACTTAATACTTCTCTTTCCCTGATCATTCACAGAGTAAAATTATGAAAACCATCCCATTATGTAACATGCCTTTTCATAGTCACTTGTCTCCTCTCATTATCTGTGCTTTTAGATTTTCTGTTCCACGACCTACACACATATATATGCAGCAAGTAATACTGTAGAATAGATTTCCAGTGTTGCTAAAAAAAACACACACACAAAAATAGTGTTGCCAAACCTTGCAGAGCTCATGCTACAGAAAAAAAGTTCCTTACTTCAAAAAAGAAAAGCTTCCCTTGTGCTAAATGCTTTGCAAGCTGACTTGAACTAGTACTACAAATTATAAAACTCCCCGGCAATAAATAACAGAGGCAAACATTTTAAAAATTACCTACACTACCTGTGGAATGGACAAGAATCTCTAGGTCTGAAGATGCATTTAGCTGATGACACTGGTTTGGTCTCATTTCAATTTTACAGTTAAAACAAACAACAAATTCCTCATCCTATCCCTATCCTCATAGTAGACAAAGCAGACTTTTACATTTATTAATATTTCTGCTTTAAACAGGTTATTTCCAGTCACTTCTATGTTCATGTACATCTTAAAATAGGTCTCAAATAGGCCTCCAAAGGCCCATAATTGAGAAGCATCGTTACCCTGAATTAGGCTGCTAAGGCTTCTATAAAAGAATACCACACACTGGGTGGTGTAAACAACAGGAATTCATTGTCTCACAGGTCTGGAGGCTACAAGGGAGGTCAAGGTGTCAGCAGTGCTGGTTCCTCCTGAGGGTTGTGAGGAATCTCTCTTCAGGACCTCTCCCCTGGCTTCCGGTGGTTTGCAGTATTCTTGGGCATTCCTTGACTTGTTGAGGCAACTCTTGGTCTCTGCATTTATCTTCACAGGGAGTTCTCTCTGTGCCCAAATTCCCACCCTTTACATGGATATCAGTTATCTTGGATTAGGAGCTCACCCTACTCTGGTGTGGCCTCATCTTAACTAATGTCTAAAATGACCCTATTTCCAAAGTCATGGTCTCAGTTACTGGAAGTTAGAACATCAACAATAAATTTTATCAGGATACAATTCAACCCATAACACCTCCAAATTATTCTGGAGAAAAACCCTGAATAATAAAGAAACATGTAAGCTCTGAGTGAAAATAGAAATATTTACCCAAAGGTCAGTCAATAATTGAAATATGAAGTAAGAGGTCAAGGTCAGAGATTCCTAAGATTCCTTTAATCTGCAAAGTTCCCTCAGTAGATAAGAGTACTAAAGAGAAATTAAGAGACATGGGAAAAGGTGAAGCAATTCATCACTGACTTGGAGGTAAAGGCCAATGCTTGGATATAAAAGTCAAAAAGCTATCATGTCAGGTTCTGAGAAATTAAAGTCAACTTGATATTGGACACAAAGTAATTAAAAAGAAGCAGAACTACTGTTGCCAGGTTCAATGGGGATTGCTCTTAAAATAGACACTTGAGTGTACAAGAAATACCACATTTTAAATTTTCTGTAAATTCTATTTATTTCAACTTAAAGTCCCCATCGCTAGGCATTCTTGAGGATACTCCATCCTGAGGTCACTCATCCATCTCGAAGACGTGTATATCCTCAGGGTGCTCTTGTGTCCCACTGGTCCTCCCTCAGAACCCTTTGTCCCCAGGCATCGATCCTGCAGGTGTGCTTACTGCGCAGCTTCACTGCTGGGGCCTAGGACCCATTCCTAGAACATAGCCAGTCGCGCTGGGCTCGGCATACATGCAGAGCAATTTCATGGGACAGGAACAGGCTTCCCCTGCTGGTGAGATGCACAGAGTGGGCTCCCCACTCACCAGCTTGGGAGAAATACTTTTAGCTTTCTGTGAGTTTCTCTCAATCATCTCCCTTTTCTGCAAAGTCCCTTTAAATATATTTGATGAGTTTAGGTTTTTGAAAACAAAAATTAGGAAACTTCTGAAAAAGTCCTCTGAAATTAGGAAATACAGAGTCCCCTGCACCCTTCCAATGAGGAAGGCAACTGATTCCAAATGAATTTTAACAGGCAGTGATTGTTCCCATCAGAACAGAATTAAAATTCCACTTATTGCTTCTTTACAGTGTGTGCGTGGCAGCAGGGTAGCAAAGAAAACACAAAACATCCAAGACAAGCCCAGAGGAATCAAATATGGGGAAGGGATGTGGGAAGGAGACCTCACACTCCAAACCTCAGGATGGTGCAGCTCATCGTATTACAAAGGGAAGCCATTCAGAGGAACTTTTTGAGGCTAACCAAAGGAGTGAAACTAAAGAGTTTGTACTTTTCTTTTTAAATATAGAACAAAAGCACAAACAGAAACTAAGGGAACTTGAAGCAAGAAGTAGACATCCCAACTTGGATGAGGTAGAACAAAGACAGCATGGGATCCACAGAACTCCCAGGAACTGAAGTAAAAATTCAGACTAGATCAATACTCTCCATTAGTCAGACAAGTGAGTTTTTTGTTGTTGTTGCTATTATTAACCAATTTTTTAGAGAGAAAGAAATGAAAATTGACTTTATAAATCACTGTAATCCTCTCTGGAGTTTTTACCATGTGCATTTGCATATTGCACTCTGAGAAATCAGATGTTTTCAACAAATGCCTCTCTGGTGTTCACCAGGTTAAGGAACCCTCCCCAGAGGTGTTTTTCCTTGACTAAGTAGATGGAAAACCATCCACTGAAACCAAGACTGGAAGCCATATCAGGCACAGCCAGAGGTCAGCCTCTGCCTTCACCTCCCTTATGCATTTTGAGGGAGACATAATTCTGCCCCATATGCTGTGAATTTAGAATATCGTGCTAAGTGAAATAAGCCAAACTGAGAAACTCAAAGGACAGAAACCCTCATATGCAGATGCTAGAACAAAATAAAGGAAAAAGGAGGAGGGAAGGATAGGATAACATAAAGAACCAATCAAATATAAATTAATAGGTATGTGAAAGGAAGTCAAATAGAGTAGAGGAAGGAGAATGAGAGAGGGGAGGGAGGATGGGAGGAAAAGGGGGGGGAATCATGAATTGAAATCAATTTCCACCCAACTACTATGCATAACTATAAAGTGCTAATAAAAATAAATAAAAATAAAATATCCTCCTTCAAAAAATGATACCATCAGAGATCGGAAATGCAATAGCAACACAGGGCATATGTCAGTGGGCTGAGGTTGTGAAATGGGTTTAAGACGATGAAGACAGGATATAGGGAGGAAAGTTCAATGAGAAGGAAGAACAAAATAGCTTCTGGTCACAAGTACCCCAGGGGAGGGGACGAGGATGACAGAAGAGGCTCTCGGCATGGGCAACTTTCTTTCAAGCACAGTCTTGTGGATATGAATTAGGAGCATTTTTATTTCACTGATTACCTCCCACTCACTGAGGGAAGCTTTCTGCTCAATGATATAGTGTCCAAATGTCCAGGTTTCCCAGCAACTGAGGGGGTTCCCCTCCTTAAGGGTTCTGTTTAGCACCCATTATTTAGTTTTATTAACCAAACATTTTAAATTACTGCTCATTTATGTGATGGTGGTTTCCATCATGGTTCATGTTCCCAAATAACTTGGTCCTTACAGCATGTGCTACAGTCACTGGATCAAAAGCTTGTAGAGTTTTTCATTCTCAGGACATCTTTATATTAATTGTTGAGGACCTTAAAGAGCTTTCATTCATGATGTTATTTACTATATTAGAAATTGAAACTTAGAAATTTAAAAAGTACTTCTATTAATCCACTTAAAAACAATAAATTCATGTTAACATAAAAACAAATTTTAATTAGAAACCACTCCTTTCTAAAACAAAACAAAAAGAAAATGAGAAGAGTGCTCTTGTTTTACATTTGCATATTACATTAATGTCTGGTTCAGTAGAGGGGAGCTGGATTCTCATATCTGTTTCTGTATCAAAGTGTCATGTAGAATCTGAAGAACATGAGTCTGAGAGACCAGAATGCATTTAAAAAATGTGAATAAGCACTCTACTGTCATGTATATCTACAAAGAACAAATAATAAAAAATGTCAATAACTTGTGGATATTGTTGTTTGAAGTTTTAACTTTAATGCTCACAGCCTCCAGGGGTCCCAAGACCTGTTTTGCAAATCTCTGCCCTGAACAGCAGTCACTAATCGTACACTTAAATAACATTGAGAGAATTGCGTTTGTCTAACTCTGAATTTAAACTTTAAACTGCTCCAGTGGCTAATAAATGAGATCTTTATTCATACAACACAGGGTCATCCAAAAATTTCTCTCTGAAGTTCCCAGAACTGAAAAATGGCTAGAAATACTCATTTTGAGAAATGAGTTTAAGGATCTGTGGAGACCAGACTATGTGCTCTCTGAGTTATTCCATGAACAGCAGTTTTCAGGCTGTGCCCAAACCTGAATTACTCCATTTTTGTAAAGCATGTGTTTGCCATAAACTACTCCATTTTGAGTTTAAGTACTGAGATGGAATGGTTACACACCTTGTTAATACAAGTAAGCAATCGCCATATGCCTGGTACAACTTTAAGGCATAAACTGATAAATTAATTGTGCTAACAAGAAAAACCACCCATGAACTTATCAAATTAATCATAAGTATACCAATGCATGGGTGCATCAAACTCATATGGGAAAAATCAGCTCCACAAGCTTATTGAACACATAAAACACCAAATGATGCAGTTCCCTCACTCAAGAACCACAGGAGGAGGAGCACTCTGATACTGGACATGGCAGCACCCTGACCCCATCACCCGGTCACTTATCAGAAGCCTTGCCCAAGAAGATTGCCATAGCCATGAACCTCCAAATCTCTATTCCTGGGCTTTAGCAGACTGCAGTTTCTCCTGCTCATGACAACCATGCACGTCACTCCAAGATGACATCTCAAGCTGACACTCCAAACTGCCACCATCAGAACCTTGGTCTAGAATAAGCTGCTGAACTTTGACAGCTCTGCACCCCCAGTGAATTCTTTGGCTGATTCCTAATTTTATCTGACCACCTACAGTGACCCTGCATTATCTCTGCCCTCCTCTTTGCTCTCAGTTCAGCCTCCTAAACCCCTGTGGCTGCCTTAACCCTTTCCTAGCCTTTCTGTAATCCTGCATAGACATGTGAACCTGTGTGTGTGAAGTTTGATGAGTGTTACAGATATCAGAAATTAAGATTTGGATGAAAGAACCTGTGATTGCCTGGCTTATAACTACCAGGTGACCCACACGTATTCAGTGAACTACCACTGATGGAAGTGTTGTAGTCTGTGAATTTATTGTTTTTCAATAAATTTTGTCATTGTGGAAAGACACAAATGTTTGGTCTATGTTAATGACATACCATTCTCACAACAGGATCTGTAATAGCAAAGGATTACAGGATTCAGAAGACCTAAATGAAGAAATCCAAATGATAAAACTTCAATGGAGACTCCAAAACTAAGTGGTAAATTGAGCCTACATGGAGTCTCCCTTAGGAAATGAATCATCTTTAACATCCAGTGACTCAAATAATAGATAGCTGGGATGATCACAGATCACATAGTCCTTGAAACTTAGGATCAATCTCTAATCCTACTTTCCAGGCAGCCCTTACACTTAATCACCAAATCCAGCTCTTATGTATTTCTTATCTCTGTCCTCTTCTACCTCTGATTTAGGTCCTTCCCTTTCTGAACCAAATTTTTGCAAGAGCCCACACATTGATATGTCTGTCTCTGATCTCTCAAATCTGTTCTCAGTATCCTGAGAGTTTTCCCTCTTGCATACAAATCTGCATATGCTTCCTTTAAACCCTTCCATAGCTCCTCATTGCCAACAGGTCAACTCAAAGTGTGACAATGGAAAGGACATGGGTTTTGACATCAGAGAGACAAGTGGATGAACTCTAACTTGATTTGGGACCTCAGGGGCATTGGTATCTGAACTTCCACCTTGGGGTGTATGGTGTACTAGTAGATGCACACAAGTTCAATTGGTGGAGAATGGGAGATGGGAGAGTTCATGAGGGCACCTAGGAAGGACATCTCAACCTAACTTGAAGGAGGAAGAAAAGCATTTTGGGAACAGTGGTGTCTAACTAAAGATGTTGGGAGTGTTTTTTGTTTTTGTTTTTGTTTTTGTTTTTTTGGATAATGAGAAAGGGGGTGAGAGGAGGAGGTAGAGCAGAGCAGAGAAATTCTAGGCAGAAGCAGAGGGAAAACTATGTTACTTAAAATTTGACTCCAAGGAACAATGCCTTTGTTTATTTCTTAATAGAAAGAAGTAGCATATTCAAGAACTGAAAATGATGTGAGACCGGGCTTGGTATAAGACAGTTAGAGAAATAAATAAAATAGGTGATCAGATAAAAAGGGATTGTAAGAGCACAGATTTGAGTTGGACAATAAAAGGGGCTAAGTTAGAATTTTAAGCTGTGAAAAAACATGGAATACGTACTACATAATTTTCACCCTGACTACTGCTGAGGAGTCATAATTAGGGTCAAGTTAGAATCAGTTTCTGGGGATGGTGGCCTGGATAAGGGTGATGATAGTGAAGACAGAAAACAAAAACCAAAAATCAATGAACTTGAGAACTTTTGGGGAGGCACCCTTCATCATTGTACTCAGCAACTGATGGGATATGGGGAAAGGAAGGGCAAAGAATCAAAGCAGCACTGATTTCTGATTTTAACCATAAGGTAGCTCATGACCTCTTACTGGCCTAGCAGATATGAGAGAAGAAAGAGGTTTGGGACAGAAAGCTGATGAGTTGAATTTTGGGGGAGATCTTGAGTTGACCTGTAAGAACCCAGGTGAAACTGCTCAGGGGGCAGTTAGATCATCAGGTCGAGGGACAGGAGGAAGACCTGGACTAACAAGGAAGACTTGGTCATCTTCAGCAGATCATATGCCCTAAAACCAGTGTGCAGAGAAGGAGCAGGCAAATATGTAGTCCACAGGGGAATTTTCATCATTTGCAAAAGGGCAAATATGATTTTCAAGAACTGGAGGAGAATTAATGAGTTAAATATATGGGACTAGCAGGAGGCCTAGCTCACAAAAGGGCTCAATAAATATTTACAGAAAGAATAAATGAATAATTGAATGAGAGCCTATACCTAACTGCTGTAGTTTGGATATGGCCTGTTTGTGTGCTGAAAGTTTGCTCCCCAGTGTTGCAGTGTTGAGGTGGGAAAACCTTCGAGAGGTAGAGCCCAGCGGAATGTACTTAGGTCATGGGGACTCTCCTCACGCCCCTCTCATAAATGGAGTAATATTGCCTCGCAGGAGTGAATTAGGTTGTTGATGGATAGTTCTCTCTGGAATGACTTACTATAAGTGAGTTGAGAACCTCCCTTGAATATCTCTTCTGCACATGCTACCCATCAATTTCCTATACACTCTTGCTTTTGTGGTGCCACTACCATGAGGCCTTCACCATAGCCAAGCAGATTCTGGTACCATGCTCTTGAACCTCCAAAACTGTGAGCTAAAGAAACTACTTTTCTTTATGAAGTATCTACCCTCAGGTATTTTGTTATAGCAACACGAAATGGGCAAAGATAGTACTTCCTATTTTACTTTTAAACACTAAGAAAAATGAAAGTGAGTTCACCATCTCAGAGAAAACCTGAAATGCAGGTTGAACCCATACAGAGACACCTGCTCATATCAGCAGAGCCATGACTCTTAGGAAACAAGGCCTTTTGCTTTTTCTTATATTGGAAAATCACATTAATTAGCACCCTGTCAGCTATTTAAACTGACCTCTGTTTGATCTTGACATTTACAAGCAAAAGGAAGTCTTTAGTTATGTAACAGGCCAGCAGTCCACACATCCATCCTGTGACAACAGTAACAACAGAAGCTGATTTTTCATTGTGCCTAACTCTGAATCAACACATCATTTCAGCAGCTTGTATTTTTTCCCTTGCATTCTCCAATTTATGCCCAACAAACCAGTAACGGGGAAGATTAACATCTGCTTAGATAGGAAGTTGTTGGATTTTTTAATTAAAGAGGAACTCCTGCTATAAAATCAACTGGAACTCTAACAAAATTGTTTCATGAAGTTCCTGATAACTAAGTTTCATTGTGACAAGGAAATCTATTCCAGGTCAAACAGACCGCTTGTGATTTTATGGCATTAAAGTGGACTTCAAAATAGATGAGAAAACAAAAACTCATTCACAAAACCTCATGATTTCAGATTGGCATATCAAGCATAATTTCTGAGCATTTGCAGAAATGAATACTCCTACCAAGGGCACATTACTTACTTCAAACAAACTTGGCATCAAGGGATCCACTGTTGCATTGGAACAATGAAGAGGAACCAGAACATTTTTGGGCAATCTCAGAATGCATCAAATCATTTTTTGCCACTCCATACACATTTCTAGTATCTAAACATTTGTTCCTTCTATTTCTAGACTTAAAAGATAGATCCCACACTAAAATGTCCTAAAAGAAAAATAATGAGAGTTTATCCCCATTATTTGAAATGATTAATAATTTCTTGGTTACCAAACAATATATAGGTTTTGTTGTTGTTGTTGTTTGTTGCAGGGTGTGAAAAGTCTTTTGTTTCTAGTTCAACTTTGTAATAACACACACAAATATGCCTGGAGAATAGAGGGTGACTATAAACCAAGTTGTCAAAACTCCTAGGAGAAAGTCAGCTGTCAGAATTCTCCCTTTTCTGTTGCTGTGATCTGTTTCCTTCTACCCCAGCAGCTGCTACTTGGGCTCTATTTCTTTGCTTATAGCATTCTCTTATTACTTTTTTTTTTTTTTTTTGGTGGCATTGGGGATTGAACCCAGGGCCTTGTGCACAGTCCTCTTGTTACCTTAAGTCCAAAGAAATTCTAAAGAGCTCTGCACTTCTCCCTGGTGAGCTGTGAGACCGCAGCTCTGCTCCTTGACTTCCCTCACAGGATGGCCCCCAAACGCCAATCTTCGCTCCAGTCTCAAACGAAGAAACCCAAACTGCCTCCTGCCCCAAGGCAGGCGGATTCATCGGCCTCTCCGGGCTTGCCGAAGGAAAAAGAACAACAAGAAGCAATTGAACATATTGATGAAGTACAAAATGAAATAGACAGACTTAATGAACAAGCCAGTGAGGAGATATTGAAAGTAGAACAGAAATATAACAAACTCCGCCAACCATTTTTTCAGAAGAGGTCAGAATTGATCGCCAAAATCCCAAATTTTTGGGTAACAACATTTGTCAACCATCCACAAGTGTCTGCACTGCTTGGGGAAGAAGATGAAGAGGCGCTGCATTATTTGACCAGAGTTGAAGTGACAGAATTTGAAGATATCAAATCAGGTTACAGAATAGATTTTTATTTTGATGAAAATCCTTACTTTGAAAATAAAGTTCTCTCCAAAGAATTTCATCTGAATGAGAGTGGTGATCCATCTTCAAAGTCCACTGAAATCAAATGGAAATCTGGAAAGGATTTGACGAAACGTTCAAGTCAAACGCAGAATAAAGCCAGCAGGAAGAGGCAGCATGAAGAACCAGAGAGCTTCTTTACCTGGTTTACTGACCATTCTGATGCAGGTGCAGATGAATTAGGAGAGGTCATCAAAGATGATATTTGGCCAAATCCATTGCAGTACTACTTGGTTCCTGATATGGATGATGAAGAAGGGGAAGGAGAAGAAGATGATGATGATGATGAAGAAGAAGAAGGATTGGAAGATATTGATGAAGAAGGGGATGAGGATGAAGGTGAAGAGGATGAAGATGATGATGAAGGGGAGGAAGGAGAGGAGGATGAAGGAGAAGATGACTAATTGAACACTGATGGATTCCAACCTTTTTTTTTTTTCCTTTGTTTGTTGTTGTTTTCTTTCTTTCCTTTTTTTTTTCCTTTTAATTCGGTCCCTGGGAGCAAGTTGCAGTCTTTTTTTTTTTTTTTTTTTCCCTTCCTTTCTTCCCCACCTTTGTGCTCAGTCACCCTGTTCTTGAGGTCTCTTTTCTCAAACCATGGTTCTCAACTTATTTTGGGGGGAAATACCTTAAGCAGAGTATAATGGGAAAAGAATCTACACCCTTCTGTTCTGAATTCATTTTTATCCCTTCCTGTCTCAAAACAAAAAACTGTATGGAATCAACACCACCGTGCTCTGTGGGAAAAAAGAAAAACCTTCTGCTCCCTTCACTCTGCTGGAAGCTGGAGGGTGCTAGGCCCCTGTGTAGTAGTGCATAGAATTCTAGCTTTTTTCCTCCTTTCTCTGTATATTGGGCTCAGAGATTACACTGTGTCTCTATGTGAATATGGACAGTTAGCAATTACCAACATGTATCTGTCTACTTTTTCTTGTTTAAAAAAAGAAAAAAAAACTTAAAAAAATGGGGTTATAGAAGGTCAGCAAAGGGTGGGTTTGAGATGTTTGGGTGGGTTAAGTGGGCATTTTGACAACATGGCTTCTCCTTTGGCATGTTTAATTGTGATGTTTAACGGACATCCTTGCAGTTTAAGATGACACTTTTAAAATAAAATTCTCTCCTAATGATGACTTGAGCCCTGCCACTCGATGGGAGAATCAGCAGAACCTGTAGGATCTTATTTGGAATTGACATTCTCTATTGTAATTTTGTTTGTTTATTTTTAAATTTTCTTTTTTGTTTTCACTGGAAAGGAAAGATGATGCTCAGTTTTAAACGTTAAAAGTGTACAAGTTGCTTTGTTACAATAAAACTAAATGTGTACACACACACACACACACACAAAAAGAAATTCTAAAGAAAAACATCTCAACTTCTTTAAAAGTCCCATCTTGAAGAAAAAGCCTGAGTCCCAAGAACATGGAGCTAACTTAGGGCAACAGATTGGCCTAGGATTTCATTGCTTACTTTGAGAAACAAAAGGAATAAACACACACACACACACACACACACACACACACCCCAACAAGCACTATTTCCTCAAAGTCGAGATCCCAATGGTTATTCTCCATAACTAGACTTCCCAGTGGGATTTAAGAGCCAGCATTGTCCTCAATAAATTATTGTTAAAGGAATGAGCACTATTCAAGACAAAATAAAAACCTAAATAAAACCCCTAGCTAAATGTGGCTTGGTCTTGACTATGAACAGTCACTGGGGCCCCAAACTGGGTTCTTGTAATAAGCCAGAATGAGTCTTCAGGGTTGTTGCATGCAGGGGAGCCAGTCAGAATAGACACAAGTCTTTTTCAGAAGTCAACTCTCCTTTCTTTACCTTTTGATCATCCTTTAGGATTTCCTTTAGCTTTGTTGTTCATTCTGACAATATATACATATTTTCTTTCTTCAAATAAAGATTGCACATAATTGGACTTCACTTCTTACACTCCATATGAATTTGACAGGGAGGGATGTCCTAGAATTCAGTTCTTGGCACTGTCAACTGACAGGAGACTTAGCTTTCTGTCCTACTGAGATTTCCTCTGCACGGGGTTCCCAGAACAATATTTTTTTTGGTCATACTTCCTACATCTTTTCTATATTCAAAGGGCATCCAGTTGCTAATGGATCTTTATAGGGCATTGTCATTGCGTCAGGCATTGGAGAACTGAGAAACCAAATGAAGAAGACCTTATTTCATTTGCCTCAGTTTGGGATGCTGAAACAAATACACCCTGTATTTTTTTCCGTTCTGCATGTGGCACCGAAAGAACATAAACATCTTTTTAGGCACAAACCTGATGACTCAGGCTACCAACCAACAGTACCTGCCAAATGTCACACTAGACCAGTAGAATGGAATTAAGAATTCAGGGATAAACCAATGCATGGGACAAACTGACTTTTTTTTTTTTTTTTTTTTCTCTGTCAACGGTGTCAGGATAATGAATGAATTCTTTCATCAACAAGTGGTTCTGAGAAAACTGCATATCTATATCCAAAACATCAAGTTTACCAGGAAAAAGCACTATGTACCGTAACATGGTCACAGGGTTGGATAAAAAAGGCAACCCTTTCTTGTATAAGGATAAGGGATTCTTTTTGCAAATAAAAGGTTTCAGCAGTATATAAGAATCGAGGTTTCCAGAAAACCCTTTGAAAGGGGCTGTAATTGCCCATCCTGATCTTGCCTTGCCTCTTCTTCCCTATGCTGCCTGAAATGTAAATAAGAAGCCTGTAGCTTCAGAGCCTTCTGGGACTTTGAGGATGAATGGAAGCTGTGAATGAAAAGAAGCAGAGCCCTAGTCTCCAAAGATTGTGAAGCCACCACTCCTATCCCGGGAAGCCTGTGTTCAAACTGACTCTATTAGAGTGGAAATTTAATGCCTACCTCTTTAGGTCAATTTTATTTGGGTTGTCTGTTTTATGCACCCAAACCTAATGCTCACTGATTATCACTCCTTGCAGCTATGAAGCACAAAACAAAGGTGACAAGGAGCCTCTGCCTAAAGGTCTGGGTTAGCTCTGGTGCTTAAACTAAAATCTTGCTAGAATTACAAATTCTTCACCCCGCTACCCCAGATCCTCTGTATCAGAAACCTGGGGCCAGAACTGGGGGGAGGCCCTGCCATCTACCTGACAAGGCCTCCACATTCCAGTCTGGGAACCAAAGGAAATTCCCCTGTTCAGTGTTACAGTGTAGGAAACATCTTGAGTTTCTGTGGCCTATGACTACATAAAATTAAGAACTGGGTCTTTGAATTTTAAAAATACTTGGGCACTCATATCAGGTTCACCATTTACTGACTATATGATCTTGGGGAAAATGACAGTGTTTTGGTTTCCCTGTCTTCAACAGTAAATAATCCCTTCCATAGGGTTATTGTGTGGATCAAATAAAATACAGTGCCTAGAATACTGTAAGTGCTTAATAAATGTTAATTCCTCCACTCACTGTCCACCATTTATAATGCATTACAGGGCTCCATTCCTAGGGACACATTCCTGTAGGATGTGAGCTAGACACCACCCCCCACCCCATTCTCTTTCTATTTGGTCTCCCTTATTGCTTCTGTTATTATTTAAGTCAGGGGAGAAGATTAGGCAGGAAGATTCCAAGGGAAAAGAGCAAGGGAGAGAAATTTTCTTTGCATATTACATAAGTGATCATGTAAGTCACAGAGTAAGGACACAGGAATGCCCTGTCGCTAGTTTTATTTTGGGTCTTAGGAAATGTCTCATCAGGTAAAGGAAAAATTGTGTCCAATTGGGACATAAGCTATTACTAAAAAGTAAGAAAAAATTCTATTTGTACTTTTTCCAAAAATTAGGAAATACAACTACCATTTCTTCTCCCCTGAAATTTCTCTATAATCTGAGAAATTTTAAAGGTTCAAAAAACCTTTCTTTATGAAATCCATAGAACTAAAACTATTTTTATGCCCCACTAAAACCATAAAGAGCTCCCTTGCTGTGACGTTTCTATGCCTCATTTCTACCTAGGAGAAACAACAGTTGGAGAAAATAGTGTTCCCACCTATTCCTTTCATGAAATCTCTTTCCCAGATAGAGTTTATAGCACACTTAATATATATTAACTAATAGTTTGCTAGCTATAGTACTCAAAAGACATCCCAAACTAATCTGACTCTTCGTTGTTACCGGATTCAACTCCTCAGTGGGAGAATGATCACAGACCTCCACTCCAGCTTGTCAAAGAAAAACCTGACATGACCAGACACCAGTGCCTCTCATCCAGCTCCCAGTCTGGGCAAAATCAGACAGAAACCCCAAGGGATGAAGCAGAAGGAAAAATCAAGGTCAAAGAATGAAGAGCTGGGAAATGGTAGAAGAGAAATCTGGGTGGCGGAAAAGTTCACCAAGTTAAGAGAAGGAAGACGGGCAGGGTTGGGGGCTGCTTCACCTGGTTGAGAACCCAAGACTTGAGAGTCAGAGAACTGCGGTGATATGATTTGTACCATCTTGCCAATGTTCTAAGAGAACCAATGAGCAAAGCAATTTCTTAAACACCCATGTAAACACACACATACGTGCACAGAGCATGTGTTCATGACAGAGACTTTCCTAGTTGGTTGAGAATGTGATTAATTATCTTCAAAGCATGAAGAGAATCAAACAGTTTTGTTATGTAAGGGTCAAGATAAACTGATATTATTGAGAACCAATAGTATTTTTAGTCCTTTAGGGCAAATGTAACAAAATACTACATACCAAGTAGCTTATAAATAAACAATAGGAATTTATTTTCTTTCTTGCAGTTTCAGAAGGTGAGAAGTTCAAGATCAAGGCATCAACAGATTCAGTGTCTGGTGAGGGCCCACTTCCTGTCTTACAGATGGCGCCTTCCTGCTGTGTCCTCACATGGTGGGAGAGGCAAGGGCATTCCCGTGGGCCTCTTTATAAGCACACTAACCCTAACCCACTAACCTCATTCAAGAAGGTTCTACCCTCATGATCTGAGAACCTCCCACTACCTAGAATGCCGTCATATTGGAAGTTGGATCGCAGCACGATTTGGGGTTGAAGCGAACGGTCAGGCCATGGTACCAACTAAGAGGCAGATACCTATCTCATCACAATTCTCACAGCAGTTCTATGAAACCAGCACATTGACCCGCTTCTAGATAAGATAACTGTGGCTGCGGAGGTGAAGTAAATTGTCAAGGTCATAAAGTTAGCAAACAGGAGAGCAGAAACAACACCTGAACTCTCCGTGGTCTGATGCCTGGGGCTGGGAACAGAAGCCCCGGATGAACACCAGAGACCCACTGGCCGACTTTGCTGCCAGCAAGTGTAGCCGCATGAACGCTTCCGAGGGGCACGTCTGGATTCTGGCTTTGTTGTGAAACTCCAGGTTTTCTTGACATTTTCTTAGAACCCATCTTAGTACAAAAGTCAGAGGCTCAACTTTCTTATATATGGTCACAAACAGTAACCCACTATATCTTTTTTCTTTGTCCTCTCAAATGCACTGCATGCATGCAGGAATGCTTTTGATGGATAGCTCCAGAAAACTTCTTTTTTTTCTCTCACATTTTTAACTGTTTTCTTCCCTTTGTTATCCCCCCATCTTTTTCTTTATCTACTGACCAATTTCCAGGCATCTGGCTTTCATCCCACTGATCTAAACCTTCCGGAAATATAACCAAGTATTTTCTTATGCAAAACTTGGAGCTGTTTGGAGTTATCATTATAACCCAGGGTAAAAGTTGGAGTCTACTGACTCCTTCTCACCCCAGTCCTCTGAATTGTTAGTTTTTTCTCACAGTCTTGACTAGCCCAGATTTTAAATCTTAATTGCAAATTGTTCTGATCTTATATTTCTTGCATTTTGACAATTATGACATGACTGCAGAGAAATAAAGAATAATTGCTAAATAGAGTAAAGCCCCAAAAAGTTGTTTAATGTGTCGTATCACCAGAGGAAACAGCACAATCTCCTTATTTCTTCATTATTTCTATAAAGTTTTTAAATTCCTTTTCATAGTAAGCTGTTATGGTTTGAACATGAGCTGTCTCCTGAAAGCTCATGTGTAAGACAATGCAAGAAGGTTCAGAGAAGAAATGATTGGGTTGTGAGAGCCTTAACCAAATCAGTGAATTAATCACCTAAGGGATTAATTGAATGGAAAATAAAGGCTGGTAGGGTGTGACTGGAGGAGGTGGGAATTGCGAGCGTGCTTTTTGGTAGATATTTGTATCTGACAAGTAGAGACCTTTATCTCTTTCTGCTTCCTGAGCATCACATGTGCAGCTTCCCTCTGACACACTCTTCTGTCATGATGTCCTCACCTGGAGCCCTGAATAATGGAGTCTGCTATCTATGATTGAGATCTCTGAAACGCTGTACCCTTAAATAAATCTTTCCTTCTCTACAATCATTTTGGCCGGATCTTTTAGTCACAGTCATGAAAAAGCTGACTAAAACATAAGCCAAGAGAGACCTTGAATACTGAAGCCCAGGATCTAAAGGTGCTTAGTGCGGATGACTCCCAGCTGTCCCTACTTCCCATTCTGAGTTAACTCCAGTTCTTCTCTAGTAGGCAAAGCCAGGAGGTAGGGATTTGGCCATCAATGAAATTTATCCTTTCCTCAAAGGCAAGATCTACTGGCTGACGATACTGTGAGCTTCCACCCCTTTGTTCCCACACAAACCTTTGTTCTTGTTATTTCTTCTGTTCTCCCACCCCTTCCAGCCCACCAAGCCAGCCCATCTGCCCAGCAGTCAGTCTCACGACTAACAGTGAAAGCCAGCCAGCAGTCTCAACATCCTTGTAACAAATCTTAAATGACACTTAAAAAAGCCTCAACATATAAAGTAGGTAAAGTTATTCCTTTAAACACACACACACACACACACACACACACACACAGTATTCTTTGTCTTTAATGATAAAGACAGTCTCTCTTCTGCAATTGTTCAGTGGCACAACCTGGTAGGAACACAGTGGCACCCAGTGGACAAATGTTTGATTGAGACAGATGTCCATTCTGTTCCATTCTGAAAAATTCTGAAGAACATCCTTGAGAAAGGTCACTTGCACCCCCTGTCCCTGTCCTTCTCTCACCCAATTTAAAAAATATATCAATTTAAATTTTAAAATAGGGCACATAGGGTTTGTTATTACAATTTTATCTTTTTAAGGCTGAGACACTGGAGAGAGCAAAAAAAAAAAAAAAAAAAAAAAATCTCAGGATTACATCCTTTGAGAACAGTGTCTGGTTTAATTGACCTGTTTTGAAACAGCCAAATCTAATAAAATGTTCAACTTAATTAAAAATGTAATATTGAAAATGCTGTAATGTACTTTTACACATCATACTCTACTTTTCCTCAAACCATTGCCAAATTCCAATTAAATTTACTTGGCTATGCAAATTTGGCAACTTCAAGAATCATGCTTGAGGACATTAATATACATGGACCCTGCAACTTAATGTTATTGTGCAGTTCATCTTGGAATCATAAAAGCAACTCGTGTTACTCCCCATCTCCTCCAATGATTCTGTTGTCTGTGAGCTGCTTGGGCAGAGAAGTGATGGTTTATGTCTTTCTTCCCAAAACACCTAACCATCTTCTCACTTATGGTAGAAACAAAGAAGCTGAGTGAAATCCAGTGTTATATATTTAATCTGCTAAACTGAAAAAATGAATACATCTAATTATTTGGTGTTACATAAAGAGATCATCCAGTGAAGAATCTTAAATATTAGGGGCTATTTGTATTTGATAAAAATATTTTTTAAAGAACAAAGTGAAAGTGTTCTTTTATAAGTGAATTGAATCTTATTTAAATGAGAAATCACAACAGCCATTTGACTATAAAAAAAAACATATATCTTAGGGCAGGAATAATCTCTTTTAGTTAACTAAAATTCTTCCTGGTTTGCAGACTCTGAAATTCTTAGGTTATTTGGGATGAGGGCGCTTTGAAATGGTACCTCATATTCATCATTATTTTCTTTGTAATTCATGATTTTGCCACATTTTGAGGTTTGTTTTTATTTGTTTTAGAGGAAAACCCAAATCTCTTGGTTACGACTTGCATCACTTGCATTGAGTCAGTAAATAATCAACATAAACCAAAGTAAGGGATATACCTTTTTTTTACGTCGGAAAAAAAATGGAGGGCATTTGTGTGTTGATACATAAATACTATATTACATATTAATTATACTTTTTTTCTCATAACACAAGTGCTTCTTCCAAGTTTCTGTAATAAAAAACTTTATGAAATTCTGATACAGTAAAATTTTACTATATAAATATAATACCTTTGTTACTTAAAAAAACCTCATAAAATATTTTTTTTCAAATTTTTAAAAGAGATTCTCATCTAAATGTATCAATCCATGAGAAATTAATACATATTTCTAACATTTCATCTCTTCTGTCCTTGATCCTCACTGACTTGAAACTAAGAGTAAGCATTGGACCCTGTTCCTCAGGAGTGACCCATCTTCAGGAGGATTTGCTCCCTGGGACCAAGACTCTCTGCTGGGCAAAAAGGCAACAACAGTAATAAATGTACTGTACTGCTTACAAAGTGTAATTTTATTGGAACACAATCCAGTCCCTGGTCGGAACTCTTTTGATACCCAATCACTGTCTATGAAGTCAAGGACTTGACATGAAGACCACCCGCCTATGGAGTGTCCACATCACCTGCACAGGTCAGGCTCCACTTGTGACCTGATTTGGCCTCTGTGAATTTCAAAAACTCAAGAGGAAAAACAATATTTGAAAAACTCTCTTCCAAGTAAACTGTCCTCATATAATTCAAGAAAATTATTCTGTGTGACTTCCACAGGTTTTATTTCATCTTGGGACTTATCTGTTTATAATGCAAATATGCCTTGCTTATTCAAGAAAACCACATGTTTAAGGAACTCCTGCCCAACTCATGGCCTGTGGTGAATCAAAATCAAATAATAAATAAATGTGAAAAAAGTGTTAAAGACTGAAAAGTAAAAGGTCAAAGTAAGTACTGAATGAAATGCTGTGCATGTGCTCTTGTGGTGTACTTGTGGGGAGGTCAACCCGGCAGCGGTTAAAATGTGTCAGATTTCCAATTGCTATACTGCACACTGAGGAACATATATTTCCAGTTCCCATGACAGGTATTACCTGTTCGGATAAACTTTTAGACTTTTCTTCTGCTTCCTTTAGGCAAAGCTCCAAGGTCGCAAGTTGGGCCAAAGTAAACGTCATCTGTTCAGTTTTCAGCGACTGTTTCTTCAAAACAAAAATTGAGTATTACTTTTGACAGGGATAGTTCCTGAGCACACCTCGAACTGTTTTATGGATTAAGGATAGGCTTAATAAACTCATGCAGATCCTCCTCTTAACAAAGTGTTAAAATGGCAAAACCTTATACAAAACAATAGTCTTCTTTATCAATTTACAGTCAAAAAGGGGAATAAAAGTTAAATAATGACAATGAACAGTTTCAGAAAGTTAGAATAAAATGACTTGTGATGGAATTTAGCTAATCCACAACTTTTGTTCTAACTTCAAGAGGTTAAGGTCAGAGTTTCACATTCAATGGGAGATGTCACAAAATGCCTGTGTGTTTAACTTTCACCTGTCAGAGGCAAAGGATCATTGGAACTCAGAGAAGTCCTTGTTTCCTGTGATCTTCACCTTCTTTTCACAATTTATGAAAGCAAAGACACCACATTTTAGAATCATGTCATTCTTTCTCAGAGCATGACTAATGCAACTCACATCAGCAGATGTTTATACCTTGCCTCTCAAAATTATTCCAAAGTTACTTTCACTGAGCTACAGGCTGAGGATGTAAAATTGGTATAGAAACAGTTACAGCCTCCATTGAGATGAGAGCACTTCTAAGTACTCTTTGGCTGATGTGACAATATTTACAGAGCCATATGAAAACTTGGAAAACCTCATACGCCTCAGCATTGTGACTTTCTCATAGCCTCTCGGGTGTGTTCTCCTTCCTGGTGACTGCTCCTGCCTTGTAACCCTACAAAGAATGAACAGTTCTCCTACCTATTTTAAAGATCTCACTGTTGCTTTGTTTTTCCCTTTGGTTTATGACACCACCGATTTTACACATGTGTGCATTTCCTGGTGATACAATAGAGCCATCTGGTGGTACACGGAACCAGCTAGAAAAATAAAGCATTCATTTGGTTCCTTTAATTGTCATGTTGTATGCTGAATCTTGGGGCTCTGCCACTGTCCTGTGAAATAAATGGAACTCCATGGGATGAGGGGCTGAGATAGTTGCTAAGTCCAACAACCCACCCAGCTCCTAAGTGAAGCTCTGCCATCCATGGCTGCATCATCACCCCAAAGGTTTGCCTTTATGGGATGAGCATCTTGGACCGAAATGGTGATACTAGGGATGAAGTGAACCAATGATCTTCCTTGTCCCAGAATGATTCCAGTAAGCAAGTCTTAAAGTGAAGTTTTGTTTATTTATAGTTGGAAAGAAATATATGCCATAAAACATTTTATGCAGGAAGGGGAAATTGTCAAAAGATTAATCCACTTCAGAAGATTGGGACTGCCTGAGCTGGACTGCCATTTCCAGGGAGAATCTATTTGCTCAAGAGAAAACTTTTAAAATCAGTATGAATGAAACCTGGCAAGAAATTTCTAGGCCTATTTCTCCAAACACCCAAAATTTCCCCAGCCAAGAAAGACAACCATTTCCAGTAAAACAAAAGCATTGTAAATGCAAAGCCAAATGAAACAAGTTTAATAGAAGAGACTATTGTTAAATAACATAGAACTTTTTATATAGGTAAATTTAGGAAATTGTGAATACAGCCTGTCTTCTGCACCTTTACTGCAGTTGCAAGCTCTCCTTCCCAGCTCTAAGACTATCCCTCCTTCCTGCTGTCTAGAGCTATCCCGCCCTGCTCTCTGACTTGTCTTCTGACTTCCCCACTCTCTTAAGAGAAAGATATTATACAAGGACAAGCCTCCTTTTCAATAAGAGGCAACCCCACTAAGCCAAGAAATAAAAATTAAGTCAAAAAGAACTTTAGGAATAAGAAAAACATGAAGTGAGATGTGTGGTTTCAAAATTCCTAAAATAGTTAGGTGTAGTTAGGCATGGTGAAGAACATCTGTAATCTCAGTGATTTGGGAGGCTGAGGCAGTAGGATCACAAGTTTGAGGACAGCCTAAGCAACTTAGTGAGATCCTGTCTCTAAATGAAAATGAAAAGGGTTGAAGATGTGACTCAGTGGTAAAGCACCCGGAGGTTAAACCCACAGTACCAAAAACAACTCCCCCCCCGCACCAGGCAAAAAAAGTTAGGTGTATTTAGTCATTGTCCCATTTTGGAGGCTAAAAGTGGCAGAAGAACATAGAGATAGGATTTACACCATTAATTTAATCCTGCTTCCAGGTATATGTAGATACATGCAATTTGTGTTAATGATAAAAGTGAACATTCTCTTAGTGGTAAAGTAATTTATGAGTGAATTATATTAATCAATAGTCTTACATAATATCAAAATGCTAAAAATACAGGAGACATCAAAGTTTGAGAATTGAGCAATTTAACAATTCCTAATTCTAATGCCTTTTTTTCCCACCTTTTTTATGGGTGCATGTGGTTGCACATATTGATGGGATTTGTTGTTAGCTACTTGTACATGCACACAGTATAACAAATACTTAATTCCTATTTTTTGTCTTAAAATTTTCTATGTGTCACACCAATAATTTAAATGCATGTAACTAACATAATGAAATTAACTCTGAATAATATCAAAAATTTAACAAACTAAAGACTAGATGCTATAATGTCTGTTTGGGTTAATAACTTACTAACTGAACAAATCTTATATAAAGTTATAAGAGTAGCCTTCCTTTTGGCTACAGAGGTTTCTCACTTGAGAATTTAGAGGAAAATTTACATTTTCTCAAACCTATCCTAGTACTTCTCAATATCCCCTTCCTTGCTTTTAAACCTTCGTTTCTTTGTCCTCAAATGACCTCATCCTTCTCCCTATCCTTGAGAACTGTTCAAGGTCTCTATGATCCAACTGCATTTTCCACACCTAGAATGTCTCCTGTGGGCAGAGGCCAAATAGGCCCTTACAGAGCATTTTATAGGAACCCAATAAATAATTGTTGATTGATTGAAAGGGTCAATAGTCAAGGAAGGTGGTTGCACTAGAGGGAACTGTCCTTCATGCTGAGAAACTGAAACAGTGACTTCATTGAGCAAAACTTTCCGTGTATCCAGCCTGGGACACTGACAGGGATCAGAGCCCCAGGGAAGTTCTGCTTGCCAGGAACAGGAGCCAGATGGTGCAGCAGAGGGTTTGGATATGGCCACAAACTTGGGTGCTAATAGGGTTGTTATAACAACTGAATGTTAATCAATCAAGTAGAGTAGAGCAGGAAAATACTTCAACAGATGAAGTGTTCAGTAAATGTTAATAATTCCATTATGTCAATTCCTTTAAAGAGAATTAGATATTAAAACTTTCTAGCTTATTTAAAAACCGTAGTGAAAGAGAATATCCATAGGGACACTTTTGTGTGACACCAAATGATCAAAACACACTGGGACACTGGGAAATTCAGTCAAGTATGTAATTAAGAACAAAGTAAATGTAGTAAATATGTGCATGTGCAATTATTTAAGAGCAAGACTGCAAAATAAAAGTATGGTTACAACAAATTCCACCTTTGTAGAGGAACATTTCAACAGAGGTCAGTTTTAGAGATCTAAATGTCTCAAACAATCTGAGGCCTGTAACATGACAGGGTCCCAGAAGCAGCCCCTTTTCCGAGGTGCAGTAACTTCCTTCCAGATAAAATGTGCTTTCAGCACAATTTTCTGTGCTTGAGCTTCCAACTTGATATCCCATCTGCTCATCACTGCTGTCTGTTTCTCATTCTGCCTGCTCGAGAGACACTCCTGTGCCTAGACTTCCTTACCCTTCTGCAACCCACTCATATCTCTCATGGAGATTCAAGTCTTTCCCCAGTCGATCATCGTCTCCCCTACCTGTCCCTCGTGCCTCAGTCCCTTATGCCGGGCAGACTTATATCATCCCTTCTCTTTCATCTTTCATGATAAGAATTCACCACACAGGGGAAATTTCATCACTCTCATCTCCTTTCATGCCTAACTTTTTCAATAGTTTCCTAGCCTCTTTCTTTGTGGGTCAAAACTTACAAATTCAATTTTCCTGGTGAAAAAAGTACTCCTCTGTGTTAACAACCACCCCCAAAAGATGTTTAAGTTCAGAATGTCAACAAACTACAACTAGAGGTTGTAGAAAATGGCCATCAATGTGACTGAGCAGGAGGTGGCCATGGAAGGATGCCAGCAGAGCAGGTGAGAACTAAAGAACACTCTGCTTGTTGTGTGGAGGACTATGTTCTGGATCCAACTTGATTCTAAGTAACCAGGTGACTTTGGGCCAGCTACTTCACTTGTCCGGGTCTCAGTGTTTTCACCTCTCAATGAAGAATATATTTTCTCATGGGAATCAGAGGACTATTTCAAAGGAGAACTGAGGAGAGTTAAATGAGAGACTGTTTCCAAAGGTAGTTAAGGATCCACAAAGGATGGTGAGGCACCGTCTGGAAATGCAGGTGCCCATTGCCTTACCTTGACTGGAAGAGGTAGGGGGATAGGGAAGGTGGGGAAGCAGGAGTATCACTGGTGTACCTAAAGGGGGACCTGGAGGAGGGGAATACAGCCAGTGCCAGCTGTGCCCAACTAGTGGAATAAATAGCCCAACCTTCTCTTCTCTCACCCTCCATTCTCCTGCCTGTGTGACTTGGGCTGAACCCAGTGAGAAGCCAAAGGGCAAGAGAACCTGAGTGACAGGTGCAGAGACCAGCTTTCCCTGAGAAAAGCGGAGTAAAGGAAGGGTGAAGAGTGGATAGGGGGGTGGGGGGAAAAGAAACCTCAGCTCAAAGGTGTTTAATTTACTGGTGGTTCCCAAATGCCAGCCCAGAGAGCAGGGTTGGTTTTATGATAACATTTTCACCAATCAGGACAAAAGCAAGATTTAGAAGACAATATTGCAAATTCTTTGCAAAACTAAACTTATTCCATTAGAAGATAGTCCTTTATTCTGATGTTATGATCAGTCTACTTTTTTTTTCTTTTTTGGTGTTATAAGAATATTTCTTTATCAAATGATGATGGTAGTATATGGAATCCCCCATGTTTTGTTGGTTTTTGTGGGGAGAGGGAATGAAAAGTTGGCAGTCCCATGAGAACTAACTATAATAATTTTGGGGTGAAAAGTTTTACTGTATACAAAATCTAAAGCACAGTCCCCACCTGGATTTAAGTAAACCTGTTAATTATAAAATGATTATCGGGTGTCATTCCCTGAACTGTGGCCCCTGAATTCCCCTGTAGTCCAAAGTGGACCTATACTGTCTATCAAGTTTGCCTTAGCAAGAGTCCAGGCTACTATTTTTCTAGGAAGGAAAACAAAATAGTACATTCCTAAAGGCCAACCCTTCATCCTGCAAAAGAGTTAACTATTTTTTCAATTTGTTGCATCATGGATAGATGAAAGTAGTTTTGGAAAGGAATTGTTGGCTCAGATTTTAATTTATAAAAAGATTGTTGCCATGGAAGTTGACATGACTGTGTGATATTTGATCACTTCTGAAATGCCTTCAAGTAATGGACTATCCCAAACTCTTAACATGCCAGTTCTTATTTTAATTCAGTTCAAAGCAGTTCAATTCACTTAAGTCCAAAAAATATTTATTGAGTACTCATTATTGGTCAAGTGCTATGCTAAACAATGGAGAAATAAATGATAAGACAGATATGATTAATTCTCTTACCAGAATTCTCAGCTTAGAAGGTCTGTCAAAGACAAAAATCCTGGGATTTGGTTTTATGTAAAAATCAGAAGAATGTAAAAATTTAGTGGTTAATATAACACTTTTACGCTCACTTATAATATATTGCTCTGTGCTTTGGGGCCTTGTTCTGTTCTTTTTTCTTTGATGAGGATTCTGGTGGATGTTAGAAAGTAGCAAGAGACTGTCCTAACTTGCTTTCAACTATTTCAGTTCTATCTCCAATGACATCACTTTATAGGTTCTCAGAAACTTTGTACAAACAGAATCTGAAGTGTCCTTATAAACCATACGTATCTTCCATGGTTTTGTTAAGGTTAACAGGTTCTGACTGCAAAGAGACCTGAGTTTGAATTCACATTATGCTATATCTGCTACAGGATTTGTGGCCTAAAATAGCCCTACTCTTGTGATTTATGAGCTTTGCAAATTCTTTTCAGTACTTGATGAAATCTGAATTCTCTTATTCACAGATTCACACATCCTAGGCACATATGCACATAGTTTTACTTATGCTTTCAGGATGGGGAAGCACTCTTGTTGGTCCTATCCATGTAGCCCAAATTAAGAATTCCTTGTTCAGAAGGACTCTTACAGTTACAGATGCCTCTAACTTTTATCCTAAAATAAAATATGAAATCTTGATGAATAAGATCATGGATAAGCTCTTGCTGCCTCTATTATAAATTATGCAGATGAACCAATGAGTAATCTTTCCTTCTTTAGAAAATGCCCAGAACTCAAAAGACACAAACTTCTTTCTCTCTCTGAACAGCAGAGCAAGCGGAGGCCCTTCTCAGGGAAGCCTGATTTGAGGGACTGACACTTCACAGCAAATGGTATTAACCATCTTGTTCATGAAATGAAGATTTTTCTAATGAGAACTTTCTTCATGAGAGAAAAGAAAAAGAGAAAGCAGGTCAATCTCACCATTAGAAAACATTTTTACATTTTTCTTCTTAAAATAAAAGAAGGGAGAAATGGGGATTTCTTTGATGAGTATAGAGTTTCAATTTTGCAACATAAAAGTTCAGGATATGAGTTGCACAACAATGTGAGCATACTTAGCCCTATGAAACAAAATAACTTAAAAATAGTTGAAATCATAAATTTATATGTATTCATATAAATTCAAGATATAAAAATTAAAAATTTATTATAAACACATACCACAGTGATGCAGCTACACCAATGTTTATAGCAGCTCAATTCACAATAGCTAGACTGTGGAACCAACTTAGACGCCCTTCAAAAGATGAATGGATAAAGAAACTGTGGCATATACACACAATGGAATATTGCTCAGTCATAAAGAAGAATAAAATTATGGCATTTGCAGATAAATGGATGGAGTTAGAGAGTATCATGCTAAGTGAAATAAGCCAATCCCCCCAAAAACAAAGACTGAATGTTTTCTCTAAGTGAATGCTGACACACAACAGGGGTATGGAAGAACATTGGTTGTGTAGAGGGAAATAAGGGGAGGGGATGTGGGAGGAGGGAAGGAAAGATGGTGGAATGAGACAAACATCATTACCCTATGTATATGTATGATTACATGAATGGTGTGAATCTACATTATGTATAACCAGAGAAATGAAAAGTTATGCTCCATTTGTGTACAATGAATCAAAATGCATTCTGCTGTCATGTGTAACTAAATAGAACACACAATAAAAAATAAAAAAGAAGAACAAAAATGTTTAAGTCAGAAAATATATATGTATGCATATAAATTCAAGATGTAAAATCTAAAAATTTATTATAAACAAATATTTGAATCAGATACATTATGAAGAGAAGAAATTATATTAAAACAAATTCAACTTTTTTTTAACCTACTTAAAGAATTGTGAGAATAAAGTAGAGAAAAAGATTGAACAGAATAAAAACTGTTAAATAAAGACAGGAAAAAACACAAGGTAATCTTGCCGAAAGAAAGGAATTTTATCTGCTTGTACCCCAAAAGTATCATTTGTTTTTAAACAAAAATTCCGGTTAAGCAGGGCATAAAATACTGCAAATACTTTTCCAACTTGTAAAGATGATGCTTTGAATAGTTAAGATTTTTTGTGACAGGATTACTTCTTTTCTTACAGATCTTACCCGTTTAAATTTTGAGTGCTTGGGCACGTTGACCAGCATTGTTTTCATTCTCACACTGAATCCCAATGTTTTAGGAAATACACATGCATGTAGGAAGGAGGATTTTCAAGTCAGCTCATGAATGAGGTGATGGAATTTTATTGTTCAAGATGACTGTGGTTTTTCAGTTAGTTTTGTTAAATAAATTATTGCTATGCTATGAATAATCAACAGCAAATGTTTTATTAATGACAGTATTCAGAATGATGGCAATATTTTTGCCAGTGATCTTTAGATTCTAAATTGATAATCTGAAAAAAAACAAGATATTTTATTTCAGTGATAAGAATGTCCATATTCCAATGATGTTCCCAAAACTTAGGAAGGAAATTCTTAGTTGAACTTGATGTACCATGAGAACTCACCCCTGCCGCCTGCCATTTATTCAGGCTTTCCTTTTTACCAAGATCCGAAGGAGAAATGTGTTATGCATCCTTTTGTATCAGATAAAAACTCAGCAACAATTTCCATAGTACATTCCCGAATGATAAGGCAAGCAGAGGGCAGATGGGAGAACTCACTTTTGCTGTAAATTTCCACTTCTTTTAAGGTCTTCCCCTCAAATGTTTCTAAGAGGCATGGCCAGAACACCAGAGAAGAAGGTACAGCACATCCAACAGAAGCTATTCAGTGAGCCTCAGTTTTTCATCTGTGAAATGAAATCATTACACCTGATCCACCTTGAGCTCTGAGGTAGCTGTTTGTCAGGCTATTTTGACTGCCCAGTATCTTTCCTTATTTGGAGAATTTCCCATTTCATGAATCTTAGCTCTTCAAATTAGAATCCAGAAATTCCTTCTCAAACATCTTTTGCAGCCAAGTGGAGACAGGCGACTTAAGGCTACACCTGTCAGACATATCAGCATGAGACTCCAATAGGGATTAGAAGGATATGAAAAAGATCCAAATGGAATGTAATCTGTCCAGGTGGACAGGTCATCCTGTGTTCAGAGGGGCAGTAATGTAAGATTTGGAAGTATATCTCATGCTCAGGGAAAAATGACAGGTGATTCACGGTCTGCTCAGTAGCATCAGTCACAGGCTCTTGAATCTGCAGGGTAATTGGGTGCAGTCTTCTGACCAGATTCCTTGGCTCTCCTAAGGAATCCATGAAATACCTAACATCTTTTCAGCAGTCATTTCCCCCTCAGAGTAACTAGAATGGGGATTCCCTTGATCTCAAACAAGAATCCAACTATGTGAGGTCCTTGAAGTAATAATTACTTATTGTTTGTGTGACTTTAAGCAAGTCATTTAATTATCCTAAGCCTTCCTTTCCTCGTTCTTAAAAATGGAGGAAATAACTTCAGGGACTGTTGTGATGCTTTTAAATGTGGTAATGCAGGAAAATGCTTAAGATAATGCCTCATGTGTAGTACTAAGTAAAATAATAATCTTTTTAGGCTTTACATTTCTGTGAGTTCCCAGTCTAGAGAGGTCCTGGGAGTTGATTACAAGGGTCAGAAATTCTAGGGAAGTGAGGATCTTGGATTGTGCAACTATACCTAGCCTGGTTATTCCTTATTGCAATATTTCTTATTTCAAAAAACATTATGCATAATTTACCAGCAAAAATTTAAAAATGCATTCAGGGAGGACACAAGCCTACATCCACCTCTGCTGATAATAAGGATTTTTACTTGATTTGTTTCATTTCTTCCCTTCTATCCTTCTGGACATGTTCATTGGGGCTTCTAAGATAAGAGAGAGGAGACTGAAGAACAGAAGGAGGAGAGACAGGGCCAAAAGGGAAAGGTTTTCAAGAAACTTCTGCAGAGAAAACTTGGGGAAAGTTACCATGTGAGATGGAACCATATGGGAAAGGAAACTAAGATTTTTAAAAATGTGTCTCTGAAATTTCCCCCACATATTGTTAATGTGATTTAACCCTTCATATACCATTGCGGTTCATGGAACCCAATGATAGCTCTGTTTCTTTTTAAAGTAATTCCATTTGTAAAAATTGATATTTTATAACTTTTACCCTTTATTGGCACTCTTATGAAGAACAAAGATTGCGTGTATTTATTTTCAAAAAATAGAATCAATTCTATCTTGAAATTATCATGTAGGTCCATTGTTGTCTTTTATAAATCTAAGATACACTGTGGAATCTTAGTGGTCTTATTTTTCCTATTTTGGAAACATCTTACTATTTATTCATTCTAGAAATTATTTTATATCATAATTAGTCAACCATGACTTTAATAAAGATTAAAAAAAAAAAGATTAAAAATAAAACCAAAACATGGTAGAAATGCCTAAAAAGGGCAATATAATAATGAAAATACTAATCATGATTTAAATTTCTTACTGTTGTCAAAAGTATTGCAGCTTTTTTCAAGAGGGGAAACCATTTTTATAGTCTGCTTTTAACTTTCATTGAACATGTGAGAATACTTAACTTCCCCTTTTCATTCATAATACCCAAAAGATAAGAAAATTGATAGAGAAAATAATTCATAATTCTTACATCAGAAGATGAATGAAAGAAGCAGAAAGAGGCACCCCAGAACAGTTATCTGACACAAATGAATTGCTTTTGATATGTACTTAGTATGAATTGAGATGTGTTGTAAGTATAAAATATATGCCATATTTGATAATTTACAACAATAAATGAGAATTTAAGATCTCATTAGCACACTTATATATTGATGACAGTGTTTGGATTATATTTAACTAAATAAAATGTTATTAAAATTTAATTTCACCCCTTTGTTAAAAATATTTCAAGGTGATTACAAAATTTAAAGTTACATATAGAAGTTACAGCGTATTTCTATTGAACAGTGCTGTTTTACATACTAATGCTGACAGTGAATTAATCATGTAAGTGAAAGAGACCACTTCTTTAGATCACAATATCCTATAGACTTAGATGAATATCCTCAAACTCATGAATCAATGAGTGAATAACTTGTCTCTAAGGGTATGCTCATACTGGACAAACTATATCACAAAGTATTTTGTGATAAAAACTTGGACCTTATGCTCTGCTAAGAAGATGTGTAACTATATTCTTCCATCTTTTATAAGGTTGTGTGTTAAAATTTTTTACTTAATTCAAAGAAATTTGCTATGTTTAAAATTTATTAAAGCATCTAATGAGGGTTTTTGGTTTTGCTATGCCTTTATTCCTCTGTAAATTATTTGAAAAATAAAAAAAAAATAGAGAAGGGTTTATTTGATTCAGACTAGAAACAATGATGACTATTTCTCCAACATTCTAAGGACTAAGAACTTGGGCTGGGGATATAGCTCAGTGTTAGAATGCTTGCCTAGCATGCAGGAGACTCTGAACTTGATTCCTAGTATGGAAAAAGAGAGAGGGAGGGGTGGGGTGAGGGTGAGAGAGATTGTTCAAAAGTTATATTGTGAGTACTACTAGATTATGTTTTCATTTTTTTTGAATCACCCTCTAGTTATGACCATTTTAATTTCAGAATTACATGATGAACTGTCAAAAAGGTAGTTATCATGGGAGACTTTTCTAGGTTTTCAATAACATGATTATCTGAAAAGAATATAAGGCAAAAACTCCTGATGCTGCTATATGTAGAATGGGAAAGATTAATGGTATTCAAAATATATTCTCCAGGGATATAGACAATTCTATTGTAAGGAACATCCAAAGTAGTAATAACCCCTAGGGAAAGCAGGTGGTTCTAGACTTTAGGGCATATTCCTTAGGCATTTGAGGCAAGCAAAGCAGGACTTAGACATTTCCAAAGACTATTTTCTAGCCATGTTTAAGTTTTTAAAAATCCTACAATTTACTTATCCATTGCATTAAGTGTATTCAAGAGATTTATTTTCCTAACTAAGAACACAATGTGTCTAGCTATTTAATAACAATTGCATGAGAACCATTCACATATTTGTCAAACACCTTTTATATGTAAGGCTCAGAGCTAAGCCTGGAGAATAAAAATGAATTGAATTCTCCACTTTTTGGGAGCACAGTACCATGAAAGTTAAGGAAGGGAGTAGATGTTGAGAAAGTAGACCTTGATATTCTAAGGATGGGAGAAACAAACAAACAATACAACATTGTCTAGCATCATCTCTGTGTCATAGACTTCCTGTATATTATATCACAGAGTTTCAGATAGTAAAAATATATGAAAATGGAAGTGAAAATAATCTAAAATCCTTCCATCTATAGATCACTACTTTTTGAGTATATTACTTTCTAGATTTGTACACGTTCCTGTAGATGTATAACATATAAAATGCAGATTCATAGTATATGAGTTAACTGTGATCATTTTCAGTTAACAATGTTATAAGCACAATGTATATTTGACTAACAGACATCACTTCTTATAATATTTAATTTTTTAAAAATTGCCATAATTTTAATGGTCATAATAATTTCTTCTACATGCCTGTGCAGTTTTCTCTACTGTTAGACAATCATACAATGTATGTTATATGTGTATAATTATTCTATATATTATATATAATATGCTTTGAAAAAGGTATATACATACATATGTGTCATCATTATTTTCTTAAGATAAACTGGAAAAAGATGGTTAATGAATTTTTAAAAATACACTTAGTACATATTAAAGATTATATCTCTAAATTAAATATGCTTACCAACAGTATATGAGAATCTTGTTTTTCTTACACCTTTGCCAGTATGACAGTTTTAATACTTTTAGTTTCTATTGAACTTATTGGTAAATATGATACATAGGTTGTTAAAATTTGTCTTCTATTGAGTTCTAACATTTTAATTAATTCTTGCAAATTTGAACATCTCATTGGCGATTGGTATATCTTCTTATGTGGGTTGGGGTTTGTGCCCTTTATCCATCTTCTCGTTTAGTGCTAGTCTTTACCTCGTTGATGTATATAAGAACTTAATGTATTAGGATATTTATTGTAATAGGTGTCAAATATTTATCTATTATTTTCAATATTTCTAACTGCTCCTTAAATGGGTTGAAATGGAGCGATAAGTTTTCTCATGAGATACAGAATTCAGAGACTAAGTTATCTTGTCATCTTTGTGCATCATGCATAACTTTGAGAAGAAAGTTAACTTTTTGAAGAAGCAAATTAATCAAATCTTGGAGAAACTCTTAATTTATATGAACCTTGCTAAGTACAGATACCAGAGACATTAATTGATATTATGAAACATTTCAAAATAACCAATTGACTTTGATACCTGATCTAACATAAATAGTTTAGTTATTGGCAAGACAACCTGAGGCTATCATTCCCAGCAGTTAGTTTCAGTTTAACAAAACTATCAAAATAAATTAAGTGATCCAAGCCTCCTGAGACGGAGGGCAGCCAGAGGCTGTGCCTTAGCCCTGAGAGTCTGTGAGTCCTTATGCTGTCCACACCCAGACTCTCCCAGACTTTCACTAAACATCCAGAGAGAGCTCACAAAAGGCCTCTTACCCTTGGAAAAAGGCTGGACTGGATAACCGTCCTAGCCCTTAGGAGATATCCTCTCTCAAGGAAATTCAGTGGTTTGGAATTTTCTTTAGATAATAGAAGCATAAATGTGCTCTCAAAATTAGCCTGATTGTCTAGATGGTCCCCCAAACACACTTGCCCCTTGCCCAGTTCTGCTTTCTGAGCTAAACCTCCAGGTTTCAGAAGATGAGCAAACTGCACATGAAATTTGATTTTACTCAAAATAAAAATACAGAATAACCCTCGATCTCTAAGGATACATATTTAACTTCTGGCTCCTTTTTATATCTCATAATTTCCTCTCTTTTATACCCACAGCCTCCTCAACATTCCCACCCTCACAGAAAATAAAACGTGCGATCACTTGACAGCACAAATTACCATGCTTTCCCTGAATATTGCCAGTTGTTTGGAACTTTTTGCCATTTGAAGGAACCAAGTGGAGAAAATGTCACAGGCACCTGATGGAACAACTTTGCAGACACTCAAATGTTTTAGTTCATAAAGGTCTTTGCGCTACTGATGCCTCTTGGGGGAATTCTGAGAAACATTCTATCTGTAAACAATCTGTTCCAGTGCCACATGTTTTCTAAATTTCTTTGCCTGTTGACATTTTAAAAAAAATAAAGGAACTCATTTGCATGAAGACAGGACCTTTTGTTTCTTATACGTTTAGTTGACTCTCTCATAGATATTAAAATGAAATGGGTCATCTTGTTCCATTGCCGGTGAAGTGTCCTTTTCTAAGGGACACTCCCCAGTTCTTTGGCCAACCTCACTTTAAACTGTTCAGTCTTATTTTATGGGCCGTATTCTCAACTTAAATAGGGCTATTATGGTTTGAATATGAGGCGTTCCCCAAAAGTTCATGTGTTGAGTAATGCAGGAACATTCAGAGGTGAAGTGATTAGATTATGAGGGCTGTGACCTCAACAATGGATTAATCTATTTGATGGATTGATTAATAATTTGAATGCACTATTAGGTGGTAACTGTAGGCAAATAGGATGTAATTGGAGGAGGTTCGTCACTGGGGGTGTGGCCTGGACTGTATCTTGTCACTCTCCCTTCAGTCTTCCTACTTCCTGACTGCCATGAGCTGAACCTTCCTCCACCACACCCTTCTGCCATGATGTTCTGCAACATGTCAGACTCAGAGCAACGGAATTGGTTGACCATGGGCTGAAACCTCTGAAGCCATGAGCCAAAATAAACTCTCCCTCTTCTAAGTTGTTATCGTCAGGTATTTTGGTCACAGCAATGGAAAAGCTAACACAAGGACTTACTATTAAAAATGAGAATTTCTGGAGCTTATCTTTTCCTTTATTTTTCATCTCTTTATAATATTTCTTAGGTTTTATTCTTTCTTTGTAATCCAGCTTTATATCCCTGTACCTTTCAGACTATCAAAATATTTCTGAAATTTCTTCCAGGCATGTGATATGATCTCATTTTCCCACCCCTTTAAGTTTCCCATCCCAACTTTAAGTTGTTTGGGGCCATGTGATTTCTTTGGTCAATAAAGTGTGATTTGGGGGAGGAGCACTTGCTGGCCACAACTAATCCCCCCACTGTAGAAGTATGTGCCCAGGCAAGCATCCATCCAGAGGGTTGCTTAGAGCCTCTGCCTAATGCCTTTGGTGGGTTTTGTGATGGAGAAATAAATTATTAAAATAAATAAAATATTAAGACTTTAATTGTAACTCATAACTTCCAAAATTTTAAAAATAATCATAGTAATTTGAAATCAATTGAAGTTTTTATCTTTCTTGATACTAACCAAAGGGAGAAAATATTTCTCACCAATCACATGATACCACTGCTACTTTTCTATACACTGCTTGACTTACAATCTCTGTAGAAGTTTGTTCTGCATAGAATTTAGGCTACACGATTTAAAATGGATAAAGATTGAGATGGCCATATAGGGGCAGGGGTAAAAATGGAGGCAGGAAGGAGGTATGGTATAGATCAACCACATGTGAATTGCAAGATCTCAACATAAAAGTAGCTACATAAGGTTGAACAATGGATAGAAATTCCAAGATCTGGGGAGAACACATTACTCCTCTTTTGCAGGTGTCCCTAGAATTAAAGTTTCAATTTATAAATTATTTGTGTTTTTCTATGGGAAAAAATAAAAATGTTATATTGAATATATGGACATTATCGTGACCTGTTAAATGGAATAGTTTACTTCCCTAAAGTTGACAGATGTTCACCAAAACCCTTACAAAGAAATATTTCTCTATAGGGCAGTCAAAATTATGTCTATTCTTATTTTTTGCCTTGTCCTTAGTGCCAGCACAATGACTGTTTAGCTTTTATTATGAATTCCCATTCATTAATCTTCATTCTTTAGATTATGACCTATTCTGATTTTGTGATTGTATTAGGCTAGAGTCCCAGGAAACAGTCTGTAGAGGGCTTATTGGAGATGATAACCATGAAGGAAGAAGGAGCAGAAATTCAAAGGGCCATGGCTCATCAAGAGCTGGGCTACCTCTACAAAATAGTCTCCAATTACTGTGTAGGGGCCAGGTTTATGACCCTGCACCAAACCAACATTGAGTGTAGGCTAATTTTATGAAGGGGGAAGGTAATCTTGGAGCAATGGACCTCCTTCAGCTGAAGAGAATTCCTAGAGAGAGTCTCACTGTGAGTCAAGACAACTCAAAATTGATCTTTGACCTAAATATGAAAACTGAGAGAGGAAATTTATGTGACTCAGGCAAAGACTTAAATAAGATACCAAAAGCATAGACCATGAAAGTACAAAATGACACATTAAATTTCATCAAAATTAAAACCTCTGGTCTTCTAAAGATACTAGTAAAAAAATGAAATGACTAAACTCAATCTGGAAAAACTACTTTAAAATATATCTGAAAAATTACTTATATGCAAAATACATTTACTTTATTTTTTATTGATGCATTATAATCATACATAATAGTGGATTCATTGTGACATATTCACACATGCACATGATGTAACTTGGTCAATTTCAGTCTGCATTGTCTCCCATTTCCCCTCCTATTTCCCCTCCCTACTCCCCTGCTCCCCTTCCTCTACTTTACTGGCCTGTCTTCTAGTTTTTATTTTGTCTCTTGTTTCCTCAATGGGAGAAAACATATAACCCTTGACTTTCTGAATCTGGCTTATTGCAATTAATATATTGAAAGTTCCAGCCATTTTCCTGCAAACAACATAAGTTTGTTCTTCTTTGTGATTGAATAAAACTCTATAATTTTTATTCATTCATCTGTTGATGGACACCTAGGCTGGCTCCATAACTTGACCATTGTAAATTGTGCTGCTGTAATCATAGTTATGCATATATCACTGTATTATGCCAACTCTGATTCCTTTGGATAAATACTGAGGAGTGCTATACCTGGGGTCATATGGTGGCTCCATTTCTAGTCTTTTGAAGAACCTACATTCAGCTCTCCCTACTAATTGTAATAACTTGTAATCCCACCAAAAGTGTATAATTGTTTCTTTTTCCCCACATCCTCAACAGCCTTTGTTATTATTGATGATAGTCATTTTAATGGAGTGAGATACATTTCCCTGATTGCTAAAAATGAGGAACATTTTTTTTCCTATGTTTGTTAGTCATTTGTATTTCTTCTTTTAAGGAGTGTCTGTTTAGTTCATTTGCCAATTTATTAACTAGTTTATTTGCTTTTCGGGTAGAAAGTTTTTTTGAGTTCTTTGTATATTCTAGATATTAATCCTCTTTTGGATGAGTATCTGGTAAAGATTGTCTCCTATTCTGGAGGTTCTCTCTTCAGACTCAATCATTTCCTTTGCTGTGAAGAAGCTTTTTAATTTGAATCCATTCCACTTGCTGTTTTTTGGTTTTATTTCTTGAGCTTTAGGGGCTTTGCTAAGGAAGTTGGTATCTGCACCAATATGATGGAATGTTGACCCAATATTTCTGCTAGCAGTTGGAATGCCTCTGGTATAATCCCTAGGTCTTTGATTCATTTTGAGTTGACTTTTTTTTGTATGTGTGGGGTGACAGCAATTTAGTTTCATTCTTCGACGTATGGCTATTCAGTTTCTCCAGCACCATTTGTTTAAAAGGTTGTCTCTTCTCCAACATATGTTTTTGGCATGTCTGCCAAGAATCAGATGACTGTATCTGTGTGGGTTTGTCTATATGCTTTCTATTCTATTCCATTGGTTTATGTATCTATTTTTATGCCAGTACCATGGTGTTTTTTTTTTTTTTTTTTTTACTATATCTCTACAGTGTAATTTAAAATTGGGTATTATGCCTCTAGCATCACTCATTTTGTTTAGAATTGCTTTGGCAATTCTGTGTCTTTTATTCTTCCATATACATTTTAATACTGTTTTTTGAAGTTCTATGAAGAATGTCATTAGCATTGAATCTATAGATTGCTTTTGGTAGTAGTCATTTAACAATATTAATTCTGCCTATCCACAAACATGGAAGGTCTTTCCATCTTCTAGAATATTCCTCATTTTTGTTCTTCAATGTTCTATAGCTTTCATTGTAGAGCTCTTTTACCTCTCTAGTTAGATTTATTGTTTTATTTTAGTTCAAAATACATTTAAAAACTTTCAATACCAAATAAGATACAAACAACACAACTCAAAAATGGACAAAATATTACAATAGCTACTTTGCAAAATAAGATAGAAAGATGGTAAATAAACACATGAAAAGATGGTCTACTTATTTGTATTTAAGGAAATGCAAATTAAGGCTACAATGAGATACAATTTTACCTATCAGAAAGGTTGAAATTAAAAAGGCTGATTCTCCCAGGGTTAGGAGGAATGTGCATAAATGGAACTTTCATACATTGCTAGTGAGAATGTAAAATGATATAAGCATTTTGAAAAATAGATTAGCAAAATTTTTTGTTAAATTTATAAGAACATTTACTACACAACTCAACCATTCCACTCCTATGTATTTACCCAAGATAAAAGGAAGCATATGTCCATATGAAGATTTGTACACAAACGTCCACAGGTGCCTAAAACTGGAAGTGACCTAAATGTCAGTCAATAGGCAAAGGGATAAACAATTTGGTACATGTTATACAGAGGGATAACCTTCCACAGTAAAAATGAACTGCTGACATGAATTACAACATAAGTGAATCTCAAAATGACTTTGTTGAATACAAGAAGTCAGAAAAAATGGTGATGGGGGGTATATACTGTATGGCTCCATTTATTTCAAGATAAAGCTTGAGTAGTATGTGCAGCAGGGCAGGATTACTGTTTTGTCTGAGAAAGCTTTGAGACTGATGGATAGGTTAATTATCCTGATTGTGATGATAGCTTCATGTCAGTAAATGCATGTCAAGACTTAGTTCATATATTTTAAACTTGTGGATTATGACTCAGTAAAGGAGGGATGAAGAATGGAAAAGAAGGAAGGCAAATGTTCTGGAGTTCATGCAACCATCATTCCTTCCTTATCCACCCATTCTTTGTTTCTTGTTATGATTTGAATATAAGGTGTTCCCCAAAAGCTTATATGTCAGGTAATGCAAGGCAGCTTGGAGGTGAAATTATTGAGTTATGGGAACCTTAACCCAATTAGTGAATTAATCCCCAGATGGGGATTAACTGAGTGATAACTGAAGGCAGGTAGTGTATGGCTAGAAGAGATGGGTCCTTGGGGGTGTGCCTTCGGCATATATATTTTGTATCTGATGAGTGGAAGCTCTCTCTCTCTCTCTCTCTCTCTGCTTCCTGATTATCATGTGAACTGCTTCCCTCCACCACACACTTCTACCATGATGTTCTGCCTCATCTCGAGCTCTGAGGAATGGATCCAGCTGTCTATGGACTGAACTCTGAAACCATGAGCCCCAAACTAACTTTTCCTTCTTAAAATTGTTCTTGTCAGGTCTTTCAGTCACAGCAACAAAAAAATTCTGACTGAAAACATTAATTTATTCCCAACTCATGGAGTTACTGTTTCTTATTAAAGTCACAAAATAAAAATATATATTTTCTAGAACAGCAAAAAATATTTACATTTAAGTATACAGAAAAATACAGTTCAATATCACTCTCATTTTAAGAATCTACTTAAAGTACTTGAAATATTCATTTGAAGCACAATGATATTGATAGCCTTGATTCAGTAAAGATGTGAAACTTTGCTCATTAAAGAGAAGAATCTTCTAAAAGCCATCTTAAAATATTAAAATTTAGAGACATCAGAAATATGATCAAATAAATGTTTCCTGCAAAACTAACTGTATATTACGCCAAGTGCTAAAGAAAGAGCAGAATTTATGTGATTTGACACAAGGCCTAGCTTCCCTTCCTGGATTTAAAAAATGTAGTCTTTTTAGCTACTTTCAAGGTCATTTTGTAAAGCTGCATTCCTATATAGTATGCTATGAATTTGACCTTGCAAATTATAAACCAGAAATTGTTTTTGTATCTTTAGCACTTAAAATAATGATTCTTTAATGAAGTTATTACTAGACAACAACTTGAAAGCTAAATGGTTTATGAGGTTTTATAATAGGCCTAGTTTTTATACACAATGAGAGACCTACTTCATACATATTCTAGCTGACAGATTCATACCCATGTTTCTCACTTTTGGATGTGCCATGCCACATAACCAATGTCATCACGTGTTTTACATTGCTCATTTGTATGTGCCAGGATTCTCAGGTGCAGTTCTCTGAGAACAAGCCTGATCCTGTTCAGGTCAAGCTTCCTTGTAAGAGAATTTTTATTTTCTAAACAATTTCAAGTGAGATGATTTATATGCACTAGCTGTTTTCTGTCAGAAGATGTTAAAATGGAGCAAAGATAACAGTTTACATAGCATTCTAATTAATCAACAGGCCCAAAGGAATAGGGTTGAAAGAGATGGGAACCTCATGGCACCTGAGAAATGGATCTGGGTTACTTTAGTTCCTAGGTATAGAGTGAACATATACTCTTGGATCACTCAACATCTGGAAGCTCCTTAAACCTCCCTCAGCCTCAACTTCTTAATTTCTAAATTGGTAATAGTAATAATAAGAAAATTTTCCACATGATAGTGATGTCTCTGGACAGTATGCTCACATGCTACTATAAGGATCCAGGGGCAGATCTCAATCACCTGGCAGTGAGAAAATAAAGAACCACCCTAACTGTTCAGTGGTGACTCAGATAGAATGTGTTTAAATCCACATGGGTGGTCAAGAAGTCTCCATACAACCAAAAGGATTTTGTCCTTCATCCCAATCTTAACCATCAAAATGCAAAATAATTATTTAAGAGATAATCATGACCTTCCTGCAATTGGGTGTCTTGTGGTACCCAGCAAAATCAATCTTTGAGCTCTATGTTCTACAAGTTCCATGACTTTAAAGAGTCTGTGGGATAGAAGGAGGCTGCAGTGACTGTGGATGTGCTCTGGCCTTGAGGTCTCTAATCCTAACTCCCTCCAGCTAATGTATTCTCTTAGAAATGTAAAAAGATGGAATATAAAGCAGAACCAGCCCCAGGGCTCTAAACCATGTCAACTGTAAATTGGAAAGAGATGGGTTCTGAACTTCAGGAAGCTAATTGGGAGCCCTGGGCGAAAATCCTGAATGTGGTAATTGGCACCTTGTCCTTTTCATTCTGGCTATGAGAAGGTTACCTGTAGGTGCTGACTGACAAGCATCACGGTAGTGTTCATATGATATGGGTGAGGGTCACTCTTTGGGCAACAGAACCATAAATAGCTGTACTAAATTTTTAAAAATCCATTATTAGATTTTCCTTTCGTAGCCTATATTTATATATACTCATTTATAATAATTATGATTATAATCATATATAAAGGATTAAATTATCACCAGAGTTAGAATACAAAATTTTAATTAAAACCACTTACCAGTCTAATTTGGTTTCCCCTGGAACCTATATTCCTCCAACAAAAGTTCTCTTTCTGAAAATTGTTATGGATTTGGGAGCCATATCCAGTTTTTCTGGGGCCACATTAATTGAAATAACACTGAAGAATAGAGATGCTCATATTTTATGAACTATAATAACTGCAAATATGAGGTTCTTGTTATGCATGAGAGAATCAATCACTTTGAGATAGTGATGCTGGGGCAAGAAGGGAGTGATAGATCAGAACCACCAAATCCCAAAGAAACAGAAATTAAAGGGGTTGGGGATATAGCTCAGTTGGTAGAGTGCTTGCCTCGCATGCATAAGGCCTTGGGTTCAATCCTCAGTTCTACCAAAAAAAAAAAAAAAAAAAAAAAAATTAAGGAGCCCAGTCTCCTGGCCCACGATGAAACCCTTTTGACTGCTATCAATTTCAAATAACTGTACTTTTATATACATCTAGGTACTTTACCAGCCATTTTCACCTTCTAAATATCTTATTTGAGGCAGACTATTTAAGTTGCATTATCCTTATTCTATAGATGAAAAATAAGGCTCAGAGAGTTTAAAGAACTTGCTTATCATCACAAGGCTTGCAGGTGGCAACTTTGGGTCTGATCCCAAGTCTTTTGAATCCTAGTCCCCTGAACTTTCTTTTTTACCACATCCCCTCTACTCTAGAGCTGAAAGAATTGCTCCAGAAATGTCTCTGGTTGGAGTTTTGAGGGTTCTCAAACTGAATCAAGGGAGCCTAAGGGAGATATAGATAACCTGCTTTTTATTTTAAAAAAGGGAAATTCTCAAACATAAAAGTAGAAAACTAGTATAATAAACCTCTGTGTACCCATCACTCAGCTTCAACACTTGTCAACAAACCCCTCGGTGTCACCAAAGTCAGGGGAGGGACAGAGTGGGGCTCAGTTAGGAAGGATCCAGCTTTCCCAGGGAACCACAGAGCTCACTGAAGAAGGGCCTCAAATGTCAATGCTGGGCCTACTGTCAGTGACTCAAAAGACATTTAATGTCAAAAGACATTAAAAGATATTTCTGGAGTAGACTGTGATTTAAACCCAAGGTTAGCTAAACCAATGAATGATGGCATGATCCATATTATACCTGCATTCCAGGATGACATCACACATAAACAAATACTTCAGAATAGCCCAGGATGCCTATAATATCATAGGGCCACAGAGAGCAGCTTGGTTTATTTCATGTTAAAATAAAAAAAGGCCACAGCACATCTGTCAACTTTCCTAGGGTCCCAGTGGCATCCCTGAGTTGCCACTTTTCCCCGTCTTACTTGTCTTCTTGGGAAAGAACATTCTGTGTTTTATGTAAAAATGTTTCCTAGTAAAATGTGAAAACGACTATATCCATAAAACCTCAATAGTAATTAAATTACACTTTCACTAGCCATACTGATTTTTTTAAGAAAAAAGAAATCATACAAAATTTATTCCTTACCATTAATCTTTTTGGTTGTCTATCTGACAATGAACTTCCAGATATCATGCTGAAATAAAGAATTTGAATTCCAAAATTATATTTCAGGGAGGTATACACACACACACACACACCCCTCACATTGAATAGACCTTTAAACTCTAACGTGAGATAAAATTTTTTAAAGTATTTCCTCCAAATGTCAATTTCTGGACATCTCAAGAGGAAATAAAAATAATGGAATGTAAACTTTACTTGCAGAAGATAAAATAGCCTTTAAAGGCTCTCTTGAGAATAAGCAGTCTGAACAGAACAATCTGTTCTGAAAACCTGCAGAATCTCTTATTTCAACTAAAAAAAAAAAAAAAAAAAAAGTGAGGGAGGAAATCTTATACTTCTATTAAACAGCAGATTTAGGGAATTCTTGTTCTCCTACACTGTTTCTCTCTGTCTCTGTCTCTCTGTCTCTCTCCTTCCCTCTCCCTCTCCTCTCTTTCCCATCTCCTCCTCCTGAATCATTTGCATACCAACATATTATTTATTGAAGCTTGGGTTCCCTTGCTCCTTTAGTTTCTCTTGATTACTCTATCCCCTTCTGGCAAAACTACTTCTCACTGCTTCCAAATCCTTTCCTTCTATGTTTTTGCTAAAGCCACCCAATCAGATGCTCACTTGTACCACTCCACAGAAACTGCCCTTAGCAAATTCACCAAAGAGTTCTGCTCTACCATCTCCACTGGATGTTTATCACAATACAATTTACTTAACAAACTTTGAGAAGATTAATTTTTCCTCTTTGAAATGATGTCTTGGTTTCCAGAGCATCCTGATGTCCTAGGAATACTTTCTTTACATCTATCCAGTTCAATTATTCCCACTTCCTTCCTTTCTCTGCTCAAAATCACCTTTGTGGGACCTACCATATGCATCTTATTTCAAATTTAACCCTTTATCTCATCATCTCACTTGATTTTTCTCTGCTTGTTACCATTTTCTAACATACTACAGAGGTTGCTTATTTATTATATTTATTGTGTCTCCTCCCAACTGACAAGGTCAAAACTCCTCTTGATTTTGTTACTCTATCGTTGGCATCCTGAAGAAGGATGAGATGGTCAATAAATATTTGTTGAATGATTTAATAAACCTCATAGATTTAGCAAATTCCACTCCATTGTTACCTACCAATAAGCCATGATTTGGCATTCCTAGGTATTTCTATATCAGAGTTTTCCTAATGAATATATTGTTTTATTTCCATATTTCTGTGCATTTTTCTCACTTTGTCCACTTTTTAAAAACATTTAAAACCACTTAAAAGGTTCAGGTAATCAATGACTACTGAGCAAAATTAAATTCTCAGTGGAGGGAGACACTTGGTTTTGAGAGGCATAATAACTTTTCTTGCATCATATCAAAATCAGCAAAAAAAAAAAAAAAAAAAAACAGCATCTTGTTGCTTTCTACTTGACAGTACCTCTCTATCACAAAATGGAAAACAATTTTTGGGTCATCATAATTGCTTTGAATACAAACAAAACAGCTTTGAAAGACCTTAATAAACCAGACCCTCTTACCTTTGAACTAATTTTGTCTTCTATCAGTGCACCTCACAAAACTGACATTTCCTCCAAACTGTGCTAACTCATGGACCCAGAGGACATATTTGTCCTTTTCTGAAGTTATTTCCTCTGAATAGAATGTGCATGCTCTCTTCTCTGCTTGTTACCCATTTTTTCACATCATAGCTCAATGCTTCCTCCTCCTGAAGCTTCTTGGACTCTGATGGTCAAAAGTGCTACTTGCCTCTGTATTGTACAAACCATTTTTGGACATCTTCTCTTCTAGCTCTTTTTATGTTTTGTGATGTCCATAACAATTTGTCTACTACATTTTTGCATTTCTCAGTGACTCCCTCATATAAACAAGAACTATGCTTCGTTTGTTTTTAAACCCATCCAATGACATTCCAAGGAAGACATGAATATTCAGTCATTAAATGAAGTCAAACAAAACAAAACATTGTGAGTATAACACTCTTAGGTGCATTTTACATGGGCCACAAATGCACCCCAGAAAGTACTATTTGAAATTACCCTGTGTTAATAATGCTTGAAACAAAACTACCGATTTAAAACCAAGGGAGCTTTGGCCGCCTGACAACAATATTTAAAGGTCATGAGTCATGGCCTCAGAGTAACCATAGTAACTCAGCATACACAGAGAAATCATGTTGAACAATAATTAAGAAAAGCTTCAGAAAGCCTATTAGCCCTGAGATAAAGCAAATTAGAATTAACCAATGTATTTATGAAGCTTGTTTTTATTGCATCTTTTTTTTACTTCTGGGTTCATGGAGGAAACAGGGAAAAATTCTTTAATCCTCTTCTGGCAGGTAGTAACAATATGATATATCAGCCTCATGGTAATTTTTTGTTGTTTTCTTTCCTTCTCAGTGCTTTAAAAGATCATAATTTTTTTTTCTTTTAATGAAATTCTGTTATCTGATTTCTGACCTTTTAAATCCATGCTTTCTGTGTCAAACTGGAGTAATAGTCACTAATTAGTCCATGTGAATAGATGATTTTATTAAAATTGGTTTGGAAATACTGCTACTGAGCACCCAGTTCTTATAGCAGAAGATTTCCTGGGAAAATGCTTTTTGTTCCCTAGGTTAATTGCATCTGGGCCTAACCCTCCCTTGCTTAGGAAATTTAGAAGCAAGTTCTCATTCAGTTTATGTAAACTGTGGAGAAGGTCTGTGTCAAGGGCATGAGAAGAAAAGAGGAGGCAGAAGAAGGGTAGGAAAAGTCACACGAGACTAGTCTATTCCTGCTCAGAAGGGAAAGAACCAAACTGAACCCACCTAAGGATCAAGAGGGTAGCATAGTGTTCCCCTGTCTCCCGCCTCAAAAGCCCAGCCTCCATCTGCACAGAGCACAAGCTCCACATGCCAGGAGAACATAGGAACTAAGGATAATGTACAGCGAGAGTACTGTCCCACTTTTCACTTGGCTTCCCTGTTTACTGTATGCTGGGCTATTCATTTTAAAGTTGTTCATAGCAAGGTTTCTCCCCCGTTTGGTAAAGTTGCATTTGCCTCTCTAACTGTCTGTGTATTCCCTTAGGTGTTTCGTGAGGGAAATTAGAAGAAAATGAGTATTTCTAAATTTCATTTGCTTTAACAAACAAAGCACCTTCTCCCTCCGAGATTGAACATCTTTTGAAGATCATGGACTCTTTTGATTATAGTAACTAACAAGTTTACTTAAAATCTTGGGAAATTTATGAATTTCCCAGATCACACATGAACTGCAGACCCAAGGTTAAAAGCAAGGCTCCCACATTCACATAAATAAAATATGTTTTAAGACTAAGCAAGTAGAACCATGCTTGCATATGAACATCCCACCCAGGATGCTGCCCTCCAGGAGATAGCTCCTTCTACAGAGCAGACATGGTTGTCTCTCATTGAAGGTTTGAAAGAAAATTCTAAATGGAAGTTATTTCCACTTTGGAAGGGGAAACCGGTATAGAGCCAACATCCAAGTTTTCTAGTGATTGACTTTGGATCAGTAAAGAGGCGAACTACACTTTTGTACTTGTAGACAGGTTTGGGTTTTTGGGGGGGAACTAAGAGAGAAAGAATGATCAGTATTTTGGGTGTGTGTGTTGTCCTGCCAGGAGAGCGTGTCAGTGACATTTCATTTCAGTAGTTTGGAAAGAAGCCTGGCTCAGCATCTTCACCCTTCCCACCTGGGTAAGAGGGTTGGAGTGGGTGAATGATTTCTAGAAATGCTCATGAGGGACATTTTGTTCATTCAACAAATATTTATTAAAACCTATTGTGTGTCAGGCTCTGCCCCATGATTTGGAAAGACAGCAACATCCAGACCCAAAAAGAAAAAAAAAAAAAAAAAAACCTCTCCAGGAAAGTAAAAAAGAGTCTGTTTGATGTTTTCCCACAGACTTTAAAGGAAGGTTATGTTTGAAGTCCTGAGTGAGGGCTGCTTTATCTATCCAGATAGTCAATGAATTTTTTTTTAAGGCAAGAGGAGCAGAGAACTCACCTGCCTGTCTCCAGGACTTCAGAGCCTGGGACTACAGATGTCTTGCTGTAACATTCTCCCATCTCAAGCCAGGTCCACTGGGATCCCCCATCCATGGGACAGACATCAACTATCCCCATTCCTTAGAGTTTTGGAATCCCTGTCACTGCTCTGCTGTCCCTTGTTGCTAGGCAACCACAATGGCCATGGTAAGGACAGTTAATTTTCCAAAGCAAAAATCAGTTATAAAGCCACAGTAAGGCCTTGAAACATCTCACAAATCAGATCCAGGATGAGAACAGATGAAGAATCATCACACAATCATCATTTCTGGAAAACCCATTCAAAGCGGAACAGAGGCAGTGACTCAGACCAGAACATGTTTACATCCAGAACCAGTGCTAAGGAAACAGTCACACCACTGTCTGAAAGGAGTGCACACCCAGAAATAGGTTGGTCTGCAGGCAAGCAGTGGTTTCCCCACAGGCCTCTCAATGTGAAGCCCTTTCCTGGAGATGCTCGGATCCCAAACAGAAGACCCCATGCAGCCATCCTCCTATTCAAGCTTCTTTTCTCAGGATTTGTAGAGGTGATACACTGTGCTGGTCGGGGGGTATTCTGTCCGTGGTCATCATTCATTGTAGCACTGCTCCTTCTCCCCTGTTGCTTAAGTCACTGACCACTTTCTCCGAGCCAGTTGTTTGACTCCCTGGAGGCCTTTGTGGACCTGATGAGCCTTATCCACTCCACTTTCTGCTTCTGGCAGGAAGTACACATAGGCGCTCTTCAGTGTGCAGATCAGAACCACTCCTGTGCCCTGAGTTCACCCAACCGACTCACACGACCTATATCAAAACAAACTGGGGGGCTGGGGAGATCTAGCTCAGCTGGTAGAGTGCTTGCCTCACAAGCACAAGGCCCTGAGTTCGATCCCCAGTACAAAAAAAAAAAAAAAAACCAAACTGGGTAGGTATGACAGCAATGTCTAATCATAGAATTTTTTTTTCTAAGACTGGAGCATATAGATCAAATAACTACCACAGCAGTAGGAATTAATAGCTGAGCAGTCTCCATTAAAGAGTGTAATTAGCATTTGCTGCCTCAATATAACTGCAAGTCACACAGCCTCTTGGTAAAATAACCCTATGAGTAAATTAAGAACATTTAGCCATTGGTGTTCTGGATGAAAAAGTCAACACTTAACTGGGTAGGTGTAGAAAAAAAAAAAAGATTGGGCTACTGGCCTTTCATCTAGATAACAGCCTATAATAGATAAGAAAATCATCTGATCTCTCCATGTTTTAGTCTTCTTATTTTAAAAATAATTACTTGAACTGTTCTTACTTCTAGATTTAAAATTCAATTCTGTTTCCTTAACCCATCTTATTAAAAATCCAGAGTGGGTTATACTTTACTGCATTTTAGAGTAATGTTGGTTTGAAATATTTTATGAAAAGAAGGTCATTCCACAGTGGCTGGTGAAAGGCACTGTAGGCACTGATTATTTATAATGATTATTAATCTTATCGTGCATCTCACTGATGAAAAAGAAAGGAAGAGAGATATAGCTGGTACAAAAACAGACTTTTAAAAAGTCCTTGAAAAAATGAAGTGACTTTTCCATTCTCACTTCTACATAAAGGAATGCTGCATGGGAAGGTTTTCTGGAGATACTTAAGAAATTATCAGGTTTATTGAAAATATATTGGTCTACAGAACTCTAGAATAAACAGGCTAAATAACAAGATGAATGGTATTGCTCTTTTATGATAGTAAAGAAAAGTACTTATAAATGACAATCATTCAAACCATTTTATTTTTAAATGCTGAGCTGAAATTTAAGAAAACTATTCTTAAAATAGTCTAAAGGAAAAAACTTCAAGGAATATATGTAAATCATTAGAACTGTCATCATTAATATTATTTTAAACTGGAAAAACATCGTAAGTTCACTTTGGCTCTTATAAATAAGTACGTATCTTACTTTGTAGCCTCTCCAATATGTATCTTTTCTTAGGATCAGAAATTACATATGTAGGCTGGGCACAATAATGGCACATGCCTGTAATCCCAGAAGCTCCGGAGGCTGAAGCACGAGAATCTAGAGTTGAAAGCCAGCCTCAGCCAAAGCAAGGCACTAAACAACTCAGTGAGACCCTATCTCTAAATAAAATACAAAATATGGATGGGGATGTGCCTCAGTGGTGGAGTCCCCCCCGAGTTCAATCCCTGGTACACCGCCCCTCAAAAAGGAAATCACATATGTACAGTTGGGTGCATACCTGTAATCCCAGCAACTCAAGAGGTTGAGGCAGGAGGATCACAAGTCAAGGTCAGTTTTCACAACTTAGGGAGGCCCTAACTCTGTCTCAAAATAAAAAATGAATAAAAAGGACTGGGTGTGTGGCTCAGTGATTAAGTGTCCCTGGATGGTTCAATCTACCACACCAAAAAAAAAAAAAAAAAAAAAAAGGAAAGAAATCACATATGTACATGTTTTTTTGTACACTCTACTGCTAATGCTTATTGGCATGTCTTTTCAAACTCAGATAAATCAGTATTAATAGAACCACAAAGGACAATAGGAACAAAAAATAGAGAAAAAAAGAGCAAAACAGAACAGAACAAATCTTCTATGAACTGGTGTCACCATCTGCAGACACTGTATATGAGGAGAGGAGAGAAAGCTGCAGTGGAGGCCTTTGGAGTCTCTGCTTGGTTCATCTGTCCAGTCATCTTCCATTTGTTTGCTTATATTATTCTCTCAAATATGAACTGAAATACCAGCTTGTGCTGGGCATGATGGTAGGTGTGAGAATACCACTACTGTCCCAGCTCCATGGAGCTGTTCTATCAAGGTTATCATTCTAGAAGCCGTAATTGTTAGAAAAATAAATAAATAAATGAAGTGGGTCTTGAATTCACAAAAGGATCTTCTAACTTAGCAGATTCTAAGCATGGAAAAATAAATACATAAAGCAAACAGATCCACCCCCTAGGTGCTTGTCTATGGAGGTAGGGTCCCACGGAGAACATGGCTGCTACAGCGGTTCACTACGCCTTCCTTGTGATGAATGCAAGGCAACTGTTCCCATGTCTGAGACCCTGGGGAAGTGTGTTCGTGTGAGGGGAGGACAAGAGGAGAGGGAAAGATGATAGGGAAATCAAAGCAATGTTGCACAGACAGGCACAGCAGGGTCCAGGAAGCACAACCACCACAACATCTTCCAACTGATTGCAAAGGCTGCCCTTCTGCGTCCTTAAGAATGGTCTGGCCCCTTGACATTATCTTTTCATCTCTTAACTGTATTGCTGATTTCTGGACACAATTGGTCTAATTATCTCCAGGCTTCTAACCTGTTTTAATGAAGAGGGATGTTTATCTACGTGAGCAGAGACTTATCCACCACCTTGGTCCTAAAGTCTTTCCTTGGGAATCATAGGGATGAAACTAAAAGTCCTTAATTAATGAGAAGGAACATAAACTCTGTATTTGTGGCTTGTTTATGGCAGGAAATGAACATTCCTTCTCCATCCTTACCATTCTTCCCTGCAGTAAGCATTTGTCACTGGGGCTCCCTAGGAGTATTTGATTACCCTGTGAGGAAGGCCTCTCTCCCCTCTATGTAAATCCAGGTACCTAATCCTATCACATAAGCTAAGGGACAATAAAGCCTGTCCAGATAAAGGACTAAATGACATCAGAACTTGGTTATTCAGCAAACTGGATCCTGGGACTCTGAATCTCAATCCATGGAAACAGTTGAAGTTCTAGGCATTCCTGTGTTTATTTATCCCACAAATACTGAGGTCCTGCTATGTGACAGGCACTTTTCTGGATGCTAGAGTTGCAGAGATAAGTAAGACAAAGCTGCTGCTCTCATGACTTCCATACTTCAGTTGGAAGACAAACAAATACCGAGAGTCATTAGATACAGGAACAAGCACTGTACAAAAATAAAACAACATAATGAGATTAGGGCCAGTAGGTGACAGTGCTGGAGCATAAAGAATGGGAAGGATTCAGCCATGGGACGCTTGGGGAAGTGTGCCAGCCAGTGACTCAGTTCCATCATCATAAAAACATGCCAAACCTCCCTTGACCTCGTGTCTTCCCAGGCTCCCCTTCACAGAAAAAATTCTTCAAAAAGAGTGACTTCTTTTTCCAATTTTTTCTTCAATTTTCTATGATCAAATATTCATAGACTCCACTGAAATATAGATGTTATTATCTATATGCCTTTATTCTGGTCTCCACCGGTCTCAGTCTCATCGCCTCCCTTGAACAGCTGCATTCTGACCCAACTTCTCCTACTTCAGGTCCTGCTTCTCAGTCTCCAGAGTCATTCTGGTTTTGACACATTTCCCCACCCTAACTTAACTTTCTGTTGATTCCATATGCTGCCGACTAACTCCTTTTTTCCTCCTTAGCTAGTATTGTTTGTGATTGATTTCAATCAAATAAATGTCTGAAAAAGAATACTTGAGTATTAAATATTATTGTAGATCTTTATCCAGGTAACAATTATCAATTTATAGCAAAATCTTCATTCATTCTTTTGCTTACATTCATTGTTTTCCTTCAAATGTGACTACCGTATAGGTGAGTACATATTTATGATTGATTAACTTGTAGTTTTCACTTCTTGAGAATGGATCACACATTCTTTTGGGAATGTAAACTATTATCTATATGCCTCTCACAGTGCAATATATTACAGATAAGCACAATTTAACTTGAGAATCAATCTTAGACAAAACTATGAAGCTGATAAAAAGTGTTAATGAGTGGTTAATACACAATTTATCTTAGAATATAATAATTATGTCACAGAACTTTGTGATCATTTATCTTATTCATAAACTGCTAATCACCTTGAGATTATAGTTGGGGAATTATTTTGAAATGCTTATGTCTTTTGGTGTATTTATTTATTTAACTTTGAAAGGACATTCATGTTAATTTCTCTATCCCCAAAAATGCTAAATCTTCATCTGCCTTTGATAGAAGTAGCAATAAGACAAAGCATCTTGATCCAGCTCCAAAAGTCACTGAAGTCTTCCTTCATATTTCAAAGTAGTCCATTTCATGTGTTATTCTTTATATCTTCATCTGTTTATTCACATTTCATTAATTCTTATTGTGTGCTACCAAGCAATTCTACTAAGCTTTAGATATATGTGTGCATGTGTTTGGTGCTTTCACAAGAAATTTGACAGGTTTCTACAACCCTTCCTGAAGCACAAAGAACAAAGAGAAATGCTTGAAGATTCAGAGTTGGGGAAAAAAAAAAAAAAGAGAGAGAGAGAGAACAGGAATGTGATAAAGGTACAGGTGTTTTTTTCCCTTACATAAGTTCTAATAGCAAGCCACTGAGTAGCAGGGAAAGGGTTCTCAACTCTGAACACCTAAGTTCAAACATAAACAACAAGTCCCATCTTCAACCTGGAGAGGTCACATCCCCATTTTTATCCTTTTCCAAGACAACAACACTTCAAGACTCAATGTGCATCTGAGTTAAAAGAAAATGACAAGTAAAAAAGACAATTAACACCATCTGAACCACTCAGAGGTTGGACTGTTTCACCATTCTAGAAGTGTAAATCAACAACAGTTAACTTTGAACTTAATGCCATATGTATTAGTCAGTTTTCATTGATGCGAACAAAATACCCTGCAGGAACAAGTTAGAGAAGGAAAAGTTTATTTTGGCTCATGATTTCAGAGGTTCAGTCCATGGTTGGCCAACTCCATCATTCTAGGCCCAAAGTGAGACAGAATATCATGGCAGAAGGGAATGGTGGAGAAAAGCTGCTGAGCTTATTGCAGCCCAGTTCTTCCAGGGCACACCTCTTCTAACCATGACCTGCCTACATTTGGTTACCACTCAAGTCAATCCATTCAAACTAGGAAGGACTGATTAGCTATAGCTCTAATAATTTGATCATTTCACCTCTGAATATTCCTGCATTAAACAGAGGAGCTTTAGGGGGACATCTCATATACAAACCATAATATCATACAATGTGAAGAAACAATTCATCTTAGAATCTGCTCATTACAGCACCTAGCATTTTGCCTCATAAACATATGGAAAATATTTAAAAATAAGGTCATCTTAAACAATTTTAAAACTGTTGAGAAATGTCTTTGTAGTTTTAATTTGGAGGAGGAAATGAATTAGTAACTGCAATTTAATGGAAAAAAGAAAAGAAAATTTGATTTTGGAGAATTTAGTGTGAGACAGGTTAAAAGACAAAAGATGAAGAGATCCAAGATGGTGGACTAGAGGGAGGCTGCGTTCCTTGTTGCTCTGTAACTCCGGTTTCAAGCACAGGATATCTGTTTCTTGGTGAGGAAGTTTTTGCTGCTTATTGATCCCCTGCTGTTTACCCCATTTGTCTGCTGTGACCACCTGCAGTCTGCCAGCATATCGTCACCTTTTTTGAAAGCATATTGCTCACTGTCAGGCGCCTATCATCTGCCTGCCTCTCGCCTGTCCATCGCCTGCCTTACACCTATCCATCACCCAATGCACGAGGTTCACCTCCCAATCAACCGACAACAATCAGCAAACTGATCACCGACCTCCAGTGAAGCAACAGCTGCCTGCTGTTGCCTGGAAGTTCACTGTTACAGTACCTGCAGGTTTTGATTACGCCATTCTGAGACAACAACCAGGCCCCATAGGACCCCTGGCCAAACTGATTGAGCCCCGTCTCCAGGAGCCCTCAGCCCGACCGATCACTCCATGCTTCTGGGACCCTCACATTGACTGACTGCTCCCTGCTGCCAGGACTCCCAGACCAACTGACTGTGCCCTATCACCGGGACCCCAGACCAAATGATTGCACCTGGCCTCCAGAATCCCACAACCACACGGGGCACACCCGACCTCCAGGACCCCTGCCTGACCAAATGCACCCCGCCTCCAGGACCTCCAGCTGACCACGTCCACACCCTGAGCTGCGGCTTCCCATTTGCCAACACATTTGGAAGCCAGAGTGGCCATCTTGGATAATCCTGGAAGCCATTGCTCCGATCTTTAGGTGGGGCAAATCCCATCCTGAGATGCCTGCTGGAGACTTGAAGCTCATTGTCAGGTACCTCTCATGCATCAGGCTACTGAACACTGGGAGGTTTCATTAGTATATGACTGTTATACTGTAGATTTTCTTTTTTCTCCTTATTGAAAAATTTTAAGTTTTTATTTCTTTACTTTTCTTGCTCTCTTTTCCTTTTGTTTACCTGTTCCCTCAGAGACTCTTTCTCCCTTTCTTGCATGCTAACATCTAATTTCTTTTGATTACACTCTCACCCTTTCTATTATCTAGAACTTCTGTATATTCTTTTCTTATCCCATTAACAATGACATTCTACATCCCTCTGCATCCTCTTTGTCCTCCATTAGAAACAGCAGACCTTATTGCAAATCTGTTTGTTTTACTGAAGATAATATTTGAACTCATTCTGTTTATTATGACAATTTTGTTATTGTCCTCACAGGGGGTATTTGCTCTAGGATTGCATAGTGTCTGAATTGGGCACTGCTAATATTGATCATCCCTTAAAGAAAAGGTTTTGGAAACCTATAGGGCCACTATAAGCCTATAGGGGGAAATCTGCAATACCCCAGATCTGCACTGCTAGAGGGGAAGATACATGAACAACATAAAAAAAACAAGGGAAGAAAATGATCCAAACAAATCTAGATTCTATATTAATAGAATCCAATGACAGTATGTTATAAGAAATGTCAGAAAAGGACTTCAGATTATACATGATAAAGATGATTCATGAAGTAAAGGATGAGATAAGAGAGCAAATGCAGGCAATGAATGATAATACCAATAAGCTGAAAGAGCAACTGCAGGAAGCAAAATATTTCAACAAAGAGATAGAGAGTCTCAAAAAAAAAACCAAACAGAAATCCTTGAAATGAAGGAAACAATAAACCAAATAAAAAACTCAATGGAAACATCACCAAAAGACTAGACCACTTGGAAGACAGAACCTCAGACAAAAAAGACAAAATATTTAATCTTAAAAATAAAGTTGCCCAAACAGAGAAAATGGTAAGGAATCATGAACAGAATCTCCAAGAACTATGGAAGACATCATGAAAAGATCAAATTTAAGAATTATTGGAATTGAGGAAGACACAGAGATACAAACTAAAGGAATGAACAACCTATTCAATGAAATATCAGAAAATTTCCCAAACCTGAAGAATGAAATGGAAAATCAAATACAAGAGGCTTACAGAACACCAAATGCACAAAATCACAACAGGTCCACACCAAGGCACATTATAATGAAAATGCCTAACATTCAAAATAAACATAGGATTTTGAAGGCCGTGAGAGAAAAACATCAGATTACATATAGGGGGAGACCAATATGGATAGCAGCCGACTTCTCAACCCAGACTCTAAAAGCTATAAGGGTCTGGAAAAACATATTTCAAGCTCTGAAAGAACATGGTTGCCAACCAAGAATCCTATACCCAGCAAAACTAACCTTCAGATTTGAAGATGAAATAAAATCCTTCCATGATAAACAAAAGTTAAAAGAATTTACAAATAGAAAGCCTGCACTACAGAATGTTCTCAACAATATATTCCATGAGGAGGAAATGAAAAACAACAATGTAGGTCAGCAAAGGGAGGAACTACCTTAGAGAAAAACCACTCAAAGGAGAAACCAAGCCAAGTCAAAAACCAAAAATAAGCCCAAATGACTGGGAACATGAATCATATCTCAATAATAACCCTGAACGTTAATGGCCTAAACTCATCAATCAAAAGACATAGACTGGCAGAATGGATTAAAAAGAAAGACCAAACAATATGCTGCCTGCAAGAGACTCATCTCATAGAAAAAGACATTCACAGACTAAAGGTGAAAGGATGGGAAAAAAGGTACCACACACATGGACTCAGTAAAAAAGCGGGGGTTTCCATCCTTATATCAGATAAAGTGGACTTCAAGCCAAAGTTAGTCAGAAAGGATAAAGAAGGATATTTCATACTGCTTAAGGGAACCATAAATCAGGAAGACATAATGATAGTAAATATTTATGCCCCAAACAACGGTGCATCCCTGTACATCAAACATATCCTTCTCAATTTCAGGAATCACATAGACCACAACACAATAATTCTGGGTGACTTTAACGCATCACTGTCACCACTAGATAGATCTTCCAAACAAAAACCAACCAAAGAAACCATAGAACTCAATAACACAATCAATAACCTAGACTTAATAGACATATATAGAATATTCCATCCATCAACGAGCAGATTCACTTTCTTTTCAGCAGCACATGGAACCTTCTCAAAAATAGACCGTATGTTATGCCACAAAGCAGGCCTTAGGAAATGCACAAAAAATAGAGATACTGCCTTGTGTTCTATCAGATCATAATGGACTGAGAGTAGAAATCAATGACAAAATAAAAAACAGAAATTACTCCAACACCTGGAGACTAAATTATAGCTATTGAATGAAACATGGATAACAGAAAACATCAGGGAGGAGATAAAAAAATTCTTAGAGGTCAATGAGAATGATGATACAACATATCAAAATCTCTGGGACAATATGAAAGCGGTACTAAGAGGAAAATTCATTGCATGGAGCACATTACAGAAAAGAATGAAAAGTCAACAACTAAATGACCTAACATTACAGCTCAAAGCCCTAGAAAAAGAAGAACAGAATAACAGCAAAAGAAGACAGGAAATAATTAAAATCAGAGCTGAAATCAATGAAATTGAAACAAAAGAATCAATTCAAAAAATTGACAAAACAAAAAGTTGGTTCTTTGAGAAAGTCAACAAAATAGACAAACCCTTAGCCACACTAACAAAGAGAAGGAGAGAGAAAACTCAAATTACTAAAATTCATGATGAAAAAGGAAATATCACGACAGACACCACTGAGATACAGAACATAATGAGAAGCTACTTCGAAAATCTGTATTCCAACAAAATAAAAACTACTGAAGACATTGACAAATTTCTAGAGACATATGCTCCTCCTAAACTGAACCAGGAGGACATACACAATTTAAACAGATCAATATCAAGCAATGAAATAGAAGAAGCCATTAAAAACCTGCCATCCAAGAAAAGCCCAGGACCAGACAGATTCTCAGCTGAGTTCTACAAGACCTTCAAAGAAGAACTCATTCCAATACTTCTCAAAGTATTCCAGGACATAGAAAAGGAGGGTGCCCTACCAAACTCATTCTATGAAGCTAATATCACCCTCATACACAAACCAGGAAAAGACACATCAAGGAAAGAAAATTTTAGACCAATATCCTTGATGAATATAGATGCAAAGATCCTTAACAAAATATTGGCAAACCGTATCCAAAAACATATTAAGAAAATCGTGCACCACAATCAAGTGGGGTTCATCCCTGGAATGCAAGGATGGTTTAACATCCGTAAATCAATGAACATAATCCATCATGTCAATAAACTTAAGGATAAGAATCATATGGTTATATCAATTGACACAGAAAAAGCATTCAAAAAAATGCAACACCCTTCATGCTCAAAACACTAGGAAAAAATAGGGATAGTAGGAACATACCTGAACATTGTAAAGGCTATTTATGCTAAGCCCATGGCCAACATCATTCTTAATGGAGAAAAACTGAAAGCATTCCCTTTAAAAATGGGAACAAGACAGGGATATTCTCTTTCACCACTTCTATTCAACATTGTCCTCGAAACTCTAGCCAGAGCAATTAGGCAGACTAAAGAAATTAAAGGGATACAAATAGGAAAAGAGGAACTTAAGATGTCACTATTTGCTGATGACACAATTCTATATTTAGAGGATCCAAAAAACTCCTCCAGAAAACTTCTAGACCTCATCAATGAATTTAGCAAAATAGTAGGCTATAAAATCAATATGCATAAATCTAAAGCATTTTTATACACAAGTGACGAAACAGCTAAAAGGGAAATGAGGAAAACAGCTCCATTTGCAATAGCCTCAAAAAAAAAAAAAATAAAATATTTGGGAATCAATCTAACCAAAGAGGTAAAAGATCTCTACGATGAAAACTACAAAACATTGAAGAAAGAAATTGAGGAAGACCTTAGGAGATGGAAAGATCTCCCATGTTCTTGGATAGGCAGAATTAATATTGTCAAAATGGCCATACTACCAAAAGTGCTATACAGATTCAATGCAATTCCAATCAAAATCCCAGTGATGTACCTTACAGAAATAGAGCAAGCACTTATGAAATTCATCTGGAAGAATAAGAAACCCAGAATAGCTAAAGCAATCCTTAGCAGGAAGAATGAAACAGGGGGCAAAGCAATGCCAGAAATTCAACTATACTACAAAGTAATAGTAACAAAAATGGCATGGTATTGTCACCAAAATAGACAGGTAGATCAATGGTACAGAAAAGAGGACACAGACACAAACCCAAATAAATACAATTTTCTCATACTAGACAAAGGTGCCAAAAATATGCAATGGAGAAAAGATAACCTCTTCAACAACTGGTGCTGGGAAAACTGGAAATCCATACACAACAGAATGAAACTAAACCCCTATCTCTCACCCTGCACATAACTCAACTCACAATGGATCAAGGACCTTGAAATCAGACCAGAGACCCTGCATCTTATAGAAGAAAAAGTAGGTCCAAATCTTCAACTTGTTGACTTAGGATCAGACTTCCTTAATATGACTCCCATAGCATAAGAAATAAAAGCAAGAATCAATATCTGGGACAGATTCAAACTAAATAGCTTTCTCTCAGCAAAGGAAACTATCAGCAATGCGAAGAGAGAGCCTACAGAGTGGGAGAATATCTTTGCCACTCATACTTCAGATAGAGCACTAATTTCCAGAATATATAAAGAACTCAAATAACTCTACACGAAGAATACAAATAAGCCAATCAACAAATAGGCTAAGGATATGAACAGATGCTTCACAGAAGAAGATCTACGAGCAATCTTCAAACTTAGGAAAAAATGTTCAACATCTTTAGTAATAAGAGAAATGCAAATCAAAACTACACTAAGATTCCATCTCACCCCAATTAGAATGGCGATTATCAAGAATACAAGCAACAATAGGTGTTGGAGAGGATGTGGGGAAAAAAGTTACACTCATACATTGCTGGTGGGGCTGAAAATTAGTGCAGTCACTCTGGAAAGCAGTGTGGAGATTCCTTAGAAAACTTGGAATGGAACCACCATTTGACCCAGCTATCCCACTCCTCGGCCTATACCCAAAGGACTTAAAATCAGCATACTACAGAGATACAGCCACATCAATGTTCATAGCTGCTCAATTCACAATAGCCAGATTGTGGAACCAACCTAGATGTTCTTCAATGGATGAATGGATAAAGAAACTGTGGTATATATATATACAATGGAATATTACTCAGCTATAAAGAATAATAAAATTATGGCATTTGCAGGCAAATGGATGAAATTGGAGAATATCATGCTAAGTGAGATAAGCCAATCTCAAAAAACCAAAGGTCGAATAGTCTCCCTGATAAGTGGATGATGACACATAATGGGGGGTGGGGGGCAAGAATGGAGGAAGGAGGGACTGTATAGAGGGAAAAGAGGGGTGGGAGGGGTGGGGGGAAGGAAAAAATAACAGAATGAATCAAACATCATTACCCTATGTAAATGTATGATTGCACAAATTGTATGCTGTTACTCCATGTACAAACAGAAACAACATGCATCCTATTTGTTTACAATAAAAATAAATTTAAAAAAAACCAAAAGATTTTTCAAAACAGGTCAACTCAAAAAAGGCAGCTTCATCAGAATTCTTAGCATTAATTAGGACCATCCTACCTACATCACATGGGGAAATAATACTCACTACCTACCTGACACATCTCAACCTGTGAATCATTGCTTGCCCTTATAAGATGTCGATGATTATTTCACTTTTGTATAAGAAGGTTTGTGAGATACTTGCTGAATCCAAAAGCAACTTGGTTAGTGTTAAGTTCCAGAAAATGGTAAGATATAGCTACCCACCTATTTCCAATGCGTCATGCTTGGCATTTATCATTTTCAAAGATATAGTTCAGTCATTCTGACTCACATTACCAAAAGAAGTCACATAAGCAAAAGAAGGAGCACAGCAATCCCAAGATTGAGAAGAAATTATAGATAAAGGAGGGAAAACATTTCAAGAAAACAAAAGAGAAAATACATGACAAAGTTCCCTAACAAATGTCATTCTAATTTTTAATCACAATTAATATGCCATGATTTGTTTTCATCCAAATGTTTTGGTAAAAACACAATAGCATTTGAATTTAACTTTTAAATTTTAATTACTAAATAATTTTTGGTAAACTATACTGCTCATATAAAGATTACAAATTTTAAACTGTACAGATATAATAGTAATATTGCCAGGTCTCCTTAAGGAGCTATTGTTTATATGATAAAAGTGACATATGAATTATTATAAAGATTTACAATTTGCAAGTTATAGGATGACTGTGCCCAGCCTTCCAGGAACCATTTTTCATTCTGCACTGCTTGATAGGCAATGGACAGATATTTAGCAATGAAGGTCATTCCTTGTAATAAGAAAAATATTGACAATAGTAAGACAACTTTATCAAGAGCAAAACATTCTCTGTGTAACAAACATCAGCTGTCCCTTTAATCAAGAGAGTTCACTAAAAGGGTTGTTTTCTGAGCTTACTCCAAGAACAAACACATCCTCATGATAGAATGGCTCCTAAAATAAGCTGTCATCTTTAGTTTCTCTCTGTGAGTATATTGAATTTCCTGAATGATTCTGCCTGTCACTTTGCACATGGCAGATGCACCAGTTCAGCAACCAAACAAAACTGCCAGGGAAAGTTGTTTCTCCTCAACACTCTGTGAACTGCTTTCCTTTGCCTCTTGATTTACCTAGTGACATTGAAAGCAACAGCAAACATAAATCTCACATTGAAGTGTCATGGATCATGGATTATTAAAATCCCATAGTTCAAGAAAAAAAATGAAGAAAACGATCAGGTTCCATTATTTGAATTTTGGAGACACACAGGAGATCAAAAATTTCAAGTAAAATAGTTGCTTGGTTTCTTCTAGATTGTTGGTTTCTCCTTGAATCAAGTTATTTTCCTGTTTAGTTTACACTTTAGAAATTAAATTTTGAAGTTTCCTAAACTACATCTCTCCAAGACCTTTCAAATCTTTTGAAATCAAGCTTTAAACATATATTCAAAAGGTATCATGATTTATTTTTATTAGCATAAATATCAGTTTTTGCAGGCAGGGCAGTCTTTAGTGTATTAATCATTTGTTATTTTTAAATATACCTATTACATTATGTTAACTTTAATAAATTATTGAGTATAGGAGTGAAGCTCAGTATTTACTGATTCATCTAGAGATTCAAATGTACTTTTATTTTCATTAGATCTTGATTTGCTGATAAAATACTTTATAGAAATTTCTAGAAGAAGATTTTTGAAAATATAGAGGTTCAAAAGAAGTGTTCCAGAAAAAAAATCCTCATGTATGCTTGTTGGTACAGGAAAAGCACATGAGAAAATTAATCAGACTGAGAAATTAGATATTACCACTTGACACTAATATTAATGGTATTTCAGTACCATTAATAATACATTTAGTCACTGGATACAAAACTGCTAGGTATGCATAGTTAATAAGCCTTGGTCAAAAATAACTTTACTAGCAAACATTGTGGCATATGAATACATTTCAGACAGCATTAAACACACAATTTTATATAAGGTACTTCATTAAAAGTCATCATGTAAATTTAAATTTATATAATAGGTAAATTAAGGATAGTGTTACCTTATAATGTCAAATGTTTATTCACATCATTGGAATAGTTCTAAACATTTTTAAGAGACATCCATGTGTCCCTTTAATTGTGCATGAAGTTTGGTGCTAAAAGAATTTGTAATTTGGCAAAAAAATAAATAACTTTCATCAGATTTTCAAAAGAATAATAAGTTGCAACAAAAATTTAAAGTTATTCCATTAAATATTATCATTTTAGTGTAATGTCCACCCCTAGTTATCAAATATACTTTGATGTACAAAATATTGACTTAGTTTGTCAGGTAAACACCTGTTTTGCAAAAGAGAGTATAAGAAAAATGATGCTGTGAAATAAGAAGTATCTATGCGTGTGTTGAGTGTGAGGATGAATGGGCTCAGAGTCCTAGGAATAGCATTAAGATATAGCACTGCATCTGCATTTTTATACATAATTTAAGAGTACATGGAAGCCAGCAGTATGAGCAGAGCTACCATTTATTGAACTCTAACATGGTGCAGAACTTAGTGTTCTATTTATTTCAAACACTTATAACTCTGGTGACAATTGTGATCATCATTTCCTTCTATGAAGAACTTACAAAAATTAAATAACTGTCCCCAAGATCGCCTCTAGCTAGTAACTAGAGGCACTGAGATTAAAATATGTGAGTTTTTTTTGTTTTTTTGGGGGGGTGGGGTAACTCAGGGGCACTACACCACTGAGGCACACCCCCAGTCCTATTTTGTATTTTATTTAGAGACAGGGTCTCACAGAGCTGCTTAGTGCCTCACCGTTCCTGAGACTGACTTTGAACTCTCAATCCTCATGCCTCAGACTCCCAACAAATTCATGTACTTTTGAAACTAAAATCCTTCTGCTTCCTACTCTATGTATTTCTTATATCACACTACCAATCAGAATGGTATCTTAGCTGTTACAGGTCATAATGTGGAGTACTAAGTTCATCCAATGGACACGCTACCAGAAGCCTGATATTCACAATATACTCTTCTGGAAACTGTGATGCCTCTTCTCTCCCACCCCATGGACTCATGTCTTTTCAAGAATAACTATTAGTAGTATCATCTCAAACTTCACTTTTATTTATTTATTTTGCATTCACTTTCTGCTGGATGTAAAAGTCATAGAAACTTAATTTGATAGTAACAATCAAAGCTTGGTTTCTCTTAAAACTCTTGTTATTAAAAAGAGTTGTCATTTATGTAACAAGACTGGCCAGATGTGGGGGGGTATACAATGAAAGAAAATGTATTTTTTCAAAAAAATCATTTGATTTCTTCTGATTTTTAAAATTTACATAACAAACCTCAGAATCTCTAAGTCTTTTTCTTGTCAATTGAAAAATTTTCCAGGGACTCACTGCAGGCATACCTTGCATGTCCACTAAAGGAATGGAATGAAGATTCAAAGCCTTCATGCTGCTTATCAGTGACAGAGTTACATTTCTGTCAGAGCATCTGTGTTTGGACAAGTATGTCATGCTGCTTCTCTTGGAATGTTCTGGAATTTACACACACATGAAGCAATAAAAATCACAAGTGTGATGTGTAAAATAACATCTTACACGCTATCTCAGTGGATTTCAAAACAACCTGGTGAGATTGTTACTAATGAAGAAATTGAGATTTGAAGAGATTTAATGACTTCCTCACATAGGTGGCAGTTCTGGGTGGAATCCAAGTGTTCTGATTCCAAATGATGCCTCTGTCCTTGTCATACTGCATGGCATATCTATTCATTCTGAAAGTCCCCAAATGAAGGAGGTAGAGGTGAAACCCACAGTTGTCTGATCTTAGGTATTAATCACTCCTTAGGGAAAATCCTGGAAGGCAGTTCTCTTAGGTTAACCACTCTACCCACATAGTTAGAGCTCTTGCTCTACCCACTTGGGTATTGCACATACTTCCCATGTGCTCTGTGAATAAGGACTGGAGCTGCTCTAACTATGTCAGGCTCCATCTGCTTACCGGGATGTGGATTCAGTTAGTTTGCACTGGAGATAGTTTTTCCCTTGGTCTCTTGGATGTAGACTAATCTCTGGATTAGTCTGGAAGTAGATCAAGCTCTCTTCTCCTCTCTGAGAGGCATTGTGTCTTTGAAAACATTTACATTTTCCAGGCTGGAAATGCTCTTGGCACAGAGCTTTGGACTATTCTTAACTAATCCAAATATGATGGCAAAAGTGTGTAATAGGAAGAGGCATCATGACTCTGGGCAGGAGAAACAACTATTCTTTTGTTTCAAACAGCACATGTAGTCATCATTCAAAGCAACTCAACCAGAGTACAGTTTTTGTTTGTTTTTTCTTTTCTTCTTTCTTTTTTTTCCTGGAAAAAGCTTTATTTTCATTTGGCTCAAGGCTTGGGAGGGCTCCACAGTGGTTAAAAAACTGCCTAGGGTTGGAGGGAGAGGCTCAGGCCAAAGCCCTGATGCTGAGATGCAAAGGAGCCCCATCAAAGGCCACTGTTCTCCAGAGCCTCCTGGTCATGCTTGAGTGTGAGTCTTTCAAAGAGATACTCACCCAGGCCAGACTGGGTGTCCACCAGATGTGGGAGGTTAGTCAGGTGGTCCTCCATTCTTCTGATGAATTTCACCTCCTCGTTAAGGAAGTGGTTTTCCAGAAAGAGAGATGTGGGTCTGTGAAGGCACATCCAAGATCCAAAATGGCTTGGTTCAAATTCTTCTCCAGAGCCAAGGCAGCTTCCAAGATGTCCAAGCTGTTGCCCCACTCATTTGAGAAGGTTTTCACACTTCCTGAAAGAGGGTGTGACCACCGAGACCTCGTGCTTCTCAGTCAACTCATGAAAGAAGTGGCCCATGCCCTCCACTACCACATCATCATAGTCGAAATAGTAACCCAGAGAGAAGGAGGTGGAGGAAGTGCACAGATGCAAATTGACCAGATGTTGATGGCAGCCTCCTCCTGGGTGTAATAATTCTGAAGAAACTGGGAGGTCATGGTTGGCTGTCAATAAGGAACTAACCACAATAAACAGAGTTGACTGGTCCTGGAAACAGAAGATGGGCAAGAAGATAGTCCAGGGGACTACAAATGGAGATCAGTTTGGAAGGCAGTTGGAAGCTGGAAAAAAAGGGAGTCCCCAGGTCTGTTCCATCCAAACACTGTTGAAATAAGAGACAGATTCATGGGACCTCTAGGTGCAGTGGTGGTCCAAAGTACAATTTTGAATGAGGTTATCCATTTCCTCTTTACTCATCTAACTCCTTCTGGGTTCTTCCCTAAATGACTTCTATATTCAGTTCTTATTTTTCAAATTTCTGTATGGTCACCCTACTTTATATGAGAAGAAAATAATTGGTAGGTAAATCCACAAATCTACCTTGTTTACCACTGAATTCATAATTTTGTGAAAACATGGTATGAATAAAATTCCAATAACGTATTATTAAATTTCCCCTTAATTCCCAAAATAATAGACATCTAAATGAGTAGAAGAAAATAATGCTACCTGCCCCTTCCTAAGGATCTCTTTTTAAAACTTTAAAGAATTTTTTTTTATTAACATGTTAATTGTACATGATAATGGAGTTCTGGGGTGATATTTCAATACACAAATACAGCATGCACTGATCAAATCCAGTCTCCCTTTATCTACCTTCCCCCTTTCCCAACCTCTAATAATCACTATTCTGCTTTCAGGTTTTTTTTTTTTTTTTTGCACATGAAAGAGAACATCTGGTACATATGTTTCTGCATCTGGCTTGTTTCACTTAACATAATGTGCGCCATTTCCATCGATTTTGTTGCAAATGTCAGTATTTCATTCTCCTTTATAAAATAATATTCAATTTTGCATACATACCTCATTTTTCTCTTGAGGAGATATTTAATGTGTGGAGGGTAGAGTCCAGGAGTAAAGGAGGGGGAGGGAATGTGGGAAGGAATATAGGCTTCTTCTTTCCTACCTGAATAACAATTTCTAGATCCCTGAACTCATAAACAGAGAGTCAAATCAGATATTCATTGATGAATTCCTTATGTTAATAATTGGCTTAAATCCTTACTTTCACACACAGAAATGCTGAAACAAATATTGTCATTCAGAAACAGAGTTGTCCTCAAATCCTCTCCAGGAAGAATGGGGTGCCCTTATACCCAACCCTCCTCAAGAAACATTCCCCTGGGAATTATGCACAGCAGAATCAAGAAGATATTTATCTTTTTTTTTTTTTAATTTTTTTTTTTCTTTTTTGCTGTGCTGGGGATCGAACCCAGGGTCTTGTGTTTGCAAGGCAAGCACTCTACCAACTGAGCTATCTCTCCAGTTCTGTCTTTTATTTTTAACAGAATCAAGATGAGTAAGAACAAACAGCAAGCAGATTCTCCAATCCATGTAAACATGAGGGTATGCAAATTTTTATAACATTTCCAATTTCTATTGCTAAATCAGAAGAAAATAGAGTCCTTAATAATCCTAGAGTTTGTTGAAGTGTAAAATATTGAGTGGGTATCCAATAAATTCTTTAACAAAAACAAGGCACAGATATATCAAGCAATTGTAAAGAAAACAAAACCTTATTACAGAAGATGCTAAGTAAATGTCATGTTTTATTCTTGTCCAAAAATCACCTGCCAAACTAAAAACTTACAGCTCATCTATAAGAGCTTCTATTACCTTTCTTCATCAAAGGTCAACAAATATGGGACCAAATATTTCCTTTTTGACTACCTCTAAAATCACCAAATTGCCATACAATACATGATAACTTGTTACATGGAATTTCAAAATATATATTTATGTGCATTGGAAATTTTACATTGTAACTTTGGAGATGGAATGTGCCACAGAGGAAGTCATTATGAGACATGTACAAAGGAATGGATCTGACTGTGGCTGTAATCAGGGTGTTAGCCAGGCCTAGGTCTTCACCTGAATACCAGATCTATGTGGTAGTTGGTAGGAATCATTTATTTCCTCATGGTTTGTTGGACTGCAGGTCTCAGGCTATCTGCACTTCTTCTCAGGTAAGTCTCTCCAATATACATTTTGCTTCATCAAAACATGCAAACTGAGAAGGAAATAGAAAATCTGCTGAACAAGAGAAGTCATGAAACTTACTAGTCACAGAAGTGACATCCCATTCCCTTTTTCACACTCTATTGACCATACGAAAAAGGAAGTCACAGTGCCGGCTCACACTAAAGGACAGGAGATTACAGATTTTGAAAACCACAGAACTGGGATCAGTGAGTATTGTCTTAGAGGTTGCTTATGGAACTAATGCATTTGAAAAGGATTTAGAAAGCGGCAAATATTTAAACAGTCGATGGTAAAAAAAATACCTTGCAATAAAATAATAAAAAACAATGTTTAAGAACCATTTTAATAACCTCACCTTAAAATATTCTTAAAACTCAAAAGATAACTAAAGATGTATGTTACTGTATAAAAATGTAAATTAAAACAAAATATTATTTTATGTGTAAAATTGGGAAACTTTACAAATTTAAAACTTAACTGATAACACCTGTTGGTGGCAAGGGCAAACAGGTACTTTATAATCTAACCTCATGTAATTAAACATTTTTGAAAGCAGTCTGGCAATATAGAGATCTGCATACCCTTTGACATAAGTAGTATTTTCAGGTATTTATTTTACAAAAATAATTAATAAAAAGTTAAGGATTTATGTACCAGGATATTCATTTGAGCAGTGTGTATGCTGCTAAAAAAATTATTTAGTAGTTCATCAGGAAAAAATGGTTAAATAGAAAATATGATAACCACAAAATATAATATCTTTTAGTTCTTAAAATGATCATTTATTTAACAATGATTAATTATCAGACAATATGTCCATGATATATTTTTATATTTTTAAATAAAAAGGAAAGTTATAAAACAGCTATAAGGCATTATCTATATAGAACTGTATGTGTATATATATACCAATGTGTGGTCCAAGGCTGTGATGGAAACACCTAAAATGTTGCCTTTCTGAATATTAAGTTCTTATCTTTGAGTTGTGGGATCATTTGATAATCTTTATTCTTCATATTCTTCTGCATTTTCAATATTTTACCTTGAATATATTCACATTTTACAATATTAAAAAAAACAATAAAACTATTTCCAAAATAATCTTTAAAGTGATTTCCTCCTACACTCATATTGGAGTATTTTAAGCTCTCATCATATCTGTTAATTGGAACAATATAACACTATAAAATCCTTTCATGCTAAATGTATTAACTGCTTCTATTGATAAATGGAAAATTTCCAAGTCTTCTTGGCAAATTATACTTACTTTGAAAAACAAAACAAACCCTCCAGATTCTCTAAACACACAAATATCATCAATCAAAAGGGAACTGGAAATTAACTGTCAGGTTTCTCCTTAACCTGGCTTATTTTGGAAAAATAACTCACTGAGGAAAGAGCACTGAAGATTTTGATTACTTAAGTAAGAAGATAAATCTTTGGTTGTCATATATAATCTTTTGCACACTATTTTTTCTTCATTCCCTCATTTTTGAGCCTCATCCACAAAGTGCCAGGCCCTGAGCTAAGTGCTAGCAATACCACAGCAAGTCAGAAACACACCGTGCCTGATCCTGATTTAAAGATAAATCACTGCTGGAGATGTCTCAAAGATTATCATCCAGAATTCCCCCACACCCAATTCATGACTCAGAGGAACAGAGTTTTCATCCTTCCCTTTTCCACCTGTAATGTCTGACAGAGAACTTGGATTCATTTCTCTTCTCTCCCCATTGGTAGGTAGAATTCCTAGATGACCCTCACAATCTTTGCCCCTCGGTTTGACTTCGGTGATTATGCCATTTTATAAGGTAAGGGGAGGGAGGAGTACAGATATAGATAAGGCTAATAATCATTTTACCTTAAGGAAGGGACATTTTATGGGTGGTCTAACTGAATCCCATGAGCCCTCTAAAAGCAGGGAGTTTTCTGCAGTTGGTAACAGAGGAGAAAGTCAGAGAGATTCAAAATCCAAGAAGGGTTCCCTGTGAATGAGGTTCTTTGTGGCTAAGCTGCAGGTGCCATGGGCAAGGACCTGAGGGATTCTCCAGGAGGTGACAACAGTCCTCAGATGACAGCCAGCAATAAAGTAGAGCTTCAGTCCTACAACCATAAGGAACTGAATTCTACCCATAAATAGGAATGAGCTTGGAGGAGGACCTTGAGTAACAGAAAAGAATGCCGTGAGCCTACACTGTGGTTTCAGTCCTCATGACACCTTGAACTTCTGGTCTACAAATGATAAACTGATATTATTTTAAGTTAATGAGTTTTTAATAATTTTTTATGCAGCAATAGAAAAGTAATATGTATCCTTTTTCATATATATATATCACTCCTAAGGGTGAATTATCACACTAAAATATAACTGGAGCTGAGAAGCCTGGATTTCAATCACCCTCCTTGTTATCCAGAGGGGAAAATTGAGATCCAAGTTTTCTAGCCATAATGGTCTTTTTTTCTTTTTAAAATGAATTGATTCATTTTTTATTTTGAAATAATCTGAAACCTGTAGAAAACTTGAAATTATAGCACACAGAACTCTTTTCCCCTGAGTCATTTGAGTATACATATCCCTGACATTCCAAAATGATTACCCCAAAATACTTCAGTGAATTTCTTTTTTTTTTTTTTTTTTTTTTTTTGCGGTGCTGGGGAACAAACCCAGGGCCTTGTGCTTGCAAGGCAAGCACTCTACCAACTGAGCTATCTCCCCAGGCCTCAGTAAATTCCTCATAAACAAGGACATTTCCCTACATATGTATAATATAGCCATCACGTTCAGAAACTTAACATCAGTTCATCTCTGATCTCACTCATTCTTTATAAAGTCTCCAAATAATTTCTTTTATCATCTAAGATCCGGTTTATAGTCCTAAATAGTCATAATGTCTGTTTAGTCTCCTTTGACCTGGAATCGTTTCTCCCTTCCTTCACTTTTCTGACCTTGAAACTTGAATATTACAATGTGCCTTCATTTGAATTCTTCTGATTTTTCTTCATGACAGTTGTGTACTTTGGTAGTAATCATAAAAATATTGAGTTTTTGTACTGATTGCTATAAATTAGCATACTATTTCAATTTGCACTAGTAGGAATGATGTTAATGGTGATCACTTCAGGTGATGCTGGCCAGGGTTCTCCATGGCAAAGTATTCTCTTTTGCTTTTTAATTAATAACCATTTTGAAGGAAGATAATTTAAGGCTATGTGAAAAAACTTGTTTGCCACCAAGCTTTGAATTTTTTCATGTATAGTAACTATACCACTATAGACTCATGACTTCCTGTTTTACTCATTGCTTTATAATCTATTATTATAATTTCTTTTGATACTCAAATGTTCAAAAATTCTGCCAAAAGGAAAGCCTCTGAGCTGGATTTGCTTTGGTGTTATTTTGACGAGTTCCAAGTTCCTGTATTCTTTCAGCACTATTTTACTTTCTGATACAACAAAATTTCCTGGTGGATTTTGCCTGTTTCTTTTTGGTGAAAAATGATATTTAGAAACCAAGATCTGGATCCAGGGTTTACTTATTGCCTTTAATGTATTTCTGTTCATAAGCCCAATGACCTTTTTTTTATTTCTTTAAGTGTCTCCACATACTGCTCTCTGCTGTCCCATGACTTTCATGTACACTGTTCCCTCCACCTAGCATGCTCCCCTCCTCTTCACATAGTAAACTTTCCTGTGAATTCTTCAGATTGCTGCTTAAATCTGATTCTTCAAGGAAACTGTCCATAGGTGAGAGTTAGAGTCCTCCTCTTACTTAAGATCACTTGTGGTAGAAGAATTGTTTGGGAACTTAGGTCTTCACCTCAACGATTAATAAACTTTGGAGGATAGTATCTGTCCAATTCTGATCAACACAGTGTCAGTAGTGCCTAGCAAGACCCTAGCACATAGAAGATTAAAGCAAATACTTGTGGAGTAAGTGAATGAGTGAGTGAAGCCAGAATGAGAATCCAGTGCTTTCTCAGCTTTCCACAGTGGACATTGGGGATTTTTAAAGGCAATGGACTCACTGAAACAGTATTCACTTAATCCTTCGACATAATGGCATGATTTGATTCTCTCTGACAAAACCTGAATTTTGCACACTGGATCAAATAATTTGCCATGTTATTTTTGAAGTTAGTTTGTCTTGAAATGGATCAGTCAAAAAATGGAAAACTACGTGCCCTCTGAAAAGGTCACAGAGTTTGCCACTGTTGATTTAATCGCTTGGGTTTATTCACCATTAGATTTATTTCTGAGTAACTTTGCTAAGTTGTTAAGAAAACAAAAAGCTGCAGAAGAATATTTAATTTGATTGCATAACACTAAATCTTTGCCACCTCCTGGGTCCCTAATTAAATCTTGTTGTTACACGGCGTCTTGTCCTTGACTGTGGGCTGCTCTGAAAGTTTCAGGAAGGGAATTGATGATAGAGGAGATCCAGAAACTTGTTTTAAGACAACATGGAAGTCTAATAGTCCTGCCAGTGTCTCTCCAGGCAGGCTCAACCTGCAATTATCTTCTTAGCTTGATTCCTTTATGGTTTTCCTCTGGTGTTGAGTCAGTTCTAGACACAACAAAGATCTACCTGTGGTATCAGCTGGTCCCCAGTGTAACTCTGACAACTGTGCCTGGACTTTATGTCAGACCTCTTGGCATCATTTGGATCGACTGATTACTGAATTCTGTTGACTTGCTAAAAGGCAAGTAGAGTCAGAAAGGCAAGCCTAAACTATATGTTATAAGTCATTGTCCTTTTGGTCTTGAGAGACGCATTAGTAGAATTCTCAAAAGGCTTTTCCTCATCTTACTTCCTGAGGTGATCTTCTAACATTCTTGGTGACTTCCCTCCCATTCGTGGTGTGTTAGGTGGTGTTTTTTATAGAAGCAGAGAATCTCATGGCAACTTACAATGGGAAATGACTATTCGAAGGTTTCTCCTCTCCTTAGCTAGCACTGTGATTTTCTTCTATTCTAAGATAACTGGCAAAAGGGAGGACCCGGTTGGAAAACATCTCCAGTGGTTCCATTAAAATACCTGAGAAATGCAGAGCTCATCCCATGTGAGTTAGGAACTTTTCCTTTGTTCTTGTAGGGCTGCAGAGAAAGAAAGATGCTTAGGATTCTAAGACATACCAAGACTTCTAGAGCTTGATATTTAACACTTCTCACCAAACCACCTAGTGAGTAATTATAAGTCTAAGAAAATCCCTCTTTGTTTCAGCCTCCTGCCAGTGATATACTGTCCTCATTCATTTAGTTATGTTTCACATGATTTAGACAGTAAGGACACATCTGATATGATTTTTAAAGGAGCATTTGTTATATCAGTTCTCAAAACTAATTGAAGTGGGTTCAATTCCTAGATGTGATTTAATTAACTAGCACTTTTTATCTACACTAAAAAAAAATGATCATATGGGCTTTACTAAACACACTGAGCTCTCCTGACCAAGACCCAACTGAGTATTCCAAGAATCAAAGGCAACAAATCAAAGCAACCTTATAAAAATCTCCTCTAATGAGAACACTTTTGAAAATACATTGTTCGGCTTTGAAGTGAAAAAATGCTGAACTACGAGGCTCTCCCACTTTCTAAACAGAAATGCATTTTAATTGTTGTATCATGTTTGAACTCTGGAAGTACGAATGGCAATTTATGTGCCATTTCTAGTGAAGGGAACAGAGGTAATTGGGTTTCCGTACACCATGCCTTCAAGAACCGCCTGGAAGATGGAACCGCAAAAGGCCCATTCTTTCCTCTGGGACTATATTTCATTTGTCAGAATGAATGTAGAATATCAAGTTATTCCTAACACTGAGTAATATTATCCCAGTTCAGCAAAGCAACACTGTGTACCTGACATTAGCAGAGCAGAGCATGCTGACAAGAACAGAGCTGCTGGTAAAACCTTAGCCTAGTCAAATGACAGTCTTTGACCACAAAGAACATTGGGTGGGGCTCTGTTAAACTATCCAGGGAAGAATTAGGCATCCAGGATATTTATCTGTACAGAGTCCCCTCTTTAATATCCTACAAAAAGGTATTTGAAGTAAAGAATATCCTGCAAATGGCTTATTCCTGGGAGGAATCTAAAATGTCTGTTTATCTACTGGGGTGGCTGAGTAGGGGTGATGTTACTATGGCAAGTGTGTACATTTCTGGCATAGATATTTACTTGCCTCTACTTGTCAACAGCTGAGTAGTTTCTCTGTCCTTCCACTTGCAGTCATATGATATTCAGTGAGGATCACCTCCGTTGGAGGCTGCGAGTGTTTATCTTCCAAGTGCTAATATTAAAATGTAGCTCTTGACTCAGGCACCAGCAATCCAGGGGGGGTTTAAGCATAGTCTCTCCTCTTGTGGAGTCTTCTATGGGGCAGTTACCTTCAGAAAGCAGAAATCATCACATGACTTCTTCTGTCACAAATTATAAATACCTTCTTTGCCAGAAGTGAAAAGGCAAGTATACATTTAAAATCCAAGTAAAGAATGTTCCTTTATGTAGAAAATTCTGTATTCCTCTTTTAACTTTCAAACATATTCATAAAAATTATTTTGAAACTATTTACAAAAATGGAGTTATGTAGGAAGTCCCATAAGACACCCGAAAAAATTCTTACTTCAGTTAGGGTATTTTCTTATGCAGATAACTATAACATCCGATAGGATTAGAAATTCAAGTTCTCTGATGGTGAGAGCTATTGTAACTTCAATATCTAGAAAGTAGGAAGTGGTTAATAATTGTGTTAATAATTGTTCAATAAACTAATAGATGGATAGAACACTGACAAAATCAAGGACTTTGTTGTATAAAAATAATAGAAAATAATACAGTTATGTCGCTCTTTCAGTGCTGGAGTAGATTTGTCTTCAACTACAAGAAAATATTCTGGGAAATTGCTATTATGGTTGGTATATTATTTAAATATACAAATGTGTTCCTGTTATCTCTGTATCCATTATAGTCATCCTTATAAAGAGAACTTTAAATGGTAAGGACAACTGATTCTGAAAACAGCAAAACATGCTGAGAAGCAATAATGGCAAATATACAGAAGCAAACCAGACTGTTTACTTGGCACTTCTGATAATTTGTCAGATCTATGATCATCATCTCATTGTAAATCATATGGTAAAAATTTGGAAAATTAAATTTATTCATTTTTTGTTTCTCGGAATCCTTTTATGTCTCTAGCATAACAAAATTAAACTGTTGTTGCAACTTAGAAAATGACTTACAATAGTGCTTGGACTTTTATATTTTTCTTTATACTAATGTAGTGTACCAATGAGCCAATATTCAATATCTGTTATGTTCCAGTGCCATGTGGGACACTTGACAGAACATAAAGAGTATGTATGCCATGATGATTGCAATCAAATAACTTATTTCTTATAGGAAAAATACAACACACATCATGAAACATTTACTAAATAACTCAAAACAGAAAGACTTAAGTCCTCCCTAGTGAAAAAGAAAGATGCTTTGGAAGGATGTCATGAGGAGATGGAAAGTGACTGTGCTCTGTAGAAAAGATCCCAAAGAATGAAGAAAAGAAGCAGACATGTTCAGCCCAGTGAGGCAGCAAAGGAAGAGGCATATGGCAGGAATGATGTTAGAATTCTGACCCTTTGAGAACTTGGGGTGCATCATGAGAGCAGCGTATGGTGCCCTCGAATCCTTTTTGGTGTGCCCACGAGTCATCATTAGTAGAGTATAAGTGAAAGGAAGGATTTCCTTCAGAAGCCACATTAGACTTGAACAATGTTGACTTGACAGAGGGATAATTTGAAGTATCAGTTTGCTCTTTGCTTCTTCCTGTGCCCATTCCATGGTGCATCTCAGGGTATGGAACGGCAATTCACCCAGCACCAGCTCTCTGATGGAGTTGGAGAACAATGACTCAAAATTTTTGGCTTCTAAATTGAAAACCATCAACATATTCTATAATGTACCATCACAAAGATCCAAGAGGACAAGCAATCTGGTGACATCCCCTATCTTCCCCTGAACCTGGACCAGAAAAACCATCTGCACTTTGAAGAAAAAGGGAGAAAATTTGGAAGAAAAGCAGGACATACAGACTTTTTTCTTCTCTTCGTGTGCTCACCCTGACCTGCCCCACACTCATCCCACACCTGGAGATGGGGAAGGATACAAAATGGAATTCTTATTTCAATTTTGTTTTCTGATAAGAAAAAGGAATACACTGCTTGCATCCTAAGCAATTCAGTAAGTGAGCTACCTGCATAGAGAAGTCCCTGGCACCATCATAATAAAAGAGTAGTGTAGTGTGGATGAGTTGCTCACTGGTCCAGTCTGAACTGGGGGAGTTGGCAACCGAGTCAATGTTTGTCCAGAGAAGAAAGTTTCAGGTTAATAGAGCTGAGATGGTAAAGACAGGGTGGTGTAGAAACATGGTGAGAGCTTCTCAGAATCATTCAATTCTAAATTTTAGGATGGCATAGATCTTAGAAAAGGGAAAGAAGACCAAAAGAAGTCTAGAGCTCAGGCACAGGAATATGCAGAGTGACAACCAGAGTGTATGGCAACATCACAAGCTAGTAAGTGAATCAACCCTGGGTCGAGGTTGATTCCAAAGTCTATGAAATTATGCATTTTGGCAGGTGGTAAAATGTAAGATGTTTCTGAAAACAAAAATCAAACAAGATTAGCTAAAGCCCAAAGAACACCAGACAAGATCAAATTACATCAAAACTGAGAAGCAAATGGCTTCTAAGTAAATTTCCTTATCTGTTTATCACTTTCCTCCAATTTTGGACTAAACTCAGGAAAAAGGAAAGGAATAAAAGCCAAAGAGGAAGTTTTACCCAAAATGTGCTTGGAATATAAACTAGGATTGTCTGAGAAATTACCATATTTTTATCAAGTTTACTAGAATAAATTATGATTGTGTTTATGTACACGAACAAATGGAGGATCAAAGCCAAAAAATGTGTTCAGATTATAGAAAATAATGTTATGTTTTTGAACTTCAGTCCATGTCCTTGAAATGTGAGCCAGAAACATTTATCTTTTGTGTCCCTCAATCACTAGTGAGTTCATCCTCCCATTTGACTTTCTCACCTACCCACTCTAAGGGGTACCATGGTTTGGAACAATCTGACCCAAAATACCAATAGTGCTACTATTGATAAACCCTGCTGTCACTAAATTATCTTCATTTTTTGAGCTATAAAAAAAATTACTTCCATTTATACTCATAGGTACCAAGACCAGAATTAATTTTTCTGGATTCAGCCAAGAATCTCCTGTGTCTGAATGGAATCCTGAAATTTCCAAGGCCTATCAAAATAAACAGCTCTTCCCTTAATCCATGGAATATTGACAAATTGTCATAACTCTTCTTTCAACTTTTTAAAAATTCTTCTTTGTTTATTATTTCCCTATGTGCATATATGATTACAAGAGCAGTATAACTCTACAACATGTTCAACCAGAAGAATAAGAAGTTATATTCCATTTATATATGATGTGTCAAAAATGCGTTCTTCTGTCACATATAACTAATTAAGACAAATTTTTAAAAAAGAATATATTAAAAAATTCTTCTTTGTTATAGCAGATTTGTGGCACAACTCTGCACAAAACACTATTATACCTAGATGGGTCCCGCACATCATCAGCACCATGATCATGATATAAACAAAGCCTGTCATTTATTAAATCATGATCTTGACATACATTTTCTCATTTAATCAGCATAAAAACACTATGAGGGAGTCTTTATTATGCTGAAACCAAACATCAGAATTAATCATTAACATTCTATAGTACGTAAGGAGCAGAGCACAATCTATCAGATAACAAAGATTTGCCATAGTTTGGATGTAGTTTGTCCCCTAGAGTTCATGCTGGAGGTTTGGTCTTCAGTGGAGTGGTTTTAAAGTAGTGGAACCATTAAGTGGGGGAACCTACTGTGAGGATATTATGTTATTGAAGGCACTGCCCTTGGAAGGAATTAAATGCTGGTCTTGAAGAATGAGTTAGTTTTCTTGCTAGTGGATTGTTCAAAAGGAAGTCACCCTTGTACTTGTTCTCTTCTTCACACAGTTATTTCCCTTTCAGCTTTCTCCACCATATTGTGACTCGGTCAAGAGTCACCAGAAGCAAAATAGATGGGACCATCTGATCTTGGACTTGCAACACACCAAATTGTAAGTTAAATATGCCACTTTTCTTTTAAAAGTACCCAACTTATGATATTTTGTTATAACATGAAATGGACCAATATATTATTCTGTACCCCACTATCTCTGCCTACCCTTTTAATTAATTATTATTCACCAATAATAAACGTATTCCATGTACCATGTTTACCCAATTGGCTAAAGTTCATTACCAAACTAGATGGATCACATTACTCTAACTCATATTATATGACTCAAATTTTGAATCTGGACTGTCTAGAAATGCCTTGATTTTTGTAGACTTACTAGATTGTAACAGAAATGCATCCTTACAGTTTAGCACAAACCTAAACTACACCTCTGTTTAGACGTGTCTTTGAAAATTTAATTAGGAGATCACCCTCTTTCCCTCTTGTTCCCCATTTACTTTACACCAAGACTCCTTTATGTACCGCCCCTGGACTGAGCCTGGATTTCTGGCCCTGGTAACAGTTCTGCCCATTTGTTTTATTTTATTTCATTTCATATAAGACCATAGTATCAACAATCTGCTGACATATAAGAGTTCCAATGTTCAAACATGCAAGAACTTCTGCTATACCATCACTTCTTATTCAGTTATGTAATAATATATACTTATCAGTCTATTATTTAATAACTATGAAAATAAGTGGTCTACAAATGACTAATTTATGCCAGATTCTGTGCATATTGGATTGGTATCCAATTGATAGGACAGGAAAGAGATTTTGATGTTTATATCTCAATATTTCTATTTATAAATCTGTATCTATATAAAATGAACAAATTCAACATAGATGTGCAATGCTCAACATAGCCTAAGTTTTCTGACCACAGGTAGTATAATTTGGAGGCTTAAAAGTTGGAATGGTTAGGATTGGCTATGTGATATGTTCCACCCATTAGCTTGTTCTTCAGACAATTCCTCTTCTCTAGGCCACTTCCTGACCTGCAAACCTTTTATTTTTTTTCCAATTTTTTGAATATTTATATTGTTTCAAATTTTTACCATTGGTCTAGGGATATAGTGGGGATGTTGCCTAGTATGTTCAAGGTCCTGCATTGGATCCCCACCACCATGAAAACAAAAGTTACTATTGGAAGCAATGCTGATCAGAACAATCTTACAAACATTTGTTGTGCATATATGTGAAAGTTTCTCTAGGGCACATACTTCACATTTTGACCGCATTCTTAAAATCACATAATCTTGTTATAACTGTTCTTTGATGAATTATTTAAAGTTTTAACATTTAAAAAATTTAATATCATGCATACAAAAAAGTTATAAAAATACTACTGTATTCCCATCACTAGACTTCCCCAAATTAATATGTTACTAAATAATTTACATATCTTTCTCGAATTTTGTTGGTTCTCCCCAGTGTTCAATTTCTGGCCCGGAATGCAAACCAGGACCCCATACTGCATTCAGTAGCTGTGCTTCCCTTGTCTCCTTTAATCTGGGATGGTTCCTCAGGATTTATCTTTAATAACCTTATCTCTTTTGAAGAGTATTGGCTAGTTGTTTGTAGAATGTCTCTTAATTTGGGTTTTTCTGATGTTTCCACATAATTTAATTCAGTGATGCATTTTTGTCAAAGATAAGACATTGCACCCTTGTCAGTCAGAATACAGGGGATACATGGTGCCAATGTGTCATGTTATGGGTGACACCAATCTTGAACACAGCAGCTATAGAGTTACTAGTCCCCCTTCATAATTAAAAGGCATTTTGCAGGGAGATATTTGGAACTATACAAATACCCTGTTTCTTATCATACTGTCCTTTACAGATTTAAATATCCATTGCTGATTTCTGCCCAAATCAAATATTACTGTGATATTCCCAAATTTTGATTATTTTATTTTCATCATTCTTTCTCTATGTATTAATTGGAATTTACTGTTAAAAACAACTATTCTTCATTCATTTACTTATTCATGAAATAGACTCATGAATATTTAGTATATTCTATAGATTATAATTTATTATTTTTCATTTTTTCCTTCAAATGATTCCATATTTGGGCACCAGAAATGTTTTTTCAATCTGGCTCCTGAGCCTTATAACATGTTACCATCAGTTTTTTTAACACGTCCTCATTTTCTGGCCTCACAAGATGTTCTCCAGGTTCCTCTTGTACTTTCTTTTCCCCACCCCAGGAATCAGCTATTTCTCCAAAGATTCTTGGCTTTTTTTCATTGAAAAATTGAATTTAGAAATATATATGAAGGTATTATGTGTCCTCATTGTTATTAAAGTGCTATTGCATCTGTACACTCAGCAAATGAAGCTAAAATAAATGTATGTATGCATCTGCGTCTGTACAAACAGGCCTCTCTCTGAATACACTTATCTGCATGCATCACATCCACATCTCTGACTTGAATTCAATACTGCAATGTTTGGTGTTCATTCCATCCTTCGTACTTTCTTCATTTATAACTCTTTTCCCTGAGAAAACTGTGTCATATTATTCAAAATATATTTACTTATTTGCTTAAACCTAGAATACACTTGAAGGCAGTGTTGGAATTGTGAATGCTTATTTCTTTCCAAAGCAAATTTACTAACTCTGGTGTGATGTTTGTACAGAGTTCATCTTGCCTTTAGCCTAGCCTTACAGCACCTAGTCAAAGCACTATTTTTCAGTTACATAGGTTGGTCCTTATTTCCCACCAGTTGAGTGTGGGCACATTATTCATTTGTAATATAGGTAAGTTCCTTGGTTACCATTTACATTCCATTTTGAGTCCCCCCGCCCCGACATTCTGCTGAATTTTCATAGTTTATTTTGTTGGCATGTGAAATATTACCATAGCTCTAAAAGTTGGATGTACATTTTTTAAAAATAAGATATGTTCAAGAAAATGTCATTGCTGCTCCTGCCTTACCCCTTTGGAGAAAGCCAATCTCATCAGGCCCCAGGTTATCCTTCCTGTATTTCTTTTGCATAAACCTAAACCTGTATGTGTTTCCCGATATCCTTTTCTTTATTACATCAAAGATGTGAGATGATAGACACTCTTTTGTACTCTTCTTTTCTCACCTAACAATACATCCTGGAAATTATGCCATATCAGTTCCATTTACAGCATTTTGCCCAAGCAAATCTTTTCGTGCCCAAACCCATTCCAGGGGAGGATCATAACTATAGAATTTATAGTCCAAGATTCTAGGTCCTGCTTGCTCACTCCAACTTAGAAGTGATAATTTGAATATCGCCCCCTCTATTCAATCATCCAAAATAAGATCTGACCCAGATATTTTGTGCCTGGTTCTGTAACAAGATGGAATCCTTATGTGCCTATTCCATTGCTACCCTCACTCATTCCAATTCTTTCTAAGGGTGGTGGATGGTGTCCCAGTGCCAGTTTTCCATCTCCTTCAGATAAGACCTATATTTACTTCTTAGTCTGCAGTTAAATTCCCAGGATTTTACTGTTTTCTTCTCCAACTGAAGTAATCTTTTGCTAAGATCTTTATTATCATAATATTTCTTTTCTTTCATTCTTGTTGAGGAGGCTTTGTAATGTTTGAACATATCCAGGCTGAACTATGTCCTAGAATTACCTTTTCTGAACTACCTTTTCAACTCCTACAGTGATATTTCTGGTTGGGGTGGACCTGACAGATATCCTCGCTTGAGTTTTGTAAGGGGAAAGTGAAGCATATCAGAAAATAACTGATACATTTGTTACCACTGCATCTCTGCTTCTTAAAGTATCTCCAATGTGCCCTTAAGTTTACCTTTTCATTAAATATATACTTTTTACCCTCCATACTTAGTCTGCTCATCTTTTGAATTGGTTTATTATTAATATATCTACATGATTATCATAATCATTAGTTATGTAATGATATGTATTATTATACATTAATTGTGCATTATATACATCAGGAAGAAAAATTTGTCTTGTTATTATAGAGTATTTTGAGTCTATACAAAAGAAAAGTAGAAAACAGCAGACCCCACGTACCCGTTGCCCAACTTCAACATTCATCATCAATATTGCTTCACTTCTGCCTATATACATACACTCCTCTTCTCCAGATTATTCAGAAGCAAACCCCAGATGTATCATTTCTTCTATAATATCATCCTTCATAAAAACATTTTTAAATTATGAGTTGACCACAGAAATCACATCCACATTGTGTTTTAGTGATAAGAGAAAAGACCTTCAGGATAGCCACGTGAAGCCATTCAGGTAATATTCCTTTACTAAAGATAAAGATAAAACATTTTACCAAAACAAAAGAGGGTAGGGAAAGGAATTTTGAGTTAGGGATTAGCAAACTGAAGAGAGAGGGGACACAACTGAAGGAAGTTGGGGTGCTCCAGCAACATGGCAGTAGGCTGATGCCAAAGTCAGGGGTGTAACCAATGATAACAGGCTACATGGGAAGACTCAAGTGACCTTCAGAATCAAGCCTGTCTACCAATGAAGGTTAGATGACACCAAATACACTACATATTTTACATAACTCTCCTGTTGACCCCCAGGTCCTTCAGGAAACTGCTGTGGTAGTAAGGAGTTTGGACATGTGAAGCAGAGTGAAATAGTGCAGAAAAATGGCCTGACAAGTAAAAAACGAAAGGCTGAAGAGAACTTGAGAATCTGATAGAGCCAGAGTTAGAAGCCAGAAGCGATCAGGAAGAATGAAGTGACATCTTACCCACCAACCAAGTCCAACGGGTATCAGGGCAGCAATTAGTAAAATGCTAGGTTTCCAAAAAATATCTGAGGAATCAAGAAGCTTTTTGCTTAAATACTAAAGGACTAAATGATTAATACTAATGACTCTAGGAATCTGGGGTATGTGTGATTACAGTCACCCAGATGCAAAGATTCATATCCAGATAGACTTGCTTTGATTTGCATATGACTGAAGTGTGTGCCCCTAATGTTCATGAGTTGAAATCTTGGTCTCCATTGTGGCAATATTAAGAGGTGGTAGGATCTTTAAGAGGTGGGACCTAGTGTGAAGTCATAGGTCTTTGAAGGTGTTAACCCTCATAAAGGATTAACTTAGTTCTATGGGATCTCAGTCTCTCTTGCCCTGCAATCTCTCCTTCTCACACGCTCCTGTTATAATGATGCCATCTACCATGAGGTCCTCCTCACCAGAGTAGAGCTGATGCTGACACCCTGCCTTTGCATCTCTAAAACTATGACCTGAATAAACCTTTTTCTTTAAATAGCATCTAGTCTTGGGTATTTCATCATAATATCAGAAAACAGATTAGTACATACTTTCTATTCATGAAATCAGGAACAATATTACTATTGATGTTTGTTAAAATACCTATAAGTTTGTGATGAGTTTTGTAAAAGAAAGGAGGAAAGAATAAATTTTCTCACCTGGTTTTACTGTATTAGTTAACTCTCACATATGATGGTGCCCAAAATATAATTGGCCTAGTTTGAGTGCATCTGCAAAATACAAATATTACTATTTATTCACAAATTGCTCCTGGAGTTAAAGGTACAATAATGCAACAAAAATATTACGTTCTATTGTCATGAAAAAAGATAGTTTTTAATCTCAATTTGCAGATTACAGTAGTTTTCATTTAAATAAGGATTACATTAAAGTAATACCACTTTATCAGTTGTAAAAATCCTGTCACAAATCAAATCCAATTTACCATGACTTGAAATATGAAAAAAGAAAATGGGAGGAATTTTGGTAACTTTTTTCCAAATAATCAAACTGTAAAGGACAGTGAAAATTTTATATAAGAATTCTTTATCCTGGTTTTAGAAACCTAGCTTTTATGGTAACAGCACCCATGATTCACAACTGTACTTTCAACACATAAAACTGGGAATTTTCATCCCCATGATCTAACTCACTGTACTGGAGGAATACTTTTTTTTTCTTGGATTTTATTGTCAAATACAGAGGAATAATATTACAGAGCAATTTCCTTTCTATTGCCTACAGCAATGATAAGCCAAAATGTGTATGAGTAGGAATAAAGTATGATGTCAATCAAAAAACAATCAATTGTGCTATATACAGAGTTCTTTTTCTTTTTAATAAAAAAAAAAATCTTCCTGGTTTAAGTATTGACCTGGTCTCGATTTCCAAAAGGATGATGGTTTTGCTGGATACAGTCAAAGGATAGTCAATATATCATTTCTCTCTCAAGGTTAGTCACTGAAAATTTAGAAGTTACAAATTATCAACTCCCAGCTACCCATTATGTTTTTGAGTTTATCAGAAACATGTCAATATTATTGCAAGACAAACATTATTTTGATGCAAAGCTGTGTATAAATCTATGAGTACACTTGGGTATAGCCAAAAATATGTGTGCAAGCACACACATCTGTATGAATGTGTGTGTACGGAGGGAGGAGAGAAGGAACAGAGAGCAAGTTGGAGGAGGCAGGTGACAGGGATTGAAGAATAGAGATGATCATACCGTGCTCGTTCCCCTCTCTGAGCTCTGAATCACCTTCATCTGGCCTATCTTGCCGGGCATTTCCTTTCCTCTCTCCTCATCCAATTTCTCCCTGACATTTAAGATCCTTTCTGAGTCTTCAAGACTGTGCGGGTACTATGCATTCTCTTTTTCTTATGCCCCTCTACCATACAATTTAATACATCATACGACTTAGCATTTAACTATGAACTTCCATTGCTCCCTGATTGCTCTGTGTCACTTTTGTCTGGCTAACTAAATGACTCAAGGGCAAGCACTCTAAATTATCATTATGCAAGACCACATCTTCTTTTGCTATACTGTACCATGGATACTAAATAAATGAGTAATGATAGATTGAAATGACAAAGTTTGCACTTAGGTTGTCATTTTGAGTAAGAAATTATAATTGCTTCTGAAAATCAGGGCCTAAATTTTTTAGAATACTTCCAAGCTTTCCATACACCCACGTCCTCTATTTGAAATATAATATAGCTTAGTAGCTAATGCCACACTGTCTTTGAATCCCAGCTCTCCAAAATGCTAGTCATGTAATCTTGAGCAAGTAATATAAAACTCTGCCTATATTTATTATCTGTGAAATAGGGATAATTATAGCATCTCACAGATTGATAACTAAATTAATTAATTCATGAACAGCATATCCAATACCTGATACATAGAAATAGCACTCTGAATGATGACTATTTTTCTATAGTTAAATGAAAACACATAGTTTAGATTTCTAAATTGGCAATTTGCACAAAAAACGACTTTGTGTTGGTTTGGAAAAATCAAAGTCATTTTCAACACAGTTTCTAGATTATCTGTTGGAGATGAATGGGGAGGCAAGGTCAGAACTAATGTACAGAGGGTTTATTCCAAATACAAGGCAAGAATCATCATGACTAGCCTGTGCCAAAAGCCTAAAATGTAATATCTTTCACAATCCTTGACATTTTTTAGATCCCTAACCCAAGAGAGTGTAGATCAGATTGATAAGCCAAAGCTGATTTTAGGAGCAACACCCACATATATAATAACTGGATGTTCTGGGGTTAATACTAGCAACAACCTAAGAAAGTATCATGTTAAACTGGCAGAAATGATGTTTATCATGGAGAGATATAAATATATATATATGCATCATTATGCACATAATATAGTAATTATATTATATATAATTATATGTGAAATATATTCTTAAGTTGCTAAATTTATGAAGTGTGATATGTATATACACATTGTATATTATATGTATGTATGTATATAAAATCTAAACTATTACATTTTAGGTTCTTGGCAAGCTTTGTGTTTGGAGTATATATATTTGAAATCTGAAATAAATGAATTAAAATCAAAACTAGGCCAAGAAGAAGGGTAAGAACATTACTTCCAAGTAACTGTGTGCACTTAGAATGTTATTTCTCTTGAGACCCCTGCCTGTGTGTTCTCACAGGTCAGTGCAGTACAACTAAATTAATTTTCATTGTAGAAATAGAGTAAATAATAATGAAGATAGTGAGTGTAATCAAAATAATAATCTTTAAACTCCAGATTCATTGGTGAAAATCCCACCTTCTAATGAAATACTTGTAGAAGCATAAAATGCTAGTTCTAAGATGATGAATTCATTGTTTATTAAGAGGCTTAGGAAGCAGGCAGGAGGCCTCCTTTTGAATTTGAATTCTGCTATTCTGTGAGGTCATTTAACCTCTCTGGACCTCAATTTCCTCATTTGTGAAATAGGAACAACAAAACTTTCTAAAGGTCTCAAGGAAATTATTATATAGTATTTAATTTCTCTACCCCTCCCTTATCACTTCTCTTTACCTCTCACAACAAACCTTATTGGTTAGAAAACAGGTCATTTATTGGCTCATTTTTAAAAGAGACAAGTCACTGTGCACAAGAAAAAAACAGTATACCTGGGTATGTCTCTGGTATGCCCCCTCTAAATATCTGGATGGGAAACAGTTATGGTCATCTCACCAGGGAGAATATAAAGGTTCTTACATTCCAGTATTTTTTAAAATTAGGGTGCCAAATTGGGGTTCAGAGAAAAAGCACAGCTAAGGTAGAAAGTAACACATCATCTATTTTCCATGTTCTATATGCATCTGTCCACCTCTTGGGAACCTCAATAAGATGTGAGGTTTCTAAGATAAGTTATAAATCAGTCCCTTAGCTCTATCATAGTCTAATAATATATCTCTGTAACCCCTTGAAAGAATGTTTCTAAAGTACTTAACAAAGTGCCTGACACATAGGAAACTAAACAAATAATCTGTTTTTCTTTTATTTTTAAAATTAGAAAATGAAGATTCAAAATGTTATTTATCAGTCAATGGCAGAATGGAACTCAAATTTGAAACACCATTTCTTCTTGTGCTTCCATTTCCTTTCAACCTTTTGTGCCTCCTGAGTTCTGGGTAGATCCCAGCTCAATTTCCCCACTTCAAGCATTGCCAGACCTGGTTCTGCTCCTAGCCTCTGACAGTGACCCTTCCTGGTTTTCCAGATTACTTTCTTCCTGTACACTTCAGTGTGAGGTTGCCCAAGGCTTTCCCTTCTCCTTACACTTGTAACCACACTGAATACCACCATTGAACTTTAACTCCCTTAGAATGAGTTCCCAGAAATGTATCTCCATTCTGAGTTCTGTCTTCCATGCTGAATTTTAACCCACCTCTATATGTATTTCTCAATAAGTGTTTTACTGGCCCCTTTAAGTCAAAATTATAGAGTAATTGCTTGTTTATATTCTACCCCAACTCTTTCTCCCCATTACACGCATCCTCTGACATTTCCAATTTTAATAAAGGACTCACTCTGCTTCTTCCTCTAGACCCAATCCTTCAGACTCTTTCTCCCTTCGTCCAGGCTCCAATGCATGTATGATTTATTTCATTCTAAAGTTGTGTCGAGCAATATGGTAACCACTAAGCACATGCAGCTAGTGAGCAATTGAAATGTGGGTGGTCTGCATGGAGATCTGTCAGTGCAAAGTGCAATCAAGTTTTGAACAGTAAAATAAATAAGAATATGAACTAGTTCATGAATGTCTTTTATATTAATGTGTTAGTCAGCTTTTGTCACTGTGACAAGATACCTGAGAAAACAACTTAAGGGAAGATTTATTTTGGCTCATAGTTTCAGTAGTTTCAGTTCATGGTTGGCTAGATCCTTTGTTTCTGGGCCTGTGGTGAGACATTAAGGTTTAAGGGTATCACAGAACAAAGCTGCTCACCTCATGGTGGATGGAGGAGAGAGAGAGAGAGAGAAAGAGAGAGAGAAGGGTTCAGGGATAAAATATATCTTCTAACTAGACCCCACCTCCTAAAGGTTCTACCGTCTCCCAGTGGCACCACCAGCAGGGACTAAGCCTTTGACACATGAACCTTAGGGGGACATTCCAGATTCAAACTATAACAGTTGATTACAAGTGGAAATGATGATGATTTTGAAATACTGAGTTAAATAAAATACGTTGTTATTTTCTCCTATTTTTTTTTGTCTTATTTTCATGGGACCACAAGAAAATTTAAATTACATATATGTATTGTATTATATTTTTATTGGCCAGCCTTGATCTAGATCATTCTCACCTTTCTTCTCAACATTTCTTAAATCTCTTCCATTATAGTCTCACTGTCATTATCTAGTTGAAGCTTCTTACAATGCATCCTAGGAGATTTCCCTGCCTATAAATTCTCTCTACTCCATTATCCCTCATTCATTTGCATTCTGCCTCTAAATCAATCCTATGAATGAAAGCTTCAAGTCAAACACTCATTACTCAAAAAAAAAAAAAAATTCCTCTCTGTCCATCTAATAACATCCCCAGCTCTTTGCTCCTTCACATATTGCCCCTGATAATTTAGTATGCAACAAAATGCAAAGCAAGATGAAGCTCTGTTTAGTTGGAAGAATCTTACTTTTTCTGTGTTTGTATTTGTGTTTGTGTGTGTGTGAAATATATAATTGAAATAAAATACCTTCTTTCATGAATTTCCAAAACCACCAACCTGTTAACAAAAACAAGTAATGTAAAGAACAAGCAGGGTAGAAGGAAACGTTCCTGATGCTGCTGAAGGGCCTGGACTCCTCCATTAAGATGCCAAGATTGATAACATTGTGTCTTAATGTTTTTACCTATATTTTACTCACCATTGAGAGTGGTGTCTCTCTGAGAAGAGCAAGAAGTCACCAGATTTTTCCAAAGGAATTCATTAGAGCAAGTGGAAATACAAGGGAAAGAGAAACAAAACCTCATGCATGTATCTGGTCATTCCATATCATTTTCTGAATGTCAGAAGATGGTGGAGTAGACACAAAGGTTTTATTCTTCTGGACTAAAATCGAATAATGTTTTAGTACTAGGTCTTTCAAAATAACCTCCTCGGTTTGAAAATCAAGCTAAAATGCTACTATTCTTTCTTTCAACACAAACCTACATACCAGCTACTTTTTTCATTTTTAATATTTTTTATTTGTCCTTTTTGGATATACAAAACAGTAGAATGTATTTTGACATATTATACATACATGGAGTATATAACTGATTCTAATTAGGATCCCATTCTTGCAGATGCACATTATGTGGAATTTCACTGGTCGTGTATTCACATATGAGCATGGGAAAGTTATGTCCAATTCATTCTACTGTCTCTCACTCCCACCTGCCTCCCTTCCCTTCATTCCCAATGAACTCCTATCCTTCCTTCCCTGCTTCCTTATTGTGTGTCAGCATCCACATATCAGAGAGAACATTCAGCCTTTTTTAAAAATTATTTATTTTTTAAAAATTTTTAGACTGCATTTTGATTCATCGTACACAAACAGGGTACATCATTTTGTTTCTATGGTTGTACATGATGTAGACTCATACCATTCATGGGCCTTTGTTTTTTGGGATTAGCTACTACTCATTCTATAACCATTCACAATAGTTTCATGTTTTTCCCCCGGCCATCTCCCTGCTTGGCATGCCAGTCAATCGTAGAATCATAGAGCGGAAGGGACCTTAGAGATTATATACCCTGACTCCTCAGTTTGTAAATGAGGTCCTGAGGTCCTGGAGCTCATGAAGTGAATTTCTGTTAGAGAATAGAACCTAGATCTGCCATTTGCTGGTTTTGTGCTTTTTTCATTGAATCATTTTTTTCTTTTTCTTTTTTTTTCTGAATTTGCATATTGAAATCCCTACCTGTTCATCAAGACTTAAGATAAATGGCACCTTCTCCATGATGTTTAACCCCAGCAACCATCAGTCAAGTCTGTTTGCTTGCAATGTTCAGTCTGTAACCTGCTAGGTGTTTGTGATTCTTCTTAGATTTAAATAGGTTGAAGGTAAAGAAGCTCTCTGATATAGGATATGTCTACTAAAATTCCTCCCTTATAGGAAAATCTCTGTGAATGTGTGTCAAATAAGTGAATAGAAGAAAAGATGTAATGATTTGGAGCCTTGATCATTTAATCAATATGAGAAAACAGATGCATGAAAATATTCAAAAATATCAGCCACTATGTAGTTCATTTTAATCTCCTTGAATAAAAAGCTTACACATGTATTTCAGGGTTTGTTATTGTCTTTTAAAAATAATTTCACCTCTCCTTTTTAATTTTTTTCTTTAACAAGAGGAAATTGGTAAATTATAGCAGAGACTAAGCTGTTGGAGATTTTAAAATTAAGTTTAGAAATCCATGTACCTCTTTAAAACATGAGGAGTACCAGTTAGCTGAGTGCAGAAAGGCTTCCAGCCAGAGAGCCAGTCAAGTTAAATTGAAAAAGAGTTGGTTAGTTTTTGTTACTGGATGTTTAAATTTAAAATAATCCATCACCCTAATTCTTCTATTTTGGTATTTTATTAAGTAAATGTTTATTATACTAAATTCCCATTTTAAACTGGAGGGGAGAGGAGGGAGTAGATTTTTAAAAGCAGGAATGTTATGTGTCTCATATATGGGATTAATTTAAAAGAGACAAAACCATCGATATATTTCTATTTTTAAGTAAGTTGTTTATATAGGACTCAGAGGAAAAGTAAAACTTAACCCCAAATGAAAAGTAGTCCTGAGGAAAATCCCTATGCGTGCATGTACACACACACACACACACACACACACACGCACACACATACACACACACCCTAGCAGAGGGTCTACTAATGATTTTTAAAATGAAGAGGTGTGAGTAGAAAGAAAGGCAGTAACAATAATTCCATGCTTTTGACATTATGAGTCAGACCATGGATGTCTATCACAGCCAGGGTTTAGTGATCATAGGGATAAGTAGGTATCTATACACTTGACATAATTCAATTCACTCCTATGCTATGCCACAAAAAATTATTTAATATTTATTTCATGTAAGTCAGTGTGTTGACTAGAAAATATAAAGTGATTAACGATGATTACAAATAGTTCCTATCCTCAACTTGATTATAAGCTTCAGTCAGCCTGGAGACTGTTCATACATCAGTTGATCTGAATATTATACCTCCCCATTTACATAGACTTACACTGGTTCTTGGGAGAGGAAGGGGTCTGAATTACCAGGATAACTCTTCCCATTCATCATTTAACTCCTTTAATTTGTTTTCCTAGAGATTATTACTTTTAATGTGGCCTAAATCCAAGTATTTTTGTGAAATTCATCTTAAAGACATTTCAAGAAATGAAACTTTGTGTAGTTCTAGGATCTGAAGGCCTCTTTCAAATCATTTACACATTTCAATTTACTCATGTATTATATCTTACTGAATTCTATGAAATGTCTTTAAATAATCTTAACTGAAACTCTAATGGAGAACAGTTTTGTTTCTGGAAGGTAAATCAAAATAAAAATCAAACTTAAAGGTATCTTGGACCAAGCTTCATCAACATGTTAGCTTCTCCAAAAGCTTAGTAGTCAACAGTGTGGAGCTGAAACTTTTCTACCATCAGGCAGAATGAAGACTCCTTAAGGGGAGGTATTCTGCTTTATATCTCTGTAACCCTAACAAGTCCTACTATGGTGCCTGATACCCATTAGTCGCCCAGTAATGTGTGCTGATGAACTAATTAATTAGCAAAAATGTGTTCTTGCAATATTTAGAAAATGTCTCTTCTTAAAACTTAAATTACCCAGAAAGTTAAACAACAGTTGGGAATGATTCGGTAATGTAAAACTACCCAAGAAAACAAGCAGATATTTCTTAAGGAACTTACCCCTTAAGAACTGTCTTGGTCTAGACCTTAAATGTCCCCATAATAAAGGCATGGTTGTCATCCTGTGATGCTACTGGATGGTGGTGGAAACATTAAGAGGTGGGGTCTAGTTAGAGGAAGGTAGATCATTGTGGGCATGCCTTTGAAGGGGATGTCAGGTCTGGTCCTTTCCTGTCTTTCGTTTTGCTTTCTGGCCACCATAAGGTGAACAGGCCTCCTCTGCCTTGTGCTTCTGCCCTGCTATACTGTGCTGCCACCGGCCCAAAGTAAAAGGGCCAGCTGACCATGTACCTCTGAAACCAGGAGCCAAAATAAGCCTTTTCTCCTTGTAAGTGGATTATTTCAGGTATTTCTCAAAGCAACAAAACCTGACTGACACAAGAGGGTATCTGGAGGAGGAGAGCAGTTGCTTATAGGGCTAGTCCACTAGACCTTCCACTGATATCCCAGTTGTGGACACTTCCCCAGAGGTGTTTCCTGTATCAACACTCACCAAAAGTTGTGACCAATAACCTGATATACTGGAAATCTGTCCAGTATACTGAAAAGAGCTATCCAATTCCAAAGAGTCAACAAGATTTATTGCCAAAGATTCCTTTGCAAAAGTGAGAGGACATATCATTCTCAAATTTTGCCCTCCATGGTGAGGGATTTAAATAAACACATAGTTTCATTCCTGAACTCACTGGCTGGGGATTCTTTGAAACTTCAGTTACAGATCACTCAGAACAGCATGACCTCCAGGAAAGCTCAGGCTTGGAACTCTGAGGAGGGTAATCACAAGATTAATGTTTTCCCTACTTAAAACTGATTTAAAACTAAAAATAACTGCAACAGCCTCGACTTATCTTAGAGGGGGAGGAAGACTGGCAAGGGGCAGAAAATTGTTCAGCTAGAGAATATCCACAATGTATTCTGCAGGGTTTCAGTTCTGAATATGTTACTCAGGGACTACGAAGTAGCATTTATCACATGTGCAATGTGGTTTGCTTTATCAAGAAACTGTGATTAACTTTCCTGGGAACACAAATGAATTCATTATGTTCAAATATTCATATTATGTATTTAATGTTTTTGCAGGATTTTGAGCATTAGAAGATCATCAGTTTATGTGCTGAGAAGTGCCATTTGTTATTTTCATTTTGTGGAGAACATAAAGGAATTTAATTGACTTTACCAAGGTCATCAGCAAAGCAATGATGAGAAACCTGAGAGCAAATCTTTTCTGCTCCCAAACATTTTGAAAGTTGGCTCATATAAAGAAAAAAAAAGTATGATGAAAGAGTACTTCTGGGAATGAAACAGAGAAACACTGTCTCTCAATGCCTAGAGGTCTGTGCTAGTTCCAAAGATAAAGCTTTTATGTTAGGTACAGAGCTCACAGTCATCTTCACTTCAACTGGACATTTTCCTTATTAAATTGTGAACTTGGAAAAATAAAGAAAATAAGCACAAAAGTACAGTTTTATAAAATTTACCCTTATTTGTGAATTTAATGTTCAATGGAAGTTTTGTGGTTTGGGCATATATTTAAATCACTTAAGAGTTTTAGTTAAAAAAAAAAAAAGAGTTTTAGTTAGGTATTCACTAAAGGTAGCAGATACCTCCTGCATTGTAATATTTATTAAGTCAATATTTATTGAAAGTTTGTTAGGCACTAGTCTCATCTTCTCATGCAGTTCTGTATGGAAGAGATACTATTCACATCACACCCATTTTTGCAGATGAGGAAATGACTAAAAAGTTTAATATTTTCCCAAGGTCACAGAACAGTGAGGGTTGGAGGCTGAATACGAACAGACTACGTATTCATCCAAAACAACCAAACAAAAGAGTGTATCAAACCAACCTCATGTCTCTTTCAAAGGCCACTTTTTAGCCTACAAAACCTCTTTTCCAGGTAGAGTCTTAAAAATGACAAAAATAACAATGACAAAAACTTCAACAGAATATTGATTCAATTTGGTATTGAAAATCCTACTGTTACTTCTAGAGTTTTCCTTCTTCCTATAATGTTCTCTATTGGTTTGATTCCTGGTACTATAAGATAGGGAAGCATTTGTGGCAAATTGAATTCAAATTCTCACTTTGCCTCATGTGGGCCATGTGACCTCAGGCACGTTATCTAATTTCTTGAAGACTCTGTTACATTGGTATTCAGTAAATGGTTCCTATAGTTCTACCTATAAACATTGTGCTAGAAAATAAAAGGAAATTTGGAGGTTAATCCAAACATCTCAATTTACAAATGATAAAAGTGAAGCCCAGAGAAATTAAGTGATTTTTAAAAGCCTGCCTTTTAAAAGCTCCAGGTGGAACCTGTAATAAACCATAATGAACCAGATTGCCCAGGAGTCCTAGGCATGTGCTCTGTCACTGCTATATCACACTGATTAAAATATGACTGATAATCTCTGCCACCAGAAGTTTTCCTCAGGCAGCTATTGTATGATTATTTCCGTGTATAAGCAGAATTATAGTGTGGGGCAAAGAGATGGGGGTAAAGCCAAGTTAATGTGGGCAGAGTCCCTCATTGCCATCGGTGTTGTCTCCCACTTGCCAGTTTGAATCCATAATGTTTTGGACAAGCTCTGGAAGCTACACAAACATCACTTTGGTGGTTTCCTTGTCTTTTGATGCTTTACTGCATGGCTTAAAGGAGTCCTCCTGCTTCATAAGTCTCCCCTCTGTGAGCGTCTCCATGGAGCATCTCCATGGAGTTACCCTGGGGAGCATCTGCCTATAATTACTGCTGCCAACTGACTCCTTAAATGCATTGAGATCTCTCTGTCAAAGCCCAGAACATTCTCTCTCTCCTCTCTCCCTCTCCCTCTCTCTCTCTCTCTGATATGTTCAAAATTTAATCATTAACATGAATAAATATATAGATGGCTTGCCGAGTCAACTTAGAGATGACATAAAGATGGGAGCACAATGAATATGATAATGGGGAAATCAGGTTATAAAGAGCCTGATATAATAGAGTAAGCAGCATATAATGAAGTTTTAAAAGGGGAATTTTAAATTCCTGGACTTGTGCAAAAGAAAAAGAATTGCACAGGAATAAGATGGGAATATTTGACATAACTCTGGCATGGGTGAAAATGCTTAAGGGCTTAGACTGACTGTGAAGTTTTATGTGAGTCAACAGTAATATGAATGCCAGAAAGATCATGTCATCCTGGGCAGACTTACAACATGTGACTTTTAGAACAAAGGAAGTGACAGTTTTCCATTCATGTTAGTCAGACTACATATGGACTTTTATTTTCCTTTCTAGATACCAAGGTCATAGTCATTCCGATGAGTAACCAGAATTTTTAATGAGAATAAAAGATAGCTCAAACATGACAATGTGAAGGATGGTTGAAGGAACTGGAAGCATTTGTCTGGAGGGAGGCATGGTAACTGTCAAGAATTGCAAGCTCACATGTCAGTCTGCTACAGTTTCATGGATGCTGACATAAGACACATGGATGCTGGGTCAGAGACAAAAGATAGTTTGTTACTCACAGAAACCATAGATTTGGCATATTCTTGGGCCTCTCCTTAAGCCCTGAATTCCCACAGAACAACTGAAAAAGGGCCAGATGACACTTGCATGCCCTGTGGGTTGCTTTACAGAAAGGAATTTTGGGCTTAGGATATCCTAGTCTATTATAATAGGCTGCAAGCAAACCTGCTGAACCATTTTCCTAGGAGAAGGGAGATATTACCTCTAAACAAACCTCTTCCAAAAGAACAAAATGTTGTCAGGGCCTTTGCTGGAAAGACATGCAGAAACAGGAGAGACCCACAGATAACTGGCTTTCAATAAGAATTACATCTTGAGAGTTGTCATGTTAAAGAGCATAGAAATCTTTGTCACTCCAGATGACAATTTTTGATCCAATTGGTGATAATTGAAGAAAGACAAATTTCTGACAGATAAGGAAATGAGATAGACACCTCAAGAAGTTAGATACCTTAAGGAGAAGCCAGGCAGCCATATGTTGTTGACATTAAGAAAAATATTCATATACAAGAAGAGCATGAATTTAATGGTAGATTAGCCATCTACCAGCACAACAATTATCAGAAAATAGAGGGAAAGGAAGAAACAAAGAACAGAGGATATGTCAAGACCCCCAGAGAAGACCAACAAACTTGGATAATACTGAATCCTATATACACTGTTTTTTTCCTATACATATATATGTGTGAAGAAGTTTAATTTATAAATTCAGCACAGTAAGAAGTTAACAACAGTAACTATTAATAAAATTGAATAATTATAACAACTGTAATAAAATTATGTGAATGTGGTTTCTCTATTCATTTCTGGAATTTTCCACATAATATTTTCAGACTGCATTTGATCACAGGTAACTGAAATTGCAGAAAGTAAAACCACAACTAAGAAGGTACTACTGAAAGATAGTAGACTGAGACAGACATTATCACCCTATGTACATGTACGATTACATGAATGGTGTGAATCTACATTGTGTACACCCATCGGAATGAAAAGTTGTACCCCATTTGTGTACAATGAATCAAAATGCAGTCCATAAAAATAAAAAATAAAAAAAGATGGGACTACTGTATTTAGGAAAAAAGGCAGGACAGAAAAGGATAAAATACACTTTCAGACTTGAGATACTTCATCTTACTATGTGTCTTCTGAAACTGTGTCTGTGTCCCAGACACCTCTTTGATGAACTATGGGCAGGGTAGTATCCACAGCCTGTATGAAGAAATTGTAATCTCCCTTGTTGTGCTGGAAGCTAAGAAAGCCAGTTCAAAATTCTGTTTGGAAATAAAAAAACTTTGAAGTCTTATCCTAAATTGATTATCCTGTATTTTGAGAAAAAGAACCTTTGCTAAGGAATCCTCTACAATCTAACCGGAAATACTTCTGGCTTCCCACACACTTAAACTGAAGCTTCTGAATATTCCAAAACAAAGGACATCATCCATGAGGGTTTTTCAGAAATGGCACGTGTCCCTGCATGTGCCATCACCACCACCAAAAGAGACTAAGATTATTGTAATTCTCATTAAATTAACAAATGACTATTTTCACTCATGACTTCATTAACTGGTCATTCTGTTTGAATTCACCTACACTGCACACAGGTAAGATGATTCAACTACAACAGTGGACAGAGAAGTGACTGTGGTCATGCCATATGACCTGTGGAGATCTCTTAAAAGATTGATTAAAGGGCATACCTCTTACTCTAAAGCAAAGTATAGAAGCATCAATCAGGATACTGGGAAAGACTGTGGTGTGGAGGGATTCAGGAGAATCCTGTGGCACTTTAGAACAAGACATAAGTATTCATTTAGAGCAAGAAACTGGACACAAAATTTCTATTCTAAACTAAATCCAGCAGGGCACCCTAGTCTATAAAAAAAGACTTTGGAAAGGGCCCCAAGCTGACTGAAGTCTTGGGCCCTGCTCATCAAGCCAGAGCAAACTTCAGATAGGGAAGACTCCATCTTCAGAGAAGACATCTGTCTGCAAACAATTCATTTATCCTTTTCAGAAACAGGAGGTACTAACAAAGCTTAGAGGCTCTTCTTTTGCATTCCCAAACAAGCATAAATAATCTCTAGCATGGGCCAGTTAGATCATGGATTGTGCATGCACAGATAATGATTTGGGCTCTTGTCTCAACTCTACAATTTTGTAATACATCAGTAAAAAAGACATACATCTTAAGTAATTTTTTTTAAAAAGACACATCTCACATATACTAAATCTCAGATTTCATTCAATTTTTTGGTTTTGGAATATTTATTATAAATAATTAATTTTAGAGATATTTTAACATATGTCAACTATAAAATTTAATATCTTGAAACTACAAGATTTTTTTTAATGCTTTATGGTGGACAAGTAAAATTTTTAATCACACCAAATTTATCAAAATACTTAAAATAAAAAATCCTCAGGTTAGAATATTACACTGCACAATGAAGCCAATAAAAAATAAATTGAATATATATTTTTTCCTACATATGTAGACATCTGTGCTATCTAACTTCTGTCTCCTAAAATTGTTGTTTATTTTGCCTCGGTCTTTAACCCTTAAAAATAGCAAAAGAATTCTCCGTCTTGGAATGTTTATTAATGTAACTGCAGGAGTCAAGTTAATCTCCTTAGCACTCCAAGTTAAACTTTCTTTATTCAGTGTTTAAGATATGTTAAGAGGTCTCTTGGAGGGAAAGATGTTGATCTAAAATTTGGGGTCTCTTGGAGGGCATAAGTCTTGGGGTTGTGATTCAGAGCTCAGACAAATAAGGAGGTTGCCATATTTTTCTGAACCAAAAGGCATATCTGTTCTAGAGACTGACCTTGAAAAAGTTGTTTTTTTTTTTTTTTTCCATCCTGAAATGCAGATATACACGATAAAGGCCAGCTGCCCTCGTTATAAATATCTTGTAAGGTAGGCAAAATGCTGCACTGTAACTTCTGTAGCCAGAAAGCCAGGAAAAAGAGGGCTTATGCGACCTTTTGAGAATGACGTTCACCCCAAGGAGCTGAGAGTAATTATAACAGAGAGTTGGCACTTCCCACAGGGGGGATCAATTTACTCTGAATAGCCCAAAGCTTTTTATCACTTGTTATGGTATTCTTGGTCGTGACAGGGGAGGAGTGGGAGAGAAGAGATGGGAGGCTTGACATGAAGCAGTAATCTGAGAAGGAAAAACAAAAATAGAGTGGGCAATAAAGGGAAGAAAGAGAGAAGACCAGGCTTTGGAAGGCCCCCTAGCACTTACTGGCAAGGCCTGAGCTTAAAGGCCTCAAAGAGGGCAGGTGGCTATTTCTGTCTGATCCCATTATAGAAATGGAACCTGGTGTTGCCCAGAGAAAGGGTCTGAAGCTAGAGCTGACACACCAGTCTGCATGTCATTTTCCTTCTCAGGAATCTTCGGTGACTCCCACACTTTGTCTTAGGACCCTCTGATGTCCAGCCCCACCTTGGCCCTTGGCCCATGAATGCCAGCTCTTTCTCCAACTACCTACTCCAGGAAGGCTGCCCTCTCAGCCCAGAGTCAACACCCACACCACCATTTCTTTATTCTCCCTCCTCCCTTCATTTGCATGCACCTAAAACACCTCCATCTTCTTAGGTTAAGAACTAATTTATTTCATAATAATAACATATTGCTTAAAGCTTTATACCAAGCACTTAGACATGCCCCATCACACCAAGCCACGTCTTCTGAAACATTTGCTTCACTGTTGTGACCAAGCCCATCTCCCCAGTGTTACTTCATGGAATATTTGTTCACTAGTCCAACTCTACAGAATCAAACTCTGGGCATGGAAGGCTGTGGAAATGTCCATTTTCACCAAGCTCTTTAGAGCAACTGAAGAGTTAGGGTGACCTAACGTGTTAGGATTTTGACCATTGGTATTTTATAGTTCCATGTTGTTTGATAATGATCTGACCATAATCATGTACAATAGTTATAATAAAAATTAGTATACATATGAAGCTCCCCAGATGATTCTGATGGTGTGGAGTCCAGAGATTCCTATTCATTATTTGAACAGTGATTCAGTCACATGTCTTCTTCCATTTATTCTCTCTCCAACAAGGTAGGAAGGTATCCAGAGCAAGAACTGACCCTGACCTTTTCCTCTCTCTCCAGAGCTAGCAACACCAGGCTCAAAGAAAAGTCTCCTTAAATTCTTAAATGGTGTTGGATAGACTCTAAAGAAAATTAGAAAAAAAAATTACTAAGAACACATATGGGATATTTCATGGGATATTTAAAGGAAAAAGAAAACTTAAAACCATGGATTCATAGTACAAAATTAGTAGCTTAAATGATCACGAGGTGAGCACACATCAGCCCGCTTTTGCTTCAGATCTGGAAGCAAAGTTTTATTTGGTGGCTATCTGCAATCATAAATGCACATTCCTCTTTGGAGGCATCAATAATCTTGTGTTAGCTCTTTAATCTGAGTCATTCTTTGAGTGGTGTGTTCAATTATAAATTCTACAGCTAAGATAGTAATTTGAATAGTTCGAGAAAATTAAGAATCCAAACTCTCATATACTGCTAATGGAAGTATAAAATGATACCACTGTTTTGCAAAATGGTCTCACCATTCCTCAAAATGTTAACACAGTTACCATAAGATCCTCCCAAATCTACTCCTAGGTATATATCCAAAATAAGTGAAAACACATGTCCACACAAAACCTGTACACAAATGTTCTCAGTAGCATTATTCATAACAGCCAATGGATGATTGTGACAGTCAATGGATAAACAAAATATGGTATATCCAAAAAACAAACAAACAAAAAGGAATAATATTTGGCCATACAAAAGAATGAAGTACTGGTCATGTTACAACAGGGTGAACCTTGAAAACATGCTAAGAAACCAGATACAAAAGAAATTTTGTCTGATTCCATTTATATGATGTATCCAGAATGGGCAAATCCATGGAGACGGAAAATAGATTAGCAATTGTCAGGGGTTAAGGGGAGGTGGGAAGTGACTGTTAGTAAGTTCTGGAAATTGATAGTAGAGGTGGTCACACAAATCTGTGAATATGCTTAAAAAAAAAAAAACTAAATTCATACTTTCAAAGACTAAAATTTATGGTATGTAAATTATATTTCAAGTAAAATTTTATTAACAAAACATAAAAGAATCAAGGAGTAATATGAGTGCAGGGGGAACATGGGCAGCAGGACACCAAAAAAAAAAAAAATGTAAGGAAAAAAAAAGGAGACAGGAAAGGAGTTTTATCAAGGTGACTTTTTTCATTTTTTTCTTTGTTTTATAGTGGGGAGTGAACCCAGGGGCGCTTAATCACTGAACCTCAGCTCCTTTTTAAGATTTTATCTAGAGACAGGGTCTACAGTTTAGGACCTTCCTAAATTGCTGAGGCTGGCTTTGAACTCATGATCCTCCTGCCTCAGTCTCCCAACTCACTGGGATTACAGGTATGCACCACCACACCAGGTAAGGGTGGCTTTTGGGGGCATAGTAAGCTTTTTAAAGTTTTTTAAAATTAAAAAATAAAGATAATTAACTGAGGAGAAAATTAAAGGATGAATTATAAATGTAGCCTAAGGGGTTTAGTTCAAATACAAACTTTTTCTACCAACAAAAATTCAAGGTGTCAAATCTCCTTTTTTAGTGCATTTAAACAGTACTTAGAACAGGTTTTACCCATCCAGGACAATTTGTGGGAGCCCTTGACAAAATGGGAGAGGGGTTGAATTACAGGGCCTCTCATGTTCTTCATTCTTTTTCCTTTCTCAGAAAAATGTTAAGTCCTCAGCATTCAGCACAGGGTGCCACCCCATGTGTTAGTCTTGGTGAAGTGCAAAGAGACCATGCTGTTTCTTGAAAAGTTTTATTTGGTGGCTAATATGCAATCATAAATACACATTCCTCTTACAGCTGTAAAAATCTTTTCCTCTAAATAATTAGCTTTTAATTAATGGGGAAAAAAAGTCTTGAAGCAGCACTTGCAACCTATTATTTCAATCATTAGTGTAAAGAAAGAAAATTCAAGTTATGTATAGCTTCACATGTTATTAATATGAATACAGAGAATGTACTTTGGTAAATATTTTTTTGAAACTCTATAGCTTCTGAATTCAGTTTTATTTTAAAAATAAGGTGATATCATTCTCACTCATATTCCACAAGGACAGAACCATCTCTTCTGGGCACCTCATGGCTTCCCTGTGCTCTACTGTAGGTGGAAACAAGTACCCAACTGGGGTCCTCTCAGCACAGTCTTCCTTACTCTGCACAAGATCCAGATGCCCATGAAATAAGACAGACTCAGAGGCATGATTAGAGCAAGGCAGTCTCCTCCTGGCCCTGGCACCAGGTTCCAAACAGATCCTTTCTAGTTCTACTCTCTGATCAGCTCAATAGGACTTCATTACATAGCAGTCTGTCAGTATTGGTGCCCTTGGTTTCACAATCACATTCAATAATATACATTCATTGAGCAAAACACAGATATTTAGACATTCCTAATTTTAGTTATTAACACAAACTTTCATTTTCAGTATCTTCAAATAAGACATTACTAACTCCGCTGCATGCTTCTGGAATAATGAGTGGTGGTCCTAGAACAAGATGTTAAAATTTGTTCAGAACATTGGCTAACGGGAATCTTTGCCCAGACATGAAGCACTTTGCCTCCTCTTCACAGGAGAAGATCTTGCTCTTTCCCTGCTAAGCAAGGGCATGGTCAAACTGCCCTTTCTCCAGGCCTTCAAGCCCATCAGCCCAGGTCGAGGTCGGCATGCTCCGATATGGGTCCAGAAGAATCCGGAAGCATCTGACGATGAGGATGCCCAAGAAAATAAACAACAAAATCACAAAAACAAATGTTGTTTTCTGCTCCAGAGACATGCTAGATTCTGATGACACATTCCCAAGGGGCACTAGGGATGAGGGGATGGGCTGCCCTCCATCCATTGTCCAGGGAAGGAAGAGCACAGGATCTCCTGGTTCCCTTTTCTTCCATCATCGGGGTGCTGAGATCATGGTGGCTGCACCCTGGCAAGGCTGCGGGTGTCTTCAGGAAAAAGGAAAAGGAAGGAGAGGGAATAACTATCAAATAGCAACCTTATATTACACATCCATAGTCATGTTTTTCAGAGAGCAAAAATCTGTAAACCAGTTTTCTTTTTCACCAGATATGCTTAATTATGTATAATTATGGGGAAGAATATTCTACTCTTGCATGAAATTACTAGATTGTCCTCAGAATGGCCACCTGGGGCCAGGACGGATGGGCATGGAAGACAACTAGAATACAGAAGATGAGAAATGTGAAAAGTAATGTTGACCTCGGGGTGTGCTGTCAACTTGACGCCCAAGCCCTGCCACCCTGCCAGGCTCCTCTAGCTTACCCCTGTTGTATTACTCTCAAATCATTCTTATAACAGTTCCTTTGAGTGAGCACCAGCTATGTGCCAGGACTGTGGCTAAACTCAACGTATATTAGCCACTTTACTACAGGCTCCACGAAAACAGGGACTTCTGTAACCCCAAGTGTCAGGAAACTGAGGCAAGAAGAAGTGCTTCATATGGAAACACTGTCAGAGAGCTGTGAGTTCTAGGTTCTGGGCTCTAGCCTCGATTCCACTGCTAAATGAGTTTGGGACCTTGGAGACATCACTAAGCTGTAAACATTTAGAAATGCCCTCATATCTCATGGTGCTACCATAAAGATGAATGGCCACAGAAACCCTTTGAAAGGTTACAAAGAAGAAAAAAGACAACAAAGTTCTGCTGTACTAAGACAGCACTAAGGAACCCACAATGCTTCTCCTTTGCTTTATGCTGCCTGAACCAAGGGCGAAGGAGGCATCTCAGACTCCCAAACCATCAAGTTTCTGCTGCTTTTTTTTTTTTTTTCTTCTTCAAAAACAAAGACCAAGTTCAATACTTGACCCTGGGAAGCACCTAGAGAACTGAGCTGGGAAAAAGGACTTGATCGACTGCATGTTTTCAAAGGACAGTTTTCTTGGCAGTGACTCTCTACATTTAAAACCATCTGGTAGGAAAGGAAAGAAGAAAAACTGGGAAAAATGAGGTATTTGGATATTACAGGTTTTTGTTTTTTTTAATTTTGCTTTTATTTGTTTGTTTTTTGGTACTGGGGGTTGAACTTGGGGCACACTACCACTGAGTCTCATCCCCAGTCCTTTTTAAACTTTTTATGTTGAGACAGGGTCTTGCTAAATTGCTTAGAGCCTTGCTAAGTTGCCTCAAACTTGTCATCTTCTTGCCTCAGTCTCCCCAGTCTCTGGGATTACAAGTATGCATCTGACTTACTATTTGATTTTAAAGGTAAGTAGAACAATAAATAAAAGCCATTAAAAGGTACTGAACTAAATAAACTTAAAATCTGTAAGAAAAGGTGTTCATATTAGACATTACCATATAGAAAGTCACATGAACATATTTATTATGAATTTGTGAGGGAAATTACCTAACAGAGTTAGCAGAAGAAATTATGCCCAAGGAAAGTAAACAACCAAATAAAGATAGAAATTATGACACAACATTTCTTCCATTAACTTATAATCATTGCCCTTCTCACAGTACTAGTAATCACAATTACAGTGTGCATTAAGTTAACTCTTCAAAATCTATAGAATCACCCTTTAAACAGTAGTTTACAAAGGGGATCTCAACCCCTATCTGGGAGAAAGGAGTTGTCAGCTTGAGATACTCTTAAGCTCAAACAAGGTGGAGGATGTTAATGAATTGGGTTTGGTTCAGATTCTCATATTTTTAAGCACCCTCTAACCCTTGGGTATTGATTTCCACTGGGGCCGGAAAGGAAAGGAGCAGAAAATGTGGCCAGAGCCTCCAAAGCAGCTTCCTCAGCATATCAGACCAGGCCCATCTGCAGCCACCAAAAATACACACGCTGGACTTACTCACTCCAGTTATAAGAGCCTCTAAAGACTGGCACAAGGGAAAGCCATCTGATGAGGGAGGAGCTCATGCCTCACCATCCCTGACATGTCCCTTCTTGCCTGTTTGTGTCCTGTGGAGGTTCACCTCACTTCGACCTTGTTCTCCTTGTTGGTTTACTAGAATTCCATTCTATGTTCATTTTTTCCTCCAGTCCAAAGGAAATCAGAGTCCTTTTGTTTCTCTGTTCTGAACAGAGGGTATGAATTTCCAGAAGGATTTTATGGGAAAAAAAAAAAAAAACCCAACCCTACATAATCCAAAAGGGAAATTCAGGAAACCAAAGACCATTAACTATTTAAATTTATACTTTCAGAATTTGGGGACCTGTGGAGTCCAGTGAAAATAGGGAAGAGCTGGACAAAGATCTCTAAGGCCTGTGAGAATGACCCCAGGCCCGAGCTGGCTGACTCACATTGCAATACAGTCCCTCTTTCCCGCCCCTGATCTCTATGTGATCAGAGCCAACCTGACACTCAGGAGCAGTCTTTCCAAGTTTCTTCCTCCAGATAGGACAAAATGCCAAACCTTTCTCCTAGATCAACTCTCATACTTCCTGGGCTTAGCCCATAGCTCAGGACCTAGAGTCTGTACACTACTTGCTTGGGGGCTACAATGATTGACAACCATTCAGAAGACCCAGCAAATCACTTAATTGTTCTGATTTGGATATTTGCCACATCTCCCTCTTCAGATTTCCTATAGAAGGTTCTGGAACTCACTGTCTTCACAGGAATGCCAAATATCTGGATGATTTAAAAATCAGTTTTAATTTGCAACTTTACCACCTTTCTCTTGGTTAAAAGGCAAGAGGTGGTAGGGGGATAAAGTTCAGTGGTAGAACACTTACCCAGCATGTGCAATGCTCTGGATTCAATCCCAGCACCACAAATTAATTAATTAATTTCAAGAGGCAAAAGTATAGTTAAGCCTTCCTTGCAACCTGACCACATTTTGAGAAGCCTGCTAATATATACATTTTTCATCACCAGCCCCTTCCAGATATACCAAATTGATGAACAAATAGAGCATTTTTAAAACTCTATAGCACACTGTGAACTGTAAACCTCTCCTCTCTCAGCATACCATGGTGCCCAAGTTCTCACTGAAATAACTTCTTTTGGTTAAATAATCAAAGCCTCCTATTAAATTGCAATATTTTACCAAGGAAAGTGACACATTAACTTAATAGCAGGGATTTGTCAATGAGGACTGTTCCCATCTGAAGGAGAAAGAAATGTGGTAAGCAGGGGATTGAAAGAGGAGGGAAATACAGATAAAAGGAAGATCTTGCTGGGAATGAGAAGTTTCTAGAAAGGATGGGGATGGGGGCAGACATGGGTGCCATGAGCAGGTGGCCCAATGGGAGAGGCTTGGGAAAAAGATGAAAGATGACAGGGAGAGAGAGATGACCAGGAGATGGTTAAAGATAGATAAAGAGATAAAGAGATCCGGAAACAAATGCCACTTCTTCACAATTTTGCTTAGGATGGATTGAAATCCCTGGAAGAGCATGCCTGATTTTAAAATTATTGATAATTTACAAATTTATAAAGTTCGACAGCATGTTCAAATTGAAGAGAGCATCAGATTCAGATTGAGAAAAAGAAATAAACTTAATTACTTGGCTATCACAGTATAAAAATATTCAAAGACATAAATTTTAAAATGTGTCTTAAAGTAAAATGTTCCTTTTTGATAAAAATGATTCTTAGAGAATGTTCACAATTGTTTTTAGCTAAATAATAAAATCTTTCTTTTAGCTGAGCAATGAAAATAAATCATTTCAAAAGATTTTGACATGACCGTCATAAGACTTGCTAATAACAAATGGCAGTTATTTTAAGCATAAAGAAGGACCACAGTTACTCACGGCAGTATTTTAATCCTGACTGGCTTTGCCCATCACGCAATACATCTGCGTCTTCCCTTTGCCAGGTCCATTTGTGTGTGCTCAGGAAATAAAGTCCAATTTTAATACTAGACCAAGAAAACCTAAATTAAAAGATACCATTTAAAAATCATAAAATACATCTCTTTTCACAAGTCAAGTTCTCTGGACTCCACAATACTAACAAAATGTGAAACACCCTGAATTACTTAGGAAGTCCGTGTAAGCAGCTCATCTTAACCGTGGCCATTCCCAATCTTAACCACTTGCTTTAATTTCAGCAATTTCAGTGCCTTCCTCTTCCTTTGCCTGTACTTACTACATACTGCATCCTGGTCTGTCTTCCAGAACCCAGATCTTGCCACTCCTCCTCTAGAAGACCCATGTGCCCCAGTGTCCCCAGTCACTGACCCCAGTGCACCCAATGCTCTAACACACCCTGGACCACAGAGAAGAACACACTCTGATGGATTTTTCTAAGATGTCAATCTATTTTCATAAGTTTAAAAAGGAACAAATGTTAAATCACATTTGGTGTCCAGTAAAAAGACCGAAGTATTGATGAGAATCAATTTATATGTAATTGACGCTGGGGCACCTGAGGAGAAGGGCTCCATCTCACACCTGCTGTTCTTCCAACACCTGCAGGCTCTCACCTCAGAGTGCTTGCTGCCTCCCCCTCCTTCTGGGTCATCACCAAATATCCCCTCCTTGGTGGGACCTTATGTGTCCCCCTCACAGAAGAAGGGGTGCTCCCTGCTCTGCCTCCAGAGACTTCACTCCGGCAGCACTGATCAGTGACAAGTGTAGATGGGGTTCATCACCTTCCTCTTACTAAACAACAAGCTCCTTGAAGAACTGCTTGCTGTTCTGGGGTCATTGCCTCTTTGAATCTAGGCTGAATCAAATCTCTGCTCCTTACAGTCCAGAGAATTGAATTCAAAATTCAAGGTGCCAGCTAACTGATACAGTGAGGGAGAGAAAAAGCAAAAGTCATTCAGTTGAACTGGGATGTCAGACCTGGTGTTAGAAATAGATCTTCTTTCAAAGAATCATAGCTAGCTCAGGTCACAATGGCTTTTTAATAGTCACAGCTCTCATGATTTGAAAAGCCAGAAGTTATTTGGTTCTTTAAATTTTCCTTGGCCATAATGCTGATGGGTGGGATCCGAAAACTAAAAATCAGCCAGAGACAGGGAGTTACCCTTCTATTGAAAAGGTCAGTCCATTTGTACCCAATCTGTTTTGTGGTGAGGAAGGGCAGTCGTTTAAAACACACTGAATCCTAAAGTTGTGTGTGGAAGCTATTTGGGTCAACATTTGTTTGCTCAGGCTCAGATACCTTGGACATTTTATTTCATTAACATCTCCTTACATAATTTCACATAAAGGAAAAGCGCTTTTTATGAAGAAAGTATATCTTAAAGCAATGACATGCCTCTTATTTTTAAAGTGACAGAAACAGCATCAGTTAAGTGCATTTGGCACCTTGCTCTCTCCTTACATTTGTGGTCATTGACTCAAGGGCTCACCCTCATGGAATGTGATATAGTGACCACAACTGCAGGACACGTGCAGCCCTGCTGGGCACATAGCGTGTATTTAATAACTAAGTGCTAACAAATGAGTGTTTTTTCTTTCTGTCATTATTGTGCAAAGTAAGATTTATTTCTAATTTCTATAATGCAAACAAGCACAGAAAGGAATGGAGATTCATAAACTGCCCAGAATCATAAAAACCAGTTATAAAAAGAGTGGCACCCCCAACCCCCTGCAAAGGATGCAAGAAGGACCAAGTTTTTCTCTCACATGTTAGAATAAAGTGAAAGTCGTCATCCCTCTGCTGTTAATGACAAATAGGGTTAGCAATGTTGCCTGTATTTTAAGTACTCCTAAACCACATAATTGCCATACCTAATTTCTTAAAACTTCGAGGCCAAAAACCTAATTACGTGACTTGACATGTTTTTAAAAGTAGGCATAAAAAACAGCCCATCCATTGAGCAAGAACACTCCTGGGCTTGTCCATTGACAGGACACTTTGTCCTACAAAGACATCCTGTGCACCTTATTTATATTTACCTGGCAGACCAGTGAGACTAATCTGTAGACTAACAGGAAGGGCACTGGCTAGCTAGGCAGGACTGAATTTTCATGACTGGCAGAGACAAATTTCCACAAAGTGCTGCGTTATTCTGGAACAGTTCTGAAGCTAACTGTTGAAATGGCTACGTGGTTTTCCATACAATAATACATTCCATGAAAGGGAGGGTAAAGAGAATCACTCCATACTTTTTGAGCTAAAGGAAGCCTCAGCTGCATTCCTGTTTGTAGAACTACCTTCTCTTTAGGTACACCTCACTCTTCAGCCCACTCATCCACCCAGGTGTGCAGACCTTAGGTGACCCCATACATCTGCCCCAACAACTATAAACTCTCCAGAGAAACCACTTCATCATCTCAGTAATCAAATCACTACATAAGCAAAAATTATTCCCCTATGATCCTTAGGAAATCCTGCATATTAGCTGCATATGAACTTGCATTTCAGGTTACACAAAGACACAAAATGATTCATATAAATTCAAAAAATACATGGCCCTGGTGACCAGTCGAACTTCAGGTAAAGACTTCCTGGCTCTTTCTAGGAGTTTTATACATTTTAAATCTTCCCACACCCTCACCTCCCCCCCTTATTTTTGGATCATATAAATACAAGGCAATGTCTAATTCTTTTTATCCAAGTAAAACTCTACTATTCCAATACAATAGCCCCGATGCTTCCAAATTCACAGAATGGCTAAGGGTGAATATTATTTTACATTCTACTAGAAAGCCCACAGAAAATAATTTTTGAAACATGGAATGTGGTCAGTTACAAATGTCAACAGGCAGTTTGGGAGCTGTTGCCAGCGCCCACTGCTGCACTGGGAGAGCTGTTCTCTGCTCATCCCTGCAAAGTCAGCCTGCAGACACGGCTGCTTGGGTTTGGGAGTGGACCCTCTCCTTGCTCACTCACTGCTGCTTGTCACCTCTGGGTCAGTAGGGGATCTTCCTCTTCAGCCCGAGTCCCAACCTCAGCTGTGCTTCTTCCCTATCTTCTTCTTTTTCTTAACATCTACTTGGAGAGTTTTAAGAGGACTGCAGGGCAACGCTGCAGTCCAGCTGAGAACATTAGAGAAAGACCATAAGGATGGCCGGGTAGTAATGCACGCTTTCTAAAGATACCATTAGCAAACTGGAACTTTTAACTTCAAATAATGAGCTCTTCATTTCTACCTGGTTTCTGTCTCTGTCCTTGTATGTTTCATAGTGAAAAAGACTGCTTGCAGATACCTCAGAAGGCTAGAGCTACACACTGCTCATAACCCAGGGACAGTTGGGGCTCTCATTAAGAGTTGTTGTTGAGTTGTGATTCTTCGTAAACAAATCAGAACATCCTTGTTGCCTTTTGGAAGGTTGGATGTTTTAGGTAAACGAGGGGGAGGGAAGATCTGTAATGGGCAAACAGCTTTCAAGAATAATTTACTGCAGCTTAGGAAAGAAAAAAACCCTGTTTTCCTACTTCTTTATCCAGTATCAGTACCATAATAAAGTTAAGCATGCTTTAAAAACAAAGGCATTATTACATCTTACCCCTTTGTGTTAACTTCCCCTAGCAACTGTTTAATTAGACTTTAACAGCTAGATTTAAATTCAAAACTTGAACCCAAAAGGCAGCTATGCGATTACTGCTCATGCATAAATTGTAAAGTTAGAGAAAAGCATCTAATTAGCCCATCAAAGATACAGTTATGGTCAAGTACCTGAATCTGGCTGAACAAACACTTGATCCATTTCCTGGTGGAACAGTTACAGGTAGTTAGAAGCCTCTTTAGTTTCCATTCTTCCTGACCAAGCCGTGTTAAAGCAGAAGAGAGTGGTAGCTGCGAGCAGCTGATGGCACACCCCAGATCCAAAGCTGTCGTTTCAGGCTTAGAAACTTCCCATTAAAACCCCGAGTTAAAGGAGCATCGTCTTTCTGTGTGAGGCATCATTAGCGGCCAATACAGCTGCTTCTTTGAGGCGAGCCATGATTTCAGTTCTGCCTCAGCAACTCTTCAGAGGATTCTGCTTCAGTGAGTAGAGGCAGTATCCTAGCAGTGTGTCTGAAATCATCTTCAAGAAAGCATTAACATTCAAAAGGAGTACGGGGGAAAACATCACTGGGCATTCCCATACCTTTTCAAAATCAAAGCCATAAATCTACCAGTGCTCTGTCTTCTCTATTGATTGTTGACACTATTCCTCTTTGGGGATGTCAATTAGCACCTTGCAGCAACCAGCCTCCATATTGATTGTGGTTTATGACCTTCAGGCCAGCTCAATTAATGGAAAGACTTCTAGGGAAGGGCATCAACTGAGTATTTGGGAGATGAAGGCTCCTTTTCCTAAAGAAAACTAAAGTGACCTTTCAGAAAAGCAGCATTTATGGGAAGTGAATAGGAACAATTCAAAAAGAACCAAATCATATTTTCACCACCTGTTTGCAAATTTGTTAGGCTGCAGGTTGCCAGATCTGATGTGTCTTTGGTTAGCTAGGGTAATTGTGGCCTTGGCAGGTCCCCCACCCCACACAGGCCACCAGAGTCCACTTGATGAATAATAAAGATAGATTTCTGTTGAGAGAAAATTGTTCTCATTCACAGACTCAAGCTGCATGGCACGATACTGAAATTACTTTCCTTGGATATAACGTCTAAATAAATTTGGAAAGTATTTTAGGATAAAATGCTTAAAAAATAATGCCTCTCTGGAAAGAATTCCGCATAATTCTTAAGATGGAACATCTTTGTTTTTTGGCAACTCACCACTTTCTTTGTTGAAGTGGAAGCACAGTTAGCAACAACACACCCACCCACCAAATGATGGGGTGCGGTGATATTTAAAGCTACCTCCGTGCCTGTCAGCTATGCTGCCACCATGGTCCCTGTAAGGAAACGGCCATTACCAAGCAGTACCAGGAGACGAACAGAGCTGGTCTTCTAGGAAGAAACCCTACCTGAGAACAACGGGCAACAATCCTGAATAGGCTTCAGACCTGAGGAGGCTCTTTAAAATCAAATGCTAAGTGTTAGGATCTAACATTACCATCAACTGCTTGACGTCAGAGTCTAACCTCAAGAAAACACAAAGGCTCTTTCCCCATATGTCTTCCTGATTTTTTAACTGAATTTCCTTCCTGATTAGTTTTGCTTACCCTAGTTTCACATGCACGTGCACACACATACACACACACACACACACAAACACACACACACCATAACATGATGTGACAAATGAAATCCAACAGAGCACCATGGTTCAATACTAACTGGTTTCCCTTGTGCCTCCAAATGAGAGACGGTGCTGGTAGCGGGAGCAGCCTGTCTTAGCAATTCCAGTGGAGTGTGGTGAAGGAAATATTAGGACCCCACCCTTGCTTATATACTTATCATTCCATGTGGTCAGAAAGTAATGTATTCAGAAATGTGCCTGCGTGACTGTGGCTCACTCTACCAGGGAGGCCTCCTCAGATATTGTTTTAGCTTGTGGACTCATAGAGGTGGAAGGGAACCCGAGAGGGCCTGGGACTGTCCTCTAGCTACAACAGTGGCTGAAACCATCTCTAATGTTAGTGAGAGGGATGAGTGCTCAGCCTATTTTTAAAACTCTCCAGGGACACAGATTCCATAACCCCCGGTGACAACCTCTGTTTAAACTCACTCCTCCACTACTTGCTTAGACTGAGTAGGTTGGTGCTTTTCTTTCTGTACTTGCTACAAAAATGTTAGTCCTAAACCATCATAAAATTTTTTTGGAATGCTCTTTTCCTACAAAGAGGCTGAATTCAATAAACCAAAGCACAGTTGAGGAAGATCTGGTATTGTGTACTTGGAGTCAAGTTTGGATATTTCTTTTAGAAGATAATTATAATGTGAATTATAAGATGGGGCCAAACCCCATGTTTTCCCCTATGCAGCTACATTATGTGAATCATCATGAATTCTGAAACAATGAATGAGGATTTATAAAATTCCATTTGAACATTTCATAGTAAGCCTTACATCTTTGGTCTTTAATAATCTTTATAACTCTTCTCTGAGTTCTTTCCAGAATTTTTGCTCTCTGGTATAGCTTCATTCTGGAGTTCATATTGTTATAGACTGACATGAAATTGCAATGAAATAGGCTGATTTCATGACATACAAATAGTTATATATGCTACGCTTCTGCTTATTCATCCTGACTTCAGGTTACTACTGCATGTTAATTTAGTCTTTTTAACCACACATCATCATGAGTCAATGTTAGTCAGAAATCTGCTTTAGGAAATTCCTAAATCTACTTTAAGTCACACATTTAAGGTTCTTCCTTTTTTTTTTTTTTTGCGGTGCTGGGGATCGAACCCAGGGCTTTGTGCTTGCAAGGCAAGCACTCTACAGACTGAGCTATCTCCCCAGCCCTAAGGTTCTTTCTTTGCAGTGCCAGAGATCAAACCCAATCCACCTTTAAGGTTTCTTATTTTATAAATCTTTCCTGGATGTCCTATGATGCCCTTTTGCACAAAGACATAGACAATGAATATGGAAAAAATGGCTTCCTAAGCCTTCAGGCTTTATGCCAAACAAAAGTGTTGCTGCTGTTGTTGTTATTACTATGTCTCTTTCTGACTACCTAATTCTTAAAATAAAATAAAATAAAATAAAATAAATCCTTAGCATAATCTTCAAAATAGTTTTGATTGCTAGACTCTGTAAAAACCTTTTCTTCCTTCTTCTATGTCTATTCTTGCTTTTGCTTATTCAAAATATATTCATTAAATTCTCATTCAATGTCATATACGTTGCATTAGGTATTGCAAAGAATAAACACTCTGGGTGCTTGCTCCCTGCTTCAGTTTGTTCAGGTTGCTCACTGGACAACTCTGAGAGGCTTGCTGGTAAGGGCCCTGAGGAGCTCCATTCCCAGAGATGGGTGCTGAACTTGGCAGACTAGTCTCCTTCCATCATATTCCACTTGCTAACCTCCCCTTTTACTGCTCTCCCAGTAGCTACACCACCTGGCGATTTCACAAAATTCCCAGTGACTTCTACTTGCCTGAAACAAGAGAAAACCACTGGTGCTAAGTTTTCTTGTTCTTTGGCAGCATTGGATATGACTGACCACTCCCTCGAAGGAAGAATCAGAATGCAAGGGCAGATATGAGTGGCAGGAACTGGTACTTTGGCCCATAGGGCCCCTCTTCTTGGTGCCAGTCTGTCTTCATGGACTTCCTTTTGCCTTCTAAGGCTCAAGCCAAGAACTGTTCATCAACTACTAGCAAATATGAAATACGTGTGGTAAAACAGGCAGGCCCTAGCTCATGCTCATGAGCTCACCACTGCAAAAGAAGTAGAGGTGTGTTGTTTTTACTTTTCTGTCTCCTTGGTTGAAAAAAAATTAACACACTAAGTAATACAAAGCTTTTTTTAAAATATCAAGAATAGTTTAATTTCTAATATCCTGTTGATTTATCCAGGTTGAAGGGTAAGTTTATTCATCCACATCTATCTCCTCAGGTCAATAAATATTTGAAGTGCAAGAAAGGACTGGGGAAAATTAATAATATTCACACCAAGCTTACAAATTGGGATCTGTATTTAAGTATTATTAAAAGCAAGCAGGTTAAAATCCAATTGCAGATTGGTTTGATCTTTTCTTTTTTTATTATTAATTTTTTTATTTGTTCTAATCAGTTGTGATCTTTTCTTGAATGCAGTTCTGCACACATAAATCTGTGTTCACTGAATACTCAATTAGAAGCTGATGAATCTAGAATAGTGAAGAGAAGGAACAATGTTGCAACTCAGTGGAAATGCACTTGAGAGAAAGAAAACACTGATAGAATTTAATACTTGTGAAGATTGTAGATTACCATACCAAATTAAGTTTGTTCATTCTTTCCTATGTAAGTCAAAATAAAAAAGCATATAGAAAGAAAATGAAGAAAATGCAACATGCTCATAAAAAAGCTGATCTCCAGTCCTAAAAAGGAACAACTTCACAAGATATATAGCATAGTTCTATTGAGAGACAATATTTGGAGAATTTTAGTTATTAATTTTAATTACAGTATAAAAGTATAAGAACATCACTATGGACTATTCACTGCTCAAAGGAAATATTTTTTAGTTAACAGCCTGGTGGGTAATTTTATTCTTTTAAAGTGACTTTTACAATGATAACAATTTTCTTAATGGCTTTGAAATACTTAATGCCTTTAAAATGTCATATAAAGTACCAATTAGAGTTTTACACAAATCATCCTTCTAAATTTTTATGCCATTATTTTGGAACTGTCTTTCCTTCTTTTCAACAGCTGCATTTTTAAGAAAGAATCTGTACTGTGTGGACAGTGTGAGCTCAGAGCAGCCCAGGACATTAAGATGATTGAGAAAATGAAATAGAACATACCTGGGAATAACAGACCTGTTAATTTGACTTTAATACTTGACAAAATTCTGGGATGAAACATCTTTCCACTGAAAAATCAATTTGAAAACACCCAGAGGAGAAAAATATATGAAGCAGTTTAAAAATGCTTGTTTTAAAAAATCATGAAAAACCAATCTCAGTTTCTGATTAGAGGAGACTGAAGAGGTGGTAATAAACAGAAGTTTTGATATATGTCATTGAATGCAAATCTCAGCTGCCTCCCTGCTACCTCTTCTAAGTGAGGTACTCATTTGCTAATTGAAAAAAATATTTAACTTTACAGATATTTCAATGGGAACAATCAAGAATTTCAGTTATATAACATCTTATTAAAATAGGCAGATAGTAAGGTGACATCTTTGTCTTTCAACTCTGTGTTCTAAAGTGGTAGAGGCCTACTATTTATAATTTCGCCAGTAAATATTATTATGTATTTATGTATAGTAAGTATAAATATTACAAATCATCTATATTTCTGTTTTATGTAATATGAAACTACCCCGAGAGCCTTTCAAGCATGCATATGTGGGGAAGCCTAGGCCCAGATAATTTAATTCAGTCAGGTCAACAATTTGTATCTTTAATAAGATTAACTATGATTAATTAAGTAGGATATATGAAGTCTACACTGAAAAATTATATAGTTGAATTTTTGCCCTCAATTATTTGGCCCTAGGAGTCATTTTAACTCTGTGGAAAGAACCTTAAGTTTAACATTTTGTATGAAAACTTCTTTGAGGGTTGGGGGTATAGCTTAATGGTAGCACACTTACCTAGCATGCATGAGGCACTGAGTTCAATCCTCAGGATCACATAAAATAAATAAGATAAAGGTATTGTGTTCACCTACAACTAAAAATAAAATAAAATAAAAAATAAAGCTTCTTCGAAAAACTGATTCAATCCATGAACCCATCATTAGGAAAAATCCTTATGTCCTGCACTGGGATCCTCTACCTGAAATTCTCATTCAAAATATGTAACATCTTCTCTTCCCTCAACCCTCCCTCTCTCCTGCACTGGGATCCTCTACCTGAAATTCTCATTCAAAATATGTAACATCTTCTCTTCCCTCAACCCTCCCTCTCTCCCCTTTTTACCTTCCATTAACATGGTAGTAAACAATGACTAGAATGAAAGTGAGGAAGGTGAGGAAGACAACTGAGTGGAGCAAGAAGTAGTGAGAAGCTTGGTCTTTTTACGGAAGAGAGAAAATAATGGAGGAAGGCTGAATGAGGAGGCAGAGTTTAGAAAACAGGGCCCAGCTACAGTTGGAGTGAAGTAAAAGCCAGGCAAGGACTGCCAAAATCAGGAATGAGAAGTGAGACCAGATTAGGGAGAGGTGGAAGGCTTCCAGGGTTGCAGGAGCCACCAGTTGGAAGAAATCCTGATGCAGCTCATGGGAAATAGAGTGGCAAGATGGAGCTAAATTGTCAGTTATGATTGCAGCAACATCCCAGAGAAAGCCAGCCTTGGTAAAATAAGCAAGGATGATATCTATATGTATTAAGAATAAAATAAAACCAAAGAACTAAAAGGAGCAACTGTTTAAATTGCTTCTCCTTGAGGTTAGCCCTGAGAGATGAGAAGCGGGCACAGGCCTGCTGCATTTCAGTATAAACCCTTTATGGAATTTGATTATTTAACTATGTGCTTATTGGTTAACTTTGTGCTATTCTGTTTTATAAAAATTGTCTGTATAGTGTGAGAAAGTCATTTAAAAAATAAATAAAAACCTCGCCTTAAATTCAGGAATCTTAGGCACTAGTGGCAAATGAATGGATGATTCCTTAAGGACAAGGGGCTTCCTGGAACACCCAGAGTGTCCACATTGGATTATGGTTATTTTTGCCTACAAGTAAAGCCAACCCTTCTCCATCCTCCTCAAATATCTTATATGCACTTAAAATGTGATTTATTATAATAATATGTGGTGCAGTAAAATCCAAGCCATTGCCCTGGTTTTCCTAAATCAATCAGACATCAATTGTTTTTATATGTGTTTCTTATTTATCCATTTATATAGCTAACTGCAACTTAATTATTTATTTGTTCATTTATTTATGTGTGTGTGTATTCATACCCCATTAAATTTCAGAAACGTTCAAACAAAGCTATGGAGTAGATTATATATTATTATGCTAGAAGAATATCACATTAATTATATATTTGATGAGATTTTTTTTCCATTACTGATCTAAAAAAAGGCTGGATGTTCTTGTTTTCAAATTTGGAAAAACAAAATCCTTTCAGAATGGTTGTCTGGCTGAAACACTAAAGATCACATTTAATCTAAAAAACTATGTATTTTGAGGTGATACCCTTTCTTTCTTCCTTCCTTTATTTCCTTTTCTCTTACTTTTTCTCTTCTCTTTCTTGGTGGTGCTAGGGGATCCAACTCAGGTTCACACAAGCTGGGCAAGCACTCTACCACCTTGCTTCACCCCTACCCCCCAAACCATATATTATATCAACTTTATTTCTGCAGCAATTGTACATAGACAAATGCAATAGCATATCCTTCAAAATTTTCGGAGTATTTTTCTAACACAAAGATAAAAATGCTAGACAATAAATTAATAGGAACTGAATACAAGTAGGGGAAATTTTCAAAGTGCTGTGAAAAAGGCAACACTTCATTTGAAATGCTCAAGAATAGTGTTTTTAAAATAACCTGAGAAAATATGAAACTTCAAATAAAATGAAATGACCTGAGAGAGCAGATATTAGCAAAGTCTCACTTCCGTTTCCTTTCATTCTCATGAGAATGCCCTTCAGCACTACTTTCAGGGAGGGTTCTTGCTTTTGTTCTCAACATTATTCTTAATTCAAAAGTAGATGTTGGGTCAATTGAGAAAAATGAACGTTTAGTGTTGCCCATAGCCCTGTGATTGGTGTTGTATATCATGAATATGGTTAGGAGCTTGGGTCAAATGCAGGGATGATATTTAGTGAACTATGGATTACTAATGTGTAAGACAAGAAAAGCTGTGTTTGCAAGTGGGGAAGGAATGAAGAAAAATCTCTCTATCGCTGCTTGCACATGCTGGTGCTCCTAGGCCAAGTCAGAAGACACTGGCCCATTCATCACTAAACAGTCACTTCTTCCCTGGCCCTGCCTTTGAGAATTAGCCTCTGTGTCCTGAGATGAGTTCTCCTGGCTCCTGGGGCTGTTTTGGTTTCCCCCTAGAGACAGAATCCACGACTTGTTTATCTATCTGATTACGATTCCTTGCATCTGTTCTAAAAAACCTTTCTCATACGCAGTCCATCACTCCAAAACCACAACCTTCCCCAAGCCATCTGTTTATTCGAAATAATGAATTACCTTTCTCCCTTCAAATCTTATCCATTCAAAAACTACCTGGCTCAGGACACTAAATATGACAAAGAGGAATGGAACATATTTTTGCAACTCCAATAAACAACAGCTGTTTTTAATAACTTTCCGATACCTAACACCACAAAAACAACAGTATTAACAATAATAATAATAATAATAATAATAATAATAATAATCCCATAATCACAATAACAAAACTCAACTTTGTACCTTTGGTCTTCTCAGACTTTTAATTTAAATAATGGTAAGAATTGGAACCTTTTACATGTTTATACCCAGTAAAAGTTTTGTGTGTGTGTGTGTGTGTGTGTGTGTGTGGAGAGAGAGAGAGAGAGAGAGAGAGAGAGAGAGAGAGAGAGAGAGAGAGATGTATTAGTTCTGACTTCTGGGCAGGCTATAAGATGCATGAGAATCTAAGTGCCTGGGTCTCCTATTAATTTATTTTTCACTTGACTGGTTATGATTCTTGGAGAAGTAACAAATTTACCCACAGACTTCACTCTCTGTTACAAATTGTCCTAAATAAACATTGTAATTGGATTTTCCCCCAGTTGTTTTCTCTGGTAACATCATTGCCATACTTGCCTGCCATAGTAAAATAAGTCTAACAAAGCATAACCATTAATTACTAGCCTCCAACTAGTAATTTCACATATCAGACAAGAGAGGCTAGATAATGCAGGGATTTTTAAAAAAATTTTTTTCAGTGACTTGAAAATAACAAAAGTTTATTTCTTGCTAAGCGTTCATTAAAGGTCATTTGGGGACTCTGCTCCTATGTCATCATTTTCCTCATTCCAAGACCCAGATGGAGAGGGCAGACTCTATCAGGTATAGAGGTAGGACGGAAACCATAATTTGTAAAGCATATACTGGCTCTTAAAGACTTTATCAAGAGGATCAGATTGCATCAGACAAAGCAAATCTAGGGATCCCACCTGAGTTTAATAGAGAAAAGTATGATTCTTTCCTAGGAAGAAACAAGGAATACTGTTGGCCAGTGACACACTCTGGTACTGCATTTAACCTGAATTTTATCCTCCACACAGTAACCATCCATAGACAATACTCACAAGACAGCCTTTCTTTAGCATAGCTTCCCCCCACCATCTCAGCATCCTGGAACATCCTCCTACACCAGTACTTCCTCCTTGCTCCATTTCTACCTATTCTTGGCTGTACCTTCTGCATAAGCCTCCCAGCCTCCCCTTCATTTCTAACCTGACTGTGGCTTCTGATGTCTGGGTTTACTTGGTTTCTCTGGTCTCTGACCTACTGTGTCCTCTTTTGGATTGTATCATTCCCCCATTCTGGTTCAACACAATGCAACTATCAGCATGTTTCCCTTCTGGTGCAGCCCCAGAACCTACATCTTTCCTACTGGGCAAGGGCACAGTTGGATATTTCCAGATGCACTCCCACTCCCTGGCTCTAGCCCTAATGGATCAATTATCAACTCAGTACCCTACAGGAGCCATAACATCCTGGGAAACATGATACTATTATTCTAATTTTATGACCACATAGCCAAGGTTTGGAAAGGGCAAGTGATTTGCTCAGGAACACAAAGATTACATTTAAAACACTTTTCCCCACTTTTCTAAAGGCCAAAAATAAATAAAAATGACAGGTTATCAAAATAAAGTTTGATAAGGACCTCTAGAAGAACAGCGGTATTCAGAGCCTTAATGAGCAAAGAAGGTGAGTGTAAACTGGGAAAGATGGTAGATTGCATCAAACCTGAGGTTCGAGAATAACTTCTCAGGTCTGCAGAAAAGTCTTGTTCTAGAAGATAGGCAGAAAGAAAATGTGGCCTGGGTGAGATGAAATGTGGGAGGCAGGGAGTAAGATGGACCTCCACAGTGAGATAACCACTCGGTCTCCTCCGTCTAACTCCTTAGAAGAATTTTTTATGTGCCTCTTTTTCAGAGTTCTGATTTAATGTGCCAATGACTCAAGAATAGCTGGTTTGTTAATCAGCGATTATTTTCATTTGTCTTCCTTCTTCTCTCATGCCATTTTTTATTGTTTCACTGCTTTTATCTGATTGGATAGTGCATCCGAAATCTTTCTCATAACCTCAGTGACCTTCATCAACCCTTCTACTGGATGCATGTAGAGTTGGAATTTTAAAAGGGAAGGAACGTTTCTAATAAGTGTGTTAATTTAAACTACTGGAGACTCCACAAGGCGTGAACATTGTTTATAGTTTTTGCTGCTTCATTCTCCTCTGAGAACATAAGCCTAATGCTTTCCTGAGGGCAGAGAGGAAAAGCTCTCTGTTCCAAAAACCAAAAGAAAAAGGAGCAAACAAAACCCCATATCTAAAGTCAGTGTTCTTGAACAGGACTAGCCTGTTCCGTGTTCCTGCATGGATTTAAAGGTTCTGAGGTCAATATGGGTCTTGAAATGAAACATGAGGCAAGATCACTTGCCCAAGCAGGTAGCTGGATCTCCTTGGCACCTCTTCCTCCCAACTCCTTACATTTAGATGATTGCTTTCATCTGGGGTTAAAGTGCTGCATTAGAGGTATCTAAATGCTTCTGGACCGAACATAGCATTGGGTCAGAGGTTGGCTGGGGGAATAGGTTCTGACCTATAATCTACAAAAATCAGTACAACTTGAAAGAAAGACACATTCCCATAAATATCTTCCATTTTCATGTTTTCTATCATAAAATGATTTCTCAGAACGGTGCCTAATTAGCATGGAATGAAAAGAGAGCTCCACACTCCATCTCAGTGATGTTGCACTGTGGGAGGCATCAATAAAGAAGGCAATCAATGTCTCGCTACTTGAAGGATATGAGTTCCTTTATTTCAGATATGAGATTTCTGAGTGTCTGGCTACATTAAGACTAGAATGCACACAAGCCACAGTTTGGAAGAAATCTTATACAATTTTGGCATAACTCATTCAGAGCACTGAAACCCACTACTAAGACGATTGAGAATTACTTGAATACTCTTGGGCCTTCTTGGTCATGATCTATGGGAGGCAAAGAGGTGCAAGGATCCTAGAGATCCACATTTATACACCCGCTATGGGACAAAGCTTTTGGGGTCTCACTTCCCCCAACTGTTAAACTTAGAAGGCCCCCAATAGACCTAAAATTCTATGATTCTATACCTATCAAATGCCAACCAGAAAACTTCGCTACTCTCCTTCCATGCTGGGATAAGCTTTCCAAAGCACTTACCATGTCCTTCAGGATAATTGGAGGGAATTCAAACCCTTCAAGAACACTCCACCTTGTCAAGCCAGGATGGTTCCAGCGTCACTTTAGGAGGAAAATTAGAAGACTGATGTTTTAGTTCTCTTGGACATTTTTCAGGAAGATATTTTGCAGTATAGTCTGCTTCTCTCAAAGAGAGAGGGAAATGGGAGTAACTCTACATTATTATTTTCCTCAAATTTTCACCCACAGAGTCAGCTGTTGAAATTGGAGGGGCAAAGGCTCTGCAGTGTGGTGGCAATCAATCTGTGAGGCATCTTTTTCTGATGCAGGAACTTCTCCTCAGTGCCAGCATGTGTGCTCGGCCTTGTCTGGGGACAGAAGAATCAGGTCCATTGTGGATGAAACACAGTAACAAGTTCCACACATAATCTTATCTTTTAAATTGAAAATATCAACTATCCAGAAATAGTTTCCACAATCCACTTGAGTATCAAAATAGTTCAAAGTTGCCTGTAAGCCAATCATAGGGAATTACGCTGTCATTCTAAAATACTTGAGCTTTCTTCTTACTGAAAAGTGATAGGAAAGAAAAATGCAATTCTACAGGCATGTTTTCATAAACACAAAGAAAATTAATTCAAATCACCATGATTTGAGTAATTGGTTCAATTCAACCATAGTGGCTGGTTATTTTCCTTTCAAAGGTTGCTGCTTGTAAAATGAAAATAAATTCAATGAGTTTCAAGCAGAAGTCTACACTATGAAGATCCAAATAAAGAGTCATTTTGGGGTATAATTACAAATCATGCTGCTTTCTTCAATGCCTCCAGAGGAAACTTTCTTATGGAATTTTGCTAGGTGAGTTTTTGCCATTCAAGTTTCACCATAAAATGATTGACTGGTATCTTGTGTTCAAGTATCTTGAGCATTTTGTATTTTTTCATACTTTGATCATAATTTCAAAAGTATTTCTATTGTCAGCAATTGTCATTTATGCTGGCTAGTTCACTGATCCGTCTTAATGACCTCCAGCAACCATCCATCTACCATCCCTCCACCAGTGTGGCCCTGTCTCAAAATGACCCTCTATGGAATACACAATCAGCAAAATCATAATATGAATAATTCATAGAAGGAACTTTGCTTAAAAATTAAATGAATAGATTGTAAACATATGAAAGAATGAGATCTAATGGAAGGCCAGGCATTTCCAATCACCATCAACATAAAACATAAAGCAGTTCCAATGATCGCATTGTTTTCTTATCTAACTTCTGTGTCTGCATTCTTTGCATATGTTAAATTGTGATAATAATAGTTCGTACTCATCCCTTAGGGTTGTTGTAAGGATTAAATGAATTAAATTTATATAAAAGTGCTTAGAATAGGTCCTGGTACATAGAAGTACCCATGCATGCTATTTTACAAGTAAAAGCTATTATATAATCATTACTTTTTTTTTCCTCCTGATTGCACCAGTGACCATAGCACATCTTCCCATGATAAAGTAAATTATAATATTTCATTTCTGTGTAAATCTAGCAAGTCCTAGTGAAAATATAATTTAAAAACCTACTTCCTATGCTCAAATTAAATTGGAACCCTAAAGAAATAGCTCTATTTTGGATCCTGTATGTTAGTCATTTTTATTGAATTTTCACTTATGTGACAAATACCTTTAAGGTATTTTACACGTAATGATTTATTTAATCCTCACAAATATATTAGATATTGTTTTCATAATTTTGAAGTTATAGAAACTGAGGCAAAACCTAGTTACATAATTTGTTCAATATTACACAGATGAAAGTAGTGAATGGAGGATTTAAACAAAGGCAGCTGGACTCTAGAGACAAGTTTAATCTCTAGAGAAAAGTTTAATCTCTAGCTGTTTCTTGATATGGATAGAAAGTTCCTTGTTTTAATTCCTGAGCTAGAAGCTACTGTTTCCCAACAATGGAGAAGTCAGTATTAAACTATTGCCTTCTGTGACTCAGCAGAATCACCCAAATTTAGATTCTTTACAAGGGGAACAATTTTGTTCAATGAGTAACTTTTTACACAACGTAACATCCTGTCTCTCTAATTATATGTAACCCCTTATACAAACCCAAAGTCCAAAATAGACTGTGGCATGTGGAAGGCCCTCCATAAATATTTGGACCTATGTGACACTGTCCAATTGGATTGTAAACATTGCAGAACTCAGCTGGAATCTCATCTGGGTCTGGTTTCTTTTGCTGGCATTTCTCCTTACACCATGCATTTGGTCAAGTCTGCACTGAGTTGACTGGAGGACCACACCCGGGAAAACTGTCTTCACTCTTCTCAGAGCCATCTACCTTTATCTTACTTCAAAAAAAGTCATCACTCTGCTTTTGAAGTAAATATGGGACTTAGAAAGCGTTAGCTCAAGTGTTGAAGTTGTCAGATGCAGGGTGTCAAGAACTTCCAGGAACCTCATATTGAGTAATACAGACCACACAGTAGGTATCAGCAATTTCCTTACAGGGATGTGGTGCAATCAAGTTAATATATTTAAACCAAGTCAAAAACTAAAAAGCCTCTAAATGTAGACATGTAATTTTTCTTATATTCTACAATAGAGTAGCTGCAACATAATAGCCCAAGATTTCCTCTAAATGTTCTGCATTCCAATTCCACTGTTCCTAAACTCTGTAAACTTGACTAATCCACTAATCTTCTGAACGTCAATGACCTCAGATGCTAAATGATCATGAGGGTGCTAGCCCTCCCCATGTGCTATATGTGTGTGTATATTGTTAACTATTTTTTCAATTCCAGGGAACTCATTTGTAACTGTTGAGTATGGCTCTTAGAGAAGGCAAATTTTCTCTTCCTTCCTTTTCCCCTGTGTTCCTCCTTTTCAGACATTAACCAGCAGATGGGACACTCAGGAACATTACTATGGAGTGGATCATGGAAAATACCCATCCTGAATTGTGTACCCTCACTAAATAATGATCTAGATCTGATAAATGAAAACATGATTGGGATGAACAGTTGAAAAATCTCCTCAACCTCAAAGATAAAACAGTACTGAACACCAAAAGGCTAAGCAGGCAGAGAGAAGGGACTGAGCCGGGAAGTCCATCTGGTAGAGGGGTCTTGGGGAAGTGTTTCCTTCCCACCCACTGCCCTTTCATGGAAAGGAACCCTGGGCCCAGACTTTTCAGCCCCAGACCTGCCAGGCCCCTGCTGGGGACAGTGGAAAATTCTATTCTATTTGTGCTGATATATTTTTTGAAACTTAGGAGAAGACATTAGATATAAAATAACTTTTTTCTCTCCAGTGGATTCCGTTTTCTTCTTAAGCCTGCTTCACTGTGGGAAAAGTCATTTCCTCTGACTCACTGTAATTGCAGAGTCACCTTAGCTTGCCTCAGTTGTGATGCTTAAATGCCACTAATGGAAAAGAACTCCTCAAATATGAGATGTCTTCCAATTATTGAGCACTAATAATTGGTTGTAGAAAATGTAACTGCCCCAGGCAGTTAATCAGGGCAACACTGTCTCCCCATTTTAAAACTTACTGTTCTAATGCAGCAAAGTTTTCCTGTTAAGGGCTTTGCAGGCCAGGTGTCCTTGGCATTTCAACTCATCCCTGAAGTAGCATGAAAGCAGCCATAAATCATGCATAAACAATGAGCATGTCTGTGTTCCAATAAAACTTGATTTTTTGGATACTGAAATTTGAGTTTCATATGATTTTCATGTTTTATGAAATACAATTTTCTTCTTTTTATTTTTTTCTCCAACCATTTAATAATGCAAAACCATCCATAGCTCACAGTCTATATCAAAACAGGTGGCCTGAATGGGACTCACAGTTACTTTATTCTTGTTTTAATTCAGGGGTTAGTTCTTTGAGGATAGCAAGCACATTTTCCTCATATAAATGAATGATAATTAGCTGCTTCTAATATCAGTAATTTATATGAATCCTTGGGATCACAGGATTGTAGGATCACAGGAATTTACAAGTCAATACAAGGAAGGAGAAAGGAAGAAAAAATAGGAAAGTAAACAACTGAAATGTCATGTTCTCAAGAGCTGCTGAAATTGGACTACACTATCTGTGAAGACATTTCTTGATAAGCTATTTAGAAATTTTGCCTTTATTTTTTACTTTTAAAATTCGGGTCACAATTGAACATAGATTGCTCAGCAGTGCTTCAAGAGGCTGCTGGGGCTTTGCTGTGATTAGCATCAGAACGGAAAAGATGGGATATGAGCCATGATTGTTAATGGAACCAACTGCTTTGTCCTTATCATTCCACATGGCAAACAGAAAGAAAATGAATCCAAATAGAGAGAAAGAGATCGTGTGCTTTTTATGCATTTTGATGCTAGCCTTAGTGTTGAAGTGCATTTTCAGAGTAATTCAAATAAAACTACATCTTTCTGAACCTAGGAAACACCCTGAGATGAAGAATTACTTCCTAGTTGCACGGTGCTGCTGAGTCCTAGATGAATAACTTCACCCACACTGAACTCTGCTGATAACTTGTGGTGCCCAGGGGAGAGACAGGCCCAGTGCCAGTTCAGAAACTTTCCTATTTGTTAGTGTCATGAGTATTGTGGGCATTTTCTTTCCAAATGAACAGTGAATCTCTGAAAAAACTAAAATAAGACATAAACTCAATCAGTTCACTTTCAGTTTTGCATGTTTTTACAGAATCACAATGCAGCTGCAAGAAACTATTAATACAAATGAACGTCAATCCACAAGTCTCAAGATCTTCAGAACTTGAGCAACACCTTATATATATAGATAAGTAGATGGATAGATAGAGATATATAGAGAGATATAGATATATAGAGAGAGAGGTAGATAGATACAGAGACAGGTAGATATAGATATAGATATAGATATAGATATAGATATAGATATAGATATAGATATAGAACCTATATTATTTTCATTCCAGTGGTAACAATCTTGGAATCACCAGGTTGGGATAATCTCTGGGTACTATCCAACACTTCTCAGCATTTATCAGAGCAATGCTTAAGTCATTTCAGATGGGCAGTTAACCAAAACACTCTCCCCACACACTCAATCTTCTGTACCAATATCTATGAGCCTTCCAGACCAGATAGTATCTTGAGTCTAACTTACATCTTGAGAAGCAGTTCATTTGCTAGATCCATTTGTTAGAAAACTCACTGATGATTTTGCCAGTCTATAATACAATAGCTGAGGAAAGAACTTTGAAAATTTAGATGAGTTCATAAAAATTGTGTAGAACTTTTCCCCCTCTGCACTGGTGATTAACAAAAGCATGAGGGACAAGAGCTATCAGAAAGCTAAGATATGAGATGACTCATAAAGAATAAATGAAAAAGTTTGGTTCTGGAACATTTCTCTAGTTCACAAAGAGAAGGGGGAATACATTTTGTATGTTTGATTGTCATTCAAGAGCAAGAGGCTTTGTTCCTCCAGTTTTTTGTTTGGCACAACATAAGCTCATGTTCTACCACCTTGGAAAGGGAGCTCTCCTTTTCTATTTCCTCTCTGCAAACAAACAGCTCCTTTAGGAGCACACCTACCATAAAGTCGTCCCTGCTCTATCTTAAAAAATGGGGTGGGGAGGGGGGTTCTGCCTGCTCAAAATATGTGATCTGATGATTTAGTTTTCTTAATAGAGTAAGTAGATACCTGCTACAGATAGAGATGAACCCTTTCATGATCTAATGTGAAATGTTAATTCAACAGAACTATTCAATGCTTAATATGTCTACCTATATTTAGTGTATTGTAAGGATTGAATTTAACTTATTATTTGTTCCAGAGTTGTCCCTAGACATTGTCCTCAGAACTGACCCTTTGTATTGTCAATTCATGTGCTAACTTCCAAAAAAGCCTTCTATATTTCCCTGCATCAAAACATACTGATTTATACACTATTCCTCAGGATTCTTCTCTTAACTCGCTTAGGAAAGAGTTGAGATAAGTACACTGAGGTTAATGACAACATACCACTTTTTCTGTAATACTGTACTTAAACCAGGATTATATTAAAGAGAATTGAAATTCAGGGCAAAGAGGGAGATATTTTCCAACCTTAGAGCTTCATCGGGGCTCTCAAATATAACCATCAAAGCATCCCACCCACCCCAACCAAAGCTGACCTAAACAGTGGAGAGAATATATAGTTTATATTTAATGTATAACCTAGAGAACAATCACTGTACATGCAGATTATAAATGGAAGAAGTTCATGGCAAATAGTAGAGGTGGCAAAATTTTAAAATTATGATTATAAAAGACATTAACATAATGATTATAAATAATGGGAAATCTCTAATCCATATGGAGTTTATTTAAATAATTCTATGTCTGAATTTCATTACATCAACCAATTGCTTAATTAAGTTCATAATTACTTAATTTGTGAATTTCAACCCACTTATACTTCTAATACACTTCTAGTTTTCTAATTTTTAATAATTTTCTTATGTTAACAGCTCAACCTTAATTAGGTCATTAGTTGCAATGAGAAAGAAAAAAAGCATTTGTATTTCAAGTAGCTCATATTTCACCCACACTCAGTGAATATGTTTCTCCATGTGGTTGCTAATAAGGGCATAAGGAAATGTTTCTTAAATATATGTTGCAGCTTAAAGAGCAGTGGATAATGACCATATGAGGGAAAAGCAGTTAGCAAATTCATAAGTCAGTGTCCAGTGCATATTCCTGTGGTCAGAAGAGTAAATGGTTTTTAGGTTAGTAAAGTCATTTGCTTTTATTATAGGTATTAATATTTCAGAGTATTAACTGAACTTAGGTCACTGCTATTAAATTCCTATGAGCATTCAAAATTTTAATGAAGGCAGAATATTTTATTACATAAACAAAAGATTAGCAGTAAAAATAGACATTTAAATGAATCCTAATTCATAAATGTATTTAGTTTTCCCTGGATGCAAGTAATAAGAATTCATCTCCCCACCACATGGCATAAACATCTATCTACGTAGATTTTGGCTTTAAGGAGGGATTTAGAAATGTCTTTAGAAAAAATGATATCATTACCATATTTTATAACTATATCTATAATATTTAAAGGGGATGACTCCTCACATCTTAAATTATATTCACTGACTTTTCTGATTAGAGAGAGTTTCTGCCAAAATTCATTATTGATTGCTTACAATGTCTCATTTATTTTCAAATTCATTTAGAAAGCAATTATTTTGGTAGTTACTTTACAGTTAAGGTACTAAAACTGGAAGGTCATGTAAGCATCTCTCTCTCTCTCTCTTTTTCTCTCTCTCTCCTTCCCTCCCCTCTCTCCCTCTCTGTAGATAAGGAGGCAAAATGATTTGCAGAGCATAAAAGAAAATTTGAGTCTTCTGCATGGCAACGTGCAATGTTGAAATCTGCCAGCAAATAGAATCTGTTTGTGCCTAATTCTCAGGGTACTTTTCCCCCTTTGAGCTTGTTACTGTCAATGGACACATTTGGGGATTAACAAACAAGTTCATGGATATCAAAAAGAAAAAGTGTTCAAGATTTAATGTGCCACATTCACTCCTAATTTCCTCACCAGCCTAGGCAGGCAGTGCGCCAGGGACCTGCTGACACTATGCACCTTCAAGGGCCCTGGGACCTGGATAACATCAGAATATGGAGATCCCTTATTCAGATGTGGCTTATGTTTGCCCAGGGTACAAGGACCCAGATTCTTACAGAGCCTTGCAAAGCAGTTTGTTCTATTATTCTCAAGATGGTAACAGGACTGAAGTGACTGGGTACACGATTCTTTATTGCAGCACACATATTCTTGTAATAGTAACAACTAAGTCTATAGCCTTTTTAGGTGGAAATAGAAAAAATTCCTTTCACATGGAGTATCAGTGATTTACACACATCAAGAAGATAAACTGTCATTTGGCAAAAAGCTGTGTTATTTCCAAAGGGTTTGGATTCCACAGATGGGAAGGGGAATTCTCTGCCCCCACAGGCATGATTGCTTGCAGACTCTCTCTCGCCCTGGTTTTGATGTTTGAAAGTCCCAGAAAGGCAAGGTAGTGTTCATAGTGAACTCTTTCTCCTGCTTATGTAAAATGTGAGAAGGAAGCCTCAGGGGCTGAGTGTGGGGTGCGGGTGGAGGGATTGCCTGTCCACACTGGGCATGCCAGGCTTAGCTTAGACGCTGAGGTGGCAGTGCCTGGGGGCACTTTCACTGCAGCTGACTGACAGCCTGCTTGCAATGTGCTGAAGTTACTCAGGGTTTTGTTGTCCTTTTGTCCCTCTGTCTTCATTGGCACTCACAATCAAGTACAGAAAACCACAATGATGTGTTCATGTTTGTGCAAATTAATACTCAATGAGCTGAAGTGGGCTGTGGATTCCCACCGATGCCAAGCCTGAGGAGAGCGGGTGTTGAAAGGGGTAAAGGACCCAGAGTGATGCCACATTACAGTGGCCATCAGAAACACCTCTGGGGTGAGTGGGGGTGCATGTTCAGGTGTGAATGAGAAGTGGGAATACTGGAACACTCATCTGTGGACTTCACAGCCCTGCAAAGGGAAAGTGAAAATATTATTCACAGGAGGCTCACACAGTTTTCTTCCAGACCCCTGTACTCCAAGAACAGAGTTTACCTCAGTGTCTTTGATAATGCTTAAAATGTTAGAATGGACAGAATGAATGACTCTGTGTGTGTGTGTGTGTGTGTGTGTGTGTGTGTGAGTGATATACACATACAGATAACAGAAAATTTCCAAACATATTTAGAAATATGTCATAAGTTCAAATAATTTAAATATAAAGTGTACTAATACATAAATTAATTATATATTATACATATATAATTCAAACTGTCTTATCTTATAATTGATGGGGATATTCAGTCTCAGCACTTCCTTTCCCTCCATGGCTAACCTAGAATTTTCCGACAGAAGGGCAAACAGAAACCTGAAATCCCCTTACCAACTTTGCATACCTGAGTTTTTGTGAGCTTTCTTGGTTTGCTTTTGTTTTGAGATGGGGTCTTTTGTTTTGCTTATGTTGCCCAGGCTGGTCTCAAACTCCTGGTCCCAAACTCCTGGTCCCAATCCTCCTGCCTCAACCTCCCAAGTACCTGAGTTTCTCCTCCTCCTCCTCCTCCTTCTTCTCCTTCTCATCTTCCTCCTCTTCCTCTTCCTCCTCCTTCTTTTTCTTCTGGAAAACAGAAACCATTATATTCTGACTTCAGAACTGAACACTACAGAACATTGCATTTATTTTGAACACCTCAAGTTTATGAGTACTAATTACATAACCAACTGTGTTACTTTTAATTTCATTCACAACATATGATTTAAAAGTTAATATTCAGAAACTGTAGGAATACAGAATGATTCTAAAATTACTGAGATGCATATAAAGCAGGAATTTTGCTGGATGAATATAAAGCAGATTGAATCAACAACTCTTATGCCTTTAAAATCAAAGTTAAGTATATATATTTTAATTCAAATGCTCATAAATGTTCTTGCCTGATAGCTTTAGAATAGTCTTGTTCAAATTGTTTGTTTCCAAATAATAAAAGGATTAGGAGATAATGTTTTCTAGACAAACCAAAGAGACTGCAGAATTGTCCACAACAAATAATATTTTCTTAAAGATAAGCCACAAAAGATACCAGCTAAGAAATAGATCTATCAAATCTGATATTAGGATTTGGAACATAAAGATAAAACAGGAATTACTTTGTCATAGGGGAAATACAAGTTCTCTACAAAAGCAATTAATTCAGATAAAATGAAATATTTCTGATCTTTCCCAGCCATGTGAAAGTAAACAAAACAATTTTTCTCTAATCAACGAAAAATGACTTTGAACTTCATTAGTAACTTTTGTAAACAGAAGTAAAGGAAATTATTTTCATTTCAATAAATTCCATTAGTTATCATTATTTTATCTGTCAAATCCCAATACAAAAACTAAGAAGGGGAAACTTTAATAAATTGTAAAGTCTACCCTTGACCATAGTGCTCAAATTGTCTGAGGGAGACTATGTATCAAAATTAACTGAGAAGAAAATATGCCCCTGCTGGATGGGGTAGGGCCATGTTCTACTTACTAAGAGTCACTGTCCCTGGTGGGACCACCAGATGTCCTTCTGATGTGCTGAGGAAGAAAAAAGTAATATCTCAACAATGACATTCTCAGAGACAATCCTCCATACTGGGTATTGTTCTAAATACATGTTCTAAACAACTGACCACAGTTAATATATAAATTCACATTATGTATATAATATACATAATATATATTGTATATACACGTGATACATGTAATATGCATAATGTGTATTAATATATGTAGTATAATATATATAGTATTTATTATATATATTATTTATTATGTATTTGTTATAATATACATAATATATATTAATATATAGTATAATGTACATATTTACACATGTTAGATATATTACATATACACATATACTTTTATATATATATACAAACATATATATAGTGCTTCTGATGCACTCCCCACTTCCATAATGCATAGTTATTGTGACCTCTTAGAGAAAAGTGGTAGCTAACACATTGCCAGGAGGACACCTGACCCCCAGTAATAGAAATATCAGTTAGAGTCTGAATGATGTATATGCAGGAGGTTTACTCTTATTCAGGCAGAATCATGTTCTTTTCTTCAACCTTTCCTCTGTGAACCAGAGGATCTTACCAAGATTTGGATTGAAAGACAGACACCAGTCTTTCATACAGCCTCACTTTTTAAATATCTCCCTTTTTAAATATCTCCTCACTCATCCTCAGTCATACACCATCATGTGGATCTCATCAACAAAGCAATGGTTTCACTGACTTCACAAAACCTCTTCTTCACCGTGGGGAACGCAGGCAACAGAGAAAGGAGCACACCCTCTCCTCGGCCACAAACTTTCTGGCATATGCTGTGAACTATTTTCCCTGTCAGTCTGTGCAGAACTGTCTTTGGGAATCCCTCTTCACTATTATCCCAGGATTCTTTTGCCTCTCCCCTATGTTGGGCTGCCTCTTTCCTGTGTCCCATGTGTTTCTCCTCCTTGATTTGGTCCCTCAGTTTGGTGGATCACATCTTCCAGTAGTGTTCTGGGAAAGAACATCCTGTGTGTTTAATAATACCTGCCTTCTATCCTCTCCTTTGATTGATAGTTTTGCTCCGTATTGAATTTTACATGGGAAATATTTTTTTTCTAAGTTTTAAAAGAACTCTCCATTCCTCTCACTTAGAGTTAATTTGATTTTTAATTCTTTGTACATGACTTGTTCTTCCATCTGGAAGCTTTGAGAATCTTCCCTTTGTGCCTGGTTTTAAATTTTATGATGAGGTGCTATACACCAGACTATTTTATTCATTGTTTAGGTGTTCTGTGGGCCCTTTCAATCTAGAAATTCATGACCCTCACTCTTGGGGAAATGTCTGCAATTATTTTCTTGATGATTTCTTATCCTCTATTTTCTCTGTTCCTGTTCTTTTTTACTTCAATTATTATATCTTAGATTTTCTGGGACTATTTCCTAAGTTGCTTCTCTGACTTATTTTCTGTCTTTTTGATCCATTTCATCTTATTTTTTTTTTTTTTGGTTTTTTTTTTTTTTTTTTTCTAAATGTCTTTTTGCAACCTCTTGTTCTCAGTTCAGGGATGCGGCATCTCCCTTAACTCTCTGAAATATTCACACTAGGCTTTGGGAGATTTCTTCTGTGATCATTTCTTTTTCTGCCAAGTTGATTTTTTTCTTGTCTGTTCTGGTTTTTCTCTTGCATCTTGAAGGTTTTTCCTGGTTGGAAGCTCTGAACATGTGCGTGAGGCTGGTTGACTTTGAACTTCTCCTAGTGTGATATGGGTATCAGTGAGTGTGGGTCCTTTCCCTTAGGCTCCTCAGATTCCCCAGAGGAGAATCGCAGTATCTCCTACATGAGCAACGTTAGTTTACTGGGACATCCAAACACTCAGTATTCAACAAGCATAAATTCTGCATCTGTTATTAGTATGTTAGCATAATCCTTTTTAATGCTTTATTACTGCATTATACTTATACATAATAGTTGGGTTCATTTGGACATCATCATACATACAATGGAATTCAATTCACTCCATTTCTTTCCCTGGTGCCTCCTCTTTCCCTTCCCTTCTCCATCTGCCTGTTCCCCTTCTTCAGCTCTACTGGTCTCCTTCAATTTATTTTTTTAAATGATGATTTGTAGATATAATGATGGAATTCACTATGGTATATTTATACATGATACAGCATAATTTTATGAAATTCATTCTCCATTCCTTTCCCTTTCCAAACCCTCCTCCCTCTCCCTCAGTCTTCTCCTTGTACTCCAGTGATTTTTCCTTATCCTTATGAAATCCAACCCCCACACACACTTTTTTCCTTTCATTGCTCTGGCTTCCACAAATGAGACAAAACATTTGACCCTTGATTTTCTGAGTCTGGTTTATTTCACTTAGCATGATGTTCACTATTTCCATCCATTACCAGCAAATGCTGTAATTTCACACTTCTTTATGGCTGAGTAATACTCCATTTTGTGTACATAAATCACATTTTTTAAATATGTTTAATATGTTCATCTGTTGATGGAAACCTGGGCTGGTTCCATAATTTGCTATTCTAAATTGTGCTGCTATAAACATTAATGTGACTCTATCACTATAGTATGTTGGTTTTAGTTCTTTTGGATAAATACCAAGGAGTAGGATAATGGGGTCATGTGGTGATTCTATTCCTAGTCTTTTGAGGAATCTCCATACTGCTTTTTGTAGTAGTTGTACTAATTTTCAGTTCCACAAACAACGTGTGAGTGTGCCTATTCCCCCACATCCATACTATTACTTATATTCAGGATGACTGCCATTCTAAATGCAATGAGATGAAATCTTAGTGTAGCTTTGGTTTGTATATCCCTGATTACCAGGGATGTTGACCCTGATTACCAGGGATGTTGAACATTTTTTTCATGTTGATTTTCTTCTTTTGATAAACGTTCATTTTAGTTCTTTTCCCCATTTATTGATTGGGTTATTTGCTTTTTTTTTTTTTTTTTTTGGTGTTAAGCTTTTGAGTTCTTCACATATTCTGAATATTAATCCCCTATGGGAGGGGCAGGCTCTCCTGTTCTCTAGGCTCTCTCTTCACCTTCTTGTTTCCTTTGCTGTGCAGAAGTTTTTTCATTTGATGCCATCCCACTTCTTGAATCTTGGTTTTATTTTTTCAGCTTTAAGGAAATCAGTGTCTGTACCACAATGTTGGAGGTTGACTCCATATTTTCTTCTAGCAGTTGCAAAGTTTCTGGTCTAATTCCTAAATCTTTGAACTGCTTTGATTTGACGTTTTGCAAGGTGAGAGATAGGAATCTAGTTTAATTCGCCTATGTATGAATATCCAGTTTCTCCAGCACCATTTTTTTTAAAAATATATGTTTTATGGCATCTTCGTCAAGTATCAGATGACTGTATCCATAGGGGTTTGTCTCTGTCTTTTATTCTGTTCCCTGGGTCATCGTGTCTGTTTTAATGGCCACACCATGCTGTTGCTACTGTAACTCTGTAGTACAATTTCAGATCAGGTATTGTGATCTCTCTAGCATCATTCTTTTTGCTCAGGATTGCTCTGACTATTCTGGGGGTTTTATGCTTCCAATAGAATTTTACAACAGTTTTTTTTTCTAGTTCTGTGAAAAATGTCATAGGTATTTGATGGGAATTGCATTGAATCTGTTATTGTTAGCAAAATCTTCTTCTGGGTCTGAACTCTCTTCCTTGCCCCCTTTCTGGCTTCTTCATTGCACTATGAAATCCATAAGAAGATTAATGCCTTAAAGTATGAAGTATGAGGGGGTAATTTTCATCTCATTGGCCAGATGCAGTCATGGACTTATTGCTGAGATGTGATGGAAGGACCCATATTGTTTCTGGAGATGGAGAACTAGAGTCTCTTTGATGGAACAATATACCTGGGGACCCTGATGATCAACTCAATGTGCTCCCTTTTTCAAGTTACCATGTCCAGGAAGTGAAGCCAGGAAACTGAAATTAAGACTGTGTTGTAAACAGTAAGCACATAGCAAAATCCTGTCCCAAGTAGAAAAATAAAGGGTCTGGAATGTGTAGCTTGATGATAAACACCCCTGGATTCAAGCCCCAGTAGAGAGAAAGAGGCGGGGAGAGAGAGAGAGAGAAAGAATAAGCATACAGGCATATGATTAAAAGTTAAGATACCCACAAGCTAAGCATTTACTTCCTTTTAGTGTCGTTAATTAACAATAGCTCTCTTTTCCTTAAAGGAAATTAGCTGAGAGAAACAGGATGAAATATACGTGCTAGTGAGAGTCATTAGAAATTCTCATGAGGATTTGCCCTTGGGGCATTCATGTACTCATTTTTCACAGCAAACAAATGTTCATTTTCCTATGGATTGCCCTATTCTCCATATTTTCGCTTATTATGATTTTTTCTCTTCTATTTATTATTTTCTATTAGTGTTTTTAACTTTGCTTTTGTCTTCTTTTCAACTCATTTTCTACAAGTTTCTATCCCATTTACACAGTAAACTCCTGATCAAAAACATCTAGCCAACCAACACTTTATAGTTACCAATAACACAACCCAAAATGATTTTTTAGGTAGTGTGTGTGTGTGTGTGTGTGTGTGTGTGTGTGCCGCACTGCGCGCGCATGTGTGTGTCTTGAAGAATGGATAAACCCAGGATATAAAACTTGAGAAATATAAAAAGCCACATTCATGAATATTCTATGATTGCCATATTTTCCTATGCAAAATGCTTATGTTAAATGTTCACAAAATGTAACAAAATATGTGGAATATGCATCCTTGATTAAATTTCCTCCATCTGGTGCTTTGCCCCAGCATTGACATTGTTAGGGACGATTAGCTTCCCATGACACCCAAGTCCACAGTATCAGTTGGTTGTCTGAGTGCTTGTCTAGCTGAAGAGAACATCATTTTAATCCTGTTAATATCATTAACAGATAACATGCTGGATAGATTTGGATTTGAACTTCTGCCTTTTATGTGCCAGATTTCCATTTTAAATGTAATCAGAATAGACAGACTTCTAATACTGAAAGCAGCTCAGCAATAGTTGACATTTATTGAGCCTTCACTACAAGCCATGCATGTACAGAGAACAACCATTATCATATTTCCTCCCTTCAAATCTCTGAGATACTAGAGATTATTCTGCATATTTAGAAAAGGGAAAACTGGATGTGTAATTAATAATGTGCCCAAGGTCACATAGCTGAAAAAATTATAGAATCTGGGTTCATTACTCCAATGTCCACCCTCTTAACTATGATGTTTTATTGTTCCTAGTATTGGATTGAAAATACTTTAAAAATTAATCCATTATAAAGGCAAAGTAATAGTTATATGAGTTCCTCAGTGCTATTTTATTAACAAAAGAGATAGACAATAAGGAGAGAAGTTGTCCAATTATTAACACCACAAAACCTAAATAAGAATTACAATCACTACCTCAGTTAATAATGTGTTAGTTATATATCGTTGCTTAACAATTACCTCAAAACCTAATGACATAAACAATAATAATCATCTTTTCTCACAGGTCCAGTGAATCAAAATTCAGTAGTGATGGCTGGGTGGTTGTGGTACTGGATTCTAGATGAGTTGCTGTCCAATGCCAGTCAAGACAACAGCTTCATCTGAAGTTTAACTGGGACTGCAGGATTTGCTTCAGGTCAACTCAGTCACATAACAAGCAGTGTGGGCACCAGCAATTGGCAGGAGGCCTCAGTTCCTCTCAGCACGAGCCTCTACAGAGCTACTTGAGTATCCCTCAAGGCACGGCTTCCCCCAAAGGTTATAATCCAAGGACCAAGGTGAATCTGAAAGGCTTTTCATGTCACTCACTATCATTTCCACCATATTCTCTTGGCCATATGGGTTAGTTATGACTCTTTGTAGGTGGAGATCCCACAAGTATGAATACCAAGAGGCAAGAATCATTGGGGGTCAATCTGAGTCTGGTTTTTACAAAGAAAAATTTGTTTGGTGACTACCCAGAAAGCCCTGGTTTTTAGAAGATGAAACCCACATCCTCCACCGCAAGGTGTTTTCCAGCTCATGGTAATCAGGTAGAACCCTCTAGAAGGGACAAGTCCCATGGGAGTGGTGGAATCCTCTGTCCATCCACCCGTGTTTTGCTGGGATATGGAATATGCTATCTCAGGTTAAGAACAATATTAACCCAGAAAGTAAAATGGATTGAGAAGAGAGGGAGTAGGAAGGACAAGCCACCAGGGACAACCCATGACAAAGTACTAAAGTATTTAATGGGAAGCTTTATGAAGTCTGGGATTTCTTTAAAATAGATGATATCAATTCATTTCTCCTTGCTTCCACTAGTCTTTGTTAACCCCCATAATAATCATAAGGTACTATAGAATTGGATTTGTTCTTGTTATGCAGAAAAGCTTAATTATGTTTCAAAGTCAACTTCAACTGAAAACAAAACAAAACAAAACAAAACAACAAAAAAAAAAACAGAAAGAAAACTCCTGTCGGAATCCTGCAGCATCTGAGGAGTACAACTCCATCTTCCCTCTAACATCAGAGAGTACCTCTCTTTGGAGAAAATATCTTACAATTTATTTTTTTTTAATCATGCATTTGTTTTCACAACATAATCAAAGAGATTTAAATAAAGCAATAAGAAAAAAATTTAGGTCATGAGGTAGTTGAATGGCTGACTTTGAAGGTCATGGAATCTCATTGGATTTTTTTTTTTTTCCATTAGCGCTGAAACAATACAAGCAGGAGTCATTTCATCATCCTTTGCCCCTATTACCACCTCTCTCTGTTAAACTGTAACTTAAATGCCCACTCTTCTCTGAGAGCAGCTGGATCAGGTCACCTGAAGTCTCCATGAACTTTACATTCCTACACTTTTCCAGGTGATAGCAGATAGGGAAATATCTAAAGCAGTGTGAAGAAGCAAATCATGAGTGTAATAAAGATTTGTCTTCCAGGGACGTGATATATGTGAAAAAATTTTTCACATGTAGATATTAACTGAAACTGAATGCTTTCCTTCTTTTACTGTCTTGTTTCATGTTTCTCATGATTTATGTTTTCCATCATAATCAGAAAGTATTTTCAATGAAGCTTTTATTTTTTTAAAACTAAGAACATTGTCTTTCTGAATCTGTACACTCACCATGCTCAATTATTTCCTTGAGGTTTGAAAACCACAGGTAAAGTCCTATTCCCCTGTCACAGCAGTCTTGACAATGAATTTGTCTGAGATTCTCAAGTATATTTACCTCCAATTGGCTACAGATTCTTGGCAAATTTTCCAGATCGACTTTGCATCTTTTTGTTAACCAACCAGCCATTACAAATTGTGATTACAAACATGACTCTGCAGCATAATATATTAGTGTGGAAATTAACAAAATCATCTCCTGAAATGGATTTGGGGATTAAAAAATAAGAGAAAGGAAGGGAAATGAAAATAAAAGAAAGAAAAAAGCTGTAAGTTTAATACATGATATAGGTATCCCTCCTGCTTTCTTGTATTCTTATCTAAGACTATTCCAGGGAAATAGAGTCTAAAGATTTCTCAATCAAAAGTTTTAGAAGCAGGGAAGAATATTGCACTTAATCTCTATGCACAGAGAAATGATTAGTTAGCTACGCAACAAAGTTCTGGTCCAGCACCTATTCATCAGTTCCCCAACTCACTTCTCTCTTACACAGGACTTAATAGAAAGAAAATTAAATAAACATCTATCAAGGGAAAATCTGGTTATGTTCGAAAGGATACGAAATTATATATGAAAAAATTGGAATAAAGAATAAGTTTGCCAGATAAATGCAGGATATTCCACTTGATTTGATTTCAGATAAATAATGAAACTTTTAGTACAAATATGTCCTAAACATGTACTGAATGTTCTGTATTTTTATTTACTAAAACTGGCAACCTTGCAAGGAACTTTGAGAATCCCTTATTTTCTTCCCCCTGGAGCTAATGATCATTGCAGTGACCTAAGCAAGAGTCACAAGCACTATTGCTCTATGTTTTTCAGAAGAGAGAAAATGTCTGCTTTCTAACTATTTATGTGGGAGAAAAATGGTTGAATAGATGGGATCAGGAATGCTTTTGTTAGCATGGGTGCAGCTTCACACAAAGGCATGATACGGGTTTGAAAGTCCACAACTCCAACTTAGAACAAAACCCTGACCTGCTCCTGAACTGGGTAACTGTAGACATGAAATGATCTAAATTTCAGTTTTGTCATCTGTAAAATGGGAGCCCTCATGCTTACGTTCAGGTTTGTATTGAAGATTAAGTAAAATGGTATGCATTATTAAGTCCCTTGGCAAATGGCAGTCAACCAGGGAGCATAGACTGCCTTTCTCTTCCATGTAGATGGAAGAGGCTGTACATCCAAGACCCTGGGGGAAGGAGTGCTGCTTGTTCTCAAGCACCTTAAAATATCTGGTCTGCTCCAAATTGCAGGCTGGGAGGAGTGTCCTTGCTCTATGTCTGCAGTAATTCACTGTTTCTAAATAAAAAGATAAATGTCTCTCTGCTCCCTGAAACTGCATAGACAATGTTGTTTCAATTATCAGTTGATTCTACATGTATTTGTTATTTTTCGATGATCTTATGGAGGATGTTTTCTTCCTAAGACAATAGTTGATTCTTTGAAGGAATATTCATCAGGATCTTGTGCTTCCACCCTGTACAGTTACCAATTAAACGGAAAACCAGGACACTCAGCCTAACAATGAGTTTTTAGAACTTATTAATTTATATAAGAAGCATGATCACATTATGCTAAGTGAATTGCATTAATTATATTTTAATTGACTGACTTCATTAAAAAAAAAAAGTCTGTACAAAGTAGACTGTCCCATAAGACCATAGTGTGTGGTTGTGGCATTTCTAATCTTCCTATCATCCCTAGCACACTGTACTTCTTGCTTTCACCCCAAAACCTTGCATGTGAAAGCTAAGAGAGGATTCCTAAGCTTGGTACCTATAAAACATACGTCCAGGGGATGGAAAACATCGATTTTCACCACATACTTAATTTCAACTCAAAGAGCAATATAACAGCAATTTCACGACCCCCTTTTTCCTAATCCCAACATTCTCCTCTGAAGATGAGCTCTGCCCAGCCAAAGATGCTCAGAACGTGAGAGGCTGTCCCTCCACTGTCAATACCTCATCATCAGAGCACTGGAGGAAGATGGTCGCCATGACAGAAAATCCCAGTGAGCCTGATGGTCTTCCGATTGATGGACTTAAAAGTCTCAAACTCGATAAGCACAGGAGCAATGAACTGCGGGAAACAAGAACACGGGGGAAAAGAGTCGCATATTGACTGTATTGATTCAGAAACTGTCCAAGGAAGAGGACTCCCAGGAGCAAAAGACCGTGTCACTAGAGCTATTTTCTGGAGAAGACTTGAATCCAGTTATGTTGAGGCAGGAAAAAAAAAGTAAATTTTCTGTTTTGATTTCCAACTACCTTCCAATGACAGACAGATTTGCCTTTATCCAGAATATTAGCTATAATATCCACCAAGATGTTATAATAGTCATAACATTTACACAATTAATAATATTCCTTTAATATAAACCAAAAACTGTTAGACAGCAAGGGGCAAATCCAAAATCATATCAAGAAAATTTAAAATAATTCTTAGTAAACCATCTAAATCAGAAAGGGTGTGGAAAAGTTGAGGTTTATCAAAACATGCTTGAATACATATGTTTTAATAATGAATCTGACATAACTTTCCTATGTACATATAACAGTGAATCTCACCATTGATCCATCCACAGGAAATTGATTAAAAATATGTATATAGGTAAATGGCTAGTAAGATCAATGGAGGGAGGGGAGCAGGGTGTGGGGAAAGGGAAGGAGGAAAATGCAGCAATGTATTTAGAATTAATAATAATAAATACTTCAACAACCAAAAAGCAAAAATCAGAACACTTACAGTGCCATGATGAAATAACTGCATGAAATAATTTGTAAAAAGTCAAAAATATTGAAATTAAAAGGAAAATTTTCTTAGTGACTCAAGTTAAAGAAAAATAGAAAGTTTGGATTTAAGAGAATATTGCTTTCAAAATAGCAAGATGCTCTAGTAATTCAAGCAGAAAAACTGATAGAGCAGAGATCAAAAACAAAAATAGTATATACTAGAATTGGTATTTGTTAAAGATGAGCTTTTGACAGCCTCGGCACCTTAGCAAACCCCTGAGCAACTTAGTGAGACCCTTTCTCAAATGAAAAGTAAAAAGGGCTGGGATGTGGCTCAGTGGTTTAGCACCCCTGAGTTCAATCCCCAGTACAACACCTCCCAAAAAAGAGATGGGCTTTTGAGTCAATGGGAAAGAACACATAATTTAAAATGATTACCATTATCCACTTGGAAAAAAAAACAAAACTGTACTTCATTTCACTCTATCTGCAGAAATAAATCTGGATTAAAATCTTATTTTTAACTATAACATTAAAAGGAAATTTTGGAGACATGTTTTGTAATATTAAAAAGGAGATGACACTTCTTAGGAAAGCTATAAATTCTGAAGTCATAAAGAAAAAGATTTGACTATATAAAAATGTTAAACTCCAACATGAATAACAAGAGTCTGCAAGAAACTGCTTGGTTTTTTTTTTTTTTTTATATTTTGGGGGGAGTTTCTTCTTTTAATTGTTTTAAATTGGTCATACATGACAGTAGAATGCATTTGGACACATTGTACACAATGGAGCACAACTTCTCATTCCTCTGGCTGTACATGACACAGAGTCACACTAGTAGTGTAAGCATACATGTATATAAGGTAATAATGTCTGTCTCATTCCACTGTCCTTTCCATCCCAACATCTCCCCATCCCCTGACTTCTCTGCACATTTGAAGTTCTTTCATTCTTCCCTATACCTCCCCGACCCATTATGGATCAGCATCTGCTCTTCAGAGAAAACGTTTGGCCTTTGGTTTTTGGGTTTGGTTATTTCATTTAGCATGATATTCTCCGGCTCCATCCATTTACCCTGCAAATGTCATAATTTCATTCTTCTTTAAGGCTGAGTAATATTCCATTGTGTATATGACCACATTATCTTTATCCATTCATCTTTGAAGGACATCTAGGTTGGTTCCATAGTTTAGCTATTGTGAATTGAGTTGCTATAAAATCAATGTGGCTATATCACTGTAATAGGCTGATTTAAGTCCTTTGGATGTAAATCAAAGAGTGGGATAGCTGGGTCAAATGGTGGTTCCATTCCAAGTTTTCTGAGGAATCTCCATACTGCTTGCCAGAATGGTTGCACCAATTGCAGACCCATCAGCAATGTATGAGTATACCTTTTCCCTCACTTCCTCACCAACACTTATTATTGATTACATTCTTGATAATTGCCATTCTGACTAGAATGATATAAAATCTTAGAATAGTTTTGATTTACATTCTCTAATTGCTAGAGAGATGAACATTTTTTCATATGTTGTTGATTGATTGTATTTCTTCTTCTGCAAAGTGTCTGTTCAGTTCCTCAACCGATTTATTTGTTGAATTATTTGTTATTTTGATGTTGGTTTTTGAGTTCTTTAAGTGTCTGGAGATTAGTGCTCTATCTGAGGTACATATGGTAAAGATTTTCTCCCATTCTGTAGATTTTTCTGTATATGTTATTGATTGTTTACCAAGAAGAAGCGTTTTAGTTTGAATCCATCCATTTATTGATTCTTGATTTTACTTCTTGCACTTTAGAAGTCTTGTTAAGGACGTCAGGTCCTAAGCCAATATGTGGAGTTTTGGGCCTACTTTTTCTATTAGGCACAGGGTCTCTGTTCCAGTGCCTAAATCTTTGATTCACTTTGAGTTGATTTTTGTGCAGGGTGAGAGATAGAGGTTTAATCTCATCTTGCAACATATGGATTTCCACTTTTCCTAGCACCATTTGTTGGACAGACTATCTTTTCTCCAATGTATACACTTGGCACCTTTGTATAGAATGAGATAACCATATTTATGTGGGTTTTGTCTCTGTGTCTTCTATTCTGTACCATTGGTCTACCCGTTTATTTTGGTGCTGATACCATGCCATTTTTGTTACCTGTCACTGGCTCTTTGCGGTGCCAAATCTGCGGGTATTTGTCACCGCCTGCAGCAACAATTTGCGCGGGTCTTTATGGGTGGTGGACTGGAAACCGAGCTACTTCTATCTTTCTTTTAGTGGGCTGCTTTCTCGCTTATTCACTTATTCCCTGGGCTATTGAGAAAGAAAGGCTTTTCTTAGAGAGAGAGAGAGACTTTGCATAAGAGAAAAAGACTGCACTTTCAGAAATCCATGTCTTCTTAGTTTTGCTACTTCTGCTTAAAAGGTGCGTTCTCAATTCTCCGCTCTGCGATCTGCCTTCCACCGCTGCCCCTACTCGCTGCTTCTGCTTGCAGCTTCTTCTTCTTCCTTTCTGCTAATGGTTTCTCTGCTTCTTTCTGCTGCTCTTACTCTGCTTGCTGGTGCTCCTTACTTTCGCTCCTTACTCACTTACTGTTGCGCTTTACTCCTTGCCACTTTTCTCTGTCTGCTGCTGCTCCTTACTGTCGAGCCTTCCTTACTTTCTTACTCTGGAGCCCCTGCCCACCGCCCGCTTATATTCCCTCCAGAAGGCAGAGGGTGGGGCCACACCAGTTGCAATCAGGCGAGGAGCCAGCTGCCCCATCACCGCAAGGGTTAAAACAAGCAGGCCCGAGCAGGCACACTAGGGAACACCTGTGCACAGCGTTGTGTGCGTGGACTTAACTGAATACGGCCAGTGATAAATCACCTGAGTGCACTTATGTCAATTAACCTCCTCACTGCCGATGTGATCAGGCACCGTTCTGGCTGGCACAGCCCCCAACAGTTACCATTGCTCTGTAGTATATTCTAAAGTCTGATAGTGTGGTGCCTCCTGCTTTACACTTCTTGCTAAGAACCACCTTAGCTATTCTGGGTCTCTGATTTTTCCAGATGAATTTCATAATTTCTTTTTCTAGTTCTATGAAGAATTCTTTGGGAATTAATAGGAAATGTATTGAATCTATATAACACTTTTGGTAGTATGGACATTTTGACAATATTAATTCTGCCTATCCAAGAGCATGGGAGATCTTTCCATCTTCTAAGGTCTTCTTCAATTTCTTTCTTTAGTGTTCTGTAGTTTTCAATGTAGGGGAAATGCTTGCAATTTTTCTCCATTTAGAATGATGTTGGCCTTGGGCTTAGCATAGATTGTTTTTACAATGTTGAGGTATGTTCCTACTGTCCCTAGTTTTTTCTAGTATTTTAAACATGAAGGGGTGCTGTATTTTGTCAAATGGTTTTTTGATTATATTGAGATGATCATATGATTCTTGTCTTTAAGTCTATTGATGTAATGAATCACATTTATTGATTTCTGTATGTTGAACCAAGTTTGCATTCCTGGAATCAACCCCATTTGATCATGGTGCTCTACCTTTTAATATGTCTTTGTATGCAATTTGCTCAGATTTTATTGAGAATTTTTGCATCTATGTTCATCAGGGATATTGGTCTGAAGTTTTCTTTTCTTGATGTATCTTTGTCTGGTTTTGGTATAAGGGTGATACTAGCCTCATAGAATGAGTTTGGAAGGGTTCCCTCCTTTTCTAGTTCATGGAATAATTTGAAGGTCTTGTAGAGCTCTACTGAGAATCCGTCTGGTTCTGGACTTTTCTTGGTTCATAGGCTTTTGATGGCATCTTCTATTTCAGTGCTTGAAATTGATCTGTTTAAATTATCTATGCCTTCCTGATTCAGTTTTTGGTAGATCATATGTCTCTAGAAATTTGTTGATGTCTTTGAGATTTTCTATTTTATTTGAGTATAAATTTTCAAAATACTTTATAATTATCTTCTCTATTTCAGTAGAGTCCATTGTGAAATTTCCCTTTCATCATGAATTTTAGTAATTTGAGTTTTGCTCTTTCTTTTCATTAGTGTAGCAAATGATTTATCAATTTTATTTATTTTTCAAAGAACCAACTTTTCATTTTGTCAGTTTTGAATTGTTTCTTTTGTTTCATTTTCATTGATTTCAGCTTTGATTTTAATTAGAGAAACTACACTTTTTTCAATACATAACATAAAATAGGATCCTATTCAGGTCATGCAGAGTCCCTATAAATAAATAATTGCCTATGGTGAGAACCTGAATGTACAGCCTAAATGATTAGACCACATATAAAAGTAGAACCCTGACCCACAACCCACATCAACCAACCCAAGAAGCCAAACAGCACTCTTATAGCAATTGCCCCAAAACAGCCATTACTTGATTTATAAGACAACTGATAGTTCCTTTAAGTTTTGCCCCCACTCACAACTTAGGACCAACCAGGGAAAGCCCAACATTCTCCTCCAGTCAATTACACAAGATGCCCTCTTCTTGTCTGCGCATCCAAAGCTTACTCACTGCAACAGCCGCCAATCATCTGCAGCTAGAGCCTCCTTTTTACTCACTGTACAGCTTTCCCACCATCTACCTTCTAGTCTCTGCCAAAACTAAATATTGGTGGCTGACTTTCTCACTATAGCAAACTCTGGATAGATAGCCTTTGCTGGTTCTCATTTGAGTGGTCTTTGTTTCCACACTATACACTAGTTTTCTATATGTGTGAATTTATAGAGCAAAAATTAAAAAGGCGTATTCCTGATTGCATACCTTGATTAGGGTAGTCACAGAGATCAATGGGGGTTTTCCTTTTCTTTCTTAAACACATGTACATTATTTGAAAAATGTCCCAGTCCTTTTGTTGTATTCAACTCTTCCCATTTCCTCTATTGATACTAATAGTTCTAGTGATATTCCAGAGGATCCTATCAGAAGTGTGATAAAAGTAAAAATAACCTGTATTAGTTCATTCTGCATTACTAAAATGAAATACATGAGGCAAGCAACGTTATTAAAAAAACAAAGGTTTATTTTAGCTCATGGTTCATGAGGTCCATGGCTCAGGGTCTACATCTGATGATGGCCTTCTTATTGGCAGATTCCTGAAGGGCATCACAATGCAAGAAAAAGGGAGTGCATGCCTACTCTGGTGTCTCTGTCTTCCAAAGGCACTAGTCATGATGGGGGCTGCCCTGATGAGTTTATCTAATCCTAATCAATTCTCAAGGCCCCACCTTTAAATACCACTGTCGGCTTAAGATTATGCCCTCTTAATAGACAATAGAGGCGGGCCAAGATGGCGGACTAGGGGGCGGCTGCATTTCACGTTGCTCCAGGACGCAGGATTCAAAAGAGGAGATAGTGAGAGACTTGGGACCAACTCAAAGCTGCCGGGTGAGTCTCTCCTGTTGGGGAGGCATCCCGGATGGGGCAGTAGCCCCGGAACGCAGGGAATTTGTGAAGTGGAGTTGCTCGGCGAGACGCCCCTCCCCCCGCTGGATCGGTAAACACGGACAACTGGGATCATCATAGAGGAGGCGGCTCAGCGCAGCGCTTGGACTCGGGCAGCCACTGGGGCTCCGGGCAGCTGCCTGAGGAGGAGCTGCGTGGCGAGCTGTTTAGACCCAGAACGACCGCTTCTGAACACCGGGGGGTTGCCCGGAGGAAGAGGAGAAGCCCGGCGGGTCGCTTAGTCTAGGAGTGACTGCATCGGAGCCACAGGCAGTGGCCAGAGGAGGAGCTGCGTGGTGAGCTGTTTGAACTCAGAGCGAGTGCTCCTGAACACCGGGGGACTGCCCGGAGGAAGAGGAGGAGCGCAGCGGGACACTTGGTCTGGGAATGACTGCATCAGAGCCACAGGCAGTTGCCGGAGGAGGAGCTGCGTGGCGAGCTGTTTGAACTCAGAACAACTGCTCCAGAACACCAGTGGCCTGCCTGGAGGAGGAGCGTGGTGAGTCACCTGGTCTCGGAGCCACCGCTCCTGAACACCCAGGGGGCTACCCAAAGGAGGAGGAGGAGGAACAGGGCGGGTCACTTGGACTTGGAGTGACTGCCTAGGGCTACGGGTGGTTGGTGGGAGGAGGAGACCCGAAGTGAGTTGTTTGGACTCCTAGTGACTGCGTGGGAAACCGGGCGGCTGTCCAGAGGAGGAGGTGTGTGGAGGGTCTCTGGGTCTCGGAGCTATTGTACGGGGCTCCAGGTGGTGGCTCAGAGGAGGGGATGCATAGCCAGGCGATTGGTGCAGAGCAGGGTCCCAGGAGATAGGTGGCTTCTTGCTGGAAGAGCCACACAGAGGACATGCCTAGGGGCGGAGCGAAGTTGTCCAGGGCGGTGGGCAGATTCTCTGGGAGAGGCAGCCTAAGGAGACTCGCCTGTGAAGGGTGAGGCTCCCAGGCCCAGGACGTAGGTCTGGGCCCCTGGGATCATTGCAGAGGAAGACAGCCCAGCCCAGGTGGTAGTTTGTAGATTGAGGGGAACCTCTAGGAGGGCAACTGACCAGCGAGATGTCCCCACCGAGTGACTCTTCCCGGCGGGGGGAGGTTTCCCACAGGACGGTAAAACCAGAGACACAGGCACAAACAGGCCTTGCCTCAGCCCGCAGGTCTAGTTCCCCATTGGATGACCATTGGTCAAAAGTGGAGGCACCTCTGCCCACTAGCAGGGAATATACGCCACCCTGAGGGTCACCACCCCTAGAGAGGCAGCATCTTCATGGAGCTCTGCATTATCAACCTCCTCCAAGACTTCAGGCTACTGAAGGATAAGAGGGGATATACTAGCAATCTTCAGGGACACTATAAGTTGATAGAGGAAATCTGCAATATCTTAATGACCCACTGATTCCTGACAATATGAGAAAACAAGGGAAGAAAATTGCCCAAACAAATCTAGATGTTACATCAATAAAATCCAATGACAGCATGGCAGAAGAAATGACAGAAAGGGAGTTCAGAATGTACATAATTAAAATGATTAGGGAAGCAAACGATGAGATGAAAGAGCAATGCAGGCATTGAACGATCGCACCAATCGACAGTTAACAGAGCAAATTCAGGAAGCAAAAGATCATTTCAATAAAGAGTTAGAGATATTGAAAAAAAACCAAACAGAAATCTTGAAATGAAGGAAACAATAAACCAAATTAAGACTCCATAGAAAGCATAACCAATAGGATAGAACAGCTGGAAGATAGAACTTCAGATATTGAAGACAAAATATTTAACCTCGAAAACAAAGTTGAACAAACAGAGAAGATGGTGAGAATCATGAACAGAATCTCCAAGAACTATGGGATATCATGAAAAAGGCCAAATTTGAGAATTATTGGGATTGAGGAAGGCTTAGAGAAACAACCAAAGGAATGAAACAATCTATTTGAAGAAATAATATCAGAAAATTTCCCAAATCTGAAGAATGAAATGGAAAATCAAGTCCAAGAGGCTTATAGGACTCCAAATACACAAAATTACAACAGACTCACACCAAGGCACATTATAATGAAAATACCTAACATACAAAATAAGACAGAATTTTAAGGCTGTGAGAGAAAAGAACCAAATTACATTCAGGGGGAAGCCAATACGGATATCAGCAGATTTTTCAATCCAGACCCTAAAAGCTAGAAGGGCCTGGAACAACATTTTTCAAGCTCTGAAAGAAAACGGATGCCAACCAAGAATCTTATACCCAGCAAAACTTACCTTCAAATTTGACGATGAAATAAAATCATTCCATGATAAACAAAAGCTAAAAGAATTTACAAAAAGAAAGCCAGCATTACAGAACATCTCAGCAAATATTGCATGAGGAAGAGATAAAAAACAAAGAGCAAATCAGCAAGGGAGGAATTATCCTAAAGGAACTGTCAAATAAAGGAGGAACCAAGATGTGTCAAAAATTTTAAATATGAACCAAATGACTGGGAATACAAATCATATCTCAATAATAACCCTGAATGTTAATGGCCTGAATTCATCAATCAAAAGACATAGACTGGCAGATTGGATTAAAAAGAAAGATCCAACAATATGTTGCCTGCAAGAGACTCACCTCATAGAAAGAGATACCCATAGACTAAAGGTGAAAGGATGGGGAAAAACATACCATGAACATGGACTCAGCAAAAAGCTGGAGTATCCATCCTCATTTCAGATAATGTGGACTTCGAGCCAATGTTAGTCAGAAGAGATAAGGAAGGACATTTCATACTGCTTAAGGGAAGCATAAATCAGCAAGATATAACATCATAAACATCTATGCCCCAAACAGTGGCTCATCCATGTATGTTAAACAAATCCTTCTCAATTTTAGAAACCAAATAGACCATAACACAATAATACTAGGTGATTTTAACACGCCTCTTTCACCACTGGACAGATCTTCCAAACAAAAATTGAACAAAGAAACCATAGATCTCAATAACACAATCAATAATTTAGACTTAACAGACATTTATAGAATATACCATCCAACCAAGAGCGAATACACTTTCTTCTCAGCAGCACATGGATCCTTCTCTAAAATAGACCATATATTATGCCACAAAGCTAATGTCAGCAAATACAAGAAGATAGAGACACTACCTTGTATTCTATCAGATCATAATGGATTGAAGGTACAAATTAATGACAGAGTAAAAAACAGAAACTACTCCAACACCTGGAGATTAAACAATATGCTATTATATGATGAATGGATAACAGAAGATATTAGGAAGGAAATTAAAAAATTCTTAGAGGAAAACGAGAACAAGAAACATCATATCAAAATTTCTGGGACACTATGAAAGCAGTACTTAGAGGAAGATTTATTTCATGGAGCTCATTTAATAAAGGAAGTAAACCTCAACAAATAAATGACCTAACGCTACAGCTCAAAGCCCTAGAAAAAGAAGAACAGACCACACCAAAAGTAGTAGAAGACAGGAAATAGTTTAAACTGAGAGCTGAAATCAACGAAATTGAAACAAAAGAAAACAATACAAAAATTGACAAAATAAATAGTTGGTTCTTCGAAAAAAATAAACAAAATTGATAAACCTTTAGCCACACTAACAAAGAGAAGACGAGAGAAAACCCAAATCACTAAAATTCGGAATGCACAAGGAAATATCACAACAGACACGACTGAAATACAAAACATAATCAGAAGCTATTTTGAAAATCTATCCTCCAACAAAATAGAAAATTTTGAAGACATCAACAGGTTTCTAGAGACATATGAATTGCCTAAACTGAACGAGGAGGACATACACAATTTAGATAGACCAATTTCAAGTAATGAAATAGAAGAAGTCATCAAAAGCCTTCCAACAAAGAAAGTCCAGGACCAGATGGGTTCTCAGCCGAGTTCTACAAAACTTTTAAAGAAGAGCTCATTCCAATACTTCTCAAAGTATTCCATAAAATAGAAGTGGAGGGAAACTCTCCCAAACTCATTCAATGAAGCCAATATTACCCTGATTCCTAAACCAGACAGAGACACATCGAGGAAAGAAAATTTCAGACCAATATCCTTAATGAACATTGACGCAAAAATTTCTCAACAAAATTTTAGCAAATCGCATACAAAAACATATTAAAAAGATAGTGCACCATGATCAAGTGGGTTTCATCCCAGGGATGCAAAGTTGGTTCAACATCAGGAAATCAATAAATGTCATTCCCATATCAATAAACTTAAAGTCAAGAATCACATGATTATTTCGATAGATGCAGAAAAAGCATTTGATAAATACAGCACCCCTTCATGCTCAAACACTAGAAAAAATAGGGATAGTGGGAACATTCCTTAACATTGTAAAGGCCATCTACGCTAAAACCCATGGCTAATATCATTCTAAATGGTGAAAAACTGAAAGCATTCCTTCTAAAAACTGGAACCAAGGCAGGGATGCCCTCTTTCACCACTTCTATTCAATATCGTCCTTGAAACTCTAGCCAGAGCAATTAGACAGACCAAAGAAATTAAAGGGATATGAATAGGAAAAGAAGAACTCAAACTATCCCTATTTGCTGATGATATGATTATATACTTAGAGGAGCCAGGAAATACCAGCAGAAAACTTTTAGATCTCATAAGTGAATTCAGTAAAGTAGCAGGATATAAGATCAATGCACATAAATCTAAGGCATTTTTATACATAAGCGATGAATCTTCAGAAAGAGAAATTAGGAAAACTACCCCATTCACAATAGCTTCGAAAAAAATAAAGTATTTGGGAATCAATCTCACAAAAGAGGTGAAAGACCTCTACAATGAGAACTACAGAACACTAAAGAAAGAAATTAAAGAAAACCTTAGAAGATGGAAAGATCTCCCATGTTCTTGGATAGGAAGAATTAATATTGTCAAAATGGCCATACTACCAAAAGTGCTATACAGATTCAATGCAATTCCAATTAACATCCCAATGATGTACCTTACAGAAATAGAGCAAGCAATTATGAAATTCATCTGGAAGAATAAAAAACCCAGAATAGCTAAAGCAATCCTTGGCAGAAAGAGTGAAGCAGGGGGTATCGCAATACCAGATCTTCAACTCTACTACAAAGCAATAGTAACAAAAGCACCGTGGTATTGGTACCAAAATAGAAAGGTGGATCAATGGTACAGAATAGAGGACACGGACACAAACCCAAATAAATACAATTTTCTCATACTAGACAAAGGTGCCAAAAATATGCAATGGAGAAAAGATAGCCTCTTCAACAAATGGTGCTGGGAGAATTGGAAATCCATATGCAACAGAATGAAACTAAACCCATATCTCTCACCATGCACAAAACTAAACTCAAAATGGATTAAGGATCTTGGAATCAGACCAGAGACCTTGCATCTTATAGAAGAAAAAGTAGGTCCAGAGCTTCAACATGTCGGCTTAGGACCAGACTTCCTCAACAGGACTCCCATAGCACAAGAAATAAAAAACAAGAATTAATAACTGGGATAGATTCAAACTAAAAAGCTTTCTCTCAGCAAAGGAAACTATCAGCAATGCGAAGAAAGAGCCTACAGAGTGGGAGCTTTGCCAATCATACTTCAGATAGAGCGCTAATCTCCAGAATCTATAAAGAACTCAAAAAACTCTACACCAAGAATGCAAGTAATCCAATCGACAAATGGGCTAAAGAAATGAATAGATACTTCACAGAAGAAGATATACAAGCAATCAACAAACATATGGAAAAATGTTCACATCTCTAGTAATAAGAGAAATGCAAATCAAAACCACCCTAAGATTCCATCTCACCCCAATTAGAATGGCGATTATCAAGAATACAAGCAACAACAGGTGTTGGCGAGGATGTGGGGAGAAAGGTACACTCTTACATTGCTGGTGGGGCTGCAAATTAGTGCAGCCACTCTGGAAAGCAGTGTGGAGATTCCTTAGAAAACTTGGAATGGAACCACCATTTGACCCAGCTATCCCACTCCTTGGCCTATACCCAAAGGACTTAAAATCATCATATTACAGAGATACAGCCACATCAATGTTCATAGCTGCTCAGTTCACAATAGCCAGATTGTGGAACCAACCTAGATGTCCTTCAATTGATGAATGGATAAAGAAAATGTGGTATATATATACAATGGAATATTACTCAGCCATAAAGAATGATAAAATTATGGCGTTTGCAGGCAAATGGATGAAACTGGAGAATATCATGCTAAGTAAGATAAGCCAATCTCAAAAAACCAAAGGAAGAATGATCTCGCTAATAAGTGGATGATGACACATAATTGGGGGTGGGAGGGGTTAGTGTTGGGGTTCGAGTTGGGTTTAGGGAGGGGGGCAGGAATGGAGGAAGGAAGGACTGTATAGAGGGAGGGGAGGGGTGGGAGGGGTGGGGGGGAAGGGAAGAAATGGCAGAATGAATCAAACAATATTACCCTATAAATTTATGATTACACAAATGGTATGCCTTTACGCCATGTACAGACAGAGAAACAACATGTATCCCATTTGTTTACAATAAAAAAAAATAGAAAATAGAGGTTAAATTTCAACACATATACCTTTGAAGGACATGTTCAAACCAGATCCAAAGCATAGCATAATCCAAAACTGTGGTTTAGTCCCTACTGCAAGATTTTGAATTTCTCTCTCTGTGATCCCACGGCAAAAGTCCTCTACACCGCAGCCCAGGGGACTCCCCTTGTCTTTGTATACTGGCAAAAATAAGTGCTCCGCTGAAACAGCCTACTGCAAACCCAAGGTAGCTGAGGAAGAGCTAAGCACACCAGAGCCACAGGGAGTTGAACCTATGGTTATGTTTTGTTGTTGTTGTGTGTTTTCAAAAAGTTACAATCCTCACTGACTGGGAGCAGCCGTAATCAGGTGCACTAAAACCATTTGGAGACAGAAATCCTGAATGACTGTCCCTCAGAATCTAGTGACTGAGGACAAGGAAACAGAGTCAGGGCCACAGGAGAGACACTCAGGCCAGGGGAAGCCCCTGCCTCCCAAACCATTCACTGGGAAATGCCAGGTATACCTGCACCTTGATTCCACAACACAGTGAGACTGACGTTTCAATTTTAAGTAATCAGTATCTGCAAGGATGCTCAGAGGTCTAGAGAGACACAGGCCACTTCTGTTTATCAAAAGAGGAAGAATGCCAAATAAAATCCTGCCTGTGCACCTCGATGAGAGTCTGAATGACCTATTTGGAGGTAATGTTTGTGAAAGGAAGGTGAATCAAAGCTGAGAAGAGAGGCGAAGCCACCCTAGAAGAGGGTCCATCCAATTAAGAGAAGGGTGTGACATTTGCCTATATTACTGAGTTACTCCTTTTTAACATTTTGCTCTAACTAGGATAGATTCTCTTATTAAGGGAGATTGACCTTACTTCACTGGTGAGGTACAAGTGAAATCAGCACTGACATTTTGTATAATTTTTGTTTCATTTTGCAGTACCCGTGATTTTTTCAGACCATTATCCTCAAATGACATCACTTCTAGGCTACCCTTATCTAAACACCCTGGAATCTCTCCTAAGCAACCCAGGGCAACTAGAATGTCCCATGTGACTCCCCCACCAATCTCAAACTTCAACGTTTCTTTTAAAGCAAGTGGCTTCAGCTTCTATTTCAGACTAATTTCTTCAAGAAAATGTTAACTTAGTTCAACTCATTTATTCTGAGAGGTAGAAATGTTAGATAATGTATTGTAATTCCAAAAAAATTATCACAGATGTCAGTGACAGAAATTACTAAGAAATGAATATAAATTCTTGGAAGGCAAACTCAGAGTAATTTGTTTCCCACAGAATCTCTGTGAGTTTCACTTAGTAATTTATGAAGATGCTTTCCTGCTCTAGGACACTGTACTTTGGTAAATAATAACCAAGTAGCAAAAATATTGAAAAACAGATTAACAAAATTGTGCAGAGCAGAACTTCTAGGGCCTTTTCAAGTAAAGACAACTTGGAGGAGATATGGAATCATCCCATGAAACCCTGAGAACTTATTTCTTCCCTTTTTAATGAAGTTAGGACTGTATATTTAATGAATTAATTGTAAAACTTATAATTCTTGACTCTTATTTCCATATATAACTAACAACCATATTGAAAAGGAGAAATTTCCTTGGTGTTCTCTAACTGAAAGTATATTGATAGAGTTTGGGGTATGTTTTCCTCTGACAGATACTGCCAGGTTTACTTTAATCCACTCTTGTCAGTTGTCAAAGAATGGCTTCTCCAAGGTAAATTGATGCTAATTTTAAAACACATCTGCCCTATTTTCCTCCTGCCCAGAGAAAGCCTACATTATGGCTACAAACTCAGTTTAGAGAGCACCCCCCACCCCCATCTTCCTAGCTTCCCAAAGAAGACAAGACCTTTTCCCTGGGAACAGATCCCAAGACTGTGGTCTCTTATTAAATGTCATTCCATTTAAATCATCCACATAAATATCCTCCAAATAAAGGAGAAATGGGCATCATCATCACATCCTTCCTTTATGAAACCTGAATTCTTTCAGACTGTAAATTCCTGCTTCCTCTCAAACACGGAGTAGTTTGACACCATGAAAAAGAAGACACTGAGCTGAATTTTGTTCTCCCCAAATTCATGTGGTTTAAGGCCTAATCCTACTCCTGGAGAGTGGATTTAGAAATAAGTTCTTTAGAGTTCATGCAGTTCAAATGAGGTCATTAGGGTAGATCCTAACCCAATATGACCTGTGAAACACAGAGAAGAGACAGAGGGAAAGCTATGCAGACCCAGGGAGAAGACAGCCATCCTCAAGCCAAGGAGAGAGGCCTCAGAGGAAACTCACCCTACCAATACCTTGATCTTGAACTTGTAGCCTCCAGAGCTGTGAGAAAGTAGATTTCATTCTTTCAGCCACCCTGTGGCACTTATGGCATCTGTAGAAAACTAGCAGAGAGAATAGGCCCAGCTCTGAAATTTGCTTGGACAAACCCTCAGATGTATACCTCCAAAGGGGAGCTAATGCTTTCACTGGAAACCTTTCTCAGTCTTATAGTTTTAAATTCTGTCTGCATGTCCAACTCTCAGAGTCTGACTCCTACCTTTTCCTGAACTCCACATTCTTGACCAGCTACCCTTTCACATCTCTACCAAGAAGTCTAAAGCTGATCTCATAGTTAATATGCCCAAACCAGAACTCCCTGAATTTCCTAACAAAAACTCAATTCTCATCAATAATAACATTCTCACTACTAAGGTGAAAAATCTTAGCATTTTCCTCATGCTTCACATTATGTTAATCACCAACACTTGTCAACACTACCTTCATAAAATATGCAGACTCACTGGCAAACACATCAATAGAATTGAACAGAAGATTCAGAAACGGACCTGCTTTGTATAAAAGAACTTGACAAAGGTGTTATCTCAAGCCACTGAGGCAAAGATAGTATTTTTTAAAAAATAAATAGATAAATGATAGTACACCTAAAAAGTCATTTTGAGGAAAAAATAAATAAATCCATCCCTCCATACATAAGCGGGAACTCCAAGCACTCCCAAGTCTAAATGGAAAAAATGAAGCAATAAAGTACTAGAAGAAAACATGGATGCCTGTTTTCACCTCAGTGTGGGGAAGGCTTCTGACCATGACTTAAAATCCAGAACAATAAAGGAAATGATAAATACAACTACATGAAAAGAAATATTTTCTATGGCAAAACCACTATAAACAAAATGAAGGAAAAAATGACAAATTTTGAGATGATATCTGCAACATGTATTTCATATGAATGGTTAACATCCCTAACATACAATGAGCTTTTTTCATTGAGATGAAAAAATCCTATTGAAAAATAAGCAAGAGACATGAACTTATGGTTCATGAGAAAATGATAAAAATATCTTTTAAACATATGAAAAGATCCCATCTCATAATAAGCAGAATGCAAGTTAAACTACACTGAAGCACTATTTCTCAGTCCTTAGATGGGAAAAAATTCAAAAGCCTGACAATACTATCTCTCGGTTTGGCTGTGGAAACACAGGCAAGCTCACATATTTCTGAAATCACTTCTCTGAAGTATCATTTGTTAATATCTAACAAATTATTTATAAATTAACTATTGGCCCAGCTGTCCTATTTCTAGAAGTTATCCTAAAGATAACACCAATTAATACAAAAATACACATGCAAAAAGTTTTTTGCTTACAGCATTACTTATAAGTGGGCAACACTGGAAAATTCCTGTATGTGCAAGCACAGGAGATGTATCTGGTAAACCATTGTACTACACACTGTGAAACACTATACAGCTGGAAAAAGAGTGAGAAAGATTTTCTAATCACTCCAACTGATGTGGAATGATTGAAAGGAGATATTGTTAAATGAAAAAAAGAGTAGTATGAAAGAACATATTGAAAATGTCAAAACTGCACAGTAAAAAAGAGAAAATGTAAAAATCTGTATGTTTTATTATAATTACAAAAATACCAAACAAAGAAAAACACAGAAGAACAACAGATCCAGAAAATGACAAAATGTCAGTGGCATAGGAAGGGATACAGGAAGGAGTGACACTCCCTACATCATTTTGTATGGTTTCTGACTTTTAAAGCATGATGATATCCTACATATTAAAAATTAAATCAATAAAACAAGGGGAAAAACCTAAAACTAAAAGCACACTGAAACAAATGAACCTAATTGTCAAATGAATACGACCACGCAGGAAGGGGAAGAGAGAAATGACAGAAGGAAGGAATCAAGTTAGCAAACAGTAAAAACACATAGCACACCGATTAAACTTTAAAATAAATAACAAATAAATTTAATTTCAAATAAATAACAAAATTTTTTAATTATATCCCATGCGAAACCTCCCCACCCACGACCCCATCTCCTGGCATCTTCGGTCTCATCTTGTGGGACACCCACTCAGGTCCAGGCACGGGGACTTTCCTGCAGTTCCTTAGAGGTGCCAAGCAGCTCCCATCTCACATGCTCAGAGGCTCTTCCCCCAACTTCTTCAGGAATCTGTTCAGAAGTCAGTACACCTGAGAGGTCCTGCCCATCACGCTCCTTTTCCCTCTGATTCTGATGTATTGTTGGTCCTCCAACTCTGTGGGTTCTGTGTGGGTGGATTCAATTAAGCTCAGATAGAAAATATTTGGAAAAAAATAATTGTCTCTACTGAATGTGTACCACCATTTTTCTTGTCATGACTCCCTAAACAATATACAACACCTATTTACAGAGTTTTGCATTGTATTGGGTATTATGATTAACAAAAGATGATTTAAATTATATAAAAGGACATGTGTCAATTACATGCAAATACTTAGGCATTTTATGTGAGGGATTTTGTCATCCATGTTTGGGGGTTGGAGGCTAGAACCAATTCAGCATAGATACTGGTGGTCAACCATGAACATATAAAACATATCATGTGTGTGTGCTTGTATACATGTGGGAGCATGTCACAGTAAATATTCAAAGACTATTTGGTGAATGAAAGAATGGTATTGGTTGTGCCAATCAAATAAGCACAGATACAAGCCCCTGGCACTCAGTAAATGTTATTTTCCATTGTGCACTCACCCTTCTTTGTATTAAAGGGACTTCCTTCTTAAAGCCTAGAACCTAAAAACCAGTTAAGAAATTCTGCAAAATCGTGCAGAGAGGTGCTTTGCCTCTAGCTCTTTGTGACTAATCAACTCTGTTTCAAAGTCTTTGAGGAGCTATTTTTCTTCCAGCTACAGCTCTTCCATTTAAAATGGTAATCCCAGGTCTCATTTTGTATTTTCTCCTGTACAAGGACATGAAGGTCACCCACTTAGCAAACTGTTCAGTTCATGTGAAATGCATTTAGAAGCAGCGACTAAGGCAATATAAAAGTGAAGATGAATTGAAGTTATTTATATTCAGTAAAAATTTGTTGGAAGAGCAAGGTAAGAAAAATGTGTCTCCACAGCAGGAATGCGTTATACATGGTTAAGGAATGCCCACGGGCCCTGTCTGTCAACCAAGATCATAGCTTTATTTCTTTCCAAAAGTGACTGGACCAGGCAATGGGCAGACCAAGGATGGAAGAATAATCAGGGCGTGGCTAGGGCACTTCCAAAACAAAAGCACCAAAGTGGCTGAGGAAAAACTTGAACCCAGTGCTCTCTGTACATGGCCAATGGAAAATAAAAATTCAATTAGCTCTTATGCTCATTTTACAGTTTAGTCTTGTTTAAAACTTGAATTGCGGAATTAAGGAGCATCTTAATCTTTTCTGAGTTTAGATTCCTGGTAGTGACCACCTGACTCTTTTCTAGATGACATTCAGCTCACATGCAAATGTAAACGTCATCTTTCATGGATCAAAACCTTCTCTTGCCTGGCAATGCCTTTTCTCCTGGCCCAATAGGGTACCTTACTTGGCGTAGCTTCTGCCAGCTGGAGATGATGTTGATATTATTCCAAAATAAAATGCTCAAAGGGTTACCCTTGCGACTCACCCCTTTCACCCACCCTCACTGAGTCACAAGTGACACAGAAAAGTGCTGATATTTGACTTCCTGGGGTACATGCATTTAGCTTGTGTTGATACCATTGATGTAAATCTGAACTAATGAAATTAAATACAGGTGCTTATAGGCAGAGCAACAGATTCCAGGCGAATTGCATCCATAGTGTAGGGTTAAAGCACCTCAGTATCATTTTTTAAAATATTATTTTTATTGCTAGTGTGGGTGACCCAAAATCCTGAGTCCAAAAGTCATTATCAATCTACCAATAAAAGGTTTAATGCGAATTTGAACTATAATTTTTATGATTGAAGGATTTCACTTTTTAATCTTTTTATAGTTGAATATGTACAGGCAATTAATTTGAATTGCTTGCATATTCTCTTTCTGACTTGAAATAAAATGAGTTTTTGTATCATTTAATAACATAATGTTTTCACACTGCTGGTCATGAAATTAATCTAGTGGTCATAATGAGCATTTTCTTAATGAACTACAATAAAATAGAGAAAAAGTATAACTACAGGAGGCAAAAGTATTTTTTCATAGAACATTTGTTTCAAAAGTATGTAAACATGTATCCACAGTGTGAATGTGCATTAGGCTGCACTATAAAATATTCTTCCCAATGTGTGTGTTAATCAGCCTTCCATCACTGTGACAAATACCTAAGATAAATCAAGTTAAAGGGAGGAAAGATTTACTTTGGCTCATGGTTTCAGAGCTTTCAGTCCATGGTCGCTCAACTCCACTGCCTTTGGACTTGTGGCAAGGGAGGCAATCACAGCAAGGAGTATGTGGCCAGGTCCAGGAAGCAAAGACAGAGGGAAGAAGGAGTCAGTATCCCAATATCTCCTTCAGGGGCAGAACCCTATGGCCTAATGTCCTCATACCAGGCCCAAATCCTAAAGGTTCCATCACACACTGTGATCACAGTGAACAAGTGGGAAAGCCACCAACTGAATATTTGTATTTTCATAAGCAATTAGCAGATACCCATCAAAACAGATAAAATCCAAGTCTTAGATTAACTAAAACAGAAACTCATCTATCCATATGCACTGATTTCAAGGTAGACATTCAAAAATATTAATGTTCCTCAAGAAAAATATGTACTTCACTACAAAGAAAATACATTTCTGACTTCTTGAAAATCAAATCCCTAACTTGCTATATAAGCCGATGGGTTAAAAACAAATAAAAAATTTAAAAAAACAAAACTTATTTGTCTTAGATAAACTTTTGAATTAGGATTTAGGATGACTGGGCTTTGTGAACAATTCCATGACTAATTTGAAAATGTTTTATAAGAATAAAATGTTGACATATTTATTGGGATTTAAATGTTGAAGATGAGTACTGGTGAGCGCTGTCCTAGTCTCCACCCTTGTTCTGAAACCTTCCTTGGCTGCCTATGTTTGACTCCACAGGGACTTAGGCTGTGGAGGGTCTGCAGCTCAGCTGTTGACAAAATAGAATGAAATCCAACCTGGGGGTGCTGTGGGACTGAAGGAAAACCTAGGAAGTTGCACAGGTAAATTCACCCTCGGGTCCTCTGCGGGCAGTAATGAATGACAGGTCTTGACACCTTCTGAAAATTAGCCTTGTACATTGTGGGATAGGGGTCTGGGACATAGAGTGACCCCATGCAACCATTCAGCCTATTTTGCCCTTTGCTAACTAATGCGCTATAAATTGCTACTTGTTCCTCCTAGCTCACCTCCAAAGAACTCTTTTATTAAATACCTTCCATTTTTGGTATAGAAAATCAGCATAGAGATGTGGCATCTAAGAATTGAACTGTCTTCACCTTGATTTAATGATGTCCTCATCTTGATTTAAGACTTTTGAAAAATTCTTGTGTAAAAATTAATCCAGTCCATCCATAAGAATATTTGAAAATTCATTGACCAGTCCTGAGAAACCTTGACGAGTCATTTTCAAAATGGCACAGACTATAAATGGAAAATGGAAAATGTTGTTTTGGCTGGGAAGAAGTCCAAAAAAGTAAAACACTCCTAAAATTTATACCAGAGCATCTAGATATTTCTGCCCTCATTTTCTCTTGCAAACAGTGGTGTAAGTTTAAAAGCTAAATTCCTAAGTCCAACCTTCATAAATAAACCTTCACCAGAGAGACCCCTGTGAGACAGGTGGTATAAATATTAGAATTATACCAATGGTTCCTGCTTAAACTTCTGCACTATCCTCTCATTCCTCTTTCCTCAGAGAGGAAAACAGAGTCTGCTAACTCTAGGACATCCTGTTGTTTTGATATTCAAAAGAAAGTTCAGCTAGAAAAAAAACTTAAGGACTGTCAATCATTTGTTTACTATGGAGTAAAGGACTAGTCTCCAAAGATGGCCACATCCTCATCTTCAGAACATATAACTTTATGTATGAAAAGATCTGCAGATGTGATCTCAAGGACCTTGAGATGGGGAGATTTCATGAGGGTCCTTCTAGGAGAGACACAGCAGGATTCCAAGTGACTGAAGCAGGGGTGAGAGAGAAGAGCAGTGATCTGCTGCTGACTCTGAAGTTGAGCTGAGGAAAGCAGGCACCCTCTGGAAAAGGCAAGAAAAGGGAATCTTCCTCAGAACCTGCAGAAGGAAGCAGCTGCGCTTATACCAGGCCCCTGACTCCTGACCTCCCAAATGATGAGAACAAGCCTGGACTGTTTAGCCATGCTTGTGGTAATTTACCACAGCAGCAATAGGAAACTAATATGTTTACCAAGCTCTTCCCTCCAAATAGAGGGAGCCTCTTCTATCAATTTTGCTTGAGGCTGAGTGATTCTTAGAACAACTTCAGAGTCCCACCTTCATCTCAACCCAAACAGGCCCTTGCTTGAGCACTTTGGTCTCTTCATATTCATCAAATTCTGCTCATTTAGTAAAACCAAATGGATGCTGACTAATTTCCTAACTTCCCCATGTAATCTGAAAGTTTCCATGATGGAAAAATTTTCAACATAAGATCTCAGAAAAAACAGAGAGGTAAGAATATTCTTAACTATCTGGATAAATACAAGAGTTATGCTTCCTGAAATACATGTCAACTACTGAAGTCTTACAAATATGTCAGGTTTCCATGAATACCGTCTTAAGTTCCACAATTCCTCAGACTTAACTTTCGCTGGCCTTAGTATAGACATTTCTAACAGCAAAATAGAGACAGATTTATTTAGCTTCTCTCCCTTCCCATTGACACCTCTATTATATTACCAGGTTATTTTTCATATTGGATGTACATTTCACTATTTACTTTGGATTGAACTAGATGCTCAACTGAAGTCCAAAATAGATGGCATGTTAGCAAATAAGTTTATTTATTTTAAGTTGAAACTTTAAAATGATTTTCCTTATCATTAAAACTTGAAGAACAAATCCATGCTTTCAGAGAAAATTTATTCTGAAAACTATATTTTTCTTCTTATTTTAGAATTTATTACTAAATGAAGGACTTCATCTTAGTATCTTATCCACTTAGGTCAGTGATCCTACAAACTAGAAAGGGAACATTATAAATGTTACATAGTTCTGATCTTCAATTAATGCTAGACTTTTATGGCAATAAAACCATATATATAGATATAGATATAGATATAGATATAGATATAGATATAGAAAGAAAGTGAATGTCTATTTCTCTGGAATTTGATATTTCTGCAGTCATTTCAGTGAAGTAGATCTATTTCTTCAAGTTGGGTAAAACTGCTTATAAAATACAAAGAGAAACCTTAAAAAGTCAAATTTGCATAAGACTTGAAATATGAAAATCTGAGTCATAGAATTTAAGAGCTTGCAAGAAAACCTGGGAAGTTGTTTCATCTTATCCTGGCTGTAAGTTTCTCTTTCACAAGCAAGACTGGGCCCCAGAGTAAAATACAGCCTGAGGTACAGAAAGCTCACACAAGAAAGTACTCACCCTAAAAACTTGCAAATAAAAAGGGCCACACAGCAAGCTGGCAGTGAAATGAGAAACAACCTCTCACAGAAAGGTCAAGAGATGATGTGGAGTGAAAGATCTCCAGGGAACTGTCATTGTCTGAAAGGGAAAATGACAAAAGTGACAAATTTCAGAGGAGAACAAAGGATGGAGGGTGGAAAACAGAACAGAACCATGGGCCTTCTTCCTTTGAGAGCCAACACTCAAGGTCATTTCCCGGGAATCCCTCAGGCGTTCTCCCAGTAAATGAAAAAGCAGGGAAACTTGGCCCCAGGTCATTGCTAACTAGTGAGAGGTGCTTCTCAGCAGAAGGTGAATCTGGGAGGGCAGAGATCTGGATTCTCTTCGTTGGTGGCTCCTGGCTTCACTCTTATCACCCCGATCCTTGAGGGTTTTTTTTTTTTTCCCTTCAACATTAAAAATAAAAATGCATAGATGTATTATAACAACCTGTCTCATAATCTCCTGAGAAATAATGACCAAGCTTAAAGTCACACTCTACACACAGATACAGACACACTGACACACACCACACAGAGTTATCAAGCCATTCCCATTTGGTGGCAATTTGCTATCCTTAGAGGGACCTCTAGTTCTTCCCTAGCTGGGGATCATGAGAACCTTTATTCCTGTGACACAGTAGTCTACAGGATTCCACAGCCTGTGGGGCTGACACTCCACTTTAACACTCATGATAGAAAGATAATAATCATATAAGGCATGGAGTTCACGTTAAATTTCCAAACAGCCAAGTTAAAAAGAAAAGGAATTAATATTAATAATATATTTTATTTAACCCAATATATTCAGAAATATTATCATTTGACATAATTTTCAAAATGTGGTATGTTTTATTGATACACACCACGTCTCTATTTGGCATGTGGTTACTGGCCACATTTATGTGCCCAGTAACCTGATGGGGTTAATATCTCCTGTACTGGATGAAACAGCTCTAAGTGATGAAGAGGCACTTTAGTTTTGGTGGAGACAATGACAGGCTCAAGTTTTATTCCAGAAGGGCATGCTGATGGCCATGAGCAGTGACTGCAGAGCAAGAGTGGATACAGAAGACCCAATGAGAAGCTGTTGTAATAGTTCATATGAGAGATGCTGAGAACCTGAATTACAGCAACGGCAGTAAGGACCATCTTGAGAAATGTCCAGAAGATAAAATTGATAGACTTGGTTATTAGATGAGGGTAGAGTAAAAGGAAATAATTTAAGATGATTCCCAGATTCCTAGCAGGGGTGGCAAAGTAAATAACAGTGAGACAAGGGAAGTTGGAAACAAAATTAGTCATGGACAAGGTGAGATGGGCATCAAGGATAATCTATTTCTGAACAGGCTGAATTTGAGTTGCCAGCACAGTGGTCACATAGGGATGTCCTGCAAGCTTTCAACTTGGGGTAAAAGGAGCCCAAACATTGGGGAAAAGTTAGGTTTAGAGGTTTGGGTATATGGATTTAGAAGTCTACCATAAACATCATGCAACCCCCAGAAAAGCAAAAAACCAAATGATGGATGAAGAATAGTCCTTGAAGAAAACTAAGAGGGAGTAGATCAGATGATAAAAGAAAAACCAGGTCATGTGTTGTCAGAAAAGTTAGAAGAAAAGAAAGTTTTCGAGGAGGACAAAGTCAACTGTGCCAAATAGAGCCAAAGGATACAGAGTCCCCTGCAAGTCATTAATTTTGCCAATGTGACATCCACCAACAGTTTTTTTTTTCTTTTTTCTTTTTAGCGGTGGAAGTAGAAACCAGAATGCCAAAGGTTAAGTCCTATTATGGAATGGGGAATTTGAGACTCAACAGGCATGGTTCACAGGGAAAGATGGTGAAGCCAGGAAAAGAAGGGATCAGTTTCTTAAAAATGAGAGAGATCTGACTACACTTAACAGCTAAGACAAAATAGCCAATAGAGATGATGAGATTGAGAAAAACAGAGAGAAAGAGAGCAGTTCTAGAGAAAAGCCCTGAAGGAGACAAGAGAGAGTCTTGGGAAGTGATCTTAAACTACAGAAGGCCCCTTCATCTTTTGTAAGATAGGTTTGGATACAGATGGGGACAGTTTGGGAGAAAGGATGGAAATAATAATAAGCCTGAAAGGATGAAGGCAGGGTCCAGTGGACATGAGGAAGGAGCTGACATTTTGAGATCATCATTGAGAGGAATGGGAGAAAAATAAGATCCAGGACAAATAAAAAGATCATTGAACAATTTTGAGAATCCACATGGGGGCCACAATATTGTACATTTGGGTGATTTTCTCCAGCTTTCCTCAACTATGAAGGAAAGGAAACAGAGAATATGGAGTTTAACTGAGCTACACTTTGGTATTTCTAAGGGACAGGTATGAACATTATTCAGTCTTTCATCACTGTGAGAAAAATACCCAACAACAACTTAGAGGAGAAAAAGTTTATTTTTGTTCACAGTTTCAGAGGTTTAGTCCATAGCGGGTCAGTCCATTGCTCTAGGTTCAAGGTGTGGCAGAACACCATGGCAGAAGGGCATGGTGGAGGCACACTGCTCTAGTCTGCTCATGGCAGCCAGTAAGGAGCCACCAGGAAGATACACACTTCCAGGACACATCCCCAAGTGACCCACCTGCCTACAGTTACCACCCAGTCACCCAGTCAGTCCATTCAAAGTAGGATAAACTGGTTAGGTTATAGCTCTCATGATGTGGTCATTTCTCCTCTGAACATTTCTGCATTAACCCAGGAGCTTTTGGGTAACATCTCTTATCCAAATCATACTAGTATGCAGGGTATATAAGAGCATTTATAAGAGTTACTTTGATGATCCATATAGCAGCCAGGGTCTTTAAGGAGAGAAGAAAGGCCAGGAGGAAGCTGACAGCCCCACTGGAAATGGAGGGTACCAACAACAGGATAGCTCAGGGATAATAGAAAATAGATACTGAAATAAGCAAGATGGAATGGCAGGATAGAAGATTATGTTTAGACTCTGGAGTTCTGGGTTGTGGAGAGTGGTGATTTGCATCCTGGCCTCTGACTGTCATGGCTGTGTTGTACTGGGAGCTTACTGTACAAAAGTGCATGTCAAGATAGCAAGTTGCTATGGTGATACTGGCCCAGGGAGGCTACACACAAAGGCATGCAACAGTAATGAGTCAAGGGCTTGAGTTCAGATACCAACTCCCAGGGATAGAGGATTCTGAGCCAGTTCTGCATCCTTCAGATTACCTGCTTTGCTGAAAGTTTCCCATAAATAACCTTTTGATGAAACCCCAATAATAAATATGCTGAGCTAGTTCTGGGTCAGTCAAACTCCATCAGAGTTCGTCTGTTCCACCTGGCCCCACCATTTTCTCTCTATGTATGTCTGTCTTTTCTTCATCCCCCATTGCCCCTTTTCCTGAATCTCCTTAATTAACGGACATGGCTGAGAGCAGAGATGAGACAGTTGCAGCACTGGGTAATTCAAAATCCAAAGTTATAGCCATGGGAAGCAGTGACTGATGAGAGGCAGAGGTGGAAGGTCATTGGAATTGGGAAGAACCAAGAACCGAAAGACAGACCTTGGCTTTGCTGACTTTATAGCACTGATATCTGCCAGTCGGTGAAGCACATGAGCAGAAGGAAGGCTATGACGTCAATTCTAACATTTTTTCTTTAATCAATACAGAGAAATGACAAGATGATATGGGAATGAAACAAGGAGAAGAGGTAGAACGCAGTACAGCATGGACTTCACACAGGATAGAGAAGTAAAAATTCAGTAATGGTGACAAAGAGGGGCTGAGTTACTGCCACTCCCTGCTCACCACACAAGGGCAGTTCAGGGATTCTCCTCTCCTTGAACACAGCCACATACAAGGCAAGGAGTCAGAAGAGGCATTCCTGAGATTGTAAAGAACTGTGTTTAACCTACTGTGGAGCTCGAGAGTGCCATGGGAAATGGGAAGGAGAACAGAAAAGGAAGAAAAAGTTGGTGAGAGAGAGAAAACGCCAGAAGTAGAGAGTGGTGGACACAAGACAAAGCCATTGGAAGGACCTGCATTTGGTGATAACAGGGAACATGATTTAGTCAACTTTTTTACTCTGTGACTAAAAGACCCAACCAGAACAACTGTAAAGGAGAAAAAGTTTATTTAGGGGCTGATAGTTTCTGAGGTCTCAATCCATAGAAGGCTGACTCCATTCCTTGGGGCTCAAGGTGAACATTGTGGCAGAAGAGTGCGGCAGAGGGAAGCAGCTCACATCATGACCAGGAAGCAGAGAGAGAGAGAGAGAGACTAGATTCTCAGGATACAAAATATATACCCCATAGTCACACCCCTAATAAAACCCTTCCTCCAGTCACACCCCACCTGTCTCCAGTTACCACTCAGTTAATTCCACCAAGGATTAATTCACTGATTAGGCTAAGATTATAACCCCATTATTTCTCCTCCAAACCTTCTTGCATTGCCTCACATGTGAGCTTTTGGAGGACACCTCATATCCAAACCGTAACAGGATATGAGGGTCAGTAGAGTGTGAGGTTCTAATGGCACTTGGATGTCTCTGGGCATTGCTGGCAGGGATACTTGTCCTCTTTCTTTTTTATCCCTTTGTCCTTTTTTGTTCTGCCTTCTAATCCAGACTTTAAAGGTATCAGAAGGAGCATCAAAATGTGTATTAAAACTACCAATAATATTTAGCAATCCAAAAGGTTCCCAAGGCTTACCCTTCATTTTGCTTTTAAGCAGTGTAAGAAACAACCTACCAAGTCTAGTCAGAAAGCAACTTTACTTGGGGTCATAAAGACACTGAACTGAGAACAGTTCTGAAGATGCTCATATAAATATGCAAACCTCTTTCCACCATCACTCTAGCCTCAATAAGATAATGAGTTGAAAAGTATCTTCTGAGTGTAAAATATGCAGTATTTGTCTGGTAATAAAAATTCTTTGCTTTTAATATCTTTAAGTCTGGAACATAGTTTAAAATATACAGATATCCATCATTTAACCACTTGAAGAAAACATTGTATCTTTGAGGTTTTAATCACTTCTTTTAAAAGCTATTTTTAAAGCTGTTAACTTTTGATGAAAGCTCTAGAATACAATGTCACTCTGTAACAGCAGTTTTCCATCAAATGCTTTTTACTTTAAGTTGTGAAGACAACATTGATTATACTGCCAAGCACTGCTAAAAAGTGTTCTGCATCATAAAAGGATTTGGAGCCGCGTTTGTTATCATCTAAATTGTATATCGCACATTTGATAGGGACATATTGTAAACTGAACAGCATTTCCTATCTAAATCAAAAGATATTATAATAAAACAATTCTGAAGCTTTTTTGGTAAACATGATTTGGTAGATTCCTAATCGAAAGCATCTTTTTGTTCCCCCCAGAATAAATGCTGATTTTGTGCTTGCCTGCATGGCTTTGTTCAAGGTGTCTGGTAATCTCTGTCACTTAGAATGGCATTGGAAGAGATTAGACAAAATGCCAAGGTGCTAAAAGTGCCTGAATTCCATCACCACAGAGCAAAACCCTGAGACTTCATGTCTGGTTTTAACTCCTCATATTTCGTGACATGGAGTTTGTGTTTTCCTCCTGGGAAATAAACTTCAGAGACACAAACCTATTAGTCTTGACCAAACTAATTTACAGGTCTGTCCTACTCAAAGCTAATATAATTTGCCTGATATCAAAATTAATGCCAGTTTTGAAACTGAATTTGAGGCCCAAATTCCCAGACTGGTGATCACATTTTTTCAGCTGATTAAAACTAGGGGAGCCAATAGAATTTCTGTGGTCCAAACCTGAGCTTCAAAATGTTGAAAATAAACATATTGATTCTGTCCTTTTCTAGCACAGCTACAAAAGAGGATTGATTTGAGTCCTGTGCATTCTGGAATGCAAAAGTATAGGCTGATAATGAACAACACTAAAGTAGAATTCATTCAACTGACTTTTGTATCACAGGAATAACTTGTTTAGTGTTGTTTGCTATACTCTCATATATAGTAATTAATAGAAGGCAGCGAGGCTGGTTTTGATATTAGTTCCTTCAAACTGATGGAATATTCTGGACTGATCTTATCAATTTGCAAGTGTAGCATTATAAAGTGATAGTGTTGTTATAGTTGGATCTTGAATTTCCCCAGAGCCTTGTGTGTTAAAGCCTTGGTCCCCAGGCCATGGGTGGTGGTGGAACCTTTAAGAGATAGGGCCAAATGGATGAAGATGAGGTCTCTGGGGTGTGCCCTTGAAGGGGATATTGGCATCCTGGTGCCTTCCTGTCTCTGAATAGCCCTCCTCCACCATGCACTTCTGCCATGATGTACTGTGCTACCGTAGCCCTAAAGCAACAGGACCAAGACACCATGGACTGAAATCAGGAACTGAAACAAACATTTTCTCTTGTTAAGTTGATTTTGTAAGGTGTTTTGTCACAGTAACGGAAACAGATGTTTGTGTGTCTCTCTGTGTGTGTTTGTGTGTGTGTGTGATGAAAAGAATCAAAGGATTTTAGTCATGACATTATTTTTAATTTTTTCCCCTACTGGATTTATTGCCTTTGGAAAATATAAGCTTTAAAAATATCCCATCCTACTTGTTCTTACAGACTTGTCACTTCTTGTCAAGATGTAGAATCAATGTCTCTTTTCTTTGGAACTCAGTGGGTCCTTGACAGAGATAGAATGTGGGAGGCATGATGCTACATGATTTCTGAAGTGAGGTTAAAAAAATGCCACAAAATTTCTCCAGTCTTCGTAAAACACACACCTGTGGAACCCTGAGCCTCCATGAAGTGCTAGTCCACTATACTGTAAGGAAAGACCAACAGGCCACACAAAGAGACCACCTGTAGAGACCCCAAGAGAGCATGAAGAGAGCCACCTGGCCAGTACCATGCTCAGCCACCACCCAACTCCATTCACACAGGACACACTGAGCAGAGCCTTCCAGTCAAGCCACTTATGGACTACTGACCCACAGAAACAAGGAGTAACAATGAATTATTTTTATTGTTTTAAGTCAGTAAACTTTCAAGGTGGCATGTTATACAGTATTAAATAACAGGAGCAAACTTCTACCTTATGCCTTAATAAGGGCTCTTGCACTGGATCTGTAGAGTACTGCCGAGGTTCTACTGGCACCTTAAAAGAACTCATTCCCCAGGTAATAAGAATACAGGCTGTTGAAGGCTCACAGCTGTGCCCTTCCAGGAACTGTCTTTACCTAGGGCAGGTCCCTTGCCCAAGTAACACCCCTCCCTGAGGAGAGCCTAATTCAGTGACTGGTGGATGCAGGCCTCTTTGGCCAAATTCAGACTACACAGAAAGGCTTTCATAGATCCAGCCTTGGTCTCAACTGCATCCCACTCAACTTCCTCCTCTGCTTGGCTTTGCTGCCCTCACTCCCTCATGGGTGTTATTCCTGAGTGTCCTCTGCACAAAAACCTCCATTTCCAAGACAGTGTCCCAATAACTTGAACTAAGACCTGCCTCAATCATGCTAATTCCCCAGGGAAGAAATAGTAAAGTCAGGCCCAGAGATATTATAATTCTCTAATAATTAACATTTGATAATAATAATAATAACTAAAGATATTTTGATTCTTACAATGACATGAACAAAGTTCAACTTATTATCACTTATAGGCTGAGATGATTTCTCTGTCCATCTTTAAGGTACCCTTTAGTTGTTTTGAAACTTGCTGGATATGATCCAATTTGCCTGACCAAAACTTATTTTGACCTTGGGCGTGTTTTGATTATATGATGTTTAAGAAGAGAGTATTAAAAACTTTGTTTTATAGATCTTTTAAATTTCAGTCTTGGGTATGTGGCAGAATTCAACTGAATATCTGTGAAACCATTTAAAGAAGAAAACTTTCATAACAAAGTTTTTGAGACTTGAAGGTTCTTAGTTCTATTTCTTTTTCCTGGAAGTAACAGCTTCATTTCTCATTTTACCTACCAGTCATCTCCTAGAAGTGATTCATTATTTCAGAAGGATGGCAAAAAGAAAGGCAGAGTTCAGGGATCATTGCTAGAGGCTGATGGTATGGGGGCAGCTTGCTGACTTAAACCACAGGACATTTTTCTTCTTCAATCCAAGTCCTGTCTTCTACTTCAGGCATTTTATAATTAATTCATGAAGACAAGCAGCAAGCTCTGCTCTCCCCTACCCCATTTGTCTATTCTGTGTCAGCAGGCTCTTCCATAGCTTCACATGAGCAAAGCTACCAGCAGGAACTACCGATTCCTCAGGATTTTCAAAGTTGTCTTGAGTCCATTACACCAACACTGTAGATGATCAGAAGTGAATAGGAACAAACATTCATTGGCCCCCCAGTAATCTGCACAGTGTCACATGGAATTGTTCTGTCCTGCTTTAACAGCTTGGGAAGCAAAATAAGGAACCATTCTTTCCAATGTTAACTTATGCCAAGCTGTCAATCCACCTGTGAAGGAAAAAGTATTTCTTCCATCCTAGGGTTTTCCTTCCCAAAAGAAGTCAGTAAAAACTCAGAGGCATTTACTGCAAGGGGTCAGTTTGATGATGGGCCCCTCCAGGAGAGGAAACAGAGCATGCTCCTGGGTCAGCCAGGCAGCTGGTGCTCTTCTGCTCTAGAGGCTGTCTCGGCCACTGTGCCAAAGCAGCCCTTCCTGGCTACACAGACCTCAGCAGCTCTGCTATGCTGCCCTGACAGGTGTCTCTCCTTGCCATGCAGGGGTGAGCAGCATCAGTGTCTCATTCAAATAGGATTGCTCTACTGTAAATATGAATAATTATTATAAGTTAATCAAAGAATTTTTAAATGTCTGAGATGGAAATGTTCATTACCCGGATTTGTTCATTACACTCTGTATCCATGTACCAAATTATCACACTATACCCTACAACTCTGTACAATTAAAATAATAATTTAAAAATAAATACATTTACATATTTTTTTAAAAAAAGATTGTTCTCTGCCCTCTAGAGACATAACTGCTTTCCCTACACACAAATTCAGTCCCCATCTCAAGACTACTCATGATGCTAAGGCGGTTAGGTCAGAGGTGTCCAACCATCTTACTCATGTTCTATCAGAACTGCATCCCCCTGCCCCAGCCCCGGGTATGGTCCTGGTTGATTTAGGGAACTCTCCTTGGAAAATGAGTCTCCAGCACTGCTACTCTAGTGGCACAGGGATAGGCCAAGATCGGGAGAACTGGTGGTGGTGGGGTTGACAGCCCAGCCTCCTAGAAGCCAAGGGAAAGACAAGTGCAGCCCTGGCTCACTCCAGCCCTGGCGTCCACCTGTCTCACTTCTCAGGAGTACTCCAGCTATCTGGTTCCAACACACATAGGCTTGATTTCCCATAACATGTCAACCAGGGTAGCAAAAGTCTCCAAATAATGTCAATATGCAAAATTTCTCTGATTCAGCCTCCACTAGGAAAGGGGCACTCTAGGCTTTCCCATGGAAATAATTCTGAGAATTCTCAAAAGGTTCTACCCAGCTCCATGAAAACTCCTTTCAGTATTTACAGTATCCGTAGTTATTACAGCTGCTCATAGTAGAACCACCTCCTGCCACAGTAACCCACAGTCAGCTCATCATTGACAAAATGGCACCGTGAACACATAGGAGGGTGTGGCCACCATGGCTCTTAACTGACTACCCTAAATGTGACAAGGCCATTGGAGGTTCCCAACAATGCCACATCAAGCCAAGAAATGCCCACCCTGAAAAAGCAGTCTTTCATCAACACAGCTCCAGAGGCCTGCATGGCTGGCACTTCCTGTCCAGGAGCTCTCTACCTTATCCCCATTTCACTTCAGCCCCCTCCCTTGGATACAGACCAACACCCCTAGGGGCAATTACAGACCCACACTTGGTTTTCCCAGTGCTCCGTGCAATTTGTGCAACATGATTCACTATTTTTAGGGCATCTTCTCACCTAGCAGGCACCTTAGCCATCCATGGAAACTGAGCCTGGCAGACCCACCCACTGATCCTCTGCACATGCTGGTACATGCCTGAATCCTGGGGCAAGCACAGCTCAGCCTCCTGCCCATGACCTCTGCGCTCAGCATGAGGCCACACTCATTTATGGATTAAGGGGTGACTGATGGCTGTAGACTCTGAACCTTTGGAGGAGGTTGAGAGCAGGCAAGGTGCTGTTTCTCCAGCAGGATCAAATCATGTTTCCTGAAGGAGTGTTCAGATCACAGCTCAATGGTAATATTTTTGTCTATCCAGTTTCAACACCAAATAACCCTTGCTGATCCTCTAGGGCCTACATTTTCCTGCAAGGATAAATAACATTTTGTTTGGGTGTGAAGACAGACCTTCCAAGAGAACAAGATATCTATTTTATGATGGCCTGCTCCATAGTCAGGGGATTTAGAGAACTGCAAGGTTCTTGAAGGAAAAAATTTAAACTTTCTAAAATCCATGGAAAGGAAACTGTCAGCTTTCTTCCTATGGAGTCAATTAATTAAAGTTAAGTCCCCACAAACACTGCCAAATGCCAACTCCAGATTAAAGGACATGAATGCGCATTTCTCTTTGACCCCTTGTCACCAGTTTTAGTACCTGGCAGATTTGTGGAAAGTAATCTGTGTGCTGATTGAACAGAAATGGGTATTAACTAGCAAGCAAGGAAGATGAAGAGTTCAAGGACAATCTCCAGCATTTGAAGTTGTGACTTCTCTTTTCATCTTTGACTCCCCACAGCTCCTCCTTCCACCGTGTTCATCTTTTACTTTCTCATCTTTCCTTTTCATCTTTTACTTTTCACCCACACATGTATTTCTCGAATGACTTCAATACCTTCTTCCTATAGGGGTGTGTCTGGGATAAGCAGTTACTTTGAAGCCTGTCTGGTGTGGGTTTCTGACTGAAGATACCTTCTCTTTCAACATGTTTAAGGAACACTCAGTGTGATTCTGTCTCAAAGCTCCCAGTCTAGGGTCAGGCAAAGAGGAGCACAGAGCAAGTGCCAGTCAGAATGCCAGCTCACTCTCCTGCTTACTGGCTTCAGAGTCAGATGCCCACACTTGGGGTATTAAGGATGGCCGTTCCGTCCTAAGTTTTTCCCAACAGTCACCACCAGCAGGAGAGGTCAGAGTCTGCAATTCTTTCTCTGTTTTCTATCTTTCTAATTCCTCTGTTAAAAGGTGATCTCCAGTCTAAGTGAAGTTCATGTATTTCTACCGTATTAGAAATTTGTTTATCAAGTTACTTTGGCACATAAGTAAACAGAAATAGGGCACGGAGGAGAAAAGTTTAAAAAATGTCACACTCCCATACAAAGATTTTAAAAATAGAGAAAGATACTGCTAGGTGAGCTGGGAATAAGGAAACAAATAAATTTCCATGATGACCACAGCAATCTAATTAAGTAGGTATTAGAGTATGTCTTGTTCTTGGATTTTTGAACATAAGGAAACAGAAGTTCGGAGAGGTTAACAATTTGTCTCACCACTGAGTACAGAGTCAAGATTCAAAGTCAAGACAACAGGATGGTTCGGTCATAGTACCTCCTGCAGTCTGACCCACCACGTTCACCAGAGTGTCCCCAGGGAAGCCTCAGTGGGTAGAGAACACTGCTACCTTTTAGCTTGGGAGGGATGATTTCAGAGCTCCCTCTACAGAGGCCAGGAACTAGTTAGGAGTTGCTGAGAGTCTAGTTGCACACATCTGAAATCAGAAGCCTTATAATAATTATTAAAGGAACCAATTATAACAATACTATTATTCATTGAGACTTCCATTGCACCAGATACTATGCTAAGCCCTTTGCAGACACACTGTCTCAGACAATGTAACATAAATAGGAGCTGCACCTGCTCATTAGCATTGCACCTCTTCCTTAGAACCCCAAAACACATAGTCTCAATGTGCATTCAGGTCAGAGATTGAGTTTATTAACCAACCTAGAAATCAATTTTTTTTTATTGTAAACAAATGGGATACATGTTGTTTTTCTGTTTGTACATGGAGTAAAGGCGTACCATTTGTGTAATCATAAATTTACATAAGGTAATGTTGTTTGATTCATTCTGTTCTTTTCCCCCTTCCCCCCACCCCTCCCACCCCTCTTTTCCCTCTATACAGTCCTTCCTTCCTCCATTCTCGCCCCGCTCTTTAACCCTAACTCTAACGGTAACCCTAACCCCTCCCAGCCCCCATTATGTGTCATCATCCACTTATCAGTGAGATCATTAATCCTTTGGTTTTTTGAGATTGGCTTATCTCACTTAGCATGATATTCTCCAATTTCATCCATTTGCCTGCAAATGCCATAATTTTATCATTCTTTATGGCTGAGTAATCTTCCATTGTATATATATATACCACAGTTTTTTTTATCCATTCATCTTTTGAAGGGTATCTAGGTTGGTTCCACAATCTGGCTATGGTGAATTGAGCAGCTATGAACATTGATGTGGCTGTATCTCTGTAGTATGATGATTTTAAGTACTTTGGGTATAGGCCAAGGAGTGGGATTGCTGGGTCAAATGGTGGTTCCATTCCAAGTTTTCTAAGGAATCTCCACACTGCTTTCCAGAGTGGCCGCACTAATTTGCAGCCCCACTAGCAATGTATGAGAGTACCTTTCTCCCCACATCCTCGCCAACACCTATTGTTCCTTGTATTCTTGATAATCGCCATTCTAATTGGGATGAGATGGAATCTTAGGGTAGTTTTGATTTGCATTTCTCTTATTACTAGAGATGTTGAACATTTTTTCATATGTTTGTTGATTGCTTGTAGATCTTCTTCTGTGAAGTGTCTGTTCATTTCCTTAGCCCATTTGTTGATTGGATTATTTGTATTCTTCGTGTAGAGTTTTTTGAGTTCTTTATAGATTCTGGAAATTAGCGCTCTATCTGAGGTATGGTTGGCAAAGATATTCTCCCACTCTGTAGGCTCTCTCTTCATATTGCTGATAGTTTCCTTTGCTGAGAGAAAGCTTTTGAGTTTGAATCTATCCCAGTTATTGATTCTTGCTTTTATTTCTTGTGCTATGGGAGTCCTGTTGAGGAAGTCTGGTCCTAAGCCGACATGTTGAAGCTCTGGACCTAATTTTTCTTCTATAATCTGCAGGGTCTCTGGTCTGATTCCGAGGTCCTTAATCCATTCTGAGTTTAGTTTCATGCATGGTGAGAGATATGGGTTTAGTTTCATTCTGTTGCATATAGTTTTCCAGTTTTCCCAGTACCATTTGTTGAAGAGGCTATCTTTTCTACATTGCATATTTTTGGCACCTTTGTCTAGTATGAGAAAATTGTATTTATTTGGGTTTGTGTCCGTGTCCTCTATTCTGCACCATTGATCTACCTGTCTATTTTGGTGCCAATACCATGCCGCTTTTGTTATTATTGCTTTGTAGTATTGTTGAAGTTCTGGTATTGAGATACCCCCAGCTTCATTTTTCTTGCGAAGGATTGCTTTAGCTATTCTGGGTTTCTTACTCTTCCAGATGAATTTCAATGCTTGCTCTATTTCTGTAAGGTACATCATTGGGATTTTAATTGGAATTGCATTGAATCTGCATAGCACTTTTGGTAGTATGGCCATTTTGACAATATTAATTCTTCCTATCCAAGAACATGGGAGATCTTTCCATCTTCTAAGGTTTTCTTTAATTTCTTTCTTTAGTGTTCTGTAGTTCTCATTGTATAGGTCTTTCACCTCTTTTGTTAGATTGATTCCCAAGTATTTTATTTTTTTCGAAGCTATTGTGAATGGGGTAGTTTTCCTAATTTTTCTTTCCAAAGATTCCTCACTTATGTATAAAAATGCATTAGATTTATGAGCATTGATCTTATATCCTGCTACTTTACTGAATTCACTTATGAGTTCTAAAAGTTTTCTGGTGTAATTTCCTGGTTCCTCTAAGTATATAATCATATCATCAGCAAATAGGGATAGTTTGAGTTCTTCTTTTCCAATTCGTATCCCTTTATTTTCTTTGGTCTGTCTAATTGCTCTGGCTAGAGTTTCAAGGACGATATTGAATAGAAGTGGTGAAAGGGGGCATCCCTGCCTTGTTCCAGTTTTTAGGGGGAATGCTTTCAGTTTTTCACCATTTAGAATGATGTTAGCCATGGGCTTAGCATAGATGGCCTTTACAATGTTAAGGAATGTTCCCACTATCCCTATTTTTTATAGTATTTTGAGCATGAAAGCGTGCTGTATTTTATCAAATGCTTTTTCTGCATCTATTGAAATAATCATGTGATTCCTGACTTTAAGTCTATTGATATGGTGAATGACATTATTGATTTCCTGATGTTGAACTAACCTTGCATCCCTGGGATGAAACCCACTTGATCATGGTGCACTATCTTTTTAATATGTTTTTGTATGTGATTTGCTAAAATTTTGTTGAAAATTTTTGCGTCAATGTTCATTAAGGATATTGGTCTGAAATTTTCTTTCCTTGATGTGTCTCTGTCTGGTTTAGGTATCAGGGTGATATTGGCTTCATAGAATGAGTTTGGGAGGGTTCCCTCCTCTTCTATTTCATGGAATACTTTGAGAAGTATTTGAATGAGTTCTTCTTCAAAGGTTTTGTAGAACTCAGCTGAGAACCCATCTGGTCCTGGACTTTTCTTTGTTGGTAGGCTATTGATGACTTCTTCTATTTCATTACTTGAAATTGGTCTATTTAAATTCTGTATGTCCTCCTCGTTCAGTTTAGGCAATTCATATGTCTCTAGAAACCTGTTGACATTTTCGAAATTTTCTATTTTGTTGGAGTATAGATTTTCAAAATAGCTTCTAATTATGTTTTGTATTTCAATCATGTCTGTTGTGATATTTCCTTGTTCATTCCGAATTTTAGTGATTTGGGTTTTCTCTCGTCTTCTCTTTGTTAGTGTGGCTAAAGGTTTATCAATTTTGTTTATTTTTTCAAAGAACCAACTATTTATTTTGTCAATTTTTTGTATTGTTTCTTTTGTTTCAATTTCGTTGATTTCAGCTCTCAGTTTAACTATTTCCTGTCTTCTACTACTTTTGGTGTTGGTCTGTTCTTCTTTTTCTAGGGATTTGAGCTGTAGTGTTAGGTTGTTTATTTTTTGAGTTTTACTTCTTTTATTAAATGCACTCCATGAAATAAATTCTCCTCTAAGTACTGCTTTCATAGTGTCCCAGAGATTTTGATATGATGTTTCTTTGTTCTCATTTACTTCTAAGAATTTTTAAATTTCCTTCCTAATATCTTCTGTTATCCATTCATCATATAATAGCATATTGTTCAATCTCCAGGTGTTGGAGTAGTTTCTGTTTTTTACTCTTTCATTTATTTCTAATTTCAATCCATTATGATCTGATAGAATACAAGATAGTGTCTCTATCTTCTTGTATTTGCTAACATTAGCTTTGTGGCATAATATATGGTCTATTTTAGAGAAGGATCCATGTGCTGCTAAGAAGAAAGCGTATTCGCTCTTGGTTGGATGGTATATTCTATAAATGTCTGTTAAGTCTAAATTATTGATTGTGTTATTGAGATCTATGGTTTCTTTGTTCAATTTTTGTTTGGAAGATGTGTCCAGTGGTGAGAGAGGCGTGTTAAAATCACCTAGTATTATTGTGTTATAGTCTATTTGATTTCTGAAATTGAGAAGGATTCGTTTGACATACATGGATGAGCCACTGTTTGGGGCATAGATGTTTATGATTGTTATATCTTGCTGATTTATGCTTCCCTTAAGCAGTATGAAATGTCCTTCTTTATCCCTTCTGACTAACTTTGGCTTGAAGTCCACATTATCTGAAATGAGGATGGATACACCAGCTTTTTTGCTGAGTCCATGTGCATGGTATGTTTTTCCCCATCCTTTCACCTTTAGTCTGTGGGCATCTCTTTCTATGAGGTGAGTCTCTTGCAGGCAACATATTGTTGGATCTTTCTTTTTAATCTATCTGCCAGTCTATGTCTTTTGGTTGATGAGTTCAGGCCATTAATATTCAGGGTTATTATTGAGATATGATTTGTATTCCCAGTCATTTGGCTCATTTTTATTTATTTATTTATTTATTTATTTATTTTTTTTTTTTAGATTTTATTTTATTTTATTTTTTTTTTATTTATTTTTTTTACGTTTACATAGGGTAATGATGTTTATTATATTTTTCCCCTCCACCCCACCCCTCCCACCCCTCCCACCCCTCCCACCCCTCTTTTCCCTCTACACAGTCCTTCTTTCCTTCATTCTTACTGCTCTCCTTAGCCTAACTCTAAACCTAACCCTAAACCTAATGCTAGCCCCTCCCACCCCCCATTATATGTCCTCATCCGCTTATCAGCGAGATCATTTGTCCTTTAGTTTTTTGAGATTGGCTTATCTCACTTAGCATGATATTCTCCAATTTCGACCATTTGCCTACAAATGCCATAATTTTATCATTCTTCATTGCGGAGTAATATTCCATTGTATAAATATGCCACAGTTTCTTTATCCATTCATCAACTGAAGGGCATCTAGGTTGGTTCCACAATCTGGCTATGGTGAATTGAGCAGCAATGAACATTGATGTGGCTGTATCTCTGTAGTATGCTGATTTTAAGTCCTTTGGGTATAGGCCAAGGAGTGGGATAGCTGGGTCAAATGGTGTTTCCATTCCAAGCTTTCTGAGGAATCTCCACACTGCTTTCCAGAGTGGTTGCACTAATTTGCAACCCCACCAGCAATGTATGAGTGTTCCTTTTTCACCACATCCTCGCCAACACCTATTGTTGCTTGTATTCTTGATAATCGCCATTCTAATTGGGGTGAGATGAAATCTTAGGGTGGTTTTGATTTGCATTTCCCTTATTACTAGGGATGTTGAACATTTTTTCATATATCTGGTGATTACTTGTACATCTTCTTCTGTGAAGTGTCTGTTCATTTCCTTAGCCCATTTGTTGATTGGATTATTTGTATTCTTCGTGTAGAGTTTTTTGAGTTCTTTATAGATTCTGGAAATTAGCGCTCTATCTGAGGTATGGTTGGCAAAGATATTCTCCCACTCTGTAGGCTCTCTCTTCACATTTCTGATAGTTTCCTTTGCTGAGAGAAAGCTTTTTAGTTTGAATCTATCCCAGTTGTTTATTCTTGCTTTTATTTCTTGTGCTATGGGAGTCCTGTTAAGGAAATCTGATCCTGAGCCAACAAGTTGAAGATTTGGACCTACTTTTTCTTCTATAAGATGCAGGGTCTCTGGTCTGATTCCGAGGTCCTTGATCCATTTTGAGTTGAGTTTTGTGTAGGGTGAGAGATAGGGGTTTAGTTTCATTCTATTGCATATAGTTTTCCAGTTTTCCCAGCACCATTTGTTGAAGAGGCTATCTTTTCTCCATTGCATATTGTTGGAACCTTTGTCTAGTATGAGAAAATTGTATTTATTTGGGTTTGTGTCCATGTCCTCTATTCTGTACCATTGATCTACCTGTCTATTTTGGTACCAATACCATGCCGTTTTTGTTACTATTGCTTTGTAGTAGAGTTGAAGATCTGGTATTGCAATACCCCCTGCTTCGCTCTTGCTACTGAGGATTGCTTTAGCTATTCTAGGTTTTTTATTCTTCCAGATGAATTTCATAATTGCTTGCTCTATTTCTGCGAGGTACATCATTGGGATTTTAATTGGAATTGCATTGAATCTGTATAGAACTTTAGGTAGTATAGCCATTTTGACGATATTAATTCTGCCTATCCAGGAACATGGGAGATCTTTCCATCTTCTAAGGTTTTCTTGAATTTCTTTCTTTAGTGTTCTGTAGTTCTCATTGTAGAGGTCTTTCACCTCTTTTGTGAGATTGATTCCCAAGTATTTTATTTTTTTCGATGCTATTGTGAATGGAGTAGTTTTCCTAATTTCTCTTTCTGAAGATTCATCACTTATGTATAAAAATGCATTGGATTTATGAGCATTGATCTTGTAACCTGCTACTTTACTGAATTCACTTATGAGTTCTAAAAGTTTTCTGGTGGAATTTCCAGGTTCCTCTAAATATATAATCATGTCATCAGCGAACAGGGATAGTTTGAGTTCTTCTTTTCCTATTCGTATCCCTTTAATTTCTTTGGTTTGTCTGATTGCTCTGGCTAGAGTCTCAAGGACGATGTTGAATAGAAGCGGTGAAAGAGGGCATCCCTGCCTTGTTCCAGTTTTTAGGGGGAACGCTTTCAGTTTTTCACCATTTAGAATGATATTAGCCATGGGCTTAGCGTAGATGGCCTTTATAATGTTTAGGAATGTTCCCATTACCCCAATTTTTTCTAGTGTTTTGAGCATGAAGGGATGCTGTATTTTATCAAATGCTTTTTCTGCATCTATTGAAATAATCATGTGATTCTTAACTTTAAGTCTGTTGATATGGTGAATGACATTTATTGATTTCCGAATGTTGAACCAACCTTGCATCCCTGGGATAAAACCCACTTGATCGTGGTGCACTATCTTTTTAATATATATTTGTATGCGATTTGCTAAAATTTTGTTGAGAATTTTTGCATCGATGTTCATTAAGGATATTGGTCTGAAATTTTCTTTCCTTGATGTGTCTCTGTCTGGTTTAGGTATCAGGGTGATATTGGCTTCATAGAACGAGTTTGGTAGGGTTCCCTCCTCTTCTATTTCATGGAATAGTTTGAGGAGTATTGGAATGAGCTCTTCTTTAAAGGTTTTATAGAACTTGGCTGAGAACCCATCTGGTCCTGGACTTTTCTTTGTTGGTAGGCTTTTGATGACCTCTTCTATTTCATTGCTTGAAATTGGTTTATTTAAGTTGTGTATGTCCTCCTCGTTCAGTTTAGGTAGTTCATATGTCTCTAGAAATTTGTTGATGTCTTCAAGGTTTTCTGTTTTGTTGGAGTATAGATTTTCGAAATAGCTTCTAATTATGTTTTGTATTTCAGTCGTGTCTGTTGTGATGTTTCCTTGTTCATTCCGAATTTTAGTAATTTGAGTTTTCTCCCTCTTTCTCTTTGTTAGTGTGGCTAAGGGTTTATCAATTTTATTTATTTTTTCAAAGAACCAACTATTTATTTTATTAATTTTTCCGATTGTTTCTTTTGTTTCGATTTCGTTGATTTCGGCTCTGATTTTAACTATTTCCTGTCTTCTACTACTTTTGGTATTGGTCTGCTCTTCTTTTTCTAGTGCTTTGAGCTGTAGTGTTAACTCGTTTATTTGTTGATTTCTACTTCTTTTTTTGAATGCACCCCATGAAATAAATCTTCCTCTAAGTACTGCTTTCATAGTGTCCTAGAGATTTTGATATGATGTGTCTTTGTTCTCGTTTACTTCTAAGAATTTTTTTATTTCCCTCCTGAGGTCTTCTGTTATCCATTCATCATATAATAGTGTATTATTTAGTCTCCAGGTATTGGACAAGTTTCTGTTTTTTATTCTGTCATTTATTTCTAATTTCCATCCATTATGATCTGATAGAGTACAATGTAGTATCTCTATCTTCTTGTATTTACTAACAGTAGCTTTGTGGCATAAAATATGGTCTATTTTAGAGAAGGATCCATGTGCTGCTGAGAAGAAAGTGTATTCATTCTTTGTTGGATGGTATATTCTATATATGTCCGTTAAGTCTAAATTGCTGATTGTGTTGTTGAGATCTATAGTTTCTTTATTCAATTTTTGTTTGGACGATCTATCCAGTGGTGAGAGAGGTGTGTTAAAATCGCCTAGTATTATTGTGTTGTGGTCTATTTGATTTCTGGAATTGAGAAGGATTTGTTTGACGTACGTGGATGCGCCAATGTTCGGGGCATAGATATTTATGATTGTTATGTCTTGCTGATTTATGCTTCCCTTAAGCAGCATGTAATGTCCTTCTTTATCCCTTCTGACTAGTTTTGGTTTGAAGTCCACATTATCTGAGATGAGGATGGATACTCCAGCTTTTTTGCTGTGTCCGTGTGCATGGTATGTTTTTCCCCATCCTTTCACCTTTAGTCTATGGGTGTCTCTTTCTATGAGATGTGTCTCTTGCAGGCAGCATATTGTTGGATTTTTCTTTTTAATCCAATCTGCCAGTCTGTGTCTTTTGATTGATGAATTCAGGCCATTAACATTCAGGGTTATTATTGTGATATGATTTGTATTCCCAGTCAATTGACTCATATTTGTTTTTGACATGATTTGGTTTCTCCTTTATTTGGCTATTCCTTTAGGCTAGCGCCTCCTGTTGCTGATTTGCATCGTTGTTTTTCATCTCTTCCTCATGGAATATTTTGCTGAGAATGTTCTGTAATGCTGGCTTTCTTTTTGTAAATTCCTTTAGCTTTTGTTTATCATGGAAGGATCTTATTTCATCGTCAAATTTGAAGGTAAGTTTTGCTGGGTATAAGATTCTTGGTTGGCATCCATTTTCTTTCAGGGCTTGGTATATGTTGTTCCAGGCCCTTCTAGCTTTTAGGGTCTGGATTGAAAAATCTGCTGATATTCTTATTGGTTTCCCTCTGAATGTAATTTGATTCTTTTCTCTCGCGGCTTTTAAAATTCTGTCTTTATTTTGTATGTTAGGTATTTTCATAATAATGTGCCTTGGTGTGGGTCTGTTGTAATTTTGTATGTTTGGAGTTCTATAAGCCTCTTGTACTTGGTTTTCCATTTCGTTCTTCAGATTTGGGAAATTTTCTGTTATTATTTCATTGAATAGATTGTTCATTCCTTTGGTTTGTTTCTCTAAGCCTTCCTCAATCCCAATAATTCTCAAATTTGGCCTTTTCATGATATCCCATAGTTCTTGGAGATTCTGTTCATGATTTCTTACCATCTTCTCTGTTTGTTCCACTTTGTTTTCAAGGTTAAATATTTTGTCTTCAATGTCTGAGGTTCTGTCTTCCAGGTGTTCTATCCTATTGGTTATGCTTTCTATGGAGTTTTTAACTTGGTTTATTGTTTCCTTCATTTCAAGGATTTCAGTTTGGTTTTTTTTCAGTATCTCTAACTCTTTATTGAAATGATCTCTTGCTTCCCGTATTTGGTCTTTTAACTGTTGATTGGTGCGATCATTTAATGCCTGCATTTGCTCTTTCATCTCCTTCTTCAATGCCTGCATTTGCTCTTTCATCTCCTCATTAGCTTCCCTGATCGTTTTAATTACGTACATTCTGAACTCCCTTTCTGACATTTCTTCTGCTCTGCTGTCATTGGGTTTTATTGATGTAGTATCTAGGTTTGTTTGGGACATTTTCTTCCCTTGTTTTCTCATAATGGTCAGTTGTCAGTGGGACCCTGAGATATTGCAGTTTTCCACTATTGGCTTATAGTGTCCCAGTAGATTTCCAGTGTATCACCTCCCAGCCTTCAGTAGCCTGATGTCTTGGAGGAATCTGATAAAGCAGCTCATTCGAAGAATACTGCCCCTAGCCCCCTACTGGTTCCACGTTTTGGAACTGGCTCTGTGCGGAAATGCTCTCACTGTGGGCCTGCACCGTGCAGCTGGCCGTGTGGGAAGAGCCCATTGCCGGAGTGTGGAAGACTACCTTGGGAAGACTCAAGCTGCCCTGCCCGGCTCTGCTAAGCCACCTCTATCTGGGCCTGCCACCCGGGCTGAGCTTTACCCAGTGGGCAGACTCACCCGTGGCTCCACTTCAGTCCGAGTCTCTCAATGCCTCCCCTTCTTAACTCCTGGGTTCTGGAGCGACCGGAGGTGCAGTCTCCCTCTAGGCCGCCATCTTGGATCGCCCCGTGAAGAGAGCCCGCAGCCGGAGTGGGCAGAGCCGCCTGAAGAGGTCTCCGGCTGCCCTGTCCTTATCCCTGAGGCTGATTGCAGATCGAGGCTCTCCGCTGGTTCTTTGCAGGAGTACACTGCACTGCAGGGGCTCCGGGACTCGGAGCGTGCTCTGTTCAGACAGGCTCTCACTAGCGGGCCAGTTCCGTTCCGAGAACCTGGAGAAGCTGGCTGTGTGGGCGGGGCCCACCGCCGGAGTGCGCAGGACTGCCTGTGGATGACTCTAGCTGCCCTGCCCGGCTCCGATAAGCCACCTCTATCTGGGCCTGCCACCCGGGCCGAGCTTTACCCAGTGGGCAGACTCACCCGTGGCTCCACTTCAGTCCGAGTCTCTCAATGCCTCCCCTTCTTAACTCCTGGGTTCTGGAGCGACCGGAGGTGCAGTCTCCCTCTAGGCCGCCATCTTGGATCGCCCCGTGAAGAGAGCCCGCAGCCGGAGTGGGCAGTGCCGCCTGAAGAGGTCTCCTGCTGCCCTGCCCTTATCCCTGAGGCTGACTGCAGATCGAGCCTCTCCGCTGGTTCTTTGCAGGAGTACACTGCACTGCAGGGCCTCCGGGACTCGGAGCGTGCTCTGTTCAGACAGGCTCTCACTAGCGGGCCAGTTCCGTTCCGAGAACCTGGAGAAGCTGGCTGTGTGGGCGGGGCCCACCGCCGGAGTGCGCAGGACTGCCTGTGGATGACTCTAGCTGCCCTGCCCGGCTCCGATAAGCCACCTCTATCTGGGCCTGCCACCCGGGCCGAGCTTTACCCAGTGGGCAGACTCACCCGTGGCTCCACTTCAGTCCAAGTCTCTCAATGCCTCCCCTTCTTAACTCCTGGGTTCTGGAGCGACCGGGGGTGCAGTCTCCCTCTAGGCCGCCATCTTGGATCGCCCCGTGAAGAGAGCCCGCAGCCGGAGTGGGCAGAGCCGCCTGAAGAGGTCTCCGGCTGCCCTGACCTTATCCCTGAGGCTGACTGCAGATCGAGCCTCTCCGCTGGTTCTTTGCAGGAATACACTGCACTGCAGGGGCTCCGGGACTCGGAGCGTGCTCTGTTCAGACAGGCTCTCACTAGCGGGCCAGTTCCGTTCCGAGAACCTGGAGAAGCTGGCTGTGTGGGCGGGGCCCACCGCCGGAGTGCGCAGGACTGCCTGTGGATGACTCTAGCTGCCCTGCCCGGCTCCGATAAGCCACCTCTATCTGGGCCTGCCACCCGGGCCGAGCTTTACCCAGTGGGCAGACTCACCCGTGGCTCCACTTCAGTCCGAGTCTCTCAATGCCTCCCCTTCTTAACTCCTGGGTTCTGGAGCGACCGGGGGTGCAGTCTCCCTCTAGGCCGCCATCTTGGATCGCCCCGTGAAGAGAGCCCGCAGCCGGAGTGGGCAGATCCGCCTGAAGAGGTCTCCGGCTGCCCTGCCCTTATCCCTGAGGTTGACTGCAGATCGAGCCTCTCCGCTGGTTCTTTGCAGGAATACACTGCACTGCAGGGGCTCCGGGACTCGGAGCGTGCTCTGTTCAGACAGGCTCTCACTAGCCTATTTATTTATTTTTGACATGACTTTGTTCCTCCTTTATTTGACAATTCCTTTAGGTTAGTTCCTCCCTTTGCTGGAGATTTGCTTCTTTGTTTTTCATCTCTTCCTCATGGAATATTTTGCTGAGAATGTTCTGTAATGCTGACTTTCTTTTTGTAAGTTCTTTGAGCTTTTCTTTTTCATGGAATGATTTTATTTCATCGTCAAATTTGAAGGTAAGTTTTGCTGGGTATAAGATTCTTGGTTGGCATCCGTTTTCTTTCAGGGCTTCAAAAATGTTGTTCCAGGCCCTTCTAGCTTTTAGGGTCTGAATTGAAAAATCTGCTGATATCCGTATTGGTTTCCCCCTGAATGTAATTTGGTTCTTTTCTCTCACAGCCTTTAAAATTCTGTCTTTATTTTGTATGTTAGGTATTTTCATTATAATGTGCCTTGGTGTGGGTCTGTTGTAATTTTGTGTATTTGGAGTCCTATAAGCCTCTTGAACTTGATTTTCCATTTCATTCTTCAGATTTGGGAAATTTTCTGATATTATTTCATTGAATAGATTGTTCATTCCTTTGGTTTGTTTCTCTAAGCCTTCCTCAATTCCAATAATTCTCAAATTTGGCCTTTTCATGATATCCCATAGTTCTTGGAAATTCTGTTCATGATTTCTTACCATCGTCTCTGTTTGTTCAGCTTTGTTTTCAAGGTTAAATATTTTGCCTTCAGTATCTGAGGTTCTGTCTTCTAGGTGTTCTATCCTATTGGTTATGCTTTCTATGGAGTTTTTAACTTGGTTTATTGTTTCCTTCATTTCAAGGATTTCTGTTTGTTTTTTTTTTTTCAATATCTCTAACTCTTTATTGAAATGATCTTTTGCTTCCTGTATTTGCTCTTTTAACTGTTGATTGGTGCGATCATTCAATGTCTGCATTTGCTCTTTCATCTCATCATTCAAAGCCTGCATTTGCTCTTTCATCTCATCGTTTGCTTCTCTGATCATTTTAATTATGTACATTCTGAACTCCCTTTCTGTCATTTCTTCTGTCATGTTGTCATTTGATTTTATTGATGTAACATCTAGATTTGTTTGGGGCATTTTCTTCCCTTGTTTTCTCATATTGTTCAGGTATCAGTGGACTGCTGAGATATTGCAGATTTCCTCTACTGACTTATAATGTCTCTGAGGATTTCTAGTATATCCCCTGTTAGCCTTCAGTAGCCTGAAGTCTTGAAGAAGTTGATAATGCGGTGCTCCACAAGGCCTCTCTAGGGGTGGTGGTCTTCAGGTGGGGTATATTCCCTGCTAGTGGGCAGAGGTGCCTCCACTTGTTGACCAATGGTCATCCAAAGGGGAACTAGGCTGCGGGCTGAGGCAAGTCCTGTTTGTGCCTGTGTCTCTGGTTTTACCGTCCTTGTGGGAAAACCTCACCCGGTGGGGAAGACTCACCTGGTGGGGAGATCTCACTGGTAAGTTCCCCTCCTAGAGGTTCCCCTCAATCTACAACTACCACCTTTGCTGGGCAGCCTTCCTCTGCAATGTTCCCAGGGGCCCTGACCTACTTCCTGGGCCTGGGACCCTCGCCCTTCGCAACGAGTCTCCTTAGGCTGCTGCTCCTCAGAGAAGCTGCCCGCAGTCCTGGAACCTTTGCTCCGCCCCTCAGCTTGTCTCTGTGCAGCTCTTCCACCAAGAAGCTGCCTAGGTCCTGGGACCCTGCTCTGCACCTAATTGCCTAGCTATGCGGCCCCTCCTCTGAGCAGCCACCTGGAGCCCCGTACAGTCGCTCTGAGTCTCAACAACCCGCCGCACGCCTCTTCCATGGGCAGCCACCCATGTTCCATACGGTTTCTCCGAGACCAAGTGACCTGCCGCGCACCTCCTCCTCCTCCAGGCAGCCACCGGTAGCCCTGGTGCAGTCACTCCAAGTCCAAGAGACCCGCTGCACTCCTCCTCCTCCTCCAGGCAGCTGCCTGGAGTTCAGGAGCGGTTGCTCTGAGTCCAAACAACCCGCCGTGTGCCTCCTCCTCCTCCGGGCAGCCCCCCGGTGTTCAGGAGCGGTCGCTCTGAGTCCAAACAGCTTGCCGCGCGCCTCCTCCTCTGGGCAGCTGCCCGGAGCTCCGGTGCAGTGGCTCCAAGTAGTGACCCGCCGTGCTCCTCCTCCTCCTTCAGGCAGCCACCTGGAGTTCCGGTGCGGTCCTTGAGTCCAAACAACTCGCATCGCATCTCCTCCTCTGGGCAGCCACCTAGAGCCCCAGTGGTTGCTCCGAGTCCAAGCGCTGTGCTGAGCAGCCTCCTCTACGATGCTCCCAGTTGTCCGAGGTCACTGCTCCAGCGGGGGGAGGGGCGTCTTGCCGAGCAACTCTACTTCACAGAGTTCCCTGCGTTCCGGGGCTACCGCCCCATCCGGGACGCCTCCCCAACGGGAGAGGCTCACCCAGCGGCTTTGAGTTGGTCCCAAGTCTCTCAATATCTCCTCCTCTTGAATCCTGAGTCCTGGAGCAACATGAAATGCAGCCACCCTCTGGTCTGCCATCTTGAAAAACCCCTAGAAACCAATTTTACTTTGTTTTTCTCTATTAAACTCCTTCATCTCATCTTAGGGAGCTCTATGCCTTCTAATAATAAAGAAAAAATTTTGTCACCTTCAACCATGATCACACATAATCCAGTAGAATATTATCATCTAGCCTGTTCAGGAAAGTAACAAAACTTCAAACTCAAAATTAAAGCAAGCCCCTTCATCTCACTCTTTTCCTAACTTTCAAGAAAACACTTTCTCCCTTTGCTCTGCCAGCTCCAGGCTGATGAAATCACAGAGGTGAGTCTGGTGTGGGGTGTGCCAGACACAGGGTCAAACTGTTCCAGGGGCTCCTTGGTGCTCCTCTCACTTGTCTGAAGGGGTGACACTCCCCCCTTCCCCATAGCAAGTCCTGAGAAAAGAGGAGGAAGAGAATTAACCCTCTAGGAAAAGAGCGTGAACTCTTGATCAGTTTCACAGAGCTTCTGCCATCTTCTTAGTAAGCTCTGGTGTTGGGGTCTGACATCTGTGGCACCTCCTGTTTTATTCTCAGGCCAGGACCCAGTGGAGATGGGAGAGAATCTTTTGAAGTCCTGTTACACTCACATTCTCACTTTTTTCCTCCACACTCAAATCTTCTGAGAAAATTTGTGCTTTGTGAGAATCAGAGCCCCTCTCCCAGTTCTCATATGTCAGAATGGGGCACAATCCCACTTCCAGGGGGAGATCAGGTCACGTAGGTTTTCTCATTTGGGAGCCTCTGAAAGCTTCTAGTTTTTTTTTTATAGTCATTCCATCCCCCACCCCACCCACCACCACCTCAACAATTTCTGGAATGTTGTTACCGTGGGATTGAAAACTGTTTTGTAATCATTTTAAAGTCCTTTGGAAATGTCTGAAGAATCCAGAATCTCCCTTAAACTCGCTTTAAAAAGTCCTCTGCTGTTGTCCAATATGGTCTTACACAGTCAAATATGAGGACATATGCTTTTGTTTTCTCTCCTCAAACATAATGCAAAGTCCATGTAATCTGGGAGAAATTTTCACCTAGAATTAGCATAGAAATTATATTTTCAATGAAACATATTTTCCCATGTTGTTGACAATAGATACACAGTAATCCATCTCACAGAGGCTCCTTAAAAGATTATAGGATAAATAATAATGATCAGTTTGTCTCCTGAATTCCTGGTATTCCATCCCAAGAAATTTAGTTAACTTTATTTTTAAAAGAAAAAATTCTTTGCAAGTTGTCAGTTGCTCACTGAGATTTTGTTGACTTCTCATTTATTTTCAGAGACTCATATGAGTCTTTGAGTCAATATTGTGCATGTACGCATTGACATTTTTATTGTGCAAGCATAATAATATAATTAAATGCCAGTGTGTATGGCAGATAAGTTACTCCCCAAAGCCCTGGGTATGCAAGAGATCATTCCAGGATCCTGTGTAAATCAATCAGCTGTCTCCCTTACTTCCACCTGGTAGATCTCAGAGCAACTGTGAAGGTTCAGGAGGCCACCATCATGACAGAGAAGCTGTTTACTAAGCTATAAGCTCCTCAAAGGCAGGGTGGGATGCTACAGATATGTCCTTTTAACAGGCCATATGATATGTATATTATAATTTTTGATACATGATGCTTATTGATAGAATATTGTTCATATGTGTTCACTGCTCCTTCTGAAAGCATGCCTAAAAGTGATAGGACCTAAATGGAGGTGATGAGGAAGCCATAGTTGTTTTGGAGGGCCATTCATTCAGATAAATTTGAGTTTATTAGAATAAGGCCTGGCACATATACTTAGCATATTAATATTGATTGTTATATTATTTATAATATTTAATTAATATTTGTTTGATAGCTAGTTAATCCCTTAACCATTAGTAGATTCTTGCATCTTAAATATTTTATCACAAGTTGCTGAAACACCTTTTGCTGAGTTTCTCTGGCAGCCTCTATAGTCCTTCTTTCCAAGGCAGAATGGTTGTGCTATGTTTTGTGCTCAAGGGATACCTGAAAAAACCAAGACTTCTTGAAAAAGGTCAGGCAAAGCTCAACAGTAGAAGAGGGACTCAGTGATCTAGCCAGGATTAAGTGCACCTGCTGGAGGGACAGAGTGCTGAGGAGGGATGTAAGTAGAACATAGCCACACATCAGAGGAACATCTCTGCAAACGTCTGCACACTCTAAGAAAGACCCACAGACATTACCAACAGTGAAACACATACACAGTTCATTGTCATAACACAAGCACAGGGACCCAGATATTGCACCTGATAAAATAAATATTTGGGTACTGATAATAATAACCACTAAGAGAATATGAGGTCACAAAGTCATCATTTGCTCCTTCAGACACACTTAGAAGATTCTGAAATATTTTATATAAAACTACAACCATGTGAAGTAAGACGGTCCTGCTCAACATGTCAACTAGTATGTTCGAACACTTGCTTCCTCAAGGCAAGAGACATTAACAAAGGACCTCAGTAATTTGGAGGAGAGTTTTCTTCAGGCACCCCTGCTAGGGTTCTAAGCCTATCAATTTACTAACAAGAATTAGTTTGCTACTTTCCAGAGACCATTTTTCCTCGAGTTAATCTGCAGATAATCAGGATTAAGGAGTTTCAGCCTCTTAATAATGTGAGTCACCCCACCTGTTTGTGGACAGGTACAAAATTAGAAAAACATAATCATTCAGACTTCTACCCTCCACAGTCAAGGAAAATTTCTTTAAGAGGAGCTGAACTGTTACATTCCAGCCTTTTTTCATGGCTGGGATAATGGGAAAGAAGTTGAAAATACGTAGAAATAATATTTATTTATGGAAGAAAAATAATAAGTCCTCTAACCAGGAAAACTTCCAGAAGTCACAGGGAGAAGAGAAGAGGAAGATTTTGAGCCTAAAAATTGGAAACAGTGAAGAGAAAGTCATTGGGCCGTAGAGATAGAGGAAGGATCCAGAGGAGTTGCTGAGCAGGAGGGCATCAAGGAGCTGAGAGGTGAAGAGTTTCAAGGCTGCTCAGTTGGATGCTCTGTAATCTAACTCCTCTTCCAATGACGCCACTAAAGGCTGACATTATTCCAAGGATGTGGAACAAAAGTGGAAGTGTTCCCTTTTCATGTTTATGTCTTGGCTTAGACCATAAAGCAGGAGTCTGATGGTAGCAAAATATTTGAGTGGAATCTGGAAAGGTTACGTAGGAGGTAATGCCATTTGAGGTACTGCCCCTTGAGAAAGAAAAGTCATGGAAATGGCACAAAATTTGGTAAGAGCGTTGAACTCCCACTTCACCTGCAGAGGTACCCTTCTCCTGCTCCTTTCCCCTCAGTTGGGCTCCTATCGGGCATCGCTGCAGTGACCTCTGAGCACTGCCACCTGGTCACCCCTACCTTCTCTCACAGACCCCACCATATTGCTTCCAGAAAGAAATACCCCCCCAAATGTAGAATGATCTCTGAAATTGTTCATGATTCATTTTCTTCATACTGTGATATCTCATATATATGATTGTGGTAATAACATCAAATGTATTTGGTCTTTGTCCCAATTCCTGGCAGAGAGTTCCTAAAACTTTTGGAATTTTTCAAGTGATAAGTGTGCCTTGTTATTCATCATGAGCCCCTTGGTCACCTGAGTTTATGTGGGTGAGGACACTTACGAGACTTACTTGAGCCCTTGATAACCTCGAGATAGTGATGGTCACCAGAAAAATCAAGTGATATCCAGCTGAAGTTTTCAGCCCTAACCACAAATCTCCAGAAAGGTGGGGAAATTAAACTCTATGAAAATTCTTGAACAACGAGATTTAATGAAGCTGGGCATAGGAGTGCCCAGTGACTTAGGAGGCCGAGGCAGGAGGATCACAATTTTGAGGCCAGTCTGGGCAATGTGATGACACTGTCTCAAAATTTAAAAAAAATTAAAAGGGCTGGGGATGTAGCTCAGTGGTAGAATACCCTTGGGTTCAGTCCCCAGTACCCAAAAACAAAACAAAAATAAGAATTGATGAGCTTCCAAGTGCTGAACATGTGCCCATGTGGGGTAGCAGGACAGGGGCAGTATACCCCCAAGAAAGCTCCAAGTTCCCCACCTTCACCCTATACCTTTATATCTGGTTTTTACTGGATTATATCCTAAATAATGAACTACTACACATAGTATTTCCTGAGTTCTGTGAGCCATTCTGGCAAATTAACAAGCAGAAGGAAGGAAGCATGGGAATCCTCAATTTAGAGCTGGTTAATCAGAAGCACCCCAGCCTGGACCTGTGGTTGGCATCTAAAGTGAGCACAGTCTTATGGAACTGAATCCTTTACATGTGGGATCAATGCTTACTCCAGGTAGTGCCAGAACTGACTTAAATTATAGGATGCTCAACTGGTGTTTGGAGATTTGGAGAACTGTGGTGTGGAAAAACCCACACACCTGGTGTCAGAAGTGTGGTATGGGGATACGAAGAAAGAGTGTGTTTTCCCAGTGGCTATAGTCCCTTGACAGACAAGGGTTATTTTCGAAGCAAGCAAGCAAATCATCCTTCTGATTATAGTAGTGCTTAAACAAATGGGTCAGGTTGCAAAGTTGCTTATAGAATCAATATCTAGATAATTTTAAAAACTAAAGTCAATGACTTTGGTAACCTGGAAGTCAGCCTTCCCAGAAGCATGAAACTAGACTGAACAGTATATTATTGTCTCCTTCTGCTCTATTATAAAGGGAATCTACATTTTAGCTACCCTCCCAATCTACTCTTATACTATGGCTCACTCCACCCACATCAAACAACACATACTTTGACCACCAGGTTTTCAAAGTCATTCATAAACAAACTCACTTTTCCTCAGACCTCACCAACCTCAGCTGACACGTTTGCCCTAATCCAAATCCAGCCCGGCCCCTGCTCCACCACAGAGCCTGCCCTAGTCCTGCTCATTCAGGCCACCTCTGCCCCTGCTGTATGAACCCCACAACCACCCTTTTCCTGGTTCCCCACATCCACAAGTCCCTATAAGGTCCAGCTCAGGTGTCTCCTTCTCACATGCACCCTCTCTCAGCTCCCAATGTTGACATGGCTCCCTGGCTGCCAGGTTGCACAGCAGGTCTACTAGTCCCTGCTGAACAGCGTCATCGAAGAGTAGAGAGGTGAGTTGGAGTGCAGGTAGCAAACGTGGGTCTGAGACCTGGCAGGCCTGAGGTGGGTGGGTCAGTGCCACAGGTGAACCAAGGCACACCACAACTTGGCCCAAACACCCACTCCACACAGTGCTGCAGCTCCAGACCTCCAGTGAGCATGCATGATTCACTAACTTCAACCTCAGGTTTCCCAGGAAGCCGGGAAAGCATGGAAGTAAGGCAAACTTGGATGGGATTCAGGTCTAACCAACAGTGTTAATACCTTTCCAAACCCTAATTAGCATAATATTGGACCCATAGCATTAGTACTTTTCCAAACCTTAATTAGCATAATTTTGGACCAATAGCATTAGTACTTTTCCAAACTCTAATTAGCATAAGTTTGGACAAATAGTGTTGACCCAAGAGCTCTGTAAACCCTTAGACGAGCAACTTAGCACCCCCTGTTGGGTCCCCTCTTCTGCAGGTGTCCCATTTCTATGCACACTTGAATAAATCCTACTCTTACTCATCCTGGGCTCTGAATTTCATTCTTCAAATTCACCAGAGAAGAATCCAGAAAGAAGAAATCGACGGTGAGCTGCTGGGGGTCTGTGCAACACTGGAGGGCATGGCCCACCATTAAGAGCTGCGAGACTTCTTACAATGGTAAGCAGACCCCACCCACCAGCAGAAGGAGAGAAACTCCAGTCTCACCTGCCAGGAGAAGCAGAGAATCAAAACTTCCTTTATCAGCCATGGTCCCTGCCATGCCCATAGCGTCAATCTTTAGATCCCTTTAATTTATTACTTATTTGGTCTTCAGTGGTTTATCTGTGCTCTCATCCCTTCTTATTTGTTATGCACAATTCAGTCCTTTAGTGTATCAATATATTATGACACAGGTTGAGCATCCCTTATTTAAGATGCTTGGGACCAGAGTGTCTCTGATTTTTTCTTTCAGATTTTACAATATTCACATACACATAATGAGATAGCTTGAGGATGTGATCCAAATCTAAATATGACATTCATTTATGTTTCATATACACATTTTACACCTAGCCTGAAAGTAATTTATGCAGTTTTTAATAATCTGAGGCATGAAAAAAATGTTTCAGGATATCAAATGTTCTTTTTGTGGCATAGTTCCAATGCTAAAAAAGTTTGAAATTGGTGAATTTTGGATCTTGTATGTTCAGATTAGGAATGTTCACCCAACTCTCTTTTGATGCTGCCATTGTAATAAGTGAGCTAATATGGCAGGCCCTCCTGGGTGTGGTTCTGACACAGAATCTCACCTGGCTGAAATAATCAGTCCATCTGGTCCCCAAAGATCCATCTGCTTCAGATTCTTATTTTAATTGTCTTGGAAGGGCTCTTACTAAGATTATAAAATGATGATGGGAAAAGATAACTTAAGAAGCAATGGTTTCACATTATGGGCTATGGAATAAATTATATTACTGAACATTTAAATGATGTATTTAAATTATACAACAAAATGCATGGAAAATTTGTACTCTGGGACATTTATAGATGTCATACACATCCACAAAGAATGTTCAGTGGTCATATAAATTCAGTAAGTAGTGGATTAAATAAACAAATTTCCATCTAGCATTGCTCAGAGTCTCCAACATGTGCACAGGAAATGTCCCCGAGTGGGTTAGTGTACACACTACTTTGCCAACTAAACTAACCACAGGGCCATTCCATTCCAAGGAAATCTTTTGGCCAATACTGGTGTGGTTGGGGTGCTACCTTCCAGCACCCTCCTCATCAGGGTCTTGCTTCAACATTAACCAAGGGACAACTCCAGGAAATGTTTGTTTTCTGATTCTGAGTTTATCTGTGTCTTGAGTTCTTGCTGTATATAGGCTCTTTGCTCTTTTATTGCATGTATCAGCTTTCTTCATCTTCATTATTGAGCCACATCACAACTATGGGTGATTCTTAATTCTCTTTCTGCATTTTCTGTTTGAATTCCAGTTCAAAGAGGCAGACTCAATACTAATTAATACAATGGTTTCTGGAGTCCCACAGCCCAGCTTTCAATTACAGATTTACAACTTACCAACTGTGTAAAGTAGAGAAATTTTGTACACTCTCAGTGCTTCAGCAATAAAGTAGAAATAATTATAGCACATACCTCATAAGATTTTTAAAGAAGCTAATATATGTAAATTACTGTATTCATCTGTTTTGTGTTGCTAATAACACAATGCCACAGACTGGGTACATTATAAAGAGAAGAGATTTATTTTGGCTTTTGGTTCTGGAGCTGTGAGGCTTGGGGACTTCATTGGTAGATGAATTTTTTACTGGCAGAGTCTCAGGGCATCACATTAGAAAAAGAGAAGAAATAGGAAGAATGAATTAACTAGTTTTGTTGAAAAGAGAACTGCTTCTGGGATGAGTGTTACCTTACAGAGTTATTCCCTATTAATCTATTACAGAGCTCAGCAAACATTTTCTATCAAAGGTCAAATAGTAAATGTTTTAGACCTTGCATGACATAAGATTTCTTTGTTAGCTACTCAACTTTGTCATTATAGTACAAAATCAGTCATAAGCAGTATGGAAAGGAACAGGCATGACCGGGTGCCAATAAAACTTTATTTTCATAAACAAGACGTTGGATGAATTTCTCCTGCAGGCCTGGGTTTACAGAGATGTCTGCTGTACTATTATCAACTCAGATTTCCCCTGTGGTCAGAATAGCAATGCCAGTGTGACCCTGTCTTTTCAATGTGAGGAAGTTAATTCCCCTGGGATCCAGTAGAAATGAAAACAGCCTGTCCAAGGAAAAAGTCAACAAACTTCAGAGAGCAGCAATGAGAGCATGGTAAAGAACAGCGCAGTCCTGGTGCATCCAGCTTTGTTGAAGCCTACCCTACCTCGAGACTTCTACGGTTATGAAAGCCAGTAAATTCCCATGATTGTGTAAACCAGGTAGAGTTGGGGTAACCTGTCATAAGCAAACCAAAGTCTTCTACTGATAAGACATGATTATAGCTATATTAAATACATCAATGAACATTTTATGGTGGAAGCTTTTGGTGTTCAATTTGTATTTTATATCTAGTTAAAACTTCTGCTGACTTATTCAGAAAAGGAAATTTAACAACCAAAGTCCATTCCAAAATGAATTCAGAGTCATTCATCTAAAAATTTCCAGGACACTTTAGACATTTCTAAATGGCCTGAGGACATTATCTTTTAAGTATCTATTATTCCTAGTTTACTTATAAAGTGCTCTTGTATTTTGGTTATATTGCTTGTGGCTGTTCTGTTATTTTACATAATAAAAACAAGCAAGTTCACCCATCAATCTATAACCCTTCAAATGTCTGACTCTGGCTGAGAAGGACTCTAAGTAAAAACAGGAGAGGCACTTGTAACCGCTTTCAAAAATCAACCTCTTCTTGTAAAATTTCTTTAATATTGCAGGGTCAGTCTTAGATGGAAAACTCTGAGATGTGGTAACCACTGTTGTATCTGCTGTTCAGAACAAATAGGGTGCTATGGGGTGCTTAGGTAAAGCATTCAGAAATGCCTTTTAAGTCCACCTGAAGGGTTTATTCTTGAACACTAGAGGATGAAGACCTTGCTCATAGTATTAACTCAGTACAGGGACATTGCCTGTGAGGTCTCTGAGCACATGGTAGGAATGCTTCACATAGTAGACACAATTGTCCCTCACTCACACTCTCACACACACCCTGACACACTGTGCTCACAACATCCCTCTGACTTGCTAATCACCACAGGGGAAATTTATGGTGAAACTGTCCTAGCATTTGCAGTCCTATACCCATTGAACTTGAGATCCCCTGTGGACACAGGCAGTGTGATTTGGTTCATGTTATGAATTAGTTTTCTACTGCTGCTATACAAATTTAGGGCCTAAAATAACATGAATTTATTACATTACAGTTCTATAAAGAAGAAATCTGACACAAGTCTCCCTTGGCTAAAACCAAGGTGTCAGCAAGGTTGTACTTCTCCTGGAGGCTCTGGGGAAGAACCTATTCTGTCATCTTTTCCAGTTTTTAGAGCATGCCCACAGTCTGGTTCATAGTTCACCTCCAGCTCCAAAGCTGGCAATAGCAGACAGGATCATTCTCATATGGAATCACTTCAACTTACTTTCTGCCTCTTTCTTCCACTTTTCAGGTTCCCTGTAATTATACTGGGCCCACGGAGATAATTCAGGATAATCTTCCCCTCTCAAGGTCAGCTGATTGGCAACCTAAATTCCATCTGCACCTTTAATTCGCCTTTCCTATGTATATTCACAGATTCCAGGGAGGAGTCATCTACATCTTCGATGGCCAATTTTCTGTTTTCTACATGAAAATAGACAGGGGAAAAAAATAACCAAATAAAGTATATTAAGTGACTATGAAGAGTACTACTTTAAATTATTCATGCCAATAAAATGGCCACTGGTGAGTTTATCAAAGTAACCAAAAGCAGATGGATGCATCAGTGATCAAACCCCTATCAGAAAAGTCAGACCCATGAGCTTATTGACCACACCAGGCCAGCAAAGGAAGCAATCCCCTCACCCAAGACACATAAAAGGAAGAGCACCCCAAGCCTGGAAGAGCAGTACACTGACCCCAAAACCTGGTCACTTGTCACGAAATTTTCCCAGGAAAATTGCCATAGTGATGAACCTCCACTTCTGTCCCCAGGCTTGAGCTCAGTACGGTTTCTCCTGCCCATGGTGACAACACCTGGCCCACTCCTAGCTGACACTAAGCTGATACTCTGATTGATGTCCATCCAGACCATGGCCCAGAATAAGTGTGGTGTTTTGACAGTTCTGGGCCCTAAGCAAGTTCCTCAGCTGGTTCAGCTGGTTCCTAGTTAGTAGTAATCCTGTCTGACCATCTGCTGTGACTCTTGCATTTGTATCTGCTCTCTGTGTTTGCTCTCAGTTCAGCCTCCTGAACCTCTGGGGCTACCTTGACTCTTTTTTAGCCTTTCTGTAGTACAATTATATCTCCACTGATGTCCTTCTCTGTCTCAGGGTTAGTCCTCAGGCCTCCTTAGTCTCCTCCAATGTGTGACGGTTTCTTATTCTTCTCTTGTCTTTCTTGACCTTGCCTCTTTTTAAAGTAGGACATTTGTAAAATGCTCCTGAATGTGGGTTTGCCTGATGTGTTCTCACAACTTTTCTGGAGTAATGGGTGGTGGAATGTCCTCATCACTTTATATCACAGGGTACAAGGCCTTGGCCTGGCTTACTACTGGTGACGTGAACTATGGTCACATGGTTAAGATGATGTCTGCTGGTTTTCTCCACTACACAGTTATCATTTTCTCCCTTCAATACTCCCTTCATTGACAAGAGTCATAAATCCAGGCCACACTCAAGGGAAGAATTAAGTTCCATACTGTGGTGTGAGGAATATCAAAGGATTTTTGGACATGAGTTAAAACTACTACAATTGTTAACTAGAATTTTGGAGGAGGTACCTTGAGACAATGAAAATATCCCTCTTTTCCTTGAAGCGATGCTCACTGATGATAGCACGCCTAAATAGACCCTGACAGCAGCCAGAGGTGTCCTAATGGTGTCTTCATTTTCCCTCATTGTACCTCTGCTTTAAATGTTTGGATTATTCTGTAAGGAAGATTTTTTTTCCTCTGATTTCCTCAATAAACATATGATTTCAGATCTTACATTTAATTTTTCATGAATTGATAACTGTGGTATAATATAAGGGTCTAATTCACTCCCTTGCATGTGGATATCCAGTTTCCTAAGCCTGTTTGTTGAAGAGACCATCTTTCCCCCACTGCGTATTCCTGGTGTCCTTGGTTCAGGATATGTTGACTATAGGTGACTACAGGGAGCTCTCCGTTCTGTTGGTTTATATGTCTGTGTTTATGACAATATCATACTGTTTTGATAACTGTAGTCTTAGGATATATTTTGAAATGAGGAAATGGAATGCTTCCAGTTTGTTCTTTCTCAGGTTGGCTAATAAATTATAGAAATGCTTTTCAATTTCTATACAAAAGGTCATTGAGATTTTGATAAAGATTGCACTGAACCTATACACTGTGGGTAATATTTTAACACTATTAAGTCCTCCAATTCATGACATAAAATATCTTTCCATTTGCTATGTATTCATTAATTTCTTTATTGATGTGTTATAGTTTTGTAGTTTTCAGTATGTAAGTCTTTCACCTCGGTTTATTCCTAAGCATTTTATCCCTTTGGGTACTATTGTAAATAAGAATGTTTTCCTAATTTGTTTTTCAGGTAGTTCATTGTTAGTGTATAGAAATGCAACTGAGTTTTGTATTATTAGTTTATTAGTTCTAGAAATTATTTTATGGAGTCCTTAGTATTTGATATTTTTGTCAGATCATGTCATTTACAAACAGACAAGTTTGTTTCTTTCTATTTTGGATGCCTTTCATTTCTTCCCCTTGCTTCATTGTTCTGGCTGGGACTTCTAGTTCTCTGTTGAGTATATGAGGTGGGCAACCTTGCCTTGTTCTTGAGCTTAGGGAAAATTTTTGTTTTTTACAATTGTATATCATGTTAGCTATGGGTTTTTCATACATGGTTCTCATTATATTGAAGTACTTTCTATTAACAGTTTGTTGAGAGGTTTTGTCATGAAAGGGTGTTGAGTTTTGTCATGTGCTTTTTCTGCATCTATTGAGAGAACCATGTGATTCTTATCTTTTATTCTGTTCACGTGGTGTATCACATTAATTAATTTTTGTATGTTGATGATCTCATCACAGGAAACATCTCACTTAGCCGTGATATATGATAATTTTCATGTACTGTTGGAATTGATACTCTAGAATTTGGATAAATTTGTTTGTTTGTTTACTGTGGTACTGGAGATCAAACCCAGGGACACTCTACTACTGAGTATTATTTTGAGACAGGGTCTCTCAAAGCTGCTGAATCTTACCTTGAACTTGCATTCCTCCTGCCTCGGCCTCCCAAATTGCTGGGATTACGGGCATACACTACTGTGTCTGGCCAAGGTTTTTTGTAATCTACACCATTTAGGAATATTAGTCTGTAGTTTGAGGAACTTTTTCCCCCTGTTATATAATCTATCTGGCTTTGGTATCAGGACTTACAAAATGAGTTTGGAACTGTTCCCTCTGCTTCAATTTTGTAGAAGAGTTTGAGAAAAATCACTATTAATTCTTCAGTAAGTGCTTGATAAAATTCACCAGTGAGGACATTGAGTCCAGGGATCTTCTTTGAAAGATTTTTCATTATTCATTCAATCTCTTTAGTTTTTATTGGTATGTTCATATTTTCTATTTATCCAGATCCAGAGTTGGTAGCTTGCATGTTTCTACAAATTTATCCATTTTTCTAGGTGACCCAACTTACTACCATATAATTGTTTAGTCTAGCTAAATGTTTTTTTTAAAACCCAACTCTTAGTTTCATTGATCCTTTGCTATTATTTTTCTAGTTTACATTCCTCCTTCTGTGATTTTTAAATTTCTCCTGCTACCTTTGAGCTTATGTGTTCTTCTGTAGTTTCTCAATGTATAATATGTTGTTTATTTGAGAGCTTTTTATATTCTTCATGTTGGCATTTTCACTACAAACTTCCCTCTTAGAACTGCTTTTCCAAATTCCGTAATTTCCGATATCTTGTGTTGCCATTTTAATTTGTCTCAAGATGTTTTTAAATTTCCCTTTTGATTTCTTCTTGTCTCTCTTGGTTGTTTTGGAGCATGTATTTTAATTTCCACATATTTGTGAGTTTTCCAGTATTATTCTTGCAATTGATTTCTAGTTTTGTATCACTGTAGTCAGAAAATGTGCTTGATAAGATTTCTATTTAAAAAATTTTTTTTTAGTTATAGATGGACATGCCTTTATTTTATTTATTTATTTTTATGTGGTGCTGAGGATCGAACCCAGTGCATCACGCATGCTAAGCAAACACACTACCACTGAGCCACAACCCCAGCCCTTGATAAGATTTCAATCTTAAATTTGTTAAGATTTTTTTGTGACCTAGTGCATATTTCATCCTGGAAAATGTCTGTGTGCAGCTGAGAAGCCTGTGCATTCTGCTGCCTTTAGATGGAATGTCCTGTATGCTTATGTTATGTCCACTTGGTCTATGTCCATTTGTTATGTTCAAGTGTAATGTCTCCTTATTGATTTCTTGTCTGGATGATCATCCATTGTTGAAAGGGGGATCTTCAAGTCCCCTGCTATTATTGTATTGTTTTCTATTTCTCCTTTCATTTCTTTAAATATTTACCTTACATATATAGTTGGTGTGATGCTGGGTGCATATATATTTATAATTATTATATCCTCTCTTTTATCACTATGTAATGACTGTTAGTTTCTTGTTGAAGTTTTTGACTTAGTGTCTGTTTTGTCTGATATAAGTAAAGCAACCCTGCTTTCTTTTGTTTTATATTTGATTGGAATCTTTCCCCATCCCTTTACTTTTAATCTGCCCTTAAAGCTGAAGTGAGTGTCTCGTCCGTGGTATCTAGTTGACTGATGCTTTCTCTTCCATTCAGCTAATCTATGTTTTCTTGATTACAGAATTTATTCCATTTACAATTAAAGTAATTAGTGACAGGTAAGGACTTCTTATTTCCATGTTATTAATTTTTTACTGGATGTTTTGTTCTTTCCTTTCCCTTTTGCTGTCATCTTCTGTGACTTGATGATTTTATTATAGTGGTTGTTTTGTTTGCTCTTTCATTATCTTTTATGTATCTAGTATAGGTTTTTCCCTTGAAATTAACATAGGCTTACATAAATAAACAACTTATAATTATAACAATCTATTTTAAATTAATGATGACTTCCCTTTGATGTTTCACTTTGAAACATCATCACCCAACTATGTACCACATAGGAGACACTTACTTCAGTTTTAAAGACAAACAGACTTAAATTAAAGTGATAGCATACAAAAGCTCTACTTGGGTTTTTGATGTCATAATTTACACCTTTTTTTTTCATTTTTCCTGCATTGACACAGTAGTTTTGGCAGACACCTCGTGTCCAAACCACAATAGGCTCCTAAGAGTCTCCTGTTTATTTTCTTTTAGTGATACCCCCAAAGACTCAAGTTCTAGTATTCTCCTCATTTTTTATACTACAGTCAGCTCTCCATATTAGATGTTTATGCTCTCTGTTGCTGTCTGCAGGTATGGTCTGAGGGAGTTGGTGTATGTGGTGGGTGGGGGCACTGGGGGTTGAGGCCTGAGCATCATTAGAGTGCCCAGGGGCCGTTGCTTACATGGTTGAGGTACTTTGAGTGGTTCACGGTTAGCTTCCTGGTGGAGTCTGCAGAGCACCTGGTGGAGTCCATGGCCTCCCATCCCTGCTCCCAGACTCTCCTCACCACTCATCCATTTCCATCACCTGAGCATTCTGGGAGGGATGAGAAATCAGTGGGCCTCCTGCACAGTATCCCTCACAGCTACACCCACTTTCCCTCATGGGGAAATCTCAGGCTCAAGGTGTGTATCTTGGAACTGAGCTGTGCCCCCTTCGGAGAAAGAGTGATTTGGATAAAGTGAAACCCTTTTCGATGCATCTATTCTTGGGTTTTGGTTTTTTTTTTTTCTTGTTGTTTTGGTTTCTTTTGCTTTTGCTTTTTTCATTCAGCAATGTGCTGGAACTTCTCTGCTGACTCCCAGACTCCCATGAAGGTGATCTTCTCTCTGAGTAACTGTCACAGTGCACAGCCTTCTGCAGGGCGATAATGATACCACCTCGCGGATGTCACTGTTGATTTATGAATTTAAAGCATCCATCTTATTGATTGGTTGAAAATAGCTATATGGAGATGACTATTTGTAATAATCCAAACTCCTTAACTTTAATTTAGGAAAGTTGATCAATAACATAACTCACAATGCGGCACCTCAGGGTGCCTTTGGGCAAACCTCCGCGCAGACCACAGATATTCTTCATTCATCAAACTTCGATTGAGCACCAGTATGTCCCAGGCACTGTGTTACTTGCTGACGATGCAAACAGGAAAAACAGTTTTCTTTCTCTCTCAGGCACAAGACGTAGGGCAAGTCAGCACTTGCCGTAGGTACTGGAGTAAAGATTCATAAAAGGCAAAGTACTTACACCAAAGAGGGAATGATTGCCTTCATTTGAAGACATAAAAAGCAGAACACAAGGTGAAGAGTAAAGTTCTAGAAGCCATATTTATAGAAATGGAATCCTAGCCCTACCACATATAAGCCAGGGACCCAGAATCTCTGAGGCTCAATTCCTTCACCTGGAGGTACTGACAAGAACCATCTACAGTAAAGACCAGGCTGTATGTGCCACACATTTTTGTTTTTATCCTGGACAAAAGGGAAGCTCCATTTCCTGGTTCCCCTGCAGCTAGAAGAGAACATGTGTCAGACTTTGGGCATCAGAATGTGGAGGAACTGGTTGGATGCTAGTTGGAAGTTGGGGCCCTAAAACATCTGTGCGATCCTCCAAATGCTCTGTCCCTTCTGTGGAAAGACTCTGGGATGATTGAGCCATGTTATAAAAGAATCTTAGAATCCAGCACTCAATGACTTGATGACAAGTTTTAGTCAGTATTTCTCACTGTGACCAAAATACCCAACAAGAACAACTCAGAGGAGACCAAGTTTATTTGGGGTTCACACTTTCAGAGTTCTCAGTGCAGACAGCTGACTTCATTGCTCTGGGTCCTAGGTGAGCCGGAATATAAGGGGGGAAGGGCATAGTAGAGGGCAGAGGCTGCAGGAAGAACATCTCTTCCAGGGCACCCCCCTAGTGACCCACCTCCTCCAGCCATGCCCCAACTGTCTATAGTTACCACCCAGTTATTCCATTCACACTAGAATGGACTGATTAGGTGTTAGGTCTCACAATCCAATCATTTCACCTCTGAATATTCCTGCATTAACAGGAACTTTGAGGGGACCCCCCATATACAAACCATAACACTGCCCAAGAGAGCTGCCCAGTCAAGCACATGCACCTCAGACTCACTTAAGAACACAGAATGCTCCGTCTCCCTGCAGTGCTGGAACTCCTTATTCCAACAACTAGCCTGTCCTTCAATGTTCAAAGGTTGCCGGAACACTTAATGAGATAAAAAGCTCATGAAATGCTCTCAGTAACTGATAGCCACTACTGCTGTTATCATTGCCATGATTCACACAAGGACCACACTACAGAACTGGGACTTGAGGGGATTTGCTGGGTGATGGAAGGTGAAGGAGTCGTCAAGAGTTATGAGCAGAAAGGAAAAGGTGAAAAGTCAAGGAAGGTAGAGCAAAAGTGAAAAACCAGTAAGAAAAAGAAAGAAAAGAAAAGGAAAACCACTGAAATGGGACAAAAGAGAGCAAGAGCTATCCACACAGTGACCAGAGTACCTGCCCTGAAAATGTGTCCTTGCGCTGCTCAGGCTGAATGCTAGGCAGCAAGGACACATTTTCAGGCCAAGCCCACCGCGCCTGCTGACAGCTGCTCACGCGCTCTGATTTTTCTCCCTCATCCGTTCCAGATCCAGATGGAGAAACAGGAGGCCTGGTCTTTTCATTTGTTACCACCGAATGGAAAGCTCCTTCTTGGACACTTGTTTTTACTACTTGAAATGTGTTTCTTTTATCACCTTCCGGTCACAGGCTCAGTCTTAGAAATGAGAGAGCAAAAAAGCTCTGCAAACCAGGCGAACAAAGCACAGAGCAGTCTTTGTCTCTGGGCTGTGAGGGAACAAAGGACAAATGTGTAGAATGGCACTGGGAAGCTGCAGAGGACAGTCTCTACTGCCCCTCTGAGCAACACATGTCCCTAGTCCCACGGGTTTCACCTGCAGCAGGCAATGATTTTTCTCAGTGCCAAGCTCACCAGCAGGCTGAGGAGCTGAAGCAGCCTTCATCTCCTTATCCCTGTCAACAGAACCACTGAGAAGCATCCTGGAGGGGGACCTATGTCTGCCAAACATCCTAAGGTTTGCTGATCCAGAAAGTAGTTGTTCTGGGGTCCCTGTAAATGTCATTGAGCTTTGAGAACAGCTAAGTTATAACCTTTGCTTGTAAGAAGAAAAGGAACCATCTAACACAATTGGAAAATTGACACCAAGCTGACCAGACTAAATCAACATCGCTTATTATGGAAATCTTATGGAACAGAAAGATAACTGGGTAAAACACAGTTGTTGGTGTTTCCAGGCAAAAGGTCCACCTGTGCCTGAAAAACAGAAAGAAATTAAAACAAGGAAAATAAGATCCACTAAAACAAAATGTGGATGTTTGTGAAATTTATGAAAACTTTACCTTTCTGTCCAAATCCTTCTGTTCAAGTCTTCCCAGTCAATTTCTGGCCCTGGTGTTTTTCCAGATTTACTTTCCATCAGTAAGTATTTGAGAGCAGTGCTTCTTGCTGATGGACTCCTTCTAACCAAGCCCCTCCTGGGAGCCCTTGAGTATATGAATTAAAGTGCATTAGCCCCCTTGTGCCCTTTTCCTGGAGAGGAAATCACATCTACTTACACATCTCTGTAAATCAAAACCTATTTGTCTATGGCGTTTTTGTGGATATGGCAAAACAAAACCCAGGCTAGCTTGGCTTGCATGAGGGCTGAGCACACAAAGAGATCCATTCATGCCTTTGGGCTTCAGCGAATCCTCTGGTCCAACCAAGGTCAACGATATGATCACAGCCTGATTTCAGAAGTTAGTTTTTAAAGGTACATTTCACAACTGCTGCTAAAAATATTTTTCCTCTTTGAAAACAAATGGTCAAAGATAAGAAACAAGCATAAGAGGAAATATCAAATCTGAATGGTGGTTGCATCTCTTAAAAATCTGCAATGGGTGTTACATAGTGAATTAGCTATAAAATCTAATCAAACACACTTCCTGTGCTGCAGAATTTGACTCACTCTCGATACGTACTATGGTGAACTCCCAGAAATGTTCACAAGTATTATTACTATGTAAATGCACAGTTCCTACGTCTTAGCTGGAGTAGTCTTCTGGGGTGGGGTGGATTTTATTCTTTCTTTCACTCATTTCCTTTCTACATTTTTCCTTCCTTCCCCTATTTTTTCTACCTCCTTTCTGCCTTTATTATTCTCCTTCTTTTTTTTTTTAATGAAAAATATGGGAAGAAAAAGTGCTATTTATTGAGCACCCACTCTGTTGACAAGTACTTTCCAAGTATTTATGCAGCCTCACAGCAACCATGCTTCCTCCCATTGGTTTAATCTGATAAAAAAAAACCCTGTCACGCTTCCAATGAGTCCATTTTTAATAGATTTGATTTTTAAAGTAGCAAAGGCAATTTATTAAGTGTATTGCTTTAAGATGTCCAAGACCTTAATATGTCCATTATCTATTTAGATACCTGCTCTCCTGTGTGATCTGCAAAGTCTACAATTTCTGTAATATAATCACACATGCACATCACAAGTACACACAAAATCACACTCTTCCTCTTCATTCAGGGAGTGTATGAAAGGTTTCATTTGCTGGTTGTTCTGTGTCCCTGGCTCTTCCTCTCCCTGTCCCCCTCTCTCTACCTCTTCTTTCTCTACTTCTCAAATGCCTTGATTAGCCTCTGAGTGCAAGGCAAATGAACAGTCTTGAGAAAAGAAGTCCCTCTGCCCTTCCCATCACCATTCTGACCTTCCCTGACTCGTCCCTCCTCTGCAGCCTCCTTGTCCTCCCCTCTGCCCCCGTTGGCTCCTCCAGAATGCTGACCTACGGCTGAGGAAGGGAAACTGGACCAAGGAAGGGGAGAAGAGACCTGTCACTGCCCAGTATTTTCCCAAAGGAAAATTCCTTCCAATTAAACATCTGTGGAATGAGACAATTACTCAAATGGAAAGAAGTTGAATTTATTTAAAAGATTACTTGGAATCTTGAGAAATTAATAGATAATGTCCCTTATTTGACCCATTTCCATCTTGATGCTTGCCTCACACCTGAGAGCAGCATATGGCTTCCAACAGAGGCGACCCAATGTTGTGTCCAGACATGTTCCTCCTTGCAGGGGAGGTCTGCATTTTCCCAGAAAAGTGTTCACTCTTCTCCATGATTTCCCACACCCACCAAGCTCTTCCTCTCTTGCTTCATCACTTTCTTTCAGGAAGAACTAAGAAAATCAACCTTCAGGTCACATGGTGGTGCATGCCTATAACCCCAAAGACTCAGGAGGCTGAGGCAGGAGGATCACAAGTTCCAGGCCAGCCTGGGCAACTTAGCAAGACCTGGCCTCACAATAAAAGTTAAAAAGAACTGAGGATGTAGCTTAGTGGTGAAGTGCCCCTGAGTTCAATCCCTAGTGCCTAAACAAATAAATAAATAAATAAATGAAAAGGAACAAAGAAAATCAACCTTCAAATATACTTTCAGCCAAATAAACTTTACGGTGAAGAAATTTATAATTTTTACCAAAATAGCTTCTAAGTTGCATGAGGGGAAGTTAAGTTTTACTGGTAAGAATTGCCCCCTCAAACTTTCCCTGGCTTTAAGGATAGTAACAGCTCCTGGTTGTTGGACTTTTTGCTCTTTACAATCATAAAGGAATGGAGTATTGCACCTTCTGATTATGATAAGGCTGCTGAGGCCCAGAGAGGTTATGTGACTTCTTAGGTTATACCACTAGTCAATAGTGAAGCTGAATGAGAAATTACACTCCATTTATGTGTGATTTATGAAAATGTATAAATGCATTCTACTGTCATGTAGAACTAATTAGAACAAATTTAAAAAAAATTTTTTTAAATCACGAAGCTAGAGCATGGCCCACACCTGTCCAATTGAAAATCCTTATCTTACCATACATTTCACATGTGCCAAGGGACTGTGGGGCTCTGAAAGGCTGTCTGTTCATAAACATCTGTACATATAGACATTCCTTCAACCTTGCATTAGCCCCACAAGTACCCTGTAGGGCCTGTAGGTGGTGCCGATAGTAGCATGAGGGACTGCCTACGTAGGATCTGCTAAGCACCAACACTTCCAAACGCTTTCATCTACATTAACTTGTTTTACAGATGAAATGGAGTCACGAATTCACAGTTTCTTCAGTCTGGATTTCTCAGAGACTTTCGGTACAGTAATGTCTACTAAGAATTTCAGAGGAAGATAGAGCATTTTAAATTTCCTAAATTTTTGACCAAAGGACCCTATGTGTAGGCAGAATCTCATAGCCACTGTTTTCCCATGCATGGGCTGGGAGACACTGGGGTTGGTGGTCTGATTGATTGTTAGCACAATGTTCTCAGGGTATGCCAGTAAATAAATTAGTCCATCAGGATCTCTCTCTCTCTCTCTCTCTCTCTCTCTCTCTCTCTCTCTCTCTCTCTCTCTCTTATTCTAAAACAAACAGAAGATAGATGATCTGGGAAGATGGAGTTGCAGGGGTACTCAAAGGGTCATGACAGGACTGACGGGTGAGGGGGTGGTGGTGCTGAAGGTGGGGGCCTTTTGGGGAAGTGATTGAACCTCTCCCAGGCTGGGGCTTCTAACCCATGAAATGGGTGTGATAATGTCTCCCTAGCAGTCTTACGTGAGAGATGCTGACTGAGTGTGCTATGGAGTACGTGTGCCATCAGTGTGGCTGCTATTCATCATCCATCACCTCTTTCATCATGACCTGGGGAAAAATTTGAAATCTAGTAAAGCCCATTTCGTCCCCTTTGAAACAGAAATAGAGGTTCTCCATTGTATTGTAAGGCTGTTGAGATGCTGTAAGCCTCAGTCCAGCGACAGGCACATGGCAGTTTCTTACTGTCTGATGTCGAGTTGTTTTCCTCCACCAGCCCTGCCTCACGGGGAGCGACCTCCAGCTTGCTTGCCTCAGTCCTAGAGAACGTGCACAGGTTGAAGGCAGTTGCAACTCCAAATTCTGATTCCTTCTTTCCACCTTCTATTTGGACCAATTCCTTTCTCTTGGAATCATGAAGCTCCATCATCAAGACAGGCATTTTGGTATACAGTTGTTGGATTCATTTCTGTGTTTAGGATGGACATCACGAAGCGCACAACTGCAGATCTGATCTGACACCTGACAGCAACTGACACGGCAGAACCCCATGCTCTTGCTCCCACGGTCTCAACTTTGGGACGTCTCCTCAGGTGGACATTGTAGCCAACCTGATACGGGGTAGGCAGGCTCTGTAATTCTACTCCATACAGAATTCTTGTCAGCATTCAGCAGAATCTAATGTTTCTGTGGTGAATGTTCCCCTCTTTTTTTTTTGACCAAAAAATAACTATGGATTGGGGAAAACATCACAGATGAGGAACAATGAGCCCAGTTTTTGCTCGTGTGAACTCAAGCAATGGCTGTCACAGGGGTTCAGTTCCCTGAGGCGAAGCCAGAGAAACCGCCACTGGCAGCTTCCCCGTGACACTTCGTTTCTGCACAGTCCCAGGTAGTGCAACATAACTGAATGCCCGAGCCACTTTTCTTTCTAAAATTTTCATAGATCTTAACTCGTGGGCCTTACAGGGTGGCACACTATAGTTTTGCCATGTAGAGGAGACTCCCTGTTTATATCAACCATTTTCATGTGTTGCAGGATCAGAAATAAAGCCATGTGAAAAATTCATATAAGATTCAGACATTAACCAGCGCAGGGTAAGAGCCAGATAACTGGTAGCAAAGTTCGTGCACAGTCATGTAATTTTGTGAAAAAACACTTGGTCTTCAAGTCTGCAACTTATTAGATTTCTGAACAAAAGAAAATTCCAAAAGCACTACAAAGTCAAATCTAGTGTGCTTGTTTCACTCAGTAGCGGAAATGGAGTCAATAAAGACGGGGGCAGTGGGGAAGCTGCTTTTTCACAAGCCATTTTCATTTGACATTTTGCAGTTATTTGAAGAACATGGCTGGATTTAGACGCCTAGGTATTTTGTGTGCACCTGGTGCCCTCTAGTGACAGGGTGAGGAGTGTCTGGTAACATTAAAGGCTTGAAGTTGAGAAATCCATTCATTCTTCCTAAACCTACCCAGACGTACTGGAAAAGTCAAGAAGCTGTTGGATCCAGAGGCTGAGGCAGGAGGACTGCAAGTTCAAAGCCAGCCTCAGCAACTTAGCGAGGCCCTAAGCAACTCAGCGAGACACTGTCTCTAAACAAAATATTAGAATAAAGGATGGAGATGTGTCTCAGTGGTCAAGTGCCCCTGGGTTCAATCCCAGGTACAAACAAAACAAAACAAAAAAAAGCAGCAGCAGCTGTTGGAGTCCTGTTATAATTGAGAAAGCACCTATCAGCAGGTAACCTTGGGTTTATCAGATAAGGGTTCCTAAATACTTTTTTAAGTTTCACATTTCTTTAAGAGAAAGGACAGTTTCTGCTTTATATCTTTGGAAACTTCCAAAGAAGTGTGGGACCTGAACTTTTCAAGGTATTCAGTTATACACCCCAAATCACACAAATCTCTCAGCTCCAGGAGATCCATTAAAAAGCAGCATTCAAATGTTCTACAAGTCAAGCCAGAACAGAATGGGGCCTCTCATGGGCTGAGATCCTTTCAGATCAGTGGAGGACATAAGTGCCTCAGTATCCCCCACACACATTTGCTGTCCAAACCTTTTATTCCCCCAAATGGTTCCTCAGCCCACAGCACAATCTCTGCTGATAAGATCCACCTAGTGCCAGGGAGAGACCATGCTGTCATTCTCAGTTCCTTCTCTCTGGTGGCATGGTCCCCAAACTATGTGACATCTTCTCTGCATCTGTTCCAGACACGGCTGCCTTACTTCAGAGCTTAGAACCATTTCCCACTGAGACTACTTTTTTCCCTTCCAAATTGAATTTGCTCACCCACCATTCATCTTCTACAATGCTACTAGCTTCTTTTCCAAAAAAGCATTTTCTTATCTAGCGATATCATGAAACAGTCAGTAATAACATGAAATGACCCTGTGTCCTCCCATTTCTTCAGATAGAACGCGCTGTCTCTCTCAGAATGAACCACACCCTCATCCGGGTTTTCACACATTTTGCACTCTTCGTGGAGACCCCTGGTCACCCTGCAAGATCTGTAATGTCATCTCCTCTAGAAACCATCCCCAAACTTCATGGTGGCTCCCACCTATGAACCCGCACTGTGCTCTGATAGCACTGCTGGTCACAGGAGTCCTGATCACTCCTTTATGCCTTTGTTTCCATGTCAACCTGCTAAGAGCAAAACTCCAGGCTTATGTTTTTCATACACCCAGAGCTGCCTGGCATGCAGTAGTATGCACACACACAGAGTAACGTGTAAATATACATGTATGTCAATAAAAGATTTATATGCACTCTTAAAGGCCAGCTTCATTTGATCTACATCTCATCTATCAAAATAAGTTTTGGAAGTCTTGTGAGAGAGTATGGAATTCAGTTCTGACAGGACAAGGTTTGGGTCCTTTTGCCACCTCTTAACTAGCTGTGTGACCTGAGGCAAGTAATAAACCTCTCTGAGCCTCAATTTTTCACTTGTAAAATGGAGATAATAGTACTTTTCATGCTCTATCTATCTGATACATAACATACATATGTGCATGGTAAAGTAGATTTGCTCTTCCTGCAGGAACAGAAGTTCAGAGAATCTGGTTGTCTCTGATTTCATGCTGAATACATCTATCCTATACACCATGATTTCTTGTACATTTTCACCTGCACTGGGCATAGGCTGATTTAAAAAACAAAACAAAACAAAACACCAACGGAAGCTTATTCAAGGGTCAAGTATTACCTCATAGAAATATTTGTCTACCATTCCTCAGTTTCATACTGAGAAGTGGGGGAAAGTGTATTTTTACTAATAGGTGGTTTAATATTTTTTCCCTTCTCACCTCCTATATATGCTCTGCGGCCAGGTCAGTTGAAAAAACAAACCACGTAAGCAAAGCACCACTTCATCTTGTTTCAGCAGCTCCTGCTGGCAGCACAGTGTCACATACCTAAAGTGGTCGATCTGAAAGAGATACACGGTTTCCAACCCCCCTAATTTACTGCCCTTCTCTCCATAGCATCGGATTCATAAAACGTCGCCTGGGGGGCTGGCTCACTGTCTTGAGGCCAAAGCAAGGCACAGGGAGACCAGGGAGGAGACCTTGGTTGCCAAGTCCCTGCTGATGAGAATATTTGCCTCCACTCTTTCAGAGCACTTAACATATCCAAGAGTACAGGGGAAAAAGACCCAGCTTGCCAAAAAACCATTACGCAAATGTAAAAATGTGGTATTAAGTCTTGTCCCTGTAAGTGTTCTTTCCATGACCAGGCCTATTAATTGGTGTTCAGTCTCAAAACTATTTCAGTTCTTATGTTACAGAAGAGACTTAAGAATCCAATTAGCTATGCTTATTAGAAACACTCAAATCTTTCCCATTATTTTTGTATTGATAATGGGCAAGATCAGAGGAAGAGTTTTAGGCTACTGCATTAGGCTCTATTTTTCCACCAGGTGTTGGGACGCATCCTGCGTAACCAACTCTACCCACGCAAAAGGAAACTTGCCTTTCCACCCTTTGGGAGAAAGAACAAATGAAACAGCTTGATTCCAGGAAAATAAAAGGGAACACGGTAACCTGATAGATTACTAAATTTAATCTTAATATTCAGGATGCACATTATATAGCATCCCAGCAATCTCGACGATAGTCAGATATAGAGTCCCATTGGTACAAACTCATCAAACCACCACAAACCTCTCATTTTAAAGAGAGGTTATATTCCAGTAGGTTACAACAGGGAGCCCAAAGGTTGAATCCCAACCCTCTGTTGTAACTGCTTTTGTCAGGGTTATTTATAAGAGTTGGGAAATTTTATCTAAAAATCCAGACATCTTGATTCTCTTGAAAAAAAAAAAAATCAAATGATTTGGCCACACTGGGTGCAGTCCCCATGGCCATAGCTGGCAGACACTGAGAACACCTGTGCCTCTGGATGGGTCATGCCTTCTGCTGCTTGTCACCCAGGTCCCCTCCCACCACACTCCCTGTGGCTTGCCTGACCCCTGCAGGCACTGACTTTGCCTACAGTTAGTTTACAAAGAGCTTCTAGGCATAGTGGTCATTAGTTTCTAGTAAGCATTAGACGAATGGCAAGTTCCGACTGTCCTGCAACAGTCCATGTTTCTGCCACGATTCACTATCGTGATCGATAGGTGGTGGATGTCTGTACAGCCCAGACCACGTCGGTTCATGTGACCAAGCAATCCAGCATCGAACTGCAAAGTCAATCACAAACGCAGGTGAATCCGGAAGTCCTGCGGTTTCCACTGATGATGCTTGCCATCTGTGTTGGCGCTGGCTTAGATGAGCTCCCCACCTTATCCTGGAAGAGCTCATTGACAGTTCTCCCTGAGCCTTCTGTATTTTATCTTTGAAAAAAAAAAAAAAACCTAGTATACTTGACCCTTTATGACTGCCCTCCTTTTCCATCAAGCTAGCATCCTGTTTTTTTTCCCCATTAAGGTAAAGGTCTGTATTGTTGTATTTATTAGGAATGTAATTTTTTAATTTCTTATAAATATTTTATTACATGGTTTGATGATAAATGAATAGACTACCTTTGTTTAGGTCTTGCCCGAAACATTCCATGCACATTATTCTAGTGTATCGGTGTACCGGGGTGGGATTTGGAATGTAATTTTTAAAATTTTTTACAGACTGCATTTTGATTAATTGTACACAAATGGGGCACATCATTTTATTTCTATGGTTGTCCACGATGTGGATTCATATCATTTGTGTAATCATACATGCATATAGGGTAATGAATCTGTCTCATTCCACCATTTTTCATACCCCCCTCCCTCTCATTGCCCTCTACATAATCTAAAGTTCCTCCATTCTTCTCATCCCCCCACTTTTCCTCCCCCATTATATATCATCATCCACTTATCAAGGAAAACATTTGGCCTTTGGTTTTGGTGATTGGCTTATTTCACTTAGCATGATATTCTCCAATTCCATCCATTTATCTGCAAATGCCATAATATTATTTTTCTTTATGGCTGAATAATATTCCATTGTGTATATATACCATAGTTTCTTTATTTATTCATCTGTTGAAGAGCATCTAGGTTGGTTCCACAATCTAGCTATTGTGAATTGAGCTGCTATAAACACTGATGTGGCTATGTTACTGTAGTATGCTCATTTTAAGTGCTTTGGGTATAGAAATTAAAGGGATATGAATAGGAAAAGAAGAACTCAAGCTGTCACTATTTGCCAATGACATGATTCTATATTTAGAGGATTCACAAAATTCCACTAGAAAACTTCTAGAACTAATAAATGAATTCAGCAAAGTAGTAGGATATAAAATCAATAAGCATAAATCAAATGCATTTCTATTCATAAGTGATGAATCCTCTGAAAGAGAAATTAGGAAAACCATTCCATTCACAACAGCCTCAAAAAAGAAAAAATAAAATACTTGGGAATCAATCTAACAAAAGAGGTGAAAGACCTCTACAATGAAAACTACAGAACACTAAAAGAAATTGAAGAAAACCTTTGAAGGTGGAAAGATCTCCCGTTCTTGGACAAGCAGAATTAATATTGTCAAAACGGCCATTTTACTAAAGGTGCTATACAGATTCAATGCAATTCCTATTAAAATCCCAATGACATTCCTCATAGAAATAGAGAAAGCAATCATGAACTTCATCTGGAAGAATAAGTACCTCGTATAGCCAAAACAATCCTGAGCAGGATTAAGTGAAGCAGGAATGTAACTTAAAAAAAAATTTCTTTTTTGATATACATGACAGTAGAGTGTATTCTGACATGTTATACATGTATTGAATATAACTTATTCTAATTAGGATCCCATTCTTGTGGTTGTACATGACGTGGAGTTTCATTGGTCATGTATTCACACATAAACATAGGAAAGTTATGTCGGATTTATTTTGTCTTTCCTATTCCCATTGTCCCTCCCTTCCCTTCAATCCCGTCTAATCCAATGACCTTCTTTTGCCCCCCTGCCCTTATTGTGAGTTCGCATCTGCATATCAGAGAACATTCCATCTTTGGCTTTTTGGAATTGGCTTACTTCTCTTAGCGTGATAGTCCCCAGTTCCATCCATTTACCAGCAAATGCCATAATTCCATTCTTCTTTATGGCTGAGTAGTATCCCATTGTGTTATATACTACATTTTCTTTATCCATTCATCTTTTGAAGGGCACCTAGGTTGTTTTCATAGCTTAGCTATTGTGAATTAAACTGTTGATGTGGTTGTCACTGCAGTATGCTGATTTTAAGTCCTCTGGGTATATACCGAGGAGTGGGAGGATAACTGGGTCAAATAGTGGTTCCATTAGAAATGTAACAGATTTTTAAAATTTTGCTATTAGAGTTGTTATTATAATCTTAAGTAGTTGGCCAGCATTTGGAGGCTGTTAGCTTTTCATAGCTGTGACCAAAATAACGGATAAGAACAACTTAAAAAAGGAAATTTTTCTTCTTTTTTATTGGGGAGGATGGTAACCAGAAATTGAACCCAGGAGTGCTTTACCACTGAGCTACATCCCCAGTCCTTTTTATTTTTTTTTTGAGATAAGGTCTCGCCAAGTTTCTTGGGACCTCACTAAATTTCTGACTGTCCTTCAACTTGCAATCCTCCTGCCTTAGTCTCTCAAATCACTGGGATTACAGGTGTGCACCACACCTGGCAGAAGTGTTTCTTTTGGCTCATAGTTTCAGAGGTTGGCTGATTCCTCTGTCACTCAAGGTCTGAAGTGAGGCAGAAGGGCATGGTGGAGGAAAGTTTTCAGTCAGGTAGCAGAGGGAGAAGGAGGAAAGGGAGGGGGAAGGGGAAAAGGGAAGGGGAGGGTTAGAAGGAGGAAGAGGAGCCAGGGGGACAATATGTAATCCCCCAAGGGCACACCTCCAGTGATCTACCTCCAGCCACGCCCCACTTGCCAGCAGCTACCACCCAGTACAGTAAGTAGTCCTGATTATGTTCCAGCTCTCATTTCACCTCTGAATATTCTGCATCAACACAGAAGCTTTTGGGGGACACCCATATCCAAACCACCACAGGGGCTACCTTTCATGAACAGTCCACATATTTAATGCCTCAGAGCAGGTAGATGTTCATAATAGACTCACAGGAGCCGAGTACATATCTTGCTCCGTTGATATCACACAATGGTCCTATGCCTTAGGTATCTCTGATTTTATTTTTCTGATGCAGAAAGTGAGGCCCAAAGGGATGTGAAACTTGCTTTAAAATTCTCTGCTCCCAAGTGGTGAGCACAAGTCCCAACCCAGGGTTTCCAGGCTCAAGTTCTTCCATCCTCCAACAGCTTCCTTTCAGAAGTCACACAGCTCCACTGGACCACCCTTACATCCAAACCCCTTTCTACATCATCATGTAAAATTGTCATCGGATTTTAAGTCTTTTAAAAGACTTAAAATTGCATGTGGCATTTTTAGAAAGTGCTTTTATTGAAAATAAATGAAAACATCAATTATCATGCTGTATGATACGGAAAGAAATTACAGCCTATGGAATCAAGAATTGTACTTTTTCCAAATATTTATTCATTTTTAAAAAATATCTTCATTTTCTTCATGTACTAATATTTATCATGCTGGGTACTGAGGCAGAGTGGTATGGATGACAGCAGGGTGCTGGAGCTCAACTTATATCTAGTATTTTAATTTCATTTTAAAATGTGCAGAACAGAAACCCATCTATTTTGCAGAATTTGGAACTAGGAATATAGTACATCACACAAAGAAGCTGAAAATGTAATCCACCCAAAAGCCTGTCCACAGAAGTTTAGAACAACTTTATTCACAATTGCCAAAACTTAGGACACAAAAAAGATGTCCTTCAGTATGTCAATGGAAAAGCAATCTGTGATAAATCCAGACAATAGACTCTAATTCAACATTAAAATGAAATGAATTATCAAGCCATGTAAAACGCATGGATGAACCTTAAGTGTATTCTTATTAAGTGGAAGAAGTCAATCTGAGAAGGCTACAGAATGTATGAGCATTTGACATTCTAGAAAAGAAAAACCAGAGAGACAGGAAAAAGATTAGTGGTTACTGGGAGTTTGGGAGTGGGGTTGAATAGTGGAACAAGGAGTTTAAGGAGTGAAATCACTCTACCAGATTATAATAATGGATCCAGGTCACTATACACTTATCCAGAAAAAGAGTACACACAACACCAAAACTGAATGTAATGTGATCTAATTAAACGAACACGATCACCCTAATGAAAACCATACATTTGGGTGATTATGATACATCAATGAGGTTCTTGATTGCAAAAAATGGACCACTTTGGTGGAAAACTTTGATAATGGATGAGGCTATTCATTTGTGAGACAGGGATATATGGAAAATCCCTGTATCTTCCTCAATTAATTTTGCATGAACCTAAAATTAATATATAAAAAACAATTTTTTAAAAACACCTCTAAATGTCAAGGATACATTAAACCCAGTACTAAAAAGGTTTCCACATGAACATAAGCCTTAACATCTTGCCTATTACCTTCATTTATCTCCTAACACCTCTTCTCTGGCCCTGACCCTACCAACTGTGGTGTATTTAAACGCTACAGTTCCACTACAAAGATGGTGTTTGAAGTTGTTCTTCTATAAGAATTCTTGGCAATCAGTAATCACTTGAGATAAAAAAAAAGTTATATCCAATGTAGTAGCAATAAAAGTATTTAAAAAATTACTATACACCTTTGGGAAATAAGTAAAAGTATTTATTTACGTAATATGTACATACTTACAAAACTAAATTTTATCCAACACATCATTCTACGTAATATCACAAAATGAACACCATATCCAAGAAGTAAAAATCCATGTAATTTGAGTTTAATTCAACAGCTTTTAAACATACAATGTTATCTATTTGGCTTCATAAGTTACAAAGTCCTATTTTGAATTTTTTTCCAGCTAAGGAACAGTAAATTCAACAGCATGTCAAAAGCAATTTAGTTGACCCTGAGTGATTGCTAATTTGCATAATTCTGAATAGATGTACATTATACAATTTCATTTGTACTCTCATATACTCATACCATACTATCTTTTTTGCCTATATCCCTTTTCTACTTTATTAATCCTCAAGAGACTAAGGAACAAAGAATGGGAAAGCAATAATGACCAGAGAATCAGAAGGGGAAACTACCACCATTGCCCAAAGCCTTTCCAACTTCAGAAGTACATGGCACAGCCAGGTCCAGGGTTGCCCCAAAAACTCCACAGGGGAGTGGGGTTATAGCTCAGTGGTAGAGAGCTTGCCTCATGTGCATGAGGTCCTGGATTCCAGCCCCAGTACAACAAAAAACAAGCAAAAAAACAAAAACAAAACCCAATAACAATAAAAAAAAAAACTTAATACAAGGAGGAACTTGGAACTGAATGATCTGAGTAGTAATCCTAGGTTGATATTAAATTACTCTTCCTGAATTTTTCCTATTTTTTCCTACAATAATTAAAATAAATAAGTGTACACGTGTATAGAATTCAAAGACCTGGATTAAAATATATAAAACATAAAACTCAATAACCTGGAGCTCTTCAGAAGATAAAAAAACAACCACAATGGTAACAAACAGTGTTGAAGACAGGTTTTCCTAAAATGTTTGAGAAAGAAAAAAGCAAATAGCTATCCGCCATATCCCCCCAAAATGCTAGCGTGAGAGTTATGAAGGAAATGGACAAGAGCAAAAGGCACAGGGAGCTGGAGGGCTGTGGCCTCAGACTGATGATCACAGCAAGTCCGCCTGGCTAAGCCACAGGGTGTTGGAAAGAGCAAGTTACTTTTCTTGCTCCTGGTGTAACAGGGAAATTCCAGGAGGTTGGGAAAGCTGAGCATATGGAGTCAGCCATGCCCTGTCGCCTTTCAAAGAGAACTCTGAGCCAAAAACACAGAAAGGCCAGACCAAAGCATGCATTTCTCTCTTCTATCTGCTCTTCTCTACTTCTACACCACCTGTCCCACTCATGTTGTTCAACAAGCAGAAGGCTCACTGGTAACTAGGTGCAGGAACATTACCAAGCTCCAATCCAGCCACGGCACAGCTCTGCCACTGCGGTTTGAGGATTCCAGGAAACGAACATGTTTGTGCTTCTATTAGAACAGCCCTCAAGAACATCAAGTAAGATGTTTCGGACTTGGTTAAAAAGAAAGAAAGAAAACTCAGACTTTTAGACTCTGTAAAATTTCCCTATAATAGGAGGGGGAAAGTAGCAGAAATATTTTAAGTATGGGCATACTTGCCTTCAGTCTGCAGTAGGAGACCATGTTTATGTCATGGGGCCAAAGCCCTGAAAAAACAGTGAGAGAAGGATGGACTTAAAGGAGACAAGAAAATAGTAAGAAAGGCTTCTTTTTTCACTCACAAAGGAGGAAAAAAAGTATTCTGGCCCTATTATCCCGAACAAAAGTGCATCACAGCAACTAGTTATGTCTCCTTTTTTTTTTCTCATTATTCTGAATGATCTAAAAGTCAGAATTCCACTGTACGGTGCTCAGAAATTAACATATATCATTGTTTCAAAATGAACACTTAATTCTTCTCATTCTCAAGTAAAAAAGGACAGAAAAGAAATAATTACTTGGAATAACATTAATATAAAGCAAACCTTACATATGAAGACAGTGCAGGATATAAGCTTCATCACCCTTTATAAAATTGCCAGGTTGTGCTAATTCTTTTACAACAAAATAATTGTATAGAAGAGTAAATAAAATTACATTATAGATGAAACTATTTTCAAAGTTATTTGAAGTTGCATAGAGTTCAACTGTATAAGAAAAAAACATTTACTTAATTTTCTCAAACAGTAAAGCATATTACTTGAGGGAGGAAAAAGCTTTCACTAAATACAAACATAATGAACTAAATAAACAAGATTGAATATAAAATAGTTTATTTGAAAATGTCCATAAAAAATAAAGGCAGAATGGCACAGTTAGAAACGTTGTGCTTAAGGCAAACGAAAGAAGCAGCAACCTTAATTAAAATTTGAGGCATACCATCTCATAAACAACAATGTAATCACCTCTGAAAAATGTCTTTTGTAAAAGTTTAGAGAATGAATGGAAGCACAAACAATGGCCATTGTCAGAATTTATTCTTGGAAGTATTGAACAGGATTGTACAAAAATAACATGAATACTCTGATCTAAAATATACTCAAATTATTTGCCCTTTAGTTGTCATATAGCAATGAAAAAATAAAATGCATTACCCAATGTTCATAGTATAAATCTATAAAATGCCAAAAATTATTTAAAAAAAAAAAAGAAACAAGAATAGCTTTCCAGATTGTACATGATGATCAGATAGAAATGATCAATTCTATATTTGGCCCATTTTTGTATAAAACATGCATAAAAATGTGTGACATCTCCCTACAAGTAGGTGTCCTAAGGTAAACTGTTGAGCACACTGCTCTCCACCAGGCCTGAGGTCATGTGCACATACAAAAAACAAAAACAACAATGTTTTTAAAGAACATTCAATAGATATGTTCCTTAATTAACTATGTCTTCTTTAAAAACAAAACAATCAAGTACACATCTTTAAATTAAACATCTCTGCACATGAATTTCCACGATATAAATTTGGTATATTAAATTGTGCTATAAATATATTTGTATATTTTTCTGAGAACTCTATGTGAAATTACATGATTATAAAAAGGATCTATTTATTTTCTTCTATTGGAATGATAACATGCCTCTTGAGAAAAAAAAATTACAGTCTACAGGAAAATTACAAAACTGTTAAATTGATTGAAGCTATTCAATTTAAGAAGGTATAATCTCTTCGACATCAAGCTAAAAGTAGAGAAGAGTCTCAGTATCCTATACAGGTCTTCCCTCACATGGTCCTAGGTGGCAGACGCTGTTTATACATGCCTGCAATGGCTTTGGCAGCACTGTAGATCATCTGCCGACGAGACATGCCAGTAAAAGTCACATGCCAATCAGTCCGGCTGACATTCAGTAAACTCTTTTCCAGGACTTCTCCCACTGTCACCAAAAGGCCTGACCACCTCAGATTGTAGTCCTGGGGAGTTAGACTTTGAGCCTATAGAGAAACAAAATCCATATTACTTACAATGCATTACAACATTGTTGGGATTAGACATAAGTGACATCTCAAAGTAACATCTCTCAGGTTACTTTTAATAAAGATTATGACAAATCCTGAGACATGCAATGCAGCCAATGGTATGAAGTTCCAAGGTTGTGAAAGAATCAAAATAATATTGCCACATATCTACTTTGTTTAAAAATAACCCCATTATTCTTTTTCTGGTTGTTGCTCAAATATAATCTCCTGTGTGTGTGTGTGTGTGTGTGTGTGTGTGTGTTGCAGGGAGTTGCACCTAGGGTCCTGCATATGTCTAAATCTTAAATCTAAGAGCTGCATGTACGAACAGAGATCAGAGTCGGAGGACTTACATCCTAGTTCTATATTCAGTGTCACTACAGATTAATTATTACCTTTGCTAAAGTTATTGCTTTACAGTCATAAAATCCAACTAGAAAAAAAGGAAACTGCAATATTAAGGTTTCAAAACCCATTCAAAACTGATTAGTCTACAGAAAGCATCCCAAGAAACATGATTAACATATCAAATAATGTCCAGTCCAGGGCAGCAACAATCATTATTACATCATTCATACTTGACCCAACCTAGCTATATCTGCTTCCATTTCCAAGTCATGAATGGTGTGGTTTTTCATTACGTGTGGTCAAAGCAGGACCTCCAAACATAGAATGGATCTACTGTAAAGTGAGGCCCAAATGTGCCAGGTATTACAATCACTGAGGGGCTTCCCTCCCACAAAAAACTATAGTTTCTTACACCATAACTAAGACATCTGAATTGGAAACTCCATAGCTGGATCCAGGAGAAACAAAACAAGATTATATAAAACAGCTTTCATGTAAATCTGATAGAAACAGCACAGCATCTGGAAACCCATGGCTCCAGTGTTCTTTTTCAAAATATATATTGCATTATCAGTATTTGACTATACGAAAGAGAAATGGCAGGAAAATGATTAAAGTCTCTAGAGACACTATAAAACTGTGCCTCGCAAACTACTAGATGTAAAGAAACTCCTTAAAGTTCTTGTTAAAATGCAGATCCTAATTTAGTAACTCTGGGTAGGGCCTGAGAAGCAGCATTTTTATCAAGTTCGCAGGTAATACTTAAGATGTTAGGCCAAGGATCACACCTCTGAGAAACAATGTATTTGATAATATTAGCAAAAATCCAGAATAGTTGGTTTGTAATGTGGGAGGAGGAATAATATTCACACAAGTTTAACAAGCATAACTTACATGAAATTTTTTCCATATTTTCACTACTGTATGTATTGATGTAACTGTAATTCCTTTAAAGGCTAATTTCTATTCCCTTAAATTAAAAATTCCACTAATTCAGTAGCACAAACACAAAACACTGAAAGATAGATAAAAAGGAATGTAAAGAGCTGAAGAGCCAGAAATAAAAGGAAGGCATTTCAATGCACACACGTCTGTATCTTCTGAATGTTAAAACGACATGGCAAAAAATAAAAAAAGACAATAGAATAACCATATTAACAGCCTGTTGTTCATCTTTCCAGGTGTTTTCCCTCTATTCATTTATATATACTTTAAAGGGTATATATGTACCTGTTAATAGGTAGGATCATACTAGCTGTGTTGGTTTTGACTTTTACTTAGCAATATGTCATAGGTATCTTTAGATACTAGGATATGTAGATCCATTTTGTTCTTTGAGTATCAAGTCTATTTCTTTCCAATCTATAGTCCTAAAAGTGAAACAAAAATGGTCTTTTAAAAATGGTCAGACATCTATCACAGGGGTCAGCAAACTTCTTCGGTAAAGAGCCCAACAGTAAATACCTTAGGTTTTGGAGCCAAAACGTCTTTACCGCAACTACTCAATTCTGCTGTTGCAGTACAAATGCAGCTATAAACAATATGTACGCAGACAAGCAGGGTGTGTTCCAATAAAACTCACTCACAAAAACAGGGAGCAGGCCAGATTTGGCTGTGGGCCACTGTGTGCTGACCTCAATCTATAGCAATGTTAACAATGGCTGTTACAGGAACATTCTTGTAATTATCAGATTTCTAATGTTTTATCATTAGACCTGAGGTTTACTTTGACTTTCAGGTACACTTCTATTCTTCTAATCTTAATTAACTAAGGCTATTTAATAGTATGGTTGGTATTTCTAGCAAATAGCTTTAACTCTATTGAAATCCTTCTCCTTCTTTATTCTGTTCATGTGTTGAAATACCTAATTTGCTATTGGTAAACGGTTCTTTGATTCTTAGGATAAATTCTTTATGGTCAGGATACATGTTCTTCTAACATATTTCTAAATTTTGTCTATTAATTTTACTAATGATTGTGACATTTAGTTCTTAATTGATATAGGACTAAAATTTTCTATGGTGTTAAGAGATACTCTATCAGCATGAGAATCACTGTTAATATTCTATAGAACTCACTTATAACACCATTAGAAATCAGAGGTTTTTTGGTTAGATGGAATTGTTTCACTGTACTGCTGCACTGAAGTAATTAGGTTAAATCATATGGAACTGACAATATTTGACTGTTCTTGACTATGAATGACAGCAACTTTGCATGATTCAACAAGCAGAATTTATATTTTCCTAGACAAATCTATCATTTTATCTGATTTTTAAAATTTAATGGCACACCATTAATCTAGTATTCATTTACAATCTTTTAATCACCTTCATACTGGAGTGAATTCAGTTAACATCTATAAAAACATTTTCTTGACCCTCTGAAAAGAAACTGATATAAATAAGTTTCAGCAAAATTTCAAAAATCCAAGCATAAATTCTTACTCCCCTTTCTAAACCATAAAACTATAAAAGGTCACTGGTTGCTTTCAGCAATTTGATGAACTCATATGTCAAATTAATATGTAACTGTATACATGCATTTTCTTGGGAGAAAACCCAATGGTTTCAAATGCCAATAGTTTCAGATTCTCAAATGCCTACAAGTTCCAAATAATTGTAAGATAGAAAAAAGTCTAAATACCATTTAACAGTACAGAGATTTCAATATAAATACATGTTCCATTTTGTCCATTAGAGAATTAGAGAAAATTTATACAAAAATATAGAGGAATCATTACTTATGCTTACAATCTTCTGGAAACTACATAGACAGGTAACACGGTTAAATTTATTTTTCAGTCAAAAGCCTTAAAGACGTGCTCATCACCTAAAGTTTTTAATGCTGATTTGTTACTAAAGATAAACAACTAAAAAGGAAGATCAGATCAAAGAAAAAGGAAATGGAGATAACAGTGAAAGTAAAGATGTGAAATAAAGGGGAAAGTAAATGAAATGTGGACATAAGCAGAAAAGTATACCTTCTGATCTCAAGGTAGGGAACATAATCAAAAAAAAATTGAAAAAAATGACAATTGGCCACTGAATGTATACCTTTCAAAAACAGGTGGAAAGCAAAAACAGGGAGGTAGTAAAACATGGAAAGACCAGGGATCTGAAAAATAAAGAAAAAGGCTAAAAGAGAAATAAAACTGAAACACGATTAAAACATTTTTAACAAGAAAATCGAGCCTCAATTTTCATTTTGAAAACAACATTGCAAGTTTCTCTGGAGCATAATGAAAAAGCCAAGAAAACCAACCTGTTGTACAAATTCCAAAGGTACCGGCGTGGCTTGTGTGAAAGTTTCTAGGTGAATGCCATGGACAGGGTCTTCAACTACCAAACAACCAATGTCAAACCATCTGTAACAGAACATGAGTGTCATACTGATTACCTGCTGAATGAGTTACAGTGAAAAAACAAACAAGGAAAAACAAACTAATTAAAAGAAAAATTAATCTGTAAGAAGACAATCCATAAAAACAACAGATAAAAAAATTCTCTGGCTGGCTTAATTGCAAGAGGAGAAAAAGAATGAAGAATAACAACAAAGGAAAAGTTTAAAGGTCCCCTTGCTAAAATGGAGGGAAATAATGGAAACAGAGGTGCTCAAATATGCAACAAATGAACTTAACACTCATTCGAACAGGAGAACAGCTTCTCATGAGTGATACTTTAAAAAATATTACTAGCTACAATACGGGAAAGTTTATATTAACAACTCTCATTAATATTCAGTCAATTAGCAAAGTTATTAGCAAATTTTTTAAAAAGCTCATCTAGAGAAAATAACAACAAATAATCTCCTCATGAATGATCACATTTTCTGAGTTATTCTAATTGAGTCGGACTTTGAAAACACCCTTAAGAAATCAAGGACATTTTCTTCCATTTAAAGATAGTGATAAAAAAAAAGCCAGAGTTTCAAGTTACTTAAGATAATTAAGCAACACCAGAATCTCAGCTACTTGAATTATGAAACAACTAGATACCCTGAAATCAAGAAGTTAAGCCACAAAAGCATAGGAACAGGAAAATAATCTCTATTCTTAAAAAATATGCACATCTAATAAAGTGCAGTGAAATGTAAAATGGATCAGGAGACATATTTACATATTCAGGAAAAAACAAGTAAAATACGGAGTAACATAAGCAACTAAGCTGAATATTAAAATGGCAATCTGTAATGCTTATAGTATTCAGATCCTAAAACTATTCCAAATTGAGAACACTAATACAAATATTTTATAATGCTCTATTATCCATAAATGAAATTTATAAGTTATCTAATTTATCCTAAAATACAATCCCATAAAAGGTCAACCCATTTAGCTTAGCATGGTAGACCACTCCTATAATCCCAGCAACTTGGGAGGCTGAGGCAGGAGGATGGCAAGTTCCAGGCAGTCTGGGAAACTTAGACCCTGTTTCAAAATAAAAACTAAAAAGGGCCAGGCACAGTGGTGTACACCTATAATCCCAGAGGCTCTGGAGGCTGAGGCAGGAAGATTGCAAGTTCAAAGCCAACTTCGGCAATTTAGCAAGGCCCTAAACAACTTAGCGAAACCCTATCTCAAAATAAAAGATAAAAAAGGACTGGGAATGTCATTCAGTGGTTAAGCAACCCTGGGTTCAATCCCCAGTAACTAAATAATAGTGACTTATTTTATTTGGTATACTAATCAATATTTCATATTTTATTATGACAATTTTTCTCAGTCAAGAAAATTTATTTGTGAAATAGTCACAAACCAAGCTTAGTTAAAATTTTATTTTGCATCATTCTACATAATTTGTGTACAATAATGTCTATCATGAACAGTGTACTGACTAAACTGTTAGGCATGAAAAGCATAGTCACTGAAGCGTAAAGAGAATTTCTCTTATCATGCCAGTGAATACACATCAGAACTTTAAGGTCCCCTTATTCTTTAAAATACTATCATGCTATTGAACATTTCAACCTAGAGATTGGCTTCCCAATTCTCTTCAAATCAGTCAGCATGAAACTGCAATCGCCATCATCCCTACCAATAACTCCTCCACTTCTATCCCTAGTGCTGCTTCTTAAGGAAACCTTCAGTTTCTCTCCCCATCCTAAACAAGCTCTATTCCTTTTTAGGGTCCAAACACACTTGGAATTTCTTCCTTAGGTGCCTTGCTCTCCCTGAATTTGTCTTTTTCCAGCCTTAGTTCTAAGCATGCATTTTCTTGAATTTATCTTCTGTGCATTTATTTCCCACAGGAGCTCTGTAGACAGAAGAAGCCACAGTAGAAAATATCAAGTGTTGGGATTACAGCTTTGTCTCTGTTGTCTTCTCCCTCTCTCTGAACTCCATACTCTACTGTCATAACCCTCTGTCCTCTTTCCTCCTTAAATCCGTACTAGCACCCATCAGCAGACTTCCTGATATTATTTAGTATTTAGTATTCTTGGTCTTTATAGTATTCTACTCTTTTGCTTAAAAGGTATTTAAGGGAAGAAATAACGCATTAAGGTATGATGGAGGAGTTTATGACAGGTCAGTGCTCCCAATGAAAAGCTAGATGAGTTACATCATATACTGAGAGGCATCAAAGAGCTATAGAAACAAGGATAAAACATGAGAAAAAACTTTCCCCAGGTAACCTGAAGCCTTAAGCTGACCCTGTTCAAAGCTTGTGACTAAAGCATACACTGCCCCTTCTTCACACAGCTCTGCTTATCAGAGGAAGGTATGAACTTCTCAATACCACCTGAAGACTCTGGAATGTTTTATAAACAACATCTGGGTTTGAAGATTAGTAGCCATCAGGGACGGCATTGTATTTAGGGACAGAGCAAAAGGAAAAGGAGACTAAAGTAGACTCAGATATTAGAACTCGCAAACAAGGAGTTTAAAATAAGTGATTCATATGTCCAAGAAGAAAGAGGAAAGATATGCAAAAGAGATGAAGATATGAAGATACTCAACAAAGAAATTCAGTTTTAAAAAAGAATTCAACATATGAGCTTCTCAACAGGCTGGACACAGAAGGCAGGGTCAGTGGACTAGAGAAGGAAGAAATTAATGAGAAAAGAGTGAAACAGAGGTTGGAGGAAAAAATGGACAATGTGGAAAGTTTGCAACACTGTCAAAAGGTGAACAAGTTGTAATTCAAGTCCTAGACAAGAGTGAGAAAATGGGCCAGCAGCAATTCTTAGAGATGGACTAAGAATTATCCCAAACTGATTAAAGACATCGATCCACAGAATCAACAAGCTCAGTCAACCCTCCCTGCCTATAAAAAAAGAATTTAAAAAGCAGGTCAGCAAATAAGACAAACATACCACAGGTATGGGCATACCATAGAAAAATTACAAAAAATAATATGACAAAGTCCTAAAAGCAGTCAGAGAAAAGAACATATTATCCTTACAGAAATAATATGATGCATGGCTGACTTCTTAATAGAAATGACATTTCTAAAGTGCCAAAAGAATTAGTAAACTAGACTTCTACATTCAACAAGAATAAAGATGAATTAAAGCAATTTCAGGTAATTAAAGGCTAAGAGAATTCACAGTGAGTAATCCTATATTATAAAGTAGTATCAAAGGAGGTTCTTCAGCCAGAGGGAAGATTACAGGCAGAAGAGCAAAAATGTACAGAAGCAATTCAGAATCATAATAAATGAAGAGAACAATACTAGTGATGTCTTAGGAGTTTAAAACATATGCAGAATTAAGATACTTGACAAAAGTACTGCAAAAAGTGAAAAAGAGATGAAGAGCATTAAAAGTGATTCTGGTAGTATCATAAGTTTTATTAGACGTAGTACAGCAAAAAGGCACACTGTAATCTCTGAGGTAACCATTAAACAAATAGTAAAAGTTACCAGGGAGGGAAAATAAAGTAATCATCATTGTGCTCACAAAGAAAGTTCAAACTTTTCAACCTAGGATGCAAAGCTCTTCACAAACTGTCCCTACCTCCTGATTTCCTATTTGAGAAACCTTCGATAACCCCAGAATACCTTTCACACATTTCCTCCACTCACAATGTCCTACCTACTTTTTCCACTTATTCAAATTTTACCTACTCTTCGAATTCCAGTTCCAGTCCTAACCTTTCATGAATTTCATGTAACTCTACCTCCACACTGAGTTACCTCCACTGATACTTCATATAACATATCAGTAAAAAAAAAATCAGATAATTTTTATATAATCACATAAAGCAGTTCATCTGTACATGAATCTTCTCTCAACTGGCCTATCTAATATGCCCTCAAAATCAGGAGTTTTTTTTGTTTGGTTGGTTTTTTTTGCATATTATAGCCAGAAAGTGCTATACCCATTGTTGTTCTGTATCAAATTAACAAAAAAAATTTTAAAATTCTAAAAATCACAATGCAATTAAAAAAGGTAGATTTTTTAACAAAGAGAAGTTATTATAACAAAAAGTAACAGCATATCCACAAAGATATTTCCACTGGAAAAAAAACTATTTATTAAAAGTACAAAGTCCTCAAAAACAATGACCAATTATGCTGTTTGAAGGTTTTTCTAAACTAAATACCTCAGAGTACTCAGCAGAAACTCAAATTCAGTGACTACCATCAAGTGGTCTTGCTTGTGTTTTCATTTACTCTGAATTCATTGTGTAAAGGACTGTTTCCTACCCAAGGTCATTTACAACCAATACACCATTCTATCATATATTTAGTGCTATTAAGTGATTATCAGCACAATCTTAGAAAGCAGGCATCACTATCTCCATTTGTAATGACAATAAGTGAAGCAGAGAGAAGTGTCAGCTAAGCTACACAGGACACAGCTGGGTAAGGGATGGCGCCAGTATCAGAACACACTTTTCCCTCTGATTCTTCAATAGGAGATATTTTTTGATAGGCGTTCAGTGTGAACTCTCAGACCCAACTATATTTTGCTTCTAAGACAAATAAGCCTCTTACTTGTCAGGCAGCAATTCTGCAATGAAGTTTTCTACAGACACAGCAGTCTGCTTTTCATGGATCACTCCAGATCGTCGCAAGCTGTCTATGCGTTCCTGAGCACCCTAAAAATCAACAGCATAGGTTGGAAAACATTTTTTTAAATATACTAATTTATAATTACACACATAATATTTGTAAGCATTTACACACAAACATACATATGCTTACTATAAATATTAAAACAATACATAAGTAAATATAGAGTGAAAAATGAAAGAGTCCAATCACATTCCCTCAATATTGAGTTTGGGGTGTACATCCCAAATTATTTCCTTGTGCATTATTATGCTGGCTACCACTGTTAAATTAATTACTTCAAACTATATTTTCTAACTGATTACTAATATAATTAAAATGTATTTTTAAATGTTCATCTGGCAAAATTTTATCAGTCCTAGTCTTAGTCAATTCTCTTGACTTTTTTTATGTAGGCAATCACATCAATAGTAAATGCTTCTTCTCTTTTTTTACTAATTTCCTTTAGCTATAAATGCATCAAAATGACATTATTTAAAATAAAAACCTGATACACATTAAACCAAAGATTATTTGTGAAATAATTACCATTAATGAAGCAATACTGAGTGGTTGGGAACACTGTACAGATAACTCAAAATCATGCACTAAATATATATCTCACTATAAGAAAATTAGAAGTTGGATTAGTGAGGAACAGTTCATGTTTACTACTTTTATCTAAATCATTTCAAATAGGGATCATGAATGAAGTGATGAAAATGATCATAAGGCAATGTGTTCAAAATCTTTCCAATCCTGAACAAAATTAGCCATGGATAATATATCAATTTTAAGGAAAGAAAAGCTAAACAAAGAAAATAAGAAAAAATGGTCAATTCTCATTCAAATGAAAATTAAGAAGGATAGAACACTTCTAGGGACAAAAGAATTTTTTTCAAATGAAGAGAACATGATCACTCTATGAGAACAGGTACAACAATTTAAGACACTACCTTGGAAAGAGGAAATGATTTAAACTACAATAAAGTCAAGACCATCTATTTTAGCTTGCTCTAGCACAGAGCCTAACCTAACCAGCATTCAGTAAGAACTTGCTACATGAAAAATTAAACAAAAGGGAAGAAAATAAAGGCTTCCTAAGGCCTAGGTGGCAAAAGTTCAGTATATAAATAGTGTAAATACAGCACCATTAAATCTAATGTGAATCTAATGAAATAAGGAGGCAGCTATTGACTGTGAAAAAACATTGGTAAAATGAACCTATTTCTTTATGGTAGACATTATAAATTTGCCTGATTCACTCCTCTCAGGAGGGAGTTATGGCTATATTTTTTTATTAAAAACAAACTCAAATACACATTAATTCAGTAAAAACTAATAGATTAGTGGGATTTTCCAGATTCATCACTAAACCCAGATGCCATGCTTCCAGGGAATGCAATCTGTCTCTTCACTTTTTACTATTCCAGAGTGCAGGGCTTTATACTTAATATGATTCACAAAATATTCATCAAATTAATTGGTACCTGCAAGCTACAAGATAATGAACTAAGCAGACAAGTTTAATTCTTTTTTGTTTGTGGAACTAAGAAGAGAAAATGAAAATGGAGCCATATCTGGTCTCTTTCTTCCTCTGACTAATACATTAATTAAATGTGGCCTCTTTCATTGGAGTTACAAGACACCTTAATATCAGTCTTTACAAATACTTTGAGAATGGAATTTTATATTTTATAGGGGATCAAGAATTAGGTAAGTTAGAGCTCACAATGAAATAATCATCAAACTGTGAGCTATGAGACAGAGGGGCCCTAGGGCTTACACTGTACTCTGAGAACTTATACTAAGCAACCTGGTTCAGGTGAGTAACTAAGCTTTTACACATCTTCAAAGGGCTTGTAGATATTATCTACATCTTTATTTTTGAAAATAAGCTATAAAACACTAATCACTGCTATGGTTTGCTTTTTGATAAAACTAATATCTGGCATAGAAGTTTCAGAAGCTTCCTAACTTTAATTTTGGCTGAACTGATTTATTTTCTTAAATTATTTCATATGTTTAAAGGGCAAATTAAGTTTAGTTCAGAAAAACCACTCACTCCAAATAAAATCTGATAGGGTAAAAAAAAAACTGGTTAAAATTTTTGTATTTTAAGATTGTACATTATTTTTATTCTCATTAACTCCCTTTACTGTTTCTAACACACACACACACACACACACACACACACACACGCACACCTGACAAATTTATAAGAATTTTAGTTTTGAGTTTTATTTAGAAGATTGTGAAAAAAAATCCATATATCTAAATTTTAAAGGTGAAAATCAAGAGCAGAAGTACATCTGTCAAATATGAATAAAATCACAAAATAAACCAAACTACCAATAATATCCATCAAATTAGGTTTTTCTTGAGGGAAAACTCCCCATCAGCCTTTCAAGTTCAGTATCTTTTAAAAACATCTTCTGTGTAATAATATCTAATGAAACAAAACATTTTGAGACCCGTTAAAAACCATAATGAAAAAGCAGGCTTTTCACATAATCAAGTCAATTTTCTAAATTTATTTTCTTTTGTACTGCTAAAATTTTCTAAACCGTCCCCTTGTTGTCATCATTAATACATCTCATGTCATCTTTTTAAATATGCTATGTGTATATACATATATATATGTATGTACATAATTATTAAATTATATACATATATATATATACATATGTATATAATTTTTTGGGGGGGTGGTGCTGGGGATTGAACCCAGGGCCTTGTGCTTACAAGGCAAGCACTCTACCAATTGAGTTATATCTCCAGCCCAATATGCTGCATATTTGCTCCCTTTCTTTTTCCCAGTGTCAAGCTCGTACTTCAGTACCCAGTCATCTTTCTGAATATCTGCAATCTCAGCATCCATTCCTGCTTTAACCGCCATAATCTTTACCACCTCTGCCATGAAACCCAAAGGCATACATTCTCACTGCTTAATATAACAACATCAAGCTCTAACCTCCCAAATTCAAAAAAACCCTACTACAGAATTAAATTAATAAATTCTCCTGCCATCACACCTATGCAGTAATACCAGAACTGACCTCCATATTTATTTAATGCTTCACAATACACAAAGCCCTTGCTTTAGTCTCAAAGTTCAAAGAAATGTATGCACCATTTTCTTTGTTCAATAATGTGATTCTTTTTAGGATTTTTCTCCAGATATCCTCTAAAAGTATATCTGAAAAGTTTTCCACCTCAGATTCATTAACACCTTCCAACTTGCAAAAGCACTCTTGAAATTTTTGAAAGTACAAACTCAGTCTAGGTATGTGACTTGTGTCTTTAAAGTAAATATCACCCTTAAAATGCTAATATTTACCTGTGCATAACTGGTAATGTACAATTATTTTGTGTATATATATAACTTACCACACTTTTTTCTAGATTAGACTGAATATAAACCCTACAGTCAATAGTTAGCTTTGCTCTATTTCATAAAGACTAAACTTCTACCACCATAGAAAGTCTTACTGAAAATGTGTACTGAAAGTCAAGTTCAAGGGAAATTCCTTGGAAAGTAGAAACATTTTAAAGTGCACGTATTCTTCATAGCATTCTTCTGTAAAAACAGATCATTATGAAAAGTAATTTGATTTGTATTATATATAATCTACTCTATTAGATATAGTATAACTATTGCCTGACAGCCCCAAATTCAGAAAAGTGGCTTTGGGTGATGGGGGGGGGTGGTAAAAGGGCTTCATATTCTATTTAAATAAAGCACTAAACATAACTGGAAAAGTATCTCAAATTCATAAAGCACTATCCAGTAGAATTTAAAACAATCTAGTATCAATGTGGGTTAATTATAAGCAATATTTAGTAGCTAATTATAATCAAAACTTGAGTTTTTGCCCGATGAAATATGCTATGCCAGTTACCTCATTCGGCCAAGAAAAGAGTGAATAAGGTAAAGTGGCTTTCAGGATGCTCTCAGTAATGTACACTACTACATACTCCTTATGCCAGCATGTCATGCCAGAATGTATTTATTCTCATTATTTGTGAATCCTTCATTGGTGAATTTTACTATCATTAAAATTTATTTGTAATCTCAAAATCAAACATACATAGAAGTACAAGAAATTTGAATTGCCTGATATGCACATTTCCTGATATGCACACTTTCAGCTACATGAACGAGGGATAGATACTATGCATTCTTGTTTCAGTTTATATACTGGAAACAAGTGTATTTTTTATATCAGTGCCCTGGTTTGGCATTTCTGTGCTTGTTGTTGATTTCTGTTTCAAATGGTCCCCAAGTGTAGTGCTGATATGCTGCCTAGTGTTCCTTAGCACAAGGAGGTTGTGATGTAACTTATGGAGAAAACGTGTGTATTAAATAAACTTCATTCAAGCATGAGTTTTAATATTGTTGGCTGTAACATTTCAATATAGTGAAGCAAAAAAAATGTTATAAAGATGTATTTAAACAGAAGACATAAAACATGTACTGATAGGCCTTGCAAACAATGGTTCAGTATTCCCTAATTCAGTGTCTGAGGCAACCTCCTAAGACATAACCAGAGCAAAAACCAAGAACTGTCTGTCTTAAAAACAAGATTTCTTAATGAATTATAAATGAGAAATAAGATAAGTTAGGAATGATTTCAAGGTTTCTTGCCTGAGAAAACAGAAAGACAGAAATGCCATCAAATGAGATAGGAGTTGGGAAGCAAGGCTAGAGGATATAAAAAGTTTAATTGTAGACATTAAATTTGAGATATTCAAGAAAGTTATCAAAAGGGCAACTTTGATATAAATCAGAAGTTTAGGTCTCAGTGAAGACAGAAACAGAACTGTTGGTACACCAATAGGTTTAAGGCCAAGGAAGGCACAGGATCATGAAGGGAGCAGACAGAGAAGGGGACCAAGCAGAGCCTGAGGAGAGGCACAGAAGCAACAAGGAAACAATGAATTAGGAAGCCGAAGTGTGGTATCCAGGAAAAAACACTAAGACAAATGGAAAAACTGTCTCAAAGTCACTGGTAAGTCAAACAAGATGGAGAACCCTGGTGACTGAGCGGATTCTCAGGAGAGTAGTGCAGGCAAACACCCGACCGGGGCAGGTTTAAGAGAATGCAAGAGAGGAATTAGAGAAAAGTGTTGGCAACTCTCAAAGGAAGCAAATTAAAGTGGCAAGGTATAGGGGAATGAGGTCAAAGAATTTGCTGGGGTTTCCTTTGGCTTATTTGTTTTTTAAGTTGAAAGAGATGTTTGAATGCCACTGTTTCATCTGTAACAGTACAACACAGAGCAAAGGGAAAAAAAATGTATAAAAGAAAGGGCAAAATTCCTGGAACTTTAACATTTTTAGGATTATTAACACTGATAATAACAAATTTATGCAATTCAAGAGATATTATAATTCTAGGTGCTGATTTGAATGTTAATATTGAGTTTAAAAGATTTCTTCTAGGATTCTCTTTGTGCTGAGTATATTTCCTTCCTCTTCCAATAATTAAAACCTATCTGAGATTTCTTAAATTAAAACTCCACTATATCTTCGTAATACCTAAGTTTTCTAACTGAAGCTAATCATTACTTCAGTATATAAAAATACAGTTAGCTCCATATAAATCACAGAATCATTATCACAATGATGAAAAATTAACTGCCAGGTTCCATATCCTGAAAAAGGTGTTATTACTCACTTTTAATCCAGCTGCATAGCCCACTGGTTGTGGGGCAATATTAGACTGCCCAGCTTCACCTACAACCACAGCTAAGCCAAAGACTTCCTGGAAGGCATCTCGGACAGCAGCCACTTTTACTTCTTTATTTGAGGTCACTACAATATCCAGCTCACCTCCAGATTCTACAAAGACCAAAAGAAAATTACAGTTCCAAATTAAAATAATGAAATTCTCATAATTACTACCAAACCACATGCTAACATTTATAATTACCAACCTCATAAAACCAGGCAAGATAAAAATCATTACCATTTTTGTATGGCTAAGGAAACTGAAGCTGACGAAGTCTTGCCACAGGCAATGCTGATGTTTAGTGCTCATGTCAGGACTCAAACCAAGGCCTGTCAGACCCTGAACCCTCTTTTTACACCATTTCATGTAACCAGATACATTTTCCACCCTCTCATCAAGTGTAAAAGAATCTCATTCCAATGTGTGATTCTTATTCTGAGTTCTAAAAATGGGAATTTAATATAGTATCTGAAGAAGTCTTAGATGGTACACACCTTCTAATAGTTATGAGCATCATATCTGTCACAACTAGGGTATTTTTTGGCATTCTATGAAATGTTCCAGAATATAATAGTAGTTTACATGAAAACAGTATTCTGAGGTCAAACACTATGGGAGATACTGCAAACTGCATTCCCTTCTAGGAAATTCACAACATATATTGACATAGTAGAGATTCTGAGAAATGTCAGATTATGAGTTTAACCAATTCTTCCTACTCTTAAATCTGTATTCCACAGATATCAATTTCAGAAATGATGACACAACAGATATGAAAACAGCTTATTTGTCTACTATACTAATTTAGCTAAGTTTCTTCTAATTTAATTTTGGGTGGAGACACTTATTGCATTTTTAAGAATATAAATAAAAATAACTATTCTGCTGCTAGTTAATAAAGACAGATTCTCATTATATGCAAACGTCTAACACCATGTGCCAGTTTGTAGTCCTTCAGTTATGGAGCAATCCTAGAATTAAACTTCTAGCCTGTGAAGTAGGTTACACATTTGTGATATTCTGGAAAATAAAAATAAAAACTATTACTGATGGCAAGTGATGTGTCAAGAGTTGCCTAAAAACTATGGACCAAAGAAGGACTACCAAGAAATATACTTTTTACTGACAACATAGTTTAAGTGTGGAGACCGTCAAATTTTTTATTCTACATCCTCATCATTTAAACAAAGAACATTTATCACACATTAATTTGTAAATTATGCATGCATTACTGTCCTAATAAAAACATTTAAGCATATCTGAAAACTGAAATCATTTTTGAAATCCGAAATTTTAAAAAGTTGAATGTACCACATTTTACTTATCAGCACTTTCAATTATTTTAAAAATCTGTGCATTATTTCTACACAGAACTATTTGACCAAGTATGTTTCATTATTTTTAAAAATCTTAACCTAATATTTTGTGATATAGGTTGAGTATCCCTTATCCAAAATGTTTGAGATTAGAAGTGTTTTGGATTTCAAAATTTTTCAGATTTTGGAATATTTGCCAATACATAATGAGATATTTTGTAGATGGAACCATGTCTAACAAAAAATTCATGTCTGTTCCATATATACCTTATAAACACAGCCTGAAGGTAATTTTATATACTATTTTTACCAAGTCTGCATTTTGACTGTGACATGTCATGGATCAGGTGTGGAATCTTCTACATGTACCATCATGTCAGTGCTCAAAGTGTCAGATGGAGCATTTTAGACTTCAGATTTCAGGATTAGTGATGATCAACTAGAATGGTGAATTCAAAGGCCTGGTTCTAAGCAAAGCATATTCTGATACTTAACAGCAATTAATGGCTATCCTTGGTAAAAGAGATTTCTCATGAAAGTTGTTTGTAATATAAAACATTTTCCTTCAAAAGCAAGACTATTTTTTCCCAACTAAATATCTGTGGAACAGTTGGAGGTTATTTTTTTTATCATGGACCCCTTTTCCTTGATTACATAATATTCCACAGATCACTTATCAACTGAGAATTTCAGCAATTATCAGAACCTACAAGCAATGGGTTACACAGCAAAGAGGGAGAATATATTTCTTTCTTACTTTTTCCTCCATGTGGGACATATCTTTTTTTTAATTGGTGAGTGAAAATTATACATAATAGTGAGACTCATTATTATATATTCACACATGTACACGATAGATCAATATAATTGAAATATCTTGACCCTAGCTAAGCACTGATCTGTTCAGCTGCAGCTCAAAGGCTTTTCAATGTGTGATGAGCTTTTACTGATAATGGAGAGAGTACTAATTAAAAGAATGTAGAAAAATCCACTTGGGATGCAACTGAAATCTATTTCTCATAGTTCTTATGAATTCTTTGATATATTTGAAATTTCATATGAAGTGATTTCTAGAATTTGTATAAAAATGCTGTTTTATTGAGTTTTGTTAGATCAGAATGATACTGCTTTTGCTGTCAGTAAAGTGTCCGTTTTTACACAGTTTCACTACATATTAAAGGTAATTGATTATATGTTATCATAATAACAGATGTTTCATTTCTGTATATCCCCCTTGATTTTATGCCTTTTTCTTGATGTTGTATATAGACTACTAGCTTGGGAAATGACCTTGGGTTTGAGTCCTGGCTTTATTGTTTATTAGCTTTTTTACTTTGGGGAAGTCACTCAGCTTCTTTGTAGAAAACTACCTGCCACCTTACAGAGCCTGCTGTAAGGATTAAAGAATTGCTTTCACAGTCTAACACAGAGTACATCCATTAAAATAGCAAAAGCTCCAACATTTCTGTCCTTCATTCAATTATGTACTTCAAAAGGAAAGAATATATATGATACATTAAGTATGTCAAACATAATAATGTTATTATGAACATACAAAACCAAATATATATATAGTAGAGTCAAATTCTCAATTCTTGGACTGTTAGAAACAAAGAACAATTTAATTGATCTAATTTTTTATTCAATTTTCATCTTCAAGGGTTGCAAAGTGGCTAAAATGTAAAAAACCAAATTTGGATTTGCTCTAGCTCCACCAAGTTATGTGATCCAGGATGATAACTTACACTCTTTGAACTCAAGTTCCTCACCTAGCTCTTAGGAGAATTAGTACCAGGCAGAATAAGCTTTCAATAAATGGTATTTAATCATTGCTAGGTCTTGTCCACTGACATGTACTAGACAGTGAACTAGCAACAGAGTTAAGAACTATGAACACTTTTGGTTTTATATTAACATTAAAAATAATTTTCCTATGTACATATATGAATATATCATAGTGAATCTTACCATCGTGTACATCCACCAAGAATAGGGTCCTAGTTAGAATAAGATATATTCCATGCTTGTATAATTATATAAAAATAGATTCTACTGTCAGGTATAACTAAAAATAACCAGTTAAATAATATATAAGATATAAACAAAACAAAAAACCCCAAATCTCTGTTCAAGTATCTGTAACACAGCTCTGGCTTACCAAAGATTTTCTACAGTATTACTAATAATTGGTCACTGACCTAGGTAAGTGATGATATTTTCTTTTACATACTGAACATGAAAAGCTAAATAACTGACAGTATCTCCATGCCAACTATCTGAAGGATTCTTGATGATAGGAGCTCAAAGGAGTTTAAAATAGTTCTCCCAACACACCTAGTAAACATTTATTATTAATAACTAGATTAGCATTCTCTAAAAATATTATTCCTGAGTTAAGTATGAATACATTTAACTAAAATAACTGGAAAAATCCCCAAACCAAGTATGAACAAAAGCATCATAGTGAATCTTACTAAATGTTGACCAAATGTCAACAGTGAATAAAGCAAATTAGTATAAAGCATACTAACCCATATTTACAAGTAAATCAGTAATAATACTAATAATTCATATTATTTTTACTGCTCCAAAGTCCATTCTGCAGAGTTTTCAAAACTTATTTAATGGTGACTAAGAAAAGGATGAATTAATAACACTAAAGCTAGGATTGGCTGCTTAATACAAGACTATAAGAGGAATTTCCACTGATTACATGACCGATGGAAATGAACTTGAGAATTACAATTAGTGGTTGACATTCATGCACACTTTAAAACATGGCAGACACGTGTTTAACTTAAGTACATACTGATATATGGAGCCATGCCAGGGTCCAGCGTTGTAATCATGCTTTCTACTGAATGTTTTGTCTTATCAAGCACAGATTTCACCATAGGATTTCCAGCCACCCCCTGCATAAAACAAATTAGTATATAAATTCATAGATACTCACTCTAAGCAAAGACTACTACCATGATCTTTGTGACTATAAGGAAAATTTTTAAGTTTCCAATGCATCTCAGACCAGTATGTTTTGTAAAATATTAAAAAATGAGGCCAGAGCAAGGTCAAATTGTTATTATGTGTCTAAATGGTCCTCTCAAGTTCTCTTCCCATTGCATCACAGATCCATAGCAGTGTGTAGACCAGCAGCAATCTGCAGGCCACACTTTGAATAGCATAATAGCATACACGATATCCTACGCACACTTCATTTATAAATATATTTATATACTTCGTCTCTACTTATTTATCTAAAATATTAGGTGAAACATCCTAGGTTCTCAAATACAAACTGGAATCAGAGGTCTATATATATCCATATTGTGTTTCCTAATAAACAAAAAAAGTAAAAAAATACTTTTCATCTGCATCCCCCAGAATGGCTCCCTATTACCTTAATATGTAACATTTGGCTATGTGCTTCTAAAGTTTCCTTTTTTCCTACTTCCAGTTTCTCATTTTGTTTATTCCCATTTTCTTCTCAGCCAGACCTCTTCCTCTGGAACCTCAGAACCACACTGTTTGACAGAGGAACCACACTGAGTGTTCCTGCCTTCTGCTCCTCCAAGAATGAAAGCACCTGAGGAAGCAGGGCCTCCTGAGATGGCATGTGAGTAACAAGCCAGATGCCCCTTCTTCCAACCTACCATTAAACTAAGGTGACTCCAGACAAGATGAGCTCCTGAGACCAAAATTTAAGACTACCTACCAGCTGCATGCTAGGAACAGCATAGCTATTACTATCCCAAGCCCTGGAGCGCTAAGCTGGATATTAGAAGTGGAAAGAGACACCCTCTTAGCAAGGGGTAAAAAAGCTAGTCTATGTACAAAGAAAACTTTAAAATTACAAAATACTTTTTAAAAAATAAGCTTATAAAAACACCATATCCTTAAAATATGAAGCTCAAATAATGCAAAATTTCATTTAACCACTTACCAATTTAAAAATATTTAATATATGTAATGAAATTGTAAATAAGTCTTCAGAATATTGGGAGAAATTTGGCAGAATGATTCCAAAATTCATTGATAAAAATAAGCGGGAAAGACTTGAATGAATGAATGAATGCTTTGTCTCACTGAGCACAGACAAGACAAAATATTTGAAGCAAATGAGCAAGCTTATGCAACTGAATACTGACTTTAACTGCTCTATCTTATGCGTCACTGAATGCTCCCCATGCCCACCTCAGCACACAGCAGGCTTTCAGCACATACTAGTATAATAAATGAGCTGAGAGTTAAATTAAAACTATGTTATTTATTATTGTGCGAGATCCTCTTATATATATCATCTTATTGGGACCCCTGCCCCTACCCTAGCCTCTGTCAACTACTGTATTAATTTCTTTCTATTGTTTTGTCCTATTTAGGATGTCATATATGAAATAAAATAGGGCTTTATTTTCACTTAACAAAATGCTTTTGAAATTCATCTGTTATTGGAAGAATCCAATCACTGAGGAGTGTTCCATTGTATGGATACACAATTTCTCAATCCATTCAGCAGTTGGTAGATGCTATGATTTGGAGTGATTTGTCTTCCAAAGGTTCATGTGCTAGAAACTTGGTCCCCAGTGCAATGGAAAGGAAATGGTAAAACCTCTAGGAATTGGGGCCTAGGAGGTGATTAGGTCAGGGCAGCTCTGCCTCACAAGGGATTGATACTGGTCTCATAAAGTGGGTTAGTTCCTGTGAGAACAGGTTGTTATAAAGCAAGGCCATTCCATTGGCTCAGCCCCCTCTACGTGTATTACTCTGCTGTGTTATGATGAAGGTCTTCACCAGAGGTTGAACAGATGGAACCACTGAATCATGGACTTTCAGCTTCCAAAACTATAAGCTAAATAAACCCGTTTTCCTTGTAAAGTACCCAGCAATGGGTATTTTGTTAAAACAACATACAGTAGATGAATACAGTGGATGTTTAAGATGGCTACTATTAATATTCATGTAGGAAAAAAATAAACAGTATGCTTCTACTGAAAAGAAAAGCAGAGGGCAGTAGAACAGAGTTCAGAAGCTGACATTAACATATAACTCAATAACTAAAATAAAGTGACATTTCAAGTCACTGGGGACATGAGGTTCAAACAGTCCATTAAGTAGCTGGAAAATAACTGAGCTCTACCTCATATAGTATAGTAAACTGTTAAACGTAAAAAATGAAATGATAAAAGATTTAGAAGATACTGCAGAAAAACATTTACCATATATTACAGTAAGAAAACGTCATTTATTTTTAGCATGAAAACGTAATATTGAGTGGCAAAGATATTCTCCCACTCTGTAGGCTCTCTCTTCACATTGCTGATAGTTTCCTTTGCTGAGAGAAAGCTTTTTAGTTTGAATCAATCCCGGTTGTTGATTCTTGCTTTTATTTCTTGTGCTATGGGAGTTCTGTTAAGGAAGTCTGATCCTAAGCCAACAAGTTGAAGCTCTGGACCTACTTTTTCTTCTATAAGATGCAGGGTCTCTGGTCTGATTCCGAGGTCCTTGATCCATTTTGAGTTGAGTTTTGTGTAGGGTGAGAGATGGGGGTTTAATTTCATTCTGTTGCATATGGTTTTCCAGTTTTCCCAGCACTATTTGTTGAAGAGGCTATCTTTTCTCCATTGCATATTTTTGGCCCCTTTGTCTAGTATGAGAAAATTGTATTTATTTGGGTTTGTGTCCGTGTCCTCTATTCTGTACCATTGATCTACCTGTCTATTTTGGTACCAATACCATGCCGTTTTTTGATACTATTGCTTTGTAGTAGAGTTGAAGATCTGGTATTGCGATACCCTCTGCTTCGCTCTTGCTACTGAGGATTGCTTTAGCTATTCTAGGTTTTTTATTCTTCCAGATGAATTTCATAATTGCTTGCTCTATTTCTGCAAGGTACATCATTGGGATTTTAATTGGAATTGCAATGAATCTATATAGCACTTTAGGTAGTATGGCCATTTTGACAATATTAATTCTGCCTATCCAGGAACGTTAGGGTTAGGTTTGGGGTTAGGGATAAGGAGTGTGGTAAGAATGAAGGAAAGAAGGACTGTATAGAGGGAAAAGAGGGGTGGGAGGGGTGGGGGGGAAGGGAAAAAAAATAATGAATCAAACATCATTGCCCTATGTAAACGTATGATTACACAAATGGTATGCCTTGACTCCATGTACAAATAGAGAAACAACATGTATCCCATTTGTATACAATAATAATAATAAAAAAAAGAAAATGTAATATTGAAAAGAAATTCAATGAAATGACCTCTGAAAATTTTAGAACTTTTGTGTCAAAAAAGGATAATAAGATTAAAATAAAGAAAACTGCAACATATGATATTATATAAAAAATATTCTTACTGGGCTAAGGATATGGCTCAGAGGCAGAGTGCTTGCCAGGCATGCAGGAAGTCCTGGGTTGGATCCCAGCACCACACACACACATACATACACACACACACACACACACACACACATATACACACACACACACAAATCTTGAGAATTCTTACAAACTCATTAAGAGAAGAAAATTATTCCAATTTAAAAGTGGGTAAACAACATGAATACAGAATTCTCACACACACACACACACACACACACACACACACACTACAAATGGCATAAAATCTCAAGAAAATATGTTCAAATTCAGTAGCAAAGAAATACAAATTAAAATGAGGTTTCAAAATTGTTTGCCTATCAAATCAGAAATATTCTATTTAAAATTACAGCTAGTGCTGCCAAATGAGAAATACTGCACAGTATATGTTGTTATAATACATGATTTTAAAAATTCCACTTGGAAATTCATCAGAAATTGAAACAGATACCCATAAAGATTTACATAAAGAATGCTCATCATAGTTTTATTAATAAGAATTACAATTAGAAGAGATCACTGACAACATGGTGACTTATAGTTAACAGCAACGTATTATTCTTGAAAAATCACAGAATAGATTTCAAGTTTGCTCATAAGAAAATGGTATATGAAGTAATAGCAAATGTTAGTTAACTCAATTTAGTCACTCTATAATGCCTACATATTTTAAAACATCATGCTATATATGATAAATCTGTATAATTTGTTTCAGAACTAAAATTATTTTTAATAATTACAATAGAAAATGTCAGTAGCAGATCTGTAAAATGAAACATGGGAAATGCAATAGCATGTATAGTAAAACAGACATTAAAAATGCACTTCTGAAGAATATTTTATGAATGAGAAGATGTTAATAGGTAGGTAAAGACAGACAAAAAACAAAAAATGCCCACATCACTATCCATTTGATTTTTATTAACAAAATAGGTACATCTCCATAAATATGCACAAAAGATGACAGCAACCACAGAAAACTGACAAGAGTTTTATTCTTTCCTTATGCCACTTTGTACTTCAGAAATTTCTCTAATGAACACCTATCAGTTTTATAATTAGAAAATTAAATATAATTTTATAAGTAAATATTCCTTACCTTAATAAAACCCCAGATTCCACCAGCAGATGCTTCATCTTGACCTCTATTAATTCTAGGATCTTCTTGCTCCTCTGGAAAAGTAATGGCTGATGTGGTTCCAGTTTCCGGTGCCAGAGATGTCAGACTGGCTTGCTGAGTAATAGGAGTTGGCAAAATACCTAGTCAACAGCAAATATTTTAATATGTTAATTTATTCCAGAAACTTTCTCCCTGTAACAAGACAAAGCAAATAAGTAGCTCAAAATAATTTTAATAACGTAACCATATACTTAAGCATTTCAAGATTAAGTTATGCAATTCCAAAAAAATTCTTTCCCTTTACATAGGCTTACACCAAATATCCTAAAATATTTGTCCCATTCAGCACTTGGATACAGACAGTTGTAGTTCTAATCTCCTTAATCCACAAAAACAATTAGGTACCAAGCCCATTATTAAAAACACACAATAATCAGTACATATATTTCATTTTAACACAAAAAGAAAATTTACATAAACACAAAGGTATAATACCTGTACTCTGTAATAAGTTTTATTTGTAAAGGCAGGTTAGCACAGTTGGATAACAAAAAAAAAAAAAAAAAAAAAAAAAAATCACAGCAATGTTGCTTATTTTCCCTAAAATGAGAAACAACAGGCAGAGATGACAAGGATCATGTCCCCACAAACTTGAACACAAACATTCAAAGCAGCATTACCTAAATAGCCAAAACATGGAAGTAACCTAACATCAACTGATGAATTGAATAAATAAAATACACTGGCTATATTTTTCAGCCATGAGAGAATACAGTACAGATACATGCTATAAAATGTAGGAACCTTGAAAATATCTGAAGCTAAACTGGTGCCAGTCAGAAAGACCACTTATCACATGATTCCATTTATATGAAATGCCCAGAATATACAAACCCATAGAAAAAAAGATCAATGGTTGCCTAGGCTGTGAGGACTACAGAAAAGCAGGGAGTGACTAGTCATAGATATGAAGTTTCTTTTTAGTGACAGAAGGTTGTAAAACTGATTACGGCAATGAATGCAAAATTTTATAAACAAACAAAAACTAGTGATTATATGAACCATATCTCAATAAAGCTGCAAATTTAAAAAGAATAAAATGTTTACTAAAACCTTGTATTTCAAAGCATTAATAAGAGAAAATTACCCGTTACTGGAGGTGCAGAAAATGACGGCATCAGAGGTGTCTGGGGAGCTCTTCCTGCATGTCCCCTTGTGATGTCATAAGTTGTACCAACAGAAAATCCTGATATAGGAGGACCCGAAGGAGGTGTAGGTAAGAGAGCACTTGGGGCAGAAGTTGAAGGTGGAAAGTGGGGTAAAGGAGGACCGGTGAAGGCAGCAGCAGTTGATGGAGAAACAGGAGGTGGCCCAGAAGTACCAAGTGGTGGAACCGAAGGCGCTGGTGCAGGAGGCACAAAAGGTAGTGGTGCCGCAGGCTGCACAGGAGGATGGGCTGGTGGAGGAGTGGGATAGACGTGTGGTGGCAAGGACTCTACCGTAGACACATTAGGGGAAGAAAAAGAACTGGATGCGGCTGGAAAAAAGTGGAGAGGATAAAAATCACAAAACTGAAAATGCTTTTCATTTATTCATCAAACTCTCATTAGTGTCTTGCAAATTTTTTTAATTTAACAGACCATATCCCAAGAATTAAAATGTGTAATTTCAGATATGCAACAAATAAGATTGAGTGCAAATGACTGTCAACTCCCTTAACTAAAAGCAGCAACAATATTGAAATGAATTATGGCATTATTTATAAGTAGATCTGGTTTTCTTGCTTCTTTTGGTGTGTTTTGAATAAAATAAAACTATTTTTCATCCCTGGCTTGTGGATGAAAACCTACACACAGAAAGCTCAAAAAATCACAGAGAACACCAGACAAATAAAATACATGCTTTTTAGGACACTTTTGTCATAGTAAAAAAGATGACTTGTAGGCAATATGAATATAAAAGAACAAAAGCCAACCTAAAATAAAACATTGGTATTTTCAAAAATATCTATAAAGACTATTTCTTTCCATTTTTAAGTTTAAAAAGCTATTTCCTTTCATCCTGACAAACAGTAGAGAAAGTGTAGTATAGATATTCTTCTTTTAATTGACTGAGACAAGATAACAGTATCTTCACTATCCTCAAAACACACTAGGTATGAAACACACACACCTAAAGGAACTGGGGTAGAAGACATGGTGGCAGCAGCCAGTCCTGCAGGATTCGGTGGAGGAGTCCCAGGAGGTGTTGTCTCTATTCCACTTTCTTCCATCATTTTTCTTCAATTATGGTATGCTGCAAAAATATAAAAAAGTAATGAATTTTACACAGTAACCAAAATTATATTTTTAAAGCTTGCATACAGTCATCATTAAAAGACAAATGTCTGCCTTTACTATTTGCAATGTAACTTTTGCCAATGAAGGGCTTATCAAAGTTCCTAAGAACATGGTCTATGAAATTATCTAATATGCAAACAATCTGTGATATCTCCATGTATACTTTATAATTAGAAAATAATTTTATGTTAACTATATAATTAACCAACATTTCAAATACAAATTGCCACCATTATCCTGATTTCTGCCACATGAATGCATATGAGAGTTCTGCCTACATTCCAGTCACTATTTTATTTAAAATAAAAATAAAACAAAATGTAACTTTGAAATCCATCCTCTTCCCTTATAAAGCTGTCTATTTAGGCTGCCCCTATTAACATTAAACATAAAAATTTCTAAATGTGCTTGACTTGATAAATGTATTAATTAAACATTAAACATAAAAATTTCTAAATGTGCTTGACTTGATAAATGTATTAATCTCTTCCCACACCTCTTAACATTTTAAAAAATCATAAAGTGCTCAACTTGATAAGTGCATTAATTTCTCATTTCCCTAGTTCACATTTTAAAGGACCCCTAGTAACAACTAAATTACACGTCTCAGGTTTTAGAAATGTTAACTTCAGAAAAAAACACCACTAGAGAGCAGACTCCCAACAGATGATAGTGGATTATAAAACATGGTAAAACTTCCTTCACAAATCTTAAAGTTCATCTCAAGTACAAAACCAATCTCTAAATATGCCTAATTTGTTTTTAATGCTTTTATTAACATAACAGATATTCAACAAAAGTCAACTGCTTTCCAAGCACTATACTGGTATCTCTAATACAATGATAAGCAAAAACAATCAAACAATAATGCCAATATACAATGATACCTATACTCTATAATAATACCAATGTACTAGTGTAGTCTGAATTATGTGCTATGAGGTAAGAAAATAGTTGTTTGACTTGCAGGCCAGGAAAGGGTCCCCCAAAGTCACAGAGTTAAGATCTGAAGAATAAGCAGAACTATAATGGGCAATGAAAGGGGACATGAAAAGTGGCTTACAGTGACCATACAGCAGGTCTAAATACAAGATAAGGCCAAAAAGGCAAAACACATTCAAGAAAACCTATGTGGCAAGGGAAAAAAAAAAGAATGAGAACTGGAGAGAGAGGCAGGGTCCAAGATTCTGTTGGGCCCTATCAGACAGGTTAAGAAACTAAGCTTTATTTTGTTTTGTTTTAAGAATAGAATGTCACTGTAAAACATTCAAGCTAGAGGTAGCATATTTGTCTTTTAACTTCCTTGAAATTTTAAATTCACAGTAAGATGCAAAAATAGTAGAGTTCTTCACTATCCCCAAACCAGTTTCTCTCAATAACAGCATCCTGTTACTAAAACACATTATCAAACCAGGAAATTGGCTACAGCATTATTTACTAACCTATAGGCCTTATTTCAATTTTGCCTGTTTTTATGCACACACATATGCACAGATTCATATCATCACCCCCACAATTAATATACAGAACTGTTCCATCACTCCAAAGAAACTTCCTCATGTTATTCATTTCTCACATCCTCCCACCAAACATGAACCCTGGCAACTACTCATCTGTTCTCTTTCTCATTTCATAAATATAAGCAGAATCATACAACATGTAACCTTTTGAGATTGGTTGTTTTACACTCAGCATAATGCCTTTAAGATTCTTCCAAGCTGTTGCCATGTATCAATAGTTGGTTCTATTCATTGCTGAATAGTATTCCATTGTATATATGTGTCACTGTTTATCCAAGTAAATTGTCCATGAAGGTCATTTACACTGATTCCAGTTACAGACAATTCATTATTTATACACTGAAAAAATTCCTTCTCTGGGTCATCTCACAAAGCAAATGCAGAGACTACTCAGAGAGACACAGAAGTAGTTCAAACAGGAGGTGCTAGTAACACAGAATAATGATTTTTTCATAACAAGCAGGGGGTGATCATGCCCTACCCTAGTATCTCCTTAGCAACTTCCGCAGATATTTTTTGGTTGTCATCACCAGAAGAGTACTGCTGGTATTTAGTTTGTAAAGGCTACAGATACTGTGAAAAATCTCTCAATATACAACCTACCCACAAAAATTATCTGGTCCCAAATGTTGGTAGTGGAAGGTTGAGAAACTCTGGCCTAGACAAAGGAGATGATGATGGAGATGGATAAGAGTAGATAGATTTATGAAATGTGCAGATGATAAAACTCAATGACTGGCTATGGAGACAGGGTGAGAGGCACAGTTTGCAAAATTGGATAGGGAACACTGTAAGAGGTCAAAGTTGATGTTATCTTTGGAGGAAGAAGGTTGGGATTCACAATTGACACGCAATTCAAACTCCTTGACACATTCAAACAGGGACATGGAGTTGGTCTGGAGTGCAGAAACCATATAAATGTGGGTGTTATCAATGTACTGGTAGAATCTAAAATCAGGTTCTGAGATGAGATTATCTCAGAGAAAAGAGACTGTGACTTGATTTAATCTTGTTCAGTCAGGTAGCAAACCAATATGCAGGAAATGAAATGGGCAGCAAGATAAGAAGAATATGAGGAGACTGTGGTGTCCAAAAGACAAGTGTTTCAAGGCAGGAATGGACAACAGTATTAAATGCAGCACAAAGCCAAAAAAGATACGATCTGAAAGGTTCATGATTTGCAAATTAGCGATGAACTTGTGAGAGCTGATTCTAAGGAAAGAGTTGGGATAGAAACTAATTTGAATTGGACTGAGGATTGAGGGTGGGGGAGAGATGAGACAAATAGGAAAAACACTTTCAAAGTTTGGTTGTGGACAAAGAGGAAAGATCTGTGGCACTAATGGAAGACAGGGATCCAGGGAGGTAAATCCTTTAATTCCATATCTATATTCCAAAGGTTAGTAACCTGAGACAGAAATACCCCTCCAGGGGTCTTATCTCTTCCTACCATTTTTCATCACTTTTTCATCAGTCATTCCTCTTCCTACAACATAACTGAATTCTTACAATGAGTAGTGGAGGTTGTATTTTAAAACAATGCCGATCCCTAACAATAGCAAATGCACTGGCAAAAGAATTGGTACAATGAATATAAAGTCACTGCATGGAATAAATAATAAATTTCTTTCACTTTTTAAAAGTCTTACTAGTTGAGAAGAGGTGTACTGGGAATACTGGGGTAAATTTTTAATATCATATCTTGTACTAAAAAAACTATTATGATAAAATAACACTGAAGCATCAGTTGGTACAGCTTTTAGGGGACAAAAAGTAGTAGTAGTATATCAATATGCAAGACAACATGATGGGAATGGTTTAGAAAATTAAGTCCTCCATCTCTGCCCGAATTCTGCTATTCTGATTTGCTTGGGTCTTGATATTCTGTTTTTAAAAAGTGGATAACTACTTATAAGAAAAGCAATGTAATAATGGAGCTGTGATGAACTTCAAAGCATTAAAAAAAATTATTGCTGTTGATGTACTGGTGCCACATGACTGCTTCTACTACCAGACAGTGAGCGCTAGAGAATTGTGTTTCTTTTGTATTCTCAGCTCAGTTCCTAAAATAAACTCCCCTAAATGTTCACTGACTTAAATAGTGGCTGCCCTAAATGTTCACTGACTTAAATAGTGGCTGCACAGGCCTGGAATGTCAAAATGTGTCACGATTGCAGAAATGTCCATGCTGTCTCTCAAAATAACTACTTTTGATTAAAAAAAAAAAAAAAAAAAAAACTCCCCTGTGTATAAATTCTGCCAATCTTGGAAACAGGCTATCCTACAAACTTGACTGAAACAGGTTCCAAGACCAAACAAAGGGTCGAGAGAGTGCAAAGGCCCTCTGGAGCGGCGGTATGCACCTACAGGGAAACATCAAGAAAAATATGCTTTCTCCCAATGCCTGTCCCTGTTTGTTAACTCTCAAATTCTCCAAGGCCACGAAGGCCGAAATCCTATTGTAGGAGACAGCGGCCTTCCCCCAGGTTCTGCCACGTCTCCAGGCCAGGCTGGGACGGGCTAAGGTCCGAGGACGCCAGCCGCCGGTCTTTCCCCTGTGGCCACCACTCTGGATGGTGATGTCAGCTGCCCAGAGGCTGCGGCCTCGGTCTGGGACAGGAGCAATGTCTGGGAAGAGACCCCCGAACTGCATGCACCGTGCAAGCCGCTGCAGGGGCTGACCTCTTGCGATGCGCACCCCTGCCGGCTGCCCACCTCAAGTTCCCACAGGGGCGCTAGACCTGCGCATCCTGGGGGCTGGGAAACGACCCTCACATCCTGCGGCGCCGGCGGCCCGCCCACCTCCCAAGGGCGCGACTCCGGGTCCGGCTTTGGCGCCAGCAACTCACTCCACCGCCCCATGCACACGCGTCGTTGCTGGGGTGTCACTCACCTGGGGTCCCAAGCGAGCGCGTGTGTAGCAGCCGCAAAGTGAGGAATAAAAAGGTCAAGGTGTAGGACGACAGCTGAACAGCACAAGGAAGATGCACTGCGGCGCTCACCTCTGCGCGTCCCCGCCTCCAAGATGGCCCCCGGCGGCGCGCGCCCCTGCGGCTGCCACGTCGCCGCGCGCCGCCCCGCCCCGCCCCGCCCCGCCCGGCGCGCCGGGCTAGCCGGAACCCGGCGGGACAGCTACGCTGGACCTCCTCTAGGGTGCAAAGGTCCTCGGGACAGCAGACTTGGCTCTGCCTGCGCCCTGTGGGAGCCTTCTCCAATAAGTCTAGCCTTTCCGCTCCGCAGCCCCCACACCGCGAGCAGCAGCCTTGCTACCATGCGTGGCTCAACCTGTGCCACAGCCGTCCACTGGATGGAGCTGAGTCAGCCAGCGCCATCAAGTCCAGTCCCCATCTCCAGGCAGGCCCTTGCTCCAGATAGAGGGAACTTATCCTTAGCAGCAATAGGAAAAAGGGATTTGGGGGCGGGAGGGCCTCTGGAGAAGCGTGTCATTTACTGTACTGATTTTTTTCCCCCAAGTACCTGTATTACACTTATTTTTTTCAGTTGAAAACCCCAAGAGAAAGGGTTTTTGTTTTTTTTTTTTACTTCGTAGCTGCACAAGTTATGTAATTACAAATTAACTAAAGTCTATATTAAATGCACATCTTATAAAATGATTACTTTGAAAATATACACAAACTGCTTGAACAAATTTTATTATTTCTGATACTCGCAGTAGCTTAAATTAGACAATTCCCTTCCCAAACAAAAATTAAAAGATGGCAAACCATTTTAAAAGACTCATAACTATGGCAACAGGTGGACATTCTGAACATCCCCTCTTCATTCAATGACCGTCTCTATCCTAGCATAGCACTCCTCTGCTGCTATTTGGATGCCTTTATGGTTCTTCCCCAAGACTACTTTCAAATTTAGAAATATTTCCTGGGACTTCAGTTTCTCCCTTTCCATGATATCTTTTAGTAGCACCAAATTTAATTTTTTTGATTTCTTGATTAATTGTCGTTACTTGCTCACAAGATAGCACCTCTTTTTTCTTGAACTTTATTGCAGTTCTCAATTACTGTTCACTCATACTACTTGAAGACAAAGATTATTGATTTTTTTTCTATGTTTGTTTGTTTGTTTTTGGTATGGGGGATTGAATTCAGGGGCGCTTAATCACTCAGCTACATCCCCAGCACTTTTTAAAATTTTATTTAGAGACAGGGTCTCACTGAGTTGCTTAGGGCCTTGCTAAGTTGCTGAAGCTGGCTTTGAACTCCTAATCTGCCTACCTCAGCCTCCCCAGCCCACTGGGATTATAGACCTGCACCACCATGCATGGATTGACATTTTTATCCTTATATACTGCACCTAAAGGTCCAATAATAAACTTTAAGTAAATCAATGAATTGAAAGGAATAAGAATTTGAAACCAGAAATCCTGATTTGGGTCTGGGACTGCTCATAGGCCAATTGTGCAGTTGTGTATCCTCATACAGGTCATTTGTTCTCCTTATTTTCATCTGTAAAATGGGAGTAATATTATCTGCCATCAATAACTTGGCAAGTAACAGAAACAATTTTTTTTTCTTTTTTTGGTACTGGGGATTGAACCCAGTGGTGCTTAACCACTGAGCCACATCCCCAGGGTCTTTTTATTCATTTATTTATTTATTTAATTTTGAGACAGGGTATCACTAAATTGCTTAGGGCCTCACTAAGTTTCTGAGGCTGACCTCAAATGTGCAGTCCTTCTGCCTCAGCTTCCCCAACTGCTGCAATTATAAGCATGCGCCACCATCCCTGGCTGAAAGTACTTTTTAAACTACTTTGCATTCAACAAATGAAAAATTGTAACTTCTTATAGTTCTCAAATTTCCTTCGGGAATCTATTCATAAATATCTCTTAGACTTGACAGCCATAAGCATTGTAAAATACCCCCACTGAAAGCTAATACTATTTTAAAATGCCCTGAATACCTATCTGGCTTTGTAACTACAATGGGTTGGTCCCTTTGGTGGTGCCTCTTACTCACTAAGAATGTGTGTAGGTGGCCTTCTAGATTACTTTCAAGAAAGTGCTGTTTGGAGTGGTGCTGAAAGTAGATACCATCTCCATCCTCTTTGGTTCACACCCTTTATAACAAGGTATGTTGGTTCCTTCATTCATTCAACAAATATTTATTAGTGGCTGCAATGTGTTGAGCACTGGTAATGGAAACACTGCAATGAACAAGAAGGACAAGGTCTTGACACTTAGGTTGCTGTCCTAGTATGACAGAGAGACTTTGAACACTAAATAAACAAGGAAAGACAATAGAGTGTTAGGATAGAGTAATTGGGGTAAGCCACTTAGAACAGGACAAACAGGCAAGACTTGTCTCAAGAGGTGAGTGTTGAGCAGACACCTGCCATGAAGCAGGTTGTGGTTATTTGGCATAAGGGAGACCATGCAAAGACTTGAAGGAATGTGCTTGGCACTAGGGTAAAACAGCAAGGAAGTGCAGGAAGTGGAGTGATAAGAGGACAGAGAGAGCAGTGGGGAGATCGTATCCAGTCTTCTAGACACAATAAAGCCATTGGGGTTAGATTCTGGGAGAATGGGGTGCCCATAGTGTTTTCAGAAGAGAACTGACAAGATTTGACTTCAGTTTTAAATCACACTGCAATTGCAGTGACTTGGGTTATTCAGGGACTAAAGACAATGTCCAGTAATGAGATCATAGTGGCTTAGAGTAATTGATGGGGTGGAGGTAGTGTATGTCCGTGCATATGTGAAGATCGAGTTGCCATGATTTTTGGTGGATTAGATGTGGGCTATATTGGTTTTCTAAGACTGCCATGAAAAATTATCACAACCACTCAGTTATATGAATAAAAATGTATTCTTTCACAGTTCTGGAGGCCAGAAGTCCAAAATCAGCAGGGCCTCTCCAGAAGCTCTAGGGAAGAATACTTTTGTGCTTCTTCTAGCTCTTGGTGGCTCCTGATGTTCCTTAGCTTATGCTAAAATAACTCCAGTCTCTGTTTCTGTCTTTATGAGGCCTTCTCCCATACCCCTGTGTCTTGAGTCTCCTCTGTCCTTCTCTTATAAATATATTCATCATTGCATTTAGGGTTCAATCTAGATCCAGAATGATCTCATTTCAAGATACTTGAGAGTCTTACAAAGACTCTATTTCTAAATAAGTTCATATTCACACATTCCAGGTGGACATATTTTTTGGAGGTCACTATTCAGTCCACTACATGGAGACTGAAATCAACTAAAGATTATAATATGGATTTTGGAATATTTAGACTTGAATTACATTTACAGTTATTTTATATTTTACTTACCACTATTCATTTGAATTTCAAAGAAATTTTATGTAGCAGATATTATCATCATTCCAATATTAGAAATATGGAAACTAAGACTCTGATAAGTGCATACAGAGCTGGTATTGGAACCCAGAATTTATAGACGGTCTTCCAGCTGTTTCCCTGCTTTTCGAGTGGTGAGGTAAGATGGGTTCTTAGAGGCAGACAATGAGGACAGTTATAATAGAAGAACAAAGGCTGCTCAGCTTTTTAAGTGTTGCTAAGAGCTCATCAAGATTTTCTTTATATGAATTCTAATACACACTAATACATTCTAATATATACTAGAGTTCATTTGTGAGTTGTAATGAAACAGTGTGACAGTGGAAATTTTGCCTTTTGCTCAAAAATATAGGCAAACAAAATTTTTTCCACTTGAGTTGAGACTTTTTTCCTAGCTCAATTCAATTAACATTTTATTCTTAAGTATTCTGAAGGCAGTTCTTAATGTTTGCAATGCTCATATAAATATTCAAACATGTTTTTCCAGCTGAGCAGGGGATGAGGCTGAGACTCAACATCTGCTACATAACCAGCAGTATAGGTAGAGCAGATTCTGGTTTAAGGTGATGGGCTCTGCTGAGAGCACAGTCTAGAGTTCTGCAACCTGTAGAGCACTTCAGCAGGTGCTCTGGGGTACTGGCCCACACGTAGACATCAGGGGCCTCCTGCTCATGCCTTGCTAAGAGGATATGGCAAAGGTTATCTCAGACATTACATGGGACACACTTGTAGTAAAATATTATCCATCATTCATCTGAAATTCAAATGTAAGAGGCAAGCAAGGCAGGACTTAAAGTGTAAATGGCAATAGAGTATGGACTGGGACTTTAACTCTGGTACCAAAAACCTGGATCAGAGTCCTGACTCTAGCACCAGCACAATCAACAGCCAGCTTTGGGCATGTCACTTTAACACACTCTACATTTCTTCACTATAAAGTGGGACAAATATTCCTATTAATACCTACTTCATAATTTCTTAATTGAAGATTAAATGACTTAATGTGTGTGAATATTTAGAACAGTGCCTAGATCTCTCGGTGTTAGCCCTTATTCTTAGAGCTTTTAATTGCTTAAATATTCATCTGAAAATTACATTTAAACCAACAAGACTTAATTGAGTCTGAGGTGTAGTTTCCAAATTGTATACTTGTTTGTTCTCAATCAAAGAAAACTTAGTTATGTAAGAGGTGACTATACCTCTCAGCTTATCTAGGACACTTCCACTTGAGAGTCATCCCAGAATAATTATAAAAAGTATCCCCCTTTTATTCTTAAAAGTGTTCCAATTTGACAGTCAGTCTTTTGGTTATCCTACTTGAAGAGATATTAAGGAGTTACCCTTTTTGCATTTCTGAGTTACAGTGTGAAGATTTCAAAACCTGCCCTTTCCCCCACACATGTATTCACAATACTAGAGTTCATTTTAATTTTTTTTTAAAAATAACTAACTTATCTTTATAAAATATATATTTAAAAATATTCCGTGCCCCTTGTTTCCCACTTGGTAGTTTTTGTTGTTGGTGGTGGTGTTTTATTTTGGGAATTTAACCCAAGGGCACTTTACCACTGAGCCATTTCGCCAGCACTTTTTTATTAATTAATTTATTTTTAAGACAGTGTCTCACAAAGTTGCTGAGGGCCTCACTAAATTGCTGAGGCTGATCTTAAACTTGTGATCCTCCTGTCCCAGTCTCCTGAGTTTCTGGGATTACAGGCATGCACCATAGTGCCTGGCTTAAAATTTTAAAAATTTAATTTATGCTTGCTTTCTAGACTCTTCTCCTTCTTCCTGCAGCCTGTTTCCCAGGGACCAGCAATAAGGACATTCCCTGCCCAACCTGAAACCATGTACCCTTGTTCCTACCAGTCCCTTTAACTGAAATACATTTTCCCTTCTGAACTTCTAATAGGTACTCCTCATTTTTCAAGAACCAGCTTAAAGTTTTCTTCTACCATAAAATCTTTTCACATTGTATTATTGTTGGTTTTACATGCTTATATTCCCTATTTGTTTATGAGCTCCTGATGGTAATAACTCTGTGTCTAGAAAGAATCCCATTACATTTAAGTTTTTACATGTATAGTCTGAACATTTTTTAATTGAGTGGAATTTTCTATTAAGATTGATATGCAGTACACACATTGCAAAGGTCTTTATAATCATGTTAATCCCTCAAATGTATGACCACTGAAAATATTATAAAAATAGACAGACTGAATATGTTTTTGTTGAAAAATCTGAATTTTTCTTTGAACAAGAAACCATGCAACTAAATCAGTTTTCTGGTCAAGGATAACTATGCAATAATGTATTACTGAGCATAGAAGGTTTTTTATTTTTTTTCCTAGTGATCATAAAATACAAGGGAAGTCTGGGAAACTGTCACAGCCAAGAGGAGCCTAAGGAGACAGCTAAATGTAATATGGTATTGAAACAATAACTACCCAAATGAGAACAAACGAAGATTATTTATTTTGAGCTTGCTGTGGTAAGGAACGGACCAGCATCGCTTGGTTTAACAGAGACTCAAAGACAGTGAGAGAGAGTGAGAGAGCTTTATGGTAGAAAAAGGGGAAGGCTGCAGGTGTGCCCTGATTGGAGACTGTCCACACGGGGAGCTATCAACCAGCTAATCAGGAGCAGGACATCCTATGTGATTGGTTAGGGATGAATGATTGACTTTCTTCAAATGGTCCTAATTGGAAGCTGGGGCCAACATTCGGGACTCTATCCATTATTTATCAGACTCTGACTGTTTGGGGCCAATTGCGATAAGGCTATTGCTTGGGTTCCTGGACTGGCCACTGCACATCGTGGTCAAGGTTCTATTTATGTATGCTCTGACCACTATCCACTCATATATGCAACTTCTCAGGTCCTCATTTAAGATCCTGGCACAGGAAAATGACATTAGGAAAAACTAAGGAAACTGAATAAAAGTGTAGACTTCAGTTTATAATCTTATAACAGCATTGGTTCATTACTTATAATTAGTATACCACACTATGTAAGATGTTACTAATAGGGGAAACTGGTTGTGGGATGTGGGGTGTGTCAGAACTCTCTATACTATCTTCTCCATATTAAATCCAAAACTGTTTTAAATATAAGTCGTTGCCATTGTTGTTGTTTTGAAAAGGTCTTGGATCATCTGACCACCAGCCCTCCACTTACTGCTACCACCTGACCTGGCTGGCTCCATGCTTCTCTCTTGCAGATCCTCACTGGCTTTGTCACCTCACACCTTCTTCCCCTTCTGCCTTGCTACAGTATTGTTTTTGTATAAGTGGGGTACAAGGGATTGAACCCAGGGGTGCTCTACTACTGAGCTACATCCCCAGCCCTTTTTATTTTTTATTTTGAGGCAGGATCTCACTAAGTTGCTTAGGCCTCACTCACTAAGTTGCTGTAACTGGCCTTGAACTTGGGCCCTCCTGCTTCAGCCTCCCAAGTTACTGAGATTACAGGTGTGCACCACCATGCTGAGCTTTCCATAATACTTTTCCACAGAACTTTATGTGACCCACAAGGCCCACATGGCCCTTCCCCTGGAACTTCTCTATCCTCATTCACTCTGTTTCCCTATATTGACCTCTTGCTCTTTCTCAGATGCATCTAATCCAAACACACCTTGGTCCCTTTGCATCTTCTCCTTCTCACTGAATATTAGCTGCTTCTTCCTATAATTCAAGTTCCAGAGGGGCCTTCTTTGAACACCCTGTTTAGTTTTCATAGCACGTCCAAACATTACAATATAAATCTATTTGTTTACTGTCCATCTCCTGAACTATGAATATTAGTTTCATTAGCTCAAGGACAACTTTTTCTGTTTTGTTCCCTCTGTATCCCCAGCATTAGTCCCAAGTACTTGGTTGGCACTTAACCAATCTTTGTTAAATGAATGAATAAATCAGTGAATGTACTGAGGATCAGAAAGTTTCCTCCGTGTGTTGCAGTGGAAGATATTGCAGAATGCTCTTATCGATCCTTTCCAGAAGGCTAATTTTGGTTTGGTCATAAAAAATATTATTGCAGAGATAATTTAGTACTTCATTTTCTTCACACATATAAAATTCAGTTTACCTAGTGTAAGTCAATTAAAATTGACCTCAGAAATGTGAGGGAGATGGGACTTAACACAGACTAATTCCTTTCATACAGGAGAATATAGAGAATAGGAAAGATAAATACCCAAATCACAGAAATGAAAATGGAAACCCCTCTGCTATCCCTGAAGTACACACAAATGGTAGGGGAGAACACTGACTTCAGTGTAACTACACGGTAGTGTGTGAAAACACTCTTCCTTTTAAATACAGCTTTTGCGGGTAGGGTAGAGTAAGAACAGCTAGCAGTCAGGACACAGATCTGTGTCTGTTCCCTATGTTCATTTTTGCACTGTTAACTTTTCATGGCACAGGTTTTCTGAGGAACACCAGGAATGAAGCACAAGTACAGCTAAAGCTAAACTTCAGGTCCTAAAGCAATAATTCCTTCTATTTTGCTTATTTAAAAAATACACATTAAAATTGACTCCAAGAGATAACAGCTGACATACCATATTATTCACCCTTATGTAAAGTGTACAATGATTTTAGTATATTTAGAATTGTGTATCTTTCAACAAAAAACAGTTTTAGAACATTTTCCTTACCTCAAAAAAGAATCCCTGCACCCTTGAGTCATCACCCACCCCTAACCCTTCCTCATCCTGCCAGTTCTAGGCAACGATTCATCTACCTTCTGTCTCTACAGATTCGCCTTCCCTATTTGCCTACCAAGAATAAATAGAATCATACAAATGGGGGTCCCTTTTCTCTAACCTCTTTCACTGGCTGTGTTTTCAAGATTTAGCCATGTTGTAACATGAATCATTGCTTGATTTTGTTTTTTTTACTGATGAAAAATATTCCATTGTGTAGATACACACATTTTGTTTAGCCATTCATCAGTTGATGGATACTTAGTTGTTTCCACTTTTTGGCTATTAGGAATAATTCTGTTATGAACATTCATGTACAAGTTGTATACATGTATATTTTTATTTCTCTTGTTTATAGACCTAGGATTGGAATTACTGGATTGTGGAGTGTGGTGATCTGGGTCAGAATCTTTGATTGTCTCATAACTGTGGGGCACCTGCAAATGCTGGGAACTTCCTGTGCAAAAAGTATGGGTCAAGATTGCCCAGTTGCTATGGTGATGCCTTGTCCATGAAGACTCTTGTGCAAAGCACAGAAGCTGTGTCAGTCTTGTCCTAGATCTCAGAGACACCAGCTCCCAGGGATAGAAGATTCTGAGCACAGCAAGATAACTGCAATGTTCCACAAGTGCCTCTCCCACACATCCCGCATGGGAAGGGTAAAGGTTTCCCTGGGATAGGATGGGCTGGCTGCAAAATAAAAACTATAAAATTTATTTATCGGAAATAAAGACAGAAGGCAAGATTATCTTAAGAGCAGGGGCATGACCGGTTGATCTGTTCAGAAGGGTCTGACTCTAACAAAGGCTGTATTTGCTTTATTTATAGTAGTACAGATCAAAGAGGACCAGTAGGAGCTTCTTTGAGAAAAACAGGATGGGGAGAGGGGTAAGCAAGCCATTTAGCTCTAGTGGGTCACTCTCATATCCGATGCTTGTATTTGAACTTAGGCAGTGAGCTAATGCAAGATAACCACATGACTCAGGTGTTCTTGAATGGCAGTCCAACTGTGAGTTCCTGAGGCCAGATATTCCTGGTTAATGGCTCCAACTACGCTCAGTTCTCATACAAGTCATGGATGGCTACCCACAAGTGCTTTAACCTCCAAGCCTATGGGCTTAGTAGATACTTTTGAAATGGACTTCCTGGATGCTACAAGAAGCTTCTAGCATTGCAACAGTGGAATAGCTACAAAAATGTTTCTAGTCTTATAACTTTCTAGGGCACAAAGAACAATGCCTCTATAGTCTTTAACTTCCAGATTGTGAGACCCTACATAATAAACATGCAGAGACAGCTCTGGTCACTGGTGAGATCAGTGTCCCACTTGATCCCTGCCTTTTCTCTAAATTTGTGTATTTTTCTTAATTCCCCATTGCCCCTCACTGATTTTCTGAATTAATAGCTTTGCTAATCGTGGCACTGGGTCAAAGGGTAACTCAGTGTTTAACCTTTTAAGTACCTATTAAAACTATTTTCTTAGGTAGCTACACCATTTTAGAGTCCTGCCAACAGTATGAGAGTTCCAATCACCCCACACCCTTACTACATATATTGTTATCTGTTCATAATATGCCCTCCTAATCCTTTTTACTTCTGTAGTAATAGCTCCTCTTTGATTACTGATATTTGTAACTTGTCTCCTCCCTACCCCTTCCCCCCACCTTTTTTTTTTTCTTGATCAGTCTAGCTAACAATTGGTTAATATCATCTGTCCTTTCAAAGAACCAGCTTCTGGTTTTGTTGATTTTTAAATTTTTTTCCTACTCTCATTATTTTCTGATCTACTCCTTCTTATGTTCTTCCTTGTTTGCCTTGTACTTAGTTTGTTCTTATTTTCTACTGTATGAAGGTGGAATATTAAGTTGTGATTTGAGAGCTTTCTTCTTTCTTAATGTAGGCATTTGTAGCTATAATATCTTAAGTATTGCTTTAGCTACATCCCATAAATTGTGTTGTGTCTTCATTTTAATTCTTCTCAAAGTAATTTTTAATATCTCATGATTTTTTTTATTTAGCCCACTTTTTTGTCTTTTTATGGAATACTGCACTGTTCAATTTGGTAGCCACCAGCCACATGAGGCTACTTGAATTTAAATTAAAATATAACAGAACTTTAAATTTTTTCCTCAGTCTTTACTAGGAAACATTTCAGATACTAGGAACATTTCAAATACTAATCAGTCACAGTTGGCTAACACATACCTTATAGAACAGGACAAAAACATTTAGACAAGAACATTTCTGTCATTTTACAATATTCTGTTGGAGAACACTGTCTAGTACATACTAAGAGGAGGAAGAATTCAAGGACATAGTGTCAGCTCACAGCATACCTTACTGTTCATTTCTAAATACTATCTAATTTATAAGTGCCAATCCGGTTTAATGCTTCATTTGCTTAATATATTCTAATTATTAGCTAATGATAGTATACTTATAAGGAAGTCATTTACATTATGTGTTGCTGAATTGAGATCTTTTCATTAGATCATGTCTCACATCTATAACTATACTTTTCCTTCTGCTACTGCTTTTGATAATTTCTTGCCCCATCTTGTCCTACACTACTTAGAAACTATCAAGTAGTGGTATTCATAAAGAAAATGAAAGCAAGAAGTGTTAATAAGCCCTGAATTCCTAGTATGTAGTAGCTCTCTCTATGGCTCTTCATGTGTTAGCTCAGTCAGACACCCCAAAATTGTAAAAGGTAAACATTATCATCTTTATTTTTTGATAATAAAAACTGATATCTAAAATGTTAGAGCCCAGATCTACAAAAATCATAAATGAAAATACCAGGATTCAAATCTTTGTTAGTTTCCCAAATTGCCAATTTTCCAAATTTTTTTAGAGTCTCTCTCCCCTCCCTCCCTTTTTTAGAGAGACATTTTAGGTTTATAGAAAAATTGAGCAGGCAGTAGAGTTCCCAAATACTGCCCACTAACCACAGTTTTAACATCTCGTATTATGTAGTACTTTTGTTACGGTGGAGGAGCCCATATAGATGCACTGTTATTAACTGAAGTCCATAGTTTAAACTAAGGTTCACTCTTGGTATTTTACAGTTCTCTGGGGTTTTACAAAGGATGATGCTATGTATCCACCATTATAGTATTGTACAGAATAGTATCACTGCCACCAAATTACCCTGTACTCCACCTATTTATCCCTATTTCTCACAACCAAACCCCCTGGCAATCGCTGATATTTTTGTTGTCTACAAGTTTTGCCTTTTTTGAAAGGTCAAATAGTTGGAATTGTATACTATTATTCTTTTCAAATTTGTTTCTTTCACTTAGCAAAATATATTTTAGATTTTTCCATGTTGTTTGAATCTTGATTAGCAAAATATATTTTAGATTTTTCCATGTTGTTTGAATCTTGATGACTCATTTCATCACTGGTAAATAGTTCACTGTAGATGTACCACAGTTTGTTTATGCATTCACATTTTGAAGGACACCTTGGTTGCTTCAAGTTTTGGTAATTATGCATAGAACTGCTTACCATTCACCTACATGATTTTGTGTAGACATAAATTTTTCCGTTTGGGTAAATACCAAAGAGTATGATTGCTGTAAGATAAGAGCATGTTTAGCTTTATGAGAAACTACCAAACCATTTCCAAAGTGGCTGAGCCATTTTGCATTTCCAGTAGACATGAACAAGGGTTTATTGCTCTCCATTCTCATCAGCATTTAGTGTTATCACTATCATGGATTCTCATCTTTCTAAGAAGTATGTAGTGATATTTCATCATTGTTTTAATTTGTAGTTCCCTAATAATATATAATGATGAGCATGGTTTCATATGTTTGTTTGCATATGTACATCTTCTTTGGTAATGTAGTTGTTCAGATCTTTTGTCATCCATGTTTTAATTGGGTTGCTTATTTTCTCACTGTTTTTTTGTTTGTTTGTTTGTTTTTTGGTACCAGGAATTGAACCCAGGGCACTTTACCATGGAGTCACATCCCTAGCCCTTTTTATATTTTATTGAGAGATAGGATCTCACTGAGTTTCTTAGGGCCCTGTTAATTTGTTTAGACTGGCTTTGAACTCACCATCCTCCCTCCTCATTGTCTGGGATTAGAGGTGAGCACCATTGGGTCCAGCCTCACTGTTGATTCTTGAGAATTAGATTTTTAAAAGATTAATTGTGGGGGGGTTTCAAGATGGTGGACTAGAGGGTGGCTGCATTTCATGTTGCTCCAGGACGCAGGATTCAAAAGAGGAGATAGTGAGAGACTTGGGACCAACTCAAAGCTGCCGGGTGAGTCTCTCCTGTTGGGGAGGCATCCCTGATAGGGCGGTAGCCCCGGAACGCAGGGAACTTTGTGAAGTAGAGTTGCTCGGCGAGATGCCCCTCCCCCCACTGGAGCGGTAAACACGGACAACTAGGAACATCGTAGAGGTGGCTGCTCAGCACAGCGCTTGGACTCGAAGCAACCACTGGGGCTCCAGGCGGCTGCCTGAGGAGGAGCTGCATGGTGAGCTGTTTGGATTCACAGTGACCACTTCTGAACACCGGGGAGCTGCCCGGAGGAAGAGGAGGAACGTGGCGGGTCACTTGGTCTAGGAGTGACTGCATCAGAGCTACAGGTGGCTGCCTGAGGAGGAGCTGCATGGCAAGCTGTTTGGATTCAGAGTGACAGCCTCTGAACATCGGGGGGCTGCCCGGAGGAAGAGGAGGAGAGCGGCGGGTCGCTTGGTCTAGGAGTGACTGCATCAGAGCTCCGGGTGGCTGCTCAGAGGAGGAGGCGAGTGGTGAATTGGACTCGGAGCGACCGCTCCTGAACACCCGGGTGGCTACCCCGAGGAGGAGGAGGAACAGGGCGGGTCACTTGGACTCGGAGTGACTGCCTAGGGCTACAGGCAGTTGGGGGGAAGAGGAGACGCGAAGTGAGTTGCTTGGACTCCTAGTGACTACGTCGGAACCCTGGGCGTCTGTCCGGAGGAGAGGTGTGTGGCAGGTCTCTGAGACTCAGAGCTATTGTACGGGGCTCCAGGTGGCTCAGAGGAGGGGCCGCATAGCCAGGCGATTAGGTGCAGAGCAGGGTCCCAGGACCTAGGCGGCTTCTTGGTGAAAGAGCCGCACAGAGACACGCTTAGGGGCTGAGTGAAGTTTCCAGGACAGTGGGCAGATTCTCTGAGGAAAGGCAGCCTAAGGAGACTCGTCTGTAAAGGGTGAGGTTCCCAGGCCCAGGAGGTAGGTCCGGGCCCCTGGGAACGTTGCAGAGGAAGGCAGCCCAGCCCAGGCGGTAGTTGTAGATTGAGGGGAACCTCTAGGAGGGGAACTGAACAGCGAGACCTCTCCACCGGGTGAGTCTTCCCCGCCGGGTGAGGTTTTCCCACAAGGACGGTAAAACCAGAGACACAGGCACAAACAGGCCTTGCTTCAGCCTGCAGCCTAGTTCCCCTTTGGTTGACCATTGGTAAACATGTGGAGGGACCTCTGCCCACTATCAGGGAATATACCCCACCTGAAGGTCACCACCCCTAGAGAGGCAGCTTCCTTGTGCAGCACCGCATTATCAACTTCCCCCAAGACTGCAGGCTACTGAAGGCTAAGAGGGGATATACTAGCAATCTTCAGGGACATTATAAGTCAATAAAGGAAATCTGCAATATCTTAATGACCCACTGATTCCTGAACAATATGAGAAAACAAGGGAAGAAAATGCCCCAAACAAATCTAGATGTTACATCAATAAAATCCAACAACAGAATGGCAGAAGAAATGACAGAAAGGGAGTTCAGAATGTACATAATTAAAATGATCAGGGTAGCAAACGATGAGATGAAAGAGCAAATGCAGGCATTGAATGATGAGATGAAAGAGCAAATGCAGGCATTGAATGATCCCACCAATCAACAGTTAAAAGAGTAAATACAGGAAGCAAAAGATCATTTCAATAAAGAGTTAGAGATATTGAAAAAAAAACCAAACTGAAATCCTTGAAATGAAGGAAACAATAAACCAAATTAAGAACTCCATAGAAAGCATAACCCATAGGATAGAACACCTGGAAGACAGAACCTCAGATATTGAAGACAAAATATTTAACCTTGAAAACAAAGTTGAACAAACAGAGAAGATGGTAAGAAATCATGAACAGAATCTGCAAGAACTATGGGATATCATGAAAAGGCCAAATTTGAGAATTATTGGGATTGAGGAAGGCTTAGAGAAATAAACCAAAGGAATGAACAATCTATTCAATGAAATAATATCAGAAAATTTCCCAAATCTGAAGAATGAAATGGAAAATCAAGTTCAAGAGGCTTATAGGACTCCAAATACACAAAATTACAACAGACCCACACCAAGGCACATTATAATGAAAATACCTAACATACAAAATAAAGACAGAATTTTAAAGGCTGTGAGAGAAAAGAACCAAATTACATTCAGGGGGAAACCAATACGGATATCAGCAGATTTTTCAATCCAGACCCTAAAAGCTAGAAGGACCTGGAACAACATTTTTCAAGCCCTGAAAGAAATGGATGCCAACCAAGAATCTTATACCCAGCAAAGCTTACCTTCAAATTTGACGATGAAATAAAATCATTCCATGATAAAGAAAAGCTAAAAGAATTTACAAAAAGAAAGCCAGCATTACAGAACATTCTCAGCAAAATATTCCAGAGGAAGAAATAAAAAACAAAGAAGCAAATCAGCAAAGGGAGGAATTATCCTAAAGGAACTGTCAAATAAAAGAGGAACAAAGTGGTGTCCAAAAAAATGAATGAATAAATAAAATTTTAAAAATGAACCAAATGACCAGGAATACAAATCATATCTCAGTAATAACCCTGAATATTAATGGCCTGAATTCATCAGTCAAAAGACATAGACTGGCAGATTGGATTAAAAAGGAAGATCCAACAATATGTTGCCTGCAAGAGACTCACCTCATAGAAAGAGATGCCCACAGACTAAAGGTGAAAGGATGGGGAAAAACATACCATGCACATGGACTCAGCAAAAAAGCTGGAGTATCCATCCTCATTTCAGATAATGTGGACTTCAAGCCAATGTTAGTTAGAAGGGATAAAGAAGGACATTTCATACTGCTTAAGGGAAGCATAAATCAGCAAGATATAACAATCATAAACATCTATGCCCCAAACAGTGGCTCATCCATGTATGTCAAACAAATCCTTCTCAATTTCAGAAACCAAATAGACCATAACACAATAATACTAGGTGATTTTAACACGCCTCTCTCACCACTGGACAGATCTTCCAAACAAAAATTGAACAAAGAAACCATAGATCTCAATCACAAAATCAATAATTTAGACTTAACAGACATTTATAGAATATACCATCCAACCAAGAGCGAATACACTTTCTTCTCAGCAGCACATGGATCCTTCTCTAAAATAGACCATATATTATGCCACAAAGCTAATGTCAGCAAATACAAGAAGATAGAGACACTACCTTGTATTCTATCAGATCATAATGGATTGAAATTAGAAATAAATGAAAGAGTAAAAAACAGAAACTACTCCAACACCTGGAGATTAACAATATGCTATTATATGATGAATGGATAACAGAAGATATTAGGAAGGAAATTAAAAAATTCTTAGATGTAAACGAGAACAAAGAAACATCATATCAAAATCTCTGGGACACTCTGAAAGCAGTACTTTGAGGAAGATTTATTTCATGGAGCGCATTTAATAAAAGAAGTAAAACTCAAAAAATAAACGACCTAACACTACAGCTCAAAGCCCTAGAAAAAGAAGAACAGACCAACACCAAAAGTAGTAGAGACAGGAAATAGTTAAACTCAGAGCTGATATCAATGAAATTGAAACAAAAGAAACAATACAAAAAATTGACAAAATAAATAGTTGGTTCTTCGAAAAAATAAACAAAATTGATAAACCTTTAGCCACATTAACAAAGAGAAGACGAGAGAAAACCCAAATCACTAAAATTCGGAATGAACAAGGAAATATCACAACAGACACGACCGAAATACAAAACATAATTAGAAGCTATTTTGAAAATCTATACTCCAACAAAATAGAAAATTTTGAAAATGTCAACAGGTTTCTAGAGACTTATGAATTGCCTAAACTGAACGAGGAGGACATACACAATTTAAATAGACCAATTTCAAGTAATGAAATAGAAGAAGTCATCAAGAGCCTACCAACAAAGACCAGGACCATCATGGGTTCTCAGCTGACTTCTACAAAACCTTTAAAGAGAGCTCATTCCAATACTTCTCAAAGTATTCCATAAAATAGAAGAGGAGGGAACCCTCCCAACTCATTCTATGAAGCCAATATTACCCTGATACCTAAACCAGACAGAGACACATTGAGGAAAGAAAATTTCAGACCAATATCCTTAATGAACATCGACGCAAAAATTCTCAACAAAATTTTAGCAAATCGCATACAAAAACATATTAAAAAGATAGTGCACCATGATCAAGTGGGTTTCATCCCAGGGATGCAAGGTTGGTTCAACATCAGGAAATCAATAAATGTCATTCACCATATCAATAGACTTAAAGTCAAGAATCACATGATTATTTCAATAGATGCAGAAAAAGCATTTGATAAAATACAGCACCCCTTCATGCTCAAAACACTAGAAAAAATAGGCATAGTGGGAGCATCCCTTAACTTTGTAAAGACCATCTATGCTAAGCCCATGGCTAACATCATTCTAAATGGTGAAAAACTGAAAGCATTCCCCCTAAAAACTGGAACAAGGCAGGGATGCCCTCTTTCACCACTTCTATTCAATATCGTCCTTGAAACTCTAGCCAGAGCAATTAGAGAGACCAAAGAAATTAAAGGGATACGAATAGGAAAAGAAGAACTCAAACTATCCCTATTTGCTGATGATATGATTATATACTTAGAGGAACTAGGAAATTCCACCAGAAAACTTTTAGAACTCATAAGTGAGTTCAGTAAAGTAGCTGGATATAGGATCAATGCACATAAATCTAATGCATTTTTATACATAAGTGATGAATCTACAGAAAGAGAAATTAGGAAAACTACCCCATTCATAATATCCTCGAAAAAAATAAAATATTTGGGAATCAATCTCACAAAAGAGGTGAAAGGCCTCTACAATGAGAACTACAGAACACTAAAGAATGAAATTAAAGAAAACCTTAGAAGATGGAAAGATCTCCCATGTTCTTGGATAGGAAGAATTAATATTGTCAAAATGGCCATACTACCAAAAGTGCTATACAGATTCAATGCAATTCCAATTAAAATCCCAATGATGTACCTTACAGAAATAGAGCAAGCAATTATGAAATTCATCTGGAAGAATAAAAAACCCAGAATAGCTAAAGCAATCCTTGGCAGAAAGAGTGAAGCAGGGGGTATCGCAATACCAGATCTTCAACTCTACTACAAAGCCATAGTATCAAAAAACGGCATGGTATTGGTACCAAAATAGAAAGGTGGATCAATGGTACAGAATAGAGGACATGGACACAAACCCAAATAAATACAATTTTCTCATACTAGACAAAGGGGCCAAAAATATGCAATGGAGAAAAGATAGCCTCTTCAACAAATGGTGCTGGGAGAGTTGGAAATCCATATGCAACAGAATGAAACTAAACCCATATCTCTCACCATGCATGAAACTAAACTCAAAATGGATTAAGGACCTCGGAATCAGACCAGAGACCTTGCATCTTATAGAAGAAAAAGTAGGTCCAGAGCTTCAACATGTCGGCTTAGGACCAGAGTTCCTCAACAGGACTCCCATAGCACAAGAAATAAAAACAAGAATCAATAACTGGGATAGATTCAAACTCAAAAGCTTTCTCTCAGCAAAGGAAACTATCAGCATGCGAAGAAAGAGCCTACAGAGTGGGAGAAAATCTTTGCCAATCATACTTCAGATAGAGCACTAATCTCCAGAATCTATAAAGAACTCAAAAGACTCTACACCAAGAATGCAAATAATCCAGTCGACAAATGGGCTAAGGAAATGAATAGACACTTCACAGAAGAAGATCTACAAGCAATCAACAAACATATGGAAAAATGTTGAGGGTGGGAGGGGTTAGTATTAGGGTTAGAGTTAGGGTTAGGGAGGGGGGCAAGAATGGAAGAAGGAAGGACTGTATAAGAGGGAAAGAGTGGTGGGAGGGGTGGGGGAAAAGGGGAAAAATAACAGAATGAATCAAACAACATTACCCTATGTAAATTTATGATTACACAAATGGTATGCCTTTACACCATCTACAGAGAAACAACATGTATCCCATTTGTTTACAATAAAAAATAAAAGAGAGAGAGAGACTCACTACTCTTCCTTTTTCTTAAACACTTAGAGGCCATCTTCCGGTTATTAAGTTGCCTAATTTCAATATCATTGTATATAAAGGAATAGGGAGGCTGGAGGAGAGGGAGTAAGAGTGAGGATTGGCAGGTTTGTGGAGCACACAGAACACACACATTTGTTAATCAGTTCATTGTCTTATACAGACAAGATTCATGGTGTCCTGTAACAATTAGAATAGTAACATCAAAGATCACTGATCACAAATCACCATTAACAGATATAATGATAGTGAAAAAATTTGAAGTATTACAATAATTATGTAAATGTGACTCAGAGACATGCTATTGGAAAAATGGTGCCTATAGACTTACTCAGGCAAGATTTGCCACAAACTTTCAATTTATAAAAATATGTAGTGTCTGGGGCTGGGGTTGTGGCCCGGTGGTAGAACACTTGCCTATTACAAGCAAAGTTCTGGGTTCCATCCCCAGCAACACACACACACACAAAAATGAGGTATGCCTATAGTTTAATTTATTCTTATCTTTATGCTTAAAATAGATTTCTTATATACAACACAGAGTGCGGTCTTGTTTTCTATCTACTCTGATACTCTATCTTTTAAGTTGTGCATTTAGACTATGACATTTAATTGAATTAATATGAACCATAATTTTTATTGATTTATATTTATTGCCCTTGAATTTAAAAAAAATCTGTCTTCCTGTTTTCCTCTCTAATGTAATTTTAAAAAATGTTTTATATAATCCATTTTCTCTCTTATCTTGGCATATAAACTATAACTTTATTATTTCATCCCTGATCTCTTCTACTATATATTGGTCATTCAACAGTGTATTATTTAGTCTCCAGGTGTTAGAGTAGCTTCTATTTTTTATTTTATCATTGATTTCTAACTTCAGTCCATTATGATCTGATAGAATACAAGGCATTATCTTTATTTTTTGAATTTGCTAAAAGTTGCTTTGTGGCATAAGATATGGTCTATTTTAGAGAAGAATTCTTGTGCTGCTGAGAATAAAGTATATTCAGTGATTGATAGATGAAATATTCTATATTATGTATGTTAAGTCTAAATTATCAACTGTATTTTTTACTTCTATAGCTTCTTTATGTAGTTTTTGTTTGGAGGATCTAACCAATAGTGAGAGAGATGTATTAAAGTCACCCAGTATTATTGTGATCTATTTGATTCTTGAAATTGAGAAGGGTTTTATTGTTGTTGTTGTTGTTGTTGTTGCATTGTTTTGTTTTTGATGTGCATAGGTGCACCATTGTTTAGGGAATAAATACTTAAGATTGTTATGTCTTTAGCAGTATAACATGTCCTTCTTTGTCTCTTCTGATTAACTTTGACTTGAAGTTCATTTTATCTAATATGAGGATAGGAACCCCTGCTTGTTTATTAGATCCATGTGAGTGCTACGTTTTTTCCCATCCTTTACCTTCAGTCTGTGGATGTCTTTACCTATGAGATGAGTCTCTTGGAGAAAGCATATTGATGGGTCTTGTTTTTAATCCAATCTGCCAGTCTGTATCTTTTGATTGATGAGTTTAGGTCATTTACATTCAATTTACATTATTGAAAAAATATTTTTATTTGCCATCATTTTGATTTATGTCTGGTTTTTACTTTGAATTAGTTTCTCCTTTGATTGACTATTCTTCTAGTGTAGTTTTTCCCTTTGTTGGTTTTCACTTTTATTTTTCATTTCTGCTTCATGAAATATTTTATTGAGTATATTTTGTACAGCGAGCTTTCTAATTGTGAATTTTTTAACTATTTTTTTGTCATGGAAGGTTTTTATTTCATTGTCAGTTTTGAAGCTTAACTTTTCTGGGTATATAGTATTCTTGACTGGCATTCATTTTCTTTCAGAGTTTGATATATATTATTCCAAGACCTCTTAGCTTTGAGTGTCTGAGTGGAGCAATCAACTGAGATCCAGATTAGTTTCCCTCTGAATGTTACTTGTCATTTTTCTTTGAGAGCCTTTAAATTTTATCCTTATTCTGTATGTTAGGCATATTCATAATAATGTGCCTTGGTGTGGGTCTGTTGTAATTTTGTATATTTGGGGTCCTGTAAGTCTCCTGTATCTGATTTTCCATTCCCTTCTTTAGGTTTAGAAATTTTCTGATATTATTTTATTGAAAAGATTGTGCATTCCTTTGGTTTGTATCTCAGAGCCTTCATCTATCCCAATAAATCTTAAATTTGATCTTTTCAGGTTATCCCATATTTCTTGGAAGTTCTTTTCATGATCTGTTAACATCTTTTTCCATATATAATCTTTATTTTCAAGATTATATATTTTGTTTTCTTGCCTGAAACTCTGTCTTCCAAGTGGTATAATCTGTTGGTGTAGTCTGTTGATGATTCTTTCCACTGAATTTTTAATTTGGTTTATTGATTTCTTCATTTTGAGGTTTTCTGTTTGATTTTTTTTCAGAATCTCTAATGTGTTCTTTCACTGTATTTTCTCTGATTTCACTCCTTATATCATCCTTTACCTCACAGATCAGTTTAACAATGTACATTCTAAATTCCTTCTCTGATGTTTCTTTCACAGTTGTGTCAATGAATTTTGTTATTGAAGTAACTTGGTTTGTTTAGAGCAGTTCATTCCCTTGCTTTTTCATGTTTGTATATCTACCTATCTAACAGTATGAATCTGAGGAGTAGAATTTTTACCTTGTGGATTTACAGTGTCCCTAAAAGTTTCCAGCACCTCACCATTTAGGGGGAGACAAATAATAATAACAACCATTGCAAACAATATACAGTATTAGACCAAATAGTTCCTACTATGACATCTACAATGTTAATTGTTACAATAAAGAGAAATGATGTGATCAGTAATTGCCCACAGTGAAAACAATAAGTGTGCAAAGGAGTTTATAATTTCAAATGGTGGACAGAAAGAGAATAGAGCGATGTAGGATGTGATGATTATGAGGGAGGAGGTAAGAATATAGAAATAAAAAATTAAGGGAAGAGTAAAAGAACAACAGAGATTGACTGCTAGAAGAAAAGAGAGAGAGTTAGGGGAAACAGATAAGTGAGAGAAAATACATATAAAGTAAAAAATTAAAAATAAAAATAAAAAATATGAAACAAAACTGAAATATACTAACCAAACATCCTAGTCCTCCAAATACTGATCTATGAAAAATAACTGGTTTAAAAATGCTAGAAATGAGAAAAAAATACAAATATATATAAATGTACATGAACCATTTAAGTCACAATTACATAAAGAAGAGGAAAAAGAAAAAAAAATTCAATGAAAAGTTAAAGGATGTGTCCATTGGAGTTCAAAAGATTCTCAGCTTCCCTTCTCAGAAGTGTTAGGTGGGGTTGCTGGGGTTGCCAGTTGGTCTGAATATTTTAAATCGGTGTCCCTCCAGGGCCCAGTAATTGCTGGTCCACACTGAAAGACTGCACCGCATGGATCTCCCCTAGGTTCTACTTGTGTGGTTGAGAAGCCAATTCTTAGTCCCCTCTGTCACCTGCAGACCCCATGTTTCCTGGTCTCAGATTCGGTCTCTGAACTCAATCTCTCCTGCCCCCACCCTTTTGAAATCTCAGCCAGGCATGTCTCTCCCCACAGGTCATGCAAACTGCTGGATTAGAGGACGAGGAGGAGAACCAGGTGAGCTTCCATGACCAGTCGGCCCCTGTGTAAACCTCTCTCCTTGTTTGACTTTCTCCTGGTCACTTAGGCACTCTCCATGTCATGCAGTATGGATTTGCCAGGTCTATATTTCTGGCCAAAATCAGTTTGCCAGGAATCGACTCCCTTAGCTGCTGGCCCCTATGCCATGCCTGCAAAATAGTTCCTTCCCCTGTCCTTTGCAGGCATGCTGGAGAGATGGCAGCTTCTTTCCTGTACAAGGATATTGTGCAGAATGCCTTTCAGTTTAGTCAGGCAGTATCCTTGATCTCTAAACTCTACATACCCAGCCCACCTCAGTCCTCCTACAAATGCATGTTCTTTTAATTCCCCTTTCCCTCCACTTTGCTCATGGAGAGACTGCTCTGACTGGTGCCTCCAGCCATGGCAGCGGTTGTGGTCCTAGGGATTTCTTCCCTATTTTATTATATCCAACCTCCTCAGCCCCCAACCTGCTTTGAATGTCCAGTATTAAATTCCAGTAAAGTTCCCCATCTTTTTTTGTTTATCCACCTTGCTTAGAAGCTGCCTATCGGCTTTCTCAGTTTCCTGAAAGGCAGGAAAAGCAACCTTCTCCATTCTGCCATCTTGAAACTCTTCTATAACTTTATTATTTCAAAAGAAAATTTAGCAGTTGCCCTAGAATTAGCAATTTACATTTATAGCTAATCCAAGTGCACTGTCACATAACATTATGCTGCTTCACAAAGTAAAGCAAATTCCTCACAACACTGCTGTTTTTCATTTTTTCTATCTACCAGTTAAAATTACAGAATATATTCTTTCCATTATTCTTTTGGACAGACTCTTATCTGTTAGATCAATTAAGAGTAAGAAAAATAAAAGACGACTTAAATTTATTCCTTCTGTAGGGCTCTTCCTTTTTAATGTTATTCAAAATTACAGAACTATATTTTATTTCTGATTAACTTTCAACATTTCTTGCTAGAAAGTCAACTAAATACAAATTCCCTCAATTTTTGTTTGTGGAGGAAGTATTTATTTATTTAATTATCTTTTTGAGGTACTTGAGATTGAAGCCAGAGGTGCTGTACCACTGAGCTATCCCCCCAGTCCTTTTTTACTTTTTGTTTCGAGACAGCCTTGCTAAGTAGCCCAGGTTATTTTGAACTTGCAGTCCTTCTGCCTTAGTTTCCCAAGCACCTGGGATTACAGGTTTGCATCAACATTCCTAGTTCTTCTTCATTTTTGAAAGACAGCTTTCCTCTGTGTAGAATTTTAGCTTGATGGGGGTTTTTTGTTTCAAGGCTTCAAATATTTTGTAACACTCTCTTCTTGCTTGCTTGGTTTCTAACGAAAAGCCTGATGTAATTCTAATCTTTGCTCTTTGATAGTTAAGGTGATTTTTCCTTCTGCCTTTCTTTAAGATTTTTCTCTGTCATTGATTTTAAGTAGTTTTAATGTGTAGCTAGGTATAGTAGTATGTATATGGGGGGAATTTATCCTGCTGTATGTTCTCTGAGCTGGATTTGTGGTTTGGCTTCTCTCATTTAATTTAAGGAAATTCTGTTATTATTGTTTCAAATGTTACATCAGTTCCTTTCTCTTTCATCTTCTAGTACATTACACATGAAATATGTTATAGCTTCAATAATTGTCCCACAATTCCTGGATGTTCTGTTCTTGTTTCACAAATTCTCTTTTTCTCTTTGAATGTCAGTGTGAGAGGGTTTTATAGATATATCTTTAATCTCACTGATTCTCTTCTTGGCCAAGTCCATTCTACTATTAAACCCATCAAAGACATTCTTGCTGGGTACTATGTCACAGCTTGGGAGGCTGTGGCAGGAGAATTGCAAGTTCAAAGCCAACTCAACAATTTAGTGAGGCCCTCAGCAAAATTAAAAACAAGCAAAACAACAAAACAGAAAATGGACTGGGGATATGGCTCAGTGGTTAAGCATGCCTGTGTTCAATCCCTGGTACCAAAAAAAAAACAAAAACAAAAACAAAAAAAACAAAAAAAAAAAAAACCACCACCAGACCTTCCCTCTTTCTGGTGTGGGGTTTTGATTTCTAGCAGTTCCTTTTGTTTCTCTCTTAGAGTTTACATCTCTGTTTATGCCACCAGTCTGTTCTTGCAGGCCACCCACTTTTTCCACTAGAACCCTCAGCATATTAATAAGAGTTGCTTTGAATTCCCAGTCTGAGAACTCCCAGATCTCTACCATGTGAGTCTGGCTCTGTTGCTTTCTCTGCCCCTGAAGACTGTGGTTCACCTTTTACCATGCCTTGCCATTTTTTTGTTGAAAGCCAGACATGAAGTACCAGGTAGAAGAACTGAGTACACATTTCTTCAGCGTGAAATTCTGTGTCTATTCAACAGGCAGTTCGACTGTCTTTACTGTTACAGTAGCTGCAGGTGTCAAAGGCTAAGGTTTTCTCCAGTTTACTTATTTTTGTCTCCTCCATTGTCTTTGGGGTTCCCTCGAGACTTCTTAAATAAGGTCTGAGACTGGCAGTTCTTTCCATTGTAATCCCTGAGATAGCAATAGGAGCCCTAATCATGTAGAGATAAGATGTGAGGGGAAGGGAAATATTCCACAGTTCTAAAATTTGGTCTTGGCTTTTGTGCCTCTGGACATGGACCTATACAAGTATTTCTCAGTTGTATTTTATACCTCTCCACCTTGGTGAGAGAGGAAGGCTGGAGGGGCTGGAGTTGGGTGTACCCCTTTTCCCAAATCAGTCAGGCTCTGGTAAAACCCAAAGTGGTTAGACTTCTAGAAAATAGTTTCTTCGGAGGGCAGGCTTTTGTTAAGGAGACTAGAAATGCTCTGGCTTATTTCAAAATGGTTACTTTTTCCTGCACCCTGCTGGAAGAATGGGGGATTTTTTCTCTAATCCTCACCCAGAGAATTTGGCAGAACTCATAGAGGTTAAACCCATGAATGGAGAGTAGAGGAAGCTAAGACTGGGACTCCCTCCACAACTGGAGTTCTTACATATCAAGATTTTTCACACTGAGCCTCCAGCAATTCATCAATGACAGCATGATTTCCTTGCAGAACTCATTCTGTACGGGTGGGTTTCTGATTCTGGTGAGCTGTGATACTTTGTATTGTCTTTTCTCTTCAATTTTTGGGGTAACCATTTGTCCTAAAAATAGTGACTTCAACTCTTTGATCTAAGAGGAGTTGTTGAGTTTTAATTTGTTCAACCTTTTTCTTGTTGTGAAGGTACAAGTGACAACTTCCAAGCTCCTTACTTATTAGGCCATAGCCCAGACTCTTTTTCTACACCAAATCTGGCTGCCTTAAACAGGTATAGTTCTTATTTTTCTGTCCTTATTTAAGTCATTAATAAAGATTCTGTGAGTTTGCATAGTGTTATGAACAATCCAATCCCAATTTTATTATAGCTACAATTTATAGCAGTTGTATACTAATTCCTAGATACTGATCTAAGTAAAAATTTTGTCTAGCTTATATTCTTGCCACAGTGACTTTCTGAAGTAAATATTATTATTTATCCCCACTTTTCAGAATTAGTACCTAAGACACAAAGAGTAGGAGTAAGTTTCCCAGATCTACATATATTGCTGTCACTAGACTTCAATCAAATCCTGCTCTGGTAACCTCTTGTCACAATCAAGTTATTGATAAGGGAAGCATTACTGACATACTCACTGTGAAATACCATTCTTCATTTTCACTCTTGGTTTTCATGGAATTAAAAAATAAATTGATGTCTCTCTCCATTAGACTGTAAACTCCAAAAGCACAGAGATTTTATTTACTGTTACAACCCAAGAGTCCAAGTGCTCAATAAATATTAGCTGATTTAAATTGAATGAGATCATGAGAGTTTACCAATAATTACACACTTCACAAGAACATTAAAAGGAAGATAGAAATCATTTATTAATAAAATGTGTACACATTAAATCAGCAATCTAAACGAATTTGGAAACATAAAGGAGTTTTTAATATTAAATATCAACACATAGACGTTAAGAAGACATTCTCTTGTTGCCTCAGTAGATTTGTTGTATTTCCTCAAGTTCAAATGACAGACAATGCTATCTAAATTCTGTGGTGATAAGTTTGGAAATATTCTGTGTAATTTTTGTAAACATCCACTAGGGGGACAGATTGTGTATCTCAGTAAAGCAGGTGGAAAGGACAGGACATGCCTGCAGCATCAGGGGTACACTCAGTTCTTCACCGCTGTGGACCTTCCACTTAAACAGCACTCTGAACACTTCTGAGAATATTTTAACATCTTTATTGGAGATTTATTACTTAATTGAAGTTGTTTTATATTATCCCTGGGAATTTTTCCTTTGGACCGGTAGAGGGAGCTCAAAGCTTCCCTTTTTCTCTCTTTTCCTCTGGATTTCAGCATTTGATTGCCATTGCTGACTCTTTATTCTTAGGAAATTGAATTTTCCTAGACCGTTTTTAAAGATCAGTTGAAATGCAGGAAACCTTTCTGTAACTTCTACCTGACTAATGCTTTTAAATAATTTCTTACTTTAACAATATGAAATATTTTATTTCAGTATTCAGGGAATAATTTGCTTTCATTTTAATCATGCAAAGAATAAGAATTATTTTAAGAGAGCCTCAAAAACTAAAATTAAGAAAAGAATCATTTTTATAAGACGTCATGAAGACTGCATGATCTAATACAAAATTCTATAAACAACAATCTAGTGAAATTTAGTAAAGGTTAAAATTCTTATTCTATACAGGTAAATTTTTGCTAGTATACACATTTAATTTTCCTTTGCATTAAATTGTAGGTGCATAAGTTTTGATATATAGGGATTTTTTAAAAAAATTCCATTCTCTTTTTATTTGCATTATTCTTCTTTGACATATGATATTTAAAATTGTTTTATACTTTCCAATTATATAATATGAGGATTTTATCTTTTTATTTATTGATTTATAATTTTATTGAATTGAGATATAAGAACAGTCTGCATCATGTCAATTTTTTGATATGTGTTGATACTTGCATTGTAATTTTTTCAGGGTTCAGTTTGCAGGTGCAGAGAGGTGAGAGAGAGAGAAAAAGAGAGAAACAAGGTGTTAACTGTGATTTTGTTGTCTCTAAGTTTCAGCCACCATCTCCTAGCTTGCCAATGTGCATTTTCATTGGGTGTTCTAAGAGAATGTAATGATTTTACAACCCTTTGACCATCACTCAGTTCAAAACAGTATGAGACCAGGCTAGGAATTGGTTATGGGATGATGAAGTGGTCAAAAAAGTTTTTTGTTTTTTTTTTTTTTTTGCTTTTGTTTTTATTATTTTAATAACTGGGATTAAACCCAGGGGTGCTGAGTCACATCCCCAACCCTTTTTATTTTTTATTTTGAAACAGGGTCTCAATAAATTGCTGAGTCTGGCCTACAACTTGCAATCATCCTGTCTCTGCCTCCCAAGTCCCTGGGATTACAAGCAGGAACCCCCAAGCCTGACCAAAAGAAGTATTTCCTTAACGAGAAAATTGGAGAACCATGGCATTTCTCTTTTCCGTCCAGGTGTGGCGCTAATGCTCCCTTCGTTTAATCAAAGCAAGGGAACACATTTGAGAGGGGGGAAAAAAAATCAGAGGGTTAGACAGATACTACCTAAAATTTGGGAACACAGTTAATTGGTACCTGACTCATAAACATCCTGAAGCTGAGAGGTTGGTGAACATGGTCTGCCAAGGTGGGGACTACACTTCCAGAGTCTGTTAGAGCAAAAGTGGATGCATAGCTCTCTAAAGATTTTGTGAATACGTGGAAGGGAGACCTCCTCCAAGAGCATGGCTCACCAGGGACAAAGTGAACACAACAGAAAGGTAGGTTGCTAGACGCCAGTAGTTAGGTTGAGAATTTGTAAGCTGTATTCATAAACAATAGTAAGGACCTTCTTAAAAATTACACAGAGTGCCTCTTAAAGAACTAGAATTTGGGTATGGAATACAAAGCAAAGCTTCTTACCAGATTGTTCTCTCTTTAGTCCCCTTTTTTGTACCTCATTAGCCAAAAATACATCTAGGAAAGTGAAGAAGGAGTGTTCCAAGGAAGAGGGAAAAATCCTGCTTCCTTGTTGAAGGCTTTTAAATCCACATTAGCTGAGGTGGGAAGGGAGAAACATCTAAAATTGGATGAGAATGCAGGGGTGTTTATATTGGATTTGACTAGGTTTTTCCTACCTCAAAGTGATTAGAACTGTAAACCTTACTAAAATTTTATTTAAGAGCAAAGTTACTAGAAACCAAAAAAAGATAGTTTCTCCTTGCCTTTTACAACAGCCAACTTGATAGTTCAGTACACTACATATAGACACAAACAAATTTATTGTAATACATTTCCCATATCCATATTTATTGTTGTAATTGCATTATATCTATGTCACTACAAACACAAATGCTAGAGCAAGATTGTTAATTACATTTTAAAACATGCTATTCTTTTCCTAATTTTTGACATTTTACATTTTTATTGAACTTGCCCCAATTTTTTCTTTATGTAGTTTGAGACTACCTCATCAGATTCACATGGATTCAGAATTATGGTCTCCAGGTAAATTATTTCAGTCACATTTAAGAACTTTGTTGTCCCTAGAAAATCTTTGCCTTCTAATCAATTTTGTTATATTAACCTAATGACAGCAACTTTCTTTCAGTTGCTGACATCCCAAAGTGAGAGGATCCCTAGCTGTTCTGTTTTTTGTTTGTTTGTTTGTTTGTTTGTTTCTCTTGGGCTGGTCAGTTTCTTCTTCTGTCTGAGAGAATAAGGCTGACTTCTAGCATTCTGGAATTCAAGAAACAGAAGTCTGAATGAGTTTGCAGACTTTCACTTAGCTCCTTCTGTTTAGTTTACCACCTCACCTCTGCTCTTAAGTATGTCCAGCATCATAGTTTTGTTCAACTCCTTCTGGGATACGCTTTTTACATCATGCTATGTGGAAGAAGGGCAGGCGCTGTGTTTGTGGGCATGGAGGAGGAGGTTCAAGGTGTGCACTGTTTTTTACACTTTCATCAATTCTTCTATCTTAACCCCCAACTTTAGAAATACCTGTTGCTTCTCATTCTTTAGCTTTTGCTGGTTTTTGTACCACGAATCAGATTGTTTCTTATTGATTTCACTTAGGACAGACCCCTTCGTTCCATTTTTTTTTCTGCTCTTCTTCTAGTTCATAAACTTAATTCTAGCCAATGTTTTTAACACATGCTGTCTGCCATCATTTCCTCTTCTGCTGCTTTTTAATTCTAGGCTTAATTATTTCATATTCATTCATTCACTTTCATTTTAATGAGATTTTGGGAATATATGGTAAGAAACTCATTTGTTCAATCTGGCAAGTTGATAAGAAATTCTACCTTTATATTTTTAACATGCCTACTTGATTTTAAAAGGATAACTTTACTCAAATCTATCTACCCTCTTCCTGAATAATATAAGTTCCATAGAATGATTTAACTCTCTATTTATATTTCACATTTTTATGACCTAGTATTGGGGTAGTTTTTTAAATCCCATTCATTTTATTACATTTTGTGGTTAATCTACTACCTCCAGTTTGCAGCATTATTATTAGTCTCTACTTCTCCTCTGACTTTCAATTCACTTTTTCTGACCCCAAAAGTGTCTCTACTCACCTCTTTATTTTTTTATCTCCAAAATTTACCCTGCATTTACATTAATTTTTTCTCATGTTTTCTCCAGAATTTTCAGATATATGTAGCAAGAGAAAGATGTATGTGTTAGCTGAGTCAACCATATTTTAGGAACCAAATAAGTCCTGCTTTGATTATTTCTTCTACCTGGAATGATTGCATGCTTCTAATCTATAAGTCCATGTTCTACTCATCTTTTGATACCCATCTTGGGAGCTGTTGTTGTTCTGGGTCTTGCTTCCCATAAACTCCTCAGCCAGAAATAATCATCCTCTTCTCTGAACAATAATATTTCATTATTTAATATCCATCTAGGTCATGGCTTGATTCCCTTTCATAATAGCTTTGGATTACCTACAGTTGAAGTCAAAAACAGGACAGTACCCAGAGCTAAGCACCTAACACAGTATTAGCTATAACCACACAGTGTGGTAGAAAAACTGCTGCATTAAGTATCTGTTATGGTTTGAGTGTGAGGTGTCTCCCAAAAGCTCACAATGCAAGAAGGTTCAGAGAAGAAATGATTGGGTTGTGAGAGTCTTAACCTAATCAGTGAATTAATCCTGGGTGGGATTAATTGAGTGGTAACTGGAGGCAGGTGTGGTGTGCCTGGAGGGAGTGGTTAATTGGGGGCATGGCTATGGAGGTATGTATTTTATATCTGGAGAGTAGAGTCTCTCTCCCTCCCTCTCCCCTCTCCCTCTCTCTTCCTCTCTCTCTCCCCCTCCTTCTCCCCCCCTCTCCTTCTCCCCCCCTCCTTCTCCACCCCTCTCCCCCTCCCTCTACCTCCCTCTCCCTCCTTCTCCCCCCTCACCCTCTCCCTCTCCCCCTCTCTTCCTCTCTCTCTCTCTCTCTCTCTCTCTCTCTCTCTCTCTCTCTCTCTCTCTCCTCTCCCACCATGATGTTCAGCCTCACCTCAAGCCCAAGGACTGGAGCCAGCCTCCTATGGACTATAACCTCTGAAACCATGAGCCCTCAAATAAACTTTTCTTCCTCTATGGTTGTTCTGGTTGGGTCTCTAAGTCACCCAGAGAAATACCTGACTAAAATAGTATCACACACCTGTTAAGTGCCTTTTTTTCACTTCAGTTTTCCATAAAATGATGACCATATCTACTCTACTTATCTTGTAGAATTGGAGGGAGATAAAAATTCAGAAACTGTTTATATAGAAAATTTTATTAATTTCAGCAAATTATGGAAGCCTAAGATTATTATTTCACATTCCATCGTTTGTTGATCCCCTAAAATTCTTGAAAAGATAAGACTTTTGTTATTCCATGGAAATGCAGAGAAGAACATTTGGAGTGGATGTGACTTGCATGCTCATGAAAATGACTGCTTCATTTAAAGAGAAATAAACTTAAATGATGAAAATAGCAAATCCAAAATGCACATAACATTTTAGAACTCATAAAGTGAGGATATTTTACACACATACAAAAATTTCTTTATATGTAAAGGTGCACAGAACCAATCAGAAGATAAGAGAATAACCTAGTTGCCACATGTTTCATTATCTTATTTCATGAGCCAAGCATGTTTCCTCCCCTCTTCAGTATTTTGATCATAGTATCTGTGAAAATATCTAAGAAAAATCTGTGTGTTATATAAAATTATTATTTTCTGAGTATGCATAGCTTAGTAGTTAAGAACCCAGACCACCTGGATTAATGACTGATGCTCCACTTACTGACTATGCAACCTTGGACAAGTTATTTAACTTGTTTTGTTATGTGTAAATTGGGGATAACAACAGATTTTAACATTAATATTCATCATTGTTTAAATGAATTAATACATGTAGGGCTTAGGCTATCATCTGGTATTGTGTACCAGTAGTAAACAGATATATAGTCGTCCCTGTCTGTGTTCACCAAGAATTGGTTCCAGGACCCCTGTGGATACAAAAATCTGTGAATGCTCAAGTCCCTTATATAATATGGCTTAATATTTTCATATAACTTATGCATACACTCCTGTATACTTTAAATCATCTCTAGATTACTTATAATAAATAATACTATGTAAACACTATAAATAGTTGTGATACTTTATTGTTTAGAGAATAAGAAGAAAAAAGGTCTATACATATTCAGTATGGATACACTTTATTTCAAACACTTTTCACCAGTGCAGCTTTGGTTGACTCTGTGGATGTAGAACCAATGGATACAAAAGGCCATCTGTACATTTACTACTGGGAAGGCACTGGGTTTGGTGCTAGGAATACTGAATAGAGTTCTTAGAATAGAAAGATAGGAAATTTATCTGAAGCTAAATAACCATTCTTCAAAGAGTGTAAACTAATGGTTAGGTAGGAACAGAGAACAATTAAACTTGGCAAGAACCTTGATGTAAACCATCAAATTGTTTTTGATGCATTTAAGGGAAAGTAGACTCAGTTCTTATTACAGGTAGTTTTCTTATTACAGGTAGTAATGAAAGGAACAGTGGAGCAGATAATCACAAACAGAAGATGACCTGAAATTCATTTCTATTCAACTTTGAAAAAAAAGATATTATCATCCAGGGGTCAGTTTGTCTTAGTGTGCCTTACTAAAGTCAATATTAAAATGTTTTTTTTATTTTATGAAGACAATAGTCCATGGTGGGATAAAATAAAGCACAACTTAGTGGGGGAAAGCCAAGCTGAATCATTATTTGGTTGCAGATAATTCACAAGATATATAATACAGTAATATTCGTGAAATCTCGAACAAAACAGCAATTTAACATCACTATAAAATAATTTTTTATTGGGAAAGAAGGGTTAAAATCTAAGCACTGTTCTATCATTATATTAAACTAAATTCTTCCTTCCTTCCTTCCTTCCTTCCTTCCTTCCTTCCTTCCTTCCTTCCTTTCTTCCTCTTTCTTTCTTTTCAGTACTGGGAATTGAACCCAGGGCCTTACACATAATAAGCATGGCAAGCACTCTACCATGACAACTTCTTATTTTTTATTTTAAGACAGGGTCTTGCTTAGTTGCATAGGCTGGCCTTGAACTTGATATTTGGTTTTCCTACCTAAGCCTCCTGAGTGACTGGGATACAGGCATGTACCACCATACCTAGCTTATTTGCCATTTTTATAACCTTTATTTAATTAAAAATGTTTTTGGAAATATAGAATTTAATGTTGGTTGAATTCTGTTCTTCTTTCAGAAGATTTTACAGATCCCTATTTATCTTAGCTATTTTAATTCCCTTTTTCCTTTGGCTTTTGTTGCAACTAGCTTGAATTAATAGTGAAACATTATGTGATTGCCTGCATAGGTATTTTCCATAATTACCAACTAGAAACTTAAAGCAGTCACCAGAGAATTCATTTAATAACTAGATTTTTTCCTATATTAATTCATGGATTAATTTTCTTAATAACCACGGATTCTAAATATAGAAATTAAATTCATTTTCAGTATTTCTCATGATATTAAACAATAGACTGCAAAGGAAAAAAAAAAGTAATGAAGTGTGGAGAGACACCAAATTCAACCAAGAATCTTTCTGTGAAAGTGCAGGAAAGCAATGATGTTGGAGTTCAAGTACCTTTTAGAATTAAAGGCATCAAAGCCCAACATGAGATTTCTGAAACTTTTGAGGAAAATCTGTCAAATGGAGACCTACTAACACAGTACTTTCACCCTTATAATAAGCTATTATGTTTCGTACATTTAAACATTCCATTATTTTTTCTAGCAGAAGCGTGGAATTCAGAATTCCAGCAGACAATGCACAGAAACCAAAAGATCAATGTGTTTCTAAAGGATTAGATTGCTGCCAATGCTTCCCAGACTGTTTATTTATTGTGAGAAACTTAACTCCTTCGAGCTTTTCAGTAACTCACCCCTTTGTCCATGTCAGGATGAAGTGGTCTCTTGTTTCTAACAATGGACTGCTTGATGATCACATCATCAAAGCCACTGGAAGTGCACAAAGCAAGGAGGCATGTCACACTGTGCAAATGGCCTTCAGCTTGACTGCCATGGCACAGTCACCATTGTGTCCCATGAGCAGGAAAGCCAGTGCCACCGATGGTGCAGAGCTATTGGACCAGACCATCACCCTGGACGGGAGAATTCACTTAACATGCAAATCCAGTCCATGACCTTATTCATGGAAATTATTTACTTTAATTATTGATAGAAGAAAATCATGAACCTGATTCTCACCCCTGCATGAAAGATGACTAGAAATAAAAGGGTAGAATGGGCAAAAATCATCAGACAAGACTCTGCTAAAGAACTCTGCTTCCCCACAGCGAGAATGGCATATTCTATTTAGAAACAATTCCTCTTGGGCTTTTGCTTGCCTATGCTTTCCTTCATGAGAATCTGTCAGTTTTAGGCAGAACTGAATTTGGTGTTTTAAATTAGTACATGAGGTTCATTTTCTAAAACACTGAATGCTAACAGTAGGAAGAATAAAAAGAGAGCACCATTATGAAGCACTTTCTCCCACTTTTATAAGAAAATAACTATTGCAGCAAGGCACTTCCTCTGCACTCCATCTGCACAAATCTTTTTTATTTTTCTTGTACTGCATTGCAATTTTTTATGTAAATGCTTGTGTACTTCATTATCCTGCAAGCTCCTCATGGCATGTATGATATCTCTCTTATCCATTGTTTTGCACTCAAAAAAAAGTTGGCAAATCCAGTATTTGCCATGGTTAACAAAAATCAGTACAGATGTACTTACAATGGAAAACACTCCCACTCTAGAATGGCTATTGTGCCATTAGAAGTAACTGCCATTGTTTTTTTTTTTTTTGTGTACATATTTCTCAAGAATTTTTCTGTGCACATATACTAATATTTATTATTAGTCCTCCTTTTTCTATGGGAGATACATTCCAAGACCCCCCGATGGATGCCTGAAACCACAGAGAGTAGTGGGAAACTTTATATATGCTGTGTTTCTTCCCATACACATATGTACATATGACAAAGCTTAGTATATCAATTAGTAACCATAGGAGATGATAACCAAGTATAAAGTAGAACTATTATAACAATATACATCTAAAAATTACATGAATGTGATCTCTTTCTCTCTGTAATAATTTTATTGTACTGTCTCCCTTCTGCTAGTAATGATAGGAGATGACAAGGAAGCCTGTATGAAGAGATAAAGTGAGGTGAATAGCATAGGCATTGTGTTAGGCTAAGGGTTACTTGAACATAAGCACTAATCTCACAATAAACTGGAAACCAAGATGGCTACTAAGTGAATAACAGACATGTAATATGTACAGCATGAATACGTGGGACAGAGATGATTCATGTCCATTCATGATTCATGATGGTTCATGACTCACGATTTCACCATATTACTCAGGATAGTGTTCCATTTAAAACATGAAACTGTGGAAAGTGGATTAAGTGGGGAACTATATAACTTGAATCATATCTTGGAAGCATGATACCAAATCTGTTCTGAGCATTGTTTATTTTTCTTTAATAGTTTATTTTCTAAAGTTTTTCTTTTGACCCTATGATCTACCTCTTCTTTCTGAATAATGGTTTGGCATTCCTTCTTAAGGATATGAAATATTTATTTATTTAACTGTTCCCTTGTGAACATATATTTGGATAATTTCCAGTTGCTTTTGTTAGAAACAACATCTTGACATTCTACTTACTGTTGTGTTCATATTTGAGAATATTTTAATATGTAAAATAGAATTTCTAGATTAAAATGACTTTTAAATTCTGGAAGACATCTCTGAACCATACTATGAAGGGACTCACTAAACTTTCCTTTCATCAACAGTATATATTATTCCCACACCCTTGACAATTCTGGGTCTACCAAACCCAATGACCTTTTCCAAAAAGATTTTCATCTTTCACTCTATGAAGTGTGTTTTTTAAACTTTTATATGTCTATGATGGCAAAAGATGGCATATTGTCCAAACTGGTGCATTTTAAGTTAATAAAGGAATCTGAGCATTTAAAAACAAGTATTAACAACATGTATCCCATTTGTTTACAATTAAAAAAAATAAATAAAAATAAAAACAAGTATTTATATTACTTATATTTTAAGACATTTTGTAGGATAAGTGTGGTTATAATTTGTAAAATATATCAAGGATAAAATGCCAGGGTGCACTCTCTACTTCTAGAATATAAGGTTCAGGATAACTTATTAATTAAATTCTTTAAGTCCTCTCTATCCTTGTCTATTTTGTCTATCACAAACTGTAAGAATCAAAGTTTTCCACTACTATTGTGTTCTTCCCCTTTTCTTCTTGTATTTCTTGCTTTGATCTATGAATTCTGATGGTATATTCTGACAGTTTGTTGAAACACTTATTGATATAAATTGTCTTCTTTTCTTATTTAACTATATACTGCATTTAGCATTGTCTAATATTAACATCAAAATTCCCAATTTTTATAATATTTTACTAGTATATTTTGCTCAGCACTTAATTTGTAATATTTAATCACTTTATTGTTGGTAGGTATTTTGTATATCAAATACAGTCGAAATTTATTTTTATCTGTATGCCACTTACATTATCCACGTAGTACTTATATTTTTAGGTTTATATATTTATATTTGTATATAACATATATGCTTGATCTTGTCTCTTTGATTTTGTTTTATTCCTTTGTCTTCAGATTTTCATCTTTTACTCTATGAAATATGTTTTTTTAAACTTTAATATGTCTGTTTTTTCCTTCTAATTATTTGGAAATTTGCTTTTCTATCAGTGAATTATAACAACTACAACTTGATTTTATTTACTTAAACTCTTGTTATTTGATTTATCACCTGTGAACAGCATCTATTCACTTACATTGTAAAATTGAAGAACTATCATATAATTTCTCAACTTCACTCAGATACAGCAGTCAGTCACTCAACTGCAAGGAATCTTTGCTGATGCATTATTATTTTTAGTTCTTCCTAGTCATATTTTTAACTAAAATATTGTAATACTTCTTTCTTAAACTATTACCTTGAGAAAGTATCTTCTTAATGTGCTCCCACTGTGAAAGATGTGCCCATCCTTACAGTTAAGTTTGTTATGTCTCATCTTTAGCTTCTAATTCCATCAGTCTGATTTTGTTGTTACATTGTTACATGCATGTAGTGGTGGTATGTAAATTTATATTCTATTTAAAAGCTTTAATTGTAACTTTTACTTTGTGTTTATTTTATTCTGAAGTTACTTTAATAGTCAACTCTTTTTTATTCATATTGAATGGCTATATTTTATTTTTAAGTTCATTTTCTAAAGAGTTTTTCAGTATTAGAAAATATCTTCCTGGTATCTTTCTGAATTGTTGTATATTTGAACATGTCTTTGGTTTTCATGTAATTAGTGACCTAGATTATCATCTTGTGAGGTGGATTCTCACTGGCTTCTTGCAAAGATAGCATATCTGAATGTAACCATCTCACTTGCCCTTAGATGGTGTCAGTGGGATACAGGATGATCTGTCAGCTCCCACACCCATTCAAATTTGTTTTGCTTTTCCAAACAAGAAGTTATTAGTAGGCTTTCTAGGAAACTAAACTCATCTTTGGGGAAATCTGGGTTTTGGTGAACTCATTGCATGAAATGATCAGAAGAAAAATCTATTCTCTTTACTTCCTTCCTTGATCATGGACAGTTTTCACTACTCTCATCAACACTTCCCCACAGATGGAAGACCTGGGTTATAGCTGTTGTCTAAGTACATCAGGTGAAATTAGAACTTACCCAGTCTATTTATTTGTCTACTTTTGGTGCCTGACACAAGGTTAATTCTTAGTCAATATTTGTTAAATTAAGAACAGGAGGAATTATTTGTAGAGATTTTTATAAAGGGGCTTATTTATATTCTAAAATATATTTGCAAATAAGTAATTTCTACATTTGCTCTTATTACAGTAAATGTCCATTGCTTTGTACCCAGAACTCATAATGTTGTTTCTGAAATTATCTTTCTTATAGCTTTAAGTTCAGATCAAAATTTGTGGCAAATTAAATAACATTGATTTGACATGATAAAAACTTCTTGGTTAAGGAAAGAATAAATGTAAGAAAATAATTTTTTTTTAAATTATCTTTCCTACAACCTTAGTTATGAAATTAAGGTCATGGTTTATGATACATTAACAACCATTTCAAAGACTTAGAAAATTGTAGTAACACAGGGAAGAACTTATTTAAAATAGTTTTGTTTATTTTTATATTTGTTTTGCAATTTAAGCACCCAATTCCCACATATCTTTCATCTCCACCCCTACACACAGACATATTTCCTTCTATTTTTTTTTCCCTTAATATATCTAGCCCTTTAGTCACACGTGGTCTTGACAAGAGTGGATCAACAAAATGGTCTTTTGAATCTGAAGGGCACCACTCTTATTTTTCTACTCTAGACCTCTTATACATGCTTTTTTCCTTATTATTATTCTACTTTGTTAATTAACACACACACTCCCACACAGATATCATTAATTTCTTATGTTCCTAGACACTAGCAAGAGACTTGGTAGGTGATTTAGATTTAGGTATTGTCTTGCTAGTCAGGTAATCTCTCTCATTCATTTATACTCTTGTTGAGGGAAAAATAAGAGGGAGGAAAGGAGGGGGGAGAGAGAGAGTGAGAGAGAGAGAGAGAGAGAAACTGGTACCTTTCATTAACCATATTGCCTACATGTTGATGTCTGCTATAAGACATTTAAACTGTTCTGCTTAATCTTGTATCATTATTTGAACTTTCCAAATAAGAAAACAAGGCATTTTTTCATTGATTGGGATGGGAATTTTCTACAACTTGTTTTGTCGTTGTTGTTGTTGTTTTGCTAAAACATGAATGGATTATTGCTACTTCTTCCAGAGATTAATTTAGCATGATTTGCTTTAGGCTTTTATGTGTCCCTTGATCCAGAAATTCCACTTTTAAACATTTTCCTTAGGCAATAGTTAAGACCAAAGAGATGTGTGTTATAATACTGTCTTATTAAACTAAAAAACTAGAAATAGCATAAATGTACAAAGATAAATAATTAAATTATAATATTGAATAAATAGAACAAACTTACAAAAACTATTAAAATATACTACAGAAGAATATTAGTTACACTTAGTGATAAAAAATATTCAATGAAAAAAGATTTAAAACATGTACAGTATGATTTTTTGTGTTGTGTGTTTAAGAACAAAATGTTAATAGTACCTATCTCTGAAAGGTGATTTAATTTTCTTTTTCTGAATAAAAGGAATTCACAATAAATTAGTAAATAAGAATAAAGTAACTAAAATATTTTTAAATTAATAGATAAGATGAATGAGTTGGGCTAATAACATATCCTAAGCATAGGCAAATTATTGTCTCTGATTTTGTTTTTACCAGTTTATCACCCCCAACAAATGTTTAGCAGTCCTACAGCAATTGATTTGGGATTGTGTGCTCTAAACCATAACTCCTAGGAAGCATCCTTAGTTTTAATGTTATGGGAGTACAGAACCCATTTCATGTAAGCTCTTGAGAACTATTAACTCTAGCTCAATGGCGTAAGATTCCATTTTCATTTGACCCTATAATTGTCTTCTTGAGAGTTGAATTAAATTCTTTGTCAAACCCATAAAATGAATGTCTCTGAGACCTTTTTACAGAACCTCCATTCAGGCCAAATGGGTTATTTCCCTGATGATAAGAATAGTTTTGTAGGTTTAGAGATGAAAGTTAATTTTTATATTCCCATTGACATACAGTTGCTCCAACCTGGTTTCTAAAAAGTGTTGGAATCTTTCAAATCGATTACCCTTTATTAAACAATTGCAAATATCACAAGGCCAAAGTCTAAGAAATTCTTCAGATTCAAGTATTTATAACACATTCCAGTTGAGACATTCATACTTGTAGCTAGGCCAAAATTAAACTGTGCTCTTGGTGTTAGGAGCTAAGGCTCAAATCAAACTGTCATTTAGCTTTTGAATCTTCTCTCACTTGGATGTCCACAAATGAACCTCTGCTGGATCAGAGAGCATTCAACCAATGTTCATGGGATAACTCTAAATTGGGTTATTAATCTGTGATTAGTTTATCTTCTGATTGAACATAAATCTCTGGCAAGAGCTTTAGTTCTTCATTCCAACCTTGAAGGATATCTTTTCTTCCTGGGTTTGTTCAGAGATAGAAGTTCACCTTTTGCAAAAACCCAATGGTTTCTGAGTGTATCTTCAACCAGCAGAAATTACCAACTTATCAGAAACTTGAAGTTTCTGCATCTTATATGAGCTTTATGATGCAAAAAACAAACAAACAAACAAACAGCCAAACCACAGGGCAATGTGTCTATGTGGACATAATGCATTGTGCTCTGGTGTAAGTTTTCAACTGTGGAATAACTGTGAAGAAACCTATCCCCTTTTCATTGATGTGCTGAAGGATTGTGAAAAAATCTTCAGCTTTCAAAAGTGATAAATGACTGTACTCCATTTTAATTTAAGCCATGGAAATACATTTAAAAGAACAACTCAGGATAGGTCATATATGATGCTAAATTTGTGTAAAACATTCTTTGATAGTAGAAGCAGAGGTGATAGCAAGTATTAAAAAGTAATGAGGCCATTGAACAAAGTATTTGAAAATAATTGCAAAGAAATAAAAGGTTAACAGGAGTATCCAACCCTTTTTTTCTCTTGGGTTTGTCTTACCAGTTTAAGCAACTATTTGAATGCTTTGATCAGAGATAAATGAAATCACTTATTGCTTAAAATAGAAAGTGATTTATTGCCCAGAAATATCTTGACATGAAAGGTTTCAGCCATTATTCCAGAAGGGGAAAAAAAATGGAGAGTTGGCCAGTTTGATTTTTAGACTCTTTAAAGCAAGTAAGCAACAGTCTGACTTAGGCAGTGAAGAATCCATCTGTACATTTGTTTTAATGACTATTTGAATAAATATCACAAGTCTTACTATTAGGCTGCATAAGTTGCATTTTAATATTTTAGAACTTTTAATGAAATGTGAGACTAGCGAATATCTAGGATAGATGAAGAACATTAACATTTTTTCTCCTGGCTTCATCATCATACACCAGGAAGAATGGTTGTTGCAAAAGGGGAAGAGAATTCAATTTCCAGTAGTGGCTCCACAAAGGTAAGGTAAGGTAATATATATATATACATATATATATATGTATGTATGTATATATATATGATATATATTAGGTAAGGTGTATATATAAGGTGTATATATATATATATATAAGGTAAGATATTATATATATAATATATGTATAATATTATACATATATAAAGTAATATATATATAGTGACATACAATATAAAGTAAGGTAATTTACATACAGTATTCCAAACAGCTCTGTATGTATGAAAACCACTACATGAAATGATAAAAATGAAACTTTCCAAAATACAAATTTATTCTTTTTTTTTTTTTTTATTGTACACAAATGGGATACATGTTGTTTCTCTATTTGTACATGGCGTAAAGGCATACCATTTGTGTAATCATAAATTTACATAGGGTAATGTTTGATTCATTCTGTTATTTTTTTCCCTTCCCCCCACCCCTCCCACCCCTCTTTTCCCTCTATACAGTCCTTCTTTCATCCATTCTTGCCCCCCTCCCTAAACCTAACTCTAACCCTAACACTAACTCTTCCCACCCCCCATTATGTGTCCTCATCCACTTATTAGCGATATCATTCTTCCTTTGGTTTTTTGAGATTGGCTTATCTCACTTAGCATGATATTCTCCAGTTTCATCCATTTGCCTGCAAATGCCATAATTTTATCATTCTTTATGGCTGAGTAATATTCCATTGTATATATATACCACAGTTTCTTTATCCATTCATCAATTGAAGGACATCTAGGTTGGTTCCACAATCTGGCTATTGTGAACTGAGCAGCTATAAACATTGATGTGGCTGTATCTCTGTAATATGCTGACTTTAAATCCTTTGGGTATAGGCCAAGGAGTGGGATAGCTGGGTCAAATGGTGGTTCCATTCCAAGTTTTCTAAGGAGTCTCCACACTGCTTTCCAGAGTGGCTGCACTAATTTGCAGCCCCACCAGCAATGTAAGAGTGTACCTTTCTCCCCACATCCTCACCAACACCTGTTGTTGCTTGTATTCTTGATAATCGCCATTCTAATTGGGGTGAGATGGAATCTTAGGGTGGTTTTGATTTGCATTTCTCTTATTACTAGAGATGTTGAACATTTTTCCATATGTTTGTTGATTGCTTGTAGATCTTCTTCTGTGAAGTGTCTATTCATTTCCTTAGCCCATTTGTCGATTGGATTACTTGCATTCTTGGTGTAGAGTTTTTTTTCGTTCTTTATAGATTCTGGAGATTAGTGCTCTATCTGAAGTATGATTGGCAAAGATTTTCTCCCACTCTGTAGGCTCTTTCTTTGCATTGCTGATAGTTTCCTTTGCTGAGAGAAAGCTTTTTAGTTTGAATCTATCCCAGTTATTGATTCTTGTTTTTATTTCTTGTGCTATGGGAGTCCTGTTGAGGAAGTCTGGTCCTAAGCCGACATGTTGAAGCTCTGGACCTACTTTTTCTTCTATAAGATGCAAGGTCTCTGGTCTGATTCCAAGATCCTTAATCCATTTTGAGTTTAGTTTCCTGCATGGTGAGAGATATGGGTTTAGTTTCATTCTGTTGCATATGAATTTCCAATTCTCCCAGCACCATTTGTTGAAGAGGCTATCTTTTCTCCATTGCATATTTTTGGCTCCTTTGTCTAGTATGAGAAAATTGTATTCATTTGGGTTTGTGTCCGTGTCCTCTATTCTGTACCATTGATCCACCTTTCTATTTTGGTACCAATACCATGCCGTTTTTGTTACTATTGCTTTGTAGTAGAGTTGAAGATCTGGTATTGCGATACCCCCTGCTTCACCCTTTCTGGCAAGGATTGCTTTAGCTATTCTGGGTTTTTTATTCTTCCAGATGAATTTCATAATTGCTTGCTCTATTTCTGTAAGGTACATCATTGGGATTTTCATTGGAATTGCATTGAATCTGTATAGCACTTTTGGTAGTATGGCCATTTTGACAATATTAATTCTTCCTATCCAAGAACATGGGAGATCTTTCCATCTTCTGAGGTTTTCTTTAATTTCTTTCTTTAGTGTTCTGTAGTTCTCATTGTAGAGGTCTTTCACCTCTTTTGTGAGATTGATTCCCAAGTATTTTATTTTTTTCGAAGCTATTGTGAATGGGGTAGTTTTCCTAATTTCTCTTTCTGAAGATTCATCGCTCATGTATAGAAATGCCTTAGATTTATGTGCATTGATCTTATATCCCACTACTTTACTGAATTCACTTATGAGATCTAAGAGTTCTCTGGTGGAATTTCCTCCTCTCTCTAAGTATACAATCATATCATCAGCAAATAGGGATAGTTTGAGTTCTTCTTTTCCTATTCGTATCCCTTTAATTTCTTTGGTCTCTCTAATTGCTCTGGCTAGAGTTTCAAGGACGATATTGAATAGAAGTGGTGAAAGAGGGCATCCCTGCCTTGTTCCAGTTTTTAGAGGGAATGCTTTCAGTTTTTCACCATTTAGAATGATATTAGCCATGGGCTTAGCGTAGATGGCCTTTACAATGTTAAGGAATGTTCCCACTATCCCTATTTTTTCTAGTGTTTTGAGCATGAAGGGATGCTGTATTTTATCAAATGCTTTTTCTGCCATCTATTGAAATAATCATGTGATTCTTGACTTTAAGTCTATTGATATGGTGAATTACATTTATTGATTTCCTGATGTTGAACCAACTTTGCATCCCTGGGATGAAACCCACTTGATCATGGTGCACTATCTTTTTAATATGTTTTTGTATGCGATTTGCTAAAATTTTGTTGAGAATTTTTGCATCGATGTTCATTAAGGATATTGGTCTGAAATTTTCTTTCCTCAATGTGTCTCTGTCTGGTTTAGGTATCAGGGTAATATTGGCTTCATAGAATGAGTTTGGGAGGGTTCCCTCCTCTTCTATTTTATGGAATACTTTGAGAAGTATTGGAATGAGCTCTTCTTTAAAAGTTTTGTAGAACTCGGCTGAGAACCCATCTGGTACTGGACTTTTCTTTGTTGGTAGGCTTTTGATGACTTCTTCTATTTCATTACTTGAAATTGGTCTATTTAAATTGTGTATGTCCTCCTCGTTCAGTTTAGGCAATTCATATGTCTCTAGAAACCTGTTGATGTCTTTGAAATTTTCTATTTTGTTGGAGTATAGATTTTCAAAATAGCTTCTAATTATGTTTTGTATTTCAGTCGTGTCTGTTGTGATATTTCCTTGTTCATTCCTAATTTTAGTGATTTGGGTTTTCTCTCGTCTTCTCTTTGTTAATGTGGCTAAAGGTTTATCAATTTTGTTTATTTTTTCGAAGAACCAACTATTTATTTTGTCAATTTTTTGTATTGTTTCTTTTGTTTCAATTTCGTTGATTTCAGCTCTGAGTTTGACTATTTCCTGTCTTCTACTACTTTTGGTGTTGGTCTGTTCTTCTTTTTCTAGGGCTTTGAGCTGTAGTGTTAGGTCGTTTATTTTTTGAGTTTTACTTCTTTTATTAAATGCGCTCCATGAAATAAATCTTCCTCTAAGTACTACTTTCAGAGTGTCCCAGAGATTTTGATATGATGTTTCTTTGTTCTCGTTTACATCTAAGAATTTTTTAATTTCCCTCCTAATATCTTTTGTTATCCATTCATCATATAATAGCATATTGTTTAATCTCCAGGTGTTGGAGTAGTTTCTGATTTTTACTCTTTCATTTATCTCTAACTTCAATCCATTATGATTTGATAGAATACAAGGTAGTGTCTCTATCTTCTTGTATTTGCTGACATTAGCTTTGTGGCATAATATATGGTCTATTTTAGAGAAGGATTCATGTGCTGCTGAGAAGAAAGTGTATTCGCTCTTGGTTGGATGGTATATTCTATAAATGTCTGTTAAGTCTAAATTATTGATTTTGTGATTGAGATCTATGGTTTCTTTGTTCAATTTTTGTTTGGAAGATCTGTCCAGTGGTGAGAGAGGCGTGTTAAAATCACCTAGTATTATTGTGTTATGGTCTATTTGGTTTCTAAAATTGAGAAGGATTTGTTTGACATACATGGATGAGCCACTGTTTGGGGCATAGATGTTTATGATTGTTATATCTTGCTGATTTATGGTTCCCTTAAGCAGTATGAAATGTCCTTCTTTATCCCTTCTGACTAACATTGGTTTGAAGTCCACATTATCTGAAATGAGGATGGATACTCCAGCTTTTTTGCTGAGTCCATGTGCATGGTATGTTTTTCCCCATCCTTTCACCTTTAGTCTATGGGTATCTCTTTCTATGAGGTGAGTCTCTTGCAGGCAACATATTGTTGGATCTTTCTTTTTAATCCAATCCGCCAGTCTATGACTTTTGATTGATGAATTCAGGCCATTAACACTCAGGGTTATTATTGAGATATGATTTGTATTCCCAGTCATTTGGTTCATATTTAAAATTTTATTTATTTATTTATTTATTTTTTGACACATCTTGGTTCCTCCTTTATTTGACAGTTCCTTTAGGATAATTCCTCCCTTTGCTGATTTGCTTCTTTGTTTTTTATTTCTTTCTCATGAAATATTTTGCCGAGAATGTTCTATAATGCTGGCTTTCTTTTTGTAAATTCTTTTAGCTTTTGTTTATCATGGAATGATTTTATTTCATCCTCAAATTTGAAGGTAAGTTTTGCTGGGTATAAGATTCTTGGTTGGCATCCATTTTCTTTCAGAGCTTGAAAAATGTTGTTCCAGGCCCTTCTAGCTTTTAGGGTTTGGATTGAAAAATCTGCTGATATCCGTATTGGTTTCCCCCTGAATGTAATTTGGTTCTTTTCTCTCACAGCCTTTAAAATTCTGTCTTTATTTTGTATGTTAGGTATTTTCATTATAATGTGCCTTGGTGTGGGTCTGTTGTAATTTTGTGTATTTGGAGTCCTATAAGCCTCTTGGACTTGATTTTCCATTTCATTCTTCAGATTTGGGAAATTTTCTGATATTATTTCATTGAATAGATTGTTCATTCCTTTGGTTTGTTTCTGTAAGCCTTCCTCAATCCCAATAATTCTCAAATTTGGCCTTTTCATGATATCCCATAATTCTTGCAGATTCTGTTCATGATTTCTTACCATCTTCTCTGTTTGTTCAACTTTGTTTTCGAGGTTAAATATTTTGTCTTCAATATCTGAAGTTCTGTCTTCCAGGTGTTCTATCCTATTGGTTATGCTTTCTATGGAGTTCTTAATTTGGTTTATTGTTTCCTTCATTTCAAGGATTTCAGTTTGGTTTTTTTTCAATATCTCTAACTCTTTATTGAAATGATCTTTTGCTTCCTGAATTTGCTCTGTTAACTGTCGATTGGTGCGTTCATTCAATGCCTGCATTTGTTCTTTCATCTCATCATTCAATGCCTGCATTTGCTCTTTCATCTCATCGTTTGCTTCCCTAATCATTTTAATTATGTACATTCTGAACTCCCTTTCTGTCATTCCTTCTGCCATGCTGTCGTTGGATTTTATTGATGTAACATCTAGATTTGTTTGGGGCATTTTCTTCCGTTTTCTCATATTGTTCAGGAATCAGTGGGTCATTAAGATATTGCAGATTTCCTCTATCGACTTATAATGTCCCTGAAGATTGCTAGTATATCCCCTCTTATCCTTCAGTAGCCTGAAGTCTTGGAGGAAGTTGATAATGCGGAGCTCCACAAAGAAGCTGCCTCTCTAGGGTGGTGACCCTCAGGTGGCGTATATTCCCTGCTAGTGTTCAGAGGTGTCTCCACTTGTTGACCAATGGTCATCCAAAGGGGAACTAGGCTGCGGGCTGAGGCAAGTCCTGTTTGTGCCTGTGTCTCTGGTTTTACCGTCCCTGTGGGAAAACCTCTCCCGGTAGGGAAGACTCACTCGGTGGGATCGTCTCGCTGGTCAGTTCCCCTCCTAAAGGTTCCCCTCAATCTACAACTACCGCCTGGGCTGGGCTGCCTTCCTCTGCAACATTCCCAGGGGCCCGGACCTACCTCCTGGGCCGGGGAGCCTCACCCTCCGCAGGCGAGTCTCCTTAGGCTGCCTCTCCCAGAGAATCTGCCCGCAGTCCTGGAAACTTCGCTCCGCCCCTAGGCGTGTCTCTGTGCGGCTCTTCCAGCAAGAAGCCACCTAGCTCCTGGGACCCTACTCTGCACCTAATCGCCTGGCTATGCGGACCCTCCTCTGAGCCGCCACCTGGAGCCCTGTACAATAGCTCCGATACCCAGAGACCCGCCACACACCTCCTCCACCGGACAGCAGCCCGGTTTCCGACACAGTCACTAGGAGTCCAAGCAACTCACTTCTCATCTCCTCCTCCCGCCAACCTCCCGTAGCCCTAGGCAGTCACTCCAAGCCCAAGTGACCTGCCCTGTTCCTCCTCCTCCTCCTCGGGGTAGCCCCCCGGGTGTTCAGGGGCGGTGGCTCCGAGACCAAGTGACCCACCGCGCTCCTCCTCCAGGCAGGCCACCGGTGTTCAGGAGTGGTCGCTTTGAGTGCAATCAACTCACCACTCACCTCCTCCTCTGGCAACCGCCTGTGGCTCTGATGCAGTCACTCCTAGATCAAGCGACCCACCGTGCTTCTCCTCTTCCTCCGGGCAACCCCCCGGGTGTTCAGAAGCGGTTGTTCTGAGTCCAAACAGCTCACCCCGCAGCTCCTCCTCTGGCAACTGCCTGTGGCTCTGATGCAGTCACTCCTAGACCAAGCGACCCGCTGTGCTCCTCCTCTTTCTCAGGGCAACCCCCCGGTGTTCAGAAGCGATTACTCTGAGTCTAAACAGCTCACCACGCAGCTCCTCCTCAGGCAGCCGCCCGGAGCCCCAGTGGTTGCTCCAAGTCCAAGTGCTGTGCTGAGCCGCCTCCTCTACGATGATCCCAGTTGTCCGTGTTTACCGCTCCAGCGGGGGGAGGGGCGTCTCGCCGAGCAACTCCACTTCACAAATTCCCTGCGTTCCGGGGCTACCGCCCCATCCGGGACGCCTCCCCAATGGGAGAGACTCACCCAGTGGCTTTGAGTTGGTCCCAAGTCTCTCACTATCTCCTCTTTTGAATCCTGTGTCCTGGAGCAACGTGAAATGCAGTCGCCCTCTAGGCCGCCATCTTGAAACTCCCCCAAATTTATTCTTATTTAAAGAAAAAGACAACTGAAATGTTAATCATTGAAAATTTCCAGTAATACAAAATAGGTCCTATTATTTCTAGTATTGAACTAAAGAACAAGGGCCTTTGCATATTCAAGAAGAACAAATGTGGCATTTATTCTGCAAAGCAATTTTATAACACCATCTTAGAATGTCATTATTTATTTGACTGCAAAGCCATATTTCAGATGTCCAGTTTCTGGTCTGGCACGTAAGGAACCAACATACTTCTTTGTATTCTCCCAAATGAGTGGGAAACTTATGTTCACACAAAAACATGTACACAGATGTTTGCAGCAGCTTTATAATTGCTGAAACATGGAAGCAATTGAAATGTCCTTTGGCAGTTGGATGAGTAAGTGAACTATGGTACATGCAGGCAATGGAATATTATTCAGCACTAAAAGGAAATGGGCTCTCAAGCCATGAAAATATGGAGTTGACTTAAAGTGAAAAGGATATAGACTGTATGATTCCATCTACACATCATTCTGGAAAAGGCATGGAGCCAGAAAAGGATCAGGTGTTTGGGGGAAGAGGAGGGATAAATAGATGAAGTACAGAGGAGTTTTTTAAAGCAGTGGAACTATTCTGTGTGATACTACCATCATGGATGCATTTGTTTTATACATTTCTCAAAACCCAGAGAATGGACCACAACAAAAGGGAACTTTCATATGAACTATGAACTCTGGGTGATAATTATGTGCCAGTGTAGATTAGCTTATTATATATAATGTGTCGCTCTGGAGGGGGATGTCAACATGGGGAAGACTGTGCCTGTGTAGGGACAGAATAGTTGTATGGGAACTCTACTTTCAATTCAATTTTTGCTGTGAGCCTAAAACTTTAAATATTAAAATTCATTGATTTATTTCAAAATAGTGCTTCACTTACATAAGATCATCTTTGAATTAAAAATAATATTCACTGTTTTTATAGAAGTATTTTTCCACAAATGTTGGAATCTTTCCAGAATTATTCACAGACATTCAGCTTTTCCATCCATATTTCTCTGATGTGATTGGCTGCTATAAACACTAGTTGTAACCAGTAAAGTAAAAGGAAAAGTTGTCTAAACAGAGCTACCATAAACTTCATCTTAGAGCTGAGGAGGTTAAATCAGGATGGGGGAATACTAATCTTAACCTTTGCAGGCTTACACCCTTGACTCTGTGCTGTCAGAATCTACCAAGTGACAAGTCAGCTCTGTAATCTCCTTTATACCATTCTTTTAATTCTAGAAAATAACATTTGTCTTTTCTTTCTTCATCATTCTCTAATGATAAATTTGATAGCTGGTAGCTTTAACAGAAAATCTCAGAGTATTTCTTAAAGCTATTTTATATTACTTTTTAGTAGGTAGCACATTCATTTGGAGTTTTAAGACATTATACACCTTATACATCATGCCTTTTCTATGAGGAAGAATAGCATCATTTTCATTTCAGGTGAATATCTCAGTAAAATAAGATGATTTATCTTGATCAAGATCACACAAGGTGTCAAAAGTGGAAATCTGTCAACAATTCTTCAAACCCTACATTCCCTCCTATTTCTATCATCCTCAACAATACTTATCAATTTAGAGTATATACCTCTTAATCCTAGAAAAAATTTAACTAGATGGAATAAAAGTCACTTCTACAGTACTACAAAAATAGAAAAGATAAAATCAATAAATATGAAGGCTTAATGACTGTGACTAACCATTACACTGAGATGAGAATTCTTTAAATAAAATGGCAAAATCTGGGCTGGAGTTGTGGCTCAGTGGTAGAGCACTTGCCTGGCATGTGCCGGTCCCTGGGTTCAATACTTAGCACATGTAAATAAATAAAATAAAAAAGATTCATTGACAACTAAAAAAATGTTTAAAAATGGCAAAATCTCTTCATCAAATGCAATGTTATTTGGAAGAGGTGTGTGGTCCCTGTGTGGTAGGATGGAAGGAGTTCAAGAGAGGATGAAATGCTGCTCTGTAGACAAGGAGAGCGAAGTCAAATCATCATCTTGACATCCTTCTTAGGAATGCCATGCACGGCCTGCTCTGATTGGCAAGTAATGGCTGTGTACAAGTTTCATTCTCCACTTTTCATGCTTGTAGGTGATGAGACACTGAGAACAACTGAGTAAAAACGTCAAGAAGAAACCCATGGTAAACAGAGCATTTGGGTGCTGGCTGACCAGCCCCAAAGGGGCCAAGTTCTCCAGCCAGCTCTGTCATTGGATGAAGTGTCCCCACACACACTGCTATCTTTCTTAGATTCCCCTGAGGTTCCCTTGGAGAGTTGCTTCTCCCTTAGCCTCTGAGGCAATTTCTAACAATGTAAACTCTGACCATAAAAGTAGTGAATCTGGTTTTAAAAAATGAATAATTTAAGATGTAAACAGCCAAGCTACAACTTTCCTTGAAGTCAACATCTTGGGTGGTAACAATTAATCTAAGAGATCTTTGCCTACCAAAATCTGTTATAAAAGAATTTTGTCCTATATTATGCAATAGACAGAGTTGCGTGACAATGTTTTAATAGATTGTTTAGTTTTTAAGCTTTTTTTAGTGGCACTGGGCCTTTTTAATAGTCATGGTATCTAATACTGACTTTTGCAGTAGAAGTACCTAAAGCATTTAATGACATACACAATGTCCTTCTTTATTTTATTTTAGTTTTATTTATTAACAATTGTTATTATTACTACTATTATTTTTGAAAAAAGATCTCATTATGTTGCTTATACTGTTATACTCAAATTAGCAATCCTCCTCCCTCTGCCTCCCAAGTAGCTGGGATTATAGGTGTGTGCCACAATGCCCAACCATAATATTCTTATATTTGTTCATTCAATCAGAAACATTTAATGGGAACTTATTTATATGTACCAGATGCTGAGCTCAGAGAATAATCAGTTACCCTACTAAGGGTAGAGCACTCTTTCAATAACCAAAAGGCATTTTCTAGTAATTAATACAGCTAGGTAGTTCTTCATTCTAGGTTTAAGGATATCCATTGACAATTGTCTTGTATTTTTCTCTAAGAGGAAAGGAGCAATAAGTTGAGCCTCTGCATCTTTTTTTTCTTCTTTTCCTCCTCTTCTCCACTTTTTAAATAATATATTGTTTCTGAGGATGAACATTTCATTTTAACCTGACAAAGTTCTCCTTCAACATCTCAGGCTAGTAAGAAAAGTCTTGCCTTTCATTCTAGTGTTTTAAAATCATCTTTGGTGCATGACTTAGCTCTAGTCTGCTTTCTATCTGAAATAAAATCTACCTGCAATTCAAATAAAGTACTCAGGACATTTTTATTTTACTTTAAATAAAGTTATAATCAAGGATAATGACCAGCCTTTGCTATTTATTAATACCCAGCTAATTAGTGAGTAGAAGGATTAAAGTGAATCTTTTAAGAGTAGTATATTAGGAAAGAAACAAGCAGTGGGTCTAACTCTTGATACACTGTCATCTATTTTTAATGACCTCTAATAATTGGGCATCTATCCTGGAAATGTCTCAAGTGGGTACCATTACAAAGTTAAGGAACACTGTGTATAGTTATAAACAATGACATGATTAAATAGTTTTGTGCATAAGTGCATTTTTTTCTGAATGGAAATTCAAAATTCTTGTGCTAAGAGTTTTTATAAATTAAATGCAGCCTAGGGACCTTGAATAAAGTCACCCTCCAATTCAGTGTTTTTCAGGAAAGCCACTAAACAGGAGGACTCCTCCAGGGCCAAATAATTGGTCTGAGAATCTCATAAATAAATAAAAGAAAAAAGAAAAGCATACTGTTACATAAGGGAGAAAAAGAAGAAAGAGGGATCTAGTTCCTATCATCTTTTCTTAGTAAATAAATGTTTATTTTGTAGATAAGTATCAAAGACCTGACTTAAGCTTTGAAGTAAAAGAAGAAAACATTTTGCTTAGACAGTCTGATTCTTGTTATCCTACATCCTCTTAGATCACCAGTTTCCTGCACTTGCTGCTGTCATCATGAATTACCACAGCTGTAGGACAAGCAGGAAGGAACACCGTTTTCAAGTCACTTGAGAATCCTGAGGAAGAACAAAGCCAACTTGGCATTGCTGAAGCTAACGGAAGCCACTTTTCATTCATTCAATCAGCATTTAATGAGTAACTGATGTGCCAGACACCAGTGAGTTCTCTGGTGGAACAGCAGTGAGCCACACAAAAAAGATCTTTCCCTCATGGGGTTTTTAGTCTAGTTGTCAAGACAAACAATAGAAGCATAAAATAATGAAAAAATTTGACTAAAGATACTAAGCTTGTGAAGACGATCAAGTAGGTAATAAAGGAGGGTGTTTATACCACACAAGTGGTCAGGGAAGACTTCTCAAGAAGTGACGATAAAGCACAATCCAAGATTGACACTTTCCTTTTTCATTTTAAAGACTATAGTTCAACTACCAACTGAGCAGCAACTGCCCCCACCTTTACTTTATAGTGACCCTATTCTCTGCTCACTACCTGCTCCAGAGTTCATAGGTTGTAGATATACACATTGAAGTGTACTGATTTCTACTAGTTTCTTAGCTTCAAAGGTGTTCATTTAAAAAATTCTCCCAATATTTTGGGAGACAATAAAATAAAATGTTTTAAATGATAATAAATAGAATTCCCATGATTGTGTAAGCAAGGCATGGGGATAGTTTTTTCTTTTCTTTTTTTTTTTTACTTTTTATTTTAAAAACAATAGTAGTTATTTTATATTTCTCCTTCAAATTATAAATGTGAAAAATAAAAAGTTCTTGTACCTTTAGATGTGTACAACTCAAGAATTATGTTGAATTATTAAATTCTAATCAATTTTGGGTATTTGTTAATATATAAAACATTAGGGTCCTGAAAGACCCAAACCCTTTTTTTTTTTTTTTTTTTTTTTTTTTTTTTTTTTTGTTAACACAGGAAACTGAAGTTTTAACTCTAAGGCAAATACTTAATACTTTCACCTTTCTTCTCTGTTTGTATGTCCATATGCTGATTTCATTATTGTATTTAGTCTTACTATTGTCAAGCCAGGTTTCTTTTTGGGTTGGTTTTGTTCTGCTTTCACAAGGCCTCTCACATACTAGACAAGAGCTCTACCACTGAGCTACAAAACAGACTTCATGCCAGGTTTATCAGCCATCCACACAGAAAAGGTATTAAGAAAGATGATCTCTTTCCCATTAACAATCAAATCAGTCTTACAACATGACTCCCAACATAGGGATGTGATGACAAGTTCTCGCTCTGCTTTCTTTAGAGGCCTCTGTGCTGTACCATGATTGGCAGCACTTAAGCATGGAAGCGAGTGCTGAGCTTCCAAACCTGCACATTATGTGTAATGAATATTGTGTCTGTCCATGGAATCTGACTGACTGTAGTCTAAAGTCTCCCAATTCTTCACCTGAATTTCAACATGGCCCTATAGTTTTCTTCTAAACAGTTGGGAAGCAGTATCTCAAGACCCTGATCATGGTTGGACCTTGAGAGAGGACATGTTCCTGTCACTTCTTCTAATTGTCTTAATGTCCAAGATGCAGCTAAAGCAAAACTGATCAGTGCAGCTAGCTAGAAGGTTAAGAAATAGAGAGGCTCAATGATAGGTGAGTGTATGTTCTCTGGTTATAGAGTGGTCTATGGAGGTTATAAGATGTTAATGGATAAAGATCACTAGTCCTATAGGACCTGAGTATCATATCCTAATCATCAAATATTCCCTGACAGAGTGGCTACTTTGTTGACTATTTGATTTTTCTGTTGCATAATGGCCAGTCAGAAGTCCAGGTTATCAAGACAGGAGGAAATGTAACATATCATAAGCCAAGAGCTGTGCAAGACTTCCACCAATTTTTTGCTTGAATTTATTTTCTTTTTGCTGTTTCCCTGATAGCAATCCTATGCCAGTTCACCTCACTGGCTCCTTTTCCTCTTCCTATGGTCATGGCCTCTTCCTGGTCAAAGATTTGAATCAAAACTGAATGGTGGCTGTTAAACCCCTACTGACAGGAGGCCAGGTGTCCTGGGAAGAGGGACAGCTGATGAAAGGGGAAGAGCAACCACTCAATTTTTCAGGCAGTCACTGCCCTACTGGACAGAATGGCCAGGTCTCCTCCCCATTCCTGCTCCAACCCTATACTTTCTCTATTTGATCTTTTCTTCCTTTTTAAGAAATATGCTGATTCTGCTTGAATTATTTTAAGTGTTTCTATCCTTAGCATTTAGATATTTCACCAAGATGTGTCCTTCTTTCATATCTTTCATTAATTCTGTTTCATTAACCTAGTAGATCCTTTCATATCTGGAAGTCTGAGATGCACATAAGGACAGTTTTCTTCTATTTTTACTTCATTACTACTCCATGGTTCCCTTTTTCTTCACCAGCAACTATTTGTATATGGGTACTCTTGAACCAGTCTTTCTTTCCACCTATGATTTCCATTTTTGAAAGTTAACTCCTGATTACATTTCATCTTCTAAAACACAAATTCAGTCTCAGTAATTAACACATTTTTGTTAATGACTTTTTAAACTGGGAAATCATTACACTTTAATTCCAGGAAACTCTGGTCCTATAATTAAATCCCTTTATTAGAGTTTTAACATTTAATCGAGATTTTCTTCCATTTTCTACATTAGTTCCATAATAGAGGCCCTTTCTAGTTTTCCATTTTGGTTTTTTCTTCTTGTGTCTAGGCTGCCATGTTCACATTGTCTTGTGATCCTTCTTGGCCTATTCATAGGGACAGCCTTATGGATTTGAGCCTTTCTGTGGATCCTTCTGACTCTTATGTATCGACAATCAGGGTAGGCATTTTTCCCTCCATGGGCAACCAGTGATCCGTTTAGTCCCTTTGTCTGTGTAAGTGGAAGAAGTTTTCTCCATTTACAAATCCAAGTAAGGATAGGCTGACCTCAGCCCAAGGTGGGAATTACCCCTCCTAAGATGTCTAAGATCACCCAATGGACAGTTTAGCCTCTTCATTGCTGCAGAACACAAATGGCAGAGACATTTCTCCCTTACTTTCTCCACCCAAGTCAACTGGCTCTCCCCATGTACTGCCTCCATAATCTACCCTCCATCAACCACAAGCAATGGGCACTCTCTTACTTCCCACTTGCATCCTCTTTCAAGGACTTGATGTCTCGCTGTATATGGAAAGACTTCAGGTTGCCAGGATCAGCCCTCAACTTTTTCTTGATGGCTGTATTCTCTAGGATAGGAATGTGAATCCAGGTCACCATCTTCCCAGAAACCATATCCACATGTTTTAACAGCATTAAAAAGATAACCTGTTACTACAAGATGAAATCATACTATTATTGCTTCTATAGAAATAAAATATGTGTGGAATTTCATAATAGTACAAAAATAGATCAGGATAGGGTCATATGAACACATTATATATTTTATAATATTCATTAAATGCTCACTTCTGACTTACAGCCTTATCATTCATCCAATTATGGCAAAATGGCTCATATTATTAGATAATTTTTCATAAAAGTAATATTAGCTAACATTTACTAGGTGTCACCTTTGTGCAAGTTACTGAAACGAGTGTTTTGAATGTACAAATTTATTGAATCCTCACAAAACCCTATGAAATAGGTACTACTATTTGCAATATATTATCATATAGAACTAAGGCCTTCAGAAGTTAAGTAACTTATCAAAGTCATGAGGCTAGTCATGATGCTCTGTTTTCCTGACTGAATAATGAATGGCTTAAAAATAGCTCCTACATACCTCTCTGAATCTTCAAATGTGCTTAGCACTCTGGTCTCCAGTAAATAAATAGCTCTTCAGAGAAGAAACAATGTTTTATCCACACTTGTTCCCTACAACACAATGCTGTAAGTGAATCCATCAAAAGCATTTTAATTATTAATGAAAGCATTGATAGGCATTGAGATTTAGAAAGTAAATTCACATAAGATAACTTAAAGCTTATTACAAAAGACCTGACTCAGTCACTAACCAGGGATCCACAGATTAATAAAAAATTATTTCTGTCCTTAAAGAACAAGCAATCTAAAGGAAAAGCATATACATTAGAAATTAAATGCAATAAAACATTACTATTTTTTTAAATAAATATGTAAAGTGCCCACATGAAAAAAATATTAATTTTCCAGTAAGATCATAAATCTTCTCCTCTCATTAATCAACAGTAGAATTATATAGAGAAATAAACACTACTTTACAGTTTTTTTATAGAAAGTTTATTGCATTGATCTATAAACTCATTTGGTGATATATATGATGATATAGACTAATTTTGATGAAAGTTTATCTTTGGAAAATAGAGATATTTCAATACTGAAAGCATTTTTGTTTACTGTAACCAAGTAAATTCTAATGTATTTTTGTTTTGTTCCTTTTAAAAATACATATTATAATTTGGTCATATCAAAAAGAAGCCTAACCTAAATACAGAACTAGAATAAGCAGACCCAGTGTTAAGATACCAATAACAAGGGGACTCTAAAAGGGCAGCTTCCTGTTCATCTTCAGTTAATAAACAGACATCCATCACACCATATGATTCACACTTGCACATCTATGTACACTTCCAAGACATAAAGCCTTTATGACCCAAATATCTCTTGAATATTTACTTGAATAATGGACATGGACACATTACCCAGAGACTGAAAATTTGCTATTTTAAATAATACAACCCTAAAACACAACTTTTAAAATTATTTTGTCTTGTAAGTCTACGAGGACTTGTAATACGTAGTAATTATAAATACAATACTCTTGTTCAACTTTTGCAATGTTTAAGGTTAAAAAATTCCAATAACTGCCGAGGATGGTGGAGCATGCCTATAATCCCAGTGACTTGAGAGGCTGAGTCAGGAGGATCATGAATTCAAAGTCAGCCTCAGCAATGGCGAGGTTAAGCAACTCAGGGAGACCCTGTCTCTAAATAAAATACAAAATAGGACTGGGGATGTGGCTCAGTGGTTGAGTGACTCTGAGCTCAATCTCCAGTACTCCCCCACACACAAAAAAACAAATCCCCATAACTACTACTGTGGTCGTTGAGGTCAAATGACCACGTTTTCATCAAGTTTTTTACATTTCTCACAGGATGCATACCACTCATGGATTTAGGTAAGACAGGTTATACTATTATAAAAGCATATGGTTGGTTTGCCTAAAATTTGTGAATATAGATTCCATAAAGAAAATGCTAAACATATTAAACTCTTGTTAACATAACTACTATGTCATGAGAGAGGGATTAATGTCAATGTAAATAAGTATGAAATTTTCCTTATCATCATAAAATTAACCACAAATAACATATTTTCCTTATTAAAGAAAGCATGGAGGCTGAGGCAGGAGGATTGTGAGTTCAAAGTCAGCTTCAGCAAAAGTGAGGCACTAAGCAACTCAGTGAGACCCTGTCTCTAAATAAAATACAAACTACTGAGGATGTAGTTCGGTGGTCAAGTGCCCTTTAGTTCAATTCCTGGTACTCCCCCCCCAAAAAAAAAAGAAAGCATATGAGTATTTATAGTACATATAAATAATTTATAAATTGTCTGAGACATCAACTTCTAGGGAAAGAATAATAGTTTGGTTCACCTTCTTATACTGTAGGCCTTCTCAAGGTATCCCCCCAAATTTACTCAGTGCTTTAACTGCCACAGAATATAGGAGAGAAAGTATATTAAAATATCTAGAAGTTTAATTCCCAACCAGATCTCTCCAAATAAAATATGTAGTTTTATAATATCCAAAGTGCTAATTTGTTCTGATGTTTGAAACGTTGAGTGAATTCTGATGAATGAGAACTGCAGCAGGTACATTTCAGGCACCAGCCCTGCAGAGTCCACACCTGTTCAGTCTCTGCTTGAGTTGCTATTACCTTTGCACATGAAGCTTTCCTTTCTTAGTAGTGGAATGAGAAAAGAAGTAGGTGTTTTGTTTTACCTATCTCCAGGGAATAATAGGAAACTGATAGTTACAGCTCTGAAGACAACAATCCTTAAATAAAAGAAAGGGGAAATATTTTAATTTTTATTTACCAAAAAAGGATTTCTTGTGGCTATTAACCTACACGTTTCTATTAGATGCCTATCCCCAGAATCAAAGATCTGCCAGTGGTAAACTATTGGAACAAATCAATTGTTTCTAAGGCATGTTCCAGGGAATTTCTTATTTCCATGAATTAAGTTCGGGGCTCCTTAAAGGAAACAGCCACCAAAGGAGTGAGTGTCCTAAGTGTGTTTGTTGTGTTGTCTATCGGACCAAACTACCGTCACAGGTGCAGGTGTGTGATGTGCAATGGCTGATATTCCAACTCCAAAACTGCCAGGGACAATGCCTAAGGACACTACCGGCAGAGCAGGTGCATAATATATAATTATCAACTGACTCAGACAGAATGCCATGCCTTTAAAAGATTGTAAGCTGCACCATTTTCTCTTATGAAGTTGCTTCCTCATTAAGCCTTTCAGCCCACCTACTTACTCATGTAGGTCAATGAAAAAGAGACTGGATTTCCTGCATCATATAAGCATTCTTATAAGACAACTACCTTGGAGTGAAAATGTTACCGAGTTTCTGATTTAACTGGAACATTTCAGATTTAAGCCTAATGCAGAATAATTATTAATAATGCCTTAATTTCCTCTGGAGTGTCCCAGTTTGGACAGTCAATTATATGATGACCACAATGAAGGTCTTTAGTAAGATCAGTCTGCTCCCCTTCCCCCTGGTTTAACTAAGACTCATGGAACCAACAGGTCAAAAGGAATTCCACATGTAATATTAAAAAGCTTCTCTATTTCCATTATAAGCCATTCACCTAAGTTTACTGTACTTTTAGTAATGACCAGCTTTAATAGATTGAAATTATATATTGTCATTTCCTTCCTTCAAAAGAAAAAAGCAATGCATTTTATCAAGCAAAAGATGAATGGCAATGATACAAAATACAATGAACATATAATAGTTTTTTCATTAACAATCCAAACACTACAAAACATGGAATATACAACTTAATGAAAACACAAATTAATGAAAATGGGGTACATGTCACATTAGCAATGCAAAAGACCAGCTTAAGCATAGTTTATCTAAATCAAAAATTAATAAAAGGAAAGTGCCCTTTTTTCAAATATGCACAAAAATATTTCGGTCACTTCTAGGGGAAAATTAATCAAAACTTTCTGCTAATTCTATATTACAGCATGTATTACTAATGGTTTACAAAACTTAAGCATCTTCTTACACTTAAAATTTACAACCTTTACCAATCATTACACACTCATTCAATCCAGTCTGTCAAAGATAAAATTATTTCATTCCTACGTTTATGTAATAATTACTGATATGTTATGAATCCCAGGTGGTGACTATGTGTGCTGGGGAGAGTGATCAGAATAATGTCATGGGTCTAAAGTGGGTCAAGGGTCAAACAGAAAGACCACTTCTGCCTGGCACATCTGTGTGTTGACTTCTATAATATTTCTAATTTTTCTAAAATAATTCTCATTCCAAAAAAGCTAAAGCTTTCATATTTAAATTTGCTATCCACTTCTAGTGTTCAAAGTGTACACAGTCCTGCCACATGACAGAGCTTTCCTAGTTCATTCATACAATCCCTACAATTCTGAGTCCAGCAGAAAAAATTAAGCAATAAGACTCAATAATATGCCCCTTGTCTTCTGTATATTTAGTGATTCCCACTTTTCTGAAGTAAATTCATGATAAACTGCACAATCCTAGGTACAGCTCTATAATGCAAATGAGAAAAAATATTTAAATTTAAAATTTCCAAGCAATAATACAAATGTCCATTGCAACCTATGTGTCCACAGGAGTTCTGTAAGTTCATGCTCTTAGCCAACATCTTACAATAGTCCATGCCTCATGGGTGCAGTTCTAAAACTAACAGCAATGGGAAATCATGTCACTATCTCCTTCCAAGCCACCTGTACAAACAGCACCTACAATCAGTATCAGCCTCAGCTTTGAGCTTTCTGGTTCATGTCCAACAACTGCCTACCAAGTTGATTAACACGTGCCTAAGGTGGCAAACTTGAGGATGGAGAATTGAACTGCAGTTCTGGAAAGGGTTTCAGCAGTTGCTCAGTGGTCCTTTGGTGTCATTCACTGCTGCTGCTGCTGCTGCTGCTGCCACTGTCCTCTTGCTTGGGAGAAGATGAACTGTCCCGGACTGGTAACAGGTCATAATGGCAAGGGATGTGACTGTTCTTTGGGAGATCATATGGATCCTGGGTGAGAGGCCCATTATTGCTGAATATTCCTTGGACAACACTCACTGTGGGTTCTGCGATAACACAATTTATTAGCAAGGGACATTTAAAAAATATGGCACTTCTTACAAATGTCAAACACATAAGATACTTTTGTAAAATTATGAGGCAATACTAGTTTAAAAAACCTGAATCTTTTATAATCACATAGGGTAGCAGCTCTGCAGTTGTTGGATCCTACAATATGTATAATCAGAAAAATGAGAGATTACACTCCATTTATGTATGATCTATCAAAATATATAAATGTGTTCTATCATGTACAACTAATTAGAAAAAATTTAAAATTTTTTAAAAATAAATAAATAAATAATACAAATGGTGTTCAGAACAAAAGGATGAGCACATGGTTGGGGTGAGACAGTGAGAGAATACACAGAAATCTTGGGTGAACCATTGTCTGAAAACTGACCTTGAGAATAATCTAGTTCAAACTCCTGATTCCACAGGTAAGAAGCTCAAGGTCCTTAGAGTTTAGGAAACAGTCAACATATTTACAACTTTAGACCTCAAAACTTAACCTCTGAGATGAGTTCCTAGCCCACTATGGTGGGCTTTTGAGATCATTTTAAGGGGAATTATTATTGACTTAAAAATACATTCAGTTCATTAGTTTCTATTTTAAAATGTGCTATTATTTAAAAACAAATTGGTTTTTCTGATGATATATCTATGACATAAAATCAATTAATAGTCTTAAATTGGCCAATTCATTTACAAGTAATATAGAATTACTTAAAAGTTATAAATACCAAGAAAAAGAGGGAAAGAGAGAGAGAGAAGAGAAATTAAAATATATAGCCCTACTGTTTAGCCAGTATTTTATCTTTTCCCAATGGAATTCACAAAGGGAGATTCAAATAACTTATAATTTTAAATTGAATTCCTATTAATTTGTATCAGAGTCACATATGAGAATATTATTGATCAATCAGACAAGTTTAAAATAAAATGTTCCAATCCTGCTAAAAGCATTGTATTGATATAATTAATACAACCAGGAAATGCAACCACCTATCTAATCCATTCAAACCATGTGTTTTTAGTTATCATATTTTGTTAATATGATACATATGCTATTCCACATATGTGGTAAAATATTTACCATGGTTACAAAACAAAATATGGATGACCAGTTGGAAGATAAGAAAATTTGGTTTAAATGTGCTAAATGGTATTTTCCCAGAAAGATTCATTTGACATCAATTAATATGATCATTGCAGACATCTAAAATATGGGCCACTTACAACTATTTCCCAAATTCTTATGCACTCAGTTCTTTCAATGGTTGGGAGAACTCACCAACTTCATAGACATTCTTATTGGCTGAAGTTGAGTTGTTGATCTCTGCATATGGGGAATCTCTTCGTGCTGGTGACTTCATCTCCACATAGCCACACTCGGAGTTTTTAGGGAGAAGTACAGGTGGGTCTTTAATAGTGGCATAAGGGTTTTCAGAACTGCTTAGGGAGCAGTTACTTGAATTATATTCAGAATTTTTCCCCAGATCTGTGAAGAGAGATGAAAAGAAAAAAGCAAATTCTGTTTTATGGGTAACATCATTTCTAGGTGATAATTTACTTGGGCAAGTTTTTTTTTTTAAGGTGAGGTTTCTAAAATTGTATCTACTGAAAATAATGTTGTAAATTTTCCACTCGTTTTGGAGATAAGTGTTATAACATTATCCATCTATAAATTTTGGTTCATCTTTAAGGGGAGTACCAATAAAAATGCCATGGATCTGATTTCATTTTGATGATCACAATTAAGTATTATCAATTCCATTCTGATTCACTACGAGAAAATTTTACTAATTAAAGCCTTTGAATTTTCAAAGGGAATTTTCAAAAACTTCAACCTAGAAACCAGCTATCAATGACCATAGAAGTATGAGAAGGTTCTGTTGTCATGATGAGAAAGGGATTTGTGATGTGAAGACTTCAGTACTGGGCACCATATCCCTCAAGCTCATCCTGAAGAGCAGATCTTACTCAACACATAACCATGCTGATCTCTCCTTCTTTTTTTTTTTTTTTTTTCCCTCACATGCTGCTTATTTGGCATATCTCAAGCACTGTGTGTCTCCTCAAGGAACTAATTGAACCATTAAACCATTCTTCACTGGCTCACAAAACCTCATAGGCTGTGACTACATCATCTTCAAACAGGGATATTAGGCAGATCCATCAATTCCTTAAACACAATAAATCCTGGGGGGGGTGGATAGAAGGGGGACACACACATCTGGTAAACCCCAGGTAATGGAGACCACCCAGCATTCAGTACTGTAGTTGCAATGGAAGAACGAAGATGATAACTGGCACCTGTCCAGAGCTCATAGTTTTGCTTAAGACTATGTCAAATATTACTTCACCTGATCCCCATCAACAATTCTGACTAAGAGTTCTTAGCATAGTACCATTTCAAAGATGAGGGTACTGATGTGATATTAAGTAAAGTACCCAAGACCGAGAGTGCTGGAGATTAGACCTGGGTTTTCTAATTCTATCCTACTGTTTTTCTACAGCTCTACAGATACTGAGTTGAGTTTTGCACAGGGTGAAAGATAGGGGCTTAATTTCAATTTACTGCATATGGATTTCCAGTTTTGTCAGCACCATTTGTTCAACAGGCTATCTTTTCTCTAATGTATATATTTGACACCTTTGTCTAGTATGAGATAACTCTACTTATGTGGGTATGTCTCTGTGTCTTCTGTCCTGTACCATTAGTTTACTTGTCTATTTTGGTGCCAATACCACGCCATTTTTGTTACTATTGCTCTATAGTAGAGTTTAAAGTCTGGTATCACTCTTTATCGCTCCTTCATTACTCTTCCTGTCCAGGATTGCTTTGGCTATTCTGGGTCTTTTGTTCTTCCAGATGAATTTCATGATTGCTTTCTCTATTTCTATGAGAAATGTCATTGGGATTTTATTGAAACTGCATTAAATCTGTATAGCACCTTTGAAAGTATGGCCATTTTGATAATATTGATTCTGCCTATCCAAGAACATGGGAGATCTTTCCATCATCTAAGGTCTTCTTCAATTTCTTTCTTTAATATTCTGTAGTTTTCATTGTAGAGATCTTTCACCTCTTTGGTTAGATTGATTCCCAAGTATTTATTTTTTTTGAATGGAGTTGTTTTCCTCATTTCCCTTTCAGATGTTTCATTGCTTATTTTCCTGGATATTTCCTATTTTACATCTCTCTCCCAATCACCCATATTTCTTTCAAAGGAAAAATGAGTATTTTCTCAGCAAACTGAAAACTTTGTTCCCCAAGACTTATTAAGATTCACCTATTGTCACCTTTTGATGTCACTCAGACATGTTGTATGTGGACAATATTGCTTAGATATGAGGTGGCCCCCAAACACTCATATGTGAGATGATACAGGAACATTCAGAGGCCAAATGATTAGATAATTAGAGCTGTAACCTAGTCAGTGAATTGATCCACTGATTCGGATTAAGTGGGTGGTAACTCTAGATAGGGTGTGGTTAGGGTGTGCTTTTGGGGTTCACACTTTGTCCCTGCTGAGCTAAGCTTGCTCTCTGCTTCCTGGTGGCCATGTCCTGAGCTACTTTCTGCCACCACGCCCTTCTGCCATGATGTTCACCTTGGGTCCAGAGCTATGAAGTTGGCCATCTGTGAACTGTGACCTCTGAAACCATAAGCCAAAATAAGCTTATCCTCTTTATGTTGTTCTTGTCAGGTGTTCTGGTCAGAGTGATGCAAAACTGACTAAAACAGTTGGTGTAATAATTTACCACAGTGACAGTCCTAGATTATCTTTACACTGGTACTTTTTCTTGTTTAGAAAACTATTTTAGTCTTTGAGATAAGTGTTTTAAATTGTAGTTCATATTTATATATATATATTATATATACACATACATACATGTATATATATATATAAAAAATTTCCCAATGTATACTGTACCTTTTAAGGATTTTCCCATATAGCTTCTGTCAAGTCCAAAAGCACCTATGGTGAAGGAAGGAGAAAAAAAAAAAAAAAACACTGAAAAGAAGAGAAAACCCATCTAATATTCCAAACACGAGGTGCAGGGTATGCACATATATCTGACATTCATCTATTTATTTATAAGGACTTAAGGAAAAGTTGATTGATTCAGCATAGAGTCTGAGGCACAGAGATGATCCAGTATTCTTGATTCAAGGTTGCATAGTAGAGGCACAGCCAAGACTAAAACTTGAGCAATCACTTCCAAGGGCAGCTCTTTCAAGGCTCTGATAGTTTTCAAATTGTTTTCCCAGTAACCAGTATTCAGTTACATTATCCCCTACACTATAATCTTTTAAAGAATGTTATGGACATAGGTTAAAAGCAGAGAGTAATGACTTGTGATGAGCATTACACCTAAGTATTGAGAGTGTTAAGGAAATGATGCTCCACCGTTGTGCACCTACCTCTTAGAGTGATGTTAAACTCAGGTTCTGATGGCAATGGCCACTATGCAAGGCATGCACTTCTGCAGAGAAAGAGAGAGGCTCCCCTCACGGGAAAGGGTGTGTCTAATATCAACCACTGTGCGACAGGCAGGGGAACGTTTTCCTTTCTCAGGCACACTGGTTTTGGTCTAGGTTGTGAAGAGCCTAGTTAAGCTCCCGGTTGATGGGATATTTACAGGGTTATATAGGAAGGTAATTTAGAAGGATTTATAATAAAGAATTAACCTCATCAAAAGAGAAGTCTGACCTTTGCCCTCACCTCCTGGGAGGCAACCCCTATGTCTTTGGATTATTCTGCCCATTAAAGGTGTCTCTGCTTACATGGGGATTACACTAGACTGCCTAACAAAGTGATATGTGGTTGGGTCAGGTGACATCAGCTTGACCTCTTGAGGGGTGCAAACTAAAGATCAGCCACGAGGGCAGTCAATCATATTCATGGGACCAAGCCCCCCAAAATCTCTGGATACCAGGGCTGGGGTGAGAATCCCTGGTTGGCAATACTCTGTGTGTGTGATCACAAATTGTTGCCAGGAAAAGGTGGCACAGTCTATGACTTCTCTGGGAAAGAATAAATGAAAGCATCATGCTTTGACCTTTCCTGGACTCTCCCACAGGTATCTCTTCCCTTGGCTGATTTTAATCCATATCCTTTTGCTGTGATAAACTATAAGACCATTCAGTGAGTTCTGTGAATTCTTCTAGCAAATTATTCATCTAAAGGGTGAACTTGATGACCTTTAAATTTGCAGCTGGAGTCAGAAATAGGGTGGTCTTGGGGACTTCCAGTCTTTGTAGAAAGACCCCATGGAGTGGGCAAGGCCTGTGGCCTCTGAAATCTGCCATATCAGGGAGCTCTATGTTACTCTTTCCCTCATACCCTTGACCATTTCCAAGCTATGGAAAGTCTTACTAGCTGTCCGTCTTGGTCTTATCTGTGCAGTGGTTAGACTTTCCTGAGGAGTGAGGCAGAAGAGCAGCATGTGGTGGACAGAAAACAAGGGAATAAGTTGAAGCTATGAGACCAGTCACCCAGCCAGATTCTCTCTCCACTGACTTGTATGACCTTGGAGCTATTCTACAGTGGAGCAGGTGGGCTTCCTCATAAACTCCTACATGTACCAATTCCACAGATGAGTGCTCCAGAGATTCAGAATTTTCAGTGAAGACAATATGTTCCCAACAATTAGTCCCAAGGGTGTCACTGAGACAGAAAGGAGAGATGTTTATAGGATCAGTGCAGTTATTACAGTAATTAAATAGAACAAAAGGACCTTTTCCTCATTGCCTTTGGTTGGCATCTTACTGCACATTAATTCATATACTTCTTTGAGGTAAATTATAATTTAGACATTTAAAAATCTTTTTTAATGTTAAATGATTTTACCAATAAGCATTGTATGAATGTGGTATATGTATAATTTTTACAGTGTCTAGACATACAAACCTATTGATAATATTGGTATAGAATGTAGATGAAAGTTAAGAATTTACGCTCACTTTCTACTGAAACATTTCTATTTCTGCAGCAAGAGGCATTCTGGAGCCCACGGGGATTAGTTCCTACATCCAGCTCAGGAATTTGCCATATGTGGCTGCAAAAGGCAGCAGTCCAAAGACCAACTCTGAGCCCTAGCTTTCCTCCTTCCCTTCTTTGAAATTTTGGACAGTAGAGTCAACCTCTCTGTGCTTCCCAATTTATGCATCTTTAGAACAAGATTTGGGGAGCATATACCCAGTAAGATTGCAAGATTTGGCAAACAAAAATACAGAAAAGTCAGTTAAATTTTAGTTTTGACAAAACAACAAGCATGATTCATGCAATATTTATGATGTATTTGTCCTAAAAAAATTTGTTTATCTGAAATTCAGATTGAACTGGGTTTTATGTGGCAACCCTACCACCAAATAAATATTCAAGAAAAGGTTTGTCACCAATAAGGCATGCATGCACATACTGGAAACTATACCACATAGCCAATGGTGTACCATGATTCTTAAAGTGTGAAGCAGACACTCCCAACTCCTTTGCAGATGATGAAATCTTGATGTAAGTTTCCACTTGATGAAAATGATTTTCATAATAAAAAATGATCTTATTTGCCTTTTTAACTCTAATTCTCTTTCAAGTATACAATGGAGTTTTCCAGAAGCTACACAAGGTGTGAGACCACAGCTGACCAAATGTAGAAGATGATCTGAGAATCTAGGCATTTTTCAACAGACATTAAGGAGAGTTATAAAAATTTAAAAAAAGGTGTAATTGTTCTAATTTGGGGGGGGGTTGAAAATGCTCTTTTTCGTAAAAACATGTTTTATGTAATCACAAGAGATATTATTATTTTAAATAAGTTAATGTTATGGTATAGATCTTTAATGTGTCCTGTAAAGCTCATTTTAGGCAATGCAGGAATGTTCACAGGTGAAATGATTAGATTATGAGAGCTATCAATGGGTTAAACCCTTTGATGGATTAAAAATTTGAATGGATTATTGGGTGGTAACTATAGGCAGGTGGGGTGTGGTTAGAGGAAGTAGGTCATTGAAGGAATGGCCTTGGACTGTATCTTGTCTTTGTCCCTGGCTTCTCTCTCCTCCTTCTTTCTCTCTCTCTCTCTCTCTCTCTCTCTCTCTCTCTCACTCCATTCCTGGCTGCCATGAGCTGAGCAGCTTGCTCCTGCCACCACCCTTCCACCATGATGTTCAGCCTTATCTTACACCCACTGCAATGGATCTTGTCAACCATGGACTGCCCATAACAATAGAAGCACTTGGGGGTTCTCAGTAATCTTTAAGAATATAAAGGGATCCTGATTCCAGAAATTTGAAGACTTCTGATTCTCTTCTTGTTGATGTGTCTATTTCCTTACCTCGAAGGGGAAGGGATACTGAGCATGATGCCCAATATTAAAAGAGAACAAAGAGGAGCACATGACCTGGCACCAAGGTAACAGTATTCAAAAACCAGCTCTGACTTTTTAACAGGTCACCAGACCTTGTGCAAGTTCCTCACTCCCTTTATGACTCAGTTTCTCAACTGCCACATGGAGATGATAACACTGTCATCTAACAACTACCAGTACTTGTTACCAGAGTACCTGTCGGAGTACTTGTGAGAATTAAGTAAGTTAGTCTGTGTAGAGCTGGGATGTGAGCCACTAGCAGGCATATCCTTGTCTCTTTATCAATTCTGGCACACAGTAGGAACTCAATAAACTTTGTTGAACAAAGAGAAGACTTAGGATGATAGTAAGTCCTATATAGGTGCTAGGCATAATTCTGTTGTTTCTCTGATGTGTTTCTAAACATCACTGTGGAATAGACACTGTGTGACTGTTTCAGGTGACAGAAGCTAAAGGAGCTTGCCAGGGGCATGAGGAGAACGCACCGAGCTCATTGAGGTAGCCACCGTGCTTCCAGTCCGCGGGCAGGGTCCCTGTGCAGTCCACCACCGGGCCTCTCTTCCCAGGATTCACATTTTTAAGATTCACAAACAACTGATTGTTTTTTGACTGTTACAAACGCAAACAATAAAAGATTTAAAGAGATGTTATAATACAGCACAGCACAGTGTTACCTGTCTGAGGAAAAACAAGCCTAGAACCCACGGGAGAAATGTTTGAGGTTAGAAGCATTCAGGGGTGTTCTGGGGCTACAGCCTCTCCGTATATGAGTTTCCTCTTCTATAAAATGGGGATAATAATCACTCTTGATTTATAGGACTGGTGTGAAGACTAACTGAGTTTATATTTGTAAAGTGGTTAGAAATGCTTGGCACGTAGTATTAGCTTGTTACTATGTGACTGTTTTTGACCCACAAAATTAGCAATTCCACACAATTCCACCCAAGAAAATGCATATTGCTGTTGCTGTTTTGAAAGTACAAGAGGGCTAGAAAAGGGTACTGAAAGACAGAGTTGGTTGGAAAAAAAATGCTGGTGATTTTACCCAGGCTTGATTTTGCTATAGGTCTTCATGATTTTATTAATGTCATCATGAGACATTATTTTAAAATCTCATGTAAAATTGGAAATATTTTTTCAAGAAGGTGTAATGGAAATGGTACAGACAGGGAGACTGATTCACATAGCAGCTGCCTCACCCACTAGCTGGGCAGCCTACAACTGGCCTACAACTCGGTTACTTAGGATTTCGTCAGTAAACCTGAGATGCCATGACACACTCAGAGGGCTGTTTAAAGGAATGGACAATGTATGTAAAGTACCTAGAGCAGTATCTGGCAGACAACAGCCCTTACTAAATGCCCACTCCTTTCCTCTCTCCCTGCCCGCCTTCCAACTTGACCCACTTTCCCTTACCTTGGCAATGGTCATCCTGTCCCTGTTGTTGACATGAGGGGATGTGGCACACTGGGTAAGGGTGTGGTAACTTGGATTGGTGAAGTAGTGGCTGTTGGCATTTCCACCATTACTGTGGGGCAGGGTTTCTGCAAGAGAAAGAAATGGTAAAGATGGAATGATCCCCTCCATCTGTGTAGAGAAAACAGAACCAAAACGACAGAGCAAATGTTTGGACTACTTCCACGGGAAAGCTGGGCAGCACCCCTGCCTTCCCAGCTCACTCGGCAAGGGTCCTAGGTGAAACAGGTGTCTGTCTTCCTACTGCCTCTGCGCAAAGTGTGAAAGCATCCACAGAGAGTGGCTTCTAGCTCTGGGGCCTATAAGAGCTGGGACAGCATCATTTGAAGCTACTTCTACTCTGTCCACTTATTTTTTAAACACTTTCTTTTTTTTAATTGAGGCATTATGGGTAGGATTCATTCTGATGTACATGCACCTAACATATGCTGGTCAATTCCATTAAACACTTGATAATTGATATAATCATTTTGTACTGAAAATGCACTACTATGTAAATCAGCTACTTTACATATTCCCCCAGAATCATATTTATAAATATGTTAACCAGCCTGTAACCAGCCTGAAATTCTTCATTAATTGCTCCAAAATTAATAAGAATTTTGCATTTTCAAATTCCTCAGTTTAAGTGGTGACTTCTTTTGATGATTGAATGTGTCAATTACATATATGTGTGAATATATATATATATAATATCTATACGTATATATTTTTTTCTTTCATGGTGACTTGTGACAGAAAGGAAGATTCAGAAGAGCGTTCTAAAGCACTGCCTTGGTTATTGCTAATACCAAACATGATTTCAGCTATAACTTGGTTTTTGTTTGTTTGTTTGTTTTCATTAATGGCTCATGTGGGCCCAGGGAAAGACTGGAAGGCATAGTAGAAAGGATCCAAGGCCGGAGACAAAAGACCTGGTCCATTCCCCTGAGCTGCTCCGTGACCTTGGTAGACTTGGCTCCTGGCTCCTTCTTTCCCTTCTCACACATGACAAGAGCTTGGGACTGGGTGCCCGGCAAAGCCTTAAGTCCCTAAATCTAAAGCAACCACACCATGAGCCCAACTTAAAAGGTCTCACAGAAAATGACAGGGTGGTGATTTCACCACTCTTGAGATGTGAAACACATCTCTAACAATTTACACCTGTTTGAACACACAGTTCTCCCAGAGAGAATGGATGGACACAATGAACAACCAAATACCCAGCTTCAAAGAACCGGGATGAAGCCTAACTTTGCAAGAAGTGAAAGGCCTCTCAAGATTCCAGTCTTGCCTGAAATGGTGTAATCTGCGTTGATGACCCGCATGGCAGGGGTGTAGGTCACCGCCGGCATGCTTGACTCCTTCCCCTTCTGCTTGTGTCTATAAATAATGAACAATGCCAGGAGGAAAAGAACAATGAGGACGAGAACGATGATGCCCGCGATGGCCCCGATCTGGTAGGAGTCAGCAGGGAGGGCCGTGCTGGTTCGGCTGAGGCTGTTCAGATTTCCCACAATGATAACACCAGCTAGGAGAAAAGAGAAGAGAGACTCAGGTAAGGACGACAGTGTGCAGGATAAGCGCTTGATCTCTCTTTACACAAATCTCCTACTGTGCAAATACCTGGATATTTTCAGTTCATGAAATGTTAATTTGGAAATTTCTGTGAACAGAGCAGGAAAAGAAAAACAAACTCTCTTCATTTTCAGATGTTGTTGGTTTGTCTGTTCCCAGAGAAGGGCTGCTCGAAACCTCAAAAAGACAGGAGTTAACCCCAAGATTCAGCAGTAGGGTTTGGGAGCTTCTCATTTATTTCAAATTAAACATTTAGGCTGGTGATTAACTTGGAACAATAATTTATCTAATTGCTACTTTGTTTTACTTATTGTCCAGTACTGACCTTATACAGGGCTAAATCACAAATGCCCAACTTTCTAACTTAATCTTAAATTTATCCTTGGTGTTTTTAAGAGTAATTCTCCTTTCAAGCAAGCATAACTCCATTATAAATCTAGTCCAAGATCTAATTCCAGAGCCTTTTACCTCAGAAGAGATCATTCTGTGAAAAGTTATTTTCCATGACATTAAGATGTCTCCTGATAAAACCTGATAACATCGCCCTACACCCTTACTCATTAAGCTCAAAATTCAGTTTTACTTAGTTCTTCCATCAAGTGAAAAAGTTAAGGCTTCAGCTTTGAGAGTCAAGAAATTGGACATCTGAAAAAGTGATCCAGATGTTAGGAACTTTCCCTTTAGCTCCTAGGCCACAGTTTCATCATCTAAAATGAGAAAAGTGGCTTTTGTGTAGCTACTTTCCACTTTGATAAATGCTTCTATGACTTTATGATTCTTAACACCAGAGAACCTCCAGATAAAACCATTTTCCCTGAAACATACTAAGGTCATTCTAGTGAGATTACAGTGTATTTGTAATAATGATAGGATAATGAAATATAACATCCAGTTGTGATTACAAAGGTAAATTGTGAACATGTATACATTATTTTATGAAAGAAATTAGAATTTTCAAATATGGGAACTTACATGGTCTGTAGTTTAAGAGGACCACCTGGACATGGTCCATGTTTGCAGCTTTTTACCACCCACCTGCTTATTACTAGGGAAGAACACTGTGCGTAGGAGCTAAGGTCCCCTGGGAGGCAGCTTCGGAACTGTCAGAAGCAACTTCTTAGAGGCCCCGTCCACCCCAGGGTAATAACTGCCCAGGTGAGACTATGTATAGTCCCTGGTGACTATGATACACACCCTAGCTAAAAACCACAGACACAAGTTTCTTCAACTGTTCGCCATATGCCTACAGTGACTAAATCATTCTATTCCTAGCTATTCATCCAAGAGAAATGAAGTTCCATACAAAGACTGGTACACTGTTGTTCACAGCAACTTTATCTGTAATAGCCCCCAAACTAGAAACAATCAACAAATATAAACAATAAACAAATGTCTATCAACAGGTGAATGGTCACCAAATTATGGTCTATCCACACAATGAAATACTACTTGACAACAAAAAGAATGGAATTACTGGAAAATAAAACAACATGGGTCAGTTTGGAAAGAGTTATGCTGACAAAAACAAAAAAAAACATAGAGTACAGTATGATTCCATTTATATAAAATTCTAGAAAATGCCAACTCATTTGGAGTAATAAAGAGTAGATTAGTGATTACCTGGGGATCAAGAACTAGTGGCAGGAAGGAGCGCGAAGAAACTTATTAAGTGATGGAACTTCTCATTATTATGGTGATGGTTTCATGGGTATACACATGTTGTCGATTTTATCAAATTGTATGCCTTACATATATGTGTCTTTTGATATATTAATTATACCTCAATAAAACGGAAAAAAAAATCATAGCCCCAACAATAGAATATTCATGGAATAAGACAACCTGGCATCAAAACTGTGACATTTTCTACATACCAGTTATGTGTCCCTGGGGAAATTACTCAACCCTTTTAAGCTTTAGTTTCTTTACCTGTAGGACATCAACAATACAGCATCGACCCGACAACTACATACATAACTAGTTATGCAATGCAAAGCTGTAATGAGAATTACACTGGATCACAAGTGTATGTCCCTGGTGGTCACGCAATAGGAGATGACAGTTATTATTTACTAGTATCCTTACCTTGATCACATCGTGCTCCCTTCCATCCTGGGCTGCAGTAACAGGTACCAGTGATGTGGTCGCAGGTGGAGTTATTCAGACAGTCACATATCTGGCGACAGCCATAGCCATATGTTCCTGCAGGACACTCTGAAGAAGACAAAAATCAATGTGGCTCCCCAGTCTTGGGGATCTGAAGCAAGACTGTTTCTTGCTGAATGCCCATGCATATTAGGAGGTAAGCCCTTTCAGGGGCTTCCTGTTCAGGCAGACTTGTACTGTCTGGAGTGTCCCAGAGCTGGACAGCAGGCCCTGAGTTGTAGTGAGTCTAACAGCCCAGGCCATACAGGGCTAGAGACTGAGCTGCTCAACACTACAGCTCCTGAAACTTCTGCTGATGCATACAGAAAGAATCTGTGAAACTCCATGAAACAGATAAAGAAATCATGAAGAGAAATTTGAGATGATTCTAGCAGGAAAATTGTGGGTTGGAAGGGGCCTAGACTAAGAAGTGCCAACCAGAGAAGCTTCCTTAAGAACATACATATTTTACTGGAGACTTAGGGATCCTTCTTAAGACACATACTCATTTGGATTAGCGCAAGTAGAAGTGTGTGTTTGGGGGGTGGGTGTTAATTTTCTAAGTGAGAACTTCATTTGTCATAGAGTGGTTGGTTCAGACTTTGGCTCTGCAGGTTGCAGTCAGACTAAAATAGTAGATACTTATGCACATGTGGTATAATAAGAATTGGACAATACATTTCAAAGAATAGCATAGATAATGTTAAACCTAAAAATCTTCATGACAAAATACTGGTGTTTTTCATAAAGTGAGCAGCAGGGGGCAATGTGTTATTATTAGCAGAGGTCTCTGACAAACACAGGGATTGTATTTACAAAAGAACACTGGAACACATCTTCAAAAATACACACATTTTAAATTGATGTTCAGAGTCATCATGGAAGCACTTAAGAACCTTTTATTAATTAGATCCTAATCAGTCATCTGGCATTCAAGTGATGGTCAGTTTAGAGCCCATTCTGGTTTCTATGACTATGTTTAGAAATTTATGCATATACACACAATATTTATATACACAAAGAGGGGTGTACATGCCACTGTGACTCAGTATCTGCTTTATGATTAAATGAAACAGCAATGCAAAACTAAAAAGGGTCTCTTACTGTCTTGAGCTGAACCCTTATGTCACTCCTGTGGCATTTGCTTGAGGGAGGGTATGCAAAGATGACTGGGATTAAGCACATGTGACTGAGACCACCTGACTGCTCATGGGATGTGAGGTGCTGGGGAGTGGAGGGGAAAGTCCTGCTCTGCTGATCCATCTCTCCAGGTCCCACTGCCCCTATAATCATGTCTTCCTTCCAACCAAGTACACCAAGAGTGTACTCTTGTGAGTAGGAATTCTCCTGCACCTCTTCCTACCTCCTAGGGCTTGTACCATAAATTAGTGTGCCCCATATAGCTCTCGGTCCTTATTTATTCATTTTGAATACCAAATGAAAGTTACAGAGGAAAGGAATGATAGGCTCATTTGAAATACTCAGTTCAAGACTAACCCTGTGAGCAGATGCATAGCTGGGGGGTAGAAATGGAAAAACAAGGGTAAGGAATTCCAACAGAATATATTCTCCCTAAGTGAGATTAAAAAAAAAAAAAACAATTAAGGCAAATGTTGTCTTGAAGGTTAAGACTAAGATGAGAAGTTGTTAGTGGAAACCGTATAAAAGAACCATCCAGAAAAAGCAGTCAAAAGGGTGCAACATTTGCATGGCTTTGTTCCTGCACCAGCTACTGGGGCTGGTGCTGAGCCCTCAGCCCCCCTCGCCATCTAATGCCCTGACTTCCAATGAAAGCCTGCCCTTGCCTCTGCCATGAAGCAAGCCTGACTGCCTCTGAGCAGCCACATTCCAAAAATAAAAGGGAGCAGAAGAGAGGCCGGAGAGCCAGAAAGAATAGAATGGAAAATTTGAATTCTGTCCTTATTCTTGTGGTCACACCTCCTCCACCCAGAGTGCTGAGTAATTTGTTCAGAAGAAGCATTTGCAGGGAAAGATAGCAGCAAGGATCGCAGGGAGGGGAAGTCACCTGTGCTGGTAAGTAACCAGCTATTAGCTTAAACCACATAAAAATTGGAATAATTCTGCACTTTAATATTTCCAAGCATGTAGGAAAATTGATTCCAGGAGTAACAATTCCTGTCTAGTGACATCACACTCTCATACTCACTCTGCTCACAGTGCCTTCCCATGAATCCCGTGCGGCAGGTGCACTGTCCGGAGATGTGGTCGCAGTCAGCTCCATTTTGACACTGGCATATCAGTGCACAGTCCTTGCCATAAAACCCCAGAGGACATCCTGTGCAAGGAGGGAGGACAGCTGGGGTCAGAAGGCTGCTGAGAAGAAACACAGATTCTGCCTCCAACATATTTGAGTTTAAACTTCAAAGCTACTGAACCATTCGAGAATAAAGACAGTATTGCATATGTCAGCTTGTCACGGGGCTTCTTAGAAGTTCTAAGAAGGGGTCTTGTGAAGGGGTCTTGTGAGGTTGTAATTCACAAACAAGAGGCAAAAAGAGTTCTATACCCGTCAGTGTGACCACCACTAGTACCCCTGAATGCAAGACTTGTGTCTTCTAATAGCACCCCTCAAAGCCTGTGCATTGGCATTGTGACACATTCTACATACTAGCTATGTGACTTATGTGAATTACAGGGCATTTCTTTTCATTCTTCACTCAACAACTGGAATCCTGGACTCGAATCCCATGGACTGATTGTATTAATGATATATAACTAATAACTAATACTATGATTATTTAAATTATATTAAAATTATCTCCATGTTTTTTCTTGTGGTACAGAAAGCCTCCAATTCTGCTACTAGTCCTGTCCACTGTATCTATAATTAACTTAGAGAATGTTATCATCTTCACCAAAGATGTGTAGTTAATTGCTTAACTGTAAAAACAACTGTGCTTCATAGGTACTTTGAAAAAAGCAGTAAGTCTTCACATTGCCCCACAATTTCCAAGGCTTAGTACACCAGGACCCTTGAGCTGAAGACACACACGCTCTATTGGTTCACATGGGTCAGCAGCTGCCCTGTTTGGGGGCTCTCTGACACATAAAAAGCTTCAATACAGGCTGATCCAGTGGCTGTTTCCCAAACATTACATCTGCATTTATTGTCCTGTTTTCTTATGGTGAGACTTAATGAAAGCCTGACTTTTAAGAACAGAGGCAGCACACAGACTTTCCCCAGGGCTGTATGTTTACTAGCACCTACTATGCACCAGATTCTTTTCACACATTCTCTCATTTAATGTTTACAGCAGCCCAGAAATGTAGGGACAATGTTCCCATTTTACAAAAGGAACAAAGTCCCAAGTACACTGTCATGTAGGTAGCAAATGGCAAAAGGGCAGGACTAAGATACAAACATAGGGAGGTCTGTCTCTAGACCCCACAGGGCTCCCAATATATCATGCTTTGTCCACTTCAAAAGGTACTCTGTTTGAAGCTCCAAATTTTAGAATTATAAATAATAGCTTATAAGTACTTAAGGAGGTCAAAATACAGATGTACAATCTCTGGAAAATATGTTTAGGTCAACCTCTTTCCTTGCCATTTCTCCCTTTCAAATCTTGGTTCAATGGCTACCGTCTCTTCTAGAAAATTTGAAAAGTCTTGTTCAGACTATTGTCTAATTATGTTCACTAATTAGTATTAAATGAAATCACCAAATTTCTGACCCATCTTTCCTGCTCAGTTCATTGTTGGAATTTTAAATTATATGCTATTAATAATAATTATAAAACTATAAATATAAAAAATAATATTCCTGTCTTGTCTCCTTCACTCCATTAAAAACAATAGGGCAAAAAAAATTTTCCCAATGATTCTCAGCTGTGGAACACTTTGCACAGTATCGTACAACCAAAGCTGTTATGGTTTGGATATGTGGTGTCCTCCAAAAGTTCATGTGTAAGACAATGAAATTCAGAGGCAAAATAATTAGATTATGAGTGTAGTGACTAATCAGTGAATTAATCCATTGATGTTGATTAATTGGGTAGTAACTATAGGCAGGTAGGGTATGAAGACATAGGTCATTAGAAGTGTATCTTTGGGGTATATATTTTATCCCTGATGAGTGGAGCTCTTTCTTTTTCCTGGTAGCCATGTCCTGAGTTGCTTTCCTCTACCATGTCCTTCAGCCAGGATATTCTGCCTTACCTCGGGCCCAGAGCTATGGAGTTGGCCAACCATAGATTGAACCTCTGAAACTGTGAGCCAAAATAAACTTTTCCTCTTCTAAGGTGTTCTTATCAGGTATTTTGGTCACAGCAACACAAAGCTCACTAAAACAGATGCTAAAAGTCTCATGGAAGAAAAAAAATGGCTAGGACAGTATGGGATACAAAATGTGCAAAAAAACGAGATCAGTGTCCTCAAAGCATGGTCCTATAGTGGCACTCCAGTTGGCAGAATGCAAATTCTCAGGTCCCAGCCCAGACCTTCTGAATCACTCACTCTGGGGGCTAGACCAGCATGCTGTTTGTCCACTCTTCTGAGCAATTGTGAATTTCGCTAAAGTTTGAGAACCACTAAACTCCCTCTTCTCCAACAGCACAAAGTAAGGCGGTGAGGCTTCTTGCCTTCCCTACCTTTTCAATCTCTTATTTATCCTAATGCAAGTGCTTTTAGAATAAATGATAGGGAATTTGAATGATATAAATAGGGTCTGGCTGAAGGAGAATAGAGAAAGAAATTATATACCATTACACATAGCATTATTCCACCTTGATGTCCTGATATAACCTAAAGACAAAGTACTTGGAAAGCAGTAACTCTATAACCACTTAGAGAAATTCAGATGTTTAGCAGTCATTGGGTAAATGAAGTATTCCATGAAGGAATCTTTGGTGAGTTCAGATGGTACAAAAGGTGAGGCCGTTTCTTCTTGGATATGGCTCCCCTTAGTGAGCCTCAGAAGGCTCATTGCTTACTCTGAGTGCAGTAGAGCCCCGTCCAGCCAGGAGTGCATTTACATTCCCCATCGTAGGCACTGCAGAAGGCTCCATTGTGGCAGTTGCAAGTGTGGATGCAGTTTGGGCCCCAGTGGGCAGGTGGACATGCTAAAACCATAACAAGCATGGAGAGCCATGTTAGAGTTGAGACCAGCACCAAGCGGATGGAATGCCATTCCCCAAAGCACAGTTCCTTGCATGTGAAAGTTAGCAGAATACAGGAAGACTAAGAAACATGTTAAAGTCACAATTTAGCTGCACGTGGTGGCTCATGCCTGTAATCCCAGTAACTTGGGAGACTGAGGTAGGGGGATCAAAAGTACAAGGTCAGCCTTAGCAACTTAGTAAGAAACTGCCTCAAAATAAAAAATAAAAAGACCTGGGGATGTGGTTCAGAGGTAAAGCACCCTGGGTTCACTCTCCAGTGCTGCTCCCCAATCAAAAAAAAAAAAAAAAAAACCCTCCCAATTTAGTGCAGAAAGCCCAAATTCTGCACTAAAACTCCCAAGGCAATGCTGACCACAGCAATGACCATCATTACTGACATACACATTCATTTAAAAAGTATAGAGTGAGGTGATGGCAAATTTACAGATTCAGTTATTAAACAAACACCCATTCCATATCTATTATGCACCCAACACTGTTCTGGACACAGGAAGATAGCAGAGCACAAGACCAAGTCCAAGGCAAACCACCCTCTGGATGCTTATATTTTTGTAGGGGAGGTAGGCCAACCAACCCATCAGCCAACCAACTGAAAAAACAATGATGATAAAGCGCTATGAAGAAAATAAAATGATAAGGAGGAAAACAATGATGGGAGCTACTTCTCTAATGGAAGCCTCTCTGAGGAGTGGCCATTCCAGCAGAAATCAGAAGGGGAATATTTGACTTGGAGACCCCAGGTCATGCAACACCTGTCTCTGACATCTAAGTTCCGCCCGTGTCACTGTACTCCAGGGTTGGGCTAAGGCTCGTTTTACACACAAAGGTACCAATTAAACTCTTATTTGGAAGAAGCAGAAAATAATAACTCTGAATCATTAGGGGTCACTGACAATGGAACAGCAATCAGTAAGTCAGATAATATAAGATCATGAGGTGAAATAATTTGATTTACTCTCCCAAATTTTTATTCATACAAATGCTTCAGGAACATAATTCTTTACAAGGACTACGTGTGATTTACATGAGGTTACCCCATAGGGAATATGGACCAATAAAAACAATAAATAAATCTGAAGTAATTTTTAAAAATGAATAAACCCTCCATAATTGTGTAAATCATTTGTGTTCAAGAGTAAGGGAAAAAATAATAGCTAATGCTCAAGATCTAGAGGGAATACTAGAGAAGATTTTTTAGGACAACACCCTCATTTTAAAGACGATTAGGCCAAGGTCTAATAAAAGTTAGTAGTGACTTATTGAAGGTCACACAGATTAATAATAATATTCACTACTTGTTTGGTTAGTATAGTTCCTTTCTTCTAAGGCCACAGTAAAATTCAGGGTGGAAATGATTAAGCCTCCAGTTCATCTGATGTTGGATGCAGCATGCTTTACCTGAAACAACTGATTCCTTAGATGATACTGAGTACATTTTTGTAAACCCTTTAATGTTCATAATAGATGTTTTCCTAAGGTAAACTACTTGTATTAGGTTTTACTTCCTATAGTGGTTATGATCAGAGAATAGGAATAGGAAGCATTGAATTTTTATATTTTAAAGAGTAAATGGAGAGATGGGGTTTGAAAAAAGTCATTTTACAAGGACGCTTACCCTTTTAAATGCACCCCTTTAATTTTTCAAAGTCTCCATTTTCACTGTGTGGACTTTTCTCTTTCAAGACAGGCTGACAATCAGCCAAGAAGAAATATTAGATGGTTCCACAGAGTCCATAAGGGAATCAATGAAGTCAATGATCCCCATGAGAAGCAAAGGCTTTTGCCAAATAAATCAGCATCCTCTAGAGTGATTATGGGAACAGGCGACACTATTGTCTCCATTCATAGTGGTGTTCCCATTTTTGTTCCCTCCAGCACATTCCTCCTTCCAAATGAGGAAGTGACCAACTTCCAAAATAAAGAGTACTTTAAATGGAGCAAAGTATAGCCATCATGTAATGGCAATGATATTGGGGCTTGTTTTTCTCCCTAACTGTGTCATTCAGTTTCAATATCTATTCCTCTACCTGTCTCTATGTCATTCTGAAAAGAATTCCTCCAACTGACTGTAGATTTAAAATGTAGATTTGAATAGCCTGCTGTTACTGCTGAAGTGATGCCCCCAAAACAGAGTGAAGCACACACCAAGGAGTTATATCTAATAACACTTCACCAAGAGCTACAATTAACTCTGCCTCCTTGTCCCTTAGATACAGGGTACAGCCTGTCCTACTCAGGGAAACAAAAACAACATTAAGAAAAAAATCTTCAGGCAAAATATATGGCTCATCAATTAATATTTTCAAATTATAACTGGAATCTGAATTAAGTTACCAATAAATTACCATGTAAAATCAGTACCCAGTAAAATCAGTACCCATGTAAAATCAGTACCCAGTCATTGTTTGATTTACTTTATGTGCATGATGAGTGCACATAGATTGAGTATGTGCTATGAAATTTATAGTGAATGGAACCAGAGTACACGGGCACATATGCTATCCTTCGTCAAAAGTTGAGAACTGAAAGTTGCCCTGATGCTTTCAAAGCATTAACCATTGATTTATGGTCAATGGCACATTTTCATGATATTAGTGATCTAAAAGTCTCTACACAGTTCCTCATAGGGTCACACAACCTCTGTCTGAAATACAGTGGTACAGGGTGGGAGGGGGGCTAGGGGAAGCATAGGTGGAGTTGAGCATATGAGCTGTAATGTGGTGGGTAGTATGCTGTAGAACTCAGCAGGTTTCTACGGTTCACCTCATTTCTTCTTCTTCATGTGTCTGTACAAAACTCTCCATATGAAAACAAAATAGACTTCTGAACACACTTTTAAAAAAATCAATGGATGGTGAGTCATTGAAAAGCAAATAGGTAAATTATTACACATTGAGGTTTTTCCCAAGACATCATTTGGATTTAGATAAAGGACAGCTGGCTGCAGAGGGTTCTTAATGGGAAGAAAGGAATTCAAAAATTAGAATGCATTTTATAACTGGTCACATATTCTTTTTTGATTCTATAATCACTCATACATAAACCCTAAGGCACCTGAAAACAAACAACGGGTAATCAGTTGTTCTCCAACAAGACTTACGTTGAGAGCAATCACTGCCGATCCAACCCGGGTAGCACTGACAGGACCTGTCAATGGGGTTACAGGTACCGTTGTTGGTGCAAGTACAAATCCCTGCACAATTCTTCCCAAATCTGCCACTGGGACACACTGTGAAAAAGTCATATGTTAATAACTCACATCACAACCCATCTCACAGAACCCAAAGCCCTTAGGACAAACTACGGCTTCAAAGGTCACGAACTCAGCTGCCCATTTAGTAGCTGTCTCTGCTGCCCAGCATCCCTCATCTTGAATGGGCTCATTTTTACAAACACATTAAGCCAAAGACCCTCATTAAGGCATCACAAACCAGGAGACCTCATCTCATTTCTAGAAATCTGACTTCATGGCTTCTTGCTCAGGGAGTCAACATCCTTCCTCATATTGATTTTTCATGGGAGGATGTTTCCAATTAAAACTGAAGAGTAGCACAGTTCAGAGAATAAAGATATTTGGCTGGTATGGCAGCCCATGTTTCCAAAGCTCCAAGGCATTTCAGAAGCTGCAGACACAGCATACTGGAAGACTTCAATGACTGGCAGCTGCAACTGCATCCTTTGGGAAGTCTCAGAACAGAGCATGGGGCCTGCTCATGTCCACACACCTCTTTCCAAAACGCACATGCCTCACCTTCATTGCAGAGGGCACCCGTGAAGCCAGGCAGGCAGTCACACAGGCCTGTGATGTGGTGGCATGGCCCACTACTATGGACACACTGGGGACATGTCTGGCTGCAGCGATGCCCATAAAAACCAGGGGAGCAAACTGAAAACACAATGAGAATAGTTACATTTCTGAGATGCATTTATCTCATATTCCACATCAGGATCTAGTTAAAGATTTTGATGTTTAAAAACTTTAATAAAACAATGATACTGAGAATTTTCCAAGCATAAAATAAGAACAAGGACAAGAACAATGGCACTTTTTAGTAAGGAAAAGAAGCCACTAAACTGAATTGATCCAGGGCAAGGAAATGTCTTAGTTCTCTTTATTTTTCTATTTATTTTCTATCATTAACTTGAGGCTGGTCATGGAGCAGGGATGCAAATAATTTTTGTGTGTTGAACAAATAAAGAAATGAAAAAAATTGCATACTAGTAAGTCCTAAATAAGTTGCTGACTCTTTTATTTTTTAGGAATCAGTATTGTCAATAAATAGATCTACAGTCAAATTTAGATCTTTCCTTCTCAGAACGGTTCAGGTTCATGATCACATTGGAAATCAAGGAAGCAAAATGCTACAGGCTTGGGTGATTCCTGAGATTATTCAGATTGGGACAGAGGATGACTACATGGAGCTCTTAATGGGAACAAAAGAAGCAACTTAAAAGGTTAGATAAGTGTAACTTCTAATTCGTCACAGATTCTTTCCTGATAACATTTACTAAAAATGTAGTTAAATATAGATTAATTCCTAACTCAAAAATTAGTAAATGTAGTAAAATGTTATAGATCATTTCCTAACTCAAAAACTCCATCAACTAAAGTCAACAGTCCTGATTTTTAACTTTGCAATTCTCTTTTCCCCATAGCACTGACGTTAAGATTACTAGCAGATGTATGATTTGCCTCAAGGTTTGGCTGATGTTGACTTCTGGTAATTGAGGTAAGGCCAATGCCAAATTGCTGAATAAAATATTTACAGGTCAGTGGATTTCTGGAACACCATTTGCAAGCTCTAAGGAAAAAAATCAAGAATCATATCCGGTTTCTGGTGCCAATGTGGCAATGAAATTGTGACTGGGAAGAAATGGTTAAAGTCCCATCTGTTAGGTTAGTCCTGAAGGGTGAAAAGAATAAAGTTGTGGGGGAAGTTTTATTGGGGACACGTCTGCAAAGGACAAGGGACTGTTACACCCTCCTCTGTCCTTGACTGTGACAGAACATCACTATACACTGAGGGGAGGAAGAGAGATCATTATTTTGTACCTAGTGCCGAGGGAAGGGCAGATGGAAATTACGGCCTAATGAGACACTTACTTCGCTGACAAGTGGTACCTCGGAATCCTGGCGCACATTCACAGATGCCATCGTCCGGGGAGCACGAAGCCCCATTTTTACAGTAGCAAGGCAGGGAGCAGTTGGGACCCCAGCGTCCCTCAGCACACACGCTGTCACAGTGTACACCTGAAACAACACACCCAGGCAGGGCTGAGAGGGGAGCCCTGTGGGAGCTTCTGCAGATGCTAGTTGAAGAGGAGGGCTAAGCACACAGTTAAAACCGAGTATCCTGGGCAACAGATTATCATCTTATCAACATCGAAATACAGAATCATCCCAAAGTTAAAATAACACTCAGAATTTCTATGCAGTCACAAGGAAGGAATAAAACACCTTTGCTATATTGATTTTTTCTTCTTTAATAGGAAGGAGAAACAGGGAAGCCCAGGGCTCTATTGAAGGTAAAATTTATCAAAAATACTATTGATTTCCTTCTTTCCCCCATTCTTTGTTTTCACAGAGGAATGAACAAAGTGTACAATGATAAGGCACAGCACATAGTAGCTAAATTGTTCAACGTCAAGAAAACACTATCGTGGAGTAAACACAGTCTTAAAATATTTTGCTGATACACTGTGCAGAACCAAAAAATACACTAACACTTGTCACCAAATTCCACTTTAAAAGTCTAATCTCACATTGGACAGACAGAGGCAAAGTATCACATTTTCACAATAATTATTTATAGCTATTGCCCAAGCTATTGATAATTATGAAACGGTTGCAGGTGTTTAACTCTTATTTTGGAAGTAGAAAAACTTTAGGATCAGTCATGAATGATTAAATAGATGTCCAAAGGAAATATCAAGGAAAACCAAGACTGCAAAAGGAGAATAAAACCGGTTTTATTTGAAATACGTGGGAGTTTCTCAGAAGATTGCATTTGAATTAAAATTGGGACCTCTTTTTTTTTTTTTTTTTTTAAGTCAGAATTCTTCACAACTCAAAGAAATTCCCTTCACATTGAAAGGCAATGAGTTACAATTAGTGGTGAACTGGCAACTGCTGGCCTCAGACCAAACGGAAACACGTAAGAACAAGCACACACACCCTCCAGGATTCCAGAACATGAACAACCACCGGCTCCAAGGATGCTGAGCAGGCCATGTTTTGCATTCTGGTTTTTGCTTCGAAAGTAATGAGGAGAAAAGTCATTGTGACCTGCACTTTAACATGAAGCCCTCCAACACTCCAACATGGGTGCTACTAGTTGGTACACAGCCATTTCTTCTGCATAATAATTTTCCACTTTTTACTGTTCCTGCTTTGCTCCTTCTGAAAGTCTCCCACGTGGTAAAGGCTGTTAAGTAGGCATGAAAGCGCACAGACCTCGTTGTGTCTAACTTGAATCAACAATAGACTTTTATTTCAGCTTGGATTGCTGGCTGAAGAAAGGAGACCGGGTCCCTTTATAAAGCTGATTGGGATTTAAATGTTCCCCATAAAATAAAATATGGGCTCTGGGCCCACTGTGGGTTTTTTTCCCCCTCATGTTCACAAATGCATTATCTTTCAAGTCTCTTTTAGAAAACTGTGAGGAACTGCAAACTCTACCCTCTACAAATGTGATAGACCAGCACTGGGCTCTTAGCCCATACTAGCAGAAGCATCAGACATACTGAGTGATAGTTCACATCAAAGGAAGCTACACACTTAAACTTTGTTTTGTGGATGTAAAGAAAGTACCAACAGGTTTAACCTGTTCTGGGCTTCACTTTCAATTCCAGGAATTCAGATCCTAAGCTCTGACTGTAACCAGGGCTCCTGTTTAACAGCAGGTAAGATGGGGACAACTGTGTCACAGAGATGCAGACAGCCATGGGCATTTTAGTCTGTAACCACTAGGGAAAATCTTAATAAAAAGTTTGAAGAAGTATAGTGACACATTCACATCAATGTTTAGAGCAGCTCAATTCACAATAGCCAAACTATGGAACCAACCTAGGTGCCCTTCAACAAGAAAATGTGGTACATATACACAATGGAATATTACCAATGCATAAAGAAAGATGAAATTACAGCATTTGCCAGTAAATGGATGGAACTGGAGACTGTCGTGCTAAGTGAAATAAGCCAATCCCAAAAACCAGAAGTCCAAATGTTTTATCTGATATGGGGATGTTAACTCACAATAAGCCAGGGTTGGGGGGGATGGGAATAGGAAAAGACAGTAGACTGAATCGTACATTACTTTCCTATGTTCTTATACGAATATACGACCAGTGTAACTCCACATCACGTAGTTACAAAAATGGGAAGTTATACTCCATGTATGTATGATATGTCCAAATACATTCTACTATCATGCATATCTAAAAAGAACAAATAAAATTTTTTTTAAAAAAGTCTGAAGAATTAGAAGTTAAGTGATTATCTGGTTAATCTGATAATAATCTTAAAAATTAGTCCTGATTTTTGATGTATTTTTTGTGGAGTGGAGTTTGAGGGATTGGCATTTAGTTATTTGGTTATCCACTACTTGCGAAATCACTTCTTCACATCACACTTCAATTTAGTTCTTATGGGATGGATTACACGGCTGGTCAAAAGGCTATGCTGCTCTTTTACATTAAAGGTATCATGATTCATATAAGCTCAGCATACTCTCAATCAACATGTTAAGAAAAATGACAACAGGCCAGATTGGCAATCTGAATAAAGTGATGCTTTATTTCATATCTGATTCCTCTTCCCTTAAGAGGTCCATCCCGCTGCTTAGCACAATCATCAGTCATAATCAACTTTATCAAGGTAATTTTCATATAAGCCACAAAGCAATGAGACCTATTGCAAAGGTAAGTTGGTCTCAACATATTCACCCATCATTTCCTTTCCAGAGACTCAATTCTAGGGTTCATCTATCAACCTTCAGCCTCCAATCATATCAGCAGATTTCAGGAGAGTCAAGCTGACTTTTAAATAACTTTTATTTTTGGACTGCAAAGAAGTCTTTCCTTTGGATGTAAATTATAAACATTTTATTAGCAAACGATTCTTAAAAATTCAAGCCCTTTTAATCTAGCATCAGTAAAAATGAGTTATCATTTTTCAGATATTAGTGCTTAATCTCATTGAAAACAAATATCAAGTGTGTTTCACCAGGGGTCAAGTCCAGCAGAAGATGGAAAGCCGTCTTCCTCCTGCATCCTTTCTCCCACTGCTACTCCTTCCCCTCGGCCCCTCCCTGCCTTCTGCCACCTTACCTTCCATCCTATGGTCAGGGAAGGAAAGATAAATCTATAATGGCTGAGGTATACCTGCTCTGAAGAATATTAGTATTTTAAAAGAGCACACATTTTAGGAGCCTAAGGAATAAATATCTAATTGTGGAATTTCCTGCCATAAGGCTCATGGTGGGAGTAGTAGGTAAGTGCTGTTCTACATCACACCTAGGTATAAGGCTGCTGATTGACCTCCATGTCAGGATAATCCTGCAGTGACATGAACTCCAGGATAAAGAGTTAGAGTTGCAAGTCTGTTTTAACCATAAAATGTTCGTTGTGTGTGTGTATGTGTCTGTTATTCCTTAATTGTTTCTGTTGGTCTCATCTTATTTTTGGTCAATTTTGCTAGAGTCTTATAACACATCTTTTTATTTCCTTGATTATCAAAGATGGAGGATAGATTAAGTTAAATATTCAAGAAGTCCAACCAGATGCTGGCTTGACAGTGAGATGTTCTTTAGGAATGATAACTCCAGGGCAATAATGGCCACAGATCAGACACACCTAGCTCTGTCTGGGGACCATGACCAGGGGAGGAAGTGGCTTGTGGAGGTGGGAAGAGAGCTCTGGACTGAGGGAATAGTGGGTACAAGGCTCAGAGGTCCAAAGAAGGATGTGTCCATCCCTTAGGAATTGCATATTACTGCTGAAACTCAGGGGCTGGGAAGAACAGGTGAGGGGGGCAGGCAGCCAGGCAGCAGCCACATTGAGGGGAGCTAGAAACACCATGCTGTGGAATGAGAGTCAGCTCCTGGTGTTAACGGGGACCAAAAGAACAATTTTTAAGAAGGATAGAGCATAACTACGTGTGTGTTTTATAGGAGGGCAGAAGATAGTGTGAAGAGGTGATATGGAAGAATGAAAATAAGCCAGGTGACCTTTTGGGGTTACCCAGGAGAAAAATGATAAAAATGACAAGTCACTGAAGCAAAGCAATGGCAAGAGGGGTGCAGGGAAAGATAACCTCTGGAAAGATAAGGAAAAACTACAGATGAAGAACCCTCATGTTCCTTTCCCCACCCAAAGTGATTTATTAATTTTGGTTGCTCCATAAGAAAGATGGTGCCTGTATGTGTATTGCGTTACATAAATATTTGAATCCATCAGTAAGCCCAGATCCTCTTCTCTACATGATACTCAGGACTACTTTTCAATTGGAGGGAGTAACCACAGCATTCTTCACTTTCCCGAAGAAGTTTTTATTCAAATCAGGAAGCCCAACATCTTTCAGGATAAGTACCTAAGTGGGGCCCTTTCCAGCTATGCGGGGTGGAAATGGCTGACCTCCTTGTTTTTGAGAAGATAAACTTCTAAGAGCTCAGATCTGTGGGCTTTTAATGTTGACACAGATTACAGAGCAACAAAAGAATTGTGAGACACCTTAAAGAAATTTCCTTGAAATAGTTTTGAAATAACAGATTAAAAGCATTAATACTAATTACCTCAGGAAATAGCTTCCCAAAGTATTTGGAAAGGGGGTGCAAAATGGGAAGGGGGTAGCTTTAAATTTACAGAGATCTCTGGTTCAATGGAAGTATTTTTTTTTTTTTCTGATAAATGTTCCAATGCTGATAAGGAGATCTGTGAGGGACTGTTTTTGCCAGGACTGAGGACAAAGAGCTCTTTGATAGCCCTCATGAGTTGCTAGGCGATGACTGAGTGATCGTGATAAACTTCAGCTAAGCAGCTCTAAAGAAATGTTCGTGCATTTAATGCCTGATGCATTTCGCTGGAGGCCTCAATGTGAAACCAGCATTCAGCAGGCATTGCTTATGGTATGAATGCAATAAATAGATCATCTGGGGTGTCATTATTTCACCTCTCAGAGATATAACCCCCCAGTCCTTGTCTGGCTTAATTGTTTATATTCCCTAGGCCAGTGTTGAAATATTTGGGGTGTTAGTGAATAAAGGAAATGATTTCAATTCAATGACTTGATCCTGGTCAACAAACTTTTAAAGGTATATTAAAATAAAAGGAGATATTTGTTAATAATAATTGAGCTTGATGATTGTAGGAGGGAAGAACTATATATAGCATTTAGACATAATATTTTTTCTGCCTTTCATAATCCTCCAACCGACAAAGTGGCAGCAAAGTACAGGGTGGCGTGAGAAGCGATTCACTCTGTCTCCACCTCTGTCCCTAGTGTCCGCTCTGGGAGAAGGTGAGCTTCTGCAGGAAGGGGGTTGACAACATCTACCTTCCATTCCCAGCCCCCAAAGCAGTATGGTGGCAGAGAACTTGAAGACGATTGGCAGATGGTTGTTTAATCTTCCTATTTGGATACTAAGGATTTTAAAGATCCACTAAAAAGAGAATCTCTTCATATAAGTAACTAAGTTGAGAAAAAATCCTGATCATACAAGTTAGAGATATCTGCATGTGTAGATACAAGACCAAAGGGCTGGTCTGGGCTAAGGGAATAGTGGGTACAAGAGAGAACTGCCTGCCTACGTCTGGGCCCAGATAAAATGGCCCAGACAGAATGGATGGCTAACAAATGGAGCCATCAGGGAGCTTTGGATTTTTTCTGCAGTCTCTTTTCTTTGCAGTAGTGGGGGGCAGAAGATGAGCATCTCCTTCCATCCTCACTTCAAAGACTCAAACTTCTGCTTTTGTATGACTCACTCCCCCAAAATCACACAGACAGACAGACAGATACCTGCAGACGTACTCTTCACCACTGGATGCCCAGAAGGGTCAAAGAGTGAGTCATTTTCACTGTGGCTGATGGGTGTGTGCCTGCTCATTAACCCTTGACAGGTTACTGTCTCCAACTTGGATCTGCAGGTATGTGTCACTGGACAGAGGAAGGGAGGTCTTCCCTTATTGTAACAATTCAGGCATCACCAGCCTCATGGGAGATCTTTGGGACAAACCAGTCCCCGAAGCAGAAGTTCACTTTGTTAGTCACATGTGGTGTTTGGAGACACTTGGAAAGGAGGGCTACAAAGAAGGACTGGACTGCTGCGAGCTTTGTTCTGCTTCCTGGGAAGTGAGGAAGCTGGATTCTTCTCATCAACTGCCCTCTCGGCTACTGCTCCCAATTCTCCCCTTCCTGACTGGACTCGAGCACCTCACGCTTCTTCTAGTCTCCTTTCCTCTCCTTACCATGATACCCTGCCCCTCTAGTCTTTCTCTCCCAAGAGGCCAAGAGGTAGCTTTGGCGTCCTGACCCCTTTACTAACAGTTCAGCATTCAATTTTTTATTCTAGTATAAATGCATTCTTAAGACTTCTCTCTTGCCATTGGTTATGCTTCTGTCAAAAAAATGCCCCCCTGCACCCCAAATTCTTCAATAATTTTAGTAACAAGGTGTAACAAATCCACTATGCACACAAGGTAACAGTACTACCTGGGCTACTGGGTGACTTTTAACACCACAGATGGGACTGTCGAGTAAGGCTGCTGCGCAGGTTGTACGCAGCAGAAGAGCCGATCCAAGAGCTAAGTCAGGCAGACATCCAGCTCTCACTCCCTGTGCCAAAGAGTGCATCCTAAGGGATTTCCAAGTTGTTTCCAAATTTGTACAAAAGTGGACCTGCGGGGGCTCCATCCTCCTCATCTTTTATCTTCTCCTCTCCCACTCCCCAAATTCTCACTCAGTAGGTGTGAGGTGGCGACTGGGAATATGCAAGTGAAAAGAGTTCCCAGCTGATGGTGATCTTAGCCAGGACTAGAGACCAGGTTGCAGCCTGCACACATCCCCAGACAGCTGGAATGAAATTGCGATTAGCTGTAATACTCAGCAAATAGGTGTTCTGTTGACTGAATGCATTCGTATCACTTTCAGGAAATACTTTATAGAGCATATCACTCCACTACTCTGGGAATACACATATCCATTTATATATCTATCTATATAAAAGTAATTATATCTTATTGACACCTGGAATTTTACAATGACTTTGAAAAAGCCAGTCTCATTTTATAGCAGTGTATATGTATGTGTGCTTACACATGGGTAAGTTATGTGTATGTGTGTATGTGGAGGGTATGTGTGTGTGTGTGGGGGGGGAGAAAGGTGTAGGAAGAATTCAGGATATGTCCTTGATGTTATTTCCTTTTCCCTGTTTTTCTACTGCAGTCTGCCCCATTTTGAAAAAATAGACTTTTGGGGCCAGGTGCATGAGCACAGGCCTGTAACCCCAGTGGCTCAGGAGGCTGAGGCAGGAGAATCACAAGTTCAAGGTCAGTCTGTGCAACTTAGTGAGGCCCTCAGTGACTCAGTAAGACCCTGTCTTAAAATGAAAAATAAAAAGGACCAGGGATGTAGCTCCATGGTAAAGTGTCCCTGGGTTCAATCCCCAGTACCAAAAAATAAATAAATAAAAATCAATAAAAAATAGCCCATTGGCTAAAAATGTTAATAAATTAAGTTCTCAAATAACCATATGTAATAAAAGTGCACATCCTTTCTTTTGAAAAATGGCAATCTTCTTTTGGAAACAGTTGCTGGGGTATCATGAAGTTTTTGTTTTGGTTATTTTCATAATACATATTTTGAAGAATTTTTATGACTAAAGACTATCAATTATAGTGAAATAAAAACAAAACTCTGGTCACTGTCCTTGAGGAGAAAGACAGCCAGTGGATGACAGGGTGAAGCTGTGAATGGCAATGATCACGTGTTTAGACACAGGCAAGACTTCCTAGTGCATCGGGCTAGCGCACAACTTCCTCAGAGTAGGCCTATCGATTTCTCTTACCCTTACCTCTGGCACCAAACCAGTTGATCATGGGACAAACACTTCACACCATCTGGACTTGGCCCATGGCAGAGCTCAAGCCCCGTGCTGGATTTCACTGACTTCTTCAAGAAGCCTGGCTGCTACACACCATACTGCCTCCCTCTACAGAGATGTTCAATGTGTCATCTAAAGTCATCTTGGCAGTGAGAGGAGAGGAAGTAGAACCATTTACTTCCTTGGACTTCTGTTAACAGTGTGGCCCCAATCTGGTGCCTAGATGAAAAGCAAAGGCTTCTTTACACTGACTAAGTTCCTAACAAGGAAATTACTTGAGACAATTTTATTGATGAAAGATCATAAGTCTGTCCAGTGTCAACAATGAAATGATGTCCTGTGTAAATAGTCCACAGAATCTGCTCTGTCCTCTTAGAAAAAATAAGTCAAAACTTGGTCCAATTGCAGGTGTTTCTGAAGCTTCTGGAACTCTCTTTTCCTCTACATATGTTTGCTTATACCGACAGTGTTCTGTGAGTGTGGCAGACAAACTCACGCAGGCTTAGATACTGACAGATGTTTTCACATCAACAGCCCACACAGAGGACCCAAAGAAATGAGGCATTGGGACAACTGAGCTGGCCTAGCAACAATAAAGACACACAGGCCAGGAAGCAAAGACACAGTGGGCAGTAAGAGATAGAGCCCTGTGCCTTTTGGAGAAGCAAGCCAGTCACAGATGGGCAGAGGATTACAAGATTACATTGTGTGACAAAGCCTCTGCATTCCCGTAGGAGCTTGATAGGTCTAAGGCCAGATGGGATCATTTGTCTTACCCCATGACCCAGACTGTGGAATGCAACCAACACATTTTCCGGCTGGCTTCAGACCAAATCATCTCTTGCTTCTCCCATGTCTACTAGTGTGTGTCTTTCACAGGCTGGTTCTAAATCAAAGCAGGCAGACACATGAGTACTAATGAGGTATTCCAGGATACCTCACATTTCTATATATTCACAAGACAAAAGTAGATTTGATAGCATATGACCCAAAACAAATGATGTGGCTTCTCTGTTAGAAGTCTTCGGAATTTGCCAGAAGGTTTGAAATGATGTTTTGCTTAACAGTGGTCAATGAGAAATTAATACTAGTCAGTCCATTTGAGAATTTCAAGAACCCTGGTAACAAAACTCAGTTTAAACCCCTGGTGTGATTCATTTTAAAATTTGGTAATAGAGAGTCAATAGAAAACTGTGAAGGTAGAATTTTCATATTGTAAAGTTTTGCAAGTCAAGAAGGAACTATAGGGTCAGGAAGTCTTCTGTCTGTGGGTGGCTCCTACTAACAGAAAATGAAGTCTACTGCACAAGCCTTGACTTCTTTCCCAAGTGGCTCTCAGACAGTAGAAATCAAGCTCATGACAGTTCATCAGAAAGCAAAGAAACTCTCAACAAATTCTAAGGGACTGACAGACAACACTGAAAAGGCTGCAGGTGACATCCCACGCTTATGCATCTGAAGTCTGATTATGGGTAAGTTGGCAATACTCCCCAAATTGATAGATAGGTTGAATTCCTGTTAAATTTCCATCTTGTTCCTCTGTAGAACTGACATATTGATCCTAAAATTCATATGTAAATTCAAAGGAACCAGAACAGTCAAAACAATCCTGAAAAAGAACAAAGCTGGAGGACTCACATTTCTCAATTTTAAAAACTTCCTAAAGAGCTACAGTAATCAAAACAGTGTGGTACTGGCATAAGAATGAGTATATAGACCAATGGGATAGAATAGAGATTCCAGAAAAACTCTTCTCATATTTATGGGCTTTCTATTAGATTTTTGACAAAAGATGTGAAGAAGATTCAATGGATAAATGGTGCTTGGACAACTGGATATCCACATGCAGAAGAATACAGTTTGACCCCCCTTATCCTATCTCATTAAAAAGAAAAAAAACTAACTCAAATGAATCCAAAGCTACAACTACAAATTTTTTACAAAAAAGTCACCAACCTTTTAATTCTTATATTTGATACACTAAAGCACAAGCAACAAAATTTATCAAAGAAGTAAAGTAGATTTTCTCAGACTAAAAACTTTTTTAAACAAAGGACACCATCGAGAAAGTAAAACAAACAAAAACTCATAGGAGAAAACACTTTCAAATCATATACAGTAAAGAACATTAATCTAAAATATATAAGAATTATCACAACTCAATAATAAAAATAAAATAAATCAATTAAAAATGAGCAAATTATGTAAATAAATATTTCTGCAAAGATAGCCAAAACATGCATGGAAAGATCCTCAACATCATTAGTCATCAGGGAAACACAGAAGTAAACCACAATGAGATACCTCTGCACACATGCCTGCGTGGCTATAATAGAAAAGACAGATGTGATAAGGTTGTGGAAAAGCTGGACCCCTCATTCACTGCTGGTGGGAAATAAAGTAGTCCTGGAAGAAGAATGGTGTTTTTGCTCATGATTTACAGACTTGGAAGATGGCACTAAATGTCCAAGCAAGTCTGTAGATCATGAGCAAAATCATCATCCTTCTTCTGGGACCACTGTTAGCTTGATAAACTTCCTGGCTAAAATCATGAAGCCACATAAATAAAGAGAAATTCCCAAGCTGTGGTTAGAAAATTTGTACTCAACCATATTATAAATTTGTCATGACTCCAACATAATTGTGAGAAAAAAGGAAGTTTAAAACTTTTATTTCTAGGAAAGAATATTTAAGTATTTGCATATTAGCCATATTAATATTAGTATTTAATAGTTTCATCTCACTAAATTGACCTAGTTATATTCTTAGGGTTTATTTCAACCTTTCTTCCCCTCAAAGCTCAATTATACCATAGAGTTCATTCTGAGCTCTTCACAGTAACTCACATTCTCCCATCTTATTGTCTAAATTCCAGCAACTGGATTCTCTCTCTCAAGAGAATTGACCCTGGCACAGACCAATGATAATAAAAAAAATTCGTGGGTTGCATATTAATTACACGTAGTGATTACATTTCATGGGTACATGTGTTGGTTTATTGAAGATTTTTCTCTATTTTCATTTTTTTTCTGAAATGTTGACTTGTGTAGTTCTCTGAAAGAGTAGAACAGGACATTAAGTTAGCTGGTTTCCCCTTTCAAGTAATGACTCTGGTCTCTCACCTGACCATCCAGGGAGGCAACGGCAATGGCCCGTAGTGGGGTGGCAGCCATCTGCATGACTGCAGTCACAGCGCTCAGCACAGTTGAGTCCATATGTGCCATCCTACACAGAAGATAGTACCAAAGACAGCAATGAGAACCTGGAGGCAACAGGGCGACGGCCAGACATTTCAGATACAGTACCCTGCTCCCCTACACCTCTCAGGGGTACATATTACAGTCACCTCTTCCCAGGTCTTCTTGGTCCCTATCATGTAGACTCCAGAACATCAGTGTTCCAAAACTGTTCAAACTGGCTGATAACTGACATAATGGTTGGGACAGATGGATGATAAAACCAAATTTACAATATGTTGGTGTGCATATATGCAATATATGTAAATATACGGGTTAATTTTTAAAAACATCATAAGTTACGACTCATAAAAATATATTTTTGTTCCTAAAAAAATTTTTATAACATAGTGCGGTGTTCCCTATAATGCATTCATTTCTTTAGTAGAAAAGGAGAACCCTGGCCCACATAAATAAGCTCTAACATTAAAAATAATTATTGTTCTAATTGCATTACATTTATTTCCCTAAGTTGTCAGTGAAATACAAGGTATAAAAAACATAGAAAAATGAAAAGCTTTTGTTACTTTTTTGTAATATCCCCTCCTTTCCAATAAAAAGTTGAAACCACATGAAATATTCTGATTTAAACTTCTAAGTATGTGCTGGCACACCCTCCTCCTCTTCCCCTCGCGGACGGTTAGGTTTGTACATGTGTGTCAGAATGGGCATCCCAACAGAGATGAGACTCTTGGTGGATATGATTATTTCATTATGGGTGAAAAATGGAAAGCTCTGCATTTGCAGGGAAAACCTTACTCTTTCACTTCAGATTCTGGGAGTTGAGGGAAGGTGCTACAAACCTCCCCATACCACCCAGGTACTAAGGAAAACAGGGGGCATGCACTATCACCAGAGGGGCACAAGAACCAGCATGAACAGACAGTGGGTGTTAGATGGCATAATCATTTGTTTAAAACTGGTAAAACTAGTAAAACCAATTAAGCCCTTTTTTAGGCCCTACTAATATTTGATAAGAGTTACACAAGATTTAACTCTACCGTGTTATGAACCACAAAATCATCAGCCTTCTTTGATTTACTACTCATCTAACATACAAAAAAAAAAAAAAAAAAAAAAAAGGACAAGGTTGTGCCTGGGGCTTTGCTTTGTCCACAAACCAACAGGGAGTGAAGGGTGACCTTCCAGTCTGTTTCCAAGTACTGATAATGTGTTTATTGGTCTGAGAGTCAGCAAAGCTAACTTAACTCTGTCCTGGGGGTTTGTAGGGCATGGAAAAGCCCAGGGTGGGAATCCTCTCTACTCTGGGAAATGGATTGGACTTAATGAGGAGGAAGCCCAGAGAGAGAGAGAGAGAAGAGCCTCCATGGAAGTCCCTTCTGGAGGGGCCCAGTTCAAGGGGTCACATTGTTATCTTGTCATCTGATGATGTCCTGGAGGCAGAGAACACACACCACTGAGAGAATGCTTAATGGCTCAGGAGAAAAGAATTGTGACAGGAAGAAAGAGTGATGGAAGTGAGGGAAAGGAATCAGCCAAGTGCTTTGGAAAGAAAGAAATCGGCAGGTTACTTCAGAATACACCTCCCATCTGCACCCTCTGTCAGCCAGGGTAGATATAATTTCTAATGATGCACATCTCCAAAGTAGGTCAAGGGAATAGAATGGAGTGAGTGTTGAACTTGGAAAATCTTAGGAGATTCTTGCAACTACAGATATTTACATTAAACTATGTCTTTTCAAAGCCTTCTTTCGTCACTTCAATGAGCATTTCTGTGAAACCAGTCACCACCCCTTTTCAGTTGCCAGGTCACTTCTCACCCCAAAGGCTAGGGGATTTCCATTATAATGCAAACAAAATATTTGGAGAATGACAAGCATACACTGGGTGTTTGACCAGTGCTGCTAACTGGCTGCTACCACAAGATGAGTGTTTTAAGAAACAGAAAATTATTTGAGTAGGGGTAGGGAAGCAGGGTGGAGAAAAGGGGAAAGAAGGAAGAAGTCTCACATAACCTACCTAACCGATTGCCACGCCTACCCCTTTTCCAATCCTATGTCCATTTTGAATGCAAACACCTCGATTCTTCTAATAATTACTGAAGTTCGGTTCACATTCAGCCGATTTAAATCAGGAAAACTGCAGAAAGAAGCCAACCCTCTGGCATCAGCCTCTCCCAGGAGTTCCCAGGCAGAGCCGCCCTACCTGACAGGGAAGTTCACATTTCTCTCCGTGCCATCCAGGTGCACACGTGCAGGTCCCATCCAGGGTGTTACAGGCTCCCCCGTTGAGACACTGGCATGTTAAGTTACAGCCAAAGCCCCAGGTGCCACTGGGACAGCGGATGGAGCAGTCCACCCCGTGCCAGCCTGCACAACAAGAAAGCCGGAGCAATGAGGGAACAAAGGCAGCAGGGACTTGTGGTGAGCCTTTCCAAGCCAAGTTTCCCTCCAGAAACATCTTGGAGATGCACCACAATGCCTCTCCGCCCCAGCCCCTGCAGCACAGAGCCTTGGCTCTGCCACAGAAGTCCTCCATCAGAAACAAACAAAAGGCATCCCGAGGACCCAAACAGCCACATGTGCCGTGTGACTTGTCAAGCATGCCAATGCTGAGGAGCACCACTGAGCCACTGGAGAAGAGCACAGGAGTGGAGCACCTTTGACATGCAGTGATGCGCGCTGTGGAAGGCTGAATTCCATTCAGATCAGAAACTTTATGGGTGAAGAGGAACGTCTGTGCTTGAAAAAAAACAGCCCCATCTTTGAAGCGGATCCCTTTAACCATGGACAATGTGTATCCAAGATCCTGGCTGCATCTACGAATGGACACGTTTTGGGCCTCACATAGAATCTGTGCTTGGCCGCGTTTCTTGTCATGACTCCAGGTCAGTCAATTTCGGGACACAGACACACGTCTGCTTGTTTACTCTTGCCCAAAGCAGAGACTCACAGACTTTTAAAGCTGGCAGCAACTTCAGAGACCATCTAATGTGAGCCTCTTTTCATTGACTCATGAAGGCTTTAGAGCCCACATGGGATGAGGGGCTTGCTGAGGTCAGGCACTGAATTTTGATGCAGCTACAGCTAGAACCCTGATCAAGACTTCTATCCTATGACTTTAGATGATAACAGGACCCGTATCAAATAAAAGACTAATCCGCCCACTCTTACCTGCCTTGCAAGTACAAGACCCGTCCACAGGAGAACAGGCAGCATCATTCTTACAGCCACAGCGAGAGGAACAGTTTATCCCATAGGTGCCCTGACGGCATGGGGTGGAGCAGTCACCTCCCTAGACAGGCACAAATAGCAAAAGGCAGGCAATTTTGCTGACTGAAATCAGGACAACACAAATAAACAAAAATATATCATGGTGATGCTAATTATGCTTCTTTCTAATTTTAACACATTATATTTTTAAAAAGTTGCTATAATGTCACCACTGTATAAATTTTAGAGATTCATGGGTAATACTAGTGGGGCTATGTCTAAGATAGAATATTAAATGGGATCCAAAAACCTGCTGCCTTCATGAGATTTGCCTTCAGAGCAGAACTAAAAAATAAACCTTTTGTCCTTGGTCAGACAAGTCGATACATAAAAGCAAATTGTAGCTGTAAAATTACCACCAATAAATATACAAGCGTAAATATGAACTATACATTAGTTCCCAATGCTTCCTAGACATGCTTGTATAATGTGTAATGTTAGTGGTGGGTGAAACAACGCAATGGAACACAGTCAGCCAGCAGTGCAATTCAATTTATCCAACAGCATTAAACACAGAATTGGCTTACTACCAAAGGTGACTGGAGGGCGTATCTTTAAAAGAAAAAAAAAAAAAAAAAAAAAAAAAGGAGGGATTCTTAAAGCTAATTTAAGGGCTCAGCCAAATAACTGGGACATAGATTAGCAAACCCTAAAAAGATCTTTTCAGTTCTGTGACTGTATGACCTGCCAGTTCTATGTGAGCTCAGGAATACCATTAACATTCCTCACAGTCCCATGTTACCTTCTTTAAGATGGGAGGAAATAATTCCAAACAACATGTTTTCCTTTAAAACAAAGATTCCTAACCTATAGGTAGGAAACCTGAGAAACTTTAGGCAAAATTATGTTGTGTTGGCATACAGGTATATTTGTAGGGTCTTGGTTCCCAAAGGAACCTAAAAACTATGTGCAACTAACTAAAGAGTGTAAATACATAATAAATGATAACTTGATGTATGATGTATTTTCAAATTTCATCGAATTAAAAGAATAACTGTCAACAATAATAACTAACCTACTTGGAAGAGTAACTTCTTTGTGGTCTATAAAAGGATAGCAAAATAATTACTTGAGGAATAATTACAATACATCATACTTCCTGGCATATTCTTATATTAAATATTAATCACACGTTGTGAGTTTTGCCAGCTTTCCCATCATCATTCCAAGGTCGTTACTTATGTCTCTGTTCATACTTTATCCTTATTCTCTTCTTATTCATGATGTGAATGACTGGAGCACATTCACTGTACTTTACAGCAGATCATACAAATCATGTTGTTGATATGCTCCGTATCTCTCTTCTCCTGCCTCCAGAGCCCAAGTCACTCACTTTGAATCCTGGGGCACAGGTGCACTTTCCAGTCACACTGTCACAGTCAGCCCCATTTTGGCAGCTGCAGATTTGTTGGCAAGCTTCCCCGTAGAATCCAGGAGAGCATGTCTCATTACAGTAGAGTCCCGACCAGCCGGGCTTGCAGGCACACTCTCCAGACATGGGGTGACAGCTGAGAGACGTGGATGAAAGAAACGAGTCACTCTGGGGTAAACATGACACCCAAGGCCCATGCAAATGTTACTTTAGCCATGATCACTAAATGATGTGTGGGTAATTCCATGCACACTAATTTAAACTTCATTCCCAGGCTTGTGTGATGTAATTAATTGGCTGAAACCTAATTGATACTGCAGAAATGTGTGAAATCAGCATCATGCTCTAGAAGAATGACTATTATAACTCCATCCATTTGTCTGAAATTCTTTCTTAAATCAAAGGCACTAATTCAATAAGGAGTTATCTCTATGGGAAACACTAAAGGACTCCATCCCAATGACAATATCTCATCAGTTAACCGGTGTGAAGTCCAAGAAGCCGTGCCCTGGTGATCTGTTTTTCCTCTCAGCTCCCTCTACCTGGCAGCAGAGCAGCTGTTGCTACCTGAAACAGCAGCCACATTGCCGGGCCAAGGGGCCAGCTGCTGCTCCAGAGCAAATGGACACATCAGCTGTGCTACGATGCACATGGAAGTGAGCTGACACAATAGGGCACTCTGTGGCACACTGTACCAAAAACATGTGCTTCCCCCCACAGGAAAAGCTAAACAGTCCAACTAGCTCCGTGGACAACTGGAAGCCTGTTCAAAGATGATCTTCCTCCCCCAACGGAGCTCAAGCCTTTCCCTTAACTAGGGCAAACAACAAAGTCCCCTGTGGCATCCGGACATTTGCTAAATGACCTCTCATCACAGCATTGCTCATAGACGTTCTACTCTTGGAAAGAATGATGGCCTAGGAGGACTGAAGACTGAAGATGTAATTCCACTTCTCACACTGCCTCAGTAACCCAGTGAAGGCACATAACCTCCCCTGGCCCAATGACCTCTTCTGTCAAGTAAGGGTCTCAGTCACACCCCATAATCTCATGTTCCACTTTTAGTTTTTTCCCTTCTCCTTTTCCTTCTCCTTCTTCAGAAAAAGCCTATAGGTTGGATGGTTTCATCCCAAATTTCAGAAATTTATTTAAATTCCCATTTAGACCTCTTCACAACTGAAGGCCCATAGGCATAAACCTGGGCATCCACCATAAACATCCTCACAACATATGGTCTAAAGAAACATTCAAATTCAATTCTATAATTGAGATGCTTTCTTGGGAATAGAAAAGAAATGCATCATTGGGACTTTACCATTCCAACTCCAAAACGGATTTTGAATCTGCCCTCATTTCTTCATCTTTACTGACACTATCCTACTCCATGCCAGTGCCAGACCTCCCAAACTCCGGATCAGCCCAGCACCCTTTCTCCCTTTCTGCACACAGGCTCATCTCCTAAAGAGTAAAACAACATTCTCCTGGAAAACGCTTTCAAGGTTTCACTCAGAACGAGATTCATATGGTTTAATACAGCTAGTGTGACTATTTAATTATTGCTTTAACCAGGACATTCTAAAGAGTGAATAGCCAGCTCACCCTTACACCCCATCTTGTGAAAACAGATACATGGTCCACTAAATATAGCCCACAACACTCAGCATCAGGCCAGTCTTTTCTCCACCTCTACTTTCAACACTGTTCCCTCTTTATTACTATGTCTGGCCATACTGGATTTCTTTTAGTTTGTAAAAGCATCAAGTATTATCAATTTAAGGGCCTTCCTTGGGCTAGTCCATTTTGCTGAAAGGCAATGTCCTTACTCTTTGCCTATCTCTCTCCATCTTGTCCTTCCAGTCTCAGTTTAAACAACTCTTTTTCAGAGAGGCCTTCTCCAATCAACACCACCCCCACCCCAAATTTTAATTAGGTCTCTGTGGTTCTTCTCTTTCATTGCACCCTGATCTTCCTCTTCCTCTTCCTTTTCACAAATTGTAGCCCTATGTTTACTTTTACATCTTCCTTTCCCTCTGTGAGGGCAAGTATTCAGTCTATTTTGCTCCCCGTCCTCATCATACCATAAAGTCTGAGTTAATAAATGAAAATGACAGTTGATGTGTAACAGATCTGACTCCAGAGCTAACTTTCAAACATGGATCTGCTTCTCCCTGACATCTCTGCCATTGAGCAATGCTAAGTAACATCAACATATCTGTATATAAAGACAGGACTTCCCCTGAACTTGGTATTAAAAGGAATGAACACTAATTGCAGGACACACTCACTGCTGTGATGTCTGTGATGATACTGTATGTGAATGCACAGATGAGCAGCTGGTATTTATGGAGCACTGAACGGGTGTCACCCCACTAAACACTCCATATGCGTTATTTAATTTCGTCCTCATAACTGAAATAAGAATTTGGGAATAAAAGGAGAGAAAAAGAGACTGGGTCTCAACGGAAGTGTCCATGAACCACTGAAATGCAGATAGGACCTATAAACAACTGCAGCTCCTAAGTGACGGCTCTTGTAATATGAGGGCAATCTGCAAAAATAGGGAAAACCTGTGTGAAATTGTGTAGGTCTGCTCTGGCCTCACCTCTAAACCAGCCCCTAGCAACTTTCCCTTTATAAATATGAACACTCACACCAACGGGTTGCAGTCTTTCCCCCTAGAGATGGCCTGCATTCTCCCTTGAATGTGTATTCCTTGCATTACCCCAAAGGCTTCTCTTGAGATTGCTCCCATTCTCCCTTAAATGTGTATCTACTTGCCTAAATAAAGCTCTGTCTATGCTTTTGACTGGACCACGTTGAAAGTCTCTCCTGTCAGGAATGCCAAGAGTCCCATTGGCCCTGAGTCAAGTTCCTCCTCCTTTCCAGGAACTCCTTGGACACTCCTTCAGAGACATCTTTTCTCTCGGGACATAAGCATCCTAAAGTGGTATGCATGATCCCATTTTATAAACAAGGAAACAGAGGCCTAGAAAGTGTAAGATTTGTTCAGTCTCAAATTTAAATCAGGTTTGTCTGTTTTTATACCAAAGAAAATAAGTTCACTATCAGCCTGCAAGGGGAACTAGATATGAAAGAAAATACCTAAAATTCAGGCTTTTGCACAGATAAGAGGTCATCAGACCACGTAAGCAAACACAAACAAATTTAAATTTACTTCAATAAGGCCCTACATTTGAGAGAAGGAACAGAAAATATTTCAAGTGATGGATTAGGTAGTTTATCTTACACTATAAAAAAGGGAATTTTTGGTAGGAAACATTGTTTTACAGTCATTATGTAGACATAAATATTAAACAAAATAGATAATCTGGGGACAGAGAATTGAACTGAGAGGCAGACAGAGAAATTGATATTCAATGCCCCCCAGTGAGTAGTAATGCAGCACACTGGTTCTCAGATTGATTGACACCAAAATTAGTATTCTGCAATTTGTAATTAGATGTAGGAAGTCAGAGCACTTTGGAGGCATTTGATGTGTTCTCATGCAGGCAGCTTAATTGGTAATGAGATTTACGTGTTTATGTAGGAGCAGCAGATTGGAGGTTGAAGGGTGATATACTCAATATCTGTTTTCCATTTAAAGAACAGATTGCTTCGTGTATATAAAAATAGGATTATACACATAGGGGAATATTTGTCATTTCATATACACATATAACTTAATACACATTTTCTAGTAATTTTTCAATTTAATAGCTAAATTATAGCAAGAGTCCTAGACTGCATAATACTGGCTAAAACAGAATGAGTCACCGAACTTCCTTTAATTCACTTCCTTAGATGTTATTAATGCTCAAAGGCAATGGCAATTAGGTGGCATTTACTAAGAGGCACATCCTGATTGCCAATGGCTATGAAATGTCCTTATTAACAAGAGATAATATACATATTCCACAAGGAATTTGATTAAATATCAAATTTTATTTTATTGTTCAAAATCATTTCCACCATAAAAGTCAGTTTTATGTTGAAAAGTCACAGTGAAAAATCTTTATGTTCAATAATAGTGCTAAACTTCAAAGTAGCAATGTATTTATTAGTCATAAATACATTCAAAGGCATTTCAAATTTTATAACTGATTGCAAAACAAAAATAGCTACAAATTCTTTGTAACTCCTCCCATCAAGAAGTGGAGCATACTGAACTTGGACTTGCTTTGTCTTACAAATAAACATTAGCAAACATGACGAAACCAGAGGCTTGAAATATGTTTGCATGTTGGCACTTGCCCTGTCTAGTGCTGTTTTTAGAAGCCAGTCATGATGCAGAAAAGCCCAAGCTAGCCTGTTAGTTGCTGGAGATGTGTGGATCAGCCGCTGCCATCACCCAGCCAAATGCCTGATATGTGAGTGAGAATATCCAGGACCAATCAGCCTCCAGTCAACCTGCCAGCTAAACACAAGTGGGACCAGCAGAAGAACCACTAAGCTGAGCCCAGTCCAAACGGTCAATCAAAAAATCATCACCTACTAAACAAAGGTTGTTTTGTGCTACTAAGTTTAGGGAGTGTGCTTTTTTATGATGCAGAAAAAGTTCATCAATACAAACCCCTACCCAAATATATGGCCACGATATATGTCAATATGTACATTCACAGATCTCAAAATTTACCTAAAGACAATGTAAACCATTAACTTAAATTGCATTAGTTATCTTATTAATTATAATGAAAGGTTTTAGGACAAATATATATCACGAATTATGTAACAGCACAGATCCACTTGCTTAAGTGGTAAGTGAACAAGTTAGACTTTCAATTAAAACAAGTATTCCATGCCTTTTGGTTTGAAGGGACCTTGTGTTTCCAAGAATTTTAAAAGGAAGTTCAAGATATAAGAACTAAAGGGGGATTGAGATACAACTCTGTGGTATGAGTGCTTGCCTAGCACAGTGTGAGGTATTGTGTTCAATCCCAAACCATAAGAAAAAGAATTAATGGATAGTCAAGATATAAGAATTAATGAATGGCTCCGAATGTGAGTTCAAAAAGAATCATATAATCAATATTCAATGTGTTTTAGTAGACATTTGTAGAAGCTAATCTTTAAAAATACCTTTCATGATTTAGGGACATAATAGACTTTTTAAGTCTTCTGACTATTTGATATACATTATTAGACAGATTTTCATGTTATTTGATCTATGTGATTGTAGCCAATCTCATGCACTTTGTTAAAGCATACATACTTAGTTACACATGACCTGTGTTACAGTTATCACAAGAGTGGCATCAAATAACTCTCTACTACATCTTGCCAAAATCAACATTCTCTCGGCTTCAACTTTTCTTGTAGTAGAGCTCTTCCTTTCTACAGGTTGATTGTTCTATTTGCTTCAACTACATCTACATACAGCGAAGCACACTGGAGAATGCTCTTGGCTATTGCTACATGATACTCATCTCTCATTGCAACAAATCTTGTACTGCAGAAAGGAAGGTAAACTTCTGACTTGTCTCTAATTCTACCAACTCCTTAAATATTAGAGTTGGAAAACAAAACCCTGCAGAGATTATTCCCTTTACCCTCCTAAATGTTATTCTAACCCTGTCATGTAAAGAATGGCAACATTTTCCAATGAGCAAAACCAAAAATGTGACTAAAGTGGCTTAAAAGTTACTTGAATCAGATTAAGAATACAATTGATATGTCCCATTTAAATATATTACAAACACACACACACACACACACACACACACACACATACAAGGTTTATTTTTTGTTTTTGTTTTTGTTTTGTTTGTTTTTGTTTTCTTGGTTCCTGACAATGAATTAAAGAAGAGACCATCCACATATTTCTGTTTACTTTTAACTTCTGTGCATTTGGGATTTGATGCAGCCATGAGTTATCTTCAGGAGTATAAATGAAGCAACATTTGTGCTGAATGCAAATAAAAGTAATTCTAGAAACATTGAACTTCTATATAATGTGCTATATTCTTGTCAAATGCAGCTTTTCCAGAAGTCTGCAAACAAGGCCCAGAATTCTAAGTTATGTTTTTGGTCCTTAGAGGAGGGGAATAAAGAGCTGGTGGGAAGATATTTTCAGAGGCAGACAAGGTACAGTAGGGTGGGTGGGTTTGTGGTTTCCTGTTCTCAAATTCTTCAAGAGATTTTTGAGCTAACAGACCCCTGTGGGTTCTGTGTCAAAGTAATCAATCCTGGAAAGGTATTTCCCATGTGACAGCCACATGTGAAGCACTAGCACAAAACCTCAACCTGCCCACTTCCTCTCTGTAGCCTCTTTTGCATGCACAGATTTGTTGTCAAGTAAAACATGTTGCACTGACAATCGTTTTATGATCTTTTACATACTAACCTTGGCAGAAGCCCTTGTCTCTCCACTGAATCTTTGCTTCTAAGGGCATGTCACAGAATCCCTCTCTTAGGGAATAGTTTTACTAATCTAGGCAAATTTAATTTTTGCCAGTGCCCATTAATAGAGAGAAGAATTTAATGTCTACCAATGATCATTTAACAATTTTAGCATTTCTGACATGGGCCATCAATCACTAAGTGAAAAAATTCTCCTTGGACTTGTTAATTCCTGCCCAGGACAGCTCAGAGGCAGGAAGAGTCTTAGGGTGTCAAATTCTCTGTCAATCCCTGTTTCCAAATCCTGGACATCAAATCTAAAACTTTGAGAGGACATGTTCTTCCAGGGCAGCCAACACTCACCTGTGAGTGTTGTCCAGATGGCAGGGGCATCGCTTGTCACACTTGATGCCGTAGAGCCCCTCTGGACACAGGCGCGCCTCACAGAGCTCACCAGCAAAGCCGGCTTCACAGAGGCATGCACCACTCACGTGGTAACACTTCCCTCCATTGACGCACCGGCAGGTCTCAGCACAGCGTACCCCGTAGGTTCCAACAGGACACTCGTCCTGGCACCTATCAAGTAAGAACCAGGGACAGTAGATAGATAGTCAGGTGCCACGTGAAAACAGAAGAGTCGGCTCAACGCAGCAGCACACCGCTGTAATCCCAGTGACTTTGGAGGCTGAGGCAGAAGGATTCCAAGTTCAAGGCCAGCCTCAGCAACTGAGTGAGACCCTGTCTCAAAATAAAAATTTTAAAATGCACTGGGAATGTAGTGGTACAGTGCCTCTGGGTTTGATTCCCCAGTACTGGGGTCAGTGGGGGCCAGGGGATGTCCATTCAAAATGACTTTATAATGTCAAAATCGAAATTGCTTTTTAAACTGCATATTATATAGTGATTCTCCCATTATAGGTAGAAAAGCATTGAGGTGAATTATTCTGGCCACACAGTAGTAACAGCAGTATGACTCTTGAAGGAAGAAATAAAACAAAAACAAAAACAAAATAAAATGATGAGCTCAGAACATGAAGCAGGTTTCACACTTAATGCTTGCCAAAGGCATACACAGCACTTTAGTACGTACCAAGAAAAGGAGAAAAGAAATCCCCCAAACATTAGTCCCAGTTCATATCATAATTAGGAAATTTAAAAGCATGTTGCCCCCATTCCCAAGAAAAAGAACAACTTGGAGGCAAATTTGACGGTAAATTTTAATTCTCTTGCCTTTCCATGTGGAAAAAATAAGAAATTAATTTTTAATCTGAACCATGTCTCTACTCTCTTCAAAGCTGAATCACTGCTTCTCATTTAGAAAGCTATGTAACTAATGAGTAAGCCTTTTTTAGGTTTGGGGAATTCTGAGCTACTGAAATCAGGTGTCTTCTATTCCAACCTGGGAAGCCCAACCAAGAGATCATAGGGAGGCTTGGAGTTTCCTAACACAATATTTTTGGCAAGTGGGATATTGTCCTTTGTTATGATGAAGGTCTGCCAAATGGCAAGGAAAAATATCAGACCTCAAAACTTTTACTTCATTGGTTTTTAAAAAAATGGCATTAGAGTTCCTTCCCAGTGGAAGGACATGCTGTAGGTAAGGTGAGTGAGGTGGGAAGCTGAGTAGGTGGAGGAAATCATGACAGAAAAGAAAAAAATTATCCATCACTGCTCCACAGACAGTGCCAACGGCTCTTGGGTTAGCCAAGTTTCCTTTTTGGCGAGGTGAGGTGACGGCGACGGGGCTCTCCACAGCAGAAGGAGAGCTTTCTGCCAAGGGAGAGGGAGACAGGGTTTCGTCTAGCTGAGCATTCACCACAAGGAGGGTACACTTTGTCTCAGCAGTCACTTTCCATGTGGCTCTCAAGTCATGCCAGACCTGGAGTCAAAAATGTAGGTCAGCATTGCATTTTTCAGATAATGCGAGCAACAGGGCATGATAACAAATTAAAGAACGCTGAAAAGAATCAGCAAAGAAACATTCTCAAAACAGTCTTTCTACAGGGTTTTGCATATTCTGAACAGGGTATGATGACCGCTGGAACCAGGGTTCTCAGTGCAGAGGACAAATCCTGGGAATTCTCTGGTTACCTCTTGCTTTCCTATATTGAATGTGATGGAGACAAGGAAAAGAGCCTCCTCCTGTGAGTTTGGCTTTGTCAGTTCTAGACATCTTCAGGTACATCTGACAGTAGTTAGTCTTCAATCCTACATCCTTAGAGAAGTTCTGGAGAAACTGAGCTAACACTTAGCATACAATCCAATGTATGCTTTAGAGTTACACATGAGTACATGTATTTTTAGACCAGAGTTGTTTTTGTTTTCTTATACTGGGGATTGAACCCAGGGTGCTCAACCGCTGAACCATATCCCCAGTCCTTTTTATTTTTTAACTAGAGACAGGGTCTCCCTGAGTTGCTAAGGGCCTCACTAAATTGCTGAGGCTGGCTTTGAACTTGCCATCCTCCTGTCTCAGTCTCCCAAGCTGCTGGGATTACAGGAATGTGCCACTGCACCAGGCTAGACCAGCATATTTTCAAAAGGTTCTCATTATTTTTAACCTGTTAGGAAATTTTAATAAGCTGAGTCGTCTAGTTTATTCCTTAAAGATATAAACTTCAAAGAAAGGAATACTGGGGTTCAGTGCTGTGACCCCATCATGGCTTCTACTGAAAGCTGGCAAAAACAACTTGACAACCTGTTGGTTTGGATTTCCTTGCAAGTCAGTAACAAAAGGAGAAAGATAAACAATGTGAAATAATATTGCTTTCTCTTTCTTACATGGATTTGAAGACAATCCAAAATATTAAGCTTTGGATTATCTGCATGGCTCCAGCTTAGTTAAACACACACACACACACACACACACACACACACACACACACAGTTCTAGAAGTGGTTGAAAGCGGTAAAGATGGGAAGCCTGAAAAGTTTCTGCCACCAAATTACAGGGAACCAGTGCATATATTTTATCATATCTTGGCAGAGACTTCCTTTTCTTTGGGAAAACAAAATACAGGTCCTGACCCATATTTACATTTGCATTCTGTAATTAAGCACCCTACTAGTTTGCATTATAAATACAAAACAAAGCCATTTCAATTTTACTTTCAAAAGCAGCCATCATGTCAACTTGGTTCTTTTTTGTCAGCGTTGTACTTGTGAGGGCATCTGTTAGTAACATTCACGTCTATTTCCATCTACCACACCAAGATGGCAGGAGGTCTTTCTAGAAGTAGACACTTTCTATCTTTTTAAAAATTGCTATTTTAATTGCACAAATTCATAGGGTACAGTACAATAATCCTATACATGTATATAGGACTTTTTCCATTATGAAAATAAACATAATCATGGAGCCACTTTTCTGAGTGGTTCCTTTAACTTAAGCACTGTTTTCCAACATATTTGAAGGCCTTCATTCTGCTTCTGTGACCCCAAATGGAACAAGGAAAAATTATCTCAGGGAAATACATTTTCTTAAGAGAAATGAAAGAGAAGCAATAAAAATACTGACCACAACCGAAATATGGAAATTTTTGATATCTATTTTTCTTAATCTCAAATGATGCCCTGGAATTGAAAAAGGATGGATAAACACTTAGTAGAGATATACTAATAAAACATGACACCAGTGTTCCCAAACCAGTGGAGTCACAGACTTCTTTCAATGCCATTTTGATTATTATGTCCCATCTCATTGTAACTTAAGGGAAAGGAAGTGAGTTAGAGTGTGAAGGATGGCAGATCCTTCTTTTTCCCTTGTCCTTCTGAGTACACTCCTACCTAGAGTGACCAGAATAGTTGGGCCAATAGTGTGAAAGAATCATGTTCCTCATTAAACTAGACTCAAAGGGTCAGCTGGGTGCCTTTCTGGCATCCGGAACCCCTGCTCCTGGAGAACATCAAAAGCCCTGGGAAGGAGCCAACTTTTCCATAGTTATAGTGACAGGAAAGAGTTCCTCCACTGAAGACTAAAGCTGCATTCCTGATGTCTAGCTTCCATTTCTGACTACCTCCTTTCATCCACATTTATCTTCATGTTTAGGATCATATGGAACAGGCTTGGCAGGACCATCTGGGGGATTCACCTTAGCAGAGTCCATTATTGAATCACGGATTCCTTCATCCATCCAACACTTACTAAATACCCACTATGTGCCTATGTGAGTGCTAGGGCCTCAAAGACCCCAGAGAAGTTCTGTGACAACACCATTAACGGTAGGCACACTTTCTTGACATCTTCAGAAAAACCTCTGAGAGGATCTGGAAACATCCTTTCCTTCACTCTTACTTGACTCCCCCACATTAGAATCCCTCACCACAATATCCTCTCGGCCTTTCCACAAACCCCAAAGCCTCCATTTGGGTATCCCCTGGGCAGCTCTGCCAACTGCCAGGTGCCTGTTTGGCGGTGTTTTGCTTCCCTGTGGCTGGGAGCCTGTCCCCACATCCTGAGAATGCTCTGCTGGCCGCTGCCTATAGTGGGATCTGCCCCTGGAGCAGCAGCCATCTGTCCTAACCTCAGTGGTCAAGTAGACTTCTCAAGGCAAGGGTAATGGCAAGTCAGTCCCCAGCTCCTGAGCTTTCCTCCCCCTCACCTCCTGCCACAAACTGCCCCATAGCCACTCATTGTTTTTCTTTCACAGTGACAATGTGTTTGTTGCCATTGTGGTGGGTCTGTGTGTTCACTCTAGAACCCAGATGGGGATAGCCATTGAAAACAGGGATTGCATCGTCATCGCCCTTGGTGCCTCTGATAAAAGTAGTTATAAGAGTAATAATTCAAGAAGCAAGCTCTGTCTTTATTCTTTTCTCTCTCTCTTTAGCTTTTGTCTTTCTTGCTTCTAAAATTTACCTGAAAATTAGTTGTTACTTCCTTGCCCTATATTCCAAATGAATATGAGCTCACTGGCCTCGTATTCTTCTTATTATTTTTTTAGATGTTGATAGACCTTTATTTTATTCATTTATTTATATGTGGTGCTGAGAATTGAACCCAGTGCCTCACACATGCTAGGCAAACGCTCTACCACTGAGCCACAATTCCAGTCCACTGCTTATTAATTTTGCATGTCTTTAATTTTAAATGTAAATCCCTAAAGGACAATAAAACAATTATATTGAAATTTTTAATGCCTTGGTCTCATGTCCTCCCTCATTTTTCTATAGTAAGATGCTACCCAGATCCAGAAACTACCTAACAACTTCATCTAAAATATTTCCTCAAACTAGCCTGTCAGTCACGAAAACATCCTAAGTAGACCAATTACATGCTATAAAAAAACATAAAAGTGATGTACTAGGTGTCAATAATTTATAACATCAAATAATTAAAGGAAACATAATTATATTAACAAAAGATTTTTAAAAAGTCCTTTAATAAAATTGTTTGTACTACTAGCAAAAATCCTTAACAAAAACAAGGACTAAAAGAAAAAACTATATAAGCACAAAGAAGACAATTTACTAATAACCAATAGCAAACATGAAATTATACCAAGGCCAATTTCCAGTAAAATTAGGAAGGAAAGGAGAATTCCCAAGTTGACCCCTATTTATCAATGCTAATTCAGAGGTTCAAATTAATGCAATAATTCCAGAAAATGAGATAATCATCATAAGTATTGAAAAAGGACAATTTATCTTAATCTGTAGATGACAGAATTGTACCATTAAATAATTTTAGTGTTTACTAAAAGTAACATTAAAATTAATTTAAAAGTTGGGCATGGTGACTAAATTAAAAAGTAAACATTCACAAGTACATTTTTCTTTATCTAGAAATATTTGATTAGAAACTGAATTGGAATTTTTAAAAATTATGAAGTTCTTAGAAGTTAATTTAATCAGAAATGTCAAGGTCTATGTGGGAAAGAAAAAACAAATAACCCTACTCATTAAAAAAGTCATGAAATAAATAGAATGTCAGGGGGAAAAAAAGGGTGGGGTTGGGGAGGGAAAAGGGATTTTTAATTCATGGGCATCACAAAACCAGTGATAGCTAATTTTACACAGTTCACAGACATCACTCAATTATAACAATAACTGTATGTATCAACTGTAGGACTGTCCTGAAGGCTTTAATGAACTAACTTCTAATTTCATTCTTATCACACACGCCCTTAGGGTAAAGTATGATTATTACTTGAACATTACAAATAGAGTCATTTCCAAGGACACATTGGCCTGAACCCAGGTTCCATAACCTTTTGTTCTTAATCATTATACTCTTCTGACTCTCCAGTATTCTTTCCAATTTCCACACACAGCCAGCGAGCCAGTCTTTCAGGACAAAATAGATCAAGAGCAAATCAGAAGTTGGGTGAGCAGTAACAGCTTAACATCTATATAGTTTAACATTTCTACAGGAAATGACAAACCACTGGTGCAAGAACCACCTGAGACAGCCCTTGCTCCTATTTCACGTGGGTCAGAGAACCCTGGAGTCCCGGAGGTCTTACTCTGTCACCACCACACGGCATCACATAATATGATGACTAATATTCTTAACAGAACGATAACATCATAGGAAGGTAACTTTATGCTTTTTAAAAGTACCCAAATACACATTCCTTTTTTAAATCAATTTATCCAAAAATTCTTAAAATGTAAGTGGCATCCTAAGCACTCATTTTTTTCAGAATAACACATTCATCTTGAGTCCTGAATAACTGATATTTTATGATTTTTTTTAATGTTTTCTCCATGATATCTCTCTCTGGATTTTGTTGTTGTTTTGTTTTGTACTAGAGCTTGAACCCAGGGGTGCTTCACCACTGAGCTACATTTTTATTTTTATATTTTATTCTGAGACAGGGTCTCCCTAAGTTGATGAGGTTGATTGTGATCATCCTCTCTCAGCCTCCTGAGTCACTGGGATTACAGGCATGAGCCACCAGGCCCAGCTTGTCCATTATCTGCAGTTCAGTAACTGTGATTCAGTTTACCTACATTGAATTAGAATAGAATCTTTCAAACACACAAATACTCTCCACATGCTTCTGGAATCTTATGTAACAGTTATAGACACATGGTACTGAAGATGCTTCTGGACACTCCAAACTTTCCTCCCATGCCATTATGAATGGTTGGAGAAATACAAGAGTATCCCTTACCGTTCCCCTGTGTATCCTGGACTGCAATGACATTGGCCTGTGGTAGCATCACATGTCCCTCCGTTGTGGCACTGACATTCTTGGGAGCAGTTCTTTCCAAAGCGACCCTCAGGGCAAGGTTGACCACACACTGTGCCCTGCATTCAAAGAGACTTGGAAAATTAAATGGGCTTCCAGCCAGAGAAGGACGGAAGGAGGGAGAAGGAAAGAGAGGAAACAAAAAGGGAAGAAGGGAAATAGGAACAGGGCTGCAAGAAAATGAGATAAAGAATTTTAGAACACATAAACTGTTCATCATCTTATAAATGTTAGAAATTTCAAAAGGGCTTATTTACTTAGTAAGCTCAAATCTCAAGATACACTGAAAGACAGCAGACTAGTAATCCTAAGAAAAATCCATATTTAAAACTGAAGCCTCAGATAAAGTTACATCAAATGATTATGGCAACCTAAGGAATTTATAAATCCTCTTAAGTGTTCTTCCTTGTGTCTTACATGCACAATAAGTCAACAATACTTATTGAGCATCCGTTACATAAAAGGCAACATCTGGTGCAAATGGAATATCCAAATGCTTTACCATATGTTCCACAGAAAATACACATTCTCACCGGCTGTATTTCTTAAAGTCTAACAAAACTCGAGATTGAAATTTTATGTACCTGAATTAACAGCAACAATACATAAGAAATACTTCCACAGTAATGAACCTTGGCATTTATTTCAGAAGAAAAAAAAGCTTTCATTTTAGGTAGGTTCAATGAGATTTCTGAGCCAAGATCAATAGGAAAGCCTATTCCTGGGAAGAAAAATCAAGAGAGTAACTTGGACATTTCTCCTCACTCTAGAGAATGTTCATCTTGTCAAGTACAGTCTTGTATTTATTCCAATTCTGTGTGGATAAGAGTAAGATACTATACCAAGAGGTCAATGAAATACTCTAATTTTATACTTCAGTTAGCTACATAACTTGGGCTTGTAGCTCCTAATTTACTGAGTGAGTGAAAGTATTTATTGGAGTCATAATTAGAGCTGATATCATCTTCCACATGACAGGAATTTTTCAGTGGTTTTAACGGTCAGAGCTGCTTTGTCCTTTCTCTTTAAAAAAAAAAAAAAAAGGCAGACTGTGAATGCTCTGAAATTGGAGGCTAGCAAACACCAGATGGTTTTGTAAATGTTTATTCTGGATAGCATAAGAAAATACATTTCCTCTAACTACTGGCTACCCACAAAGGCAGTTGGTGTGCTAATTAAGTCTCCTCTGGTGGTTTCTAGCTATCTACAAACAGGGAAAGTTCTTCTACAGACACTTGGAACCAAAAAAAACCTTTGAGAGATGATTCAAATTAGCTTTTAACTGAGAATCATCTGTGTGCCCAGCATAGTGCTAAGCACCAAGAATCAAAGATAAGGTCACAACCCGTAATTAGTTCATTCTAATCCCTTTATTCCAACACACACACTATACTTAGCATAAGATGGAAACATTACTGAAGGAACATGCCAAGTGTCAAGGGTTGGCACAGTGTGATCGGGGATCCTGGTGCAAATCCTCCCTCTCTTGGGCCTGATCCTCACTACCCATCACCATCCCACATAAGCTCCAGGGATGCTGTTGAAATGTTGTTTATGAATAAGGACTAATGTGAGCCAGTACCTTTGAGGGACATTATTTTTATTAGTTGAAATATATGTGTATGTAGGGATAACAGGAGTATATGCTCGCCTTTGAAAAATACCTAAAATGATAGTACAAATAAAATGTAAAGGAGAAGCATAAGTTGGAAGTCCAACTACACACAGAGGAGTTCAGTAAGAAAGTTGTTAAGGGAGGTAGCCAGAATATAGAGGAAGTGGCGGAGGGCAGGCTAGAGGGGACCCTGAGAGAGGACCCACCTGTTCACCTGTGGGACATAGTACAAGACTGTGGTTACCACTATCCCACATCAAGACCACCCCAGCTGAGAAGAAAAAGCTCCAACCTCAAGCTGATGCAACTCCAGGAAGCGTATTTACGCAGAAGTCCTAGGAGCAGAGTGCTGGCAGTTCCTCATCTGAATAGCACAGAGCTCGTTAGACACTGTCCCGCCTGCAAAATCCTTCCCTCGCCAAGAACCAGTGTTGGCAAAAGGCCAAATACAGGAGATGAAGGAAGAGAAGGAGTCCAAGATGATGCACCTTATCTACCTTGGACAACTCAGAGAGAAGTGGTGGGTTTCACTCGGATTTAAAAAAAAAAAAAAAAAAAAAAAAGTAGAAGTGGAGTAGCCTTAAGGAAGGCTTAGAGGGCCCATGACCAGTTCGGGTTTATTTTCATTACCTTTGCTGGGCCTGCTGGAACAAGCTCCATACTCCCCTCTTCACCTCATCCTCAGGTTCTCAGTTAAAGCCCCCTTTTTTCTGACTCCATTGCCTTATGAAGTTTCTCCATGCTGTGCTTCTAGAATCAGACTTAGTCTGGCCCACTCACCATTACTTGACCCCACCTTGCGTCTGATATCCACGTACACTTGCCCCAGTGGTCTTGACATCTTGAACTCTCTCCCTTACTCCCCGAGACCTTCCTTAGGAGTGAATTGCCAGTTCTCCTCTGCTCTATGCCCGCAACAAAAAAAAATTTCCAATTATCAAGGCAGAGGTGTCTAACAGGAGAGTGACAAATACACATCTGGGCTCAGGGCAGGGGAGATCAAGATTTGGGGAAATCCGTGGCTGATTTTTAAAGTTTTGGGTCTATGAGATTCCTGGAGAGGGCTTATAGTAAGAAAAAAGAAGAAAGATAAGACTGAAATCTAGGAAATGCCATAAAGAAGTGGCATATAAAAGAAGGGGAACTAGGATAAGAGATCATTAGCAAGAGAAGTAGGAAGAGGAGGGTGTAGAGGTTAAGGAAGAAAGGTGTAGGACCCACAGAGTCAAAGCTCTGAAGAAGTGAGGCAGAGTGAGAGCAGAAGAGTCCTCAGTGGATCTGGCAATTAAGAAGTCACTTGAGATCTTTGCAAGAACATCTTCTGAACACTCATGGCAACAGGGTGAAAGGGAAGCCAAGTGCTCTTTTTACTCAATGATTAATGAAGGAAACAGACATTGGTCATTCACACGTCTGCCTTCGAGCAGATATATGCACAAACCACCCCAGAGAGATGAGAACCAGTGTCATTCCTGATCTCAGATGAGTCTAATTGGCAGTGCTCTAGCATTGTGCCTTCTACCTGGCACTAAGCCTGTGAAATTGCTATGTAAAAATCAGGTCATGGTCAAAGTTTGGGAAGAGTGGTGAAGCATAGCTTTCACTTATATGATTACACCAAGGGCCCTGAGAATTCTACAGTACATGGTTCCTTGCTTTACCGCTGGGTCTCCAGACTTATGTAACTGAATCACTTTTTTCATGTAACAGAATAATATTCTCAAAGAACAAGAGCAATCCATGAACTTAATTATGGAAATGACTATTAAATAACTCCAGTGTTTATCAGTTCTAGCTATCATGTGTGAGATCAGATATTTGTCTCTTTGTTATCCTTAGGGAAATGCAGGACAGATGGCTGCTATTTTTCCCCTGAGGATCCTTAATGTACTTCAAGTCCAGGACTAAATCACCTTCTGCCTTCTCTGAACTGAAGGATTTCAGTATTTAAATGGCTAAGTATTTCCAATTCTGGAACCTTTAACCATCATTGCTACATTCCTTTGCACTAATGTCCTCCACATGGTGTCGCTTGAATGTCCTGAATCAGGTGACTTTGGGGAGTGGTGTGGGGGTTGAAAGGAAGCTCACCATCCATCCAGAAGGGCAAGAGCATTCTCCAGTGACGTGATGGCACACTCCTCCATTTTGACAGGGGCATCTCTGCTCACACTGTGCGCCATGTTTGCCAGGAGGACAGAGATCTTCACAGCTGAGGGATTAAAGTGTGACAGAAGACACCATTATTTGCCCAACCACATCATCCTCAGGTTCATAGACCTAACAGCACCCAGGACCCTAAAATCAACAAACTTCTCCATTCAATAATTATTCATTAATTAATACCAAGAATTCATTAATACATTAATCATATTGGCTGGCAATATCTTTGAGAGGTCATCCAGTCCTTCCCTATGTTTGGGGGGTACTTTCTAATGAAACCTGTTCAGTTTGAGAGAAATCTGTCCTACCTGAGAGTACCCAGAAGTAAAATGGCCAAACATGCATTGGCAATAGGAACTGTCCCAGAAACTCTTACAAAGAACTTGTACTACTTTTGTTAGTGTGTTTGTTCTAATCTCAAAGATCATAGAAACATTTGCACATCACCCAGTTTGTGCACATATTGTTCATAATCAATTTTCAACATTCTCTTCTCCAGACTGACCAGCGTCCATTCCTTTAATCCCCTATGTCATAAGAACCTTCTTCTCTAAGCCTTTGTCATTTTTTGCTCTCCTGTGAAGCCACTCCAAGTTTCACACATCCCTATTCAACTGTGACCTGGATGAAAACCCATAAAAGTAATGTTACCAATTAAGTAGTTTGAACTGATCATCCATTCTTCTGAAAATCAGGGCTTTCTAGGATATTGCAGTTTTTTTCTTTAGTTCTGTTTCATAGATATTACCACTCCTGGCAGGAAGTATTTACGTAATCAGCTACATTTTTTCCAAGTTTTAGTTTGGTGATTTACAAGTGTAATTTTCTCAGTAAGGGAACAAGATTTTTCTTGTTTTTTCTGATAAATTCTCTTATTCTATTTGCTAATAGAAGCAAACTGAAAAATGCCCTTCCCACAAAATAAAGAAAGTAATGGAGATTAAGTAGTTTTTTCAATGTTCTCCAGAAAAAAATTAAAGTATTTGTGTGCACTTATTCTACACGGATGGGATACATATATCTTTATATCCACAAAGCAACATGTTTCCATGGGTATTAAATAAACAAGTTAATTTTGTATTTTGGACTATTTGTAAAATAAAGTCCTCCTTTCCTCTTGGCTAGGATGATGAATCCACCCAGCTTTATCCAGCTAATTTATTGACACAAAGAGCAGAACCTGAACCACTAAACAGCTACCAGTATAAAGTGAATGCAACTATGATAGATTCAGAGCAGAAATGCGAATCTGCAGCAACCTTTCACAAATATTGCCATTCTAATGACACCCTACTTCACCTCACCAAAGGGAAGGTGGGAAACTGGCCGCAGGATTTTAGCTAAGCTCTGACACTGAAAGCCAAACAGCAGGATTACCTAGAGGTTATCTCCTTATCCAGGCCTGAAGTCCAGACCGGTCAGTAGCTATTCAGGCAGCAACAGAAGCCAGGCACAAGGAATATGATGGTGGCACAGCAGGAATGGAGAGGGTGGGTGGGTCTGCCACACTGCTCAGCATTGTGTCACTTACAAGGCTCCAGTGTATCCCGGTGGGCAACGGCATTCCCCAGTGACATGGTCGCAGGTGGCTCCATTCTGGCACTGGCATCTCTGGTGACAGTCATTACCATAGGTGCCTTGCTCACAGCGGTCCTCACAGCGCCAGCCCCGGAAGCCTGCAGCACAGTGGCAGGCCCCAGTGATGGGGTTGCACAGTGCCTTGTTTTTGCATTGGCACCGGCTGCTGCAGTGAGGCCCCCAGTGATCACCGTCACAGGCTGGGGTTGGGAGAAAAACAGAGGAGGGCATTAGAGTACAGATGTGAATCATGACAAGCTCTGCGGACAGTTTCCTTTCCTTAGAGAGAATGACTGGCTGACCCCTCGTCACCATTCCTTAGTTGGCATCAGAGCCCCAGCACCAACTCATGACAAAGTTGCACAAACATGCCTAGCACCAACTGGGCCACAACCTATCATCCATTGCTTAAGGATCGTCACATTTTCCAGTTCCATGTCTTTGCCCAGGCTGCTTCCTATGCCCAGAACATGGAGTTTGATGTGGCTAGAGTAATGAATGAATGAGCTGAGGTTACCAGTGTTGCAGCAGGGAGAGGCCAGGCAGCTGGGACTGATCTTAGATGGTGGCTTTTATGCAGGTTAAGGGATGTGGATTGGGTTGGACAAGCAACCAGTAATGAAAGATTTTAAACAAGGAGAGATGGTACAATATGACTCCTACTAAATGGGAGAAAGGACAGGAAGGGACTAACAAAGAAAGGCAGACAGATGGAGGAGGAAGAACTACAATAGTTCAATCAGTGAGGGAGCCTGATCCCGTATGGTGACAGTGAAGAGGGAAAGGGGACCAAGGGCAGCTACTTGGGAGCAGACTGACCCTGCTGCAGTCTGGGTTCTCTAAGGAGGCAAACGCCAATCTGCTTTCGAGATATCAGTCAACAAATGTGTGACTGGGTGATACCAACTACCCACCAAAGAAAGAAAAATAATGGACTAATATCTTTAAATATACTGACCTATAAAAAATGAGGACAAATCTGAAGCTGAACATGAACAGCAAACAAAAATAAAAACAGATAAGACACAGTCTACAAGACAAAAGTCAATGAACACAAAAGGAGGATCAGGAAAGGGAAAAGCCTCAGTGGCAAATATTCTAAAAAATTACAAAGGGAGTTGATAACAAACCTATTCAACATGTATTGATCAGCCAGTGCTGCATTTATTTATTAATTAGATGCTATAAAAATCACTAGGAGCGAGGCACCCTACCTAGAGTTATTAGGATAAATTGTTTTCATGATTTAAAAAGCAGTTTCATTCCATAAAATTTTTGTAACTTCAACAGATCTAGAATGAACTATTATTTTAAAAAAAATAACTCTAGGTACACAGCAAGTGCAGGATCCATCTTCCAATACCAGATTACATCTTTGATTTCATAATATCAAAGAGTTTAAATGAATAATTCTGTTTTTAATCAGTATGGCTTTGGTCTCATTAGTATTTTAATAAACACACTTTAACACAATTTGAAACAATGAGAGAGAATTATTGAACCTAAAGCAGATCAAGAAAGCAATTACCTAAGAACTCACAATCTTCTTTCACTAAATAAGATTAGGTAATAATTCCAAAATGAGCTTTAAGCCCATTGTCATTCATATCAGTTGTTTCTTTTATTGCCTCTGGATAGGGAAGCAGAACTTGGTTTTCAAATTGTACCACTTTTAAGCTAAGATCTTAAAAGAAAAAAATTATATTTTAAAAAGTTACATGGCATGTTCCTTTAGGTCCTCTTAGATTTCCCAAGTAGAGAAAAGTTTATCCTGTGCTTAAGGTCCTCCACAGTAAATTCCACAGTTCTTTGTAACCCATTCCTGGTTTGTCAATCCTTGAGAGTATGGGGAAAATCTTCCTTCCATGTAAGACAAATCTATTATCCCATCATACAATCTTTTTCCCCTGTCTTCCTCACAGTAGAGGTGACCCAGTTCAACACCAATGGGTGTATCATAAAGGATCTTATTCCTACTGCATGCATGTAACCTTGATCCTGTTCTTTTCTAGAGTAAACACTGTTACTCTAGTACTTCTACTTCTTTTCCAAAAGTTTATTTTATTTTATTTTTGCTCATGTTCTGTGCTAAATCCTTCCCAAGGAGCCCATATCCCATATTACAAGTTCTAGAGACTGAGATATGAATTAAATACCCAACCGTTTCCCATGCTCATTGACATAAAAGGCAATGTTAGCCAATAAAATTACCTTGGTAAGAATACCAATATCATGTCAAAAGCACTTTAAAAACCTGTATTAGTTGAGTGTAGCTATTTCCCACTGTGGCAATACGATAAGAGTGAGCTCTGGACATACACATTTTACAGACTGTGTTTTACAGCAGGAGAGTGGTAGAAGAAGCAGTGAGGGGTCAGGTCTTATCTCTACTCTGCTTCATGACCCTTTTCTACATCCCATTCAACAATTTCCCAGAAAAGAAAAAAAAAAAAAAAAAAAAAAAAAAAACTCCTTAAGACATGTCTTCATAATAGAAATGAGTTTATAGGAGAAATTGATAATTATCAGCCTAGAAAAAAGAGTTCGGGTCTTTTAAAGAAATATTATCACATGGACATGGTTAATTTCCTGGCTATATCTAAGCACTCTGGCATGCTTTGAAGTGACAGCTTCCCTGCTTTGGGCTGTGTTTTCCTGAAAAGTCACTGATACATTGACCTCACAATGTGAATACTGTACATCAATATGGGCTATTCTGAGGACGAAAATCCACACGGAGAAGTTTGTAGACAAATAGGAAGTAGAGTAGGGAGGACATAGAAGCCTGGGTTGGATTCAGGCATCTCTGTGACTTCCTTTCCTTTCTTCATTTGTTGTAGTTAACTACCCCAAAACACACATTCTTAAATGTATTCCAGTGAATTTCACAGTCTACAACACAAAAAGCCAGCTTTCTTCCCTAATTCCTAAGAGTTCCAGGGTATGCTGACTTTGTCTAGACAAAAAGCAGAATTTGCTCTTTATGTGAGTTCAGAATTTGGCCAATTATTCTCAGTTCAAGCACAATGTTTGAACAGACAGTTTAGAGAAAGTCTAAATTCAAGCAATCTGACAGCTTTTAGTTAAGACTTTAATCTCAAGGGGCAAGATCTTCTTCTGCACTCCACAAGAGAAAGTGACTGGATTGTTACTCTCAGACAACTAGAAAAACTTAGATAACAAGGAAAGAGCTTGAAGATCCTACAAGGAAAAAGAAGTAAAAGAACAAAATTTTGTTTCACATTAAGTTGAAAGGAACCTAAATGCTAGCGAATAATGACTCATTTTCAGCTTCTGGTTTCAGTTCTTGCTGTGCTAACAGCTGGAAATGGGCTCTCAGATGCAATATGCCCAGATTCATGCAGATGTTTCTAGAGACAACTTAATGAGGGTCTCAGACAGGCACAGACAGCTTGCTCTAATAAGCTCTCATAATAGGTCAGAAATAAAAGGAATTTTAAACTACTGTGTAGTATCAGAAGTACATAATCCATGATCCAAACCTTCGTGAAAAGTGGTAAAGCATTGGATCCTGGCAAAACAATGAACTCACACTGGAACACTTAGGGCTGCAACTTCCAAAGACCCCAGAAAACACAGGTCACATTCATTGACTGAGCTGGAAGTCATTCAGTTGAAATCTATTAAGTACCTGCAATGTGCCAGATACAGAGCTTCACCTATGGTTCAAAGGAAAACAATACAATACACCTCTTTAGAAGCTTTCAGTTTAATGGAACAGACATTAAATTGGCAGGTGTAATAATACCGTGTAATAATTAGTAAGGGATGGGTATGGACGAGATACAATGAGAAACACAGCAATAATACTTAACCAGTGTTGGTGTGTCAGGAAAGGTTTCCCAGCTAAAATGATGCCTAAGCTGAGAACTAAAGTCCAAATGTGCCATGTTTAGGTAAAGGATAGAGGAATTCTAAACAGGAAGTAGGGGTGCGAGGGGGCAGGGTCTGCTGGAGGTATTACATTCAGAGAAAATGATGCATACAACAGCCAAAAGTCCATGAATATCATCACAGGCTTCTATGCAATTGCAGTAGGACATTATCATCTTTCTTACCTGTATGTGTAACAAAAAGAAAGAAGTAGAAAAGATATCAGGTAGAGACAGTAGACCTGTCCTCTCCCTCTGTCAATCCTTCCCAGTCTTCCAAACACAGTTCAGCAACCTCTGTCCTTCAGGTACATTTTTGAGATCTAATTTAAGATGCAATATATGATACAAGTAACATTATATATTTTCCCTTACTTACTTTGTACTTAGATCATGATTTTAATTTATTTTTGCCTGTTTCATATCTCCTCAATGAAACTGAATCCCATAGATGTTAAGACACACTAACACTCTTTCTTGATCTTAGCAGTTATCAGTAGAAGGTTTTGTACAAACACATCGTGAAAATCACCTGGTTGACAATGATGGTTGAATGTCTTCTGACTTCAAGGATGTTAAACTGTGTAAATCCATGCAACCTGAATCATGAGTAGGATAATAATGATGATGAGACCAATACAGTGATAATGCTAACCCTTTCCCACTGGGTAGAAACCAGCACTCTTAAACAGTACTATAGGAGAGTAAATTACCACATCCTTTTTAGAGATTACTCTGGCAAAGTAGTTTGAAAGCCCTCTGTCCAGAAATTCCCCTGTGGGGAATTTTTGTAAAAGAAATGAGCACATACATATATAAAGACAATAACAACTCATAACAGCTAAATATCTAACTCATTAATAATACTGAAGTGTTCCCACAGACCCTATTCTGAGCACTTGAGATAAAATAACTGAGGGGTATACGTGGAGGAGGTACCATTGTTCTCCTTGTGTCAGATGACAAAATCAAGAACTAGGAGACTTGCTCAAAGTTTTACAGATAACAAAAGACTACACACAAACCTCTTGTCTCCAGAGTCTATGAATGAAGCTACTGTGTTTCACTCCCTCTGAAGCTGTAAGGATGTCTGTCTCAGCACTTAACAACAAAAAAACATGGAAGAACTTTGGATTGGGCAGAGGGGAGTGAGAGGAGGGAAGAGGACAGGAGAGGGGAAAGATGGTGGAATGAGATTGACATCAACCTAGGTACTTGTGTGATTGCACAAATGCTATGGACTCTACATCATATACAACCAGAGAAATGAATAGTTGTGTTCCATTTGTGTACAATGAACCAAAATGCATTCTGCTGTCATGTGTAATTAATTAGAACATACCATAAATTTTAATAAATTTTTAAAAATAACAAACCAGAAAACAACTTAATTTTTTAGTAATAGGGAACTATTGAAAAAAATTATATACTCATGCAGCAGAATACTTTACACAATTAAAAGTGATATTATGGAAGAATATTTAATGACCTGGAGGAATGTTTGTAACATCATAATTGTCCGAAGTAGATGAAAATAGTATGGAAAATATTCAATTTTAGCAATATGTTAGAATGAGCCAGATAAAACTGTCACTAATTTAGGTTAAAAATGGCAAAATGCAGCAATTACATATGGTTGGACCAGATATCTGGAGGATGGGGGAAAAGGGAAAGAATGATTAAGACGGGGAAACAGGGACACTGAACATTTTCACAGTAAAATGGCACCTCTGGATATCTCTGGGTCTTGGGATTATGCATGCTTTTGCTTTCATTGATTTAGTTTAACTCTCTCTAAATGTTCTACAATCAGCATGTAGAAGAAAAGCAACTGTACTAGTCAGCTTTCCATCACTTTGACAAGTTACCTGAGACAAACAACTTAAAAGGAGGAAAGATTTACTTCTGGCAGAGTTTCAGAGGTTTCGGTCTACGGTCACTGACCTGTTGCTTTTGTGACTGTAGCAGAGCATCATGGCAGAAATGTGAGGCAGAGGAAAGATGCTCACCGCATGGCAGCCAAAGGAGAGAGGAAGGAAGAAAGGCCAGGGTAACAATATCGATGTCAAGGGCATGCACCCAGAGATCTGACTCCTTCCCTTAGGACATTTAATACTCAAACCATAACAGCCATCAAGAAGTTTTTTTTTTTTTTTTTCAAATGATTCTGTGATGTGCATGTATATCTTGATCTGTGCTCTATGCTTTACACGCCTCTTTCCAGTCCTCCTGACAGAGCAAGGTGAGAATCCTCAGCACATATAGCACAAAGAGAATACTTAAGATTAGAACATTTAGATAAAATGTCCAAAAATGTCCAACTTGAAAGTAGTGTCAGTATCCAAACCCAAAACCTTCTACTCACAAAATAATAAGTACTTTTCATGAGACTGTTCTACAAGGGAATACTGAAATTATGTTTTGGGTAAACAGAATATTTTACAATTAGGTTTTTGCCCAACATGATCCATTAAGGCAAAGCAGTAAATTATATTTACTGAGCGAGCCTTTGTGATTAACAACTGACTTGATATTTAGACGAACTGAGAATAGAAAGTTACCTCAGAAGTGAGAACATAGAACATTTTCGAAGAAAAAATAAGATTCAGAATATGGCCATATCTGCAGAGCTTCTTTAAGTTGGTAAGAATTTTATGCGAACAACAAAAAAAGCTAGAAAGTACACTATGAAATATTACTGATGCTATTAGCTTTAAGGAGCATACAGACCTGAAAACTAGGCCCATGTAGCATCTGGCACATGGTCAGCACTCAAGAAATATTTGGTAAATGAATAAAAGTGATTGTGAATGTAGAGAACTACAACTTTTCTAAGCAGAGAAATTCATAACACCATTATAAATATTCCAGGTGTACTTTCTCCTAATCTAACTCAAACCTTTAGCCCAATATCCATGTATGAAGATGGGAGGGGCAGCATGTGGAGATGTATAAGCTGGGGGGAGAATTTCTAAGAGATATTGAGTTTCTAACATACACCAAGCATTACTGGAGATGCTATAATGCTGTTATTTAAATCTTACAACAACTCAATGGGATAGGTATCACAGTATTTCCATTGCAAAATGGATTCAGGTCTGCTCAAAGTCACTTAGTGTTCAAGTGGCAAAGCAAGAGTTCAACCCAATCCTATCAGTGTAGTGCCTCCAAAGCTGCAATCTGCCCCCACACCATGCTGGCCATCCCAAACAAGTGGTGGTCAGCAATTACAAAACTAAAACCAGTACAGATGGACAGTTTCTGCTGATTTTCAAAGGGGAAGATTCCAGAACAAAAGTCTCACAGCTGAGACACACTACTTGTTTGACTAAAATGACACGTCTCAGGCTTTAAGGTAGGCTAATGAGAATAGGTATGATAAAAAATATATATATACCAACAAGGCCACAATCACATATTGACATAAAAACAAACAAAAACAGGTATTAAGTAAAGTCTTTGAACACATGGAAATAATCTATTAAGTCTTTTGCCTTCTTGTAGACAAAGGGCAAATGGAAGGATTATAAGAAGAGATAAACAGAAATGCCACACTGAGAGGTGCTTTGGAGGAAGGAATAAGGGCATGTTAATGCATTGTCTCATCATTCAAGAATTCCTTCAGCTGCAGGGAATGAAATCATTCTGGCCTTAGATGATGTCTACCACCAAGTTCACCTTGTTACAAAATCCCTGTCACTCTCTGGTTCAAGGAGAGGGTATAACCATTGAACATCAGACAGACCTTGGGCAGGCCAGGCCACATCCACTTCACAACTGTGGAAATATGGGCAAGGCTCTGACTCTTGTTATACCTAATTTTATTTTTTATAAAATAAAAATGATGGAACTTACTAACGATACAAAATGCCCCTGTTGTTGTGTGTGACACAGCACCAATCTACTAGTAGCAGAAATTTTATTCCATGGTTTGCATATTGAAACATCCCACTCCTAGGACAATTTCTACCAGCTGTAGATGAAGCTGGAATAACATGCCTGACCTTTGTTTTTATTATTTGTTGTCTTGCATCAATCATTCATGCCAAAAAGGATAACTTATTTCTCACAATGTAAATTTCAAAAAATAAAATTACTCAGTAAATCTAAAAAGCAACCCCTCATTCACTTTTATAAAGACAGCTAGAAAAAGCTCAAACCTGCGATGAAACTTAGCACTACCTCACATCCTTTTTATAAATGCCAATTAAAAATTGGATTTGGAAATATTCCAGTTGCTGATGACTATATGTCCAGCAGTATAGGCTGGAACATGGGGTCCAAAAATGTAAAAGGCAAAAGAAACAAACACAAGAATTTCTTATTAACCACCATCTTAGCATAAGAAATAGGTTGTCGTAAGTAAAATCTGGAAAATCTTACCAAATTAGTATGCACCAAACTTCAACCTGCCTTGATTTTGCCTCAGTTTTTCTATGCCCTGGTTCACCAAGTAAGGCCTCAGAAGCAAACTTGAAACATGTTTTGAACTATAAGATGCTTCATTCAAGTAACTGGTTCTGAATTACAGAGAGCAAAAAAAGTTCCCAGTTCTGTGTGGTTGTGTCAGATCTCAACAAACCTAGATGAACTGAACAGGTCAGGATTTAGTAATTCTGGAATCTAAGCCTAATTGTAAAATTACATGGGGGTCAGCAACCTTGGGGATACATTTTTACCAGAACCTTACAGGAGGATGGCATATTGAATCTTAGAACTCAAGCTCATCTGGAGAAAGAGATGTCAGCTTACGATGTATGACTAACCTCATCAGGGTTGCTGTTTGACCCGCCGTGAATGCCCTTAACATGCAAATGTCAAGTATCTCTCGGGGCACATCAAAGTCTGCATACTGACTTGAAAAATCTTTACATGAAGTTTGACCATGGATGCTCTCCATTGACTTTAATGGGAAAATCCACGACTATAAGAGAAATTAATAGGAGAGAAAATTTAATCCTTAATCTCCTAAATCTAGGCAAAGCACTTTAAAAATACCTCTATAGAACAAGGACTTTTTTTTTTTTTTTTTTTACAAGAGAACAAAATAATTTTCTGCTGTCTCAGAAGATAGAAAACTGGGGTTCTTCCTGAAACACACATCCTTTCTTCTTAAGCCTTGGTCCTCAGGGTCTTTTATCTCCCTATGATTTCATTCCTTGTGCTTCAGGCTAACAAGGCTGTGGTGTATCCTTTCCTTTGTTAACGCAGAAGAAAAGATCCTCATTCAAAACATCAAGAGCTTTAAAAATAAAACAACTTTGTAAAGCTTCTCCATCCATGAAGAAGAACAATAAAAATGTATTTTCCAGATCCCCTGAAAGCACTAAAACCCCGTGTCCTTCACATGTCAAAAACCCTCCAAGAGCTGACAGAGTGCCAGCAATCACCACGGACAACCACACAGTGCCGTTCGGGTTAATTTCATTCAGTGGTTGAAAGAGAATCTTTATTCTTCTTGAAAAATGTTTGTTAAATGAATTTTCAAAGCATGAACTGTCATTTTATAACATCAGTGTAGGTTTAGTTCAAATTTTGAACCAGAAAAAAAAAGGATATAAATGTTTGTAGTTTAAAGCACCTAAATATAAACATGAATATCTCTCTATGAGAGCATATTGATGACCCTACACCCTACTTGTGGTGTAGAAAATCTCAAGGATATAAATTATAAGCTAAGATTAAGTAAGGATTTGGAGAGATTACATTTACTCACTGACATCAAAAGAATAATAACAACCTTGGGAGTCATTACAGGATGACTTGTTTTATGAAGTCTTATTCTATCTGTATTCTTGTGTTTGTTTATTCTCTTATTATTGTTAAGCATCTCCTCTGACTACTAATCATACTTATTGAGCATATACTACTTATCGCTAACATAAACTATAGTTAGGATTTCTACAGTGAGATCTATCATTTAATAATGTGCTCAGGGTTTGAGTGCCCAGGATGTTGAAGAACACAGAGGACCTATGTCTACAGCACCCTTGGGTAGAGGAGAAAGAGGAAAGGGAGAGAGGGCTTTCAGAGGAGGTGGGACTTGAGATGAGTATTGTGGGATAAGAATTCAGGAATACCATGGTGCAAATACTTACCACCTTCATTTCAGACACGAGAGACTAGGGGGCAGAGACCTTAAATCATTTGCCTAAAATTCCACAGTAAGAAAAGGAGGCCCTCAATGCTAAAAGGGTGATTTGATGCTTTTAATTTTTTTTTTAGAAAAATTACCTGAATTGCTTATGTATTTATTAGTTTTACACAAAATACATAACATCACCATGCATCTTGTTTTTTTCACTCAATAATATGATACTAACATCTCCCAATATTGACACATCTACTAATGCAGTAGAACATTAGATAGTTTATTATAATGGAGTATACATTAAAATTTTCAAATCATCCAGTTAGCATTGAGGTTTCCAGGCCTTGTTTTCTTACTGTGGGATTTTTGGCAAATTGTTTAAGGTCTCTCGTGTCCGAAATAAAGATAGTAAGCATTTTGCATGATGGCGGCGCTAGATACTTATCCCTCCATACTCACCTGAACCCCACCTCCTCTGGGAAGCGCTCTCTCCCTCTGCTCCGTAACCGTGCACTGTTTGCTCTACAGCATGCCACCAGATTAACAGTCTCACAATGCATCTAGCTGTCCCACATACTTGGCGGTGTTGTTTCTAAGTCTTCCCTGTTACAAACATGCAAAGAATATATCCTCCTCCATACATGGAGGCAAGGACTTCCCCAGGGTATATATAAGAATTATAAAGAGTTAGAAATAAAATTGCTGGATTATATGGTGCACATATACTAAAATTTACTCAGAAGAAAGCCAAACTGACATCTAAAGTTCCTCAGACAACCTACTCTCATGGGAGTGCTATATGGAAACGTCCTTTCACAAACTCTTGATATTGTCAATTAGGTGGTAAGAAATGGTATCTGTTCCGATAATTCACATTTCCTTGGTTATTACAAAGACAAGCATATATATGATTATTAGCTAATCAGGTTTTCTTGCCTCTGAATTACTTTGTTTCCTTGGCCTATTCTAAAATTAAAGGGATTTTTTCTTATTAATTTGCAGAATTTTTTTCACATATTCTATATACCAGTCAGCTATTTTATATGGTGCAAAATTCTACTCCCAGTCTCTTGCGTCTATCTTTAAAAAAAAAATCCTTTTTAAAGAAATTTTAAAATTTGATGTGGTCTAAATATTCTAAGAACTAATTTATAACATGAATAAATCTGTTTATAGTACTAATTTTACAAAGGTAGTTTCTTTCTTCTAAGTGGCTGATTTTCTTGAATGTATGAACAGAATTTTAAGGTATATGTAGCCTAGAGTTCAAACCAATTCCATTAGAATGTGAACTGTCTTTGAAAGTTCCCTCCACTAGTTTTGTGCAATGGTAATATGTGACAAAAATCTTGCAGTTTTCGCCCAATTTTAAGATGATAGCATTAGTTCATGGGCCAAGAGGTATAATCTCTACCATTTAACCTAATGGAATAGTCTTTATAAATAAGATTAAGCATTGCCATTTTATTACTTTCTATCCTTTATTAGTTTCATGCATCTTAAGTATATTTAATTTGCTCCAGGCTCCAGGCACAAATGTTCAAACTCTTTGAAATCAAGTAGGTTTTCTATGAATTAGAAGATGCCTTGACTGGAGAAGAATAGAGAGCGCTTAGTTTTTTAAACAACAACAACAACAAATTGCCTCTAAGGAAATTTTCAAATATTAAAAAACATTCTTTGACACAATCACAAATAATAAGATATCAGCCATATTCATGAAAAAAGGAGTGAATTACGAATAACCTAGAAAATTTAATTTCAGCCAGTTGACAACATAAACCACTATGGCAAGATAAACGTGGATCTATTAGAATCAGTTGTAGCCTAAACAATATGAGACGGTAACAAGAGGGTCCACAGGAACATCCAAAGTACATCATTATCTCACCCTGAGCAGAGGAGCCAGGGAGCACATTACCACAGTCAGAAAATGGTTCTTATGTGTTTATATGCAAGAAATTATTAAGATTTATGATCTAATATTTCTGTTCCTTGCATATACATTTTTTAAAAACTGGGCCAAGTTATTCCCTGCTATTTATTTGATAAAAAGGAGAGTCTAAAAAAGGTTAATGAAATTCTACTCATTGCTATGTGATTTGGAATAATTTGTAGTCTGGATTTCCTTGCCTAATTTTTTACTGTTCATACTCCATTGGGGTACAAACGAACAACAAGGGTCTATATTGTCACACAGAATCTTCATCTTGAAAAGGAATATGCAAAAGTTTAGATGGCAAAACTATTAAGCCTTCTCCATTCACATAATGGCTGACTTTCAAATAAACTTCTTCACCATGGAGTCCCCATTTCAGAAGTCATGCTCTGCATGAGTAATACTCTTCATGTTTACATTACCCTGTTTTCTCTCCTGCGTGTGAGGGGCTCCTGATTCCACAATTTCCTCCACATTCATAAAAACCATCTGTTACATCTTGCTTAGCTTCTAAAGTTTTATTTCAGCTGCCAGTTTAAAGGCAAAAAATTTTCCACTAAGTCCCGAAGCCTATTTTGCATAGAACCAGGATGAATCCTAGAAGCAGGAGCCTGTGCTTCCTAAAACCACTGATGAAAGACTTCATCTCTCCTGCCCATTCTCTAGAAGACCTTGGGCCACTTGGTCCAGGACTTCTGCAGGAGTTTGGCCAGTTTTACAACCTTCAGCTTCTCGATTACGCTGAAAGCACCTTGAAAGAAGAAGCAGTCTTACTCATCTCTCATATCTCATTTTTATGTCCATTACTGCTCCTGGCACATTTATACTTTCATTCCTTCCACCCACAAATATTTACTGAACATTATTGCATGCCTTGCACTGTGCTAGACTTAAGTGATAGCTAGACAGCAGTGAATAAAATAGACAAAAAGCCATGTTTTTATGTGGCTTACATCCTGAAGGGGAAGACAGACCAAAAAGAAACAAGTCAAATATTTTCAGAGAGCCATTTAAAACAAGTTAAAAGGAGATGTGATAGAGAGTCATGGGATGCTCTTTATAAACAGAAGTTAGAGAAGTCTATCAAGGTGAACCTTAGGCTGAGATGGAATTGACCAAACAAAGTCATGTAAGACTCCAGGGAAAAGAGCATTTCAGGCAGAGGAAAGATCAAGAACAAAGGCAGGAATGAAACTTGCATGTTCCAGAGGAGGAAGGCAGAAGCTGTGCAGGCAGTGTGACAACCTCCAAGGTAGCAGGATGGGGAGGAGTCGGGTAATAGAGTGGGACAGATCATGCAGGGCTTGGTGGATCATGGAGATTATTCTAACCTTATGGGAAACACTGGGGAGTTCGGGGAAGGAAAGCAATGTGCTCTGGAGCACATTTGTACAAGCTCACTCAGGTCTCAATACAGAAAGCTGACTCTAGTGGAGTCTGAGGAAGAAGTAGGGAACCCAGCAAGGAGACCACTCTCATCACCAGTGAAAAGATGGTTTGGTTGGAATGGCAGCAGTAGACGTGGAGAGAAGAGGTTAGATTTCGTTAGATTTTAGAGTTAAACCAACAGGATGTTCTGATAAACAAATATTGTACAAAGTTAAAAAAAATCAATAAATGATGTGGAGTGCAGTTAAATAGCTTGATAGTCCAACTGCTGCATACAAAGTCACTAGCATGAGTAATGTAAACGTCTATAGTATTTTCACTGTACCAGAAGCAGTATAAACCAGACATGAATTCATCTGGCTTGGACATCCATGATCAGAGGTTGGAAATAATGAAAAAAGGAAAAAAAAAAAAAAAAAAAAAAAACATTTCTGTCTGGAGAACCTCCTGGCAAGCAATTGTGGACAAAGAAGTGCCAGCTAAGGGTGAGTGTTTCCTGCAGAAGAAGAGATGTCCACAACGATGTCTTATTCTCTCTCTCTTTTTTTTTTTTTTTTTGGGTGCTGGGAATCAAACCCAGGGCCTTGTGCTTGCAAGGCAAGCACTCTACCAACTGAGCTATCTCCCCAGCCCCTCTTATTCTTATTTTAAGCATGTGGGAAGGGAAGTACAGTAATATCACAGAAAGGAAGGCAGCATTCATTCCAAGACAGGGTTGGAGGAATGGGGTAGGGATTCTCAGTCACTCCAGGTGGTAGAAAGGCAAAGCCGGAACTTTCTGTCTATGACTTTTATCAAACCGTTTGGACAATCCATCAATAAAATTACCTTCAGGGCTGTTCTGATGAACCATTCTAAGCTCTGTCCTTCCAAACCTATCATCAGTGTCTGTCCCCTCCCCACCACACGAGAGAACCCAAACAATTTCCAACTCTTGCTGCTCCATCAAGCTGATTTCTAAAGTCATTCTGACAGGGCGATGGGCATGTTAAAGGTTGGCTGTGAGGACAGGACTTCCAGGGTCTTCTCTCCTCAGACAACATCGATCCCACTATTGTGTCCAGGCACTAGATCTATAGGCAGACCTTGCTGAGGAATGTCAACTCTTTGTGCCTTACAATTTCTGACTTGTAATACATTTCAAATGGATTCCTCCACCCAAATACCCTGCAGGCAAAGTCTTATTACTGCCTCCACAACACACAGCTTGCCTTCTTTATACAAAAGGTTATCAGTGTTTCTGAGGTTGTACCTGAAAAAGCTGGAGATAGTCTTGCCTCCGAGGCATATTTTCACCACTTAGAAGGACCAGAAATGCAGTTAGTGACCAAATAAAACCCCAGCTTGGATTTTCTAGACCAAAATTAATTCCCATCTTTTCCTCTATTTGGTACTAATGTCAAAAACAAAGCGCCTGGGGAATAAGCATTTGAAAACTACTTGCTGGCTGCTGACTGCTGACTGCTGGTTGATTTAGGACTCCCCCATTCGTGCCCTATAGCCAGAGGAGAAATAAATTTCTCTATAGACACTTAGAACATTATAAGTAGGATTATATAGGTTAAGAAAACAAATATGTTATTACTACTCATACGAAAGGTCCAAAGGGTTTCCAAAACAAATAAAGGTCTCAGGAATTACATATACATATTCATTAAAGTAAGTCACACATAAAACCACTTCCTTGAAACATATCGTGATTGTAATCTGGCTCAACATTCTTGATATTATAAATGAGGGAAGCCCAGATTGGTGCTAATATTGGTTCATCATCTCTAGTGTCTCTCAGGAGGTTAATTTTAATACTTGTCTGGTGTTGTCCACCCCCGCCTCCTGCTCTTATTCCACTTGTGATTGGTTGCTGACTCTGGTTGCTTTCACTAAACCTCCTCTCCAACTTGGAAGACAGTGTACCACTGTGTTAAAGTTAGTGGCTCTGCATGAGATGTGAGTCTGGCTCCACCATTTGCTAGATATATAAACCCAGGTAGGTCAATTTTTCTGCACGCCCGCATTTCCTCAGCTATAGACTAGGAACTATAATTCTAACCATCTCACAGTATGTTGTGAGCATTAAATGAGGTACTCCTGTACTCCTACAATGATGCTTGGCCAACACCAAATGCTCAGTAAAGATGAACTTCCATTTCCAAAACCATCGATGTGACCCAACTTCTACATCCTAGGTGTCGACAGATGACCTCTCCTACCAGTTTACCAAGAAAAGAAAAGTTATCGAATACAAACTCCCTCAGGTCCTCTTCTCCATTGCCCCCACACCCCAGACACCCAGGAACCGATCTTCGTCCACTCCAGTTACTGTTCCCTTCCTCCTTCTGCCGGGGAACAGGAAGTGCTCCTTGCTAACGCCTCCATCACTGCCAGGGTCCAGACCCATCTCCCAGCTGTCTTCTCAGGAGATTTGTTCCCTTATTAAATGACCCCCTCTATCAAAGGAGTCTCCAGTCTCTCCCTTTTTTCTTTCACCATCTTCTCATTCTCTAAGTCATTTTCATCTTAAAACACGAATAAAAGGAAACAAAAAATTTTTCTTGACTTTACATCTACTTCTTACTTCTTACATTTACTTCTTTATTTCTTTGCTCCCTTTTTGTGGCTTCTCAGAGAAGTTTCTGGAGTGGTAGTTGACACTTTATCATCCTCTTTTCATTGCCTCCCACCCCATAGTAATCTGGTTTTCCCTCCCAGTATTATACTAAGTCCTTCTTGCTCTTGTTGCCTCACAAAACCTCTGGCTTCATTACCCAACTCCATTTAATTTTTCCTCAATCTACCTCTTCAATGGGGGCCATTCTCTTCCTCACACTTTTTACCTTTCTCCCAAGGTATGGGCTCTGTAGGACCAGGAACTATCCCTCATTTGCTCCTTCATCTCCAGCATCCAACATGATACGCTGAACACAGCAATCACTCAATGGAAGTTCACAAAATGAACACATGAATGACCTCTGAATTGTACAGAATCACAATCTAATTAAATGGAACAAACATTTTTATGCTCTAACCATATGCCAGGCATGATGGAGGCTAAAGAGATTAATAACACATGGCCCCTGCCCTCCTGGAGTTGTTTATCATTCTGTGAGGGAGGAAGAGGAATGGAAGGTTGATGTTGATGCTTGGACAGATAGATTGATGAGGTAAAAAACAGAGAGAGGGAGGGAAAGAGGGGGAGGGAAGAAGGAGAGAGGTAAGATAGATTAATGTCATTCATTCATATAGGTGAGGGTACACATTAGGATGCCAATAAAAGTAAAAATATGTGTGTGCTTTTTCAAAAAATAATTTTAATTAAATTTAAAAAGAGGCAATATGTCTGACTATAGTCAAGTAAATCATGGTTTCATTCCAGGAGAACAAACTTTGTACAGCTCTCTGGCACATCTGGTTTTTTTATACAGAGAATACACTGAGACCTGGGAACACCAACTATCTCACAGACAGGAAACCTTTTTCCATCGACATGGTAAAGTCTCAAATGGAAGCCTTTATAAAACTGAAACTTTGAAAATGTTTTCCAATCTCTCAGTCTTCCATGTATTTTAGAAGGAAAATAGTGTGATAGTTATTAATTTATTGTCATCTGACCATTTTTGATTCTTAATGTCAATAACTGGGTCACTCTTCTGGCAGACTGAATGATCCTGATCACCAAGGGGAAATTGGGTTGCTGCTGTACATAAGGTCTACATATTGGACCCCAGGGATCCTGTGGAGTACCCTAATGCTTCCATACCCAGTAGTTGAGATTAATAGAAAACATCAACAACCAAAAAAAAATCAGGACAAGTGGAAACTCAAACCTTTCTGGAAGAAGCTTTGGCCAATCCACCAGGTAAAGAACTTCAAGTTTCCAAGGTTCTAGATGAGTACAGGGGAAATACTGAATAGAAGAAGGAGAGTAGAAGAAGGAAGCCATAGAAACCATAGTTATAGCTTGAGTTACTTACTGCAGAGAAGAGGTGAATAGTATCTTTTAATATTTTTTCATGGCTTATTATGCATATGTATTTATTTTATTTTCTATTTTCTCTATCTTTCCCTTTTCATTTCATTTTATATACATGTTGTTGCAAGTTAACTTTAGTATCTAGGAAACAGAATATTCAGTCAACTGTGACTGGATTTGAAAAAACATTAATGTATCTAGTAATGGGTACAACTAATGGGATTTGCATCACCTTATATTGAGAAGACAATAATAACATGTTCACTTATAAAATTAGTAACTATTTCAAGTGGGAATACAGAGTTGTTTTGTTGGTGTATAGGAATTCAAATGCGTATAGAATAACACATACAGAAGCCAAGTAACCAAACGTGCAGCCTGCAACAGCTATCGATTTGTCGCCTTCTAGCTCTAAATTTATCCTTCATTGCCTGTTCTACAAAAGTGTATATGGGCCCTTTAAATCTTTTTTTCTTGGCCTGCTGGTTGAACGTTAAGCATTTTCAGCAGAGGGCGCTGGAGAGACACTGCAGAAGGAAGGAGTTTTCCATCCTGGTCCAAGTGTGCTTGCTCAGCAGCCAACTCCTGTTGTCTAAGTACAATGTCAAAGGCTTCTCTGAGACCTGCTCCCCAGCACCTACAGCTTTTCCGGTGCTCTGTTTCTGCAGCACAGGGTTTGCTCCAGCACCAAGATCTTGAAACATGGACAAGCTTCTCTAGCATCCAGATCCTGCAGTACAATGGCCAGCAGCATCCATCAGTCAACACCTGCCCTCCCTCTCCCCTATGGCATTTTTTTCTTTTTTAAAAGAGTGCTCCTGGTGAGACACCACTCCATGAAGAGCTTTCTCAAGCATCCTTTAGGGCAGATTTCCAGCAAGTTCTGCTAGAGCTGTACCGCAACAGCCTCCCTGCCAGTGAGCTGTGGCTGTGTCCTCTTCAATGAGGTCTACACCACATCTCTCTGGGACTTCCTTTTTGGCCAGTCCATCTGAACTGTAGGGGTGGTGGCTATTCCTTATATCTGCTATTTCTGAATTTTATAGCTCAATCTACCTCATCATTCAATCCCTCATTATTCCAATCGCATTTTATAGTTAATAATTTTTTTTAATCAAACTTTCTCCTTTCAACTTACTGTGTGTCTCAGTTGCAATGGGCACACCCAGCACCCAGATCTTGGTTTGAAAATACCATTCTCCAATAAAAAGAACCAGGGATCCTTTCAGAAATGGCCCATTCCAGGACTAAGGCAGGAAAAATACATCATGAATCTGGAATATCTTATAGTAACAGAAAGGAAAGCAGTGCTCAAATTCACAAGGACAGGCATGTCCAAAGGACACAATGGGCCAAGACTGAAACAATTTGAGCAACAAAATAAAAAATGTAATATTGTCATATAACCCAAAATTTCAAATAAATTTACATAGTCCAAACTGATATAAATTATTAAGTAAATGGAGGAAAAGAAACATGTCTTTTTTTTTTTTAAGAAGAATTCCAAACACTATAGGAAGAGGTTCCTTCCTCAATAAATGGAAGGGGGCTCTTCACCCCTGAGGGTAGATTATGTGACTTGCTTTCACAGAATAGCATAGGGAAAAGTCCTATGTTAATGTGGAGAAACCTCACAAACACAACGTCACCAAGCGGTGAAGGTAACCAGGTGATGCATCATGGGTGGATCTCATGTGACTATCCTGATTCCATGTGATGAGAAGGACACTTAATTCTCAAAGTACTTTTCAGAACTCATCCCCCTCCAGAGAAGCACATATTGGGGACTGCACAGGACACCTGCCCTGCCCTCATCTACAGTGTCAAGATCATGAAAAACAAGGGAAGACTGAGAAACTGTCACAGAGAGAGGAGACTGGGGAGATGTACCATAGGACATAATATGGTACTCTAGGTGGGAATCTGGAACAGAAAGAGGACATTAGTGGAAAAACTGATGAGATTCAAACAACTTCTGGAACTTATTTACTACCAATGTGCTAATGTCAGTTTCTCAGTTTTGACAAACTGATGGAAATTTAAGAGGTTAACAATAGGGGACATCGGGATCGGGTATAGAGATATAGAAACTCTCTGTACTATCTTTGCAACAATGCTGTAATCTAAAATTGTTTCAAAATAAAAACTTTACTCAAAAAAAAAAAAAAGACTGCAGTTTCTGTGCCTGATTGGACCTTAATAGATACCAAGAGTGGGACTAATTATAAAAGCAGTCATTTTATGGATCTAACATACATCATCAAGTTATGCAGAGGAGTAACCATGGAGAAGGAAAAATAGAAATAGAATTATTAGAAATTAGGCAGTTTTAACTCTGATATATCGTCAGTGACTAGAACATACATTTTGTTCCAGAGTTACCTGGCCAAGAGTAAATGACCTAGCACATTTTCTGAGATAGGGGTAACTTCCATAGACAAAAATCCAGGTAACAAAACCCAGTAGTGGTTCAGCTCAGAACAGCATTCTCTTGTGCTTAAAGAAGGTGTCAAAAATGATTTTCTCTGAACCTCTTTAAAGACTTTAGACATCTGTTCACGCTTATTTATGCTTTTGTTCATTATAAAGCCAAAACATGAGTTGTAGAGAATACACTACAAGTAGTTTAATTACCATATTCCAGTATTAAAAGAGCATATGTTCTCAGAACTCTGGAGTCTTCATTCAAAAGTCAGTAAACTCTAAAATAAAGCAATGTGTTTTGTTTTTGATTTTGTTTTTGGTTTTGTTTTTTTTACTAGAAGGCCCAAATCAGTTCTAGAGTCCAAAACCAATGTAGGCTTTTGTTTTCCACACAAACACTCTTCAGTCTGATCTCTGAGCTTGAGGTAGGCTACAATTTTTAGCAAACAAAGTATGAGTACGACTGAAATTATTCCACAGCATTCTTTGCTCTGGAATTAGTAACAAACCTCACTTTTCAAACAAAGAATACATGTACTCTCTCCTATCCCACTGCTTTATAATAATGTTATTTTTCTCTAAAACGTCTGGGCTCAACTGATTTTTAAGTTGGAAAAGTTAATGAAAGCAATATTGCATTTGAGGCCAGAAAGATGGACATGAGCCAAATCCCACATCCCAAACATTCTGCCTCAATGGCATGTGAACAAAATGCCCACTCTCCTCCTGCTTTCCAACAGAAGCAAAACAAAACCCTGCAAGGCAGTTACCCACTGGAATTGAGAAGCTTGTCAGGAGCAGAAAGACACACACGCACATACACACACTCACACATACACTCCCTGTCCCTGTCCAAGGTACAATAAAAGGGCTCTTTCACACCAAGAGTTCTGTGCACAGACAGCACAAGGGCTTCCCCTGGAGATGCTGCTTCAGGGAAAGCCAAGAGAGCACAAGTTCAAAACGAGCAGTCCTAACAAGGTCAAGAGTAAACCCCCATACTCCACAGTAAGCAAGCAAAATTCTTAAAACCAGTTTATCTAGACAGCTTAAAGTCCTTTCAGACTAATCTCAGAAAATTATTTGGTAGCAATGAAGAAAAATTGGTGCTATCATGGGAACATGCTAATTTTAAAAAAACTATTATTTCCTTTTTATGTATGTAATGCTTTGTGCAGTACAGTTTAGTTGCACTTCACTTTCCTCTTACATTTTTCAAGGCCAAAAAGGAAGAGCAGGAAGTGGACGTGATTATGTAGGCAGAATGAGTTAGCTAGAAGACTTAAATTTTAACTATGAAATTTAGGAAAACAACTGTATTCTATGACATTCCATCATTTAATCTGCATAATAATAAATACAGGATTTTAGGTACAGCCTGCCTGTATCATTTTAGAATTACAACTCTAGCATAACAAAGAAAGATTGGACACCATGTTATGATTTTATTTAGTTAAGTATCAAAACATTCTTGAATTTTCATTTATTACAAATTTATCTCCCCAAACTTTACTGAACATATGTTCATTATTTCCAATACAAATTGATATATTAGTATCAAAAATACCAATTTTACTTCTGAGTTAAAACCAACAGGTGATAAATTTTAGTCACTAAGAAAGTGTCTTAGATAAACGAAGTTAAAAACAAAAGAATACAATAGCTGTATTACCCAACATTACCTTCCTAAAGTAAAGAATCTAAATTTTGGACCCTACTCTAGAAAACACATTCATATTCATGAAAGTATGAGTATCAGATTATTAAAATATCTTTTTCCAAGTACCATTGTTCCTAATTAACAACAGTTCTGTATGTACTACATGAATGTATTTAAAAGGAACGCATATGAATGAATTGGATTTGGAATGCACACCATGCTCTGTTTGGGATGAAGAGGGAAACCATAGCTCTGGGTAATCTGCAGACAAGGGGCCCATAGAGTAAAAACATCCCCAAGACAGACAACAACAGGTGGAAACTTACCACTGGAGCAGTTGGTCCCACCCCAGCCAGGCTCGCACTGACAGGTGTTTGGAGCAATGCAACGCCCATGGACACATTTATCAGCACAGTGAGCTGTCAGAGAGAAAATCAATCAAATAAAGAAAGTTGGCACAAGAAAAAAAAAAAAAAAAAGCCAACAACACAGCTGTTGCACATCCTAGGCTCAAGTGTCACTTAAAAACAACATGCATACTTGATAATTTTCTTCAATCCATTCCTCAGTCCTCTTACAGTCTGCTGTACAACTAAACAATTTCCCTTTTTATTTTGATATCTCCAAATAAATTCCTCCAGTTCTCCTTGCTTAATTCTACTTCATGCTACATTAGGAAAGAAGTTTCAAGGAAAATTGCCTAATCCACTTTTTTAAAAGAGAAAATTATCAAAGAGCACCAAATATATCCTGTTTGGGGAGGAGCATATGTGTAGAAACAAACCACAAAGCAAGATACCAGCAGAGCAGACCAAGAGGTGATTCCCTTCATGTAATGCATCCACCACAAAAAAAAAAGTCACCTTTCTTTGTGAAGACACTGTTCACAACTATGACACAGGAGAACTGCATAGTCTTTATCTGTTGAGGAAAATACTAGACAAATGTCATCCAGGTCTTCAGAAAATATTAAATCTCAACTCTCTTTCAATAGTAACTGTCTCAGCCATGATCTAGCACTTGAAGGCAAGGGGATATCACTGCAAACATGAGTGAATGGTCTGAGAACTGATTTACAAAAGCAGAGTTCAGCTGGATGACAGGAAAAGGATCAAAATACACTGACCTTATCTTCCATCGTAGTCCCTCTCATATTGGTTAGACACTTTCCAAAATATCTGAGTATATGAGCAATTGTGAGAGCAACTTGGAAGAATTTGGGGTTCAGATAGTTCAAAATGTTATTTAAGGATGGGGTAAAGCTCTGTGCTCTAGATGTGTTTCATTAATGTATGTCTTATTAAAAAGGAAAACAGGTTTCCTGCCCAAATACAAAGTACCGATAAGGAAAAGAAACCTCATCTTAGTTCCACAAACTAGTAACTTTCTTGTGGATGGAGAACCCTTCAGGAATTGTTCTCCCTATTTTTCTTCCTAGAAAAAAATAAAAATAAAAATAAAAAAATTTTCAAATTGCTTTTTTTCTCGATATAATAGGAAAAATATTTCCATGTCATGATATATTCTTTTATACATTTTATTCACTAGTGTATATATAGTATACATATAGTGTGTATTGTATACACATAAAATATGTATATATAAAAAATATATATAGCAATACATACATAGCTATATCTACAATGATCACTTCTAAAATCTTGATCTTTGACATGAAGAGATCCAAAGGAAAGGCAAAAAAAAAAGGCGGGGGAGGGGAGGGAGGTCTCAAGAAAATAGAAGGGAAACCAATAGAGTAGAGGAAGGGGATTGAGAGGGAGGAAGAGAAGGAGGACATGGGAAAGTACTGGGGAATGAAATCTGCCAAATTCCACTATGTCCATGTACAGATATGCCACAATGAACCACATGTGCATGTGTGAGTGTGTGTGTGTATGTGTGAGTGTGTGTACACATGTGAGTGGGGAGTGAGGAGGGGAGGGACAGGGGAAGTACTGGGGAATGAGATTACTCAAATTTTGTTTTGTGCTTGTATGAATATGGCATAATGGACTGACAAAAAAAAAGAAAGAAAAGAAAAGAAAACAGTGCCATCCAAATCTTCAAAGTTCAAATCTTTGTGTCTGTTTAATAGTGTAGTTCTCTATAATTAATCTTTTACTAAGGGAATTTTATAAAGTTAATCTTCACGATAAATTTATATTGGTAAAATTTTCCTTTATTTGTGTTTACATCTTGGAAATTCATATAAGATATCATCACCACAAAATTAATTCTAGCGCTTGAAAATCTGAAAATCTCTGGGTTCCCACAAAGCTGGATTTGATAGGAACCACCCAGTTTCACATGTATTGGGGAAGGGACTGGCTATGAAAGGAAGATGTTCCACACATTCTATAGACTGGCCTCAATTTCTGCTCTCCCTTTCTTTTCCAGTCTTTCATTTTTTTTCTTTCTTTATCCTCTTTTTCATTTTCTACTCTTATCTTTCTCTCTCCACCAACTATTTCTTTGATCTGCATAGTTACCATGAGGCTTCAGATTAAAATTTGATTTCCATTGTAGTTGTGTTGGGTCTTAACCCCAGGGTGACCCCAAATGATTTCCCTTATACCACATGAAAGGTAAGATTGGTTTAAAAAGTAAGGGTAAGAATTAGTAAGAAAGATTGAACAAGAATGCCTAGCTAGCACTTCTGCTCCAGTTTCAAGATAACCTTTATTAAAATGGGTAAATAAATGTATAATTAAGCATATGTTCTAGAGAGCTAGGAATCAGAATTGCATATGCTTGGATCTCAATCCATTGTTTTTTGTTGTTCTTATTGTTTTAATTCTGAAAAAGGATAATAAGTATATTTTTATATACAGAATTAAAGGGGACCTGCTTTGAAATGCTTTTAGATTGTTGGATAATTATATAAAAGTTCTTATGTTCCTCAAAAGTGCAAATTTGGTGTTTTTATGAAAGGAATTTGAAGGAAGTTCAGTTATGTACAATAAATGAAAAAAATGCTGATATTTTAAAAATACAGACTATTTTTATAAGAACCTGGGTTATTTTTATAAAAATCTGGACTAACAATTGGGCAAAATCTGAAACACAATGTGTGTGGGTCATTAGCAGAAAACAAATTTGCTGAAAGTTACTTAGGAATTGGAAGGGGGAATTTGCTTTCCTAGTGATTTTCTTTTTCTCAGCTAAAGCTCAAGTAAATGGAATCACTTTTGAGAATTGAATCCTGTAGTCAAATAATGGCCTAAATGGTGGGAAAGACTGTTGGAATGCACTCTAAAAGAAAAGAACACAAAATTCTACTTCTGTGATATAGCAGCTTCATGCGGTTTTAGATTCTGTCATTCAAGTGCCATCTCTGCCCCCTATTCTTTTTCTATCATCTCTGGATTGTCTATATCCACAATAGCCCTTACCAAGTACCCAAAAAATGGTCGGAAGAAAAGGGAAACAAGAAGGAGAAGAGAGCCATGGAACTCGATGTTCTCTGATGTCACAACTCACCAAGCTACAGAAACACTGTGAAATATACAATAACCCTGAACACCTCTGGAACTCAGCCGAGTTAGATCCCACCCCAGTTTCATCTTTACTTCCTTATTCAGTTTTAGATGCCACCTATTCTAGGTGCTGAGCTTCCAACAGACTCCACATGGAAAATCAAGGCAGGCTACAGACACAAAGTCATGTGACATACCAAAAGGGGACTAGGAAAAAACACAGGAAACAGATGTCCACCTCAGCAAATGTTCAATAGCTTGGCTGTCAAGCATAGATACAAAAGACCCATCATAATTGTGATCTTCCCATGCCTGGGAGATTCTTTATGCATGCCCTTCCTTTCTTTTTTATTTTTAAAGATGTTCTATACAATACAATTTCTTTTTCTTACTTCTCTTTAAGAAAATCACTAAATATTTTATAGTAAGTTTTCAATGACTTTTTTGTTTTTGAGGCCAGATAGAAGCTGAATCTCCACCCACACTTAGTACCCTGCTATAGACACATCAAACTGCAAAGGCAAAAGGTCTCTTCTCCCTCAAGAACTGGGAGGCAACAGGCACTAATGAGAAGAGCAGGCCATGTCTTTGAAGTGAAAGCTGTGGACAGTCTGTCTGCTTGGTGGACAGGTGAGGACTGACATGATGACCCTGGAATCTTCTCTAATTAGGCTCCTGTTTCAGCCTTAGTTCCTAAATCCATCTAAATCCCATTGCCAATGCCATGGACCTCATTGCTTTCACTTGTAAATACTTGGCTTTACTACTGAGAGCCATTAACTGTAGTCATTTGGTTTTTTCCTCTCCCAAATATATTTTTCTTTGGATTTACACCTAGGAATGGAATAAAGGTGAAAGGAGGAGTAAGCAGAATAAAGACTCCTTTATAACCTAAGTATATCTCTAAAGAAAATACATGCCACTGTCCTAAAGGATATGATGTAATAAATTCATTTACATTAATCTGGAAAGTGTTTCTAAGGTTAAAGCATCTCCTGAAAGTCACTATCCAATAGACACAAACCTTCCAACTAATCTATCTTTTCTCATAAGTTCCGTTCACTCTGATGTTATGAATAAAGAATATGAGTCACAAATCTTATTTTATGAATTTATCCTGTGAGTTGCTATAAAAGAACATAAATTTTTAGAGTTAAAGGTGCCTTTACTGAACATCATCCTTGTATTTTTCAGACTGGGAAAGTGAAATAATTTTCTCAATATTTGTAGCTGGTGTTTAAAAAAGAAGTAGGATTAAACCTGGATCTCTGATTCCCAGGAGTCCAAAACCTGATGATGGTTTTAATGGTAGTGGGAGCGGGGCAGGGGTAAAAAGATGGTAGAGGGTGTGCTGGACCAGCTACTAAAACAGGTATACCACATGGCTAAGGGCCAGGAGTCAGAAGGTTCAAAGGAGAAAGAGTGAGAAAGCAAAGAAAGTTGACTCCCAAGGTAAACTTCATCGCCTACCACTTTTGTTAGAGGTCAGTCAGGTGCAAAGTCTTTACATAATCTCATTGCTACTATAAGGTTCAGCACAGATGGGAATCATTTTGTTTTCATATTTCCAAACATAATATTACAGCCTACACTATTGTGTTTGGATGCGAATTCTCTTTATTCCGCTTAATATTTACTGATGTACCAGGCACATTGCTTAGCGCTGCTGTGGATGAAAAGATGGCAATGTAGGAACTCTTAGTCTGCAGAGGAAATCAAATGTAGGACCACCAAATCCATCAAACACAGACAGAATGCAGGGGTAATAACAGAGATATGAGCAAAATAATGTGGGAATATAGTGAATGATTCCACCGGTATGAAATGGCCAAATAGGCAACTCTATATAGACAGAAAATGTATTAGTTGGTTATCTAGGGTTTGGTAAATGAGGAAAAAGTGGAATAATAGCTGATGGGTACAGGGGTTTTTGGTTTCAGTTTTATATGATGAAAATGTTTAAAAACTGATCATGCAATGATTGCACAACTCTGTGAATACACTAAAATCCACTAAACGGTGTAATTTAAATTGTTCAGGTGCAAGATGTGTCAATTATATATTTTTTAATTGTCATAAAAATACTGTGGGAGTTGATGGAAGGGAATAATTAGTTCCAATTGGGATGAGATCGAGGAGGATCACATGAAAGAGAACATGTGAGCTGAGAAAGTGCACGCCTTTATAACAAAGTTTCAGGGAAGAGTGGCCTGCTTCACACTTCATCCTCCAGTACCCTTCCAAAGTTGCATAACATTGCTTAGGGTCAGGGCTCCTACCTCTTGGCTACTAGTGGTTGATTGTATGCAGATGAAGAATCAGTGATGGAGAGAGGAAGAGAACACTAGAAGTCTAGACTTTTACATGTAGTAAAAGTAATGAAAAAATTCTATATCTAGAATCCCTTTTCTGTCCATTCCTTATAAGGCTTCTATGTCTCTTAAGGACAAATACAAAGGACTCATATTAGCTGTGTCTTTGGCAGACATTGCTAATTGTCCATCCAATGTTCCCTCTATCCTTATTAACAGATTACCACTTTTACCAGCGATGACAATGTGACCAGCAATGAACTACATTTCTTGGCTCTCTTTTTAGACTGAAGTGTCCACGTGGAAAACGGTGGAGGATAAAAGATTCAGTTGGTAATTCCAGTTCCCCTACTTTTCCCCCTTTCTGATGCCTGGTATATGGGCAAATAGCTGAATTTAAAAATGCATCAGATGACCCTTAGAAAAGGAACAAGAGAACCATGGAACTCTTTACCTTGAATTCTTTCCATGAATGAATGAATGCCATAAACAACCCACTTCCAGACTTCTCCTTACATGAAGATAATAAACCCTAGTGTGTAGAGATTTCTGTTTTGGATATCTATTTCTTGTAGCCAAACATAATTCCTAACTTATACACTGCTCCTTTGGGAGATCTTTCAGGAGAATCCATTACTAAACTAAATAAGCACCTATACTAGAGAATGAATTGAAGACCCATCTCTCTGAGGAGAAGATACAAGAATTCAGAACTTCTACCAAACCTTTGCAGAAAAAGTGTCAAAACCTAAGTCCAAGTGGGATTGATGAAAAATGAGAGAAGAATTAAAAATCCTACTATTAGACATGTATCCTATCTTTTCCCTGAAACACCATTTGACCCAAATTACAATGTGAGAAGAGTTAAATAAGCATACTATAAACCCTAAAACAATGACAGAAACAACAAAACTAAGTTACAGCTAATAAACCAACAAAGATAAATAGAATCATAAATAATATTCAACTTAAAAGAAGTTATAAAAAAGAAAAATGAGGACAAAATACAGATGGAAAAGCAGAAAACAAACTTAACTACATCGATAACAACATTAATTGTAAATGGCCTAAACACCTCACTTAAAGAAAAGAGATTATCATATTGGAATTTTTTAAAAATCATGATTCAAGATATGCTACTTATAAAAAGTATGCTTTAGATATAAAAACACAAACAAGTTAAATGTAAAATGATTTAAAAAGATATATCATACTAACACTAACCAAAAAGCTGGAGTAGTTAAATTAGTATCAAAGAAAATTTTTAGAATAAAGACTATTATCAGAGAGAATGCAAGCTACTTCATAATTATAAAATGTTTAATTCATCAAAATAAGATAATAAACCTAAGCATTTGTCCATCTAGTAACATACTTTTGAAAACTTCAATTAGAAATAGACAAAATTAAACTGGGAAACCTATAACTAGTCACAGTAATTGATAAAACAACTAGACAGAAAATCAAAAAAGATATATTAGATTTGCACATAACTATCACTTCACCCAATGACAGCAAAATACATATTCTTTTCAAGTACATAGAGAACATTTACCTGGTTATATCATATTCTGAGGAATAAAACAAGTCTCAATAAATATTTTAAAAATTAAGGCATAAAAATGCTTTCTGATCACAATGTAATCTAGAAATCAATAACAGATATCTGAGAAATCCCTGAAATATCTGAAAACTAAACAACAAGCTTCTAAGTAACTCATAAGTCACTGAAGAAATCAAAAAGGAAATGAGAACATATTTTGAAGTGAATGAATATGAAATCACATGTCAAAATTTGTGAAATACTAACAAAGCAGCACTTGGGGAAATTTTTAAAGAATTAAATGCCTACATCACGAAAAAAGAAAGTTATCAAATTAATTATTGGTTTTATATGATGAAAATTTTAAAAACTGATCATGCAATGATTGTACAACTCTGTGAATACACTAAAACCAATTAAATGGTATAATTTAAATTGTTCAGGTGCAAGATATATCAATTATATTTACTTTAAGAAACTAGAAAATGAAGACCAAGCTAAACACAAATGAAGGGTTTATTTCTTTAGGAAGAAAGAAATTTATAAAAATCACAGCAGAAATGGATGAAATTTAAAAAAGAGGCAGAAAAAAATTTATAAAATCAAAATCTGATACTTGAATATCAGTAAAATGGATTGACTTCCAGACAGACTTATCAGTTAAAAAAAGAGAAAATACATATACTATCAATATCAGAAATGAGAGAAGTGGTATCATTATAGAATCTACAGATATTAAAAGACAATAAAGGGATGTTATTAGCACTTTTGTGCCAATAGATTTGATAACCTAGATGAAATGGAGAAACTACAAAAGTTTACTGTAGTGAAAATAAATAATATGAATGAATTTATATATCTTAAAATAATTAAACTATAGTTGAAAACCTTCCCATAAAGAAAACCCAAGTTCCAGATGGCTTTAATGGTGAAGTTTACCAAACATTAAAAAAGAAATAATACCCATACTACAAAACTTCTTTTATAAAATTGCAGAAGAGGGAATATTTCTCAACTAGCAAAAACAAAGGCATTTACAGTTAAAGAAAACTACAAACAAATGTGAAAATTCTCTGCAAATTAGGAACAGAAGGGAGTTTCCTCAACCTGACAAAGGACAAATACAAAAAACTTTCTACTAATATTATACACAGGGATAAAAGAATGAATGCTTTCCCCTAAGATTAGGGAAAAAAAGACAAAAATATCTGCTCTTATAGTATTCAATACTAGACTGAAGAATTCAGCAAGCATAATAAGGCAAGAAAAAGAAATAAAAGTTAGCCACATTGAGAAGGAAGAAGTAATTTCCTTCTTAATTTATAGACTATGTAAATATCTGTGTTTATTAAGAAAATCTGATGGAATCAACAAAAGTACTGAGAATAACTAGAGAATTTTAACAAGGTTGCAAATAAAAATTAATATATAAAAACTTACATTCTTTATGCTAGCAATAAATCATCAAAAAATGAACTTTTAAAAGCATTCATAATAACATCAAATATATGCAATACTTAGGGATGAACCTAACCAAAGACATGAAAGATCTGCACATTAAAAAACAACAACAGCACTGTGAAAAATTAAAGAATAAAACAAAATTATCAATCAATTTGGCCTATTTGATATTTATAGAAAACTCCACCCAACAGCAGACTATGCATATTATCTTAAATAGTGAGGTAGACCTTGCTTATTAGTCAGATGACTCGATATTATTAAGATAACAATTTTTCCCCAAATAGATCTATAGATTGAAAATAATACCAACCAAAATACCAGAAACATTTTTTTTTAGAAACTGACAAACTGATTTTAAGATTCCTATGTAAATGTGAATTAGGGTAGTGAAAATGACTATGGAAAAGGAAAAACCAAAAACAACTGAAGGACAAACATCACCAGATCTAAAGATTTGTTACAAAGCTACCATTATCAAGACAGTGTGATGTTGATATAAATACAGATAAATAAATCAATGGAACAGAATAGGGAATCCAGAAATAAGTCCACACAAATTTAGACAATTGCCTTTTGACAAAAGCACATAGGCAATTCACGGAAGAAAGAAGTCTTTTCAACAATGCTGGGGAAATTGAAAGTACAAATAAACTTGAATACACAATCTATGAGAGATACAAAAATTAACTCAAAGTGAATCAAAGATTTAAATAAAGAACATGAGATTTTTAAAATCTCTAAAACAAAACAGAGCAGAAAACCTTTGTGATCTTGAGTTGACTAAAGAATTCTCACCTATAGCACCAAAAACACAATCTGCAAAAGACTAATAAATTTATTTATCAAAAGACTTTTGCTCTTCAAAAAACACCACTAAGAGAATGAAAATATAAGTGACAGATTGGAGAAAGTATTTTCAAATATATATATAATATATAATAATATATATATGTATATATATATATGATAAAGAACTTGTATCCAGAATATATAAAGAACAATTAAGAAAAAAATGTTAAGTCTGTTAACAAAACAATAAGTAAATGGGCAAAGGATTTGTCCTTTCACTAAAGAAGATACACTAAGGATAAGTAAAGCTCATGAAAAGATGCTCAACATCCTTAGTCACTATAGTGGTACAAATTAAAACCATAGCAAGACATTAACAGATATGTACTTGAATAATGGTAATGAAAAAGATTGTGTATCAAGTGTTGAAAAGGATGCTGAGAAACTTGAACTCTCACACAAGGCTAGTGAAAATGTAAAATGAACAACCACCTTGGAAAAGTTTGGTAGTTTCTTAAAAAACTGATAGACATTTGGGTTGTCTCCAGGTTTTGGCTGTCACAAATAAAGCAGCTCTGAACACCTGTGTTCAAACACTAAGTGATTCAGTCATTCTACCCCAGGTATCACTCAAGAGAAATGAAAACATATGTCCATACAAAGACTTGTATTAAATTTTCAGAACAGTTCTTTTGTAATTATCAAAAATGGGAAACTATTCAAATGTGCAAGCTGTGTGTAGTGGTACACACCTGTAATCCCAGTAACTCTGAAGGATGAAGCAGGAGGATTGCAAGCTCAAGGTTAGCCTCAGCAACTTAGTAAGGCACAAAGCAACTTAGCAAGACCTTGTCTCAAAAATTTTAAAAAGTAATAATAATAAAAAGGGCTGCAGATGTAGCTCAGTGGTAAAGTGCCCCAGTGTTCAATTACCAGCACCCCCCAAAATGTGCATAAATATATGAAAGGATAAATAAATGATGGTATATCCATGATGAACTACTTGGAGATAAAAAGGAATGAACTAATAATGCTCAGGCAGTATGGATGAATCTCAAGGTGACTATGTTGAGTGAAAGAGACAAGGCACAAAAGAGAACATACCATATTATTCAATTTACATAATACACATTAATCTAGAGTGGACAGAAAGCAGATCAATGGTTACCTAAGGAAGATGGGAAAGGGAGGAGTGGACCGAAAGAATTACAAAGAGGTTGTGAGGAAACAGGTTCACTATCGTGACTAAGAGCTCACAGTTGTGTATGTATGTCAATACTTAGCAAGCCGTACACTTTGCTGTGAGCACTTTATTTTATGTAAATTTTATCTCAATGAAACTGCTTGGTTTTTTGTTTTATTTTTTTAGTAACTAGAGTGCAAGTAGAACTTCCAGAGAGGAGCAAAGAGTTCTCTCTGTATAGGAAAATTGTCAGGGAGGGGGGAACCCTAAGCTAACATTAAATGCTGCACACACTGCAATTTCATTAAGAGTCTATGTTGTGGTGGTGTACACTCTTCAAAGACCTATGAGGCACTGACTTGGGACTCTCTTAAGAAATATGTTTGGGGAAATCTAATACTAAAAAAGAAAAAAATCACAATGTGATATCCTACCAAACTTTTCCTCTACAAATTAAATGACTTGTACTAGAAAAAAAAAAAAGTTTGTGTTGAAATAGACTTGTAATGAATCCCACACAACGGGACTGAAATTCCATCTGTGGAGCACATAATCCTATTCATTTATTTGAAAATGGAAAGATTTTTTTGTCTAATTCCACTCTTACGTAGGCATTATCTATTTTGGCCACAACTCTCACACTGGGTCTCTCTGAGTTGAATCAGATTTAAGTAACATAAGTAACATGATCCTAATGAACCACAGCTTCAAAATGGTGACAAGCACTGGAATAGGCTCTAGTTTGCTTAGTAGAAATTACTAACAACTCAGCCTACAACAGGTCTGATGACACAACTGCAAATCAATTCGATTTGAGAAGGATTTAAAAATCGTCCACATACAGCTTAGAAAAGACACCAGAATGAAAGGGCTTAAATTTGGGACAAATTATTCCCTGCTTGGCCTGTCCTATGTGTAAGAAATGCATGAGAATCCTACAGGAAGTACCACAGCAGGCACTTCTGATTTTAGAATGGCATTTCTCTTGGTCTGACCGCTCTCTGTGGAGGCATGGAATTCTTTCAGAAATATCCTTTCCCACAGTATGTTTTCTGCCACATGGCATTTCCCCTGATCTGGTCTACTTCATCTTGCTGGAACTTGTCCCCAGACACTTTGCTCAATACATCCGAATCACATGTTAATAAAAAAGGCCAGCGTTACGGAGAGCTAAGAGGGCAGTGATGTCCCCTTGGAGCTACCATTTTTCCCACTTGGTGTCCTTCCTAACTCTCACCTCTGTGGTGGTCTTTGAACATTTCCTTGTGGACTTCTCCTTTTCTTTCCACTCTCCTTTCATGTCGACACAAGTTTGAGAATAAATGGAGTCTTCCTGCTTCTTAATAATAATAGCTAACATTATTTCTCTCATCCAAAACCTTTGCTTTTCAGTATAGGAAGTTTAAGCCAAATGTATTAGTTAAGCCGTAGATTTTCTCCAAAAAGAAGAGCAAAAGCAGGCCGCAGGGCTGGGGTTGTGGCTCAGTGGTAGAGCGGTAGCCTGGCATGTGTGAGGTACTCTGGGTTCAACCCTCAGCACTACACAAAAATAAACAAATAAAGTTATTGTGTCTATCTATAACTAAAAAAAAATTTTTTTTTAAAAGTAGGCCACAGTGCTTTTGCTACTAGGGTGCCCTACCAAAATCCAGGGAATACAAATTCAAGTGCCTTTAGGAACCAGAGGGATGGATGAATCAGGGAGTACTCAAAGTCAGTGGGACCCAGGAAAACTTACAGAGCTTACTCATTTAAATCCACAGCTGTCCTCAGTCTTCTGTCTAGCGCTGCATGGGACCATCAAAGCCAATGTACCAATGGCCTGATTCCTCCGTGGAACATGAAAGTTTCGAATTTTACAGTAAAATGTGTTAAAATAAAAGACATTGTATGGACCAAGAAAAATATGATCATACATCATAAGCTGGACATGATGGTAAGCACCCATAGTCCCAGCTATTCAGGAGGCTGAGGCAGGAAGATTGTTTAAGCCCAGGAGTTCAAGGTCAGCCTGGGCAACATAGCAAGAACCTGTATCAAAAACAAAGAAAAAATCTAAAACATGTTTATAAGTCAGATCATTTAGATGCTAGTTGGGAAACTGAAACACAGACTTAGTTACTTTACAAAAATATTAGGGAAGTTCCTAAAAGAACAAGTAATAAAGGGCTCTTAAGTTCTTCCAAGGTCATATTTTAAATTTAACTGTCCTTTTTTCTTGATTTTAGTGTTTGACCCTGCCAGATCTGTCATTTATATAGCTATTCTAAATTTGACATCAAAAGTCACTTTATACCATACATATTGACGACTTTATTTCTGATGAATAGTTGGCCATGAAATACCTCTGTTGATAATAGTTCAAAATTTGGAGGTGCAGTCCAGCTGATATTGACCCCATCAGTGAGGAGAAAGTAAAACAGGCACCTCCTCCATGCCACAGCAAAGTAAGGAAGTGTCTGCTATACTCTCTCATGATTTACTACCATCTTCTCTTTTTTGGATTGTTAAAACAGATGATTGTCCTTAGAAGAAATTAAAGAGCCAAGGAAAGAATTTCTAGTGAAATGTAAATTTTTATATTTATAAGTTTATAGAAAGGAAAACTAAATCCCTTAGAGCAATGTTTTGCAAATAAGTAGATTCTGAGGACTGGTTGTTCCATCAGACTCTTAGGAGAAAAGGGGGAGGAAGGAGAGAAGAATTTCATGGTCAAATAAATTTGAGACACGCCTTTGCTGCAGGCATTCTGGGAGCCTTTAACAGGTAAAAGTAATCTCCAAGAACTGAAGTCACGTGGCACTTTACAACCTCACTGAATAATGCAACAGTGAACGCTGCAGGATGAGTATCCCATAGTTCATGCCAGGGACAAGAAACTATAGGCAATGCCCAGGTTCCAGCTTTCTGGGAAACTATGTTCCTCCTGGGATCAGCAAACAGGTTTTATCTGGTGGGGGACACGTTTCCTTTTAAGTCCCTCAGTTCCATGCTAAGCAATAAACTAACTTAGTTATTGTTTTTAAGCTTGCACAGCCATTAGTTTGACTGCAGTATCTTTAAATTAGCTGTAACTGCCTTTGTCACTCCGATGTATCCAGATGATCAGAGAGGCCCACCTCCAGATGATGCCGCCCTCTGCGACCTAAAAAGGAAGTCTCTTTTCATTCTCTAAGCACTCTAGCTGATTTCCCTCAAGGCTTATTTGTAGAATTATTTATCAAGAAAACAAAAATAGTTCTGGACCTTACGATATAACTACAGCTGAGAAAAGAGCAGCATCCGTGTAGCATTGATTCTATCAGCACATCAGCTTCTCACTCCCCTTGGCATCTCTGTGTGTGGCCCAGATGGATGCCCTAGGTTTACCACTGGATTATCTGTAAAAATGCTGGCAGTCGCTATCCCAGACTAAAAAAATGCAAGTCTGTCACCACCTGGTCATGTCAATGCTTTGTGGTGGTTCACTTAGATAAAAATGTGTTTTTTTCCCATTATTTTTAAATTACTTTGCCCTAAAAAGATTGAACCATAGTACAATAAAAATTGCTTCTCAGTTCTGGGCTTTTATATTAGCTATTATCTGTCCCTGCAAGGATATTGCATAAATTATTAAGCCTGTAAAAATTCTACCTGTCCTACAAAGACTGCAATTTCAGGAACTCACTTTCCAGAGATAAAGCAGGATTTTTCATTGTTTCCCTTTGTCCAGTCTTCATGGAACTCTATAGTCAGGCTTGCTTTAGGAAAAAACAGGCAGCAGACTTTATTTCCATCTGATTAAACTGAGGCTATCTTGAAGTCATAGAGGATTTTTTAAATTAAATTCATAGCTTCTATATATAAAATTTTAAGTAGCAAGCAAGTGTTGGCAATCAGTAAAACAACAAAGGTTTTCTGCATTATTTATTAGATCCTATCTTCATTACGAGCAGAGTCTTACAACCCAAACCATAAAAAACATAAGTTTAAGTTTCAGTAGATGTGTGGGAAAATTGGAATTTCTGCCTGGTGCACTTTGTGGACAAAGGGCCCTTCCCTGCGTTTACTGGTAGGTTCCTCTGAACCAAGTCGGACTCCATAGCAACAGAGTGCAGGGTCCCTATGGAAACATGAAAAAATCCACTGCCAGTGGCAGGAAGGGCATCATGGGTAGGTACACTGAGGGACATGCCATCTGATTATTGTCACTTCAGGGTCTCTGGCTGGGCTAACAGGATTGTCTCACTTTTATCTATACTTAAAAGGGTCTGCTTAAAAGAGTCTATACACTCAAGATTTTGGGAATATTTGATAAGATAACAACTTTATTATTAAACAAGCCTGTGAGAATCAAACAAACCCAGAACAGAAGGTCCTGCCTGCCTTGAACTTGAAAGAGAAGGACTTCTCCTTTCCTTCAGCCCTCACCTGGCTCCCTAAATCAATCCACCAGCTTTCCCTTAAACAACCCTCTGCCATAGGCTGAATTTTCATGGCTCAAAACAGGGATCTTGCCTGGCATTCAACAACTCCAAATCTGGGCCCAAAGATTTTTATCAGGAAAAGTCCAAAATGCACAAAGCCTGGATAAAGAGTGAAATGTGTCCTTACATCATCTCCAGGTGGGGAAGAAAGGATCTCAGGGCAGCCTTGCCCGATTGGCCAATTGTTCAAGTGTGCCCATCCTCCTCCTAAACAGACTCCCGCTGTGGCTGATGCCTGTGACTATTGACTTTCCATCCCCAATCAAAATTGTGGGCAACAGTTAGTTTAACAAATATTGGAGCTCACAAAGAGGAAGTTTATTTTTCCTGGGAACATTAGCAGAAGAGTAAATATGACTTCCATTAAATTACAAAGCTAAGTACAATAGGCAAGTGATTTAGGAGCCACAATTCCTATCTCCATGATTCTGGAGGTCCAAAATGCCACAGAATGCCAGACAGTCCTTACAGGGATGACACTCCAGGTATGTGGGGCACTCAGTCACCCACCGCCACTGTGGATCTCTCTGCATCCCTCTGTGCTTCCTCTCTTAACCCAGACATGGCCCCAGAATTCTTTAAACACAATGTTCAGGAAACCACTTCCAAGAGTGGCTCTCCCAAAAAGAAAGGTTGTTTTGTTGTTGTTGTTGTTAATTCCAGTCTAATATAACTTAATATTTCACTATAAAAGAAGAAATAGGGCAAGAGGTATGGGTTATATGGCAAATAGCCTAATGTGTGGCGTATCTATCTCCAAGAAGGAAAGGAAGCCTGGGAAGTGAGTTGCAGGTGTTTGTAAGCCCTCTCCCCAGCATTTGGGTTTAAATTCATTGCTATCTGAACCATGACATTCAAACAAGAGCAGAGTTCATCTGCAGAACAACTTTTCATATAAACACCAACCACAGTTCCAGCTTCTTCTTTGCCTACAGCCAGTTCAGTTTTGCATAAAGTTGGCCAAGTTAATAATCAGCTGTGAATATTTATTCACTGCTCTGGTAATCAATTGTCACACTCCTCTCTGCTAAGAACAGGAAATCATATAGAGTTCAGTGTGTGGGAGTTAAGGCTTCTTATTTACGGTCCCAAAGTTCTCTTAACGAGTGCCAAAGACAGGCCGGGCACTTCCATGGGAACTGATCTTTCACCATTAGAGATAGCCTGCAAGGCAGTAGAGAGGCTGACCCAGTTCCTAAACCTCTTCCCTCAGTCTTCCTTGCAAGCCACATATTCTGAATGCACCATTAGAGTTTTAATTCTGAGTGGCCATTTGACTTCCATTAAATAAAAAATAGGGTAACATGCTTACATCTACCCCAAAGGAAACAATCATCAGAATGGTCCCTTCCTTCACAGCAGCATCCAGCAGGGGAAGACAAGGCCTCTGGGGCAAAGAGAATAGGAGCTGAACTGGAGAAGGGACCCCTGACCATGTCCTTTGTCCATTCATGATTCTGCTACAGGCAGCCCTGCTTACAATGATCTGCTTTGTCTGACATCAGCCAAGACAAGCCAAGGACATCCAAGTGAGAATGTATGGCTGGCTTTGTGTCTGGATTTACCAATCCTTCCCACAGAGGGGTAGTTGCCAACTTCCCACTCCGCTGCTTTTCCTGTGAGCTTTTCCAAGTCCCATGTAACCAAATCTCTGGGCAATCTCCAACTTGGTAAAAGTCAGGTTCCAAAGATGTGTCTGTACCTCCAAGCATATTATAATGTTGTCAGTGATGGTGAGATCCCTAAGCAGCCTCAAAAGCTCATTTACTCCAGGATGCTCCTGAATGAACTACAGGCCTGTGGGGATCACGACTCTCAACTCCTCCCCACGGGTCAGCACAAGTGCATTTCAGTTTGGTCAAGAGCTCCCCTCCTTGCCATGGGATGAGAGCTTACTCCTCTCCCCTTGGTGCTTGTGGTTGGGGACAGCGAAAGATGATGAGACCTCTCTGGCTCCCAAGTTTCCCTGGGCCTGCAAACAGTTGAAATCTTGGGAAAGGAGGCCCCGTGGAACTTGGAAAGAAGGAGAGAATGCTCACCCCTGATGTTGCTGAGGGTAAGGGGTTTGGCTTGGACCTGCTGGTTTGGACCCTGGGGCATCTGTAAATCAAGTCTCAGTCTTGAACTATCTCTTTTCCAGCCCTGACACAGGGTTTTTGCTTTTGTTTTCCTTTTGCACTCTCACCTGTTGTTTCTCCTTAAGCCTTTCTGTGGCTTTCTAAAGGACAAGTAGTTTCCTTTTTTCCTCCTGCCCTGCTCCTATCTTTAAGCCAAATACAAATGGCTAATAAACAAATTTTTAAAGAGGAACAGCATCACTAGTAATTAAAGGAATTCAAAATAAAACAAGATACTATTTTTCTCACCCAAGAAGTTGGAAGCAATAATACCCAGTGCTGACAGGGATGTGGGGAAACGGGTGCCTTCTGCAGGGGTAGGTAAATTGCTACAACCTATCTGGACAGCAATTTAGGAATTTGTATCAAAACACATTAATATGTGGCTAGGGTTGTTCTTGTCTCCCAACATCCAATATCCCCTTCCCACAGAAATATGTTATACAGATGCTCTTGCATGTGACTAAGTTCTGGTCATGTGATATAAGAGGAAACAGCATGTGATCACTTCTAGGAACCTTCCTTAGCTGGAATTGCCACTTGCTTCCTTCTCCCACCTCTTCCATCTGCTACTTGGGACCTAGATTGAAGCGTGAAGGTCAATACTGGTATATGAAAATAAAGACCTAGAGATGGTGTAACAGATAATTTAGAAACTGCCCATGTCCTTGGCTCACCCACCTCTGGGCACCTATATCAAATCTAATCCTATGTCATTCAGTGTGCACATTCTTTGCTGTGGTTTGGTCCTCCCACTAATTTGGTTTTGGTTAATGTGTCCCCCCAAAAAGGGGTCATATATTGGAGGCATGGTCCCCAGGACAATGGTGTTAGGAAGTGGTATAAGCCTTTAAGAAATGGGGTCTAATGCGAGGTTTTAGATTGGTGGTAGTATGCTCTTGAAAGGAGTTGAGGTAAGTTCTCCTGGGACCCTGGCTAGTTCTCATAAAAGGGTAGTTATAAAAGCCTGAGCCTGGCCCTACCCAATCTCTCTGGCTTCCTGTCTGATGATGTGATCTCTTATTCCCAACTCATACTCCCACCATCATGTGATGCAAGTTAGAGCTGAGCCAATACCAGTGATAGCTGTGCCCATAAATCACTGGAACTGTGAGTTAAATGAACCTCTATTCTTTATAAAGTTAGACTGCCTCAGGTATTTCATTATTGTAACACAAAACAGACTACTATACCCTTGTCCCAGAAGTTCTACTTAAAATAATATATCTTGTGAATCACTCATATGTGCAAAGAGATATATGAAATGATGCTCACTGTAACCACTAAACTGTTTAAGTGACTAACATTAAGATACATCGACATAGTAATATTCAGCCACAAAATGATTAATTTATTAGTCCTGTAAATTAAGAATTAGTTTATCAGATATAATTTGTTTATAAGGAAATACATTCATAATATAAGGACAAATGAATTAAATAGTTTGCCAAAAAAAGTAAGTATGTATGACACAAATCTACAAATTTGTCTTGGATTTAAAGAAATGGAAAAATAATCTATAATGCTATACACCAAAATGACAAGACGATGAGTTAATTATTTTTCCCATCTGTTTTCCATTTTTTTTACATGGACCAAACAAAAAGAAAAAAAAAATGGTTTCCCTGTGAAAATTATTTTAAGAAATTTTTTAAAAGATACAAGTTCCTGTCTTTTTAAAAGTGGACTAGGTATTTTATTTCTAATAAACAAAGTGACACAGTTGAGAGGAAGGGGTCAGAGGGTCTTTCCCTTCCTTCTGTGGTCTGTTTCACTCTTTCCTTCAGTATAGACTGAGCCCTGAAGAACAGCAACAGTGATCTGCTCATTCTTCAGCCTCTGATGTACCTTCTGCTTGGAAAGAGAGGGGAGATAAGAAAGGGACAGAACTGGAAGAGGGAGAAGGGGGCCTGAGGATAGGAGGAAAGAAGGGAGAAAGGAGAGAGAATGAGGAAGGAAGGATGAAGGAAGAAAACCCGAAAGGGACGTGAGGCAAGAGGGAGGACAGAACAGATGCCACAGATTTTGGAACACACTACATTTAGGCCTCTTTGTGCCTCGCCTCTTTTCATGATAGGAACACAATCAAAATTCTAAATTAGACAACTCTGTGGAATCTTGGGCAAAATGCGGAATGAGGACAATGAGAAGATAAGATATGACTGATATTCAAAGAGGAAATTAATACCCTGCAGAAAGAGCCACACAGTTGCAACTCTCGTAACTTCAGACGATAAGTGGGATGAGCCAAAAGGCAAGATGGAAAGGGCAGAAGACGCGATGACCTGAGAGGTTGTGATTTCACTTCCAAAATAACTGAGATTTGCAAAGTGCAATGGATATTATTTAACATTTACAAGAGAAATGTGATCATAAAAGGTAAGAATTATATGAAAAGAATACATGACTATCGGCTATCACGGTAGCTAGGCAAAAAAAAAAAAAAGTACATTTAAATATTTTAACAAGCAAAGATGCAAAAGTCAATCAACTAAGGTAGCCAATTGGGTTGAGCATTCTTACCAAACTTGAAACATACTAAGAAATAACGTCTTCAATCTAAGGAATACAAGATAGACCATCTGGAATAGATGGGCTCTGAATGCAGACAGTAATCAAGGACACATTCTTTAAGAACTCAGCAACAATACAAAGGAATATCATACAGCCTTAAGAAAGCAGGAAATACTGACACATGCAACAATATGGATGAACTTCAAGGGCTTTATGCTGAGTGAAATATGCCAGTCACCAAAGGATAATACCATATGATACTCATGAAGTATTTAAAATGTCAGATTCATAGAAAGTAGAAAGGGTAGATGCCAACAGCTGGGGGAAGAGAGGGAGGAAGAATTAAATGGGTACAGAATTTCAGTTTTGCAAGATTGAAAAAGTTCCAGAGATCTGTTGCACAACAATGTGAATACAGTACCACTACTAGATTGTACACTTAGGATGATTAAGATGGTAAGTTTAATGTCATTTTTTACTATTACAATACATTGTAATTGTAATTACATTACAATAAAAATAAGTATCAAGAAAAAGTCAACAAGTACAAAGGAGATTGCCAAAATTATTTTAGAAAACATAAGATGGCATAATTATTTATTTGCTTAAAGGATAACTATCTTTTAACCTTGTTAAGATTTTGAATTAAGTACATAAATGTACTTAAATACAAAATTGAAATCTATAGTGTTCAGTTTTACTTTGAAGAAAATATTTGTAATATTTAAGAACATGAGTCTATAGAATAAAAGATCAGTCTTCTAATTTCAGTTTTTAAACCCATGGTAAAATAACTGATGTAGAATGCTGTTTTAGAGTTGAATCTTACCAATACAATATTAAAACATTTAAAAGAAACTAAGATTTCATCTTATTTACAATTAAGCTTATACGATTTATAAAAATTCATTTAAATACACAGGAAGTTCTGTCAGCTTGGAAGTTTAGTTAATTAAAATGAAAATCAAACTTATTAAATGTGTAAGTTCTATTTTTAAAACTTCAAGGTGTTTAACTTTGTAAAGCAGTAGTCAAAGGCCTCAATGTTTCACTAAAATTTGTTAGACTGATGGATGAAACATCTGAAAGCTGAATTTTGCATAAAAAGCAACTAGATTTTTGGATGTATAATGATAAAAGGTCAAATATTAATTACAAATTCAAAATGAATCTCTAGGTAGGTTTTCCTATTTGCACATACTCTTGTACACAGGCACATCAGCACGCGTGCACACATACACACACACACACACACACACACACACACACACAGAGGCACCACATACTAAACATTTAACAAATATTAAATAGACATTAGAAAACCTGAATGATCTGGCTTATTGTACCAAGAAGTCATTGCCTTTATAGGGTGAGGCAAAATTTTTAAAAGTATTTCTGATATAAAAACTAATTCCACGTTTAAACTTGATTGCACTTCAAATTTAAAATGGTTTTGTGTATTACAGATCTAGAATTTAAAAAACGGGCTTTTTTACTTCAAGAACACTCTGTTCAGAGAAAAAGCAAATGAATATACATTTTGTATGACTAGAAAGGAACAGATTATATTAATTATTTCTAATCACAGTAATCACAAACACATGGAAATTAATTAATCGAGATGCACTGTTCAAGTTTTGGTAAGTCAGCTTGATATTCATGTTAAGAATTGATGTGAAGTTGGGCACAGTAGCACATGCCTGTAATTTGGGCTTGGGAGGTTGAGGCAAGAGAATCACAAGTTCCAGGTCAGCCTGTGCAACTTAGTGACACCCTGTCTCAAAATAAAATAAAATAGGACTGGGATGTAGCTCAGTGGTAGATTACTTGCCTAGCAAGTGCAAGGCCCTGGATTCAATCCAGTACTGAAAATAATAATAATAATAAATAAATAAATAAATGTCATAAATTATTTAATTTCATGAAAATCTTAGAGTTACAGTAGAATAATTCCAGAGTATTTTTAACTGAAATCCAAACACTTATTAAAACCAAATCAAGAACCCTCACTTTCAGTTAGTGATACTGTACATGCACGTCTCTCACACTGTTCAAAGCACTTTCATGTCTAATTTGATCCTAACAGCAAGCCCATGTGACTAATAGCTATTAAAACACATCTTACACATAAGAATGTAATGTTCATCAAAGTTAAATCTAGTGTTCAAGAATACTGTATATATAGGGTAGCTTTGGGATTTGTTCTATGGTTAATTTTCCTGTTTCTTCCATTCTATGTTGAGAATCTGGACAGTTTCTTCTAGGAAGCCAGAAAGATGAGGTGATAAATGTAACAGTTTTTCTTGGAAAACTATATGTGACCATGCATATGATACTTAGGGTGCCTGTATGTACATTTATAGTCAGATGATGGTATATGGGAAGAGGAGAACAGCACCCAGAGGCTTCTCAACCACAAACTTTTAAACTATCATACTTCTAACTTCCCTATCTCCTAAACTGTAGCTCTATATATTCATTAGGATCTACGTATGCAACAAAAAGTATTGGTTAACTCTCAGTCATCTCATGAAGAACAACAGAAAATAGCCATGTATATGACATATTTATTATAAAACTGATTTATGTTAATAAAAATATGCTGAAATGTGTCTGAGTCAACATTTATTTAGGTACCTGAGACTTTAATCAGTAGCACTTTTCTATGAAGTAATTTCTGTGACATTAAAAACCACATATATACACACCAATGCATGTATATGAAAACACACATGTATGTATGTACACATACACATATTCATTAAAACCATTTCTTCATTAATACTTAACATTCTCCAAATCAAAAATAAATAAAACACATCCATAATGTTTCTTAACACATATTTGGCAAGAGTACTAATCAAGGATGAACAAAGTTAAGAGTTTAATTAAATGTATTACCAGAGTAAAATCTCCTTAAGGAATCACAGATTTCTTCATGTCCTAGTAATATTTTCTTTATAAAAACTTTTCCGACCCATTCTCTTTTTCAAGCAGACTCTTAGAAAAGGCTTCTTGCCTTGCCGTTCACCACTCTCTCTTTTTTTCTTTTTTTTTTTTTTTTTGGTTCTTCGTGCCTGATGACAGGCATTCATCTGTGGGACAAAAAGCCTGTTCCTCAAAGTGTGCTCCATGGACCAGCAGCTTATACAAGCCTGAGAATTCAGGGGAAATACATGCATCTGGGCCCCAGCCAAGACCTACAGAATCAGAACCTGAATTTTAACAGCCCCAGATACTCCGCCTGCACATTCCAGGCAGAAGCAGAGCCAGTCCCTTCATTGTGTTCCATACATAAGAAAGCTAGGGTTTTCTCGAAGAAACCCCACAGTGGATGAAATGAACTGCCTCTTCAGTGGGCACCAGCTGCCAGTTGTATGTGAACATGCAAAGACAGTCACATCCTGAGGCGGTTTCCATGTGAGTCCACACAAAGGACTCACCCAGGGCACCCCAGCCATGAAAGTGTGAGTGAAGAATTTTCAATATCTTTCTGAGCTACCCTTCTTCAGTTCCCCTGCTAGATTTCTGGAAGATGATTATGTAGCAGTAAGCACTACCCTGAAGACCCACCAAGTACACCATGAGGTTAGTGCACACAGTCTCCTGGTCAATTGGCCTCAATCAACATGTTTGTGATCTGTTAGTTTCTCTAAAGTTCTTTGTTTTTAGAGACCTTTAAAAAATCCAATTTCAAAAGAAAACTATTTCATTGGTTACTTTAAAAAGAAAAACAAGAATACAAATAACAATGATTGCTGGTGAGGATGTGGGAGAAAAGGTACATTCATACACTGTTGGTGGGGCTGCAAATTAGTGCAACCACTCTGGAAAGCTTCCACTATGGAAGCTCCTCAAAAGACTAGGAATGAAACTACCAAATGATCCCACCATCTTACCCCTGGGTTTCTATTCAAAAGAACTAAAATCAGCATACTATAGGATACATACACACCAATGTTTATGACAGCACAATTCACAATAGTCTAGTTATAGAACTGGTGTAGGTGCCCAACAACAGAACTGGATAAGGAGAATGTGGTATATGTACACTGTGGAGTTCACTCAGTCAAAAAGAATGAAATTATGTCATTTGCTGGTAAAGGGCTCAAACTGGAGCTCATCATGCTGAGTGAAATAAAACAGATTCAGAAAAATCAAGGGACACAGGTTTTTTCTCATATACAGAAGCTAAAGAGAAAAAAAGGGGATCTCATGAAAATCAGTGGGAGAAGTGGACAAATAGCTCATCCTGTAGAGCGCTCTCCCAGCATGTGCATGGACCTGGGTTCAAATCCCCGGCGCCTGGGAGAAGAGTCAATAAGCAGAAAATCAATGGGAGAACAATGGAGTACAAAAAGGGAATCAAGAAAAAAGAGGGAAGGAAAAGGAGAAGTTGTGAGGATTGAAACCGAGCAAATTATGTTACATGCATTGCAAATTACGTTACATGTATTTATGAGTATGTCAAAATGAGTCTTACTATTATGTATAACTATAACTCACTATAAAAACATAAAAAGTTTTTTCAAAGATGTGCATCCCACATCAAAAAAGAAAGAACTGAACATGGAGAACACATAATTAAATTTGTTAATAACTAAATTTCTTTACTGTTTTTCAGAGACAAAAATAACTAATAACATTTTTTTTTTTTTAATCTGTGAAGTCAGGTAACCATAATGGAGCTAAGAAATTATTGACAAAATATGATATGGACAGATGTTAGATAATCTTTGATTCATGAAATATTCCATCACTTCCATTTCTTCTGTTTAGGTAAAGCATCTCATTTTCCATTTAGAACAGAATATTAGCACCATCCCCCACCATTCACCACCAGTTGATCAAACTGGAAAAGTTATTTAATGTTTTAAAGGCTCAGTTTCCTACCTATAAAATGAGTATAATTATATCTGCCTCACAGTGATCTTTCAGGAATTTAATAAGATAATATGTGTACTTGGATCTTTCTTTTTAATCCAATCTGCCAGTCTATGTCTTTTGATTGATGAATTCATGCCATTAACATTCAGGGTTATTATTGAGATATGATTTGTATTCCCGGTCATTTGGTTCATTTTTTTATTTTATTTATTTATTTATTTTTTTGACACAACTTGGTTCCTCCTTTATTTGACAATTTCTTTAGGATAATTCCTCCCTTTGCTGATTTGCTTCTTTGTTTTTCATCTCTTCCCCATGGAATATTTTGCTGAGAATGTTCTGTAATGCTGGCTTTCTTTTTGTAAATTCTTTTAGCTTTTGTGTATCATGGAATGATTTTATTTCATCGTCAAATTTGAAGGTAAGTTTTGCTGGGTATAAGATTCTTGGTTGGCATCCATTTTCTTTCAGGGCTTGAAAAATGTTGTTCCAGGCCCTTCTAGCTTTTAGGGTCTAGATTGAAAAATCTGCTGATATCTGTATTGGTTTCCCCCTGAATGTAATTTGGTTCTTTTCTCTCACAGCCTTTAAAATTCTGTCTTTATTTTGTAAGTTAGGTATTTTCATTATAATGTGCCTTGGTGTGGGTCTGTTGTAATTTTGTGTATTTGGAGTCCTATAAGCCTCTTGAACTTGATTTTCCATTTCATTCTTCAGATTTGGGAAATTTTCTGATATTATTTCATTGAATAGATTGTTCATTCCTTTGGTTTGTTTCTCTAAGCCTTCCTCAATCCCAATAATTCTTAAATTTGGCCTTTTCATGATATCCCATAGTTCTTGGAGATTCTGTTCATGATTTCTTACCATCTTCTCTGTTTGGTCAACTTTGTTTTCTAGGTTAAATATTTTGTCTTCAATATCTGAGGTTCTGTCTTCCAGATGTTCTATCCTATTGGTTATGCTTTCTATGGAGTTCTTAATTTGGTTTATTGTTTCCTTCATTTCAAGGATCTCTGTTTGGTTTTTTTTTCAATATTTCTAACTCTTTATTGAAATGATCTTTTGCTTCCTGTATTTGCTCTTTTAACTGTCGATTGGTGCAATCGTTCAGTGCCTGCATTTGCTTTTTCATCTCATCATTCAATGCCTGCATTTGCTCTTTCATCTCATCGTTTGCTTCTCTGATCATTTTAATTATGTACATTCTGAACTCCCTTTCTGTCATTTCTTCTGCCATGCTGTCGTTGGATTTTATTGATGTAACATCTAGATTTGTTTGGGGCATTTTCTTCCCCTGTTTTCTCATAATGTTCAGGTATCAGTTGATCGCTGAGATATTGCAGATTTCCTCTATTGACTTACAATGTCCCTGAAGATTATGGCGATTATCAAGAACACAAGCAACAACAGGTGTTGGCGAGGATGTGGGGAGAAAGGTACACTCATACATTGCTTGTGGGTCTGCAAATTAGTGCAGCCACTCTGGAAAGCAGTGTGGAGATTCCTTAGAAAACTTGGAATGGACCTACCATTTGACCCAGCTATCCCACTCCTTGGCCTATACCCAAAGGACTTAAAATCAGCATACTACAGAGGTACACCCACATCAATGTTCATAGCTGCTCAATTCACAATAGCCAGATTGTGGAACCAAGCTAGATGTCCTTCAATTGATGAATGGATAAAGACACTGTGGTATATATATATATATATATATATATATATATATATATATATATAAACAATGGAATATTACTCCACCATAAAGAATGATAAAATTATGGCATTTGCAGGCAAATGGATGAAATTGGAGAATATCATGCTAAGTGAGATAAGCCAAACTCAAAAAACCAAAGGACGAATGATACCGCTAATAAGTGGATAATGACACATAATGGGGCGTGGGAGGGGTTAGTGTTAGGGTTAGAGTTAGTGTTAGGGAGGGGGGCAAGAATGGAGGAAGGAAGGACTGTTTAGAGGGAAAAGAGGGGTGGGAGGGGTGGGGGGAAGGGAAAAAATAACAGAATGAATCAAACAACATTACCCTGTGTAAATTTATGATTACACAAATGGTATGCCTTTACGCCATGTACAAACAGAGAAACAACATCTATCCCATTTGTTTACAATAAAAAAAAAAAAAACTGATTGAAACAGAAAAAAAAAAAAGAAAAAAAATATGTGTACCTGGCCCACAGGAAGCACTCAACAGGGTTAACTATAACTTTGTTGTTGCCTTAAATATATTTTAAAAGTGCTTAAGGGAAGCACTTTAGGATCAAGAAGTATGCCTGTCTCAGATACCTTTATAATTTCTAGAGCCCAGTCCATTGGTTTTTACATTATAGGTGTACCCAATCGATGCATGTCAAATTTGATTGAATTGAATCCACTGTGCTGAATCTGATTTACCCCATGAAGAAAAAGAAGAAATGACTTGTTTTAAGAAACAATGAATTCTCTTACATGGAAAAGTAGAAGGTGCACTAAACTGCATGGCCCTAGCAGCCTCCTCTGTGGACTCTGCACACTATCCTCACCGTTCTGAGATGGGCACTATTCACAGACCCCTTCGCAAGGTGAGCCTGGCTAGGTGTTCCCTGAGGCCACCCCTCCCTATTTTCAGCTGATAGAGAACAGATAGAATTGAGTGGTGGGAACATGAGGTTAAGGGAATAATTCTATTAACAGGGCCCACTGTGCTGGCGCCTACATGCTTTCATTTTTAAAAAAGGCAATTTAAGTTGCTGAAGCTGTCTTTGAATTCACAATCCTTCTGCTTCAGCCTCCCAAACTGCTGGAATTGCAAACATGTGCTGCCACACCCAGCTTAAAAAGGCAGTTCACCTGCAGCCTTGCCTGATAAGAGTGATTTCCCCTAACCACAAAATCTGTAAGAACAGGTTCGAATTAGAACCAGTCAGCGTGAACCAAACTGACTTAGAATTGTCATGTGCAGTGGGGACTTGAAAGTCTGCAATCAGCCTGAAAGTCAAGAGGTACAACTGGAAAGGACTCTCTCCAAACTTCCCTGGGACCCCCAATAAAACTGGAGGGGAGAAAGGGCACGCTGTCCCTCTCCCCTCTGAGAGAACCCATTCTCCCCTTTGAGAGCGCCCTCCCTTTCCCCTCTGCTATCCTTTCAACACACTTGTACCTGTTACTCTGAGCAACATGTCTGAAATTTTTCTGGCATGACTGTAAGAATCCCTGTATGAAGAAGGGGTCTCCACGAAGCCTCACTTTCATAGCAGGTCTCTGCCCTGTAACAGTGGCCAACTCTAAACTGGCAGGCAACTGTCCAGAAAGATCTCTGAGGACTAGAGAAGATGACACTTTAGCATACATGTCCTTAACAATTTCCTGATGGAGAGCAGGGTTTTGTTGTTTTTTTTTTTTTCCCAAGTACATAGCATATTTATTTATTTATTTATTTTAGTTATACAGGACAGTAGAATATGTATTTTGACATATTATACCTACATGGAATATAACTTCCCATTCTTGTGGTTGTGCATAATGAGGAGTTACACTGGTTGTGTATTCATATATGAACATAGGAAAGTTATGTCTGATTCATTCTACTGTCTTTCCATTCCCATCTAGTTGTAATATTTGTGAAGCTTTCTAACCTTTGGAGTAGGGAAGGAGGGTTGGGAAGTGTAAGAACCAAAAGTACAGGTTGCTAACAGTAGAGCTGGGAGGACAAGCCAGTTCCCCACAGGAAGGGGCAGAAGGAGGGCAGGGCAACTGGTGAGCCCAGGTCAAGCCTCCAGAATGGCCCTCAGCAATGCCATCTACTGTGCCCAGGCTGTGTTGAGGGACAGGAGGATGGGAACCGGCTCTCCTAAAGGGGCTACTTAAGCTACACAAAAGAAACTTTTCAAATACAGGTCTTTATTTGTAGGAAAGCATCTTTTTTTGCCTTCCAGGTAAACTGAGTAAACATTAAACCACAACAAGAACTGACTCTGGAACTTCCATTTCTTTGGTAACTGGAAACAGTTAAAAATGGTCACTGTGCTGTCTGCCCGGCAGTAAAACCTGGTTGAAAAAGAGCTAATGAAAACAGGACCCAAAATCCTGTGTTCACTCTTCCTTCTCACAAGGGCGCCTCACTAGTGCCAGCTGTCAGAGCACAGAATAGTGACTGCAAGTCATCCCCAAGAACAGGGAAGTGAGAGAAGCATGCAGTCTGTCTCTGGGGATTCAGTAATGAAATCAAGATATCACAGTCCAGAGATGCAAAATACCCTTAAAGAGACCAAGGAGCTCCCAGGCCAGTGAGAAGAGAGGGTAAGCTGATTAAATATATTAACATATCTAAAGGGAAAATGTTTCAGTCTCCAGGGGCAGCTGGTCAGCTGGAAGGCCTAGGAAAAGGAGAATTTCAGTGGAAAATGCCAAAGGTGTCCATCCAAGTAGTCTACGGGTCACTTTGCAATCTGTCTGGTGGAAGACAAAGATTTATTTTGACCAATAAAATTCCAGGGACTGTGTGAACTGCCCTAACTTTCCAAGAATGGCTGCACTATTGAATCAAACAGACAAGCTGAGATATGGAAGGCTCTGGCCATGAAACTCTGAAACTCTAACTGACCTTGCTTGGATCCACACTCCCTGCAACAGCTGGCCAGTAAAATCTAGCTTCCCACCTGCCTGCCTTCAAGGAGAGGATGCAGGACCAGAGGGAAGAACACCTCTCCAAGTCTGTGTAAGGTGTGACAGCATCTTGGCTTTCTGTATAGGTCCTGTGATCTGAGTTAATAGAAATGCTTCCTGGGAGACAAAAGTACTCTCTCTTTGTGTTGACAATTGTGCTCAAAACAATGGTACTGGAGGATTCTAGAAAAGGGCTGGCCTAACCAGCCAGGTCTCCCTGCCTCAGCACTGTGTGCTCAGTGTTGCTTCTTTTCAAAGTTTCACATAAGCCTGGGGCCACTGAGATCAATTCATGATTATTCTCTAAGATGTTTGATTATAAACATATAATTTTTCTTATTCAGCATCATTATTAATCAAAGACATGCAAATTAAGAAAAAATTGCACAGGGAAAATTGGCACTGGGTGAAAGCTAAAAGGCATTTTCATTTGCTGCCAGTGTGTATATAAATTGGAAACACTCCAAAAGTCTTAGAAATGTGTACACCTCTGACCCAGCAATTTTCCTTACAGGAATTTAGCCTCCTCAATTAAGGACATGAACAATTATATAACCACAATGATGGTTTTTGGAATAGTTCATAATAGGTCTAACTTAGAAATTATATAAATATTCAACTGTTGAGATAAGTAAGTATCTATAATGCAATAATATACTGACATTTGCAATACATTTCAAAAGTACATTTTCTGACCCAGAAAGCCAATCACAATGTATTTTTTAATTTTCTTCTTTTTATCAAATTACATATTCTGGGTTTTTTTTTGGGGGGGGGGGTAGTTGTTGTTTTGTATACTTATTATCATGTGCAGCTCTGGTTCTTAACCAAAATTGAGGAGCTTCCCCTATCTGTACAAAGAATAGAATCTAAAGGTTGGAAGGAAATTGAGATATGGACTGAACCCAAGTCCTCTGTAAGACAGCAAATGATTTATCTGAGGTCACTCAGCTGAGTGGTTGCAGAGCTAGTGCCACAAACTCAGATGTGTCCAGACATTCCTGTTGCCTCCAAATTACAGCAGAACCTTGTCTCTATGCTAATCAACATCAGTGTCTCTACTCAGAAAATGGAGGTACCCCTCTAGCCATCTGTCAAGTCAAAATACTTGAGTAAAATAGTTCTTGAGGATCTCTACGAGACCTGTGCATAATAATAAGAAACCTCAACTGCAAACTACATCCCATATAATCTTCTAGGATTTTCTGAATGTCATAAAATACCAAACTTCTCTCAGGACACCTCAGAATGAATTGGTGAGAGGCAAAGTGGAGGAATGAGGGGAAATGACAATAAAAATGAGGTTGTACTGTGTGACCCATCCTGCGACATTTCTTAATGTGAAAATTCCGCTACATTTTATAACCCTCATCATTCTATGCACCAGAAAATCATATGCCAGCCTCCCAGAAGTTAACTGGGGTCAGCAGCAGGAAAGTTAAGTCCCCGTTCTCTTCTGTGACCTAAGTGCAGTGACTCCTGACCAATTTCCAAAGAAACATTTATCGAAGAACTACAAGGTCACATCCAGCCTTGAATCATCTTTCTGCAAGAGACGTTTTCTCTTAAAGCAATATTTATTTGGAGACTTTCGAAAGGACAGGGGGACACAGTTAATGCTTCACTCCATAGAGCAGCCAAGAAAGTAGCATTCAAGAGTAAAAGGGAATATTCCAAGATGCCCCATCTCCCCAGGCCTCCACCTCACAGTCACAGACAGAGTAAACCAGCACTGAGAAAAGCAAGGGCCTCTCAAAGGGCTGAAAGTCTTACTTACGGACACACATGTCCCTGCTTTCATAAAATCCAGGACAACACTGGGACTTGCGCCTATACATAGTTTTTTCCCCATGTCGATAGGCAGTCCGATAACTGATTCTATATAAAGAGAAAGAATCATATGTTAGTTCTTTTGGCCCACAATTTGGTCAGAAATCATTTCTATTTTAATTAAAAAAAGAGCTATTAACTATAATAAAAGTATGCAAAAAGTACTTTCAAAAAATAAGAAGAAACATAGAAAATATGTTGTAACCAATTTTTTACAGACTCCTAAATTTTTCTACTGAGGTTATGTTGTGATTCCCCAAGTCAACCTATACTTTATTTCAAGACATTAGAAGTTTCATGGTTTCCCTGCTTCATTTATCTTGAAATAACTTGAAAAATATTGATCAATTTCACATATGACACCTATCTAAGCATCATTCACTTACATATGTTTGAAAGAAAGCACTCAGAGAATTTCTTTTAAAAATCTCTATACAGTCTTATCCCACTATAAACAGATGACTAACAGATACCTTTCTATTTAACTAAAGCAGCATTCATTCACTGATTCATATATATGACACGTGTTTATTAAGCACTGACTATATTCCAGGTACTATTCTAGGCGCTGAGGAAGTAGCAATGAGCAAAACAATATAAAATCCTGACTCTCAGGAAACTTACAATTACTGGATAAGAGAAATCTGGTAGAATTTGTTTAATAAAGACTTATATTAAACAAATAATTGGGTCATAAAATGGCTCATACTAATTAAATATGAAGTCAGGGAACAGAATTTGACAGGAAGGAAAGAGTAGTCAAGGACAGCTTGTGTGAAGAAATGACATCGGACATAACATCATTTAGTGCAGTGTAAGACAGCAGGTGCCAACACTCAACCCATAACTCACACTACTATAAATATTTTACCAACAAAATTATGGTATCAGGGTTCCCTTCTTTATAAAAACTAATAATAACATCTAATAATAATTTGGTTTTGTTTCTACATTCACATTGATAGAACAAAATAAAAAGTCCATTTTACTTAAGGGTCAAATTTAAGTGTAAATTGAGTCAGATGTTCAATTAGAAACATGCTGAAACATGAATCTCTAGCTCTCTGGTCATGTGCATGTTTAAGAGGGTCTCCTCTGCTCATGCAAATACATAAGCTAGGTGAATTCTTGCTGAACAAATGATGGTGAACAGCAGGCAATTCCTCTTTGGTGGACTGTCAGCTCCCAGGCATGGCCCACCTCTCTGCCTTCCTGTATCTCCTGGGATCTGCAGCAAGGCTAGGGAAGTAGTAAGCCCTCCATAACTAGTCACTGAATGCACTGCTGCACGTTCTCAAATAACTGATATCTCTGATGGTATGGGACTCCCTTGCCAGGTAGCCAAACTCATGAGCATATCTGAGCCTCTATTACCTGTGCCGTGTGCATTTAAACCAGTTTAGGATGTCAGTGCAGCTGGTGTAGTAAATCTGATCAAAAGGGTGCGGGTATGACTCTTGCACAGTCACTGAATAGCTGAAAAAAAAAAAAAAACAAGGAAAATAAAGAATCCGTATTTTTCCTTTTTACATTAATGATATAAACCACACTAAAAAACAATTATAGGCTAAATTGTCTCTATTTGCAACTCCATATTGACTTTTAACAGAGAATCTCCATATTTTCACAGGTTTTTATTGGAACTAGAGGCCCTCAAAGACCAATATCAACAATATCTTTAAATGACAAGCTTTATGCTATAAATTTCAAAGGAAATCAACTTTCACTACTCACTATAAATCCTAATATTCACCAATTTAAAACATTTCACTGTATTTTTCTGTACTTTAATTCCCTCCTCCTGTACTAGGGCTCCAGGGATAGCAAAGACTTTTCACAAAAAAAGTTTCAATCTACATCTACATGCAGATAATAAGGTTAATCAGCAAAGAGACAATTCAAGTATTCATAACTGAGTACATTTGCTACTGAATCTGAAAAATCAGAAAGAACATTTTTCTCCAATGGGAATTTGGAATAATTTGCTTTCATGTTCCTGTCCTACTTCTACTTCTCAGGATGTGGAAGAAAATATACAACATCTAAACAAAAACTACAAAAAAAATTTTAAACTCCGCTCTAAACATATGTCTGAGACAATCAGCCTGAAATAATCATACCAATAATCTATGATTGCTATTTAAACATTGTTTTCTGACATATTTTCACTAATAGCTTCTTGTTAAAAACATACAGGCATGTCAGTCCAAAAATGTGGGTGGAATATTTCCATGAAATACAAAGAACATTCAATACTTGGTCCCATACTTCTTAATTTTAAAGTTGATTATGTACTCAAGAGCTTACTGTCTGCCTACAAGAAAACCTAGAGAATTTTCTTTTCTAAACAATTTATTCTATTTGCTTTAAGTTTCTTAAAGATTTCCATTAAAATCTTCACACTAACAAACAAAATGGGCCATAATTACTGACCTACTTGCAGCAAATCAATAGCTCAAGTTCATTAATAAAACTATCCACTAGAGAAGATATGGAGGGAACGAGGTTGAGATTTCAGCATGAAAAGTTCAGGTTAGACACAGGGCAGAAACCTGCAATTTGAAAAGCTCTGTGGTGCTAGCCTCACAAACAATGGGTCTTCTTTCTGCAGCTGGTTTCTAGTAGTCATTATATAGTTAGTTAGTCTTTAATAGGAGATATATGAAGTAATCATACTATACACCTTTTTATATATTTCATTCTTTGGGATAATGCAATTTGATTTCAAGGTAAATTTATCAATATTTCACAAATGTTAGGCAGAAGAAAGAGATCTTATTAAAAAGCTCACTGACTTAGAAGGTGAGGTCATAATCCGATCTGACACTAGGAACTGGATGACCTTCATCAGATAACCTCACTTCCCTCGGTCTTAATTATCTCATCTTGACATAAGGGGGTCAGAGACAGTGTTGAAGATCCCTTCCCATTTGGCATCCTGAATTTCTAACATACATTTTGTACTTCTTCCCCAGCAGAAGATACTTGTTGCTACCTGTAAACATAAGTTCCCATGAGAATAGATTATGCATCTATCTGTATACCTTGATATAACTCATTTGGGGTAAAACAGGAGGCCTCTGCTAAAAATGTTAATGTTCTTGGAATGGCTTCTCACAGGAAGCTATTAATATTTTGTTCAGATCCCAAGCAGTATCCTGAGGTTCAGGTTGGTGCAATTCTAAGCCTTGCATGTCAGTATTTTTTCCTGCCTCACCAGCTTCTTATAGATAACTGAATCTTGAGACTTGTTGCATTAACCACTTTTGCATTTGTAGTAGTGAGTGAAGTGAACAAAGGTCCTCTCTGTCTGAACCTAATGTATAGGTACAGTTCCACCAGCAAGAGAGAGCTACTTCCCACCATCTGAATGAACCAGGCTGTGCAGTACAAACTGAGCTGAACTAAATCAGTTTGTTAGATCTAGACCAGATACAGGGTTCCCACAAAATTCTAAAGACTATATTGTGATGTTCAGGTCTATATGCCTTGGAGAGCAAAAGTGATCATTAACAAATGCATCCTGGCCACTTCCATTTGAGATGGGTGGAGAAACTGATTCCATAATCAAACATGAAAAATATTTCATTTCTACCAGCCAGGAAGATTCCTTAAATAAGAGGAAATATTCAAGTACATGAATTTCTCAACTTGTCACTTGTTGCTCACTAACAACACACATTTTATAGGATGCCTGTCTGGTGTAGGTCATGGAAAGCTCTTTTCTATAAAAAGTGGTCAAGGGTTGGGGTTGTAGCTCAGTGGTAGAGCACTTGCCTAGCACATCACTGGATTCAATTCTCAGCACCACATTAAAAAAATAGATAAAGATACTGCGTCCATCTACAACTAAAAAATTTTTTTTAAAAAGTGGTGGAAGTATTTAGGATTCCAATTCAACAAATGCTCATTGGACAACTTGTGTTTTATATGGTGACATTTGAGAGGGAACAGGGATAAGATGGTGTCTGGGTGTCCTGGTGTTAGTGCTGAATCTAGGCTGACTCACTAGCACTGCGAGCTCAGTGTTGTTCATTTGCCACGAAAACCAGAGTGGACTAGACAGTGGGAAGGTGTCTTCCCACTCTATGGCTTGAAGAGCAGCTGCTGCTGAATGTGGAGTTCCCTGACTGTCAGCAGAAGAGCTAATTAAGTTCAAACAGTAGCTGGGCACTGGCCAGGGCAGCAGTGATGATCAGAGAAGGTAGGACTGTGTCAAAGACATTTTCCTTCATTCTGCAAACTATGGCCTCCAGCAAGTGAGCCCACTGAAAAGTGACAACCTAATTGCCTAATGATAAGTGGGTATTGAGCAAATTAGGTAAAGTCACTTACAGAACATTTGGCAATCATAATTTGAAGACTATTTACTTAACGTGAAAAATGCTTATGATGTAGCCAAGTTTCAAAAGTATAGGCAAGGCATGATTACAATATGGAAAAAATTTAAACCCCTCAAACTCAAAACAGAAAAACCCTAGAGACTGCAAAGAAGCAAAGAAAAACACTATTGGTGGTTATCTAAAGGTTGTAGAATTCTGTGCCTCTTAAAATTTTTTTCCGAATTTTACAGTAAGATTTATAATACCCTTAAAAATGAAGAGAGGGAGAGGGTGAAATAAAAAAGCAGACAGTGCAGAGCAAACTGCCGTGCAAAAGGAATCTGACCCCAGTTCAGCACTATTTTCAGCATTAGGATGCAAAACTCCTTATTTCCTGGTTGTTTGTTGAATCTTCTCAAACACACTGAAAACATCATCATCATGACTTTAACCTATTAAGTATTATCCGGGAGAAACCCCAGCAAGATTTAATTTAAGGTCAAAGAACGGAGGTGGGGAGAAGCCATCATCACTTGGACACATTCCAAAGTGGTTAATTACATTCTATCTGCTTAATTTATCTTGTTACTTTAATCAGATATGGTAATAATCATCATTTCTTAGCTCACTTCAGGACTGCTGATTCGATTATTACCACTTCTGTATTAGTAATTGAAGGTTTGGGCAAAGAGTGGTTTCTCTTCCTTAGTGCCTTCTTGAGAAGAATCCTCACTAGATAGATGAGTTCCAACTCACAGAATAGAAAAATGGGATGGGGAGGAGGAACAGAGGATTTTACACAATTATTCATTTTCCAAAAAAATGTTGTGCAGAATTCTTTTAATCACAAACATCCCTGTATATATTTAATGATTTAATTTTCTTCCATTTCACTTTATGCACAATTTCTTAGAATCACAATTGCCGCATTAAAACAAGGCACAACTTTATTTCACAATAAATATTCAGATATCAGTGGGGGTGCAGCTAAAGGGCACTGATAGAAGCACTTTTGTTTGGTGCTTCTCAAACTCAATGTGCAGACAAATCCCCAGGGGACCTTGTTAAAATGCAGACTGTGACTCCATGGGGCTGGGGTGGGGCCCAGGGTGAGCTTCTCAGGAGCTCAGGACCCAGCTCAACAGATCACACTGAGAAGCGAGGCTCCAGGTGATTCCATGGCTCTGAACCGTGGGGTACAGGTGACTTTCAGTATAAAGAGAGCCTACTACCAAGAATTGTGTTCTTAGAGCTAATTTTCTCTCCTCATTTTAATTCAAGCCCATTTTGAAAATACAGAACCTATCACCTGCACCTTTATTTGATCATTTTAATTTACCTTGCTACACCTTTTCCATTCCTTTAGAAACAATTTCACTTTCTTTTACCTTTTCTCAACATCATTAGCCTTAAAACAGAAATCTTATCAATAAGAAGACTACAACTTCAATCCTTTCTAGCAGTCATTTAAAAAACTCATTTCCCTATTTGTCCCCACTCAAATTCCCTCCCCGTGAGTGAGTATATGGCTTAGTTGTGCAACTGCAGAATTACAAGATTTAGGGATTACTGTGCCCCTCGTCTGTGGGTCACAATCTCCACAGCCCATCCCAAGGGATGTCTGTATTTGGTCATCTCATTCACTATCAGGAAATGGGCTCACTCACTTGATAATTATCAGCTGAGCCCATGCCACATGCACGGCCGTGTTCCAGAGAGAAGGAAGGATTCATGGTGAATAGAACAACACAGTATGTATTGACAGCTTTGGGCAAATGTTGAGCAAGATATCAGGACAAAATCTGTACCTATGAGTGGGTTGGATTATTTGAAGTCCTGGATTTTTTTTTCCTCCAATACTCTTTCCATTTGTTCATATCTCACCATGTTGGCTGCTCCCAAATCTACTGTCCCAAACACTTCCAGGCCCATGATTCAAGCTATTTTTTATGAACACAATATGGCAAAAACTCTCTAATCCTCTTCCCTCTCAAATACACTCTCCTTTTATTTTTCTGTATGTGTAATAAACCTCTATTCTTTTACACAGTAGGTGCTAAATTCTGGCAGACCTCTTGCATATCCTGTAGTCAGTTACCAGATCTGTTGATTCTTTTTTTTTTTTTTTTTTGATCTGTTGATTCTTATTTCTCAGCATCTCACAAACTTGACTTTTCCTGCCATCCAACCTATTCTCCTCTACAAAGTTAAACAACCAGTCGTCTTTCCTTTTTCTAAATTTGATATGTACCCTTTCATGTATTAATAAACTCATTTCTATTATTTTAATATTAATACATACTTTCTTGGTGAAACATCTTAGGGGAGGTTCTGTAAAGTTTATAAAGATAATTAATAGGCTGTCTCTCCTCTTCAGTTCTACCTGATACAGTTAATACCACAAATTTCATATATTTAAGTATATATATAAATATATATAAAATATGTTATATATATATATAATGTGTTATATGCCTATTTACAGCTTAACATTTCATAGTGATATATAACTTCTTCAATGGATTGAGTAATTTTATTTTTGTTGTAATACTGCCAATGAGAGGAATACCAGCCTTCACCAAAAAGTAATGCTATGAGGAACGAACAGAGAACCTGAAGAACACCACTGAGGTGCAAAAGGAGCCTTTGGGCTCTGTGCTTCCTAACAGCGTAACAACAGGTATTAGAATGTGAACGCTGGTTTGCTAATCATGGTACCAAGGGTAACATGAAAACCAGACCAAGAGTTTGATGTAAATGTACCTCCAGCTAGTCCAATACATATTACTCTTTAGTACTCACCACCTTCAATTTGTTTGAAATGCCTGCATTTACATTGTTATTTTTGAATAAAGATAATTTCTTGGGAATGCAAGTAGCACCTTAGAACAGAGCGGACTCGATCTATGCTACCAATCATGTTTGCACTACATATCATCAATCACTTGCATTATTTTTGTGTTCCAAAAGATCCCTGAGGTTGACTCGTTTTTGGCTTGTTTGTTATTGTTTTGTTTTTTGCACTTCTGTGTTTCCTACTGCAAACTGCACAGATGTGTACACTACATCACCTGCTCTTCCGTAATGCATCCATTTCCCCTCCTCCAGCACTGTGCTTGCTCTGGGCACAGTCCTCAGTGGTCCACAGCCACTGGTTTCAAGCTACCTTCGATTCCTAGAACTCTCCCGACCAATGCTATCCACTCATCTTCAGCTCGTCAAGAACCATCTCAGGGTTCCCGAAGCCTTACCCGATCCTCCGAAAGTGGGGTCTCTCTTTTCAAGCCACCAAAGGCACAATTTTTTTTTTTTTATCTAGTACATTTCAACACCTTAGTGTATTGTTCCCTGCTGCCTCCCACTGCTCATTTATTGTTCCCAAGCATAGGCCCAGCTCTCCAAAATTACTGCAAATAGATTCAGAGCAGGAAAGACCTTAGGGACTTCATTCTAATTGAGTTATTAATGTTCTCCCCAGGTCTTCAATTGCACCTGTGTTAGAATCAGACATATCAAGGGTTTTTTTCTACATAATATATATTATATAAGACCAAAGTGAGTAATACTACTCAACCTATTAGATATGCCTAATGATTTTTACAGAAAAGCAATTTCACAGTCTTCTTGAATTCTAATTTTGTACATTGGAGTAGTAATGATAATATACAGAGGAACTTCTGGGCTATTATTCCTCAGGCTGATTTGAGAATGGTTACCTTTCCCAATGGCTGCACACATTAGGGTCTTCAAGATTCAGAGGCAATGCTGTCTTAATCCAGTGGCACAGCAATAAGCAGATAAAGCTCAAGCATGAATTCAAAGAAATGACCATTTTCTTCCTGAAGAACAACCTGCAAAAAAAAAAAAAAAAAAAAAGAAAGGAAAAAAGAACTGCATTAAAATCACCCAAACAGAATTCTTTTCAGTAGAGCAATCACTCAGAACCAGTTGTCTCTAGGGCTGACACATGCATAACAGGACATGTATTTAAATAGCCAGGGCACTAGATTTTATGGTTCAGAAAAGAGAGGTGTTTCTTATTTTGTGCAGGGTGCCTACCAATTTGTAAATCACTAAAATGTGCAAATCATCGTTAATTACCACCATCACAAAAGCCCTTCTCATCCATGCCAGCTGATTATTAAAGGAATCCACCAGAACAACTCAAAACAGCACAGGCTTCCAGATTCTCTTACCAGGCATATTCCCTTCTGGAAGAAGAAGGCCCACAGAGGAATCTGGCCTCATTTGTCCTAGAGAATAAATGTTGAAACAGAAGCTCCTTTGACTCCAAGGAAAGGCACCTCTGACTCAAGCTGAGATTCATTCAATAATTCTTTCAAAATGAACTGAATGCCTACCGAATATTAGGTGCCATGAGAAACTGGACATAAAATATAAAACTATTCCCCTTCCCTATCCATTAAGATCCTTATAATTTATTAATTGTGACAAAAATTTCTTAAACATAGTGCTCCGGTTTCTCTGTCTGCTGAACAGAAACTATGTTATAGTGGTTTCTGAAAAATAGATAGAAAAAAAAGTGTAAAGCTGTTTAGAGGTCCTTGTGGGAGAAAATGAGGCTAAAGAAAAGGAAAAAACAAATGGCAACATATTTAGAAGCCTGGAAAACTGGTAAGCTGGGAAAAGAGAGGAAAAAAGAAACATCCAGGGGTGAGGGAGGGCCAGGTGCATCCGGGGAACTCAAATAAATTCATAGCAAGAGAAAGGGGATAACTGGAGAAAGAGACTTGGGGTATACCACAGTAGGTTTTATAAGCCATTGTAAAATATGGAACTTCATCCCAGGATAACAGGGAGCTGGTAAAAGATACTAAGTGACACTGGAATGCAGGGGAAGACTGTTAAAGGGAGGCCAGGTCAGATGCCAGTGTGGTGAACTGGAAGCAGCAGCACTGGGCTAGCAGGGAGTTGAGTGACTCTGGAAGCTCTTTAGCAGGTGGAATCCACAGGATTTGTCTACTAAGTATAGCACTAAGGGAAAAGAAAGACTTCTGGTTTAGCCCTGGGGGAAATGGTCAGTTCTTCATTGACATGGGGAGCACAAAAGCCTCCTCCTCTGGGGAGGGGAAGCTTTAAGTTCAGCATCAGATGAATCAAGTTTAAGGTTCCTGTGAGGTATTTGAGTGAAGCCCCCTACAGGCATTTATTGAATACCTCGTATTTGCCAGGCACATGCATGTAACAATTATAATGTCATGCACCTGGGAATCACACACATTTCTTCACCTCTTAGAAATTAACGCTTAGAAGGAAAAGTTTAATTGTCATACTATGTCATCGTAAAAATGGACATCAAATTAGAAATAGCTGACCTAGTCACTAAATTACAGAAAAAAAAAAAAAAAATAAGCATCAACCTGCCTGTTATGAAACTAGTAACAATGAGGCAGATTATTTGACCAACGCTATCATTTCCTGGGTGAGAGCATTTTGAGACTTTATACTAATTTTCCATACCATGAAGTTAACAGTTCTCAGTATTTGAGAATCAAATGTATTGAATAATGATTTTTTTGACTTGAAAAGATAAGAATAAATTAATAATAAATGAAAATGACAGAAGAAAAGTAACTTAGGATGTCATTTAGCTTTCAAATTCAGGGTGACAGATTAAACAAGGAAATATTAAACAAATTCTCCAAGATCAAGACTGCAGAGAAGGGCAAGTATTTTAAATACATTATGACAGATTATTTATGTCTGACTCCACAAATACTAAAGTAAAAAAGAGTGAACTGGAATAAAGAAGGAGTATCATGAGTTTGTAGGACAATTTAAACATAGTCAGTCATTAAAAGAAGTTGTGAAATCTTTAGGAAGGATATTCTAATACCAATACATAAAGCATAATTAGCCAAAACAGGACTTATAAAATAAATGCAGTTATTGATATTTCTCACAGGCTCATATTAGGAAGTTGTAAAATCTGAAGCTTAACATTATGTAACTAAAAAAGCTATTCCATATAACTGGAATAAATTAAAAATGATGATGGTGATGATGATGATAATAAATAATGGCTAACATTTCCTGACTCATTATTGTGTGCTAGACACAGTACTGAGCTCTTCATGTGAACTGTCTATTTAATCCTCACAGCTTGCCCAAGAAGTAGGGGTTTTATTGTTCTCGTTTTACAGTTGAAGACATGTAATATACAGCTAGTGCTTCCCTCATCCATCAGAAAAAGAAGACCTTTAATTTACTTGGTTGTAACAAATAAGTAGAGCAAATATCTCTTTGTGTCATAGCTTTTCTTTGCCAGGATAAGCATTTTGTTTCAATGAAGTGTGAAATACATATATTAACTTTCATTCTTTCTTCAAAGACAAAATGAAGGTTAGTGAGCAGTAATCTGCCACCTTCTCATAAACAATTACCCCAAATTGAGAAGTTTATTTCCTGAGTCACCATCTCAAATCAAACCATCCATTTACCAATTAGAAATGTTTAGTCTGTAAAGTTAGAAATTGCCCTCAAGCAAATTAAACTGTGGAGAAAAACAAATCTTTTTTTGTGATCTTCCAATGTAAAAACTGTGACAGTAGGTTCCTAGTGTCTCTTCTTTGCTTTGCACCTGATGCAATGCCTGTGAAGGTGGGTGACAGGATAAAATCAGAATTTGGTCACCTCCTCATTGATTTTAAAATTCAGCATGCAGAAATGTTAAACTGCATTGCAAAGTCGCAGGTGGAATTTGTGGAAGGGAAAAGATCAATACGTTAAAAGATATGCATGTGTGTGATCATCTATATGAATTTGGTCTCTTCATCCCAAAGCAGTTTGTTAATTAAAATCAGAAAATTAACTGAATTCTAGAACAATCTATGTTAGAGAATAAAATGGCAAAAGTAAAAGAAATTGCTAGATCAAGATACAGGGATCATGCAAACTCACATAAGATAGTTAAAACTGAGAAAAAAATGCAAATGTTATAAACATTGAGGAAAGAAGACATCTCACAAATATGCTAATAAATTATAACTATAGAAACACAACATTCCACTACATTAGGAAATGTGAATTATACTTTTGTTCCATATTATTTAATGAAGGCTCTGATATGCAATCCAACAATTAACAGCATTACATTGTATTTTATATATTTTATTTGTTGTCTTCTATAGGTTTTAGGGAGTAAATGTGAGCATGCTTTTTCCTTTATGCCTATTCTGGCAGAGGAAAAGTTCAGTACATTTTGCCCTATTTCTGTCTTCTTTGTTTTCTTATACTATAATTTCTTACTTTAGAGTGAAAATAAAAACAAAATACAATTTTTCAAAAATCGTATTCCAGTTGGAAAAAAGCAACACAGTAGTGATGTGCTTCATTAAAAAGAGATATTTTGAAATGGGCACAGTGACGCATGCCTGTAATCCCAGCGCTCCGGAGGCTGAGACAGGAAGATCCAGAGTTCAAAGCCAGCCTCAGCAAAAGCAAGATGCTAAGCAACTCAGTGAGACCCTGTCTCTAAATAAAATACAAAATAGGGGCTAGGTATGTGGCTCGGTGGTCAAGTACCCCTGAGTTCAATCCTTAGTACCCCACTCCCAAAAAAGAGATATTTTGAATATATTAAATACTCTAATTGAGTGCTAAGATACCCTCACCCACTGGTCTTCATCTTCAAATAACTCTCCTTATGATTCCATTTAACAAAAATTTAAATGTAAAAAATATAAGTCATTTGCATGAACCCCCTAGTGCCAAACTTGATTGCATCCCAGATCATTCACTTAATTATTATGGAAAAATCAAAACAGAAAATCAGTGCATCTGATTAGCATTGCTAAAGTGCTCCTATTAGAAGAGAAGACACAGCCTGCAGAGTTAACTCTTCCTGCCTGGCAGCTCTGCTCGAAAGACAGGCTTTGCTTATCCTACCACAAAAGGCTCCATAATCAAGTTGAATAAAATCCTTACAATGCAGGAGTCTGGGTACTAATAATAAGCAGTATTTTCTTTATCGGTATGTTAAGGAGAAATAAATAATGGGGTGTCAACTTACTAATTTATTTTGCAACAACGGAGGACTAAATGATTCTAGGCAATTTCTTTTGGGCTCTAAAATCTATTACCTTTGTAGAACCATTAAGTGTACACATAGAAATAACTGGAGTCCCCACATCCAGTTTTTTCTCAAGCTTGTTATCTATCCCTAAGATCTTCTCTCGGTACTCTAGATTAAACCCAATTTCTTAATTAAGAATAACCACTTTCCCACAATCAGTTTTTGACCCTGGGTACCCAGAGTCATCTATTCCACTCGGTCACTCTATCAGGCTGCCTAGAAAGGATGTGCTACTTGGTTCTCCTCAAACCACTCAGACAAGCTGCCCAGGTGGGGCAGAAGGCAATATGCGGTTCTTCCTGGGGCTTGGAGCCTGTGGAAATGGTGTCCACAGTTCAGCTTCGGTGCATTGATGATTAACTTTTACTGATTGCCCTGAGAACATCCTCAGATGACGGCATCTATGGAAATATGACTTTGCTGATAAAGGAAATCCTTGAGTCACGGTCATGATTTGTATTTTCACCACTCAAGGTGTGTTACTCAGCTTTGTGTTAATCAACCTAAAAAAAAAAAGTTTTATTTTATCTTACACTTTGGGAGGTTTCTGTCAAACCAATTGGCCTTTCGCTTTGGGCCCAAAGTGGCAGGAGTGCAGGGTGCAGGTGGAGGAGGCCCATTTGTCTTATGGCCAGGTGTGAGAGAGGAAGGCATGAGGTCCCACTATCCCCTCCAAGAGCACACCTCCAGTGACCCAAAACCTCCCTCTAGGTCCCACCTCTTGACATTTCCACCACCTCTTAACAGTACCACACTGGGGAGCAGCCTTTAATATATGCACCTTTTGGGACATTTAAGATCTAAACTATAGTATGAGACTAGTTGTTCTAACAGTACATTTCATTGCCCAAGCATTACTAGTAATGTGATTATATAACTGTATAAACAAGACTCCCCAAATCCCTACACATTAACATGAAGCGAGTGTTAAAGAGTGGTTCTAGAACCATCAAGCAAAACCCAGGCAAGGTGCTGGTGATGCCAGGCATTGAGCTACCTTGAGAGGACTCACAACCCCATACTGAAGACAGCTACAAACTGACTGTTTCAATTCAGCATGATACATACTGTGACTAAGACCAAAATCGGCCACCACAGGAAGATAAAGATAAAGCTTATCTACGTAATCAGCCAACCCCTGACTGGCTGAAGAAGACCCTGGTGATCCATTTATTATCAACTTTAGAAATGACCCTATGAATCCATCACTCACAGCTATGGGGGGAAAAATCCACAAACAGTACTCACTAAAGATCTAAATGCAAGAAACTAAGGGGACTATTATGACATATAAGCATGGTCTCTGCCCTTAATAATTCAAAATCTACTGGGGAGACAAAAAATGATAAAATATGATTATTTTATTTACAAAATGAGTCAACTTAGAAATGACTTGTCAGGACTTTAAAAGGAACAAAATCAACATGAGTTATGAAGACTCATGAAAAAGATCAAGCTTGAACCCAGGCTTTAAAAAGAAAAGGAACTAGAAATTCTTGAGTAGCACCTCACACATGTAATCTCAATAGCCATGGGAGAGCACTGAGATTAAACGTCTCACCTGAAATCAGACAATTAGGACAAAGCAGAGATTTGAACAAGCCTGTCTGATGGCTGCAACATCTGTGACCTCTCCTCAACCTCCAACTGGATAAAAGGAAGAGATCCCAGTAGGGGTCACAAGGCAAAGAAAACAGGTTATGAACCAAGGCTTGGGGGTGGAGAGCAAAAGATTTTGTTAGGGATTATGAAAAACAATGTTAGAAAAGTAGGTAGTGCTCAGTGATGGAAGGTCTTAAACATCAGGCTTAAGAGTAATTTATCCTGTCTGCAGTGGAATTTACTTGAAGTCTTTGAGTAGGGGAAGATGGAGGAGGAGGAGGAAGAGGAGCAGGAAGAGGGGAAAAGGGAGATGGAGAAGAAGCGGAGAAAGAGGAGGAAGAAGAAGAGGAAACAGAAGAAGAAGAAGAAGGAGGAAGAGGAGGAGGAGGAGGAGAAATAGCAGTAGTAGTGGTGGTAGTGGTGGTGGTTGTTGTTTTGGAGAAATAAACAGAGAATGTGTTTAAAACCTCACCAAGGAATCAAATTCTTAAGAGACAAAGACCGGATAGAGGGGACTGCACTTAGGTATGAAGTAGAACAACCTTCCTAGGCTGATAGCCTAAGGATTAGGAAGTATATGAGAAATCAATAAAAGAAAGAATTAGCAGAACTGGGAGAAATAATAGCAATTAGAGTTTCTATCAGATGAGCTGTTTTGGGTTAAACTTTTCTGAATCCCAATTTTATTTTCTGGTTTCAGTCTATCTCTTACTAGACAAAAGAAAAAAAGAAAGAAAGAAAGAAAGAAAGTAAGAAAGAAAAAGAAAAGTAGAAAAGGAAAAATAGCCCTTTTGTAAAGTTTGCTCATTCTCTCCTTCTGTTCTTAAACTATGCTCTACTACTAACAGTAACTATACCCTATTATTGTAGCCAGTCTCCAAGATGGCCTCCAATGGTCCCTGCATTATGTAACTCTCCCCACATTGACTAGACTTGAGTAACTGATAAGACATTGCAGAAATGACAGAGTAGAACTTCAAAGACTAGGTCATAAAGACACTAGTTTCTGTAACTAGACTTCCTTTCTATGGGAAGTCATCTACCATTTCAAGCAGTTCTAGTGAAAGAGTCACATGGGGAGGAACTGAGACCTCCTGCCAATAGCCATATGAGTGATCCACTTTGGAAGCAGATCCTCCAGCCTCTGTAAAGTCCTTAGACAAGGTTAGTTCCTGCCCATATACTGAATACAACCTCATGAGACCCCGAATCACCAGCTAGACTACTACCAAATTTCTAGCCCACAGAAACTGTGAGGTAAAAAATGGTTATTGTCTTAAGCCACTAAATTTTGAGGTAATGTTACGTAGCAATAGGATATAGCAATATACCTATATACCAAATTACTTTGTTTTACTTCCAACATATCATCCAATAATGCCCGCCATTTTGTTGGCATCGTCAGTAGTTTTACACAGAGGAGACCACCTGTGATGATTCTGGTCTTTTCCTGACATTCTAAATCCTGGCAAGAGCCCATCATCTTCTAATTACAGTTTGTTATTTTGTGCCTAGAGGCATGACCTCATCAATGCCTGTGTTTGAGGCACATCTGCTGTTTTTTTCACACAAAGCACTGGCCTACATTGTTCTGCCATTTATCCTTAACCATTTAGCATGTGTCTGTTCACAAGAACTGACCTACCTTATAATAACTTGGAGAGTTAATCATGTACTTTGTGCTACAGATTATTTATAGAACATTAAATAATTGATTCCAAGCTACTCTGAGTTACTTTTTCATCTACTAATAAATGTTCCTTTTATCTGCCTGCATTTGAAGTAGTTTTCTATGATTATCCCTGATTAAAAAATACAAAACTTTTAATAGTAAGGGCCTTTGATACCCCACTTTCAGAGTTGGGCAGGTCATCCAGACCAAAAAGTCAACAAAGAAATGGCAGAGTTAAACTGCATCCTATACCAAATGAATCTAACACACATCTATAGAACAATCCACCCAACACTTAAAGAATAGATGTTCTTAATAGCACATGGAACATTCTCCACGACAGATAATATATTAGGCCACAAAACAATCTCAAAAAAAATTTTTTTTAAATTTAAATCAGGCCACAGGGATAGAGCAAAGTGGTAGAGTGCTTGCCTAGCACACACACAAACTTAGGCCCTACGTGTGATTATCAGCACAAAAATTTTTTTTTTAAATTGAAATTATATATTTTCTGGACACAATGTAGTAAATCCAGGAACCAAAAAATAAGAAAAACTTTGGAACCTATGCAAATACATGGAAATTTTAAAAGCGTACTCTAAAATAATCAGTGGGTCAAGAAAAAGATTAAGAAGGAAATGGAAAAATATCTTGAACCAAATGAAATCAGAAACAGAATGTACATCTGCTATTGTACATGTTGCTTATGGAAAACAGTAAAAGCAGTACTGAGAGAAAAATTTACAGCAATCAATGTTAACATCAAAAAAAGTGTACAATAGTGGACTGAAACAGACATCATTACCCTATGTACAGGTATGATTACACTAATGGTGTGAATCTATATTGTATACAATCAGAAACGAAAAGTGGTACCCCATTTGTGTACAATGAATCAAATTGCAGTCTGTAAAAATAAAAAAATTATTTAAAAAGTGTAAGATCTCAAACAACATATCACTGTACCTCAAGTAACTAGAAAAACAAAAGCAAACCAAATCCAAAATTAGTAGAAGAAAAGAAATAATAAAGATCAGAAGAGAAATAAATGAAATAGAGACAAAAAAAAAAAAACAGTTGAAAATACAACAAAATGGAGAGCTGGTTCTTCAAAAAAGTAAACAAAATTGACAAAATCTTAACTAGACTAGGGGGAAAAAAAGAAAATTTGAATTGGAAATGAAAAAGACGTCAATACAATTGACATCATAGAAATACAAAGGATTATAAGAAATTATTATGAACCACTATATGGCAACAAATTTGATAACCTAGAAGAAATAGAAAAATTACTGGACACATTTTACCAAGATTGAGACATGAAGAAATAGAAAACCTAGATAGACTAATAATGCAGAATGAGATTGAATCAATAATTAAAATTCTCCCATCAAAGAAAAGTCCAGGTCCAGAAAACTTCATTACTGAATTCTACCAAAAGCTTAAAAAAAAGCACTAATGTCAATTCTTAAATGATCCAAAAATTGAAAAGGAGGGAATTCTTCCAAACTCACTTTATGAAGACAGCATTGCCCTAATACCAAAGCAAACAAAGACACAACAAAGAAAGAAAGCTACAGGCCAATATCCCTGATGAACAGAAATGCAAAAATTCTCAACAAAACAGTAGCAAATCAAATCCAATAGCACATTAAAAAGATTATTCATTATGATCAAGTGAGATTCATTCAAAAGATACAAGGGTTTTCAAAATACGCAAATCAGTAAATGTGATACGCTACAGAAATATACATCAAGAGGAAGAACAAAACCGTATTATCATCTCAGTAGTAATAGAAAAGGCACTTGATAAAATGCAACATACCTTTGTGGTGAAAATTCTAGACAATTAGATATTGGAGGACATAATAAAGACCACATATAATGAGTCAATAGCTAACATCTTACTGGAAAGGGGGAAAGGTAAAGGTTTTCTCGCTTAAGATCTAGAAGACCAAAATGTCCACTTTAGTTTCTTTTATTGAATGTAGCACTGGAAGTACCAGCCAGAGCAATCAAGCAAATAATGGAAAGAAATAAAAGGGCATCTGTATCAGAAAGGAGGAAGTCAAATTGTCATTGTTTGCAGATGACATGATCTTCTATAGAAATCCCCCAAAGACTCCACCAAAAACCATTAGATTTAATTAACAAATTCAGCCAATTCGCAGAATACAAAATCAATACACAAATCAGTCACATTGCTATAATAGCCAATTATCTAAAATAGAAATCAAGAAAGCAACTCTATTTACAATAGTCGAAAAAAAGTAAGATAAAATACCTACTAATAAATTTAAAAGAAATTAAAGATCTCTACAATAAAAATAATAAAATATTGATGAAAGAAATTGAAGATGTCTCCAAGAAATGGAAAGCATTCCATGTTCATAGATTGGAAGAATCAATATTATTAAAATGCCCTTATTACCCAAAGCTATTTACAGATTTGCTATAATCCCTATCAAAATGCTAGTGACATTTTTCACAGAATTAAACTTGGGAAAACAATTTAAAATATGTATGTAACCAAAAGAAAAAATAAATAAATCCAATAGTCAAAGTCATCTTAGCATAAAGACAAAGCAGGAGGCACTATACTACCTGACTTCAAAACAAACTACAAGACTATAATAATCAAAAAAGCATGGTACTGACATAAAAGCAGACATATCCACCAATGGAACAGAATAAAGCCAAGAAGTAAGCCCATGCATCTATAGCAAAGTTTCAACAAAGTGCTAAGAAATTTTACCAGAGAAAGGACAGACTTTTCAATAATTGGTGCTGGGAAAATTGAATATCCATGTGCAGAATAATGAAACTATACCCCTACTCACTCATCAGTAACAAAAATCAAGTAAAAATGAATTAAAGACTTAAGTGTAAGACCTGAAGCTATGAAACTACTAGAAGAATACAGACAGAAATGTTTCAGGATGTTAGGATGGGCAAGAATTTTTTGGACAAGTCCCAAAACACAGGAAACAAAAGCCAAAATAGACCAATGAGATTGCATCAAACCAAAAATCTTCTGCATAGCAAAGTGAACAATCAACAGAGTATAGAGGCAACCTACAGATGGGAGAAAATATTTGCAAATAGTGTCTCTGGATGAAATAACAGAAGTTCCATGTGAAGACGATAGATCACGATCACAGAGTTAGTTTGTGGGTGGTCCAACACTAGAACACAGAACTCAGGTCTATTCACTTCCACTCAAATCAACTCGCCATAAGATAAAACAGTCATTGCCCTTCTAAAATAAGAGTCCCTCTGTGTACTATAATAACAACTGTTTCTTGAAATATAAATTCATTAAAAGTTAGATTCTCCAAGGACTAAGCTACTTACTGGTCAGAACTGAAAATATGAGTTATAAAGTATTTCCACATTTATACTGCACAGATGTCTCAAGTAATCACTGACTGGTGATTCAGCTGCCATTCTTCCCAGTGGACACTGTTGAACCACTAATCTAGACCAGGATATAGAGCAACCACAGGTATCTCTTACAGCAGGCATTGCCAAAAAGGAATCTGAACATTTTTATCCTTGTGGTTTGAAGCCCACATGGTGAAAAGCTTTGAAGATTTGAGGCAAAATGTAAGGAAAGTGCTGAGAAAGTGTACATAGGCAAAAGAGCATAATTATTCAAAGCTGAATTTGGTTAGGACATTCAACAGAAAATGCTTAGGCAGCCTCTTCTCCCATCTCTGCTTCCTTACTAAACACATATATATGCAAATATAAAGAGCCACAACCAAACCCCAACTTTATGACCCTTAAAATAGGGCTTTGTTTTTGTAGATAAATGCCACATGCTGAATTAGCAGCACCACTTCCTGTGGTATCTAGACAGATCTTTCATTCAAGAATTGACCCTGTCTGACTCCAAGTAATAGTTGGAAAACAACCTCATATTGATGGGGAAATTGAGAGCAATTCTCCATTCTACTTCCTTCATTTACATTATCCATAATTCTCTCTTCTAATTGCCCTCTGACTCCTGGAGTATCCTCCTTTTCCATCTCTAGTGAAATTCAGGAACTGGATACCATGGAGCAGGAGGGTGCAATGATGGTGGTAAATTCTGGTCTGGCTCAGCATCAAACTGATCTTTGTCAGATCACTTGCTCCCTCTCTACATTATTTTTCTATCAGAAACATCAGCCAGGAAAGCAGCTTCAATGGCAAGTAAACTTTTAATGAGAGTTATGTTTTCCCTTTGCCTTTTTTATTAAGCCTAGAATGCAATGCCTAAAATTCGTTGACTTTATGTGAAATTACCTTTAGCAGGAAGTTGGTCTGATACTCTAACAGATGATGATACTGTGATCTAGAGATTCAGTGTATGTACAAGGTCACAAAGTCATTTCCTAAAGAACTTTTTCTTATCCTGACACTGGGCCAAAATTTAAGATCCTGTCAGTTTGTCTTGCCCAATAATATGAATTATTACACACAAAGATAATAAATAAACAATCACTTTTTTTCTGTGGCTGATGCAGCTCCTTAAATAGAGTATAAATATAGAAATAATAAGCCCTGGAGTGCTTATAAAAGTTGAACACTGAAAAATTGCTTAGATGGCCAAAGACTTTAATAAGGCAACTTATGAATGCTCCTTTTCATTACTAAAATGAGGAGTTTGCAGTGAATTATGTCTACCCAATCTATGTTCAAAGGAGCAAATAAGACAGGCATGGAAGTAGTTTTGCTAATAGCCACGTGAATGAGTTGATGGAAGGGAAACTGACACTACCCATTTTCCTCAGAGTAATGCTGCCATTTCAGTTCTCGGCAGTAATCTCAATACCTAGAACAGCACCTGACAGAGAAGTCAGCAAATGAAGGAATTAATCTATAAAACAAAAAGCATAGAGAAGTATGTGGACTTGAACAAAGGATATGAGAAAAACAACAGAAGAAAAGGATTTGGGGACAAGATTTGGAATTAATGAATTGGACAAATTATTGTAAATGTACATTTCAAATCACAGACTTTTTAGGAATGGTAATTTCTATGTACCATGATGCAACTGTGTATCCCTTATATACTTTAAAAATGCATTTCTTTTTTTGTCTTTTAGTAATTCTGGGGGAGGACTCTGAGTTTGTTTGTTCATTTTAAATTGGGAATAATTTTTCAAGTTTTAGGGGCATTTTATTTTTTCCTTTATCATTGTTAGTCAGTTATGTTTGATCTGCTTACTGGAAATATTTTTGTTAGCTTATTTTTCATGTTTAATGAAAGCACTTTCAAGTCAATTTTCCAATGGCAAAACTGTTGCTTACTTCATGTATTTATAAGCTTTGTATGTTCTAAGATGATCTTACAAATTTTTTAAACAAATCATTTGGCAATTTCATCTCTTTTCTGAAGTTCGGTGCCTACTTAGCATGGTCTCATCATTTTAAACTGTTCAACACTTTTATATTTAAACAAAAAATTCCCTTAGTTTGGTTGGGTATTCCTGAAAAAGTCATGAATTTTTTATCCCTTAGTTTGATTTTTTTTCATTGTAAAGATAAAGCTGGAATCCTAGTCAGCCTGAACTACTATATCAAAACATCATAAACTAGGTGGCTTAGACACAACTGAAATTTTTTTTTTCTCAGAGATCTGTAGCTTGGAAAATCCAAGATCAACATACTAGCACATTCGATGTCTGGTGAGGACCTGTTTCCTGTTTCCTAGATGGTATGTGGCTGTGTCCTCAAGTAGTCCTCTGGGATCTCCAATTCCATTTACTGATTCCTTTACCAACAGCACGGTTTTAAAAACCAGTGGTTAGAAATACTAACGTTGACTAGTTTCTCAGTTTGATCAATTCATTCTTTTTATCAATCAAATTCCAAACCATCCTCAACATTACCACCAATTTGTCAAAAATCACAGCATCACACTCCCCTGCTTCCAAGTTTTTGAGCTGGGCACAGTCGTGCATATCTGTAACCACGGCAACTTGGAAGGCTGAGGCAGGAGTATCACAAGCTCAAAGTCAACTTCGGCAACTTAGCAAGACCCTAAGCAACTTAGCTGTCTCAAAATAAAAAAATGAAACAGGCTGCGATTGTGGCTCAGTGGTTACATGTCCCTGGGTTCAATACTTCAATACTTAGTACCACAATTAAAGAGAGAGGAAAAAAGAAGAAGCTTTTGAAAGTTTGCCTCTGAGGTCATGTTCAAACTGACATTGAAGATCAAGATAATCTGAGTCTGCCTCATAATGCAGCAAACTCACATGGACCCTCACTTGAGCGGTTCTCAGGTACTTGAATTTCCTTACATATTTTAGGTTTTCACTCCTCTGTTTTTGCCCACTCTATCCCTTCTGCTTTGGAATGCCCTCAACTATCTGGTCAACGTGGTTGTCACTCATCCTTCAAAGGTCAAATGTCACTTCCTCTTAGCACGGCTCCCAGGCTGACATGACATCCTTCTTTGCTCCCATATCACCCTGGAACATCCCGAGTGTAGATGATGCATTGTTTGTCAGAGTAGCAGCGCACACCATCTCGTTCATCATTTTCGCATTCATCAGTCCACTAGCTGGTTCACTCCTTAATGTCTGAATAGCACACTGTTCATCTCTACCTGCTCTTGGCTCACATGGAAAGCTCAATAATATTTCTTCACTTCTAATGAATGAGTGATGAAGGACACATAGGAAAAATAAATATACAAATAAGTTCTGCATTAAAATATTTTTCCCAATATAAAAAAGGGAAGAAATGGAAAGTCAAGATTATCCCATTTGATGGCTAAACTACAGAATTGCAGTGAAAAATTCTAGAGTTGAAACAAAATGATTGCAATACTCGTGATTATAAACATATAAAAAACAATCAGCATTTTGCTTAAAAAATTTGTTTTAGCTGGAGAAAAAATTATGTAGTCTCTGAAGAAAACCTTTAGACTCTTTTAGGGCTTAATTACTATTTATTCTACAAATTCATTTAAAAAGCTGAAGCATGTCTTCTTATTGACATTCCTCTACTCTTAGTAAGTGGCTCTGTTGCCTTTGGTCATGATTCTTGGGGGCTTGGCATTTGTCTCAGTTGGGGGCAAGAGAAAGTGACGATGAGCACACATTTTAGAGCAGCTAAAGGAGCATCCAGTGGGAGTGCTGCCAGTGAGGAAATAGCAGACAGCAGGAAGCAACAAAGACCAGCTAAGAGAGGCAGTCTTTTGCTGTGCTAGGAACTTTTTGACATGTTGCATCTCCATTGCTATAAAGCATGATTCCTGGGATCTGCCTGAGTGACCTGGTAGAGACACCATTTCAACAAACTTCATCAGTATAGCAATGTCTGAGAGAACCCAGAATGAACCTTCAAGAATTAGCAGATTATGATAGTCTACACCAACAAAGGACTGCAGTCAGCTTCAAAGTGTTCATGAAGTATCAATACAGTCTAGTACATACACAGTTTAGAAAAAGGAAGCATTTTATTACAAAGTGATTTAAAACCTATGCTTGAAATAAAGACTAAAAGGAAAGACAAGAATTCATATATTTGTAAGGCTTAATTCTGAGACGTGGATAAGGTATATGATGGTCTCTGACTGAAAGTAAAAGAATGTTTTAATGGACCCCAAATGTATGAAAGCATTTGGACATTACCCAAGGAAAGCAAGGATTTCCTTCAAGCACAGGTAGGTATAAATGCATACCAAGTATAATATTAACAACAAAGAAATAAACTGTAGTGTTAATATCAAAATAATTAGTTTCCATGGGGGAAAAACACTGACTCTGAGGCAGGTTCCTACTATCTCTGAAAGGCCAATCTGAACCAAGGCAGCTGAAGCTCTGTGAACTGAAGCTGTGAGTTCTGAACTTGCCAAGGGCACACAGACCTTGCAACCATTGACATTTTCCTTGATCTCTTTTCTTCCATTCTTGTCCTTACCAAATGTCCTGTCCCCTTTGCCTTTATTATGAATGCTCTTCCTCACCTACTATATATTTTTATTTCTAAATCTCTAATGGCAACATCTTCACTTTATTGTACATATTGGAAACTACAGGTAGCCCAAAAAGGGACCCCATCACACTGGGTACATTCATTTCCTTCTTATGGAAAAGCAGCCCCCATAAACTAGATTACTGTGATTTGTCAAGGTTTTAAACTTCCCAATCATTTAACTTAAAAGGGGAAATAAAATCTAATGGGTTTAAATTATACACAAAGACTATCTCAATTAAAGGATCTATGGAGGATGGAAATAGTGTTCAGCCTGAAATATATCTTTTCCTACCTTGCTAATTTGACACAGTCTAGGGTTCATTTCTGTGACTCCCTCAGGTCAACACATAGGCATCCCTAATTGTTTGAAATGCAAACCATCATATAAGCTCCATGTCAACTTCTTTCTCTCTTTGCAATAATTTATTCTCTCATTCCATATCTAGTTAATCATGTGTTCAAGGCACAAGTAAAAATATTCCTTACACAAGTAAAAATGTGCCTTAGACTTTTTACTAGAAACTACATAGAAATCTCTAATGGAACCAACTTTCCACATCCTTCATCTAATATCTGATACCTGCATGTTATTTGGGGCTGCTGGTCATCTTCTCTTTATTATTATCTTTATTAACACATTTAAAGTATGCAAATTGATGGGTTTCACTGTGCCATTTCCATATATGCATATGATATCATGCTTTCATCACGTCCACCTATCTTCTACTGTCTCTTGCACTCCCTTCATCCCCCTCCTCCCCTCCCCTCTTTCTTCCCCTAATAGTCCCAAAGTCCCTTTTCTACTTCCAGATTTATTTTAGTTCCACATGAGAAAAAGAATGTGATACTTGTCTTTCTCCTTCTGACTTATTTTGCTTACTTAATCATAATGTCTTATAGTTCCATCCATTTTTCTGTAAATGACATGATTTTCTTCTTTGTTTGAATAATACTCCATCATTATATATATATATATATTATATATATATATTTTCCTTATCCATTCATCTTTACATGCATCCCAGCTGACTTCATATCTTAGTTATTGAGAATAGTGCTATAATAAACATGGGTACACAGGTATTTCTTTGGTATGCTGATTTCGTTTCCTTGAGATAAATATCCAGGAGTGGTATAGCTGGCTCATATAGTAGTTCTAGTTTTAGTTTTTTGAGGAACCTCCACACTGTTTTTCATAGTGACTATACTAATTTACATTCCCACCAACAGTATAGAAGAGTTCCTTTTTCTCCATATCCTTGCCAGCAATTTTTTTTATTATAGTCATTATGAGATAGAATCTCAATAGTTTTGATTTGCATTTCCCTAATGGATAAAGATATCGAGCATTTTTTTCATATATTTATTGGTCATTTGTACTTCTTTTATTTTTTTTATTTTTTCCAGTACTGGGGATTAAACCCAGGGGCGCTCTGCCACTGAGATGCAGCCCCAATCCATTTTATTTTATTTTGAGACAGGGTCTCAATAAATTGTTGAGGATCTCACTAAGTTGCTGAAGCTGGCCTTGAACTTCAGATCCTCCAGCCATAGCCTCCCAGGTCACTGGGATTCAGGCATGCACCATCATGCCTGGCTCAACTTCTTCTTTCGAGAAGTATCTATTCAAATAATTTAGCCATTTTGATTGGATTACTTGTTCTTTTGTTGTTTAGTTTTTTGACTTCTTCATATATTTTGGATATTAATTCCCTGTCAGATGAATAGCTGGCAAAGATTGTCTCTCATTTTACTTTATGAATTGTTTCCCTTGCCATGTGGAGGCTAATCAGATATAATTCATTTATTAATTCCTGAGCTTATGAAGTTCTACTCAGGAAAATGTTGCCTGGACCAATATCTTAATGAGTGGAAACCCTAAGTTTCAAAGTTTCAGATCTTATATTGAGGTCTTTGATCCATTCTGAATTGATTTTTCTACAGGGTGAAAGACAGAGGTCTAATTTCAGCCTTCAGTATGTGGATAATCAGTTTTCTGAACACTATTTATTGAAGAGGCAGTCTTTTCTCCAATGTATCTTTTTGGCAACCTTGTCAAGAATCAATTGGTGATAGCTGTGTGCATTTATTTCTGGTTCTTTACTCTATTCCATTGGTCTACATGTCTGTTTTATGCCAATACCATGCTGTTTCTGTTACCGTAGCTCTGTAGTATAATTTGAAGTCAGTTATTGTGATGCCTCTGGCATAGCTCTTTTTGCTCACAATTGTTTCGGCTACTTGGGATCTAATATGCTTCCATATGATTTTTAGGATTACTTTTGTAAATCTATGAAGAATGTTATTGGTATTTTAATAGGGATTGCATTGAGTCTAGATCTTTTTGGTAGTATGGCCATTTTAACAGTATTAATTCTCCTAATCTGTGGAAATGAAAGATTTTTCTATCTTCTAGTGTATTCTTCAATTTCTTTCCTCACTATTTTGTGATTTTTATTGTAAAGGTCTTCCACCTCCTTTGTTAGGTTTATCCTAGGTTGTTTTGTTTGTTTTGAAGCTATTGTGAATGGACTGTTTTCCCAATTTCTTTCTCAGCAAGTTCATTATTGGTGTAGAAAAAAGTTTTTATTTTTGTAAGTTGATTGTGTATCATCCTACTTTGTTAAGTTTGTTTATCAGTTCTCAAAGTCCTTTGGTGGAATCTTAAGGGTTTCTAAGTATAGAATCATATCATCTGAAAAGAAAGATAATTTGATTTCTTCCTTTTCTACTTGTATCCCTCTTACTTCTTCCTCTTGTCTAATTGCTCTGGCTATGTGAAATAAGAGTAGCGACAGTGGACAGCCTTGTCTCCTTCCTGATTTTAAAAGAAATCCTGTCATTTTTTTCTATTCAACATGATGTTGGCTATGGGTTTGTTGTATGTAGCCTTTATTATGTAGAGGTATGATCCTTCTAGACATAATCTATTCAGGGCTTTTATCATGAAAGGGAGTTGAATTTTATCAAAGGATTTTTCTGCATCATTGAAAAGATCATGTAGCTTTTATCCTTTATTCTATATATGTACTAAATCATGTTTATTATTAATTTGTGTAGGGTGAACATCCCTGAAATAAAAACAACCCAATCACGGTGTGTGATCTTTATAATGTGCCATTAAATTCAATTAGTAAGCATTTTATTGGGGATTTTTGTGGGTATGTTCATCAAGGATATGGGGATATAGTTTTCTTTTGCTGCTGTTGTCATTGTTGTTGTTGTGTCCCTATCATGTTTGGTAATAAGCTAATCCTGGCTTCACAGAATGAGTCTCTTTCCTTTCTGTTTTATGGAATAGCTTGAGGAGCATTAGCATTAGGTCTTTAGAAGTCTAATAATATTCAGCAATGAATTCATCTGGTCCTGGGCTTTTCTTTGTTGGAAGGCTTATTATTGCTTCAATCTCATTGCTCATCAATGGTCTATTTAGGTTTTCTATTCCCTTCGTTCTATTTTAGTAGGTCATATGTGTCCAGAAGTTTGTCCGTTTCTTCTAGACTTCCAGTTTATTAGCATATAGTTTTTCAAAATATTCCCTAGTTATCTAATAAATTTCAGTGGTATATGTAGATTACAATATCCCTTTTTTCATTTCTAATCTCATTTGGATCTTCTCTTTCTTTTGGTTAGTTTTGCTAAGGGTTTGTCAACTTTATTTTTTGCAAGAGCTATTGATCCTTTGTGTTGTTCTTATACTCTCTATTCTATTTATATCTGCCCTGACTTTTATTATTTCTTTCCTTCTACTGATTTAGGGTTTGGTTTGTTCCTGTTTTTCTAAGACCTTCAGATACATCCTTAGGTTATTTACTTGAGATCTGTTTTGTTTTTGTTTTTTAATGTAGACAATCATAACTTAAATTTCCCTCTTGGTACTTCTTTTCCTGTACCCACAGATTCTGGTATGTTATGTTTCCATTTTCATTTGATTTTAGGAATTTTTGAATGTTCCTTCTGATTTCTTCAATGATCTACTGTGCATTCAAAAGGATATTGTTCAATCTCCATGCGTTTGTTTCATTTCTGTAGTTTCCCACTGTTGATTTCTAGCTTCATTCTATTGTGATCTGATAAGATGCAAGAAATTATTTCACTTTTTTTAACTTAACAATTGCTTTATGGCCTAATATATGATCTATTTTGGAAAAGGTTCCATGTGCTGATGAAAAGAACATGTGTTCTATAGCTATTGAATGGACTATTCCGTAGATGTATGTCTTTTAAATCCATTTGATCTACAGTGTAATTGAACTCTGATGTATCTTTGCTGACTTTTTTGTCTAGATGATCTGTCAGTAAAAGAGGGGTAATGAAGTCACCCACTATTGTTGTATTGTGGCCATCTCTCCATTAGTGTTTTATAAAATCAGGTATTCCAGCATTCAATGCATATGTATTTATAACCAGTATATCCTCTTGATGAATTGTTCCTTTTGTCCATATGTACTGATCTTCTTTGTCTTTCTGACCAATTTTGGCTTGAAATCTATTTTACTGGATATAAGTATAGAGACTTCTGTTTTTGGATTCCATTTGCTTGGAATATCATTTCTATCTTTTCAGTCTGTGTATGTCTTTGCCAGTGAGGTGAATTTCTTGCAGGCAGCAAATTTTCAGGTCTTATGTTTTATTCCAATCAGCCAGTCTGCCTCTTTTAATGGAATAATTGGGACCATTTACATTCAGAATTATTGTTGAATGATATGAACTTCTTGTCATTTTGTTGTTTTTCTTTTGGCTGTTTTGAATATTCAGTGTTCATTTCTCTTATTCATCTCAGAGGCTATGGTTTTCTGAATTAATTATGTTTGGTTCTTTCCTAATTCTCATTTGCTTGTATACTCTTCTAATGAGGTTTATTCTTTCCCATTCTTTCATGATTGTGTTTGTCTTTCTTCTTCTTCTGGGTGTAGAATTTTTCTCAAGTGTCTTCTATACTGCTGGTTGAGTGGTCATGAATTTTTTTAGTTTATGCTTATCATAGCAGGTCTTTATTTCTTAATCAATTCTGAAAGATAACTGTTCTGGGTATAGTAGTCTAGATTGGAAGTATTTTTTTCTTTCAGAACTTGAAATACTTCATTGCTTACTCTCCTGGCCTTTAGAAATTCTTGATAAGTCTGCCATTATTTGGATGACTTTGCCTTTAAATGTGACTTGGTGATCCTCTCCTGCACTTTTAATTTTCTTTCTTCATTCTGTTCTTTGGCAATTTATGTGCTGTGGATAGTTTCTTTGCTGGTTATGTCTACCTAGGGCTCTAAATGTATCTTGTATCCGGATGTGCACATCTTTCCCAAGATTTGGGAAATTTTCTGCTATAATTTCACTGGACAGTTTTCTATGCTTTCAGTTTATAGCTCTTCTCCCACATTTACTATAATTATGCATCAGCTTGGTCTTTTAATGGTGTTCAAGAGATTTTTTATGTTCTGTTCATTCTTTCTTATTTTTTCCTAATTACTGTTTGAATGTGATAATTCCTTAATCTTATATTCAGGCCCTTATATCTTTCTTCCACTTGATCTAGTTTCTTGTACAGGCTTTGAGCAGTTTTTAACCTGGCCATTTAACTTTATTACATTGCCAAGATTTCTGCTTGTTCATTTTTCTCCCAAATCTCTTTTTATTGGATTGTTCATTCATGTCCTGCATTGTCTTCCTCAATTCACTTAGCCGTTTATTGGTATATGCTTGGAATTCACTGAGTTTATTAGAACTCATCCTTTTGAATTCTTTAGCATTTCATTCACTTTGATACCTTTGAAATCAGTTACTGAAGAGTTACAAACTTTAGGAATTGTCATGTTGCTTTGATTTTTTTTTCACATTTCTTGTGTTTATAAATAGAAATTTACCCAACTGTTGGGGTATATGTTTCTTCTACCTCTGTGCAAAAGCCTTCTTAGTAAGCAGCCTTCTCTATCCCTGATGTGCCCAGGGATATCAGGTGTTGAGATTAATTCCAATTGTACATCACAGTGTAGGGTACAGGAGTGACTTATGCTGGGGTATCTTGTAGATGCATTGTCCACAACCATTGTATTACTTCTCTCTGCTGTTGTTATGGGGGTGAATGTTCAGAAGCAGGATTTTAGCACTCCTCCCAGTTATGAGTACTTGGGCTGAATCAACAGCCGGTTTTTGTTGTTGTTGTTGTTGTTGTCATTGTTGTTGTTTGTTTGTTTATCTCCCCTATTCTTTAAGTTGAAGTTTCTCCCAAGGTTCAAAAAGGGCTAAGTCATGAATGGAGTAAGATGAAGTTTCTGTGAGCTGAACTGAGAGTATAGGTAAGTAGAAGTGTATCCTCGTTCCCTAACACTGATTAGAAAGAAGAAACCAAATGACAATATCACAACAAAAACAGAAAAAGGAATCAAGTAGAAATCAAATGAAAACAATCACAACACACCAATGATAGAAAACAAAGGACAAAAAAAATATAGCATAAGCTAAAAAATTAAAAAGAGTAATAAAAATAAAAATAATTTTTAAAAATAAAAATTCAAAAGGAAGAAAAGTGGAAAAGAAGAAAATTTTTTAAATTAAAGGGAGAAGAGGAAAGCAGGAGAAAGGTAAGAAAACGAAAAAACAGAAAGGGATGAAAAAGAAAATAAAAATATTAAGTATCAAAGGACTTTTTAAAGAAAACAAAACTATACACACAAATGAAAAACAACAACAAAAAAGTATTAATAAAAAATAATTTCCTCTCCACCAAGGTGCTCAGGGCAGAAGTCAGAGCTCCAGGCAAAGATTTACTCCAGATTTATTTGTGCTGCTACCTTTAAGAGCAGTGAGAAATTATGGAGTCACAGCTATCTGTGCTGGTGAAGTATCGGTGGGTCCCCTGCAACCCACTGCTTCTGACTCAGGTGTTGCTCCCGCTCAAAATCACATCCTACTGCTATTTCCCCAGATCCCTGCAGCTGGCTTCCCAAATCAATGGTTCTGCTGGTCATCCTTTGATATAACCAATCCCACCTCCTTAACTAGACTCTAAGCTCCTTGGAACAAAGCCTATGGTTTTTTCCTGTCTCCCATTCCACTCCTCCCTGATTTGTACTTGTCTCCCCCGTCTGTAAAAATATAACAGATGCATAAATGGTTGCTGGGTTAGATCGAAACTAGGAGCTATGAGATCACAAAACATTAACTTATTGGACAGGGAGCTGAGAGGCTGCAGGCAGTCAGGGGATCATATCCTGTGAGTCATAGTCAATTCTTATGAGTCCAGAGGGAGGAGGTGAGAGATAAATAACTGAGAGTGGGATCCACTCTGAGAAAACAAATGCCTCAACTGGGAGCTAAAGACTTTAGGAAACAACTCCAGATGTGACCTCTTCTGTCAAGAGGTGGCACTTGAACTCAGGGCTGCTCTTGGTTGACCAAGTGTCCCCTTTATCTTAAAAGCATCTCCTGAACTCACAGAAATATTTCCCCCAACTGGAACTGGAACTGAAACTAGAATGCAAACTGTGTCAGCTCAGAACATCTTGCCATTCTTAGGAAAAACATAAGGATACTATTCTAAATCTTATTTTTTTAAAAAAGCTTTGCTTTTTCAGCAACCCAATGGTGCTGAGGAGTATCTTCACCTGAACCATAAGTCTTTCCTACTTTACCTAAGAGTTTCCACTTCTAGATTAATGCTGTATTTAAGAATAGTTTCTTTTTTCCACATTTTTTAATTTGTTATTTTTAGATATACTTGACAGTAAAGTATATTCTGACATATTATACATTCATGGAGTATAACTTCCCATTTTTGTGGTTGTACATGATGTGGAGTTACACTGGTTGTGTATTCATAAATGAACATAGGAAAATCATGTCTAATTCCATCTACTATCTTTACTATTCCCAGCCCCCTGTTCCTTCCCTTCATTACCCTTTGTCCAATCCAAAGTACTGCTATTCTCCGTCCCACTCCCAATTGTATGTTAGGATCCATATATCCGAGAGAACATTCAGCCTTGGTGTTTGGCAATAATGGAAGAAAATATTGCTTTGATGGATAACAATGGTAAAAAGAGAGTTATAAATATTAGGTTTATAATCCATGAGTAAACAAACATGAAATGCCATCAAGGTTGATCCTGCCTTTATATGTGTGTGTACAAATGCAAAATACACAACAATGACTCCTTCAAGCAAACTGGAGGAGCTGGTTAAGTTTATGCTGTATTATTCAAGTATCAAAATTAAATTAAACCTTAATTCTGTTGAGTCATCTCTTTAAAAATAAAATTAAGAATCTAGTCAACTATAAATTATTTGGGGAATATGCTGAAAACTCAAAATTACATTTAGAGATAAGTAATGAATAATTTTATGAAATGGATGCATGAACTGGATTAGGAACAAAAAAAAATCCCAAAAAGTTATCTCCATAATATAAATATGGTTTCCAAATCTCCACTATCCAACAGAGCCAGGTAGAGCCATATCAGAAATGGGCAGAGCACTTGACTCTCTTTACCAAGAGCTCCACAGACATAGTCCCAGCTCTTCACAGTCCAGGAAGAGTTCAACAGAAAGTTTTATGGCACGTGCTCTTAGTACTGAGGACGTGCACTTTCTACCTGTCCCAAGTCATTAAATTCTTAGATCAATTTCCTTTAATGATGAGCCAGATTCACATTCATTTAAAAAAGAAAGAAAACAACCTTAATGAAGACATTTGCTTTAGAAACTGCCACAATCAAAGACAGGCCTTTTCAGATGTAATTAACTTTTCTCCAAGATAATTTATCTTATTAAAATATGGTAATTTACTGTGGTTGCAGGTTATCTGAGACCTTTCTAAGATTGAAAGCTAAAGTTAACTTCTTGCTACAACAGGATTGTAGGAACCTAAAAGCATTTTATATATGAACATTTTATAGCCACCCAAAAACATAAAAGCTAAAACCATTTATTTATATCCAACATTCTCAGAGAGATCAGTTTGTGCTCAGGAATCTGTACATGGTTTGGTATTGGAGTGCAAAAGGAAGCCCAGGAAGAGCACAAGGTCCAACCTTCCTCTGGCAAAATCCTTGACTGACAAAGACTTCACAAGGAAGCCTTTGCACAGATGTAATTTTTGATGACACTGGTATGCCCAACTCAAAATTCAGTGTGATCGGAGGTCTGATGAGGCAGTTTGTTTTTCTCTGAAATAAAAACGAAAAAATAGAGACAGAGTTCTTCAGGCTTAATTAGCACATCCACATCTGTTATTAGGCACTTTACCATGATTGACTGGAGTGTATGTCAGACACAGTGCCAAAAAGCCTCCATTAAAGCAACTTCCCACTCACTGCCTGAATGGCATCAGTCTCTGTTACATACAGAATTTCCAAGGCAAACAAGCAAAGCCTGCTGCCCACAGCCCCCATGCCAGCTGAAGGCACTTTATCCTAGTGCCAGTTAAGAAGGAAGCAGAGCCTGGGCTGCTTGCTCTGACTTCTGTCCCTCTTCAGCTTCCCTCCGACACTTGTGTTCACCCCGCATTCCTGAAGTCCATGATAAAAAGTTGCACCTTACAAAGAAGCAAGGTGAGACCAGGATGGGCTGAGCTACCGTTTTGTTACGATGCCTGTGTGTGGACTTTAAAAGTATGAATTAGGATGGATACTGCAGATTTAAAGCATTTCCCAGCTCCTGAGGTAATTAGGACTTTAAAACATTCACATGACATCAAGAAGTCAGCTTCTCTGGATACCTAATCCCTCAGAGGCCTTAGGCCCTATGAACAAAGATGATTATTTCTGAAAACCAACAACCAAATGAGATTTCAGGAATGTAATGTCTGCATATTAGAGAAAGTTATTGCCATCGTTTCTTGTCCTCAGTAAAACTATTCAATGATTCCTCCAAGTATGTTATTCTGGCAAGTGGGAAATTTACTAATTAAACTGCAGTTCATTTGCAAAAGATTGCCATCATTTAAATTTTTTTAATACAAAAATCTGGGCACCCACATCTCTCTGCATCCCTAAATCAAGTTCCTGCGTAGGTAGAAGCAGAGGGACTTTACTGGTACACAAAATCACTCTTCCAACCAGACACATCAGCATTAAAGCTACAGTAAGCAACCTCCTAACTGCACACATGCTGGGTAGAGAAATACCCAACCACTCACCTAACTCAACCCTGGATGTCTAAAGGTATGCGGCAGAAGCAATGAGCAAAGACTAAAACATATACACCATTTAAATGTATTCCAATGGAACCATCAGGTGTAAAGAGAAATGTCCTTCAAGTGTTCTCTGTTTTTAATTTGCTCTTAGAAATGAGACTATATAAATTTATGATGTGCTCCCCAGTTACTTTTTCAAACCCAAGCAATATCTATAGTGTTTTGGATGTGTGGCTGCTATTAATGGTGACTTTGTACACAGAAGATAATTCAAAAATAATGGCAATTCAGGTGGGAGAAATTGACAAGTAGGGAAAGGGTTTTCTATTTAGAAGAATCTTCGCAACACTTAATAAAAGGAATATACAGTGCTTTATTAAAAGGTATAAGCACTTATAAAGTTAATGGGCTATACACTTTGAGAAGATTCAAATACGGAATAACTCTCTTTTGGGATGGGAACTGAGGGACAGTCCCTAGAGATGTGCTCTAAGGACTGACTACTTCTAACAATCTATCCAAACTGAGCATGGTAGGGAAGTGGGATTCAGGAAGTGGGTATCAGTCTTTTCAGGCAAATGGCACCTAGTTTGGAGCCATCTACTTCCAGCAGGGTAAAATTGTGAAGAGTCCTCCATATTCTTCAGACTTTCTGAAATCTGCCCTTTCTATCCTAGGCACCTGTAATAAAAAGAATTGAGGCTATTTTCAAACTAAGCCTTTCCTCTTTACTCATAAAGGAACCCTTGGGATCCTACTGAGAAGAGGGAAGATAATAGAGCATGGCAAAAATGAAACCAACCAATCCCAAAGTCACATAAAGGCCATTCTCCAAACAAAGAAGAGCCATCTCGCTGGGCGCAGTGGCACATGCCTGTAATCCCAGTGGCTCGGGAGGCAGAGGCAGGAGGACTGAGAGTTCAAAGCCAGCCTTAGCAAAAGTGAGGCACTAAGCAACTCTGTGACACCCTGTCTCTAAATAACATATAAAATAGGGCTGGGCCTCAGTTGTCCAGTGCCCCTGAGTTCAATCCCCAGTTCAAGAAGGAGGAGGAGGAGGAGGAGGAGGAGGAAGAAGAGCCATGAATTTTTACAAACAATGGCTTTTTGTGGTATTACAGAGAAGGGAGTTATACTTTTAAAGAATCTAAAATCAATTTGGCAATGATCCCTGGGACATCATATTGAAAGCACTGCTAATGAAACAAAACACAGATAAACTGGACTTCTCAAAATTAAAAACTTTTTTCATCAAAGGACACCATCCTCAGAATGAAAAGACAACCCACAAAATGGCAGAAAACATTCGTAAGTCAGAACCGGAATCCAGAATAAAAACTCTTACAATTCAACAAATGCAAGAAAAAACCTAATTTAAAAATGGGCAAAGGACTTACATAGACTTTTTATTGCCAGGTTTTGTTTTTTTAAAACTTCACAGGAATTTTAGTACATAACATTTCATCCATACATTATAATTCATTTCCTTATTATATATTTTCAAAGAAAAAGCTTCAAAATTAAAAGCAAAGTTCCAATCTGTATAACTCTCTCTTCTGTGCAATGTGCAATTTCCTTCAGTTCAGTGGTGTTATTGTTGTTTGTGGGGTGGCTGCCAGGGATGGGCTGGAGGAGGGGAGTTGGGGGGATGGAGAGATAACAGTCAAAGATGTGAACTTTCAGACAGAAGATGAGTCAATCTGAAGATCCAAGGTACAGTGTAGCAAGTATAGTTAATCACACTGTATCATATACTTGAAATTTGCTAAGGGAGATCTTAAATATTCTCATCAGAAAAAAAAAAGCAACCATGTGAAGTGATGGATGTGGCTAACTAACTTGAATCTGGTAATCATTTCACACTGTGAAATCATCACAGTGTACACTTTAACTAGATCCGACTTTGTCAATTATGCCTCAAAATGTACATAACTTATGTCATTTAAAAGGAATTATTTTTAAATATCAATAGCTATCATTTTACACAGTTATTCCTTAAAGTAGATATACTAAAGACTAATATGCACATGAAAAGATGCTTAAGGCCACTCATCATTAGGGAAGTACAAATCAAAACCACAATGAGTTACCACTTCAACTCATTAGAATAGCTATGCACAACCCCGCCACACACACACCACCCAGTCCAAGGAAAAAATCCAAAACATTAAGTGTTGGTGAGGATACAGAGAGATTGGAGCCCTTGTACACTGCGAGTAGGAATGTAAAATGGAGGAGCTGCTGTGAACAGGATGTCAGTTCCTTAAAATAAGAAAAACAAATCGTGGTATTGTCATACAATGAGATAATTCCACCTCTTGGTACACATTCCCAAAGGAGTGAAAGCAGGAACTTGAACGAATATTTATACACCAATGTTCACAATAGGATTATCTGTAACATTCAAAAGGTGGAAATGAAACCAATGTCCATGAATGAACGAATGGATAAGCAAAATGTAGCAAGTACATACAATGCAATAATTTTCATCCTTGATGAACCCTGAGGTACACATATAAGCCAAATCACAAAAGAACAGATACTGTACGATTACACTTACACAGAAGCTACAGCAGTCAGTCATGTTGACAGAAAATAGAATGGTGGTTGCCAGAGGCTAGGGAGAGGGGAACGGGAAGTTGCTGTCTGATAGGTACAGAGTTTCAGTTCAGGATAACGAAAGTGTTCTAGAGATGGATGATGGTGATGGCTGCAGAACAACGGGAACGGCCTTAAAATGCAGTCCACTTTCAAGTGGTGAATTTTATGGCACATGTATTTTATCACAATACAAAACAAAACCTAAAAGCAAGCCAAATTCTAAGGAATAAGTAGTAGACATCTGCCTCAAAGGTTGAGACTCCTTGTTCACTTCTTTTCACTGTCCATCTGCATAATTAAGACAGACACTCATGAATTCTTCCATGGACCACAGAGATCACACAGGGACTGGCAATCCAGCTGCAAGAACCTTAGTGAAAGGAGGGAAAACCTAGCAGCAGTCAATGGGTCGGAGGGGTGTAACAAGACAAGGAAAATAATAGGAATTACTAAAGTCGTGTGTTATGTAGTGATAATAAGCTGTATTTGGCATTTGCCTGGACTTGTAAGTTAAAATTATAAAACGTACCCAGGTGCCTTGTCAACTCATTACACACTTGCTGTATGGAGCAAGTATGGCAGGTGTGTGGCAGGTTGATACTCCTGACCAATGTCGGTATGAACCTTTATCTATGAGATAAGAACATGACTAGGCTAAAAATCACTACTTAAATCCCTGTATTTTTGGAGCAAATGGTCAGCAGTACCGCAACCAGAAGACTCCATGTCGCTCTGTCACTTGACTGCCCCGTCTGCTGTCCACACCATCGCTGATTGCCGATCAACTGTTGTCACTGAGCCTGGACAACTAACCACTGCTCCAGTGATAATGACTGCCATCCCAAACATCCAGCTGCCAACTCATCGGACAATCTGAGGACATCAGAGGACATCTGAAGAGTTGAGAAAGGCTAAGGCTGAGAAGAATCCCTTTGGTCTTATTGACTGACTTCTTGGCTAAGAGATGTTGCATTGAGTAAGTTCGTGGGGATTGGACTCTAGGTGAATAAGAGGGTGACTCTTTAATGTATTTGTTACTTGCTATTATTACAAATGTTAAGTCGACTTGCTATTATTGGTAATGGTAAGTTGAGTATGTATTGCATGAATTTAAAATACACTTGTTGGAACCAAACTCGATTCCTCTCACTGCTCATGACATTGGGTCTCAATGATCTCTGCTTCTAGAAAGTTCTAGAACAGATGGCAATCTCTTCAGAACCCAGACACAGAAGCCAAAAGAGTGATGTAACTTTCTCTTAACTTCAAGTAAATGGAAACTAAGAGGGAATCAACCCTCTCGGTTTTCATATGAAGCCATGATATGAAACTCCAGCTCCATAGGCAACTCCAGCTCCAAACCACTGCCTTCCTGAATTCAAACTTTGACTTGATTGTTGAACTTGAAAATCCTTAGGAATCTGGACCTGTTTGCTCTCCCTATTGTCACAGAAAAGTTCTAATGAATTTAAGATTTAAAAGGAAATTGTTCTTTCTCAATTTCAATTCTTAATTCCTCACTTCAGATTTTCTGGGTCATAACAAAGCAGTTTTGCTTTCAGATTTCATGTTCTTCCTCTCTGGTAATTGCTAACGAAGCTAGGATTATAGAAAACAGTGCTTTTTGAGTATAGAATACAAATGTCAAGCCCTTCTGGCAGGTACTCCCACAGACCAGTTGTCATTTATAATACCTATAGGGAGAAAAGAGCTTAAAAGATCAGGTCACACTGCACTTTCCAACAAAGCAGGCCACAGCTGTACAAGAGATTCTGAGCAACTGCTCTGTGAAGAGACAGTAAGACTTCTGTTTTTCTGCAGGGTCTACTCAGGTCACGACATGTGGCATGGATTAGAGTCCTGGGCTCTATTACCCGGTGGAGCTGGACTGGATCTACACGCAGTGCTCAGGAACCGAGGCTCTCTGCCATCACCTGGCACCCTTCAGGGTCTCTTGGGGAACAGAAGCAGATATCAGGCATTAAAAACTTTTTTAAATGCAACAATTTCTTTTTTGAAAAATGTGTGTATAAATTCAAAAAAAGAGAGAACACATTCATTTTCATACATTTTTCCCCAAGAACCGTCATGGTGGAGTAGAAGAAATTGTGTCTGTCACAGACAAAAGATTTGGATTTAGTCTGAAGCTAGCTAAGTTTTGAGACTCAGTGAAAGGTACACTTTCACAGGAAGGGGTTCCACAGACATGTTTAGGCTGTGCCCTAACCATGAGGCGACACACAGGAAAGCCTAAGAAAACAGCTGCCTATAACTCATCTCAGCTTCTCCACAGCACAGAAGGGGCAGAAGGAATGGTTCTGTAAGGCTCACAGTTGACCCTCTTCCATTTGGTGTCCAGCTTCAGGGTCAAGCAAACCACTCTCTCAGGCAAAGGCAGCTCTCCTCTAGGTGCTGCCAGTAGGGAGCCCTCACCTGCAACCGCAGTCTGCTCAGCTGTACCCCACAACATGGACACAGGCCCTGGGACTCCCTAGTCACTTTTATGGGGTTGAGGAGGGCCTTCCTGATCTCTTGGTCTCATAAATAAACTGAAGCACAGCAGCACTTGTTTAGGTGCCTAAGATCAAACAGTGGGCCAGAGCTAGGACTCAAGGCAAGCTCCTTGGGTCCCCGGTACAGTACTCTTTCCACTACTTTGGGCTTTCCAAAGGAGCTCTAGGGGAAAATGTGTTTCCTTTACTCTAGAAGCATTTTCTTACTTCACTCAAGGTCGTGCCAAAACAAAACAAAACAAAACAAAACAAAAATAATGAATTGGTGACATAGTCCTTGAGATCCGCATCACAGTCAATGCTTTTCATTGTACCAGGGTTAGAAAACAAAGCATTACCTCAAACTGATGCAATTCTAAAGTTGGCAGCTATGCTCATGAGGAACACTGGAATTTAAAACTCAGATGATTCCAGCACCGCCCCCCGCCACACACACACAACTCAGTATCAACTACATTTAAGATAAACCTTGCACTGAGTCAATGAAGTAACACTTCCTAAAAGCGAACCTCTTCTTAAGGAGCTTAGCTTCATCTGGACTTCTTTCCTCTGTGAGTTCTCCACTGGACCTTCAGTAGTGAATCTGAGACGTGGCGCTAACCACCACCATGAGTACTTTTGTTTCCCCGGGTGCCCAGAGGCCAACACTGCTGGGCCCAGATGGATGGACAGTATGGCCACAGCCTTTTATTTTTTTATTTTTTCCTTGGACATAGCAACCAGAGCCAGACAGTAAGACCCAGTCACCTCCTCAGGTTTGAGAGAGCACACCATGGGTGGAGCCACACAGGGGATCCCAGTATACCCTCAGAATTTTGCTCTCCCTGAGTTTTACTCTTGATGGACAGATGTTGGGAAGCCTCTCGTATTTTGAAAGAGGTGATCCTTAGAACTCAGTGACAAAGCGTGCCCAGCTTCTAACAGCCCTTACTCTATTTCCTAACACAGTGTTCTGAAAAACTACCTGTCGGAACTCGGTTGCCATCCTTCACAGCAATGGCATATTTACCACCAAAGGAAGTAGAAGGACACAGCCACATACCCACAAAAACACCATGGTCTCCCCTAGTGCCAGTGAGTGAATCCACATGCCATTGTGGCCCTAATTGCATGGCCTCATTTTCACAAATGGTACAACCTAGCCAAGAAATGAAAAATGCTCTTCCAAATTCTCCAGTTTGGCAAGGTACTCCTGAGGTGAAGCTACAAGAAATCCTCCTTGGATAGAGAGAGTTACTGTCTGCCTGTCACACCAGAAAAATCCAGAAAGATCAGAATCCTGTCCTATAGGGAGAGGCCTACACACATGCACAAGCTTAAAATTCCAGGTTACACTAGCTTTCAGAAGGTCTTTAGACTTCATAACAATACAGTACCCTCAACCACAGACAGCAGTGCTGAGAGGTGACACTGGAAATAGAGGGTTAGCTTCTAGGATCATCACGATCATAAAAGCAAACTCCACAGCAGTGCTGGGTTGCAGAGAGGCCCTCTGAACCATCCCCAGGGACTGCACCAATAGAACTTCAAAGCATCATTTACATACTGCCTGGAAAGAAAGGCAAGGCAGTTTTTTTCCAGCCGGAGCTTGGCAGAGCTCCATATCACAAGCCTTTTTGTTTTGGTTTTATTGTTTTCTTAATGGCAGAAGAGCAGTGGCTTGGCTCCAGGTTGGTCTTCACCATAATACAGGAAACCTTTGAACTCTACTGTACTGAGGAAGGCCCTTCCCCCAACCCTTGGCTGGGCCAGGTGCAGCCATCCCCCTCCTCGAAGGAGATGCCAAGAGCCACCTCCCCTCTCCTGGCCAGGTGAAGTGCTGCCTCCCTGGCTATGGCTGCTTAGCTATTCACCCTCCCTCACTGCTGCCAGTCTGGCTGCATCCGATGAAAGAACAGCTATAAAGCCATGTTCAAACACTAAGGGTCCTGCATATTCCATGTCCAGGCTTCTCCTTACTTAGTTCCTCCTAAGGACAGTGCACATTAGCTTCTGACTGTGTCCCTGTGCATTAGCACCTCTACTAGCAAAAAGGCAGGCTGGGGGAGTTTTAATCAAGCCATGATGCAAGTTTTTAGTCTCACCTGGGTTGTCGCAGGAGATGGTCAGCATTTCAGCATTGGGCAGTTAAGTATTAGGACTATGGGTTAGGTCCAGTTTTTCAAGTTATTCATAAGTCATCACAGTTCTGAACAATCTTGAAAGTAGTCCAGTCCACAAATATTTTTTAAATGTTTTGATCTATTTGGGTTGGCCTCTAGAGCTGCTACAGTGAAATACCATGGACTGGCTTAAACAATGGAAATTCATTTCTCCGAGTTCTGGTGGCTGGAAGTTGGGAATCAAAGTCCCGCTGACTTGGTGTCTGGTGAGGGCTTTCTCCCTGGCCTGTAGATGGCTTCCTTCCCACTGTGTCCTCATAAGGCAGAGAGAGAAAGGGTTCTGCTCTCTTCCTCTTCTTATAATGGAAAGGATTTTTAAGCCCCCACACTAAGTGGATTATCCTGTCCACTTAGGCCTGGCAGGATAGTCACCTTCCTCAGCAAACTATCTGTTAACTACAGGAGAAATGCAGGCCCAAGATGATATCGATGGGAGGAACCCAGGAGACTTTCGTGAACCAGATCCTAAATCTCTGGGAGATAAGGATAGTTCCTCCTAACCATAAAAATCTGTAAGAACATATGGCTAAGAATCCATTTAGAACCAGTCAGCATGGACTAAGGTGACCTAGAGTTGCCATGGCAGTGGGGACTTAAGAATCTGATGTCACCTGCTGTCAGTCAAAAGTCAGTAGGTGGACCTGATCAGGGCTCGCTGGAAACTTCTCTGGGATCCCCTACAAAACTGGAGTGCAGGAGAGGCACGTTGTCCCTCTCCTCTCTGAGCGGACCCACTTTCTCCCTTCAGAGTGTCCCCTTTCCCTTTTTCCCACCCCTTCAATAAACTCATTCCTCTACTCTGAGCAACATGTCTGAAATCTTTCTGACTTGATGGCAGGAATCTGGGTTTGAGGAGGGGGTTTTCACGCTGCCTCAGTTTCTCGGAAGGCCCCAGCTCCATAATAACACCAGGAGTTAGATCTTCAATATATGAATTTGAGGGGGGACACAATTCAGTCTGTAGTACTATGCTTCACCATTCAGAAAGAAAAATATGATAGATTCCCTGTGCCCAAGAAACTTATATTCTAGGGTCGATTTATGTTAAAGATAGATGAGCCTTTGAGGTTTATGCGGTTTGTTCCTCAAGCTCTAAGATTTCTTCTAGATGCACCCCAACAATGGATCTTCTGCTGCGGTATCGTTATTCACCCCATTTGTGGAAAGGAACACAGAGTCCTGAAGTAGCCTGTGGCACCTTTGATAAAGGAACACAAAGACATTACATTCAAACTGTGACTGTGTTTCCAGAGGGAAGTCAGCTGTGCTAAGGTCCAGGGCATCCACCACATTCCTGATCCTCAGACTCCTAACACTGAAAGGGTAGTAACTCCCAGGCCAGGATGTTTCATAAGACTTCTTGATTTAGAGTGTAAAGGGAGCATTATCTGGAGGCTTCTGCCCTAGCCAAGATCAAGACTTTGGCTTATTACAGGAACTTTGCTGTTTGCCTGAATTATAAAGGCAGGGTTTGTATGCTAATTAATTCAACAAGTTCATAGCCAACATAGCACGGCATATTAAAGAGAGCTTAGACCTGACAAATACAAGGATTATTGAATAGACTCACTGAATTAAAAACAGAAGTGACCTAAATAAATTCTTTGGTAGAAATTAGTCAGTGACGAACAAATAAAATTTACTGAGCACCTGCTACATGCCAGGTACTAAGTCCTTTTCACTTATAATCTCAATTAATCCTCATAGCAACTCTATAAAGGAGCAACAGTCACTATCCCCATCTAAATGATGAAGAAACTGAAGTATAGGATATTTAACTGGCTTAACGACATACATTATAATAAATAAGCAAGTAAGCCAGGATCTCAAATGAGAAAATCTGGTTCTAGAACCAACACTCTAAACCATTACCCTATGGCACATCCATGCCTTAACTTTGCAACTACATTTTTCCTCTGAAAGTAGAAGCCAAGGCTTGAAATCTATATTAGAATGCACATCCCAGAAGACAGAGAACCTGTTTACATATTACCCTAGTCCTATAGCATTTAAAATCACACGAAACATAGTAAGTGCTGAATATTTATTGACTAAATAAATGATGGACTAGATTAAATTTAGTGAAATTACTACAATAGTCTCCTCATTTTCTTCCACATTTTTATTTCATTTTGTATTCTTATCATCAATGGTAAAACCTCTGCTACCTACGGATGGCTAATTTAAGCACTGGCAGACAGCTTCCAAGGATTTCCCTTCTTGGCTCCAAACACACTTCCAACCTTACTTCTTAATATTCCATTATACAGACATTCCTCTGTGCCCAACCCTGCCTGCTCCTGCCTTTGCCAACCCCCATCCCTACCCCAGCCACATTCATTTCTACCAGTTCCTCTTCTTTCATCACATGAAGCTCATTTATCTTTCAAAGTACCATCTCTTCCAAGAAGCCTTCTCTGGTGACCAAATCCAGTGATCTCCTTTTTTTGAGAGGGGTTCACCCAGAACATACTACCTGTTGCTCATCCTTCCCTATCTTCATAAACAGACTGGTAATGTGCTAAAGGGAATGAATGACCATGTCCTGTTATTTGTAGTATTCTCCCCAATATGCTGTGAAGTCTTGCCTTACAGCAGACGCATAATGAACACAGAGCAACTGAACAGTGCAGGTACATCTTGTCTAAATGCAAAACATCTAAAATAGAGGTTAAAATATTTTTTCATTAAGATAAAATTCACATAACCTACAATTCATCATGGTAGCATGTTATATATACAACCATTGTCATTACCTATTACTGCCTAATTCCAGAACATTTCCAGCTCTCTGAAAGGAAACTAAATATCCATCATTCACTCCCCATCTCTCACTGTCCCAAGCACCTGAAAACAATGAATGGAAGAGGGCAGAGAAGGAGATTTACAGCTTGGCCAACTTGGAGGGGTGCTTTACATAGATTCTAGTGGGGTTCCTCTGACACTCTTGACCTCTGAGTCACCAAATTTGCTGACTGGAAGAGTATGACCATTGCCGATGAAAGCCCTGGCCCAGTGCTCTCTGACGCTTGGCTCTTCTGGCTATGGGTGAACCATGGGTATCTAAAGCTCTAGACCCACCCAGTCCCAACAGAATCCAGATTATGTGGCAGATGGGGTTCCCAGTTTACCATTTCCCACCACAGCTACACTGAACATGGGCTTTAATTTTTAAACTTTTTACTAAAGTATGAGATACATACAAAAAGAGACACAATTAAAATTGGACTGCTCAACCATCTTTCATAAACTAAACACACCCATACCATTAGCACCCAATTGCACATAATATTATCAGCAGCCTAGAGACCCTACACAGAAAAATGAAAAACAACAAGAAAAAAAGACCCATATAATGTTCCTATTTTTTCAACAAGTGCTGTACCAAAGCAGAATTTCAAGTATAGCATAGTGATCATCCCTCAGAGCATTGAGAGATACCCTCTAGAAATCACACAAACAGCCAAATGAAAAGCCTAATTACAATGAATTGAAAATTAACTAATCAAGGTACTGTTTAACACAATTCTTTGACCACCTGTGAAGCCTCAGCTTCCCATTCTCCACTTCAAAGGCATCTATATCATTGGAAAAACCAAATATCCATTTAGTAAGGGATAAACAAACTGCAAGGGGTTGGGGATTGAGAAGATAAGGAGAAAAACAAAGGCATTTGCCCCTTAGCAAGTCACTTGCTTTTCTTTCCTTAATGGATTTACAATGATAATCTATAATCAAGGTACAAGAACAGACTTAATTATAAGGGCTCTAAGTGACCTCAAACAAATCATATATTGCCCTCTCCTGGGTACAGACCTACTTAAGCCAAATACTTCCAGTCAGGAAACCTTTTATCTCAGAGACAAAAGAATTCCTACTGGCCCATGAGCACCAGCTGCCCCAACACTCCATATAAATGGGCTCTCCAGATTCCATTACATCCAGGAAAGGCCTTCCCCAATCTGCCCAACCTAAGTCTATATTCTGTGCAAAAGAAAGATAAAATAGGGAAGGGAAGGAGGGAAGGAAGGAAGGAGGGTAGGAAGGAAGGAAGGAAGGAAGGGAAAAGGAGGGGAGGGGAGCAGAGGGGAGGGGAGGGAAGGGGAGGGGAGGGGAAGAGGAGAAATGAAAAGGAACACCACCTAGAAATGCCCACAGGAACTAGGGACTAAGTCTCCCTTTGAAGGAAACCCAAAGGCAAATTAAATGAATGACATACTTTTTTCATAAAGGGAGTAATCAGGCTCAAAGAACCATCCTGTTCAAAAAGTCTGCGACCTTTGCAAAGGCTGTGACCTTGAATTTGAATCTTCTGACACAAAGAATGTATCCAATTGTTGAGCTCAGGATTAGATCTTCACAGGAAGTTTGCAACTCTCCCTCCAGGCTGGAATCCAATTTGGAAATTGGGGGTGAGGAGTAGTATCTAAATGGCATCTGGTGAGTCTCCCAACCTCATAACTATCCAAACATATCAATAACATATCAATAGATTTCATTGTATTTTGAACTCAAAAAATTCTCAGTTTTAAGACTGCTCTTCAAATCTAGACTTGTAAGGGAATTTATAATACTTCATACATGCAGTGACCATTACCCAGAGCAAAGAATCTTCCTCTAAGGTCAAAGGAATTGATTTAGGTGAGCCCTCAGATCAGACTCCTGTCTTCAGTAAGCCTGGGTTAAAGAGGTTAAAAGTGTACCCATGCCTATCATAGATAAAAATATTTTTACTTTAAAAATCAAAGTAAAATTGTAATCAAATATGTCAGTGGACATGGCTGAAAACAATCCTTCCTTGGCCAAAGACTGACTGGAGTTCTAACAGCCTTGTGCCTCCCTAACACCATGTCAGCGTTTCCAAACCCAGCAGATTAATGAGGCTTCTACAGTTCCTTTTTCCCTTCCCAAATCCTACCTCTGACACATTGCTGAAGTAGTTTAACTGCGGAAGGCCTTGACCTCCTTTCTTTGTCTCTCTGAATCAAGTGTGTCTGTTTCCTTGGGACTACCAAGCTCAGTTGGACAGCCGGACGGCTGGACAGAGAGGAGTAGAGCATCAGCCAACCCCGGAACAATGGGTCCCTTTCTCTGGCTGTCACATGAACAGCGTTGTGTTACAGTCATTGTCCCTCCAAGTAAGGAAGAGAGGCACGGGTTCTCACAGACCAACTATTCTCCTTGATCCCTCTGGACAAGTTACTAAAATTTGAAAGAAAAAAAAAAAAAAAATGGGGGAAAAAAAGGCATGCCTTTCCAATGGGGCACGATAACCCTGGACCAGGATTCTGGTGCACTCCTGGACTATCTGCATCAGTTCACCTGGTTAAAAATACACATCCCTGCCCTGTCCCCCAATGCACACCTACTGAATCAAAACCTAGAGACACCAGTATTTGTAGGTGATTCTCATGCCTCGGAAGTTTGAGAACTTGGACCAAATAGGTACCTCTAGCATTTCTAACTTCATTAATGGCCTTACGTTGCACATCTGTTTAAGGGACAAACCAGAGGTAGGGAGGATAGTGAAAGGGCTTTGCACATGAGTACATTATACCAAGGTTATCAAATCTTAGTGTGGGAGGCAAAAAAAAATAAAAAAAAAAAAAACACAACCTGGAAAGAAGAGCACCAAGGAATGTGGAGACAGGGACATTTTTAAAATACTAACGGCTGTTCAGAAGATAATAGGGTTTGGAAGGTGGGTCCTCAATTCAGAAGAGAAGGGGAGGGGCAGGGAGAGGAGAGGGAGGGCGCTGAGCAACCTGGTGGAGGCGGAGGGCTACAGAGAGGAAGGGACACTGAGAAAGTTCCAATGGCAGGATGAACTTAAAAATAAATGCTTAATATTCTAAGTTTTAAGATATGAACTTTTCCCACAGTTGCAAACCTTAAAAGTAAACTCCCAAGCCCCATGTTTGGTGGCATTTTATGAAGTGAAGGAATCAGAGTGACATTCGTCGTTGGGCGGGAGGCTTCATGCCAAAAGAGACAGTACGGTCACGTGGCAAGAAAACCTTTAAACTTCCTAAGGACAAATATAAATTCAGATCCTAATGACACTAGAAAAAACAAGAGCTCTGTCCCCATCCCTGCCCCTAAGAATTCCCATAGCAGTTGAAAGGAAAATCAGTTTCCCATTTCACAACCTGTCATGAAATGGGGTGGGGAACCTGTAGAAAAATTTTGCTTCAATCTCAATAGGGTGTCCCAAACCATCTCTAGTTTATATAATAAATAACAGCAGTAAAACCTGAAGGGTTTCTTTATGCATATAGTGCTAAGGCTGGGGGAATCCAGTTGTAGGACCCCATAAGTAGTTTTCATAAAATGATTCTCAACTGTTAACTCAGCACTCCTGTGGAACAGCACTCACTGTTAATTGGAGTTGGCTTGCAAATTTCTGCTACCATATGTTGGCTAAGTCCATTCCCCTGCCTAAGAAGCTCTATACATTGAAATCCTCTCTCCCACACTGCCAGGAAAACTGATGAGCACACAGAGCCCTCTCCCTGGAGTGAACTTCTGAGTAACTCTCAGAACTTCCCACCTGACACCTACTGCACCCAGCCTTACCTGGTCAGGTGTGTATATATATATTTTATATATATATATATATATTTTTTTTTTTTTTTTTTGCAGTGCTGGGGACTGAACCCAAGGCCTTGTGCTTGCTAGGCAAGCACTCTACCAACTGAGCTATCTCCCCAGCCCTGGTCAGGTGTATTTTTTAACCTAGATTTTTCTTTTTGAAGGCAAGAACTTCTTGGTAATTACACATAGCATTTACCCCTGTGCCCTATATTTAGCCTAATAAATATCTGATGGAGGGGGAAAAACTCAAACCAATTAATTTCTTCAAGAACCAAAGTCAAATCTTGTCATCAAGTTCTCATCCAAAATTTGAGAGGGTACCCTCCTCAAGATATCAATGAGATGGATTCTTAAATTTTTGTTTTAATTAAAGAATTAGTCTGTAGGGCTCAAAGAAAGGTGTCATAGTTCTATTTCATTCTCTAAGAAACAAGTTAAATTTGTGTCTTTTGGCTTTCAATTCGTCATCAACAATTATTTTTTTAAGGGGCCAGGGGTATAGCTCAGTGGTAGAGTACATGGTTAGCACGCAGGAGTCCCTGGTTTCATCTCTAGTACCAAACACATAATTTTTTATAAGACAAACATGAGTCTTTACCAGAAAGTATTTAAAAGATCTACCACAGGAACTACCACCTATGGCTATGTTTTAGAACCAGCCAAATCTGTACAACTCATCTGCATCAGACATAATGTAAATGTCAAGGCACTTGGTGGTTCCCTACAATAGGGCCTTCTCCCTCCCAAAGATAAAATGTTTTTAACAGATGCTACTATCCTGCAAAGAACCTATAAAGATGAGGCTTTCCATACTGAAATTCCATTTTCTTTGTCTAAGAAGTAGGGAGGGATACAATTTATTACCCTGTGTGCAGGAAACTGAGGTGGTTAAAATGCTTTGCATAGTTTTTTTATCTAGGAGAATAAATTCCTAGAAATGAAACCAGAGAGGAAATTGGTAGAAATAAACGGTGATAATAACAGGATATATTATCACATTCATACTTTCAGGGTGGCTAATGATACAGAGTATGCAGCATCAAACATGGTGACTTGTAGTTCTACAAATGAAGTCCTTCAAGGTAAGGTAACACTGCTTTGTATCTAATAAGATACAAATAATAGTTTTCTTCATAGTATGAGAAATCCTTTTATTAAGTCCCCTGAATTAATCCACTATAATAACTATGTTTAAAAAGAGAAATAATGATCATAGTGAAAAATACACTTAAAAGGTAAAGAGAGGTTAAGAGATAAATATAAAATTTGGGGAAATTCAGATACAGAGAAGGAAGGAAGGAATGGAGGGAGGGAGAGAGGGAAGAAAGGAGAAAGGGGTGGGTTAGGAAACCAGTTAAAAATCATGCAAAAGTCCAGGCAGAAAATGATACGAACTTACACTAAGCTAGAAAAAGTTCATTTTGGAAGCAGAAAGACAAATCGGCAGAACTCAATGAATCCTGTTAATTCTTAAAACTCAGCTCATTTTTAAAACTACAGCACACACACCCTTGAGAACCTGAGTACAGGCAGTCCTTAAGAGGACCGTGTTAGGTCCAACAGTCTGGATTCTGACTAGTCACTGATGCTGCCACTTCCCCACTGAGACTCCTAACCAGACTGTCAAGGGACATTTCCTCTGGCCAAACTGCAGATTCTCTACCGGTTTCTCCACAACACTTCATAGGTACTAGTGACTGCCCCAAACACTTTGTGTGCTAAGAAAATATCAACTGTCATTCACTTATTCATTCTTCTCCCACATTCTCTGGGCATTTATTATGTAACCACCATATGTCAGTCACTTGGATAAGGGCTTTTAATAAAGAACAAGGAATTCACCAATCTTTCAGGGATAAACATTCAAATAACAAGGTGATAGATGCTATATGAAAGCAATCCACAAAGAGGAATGGGACTCGTATGAGATACCAGTGACTTAATGTGAAAAAACTAGGAAAAGCTCCAGAGGGGAAATCTGATTTAAACTGAATATTGGAAGCTACGTAGGTAGTTGGTTAGACAGAAAAGGGCAAAGACATTTCCAGCAGAGAGAGCAGCATACCTAGGTCACGGAGGAGTGAACATGCACAATATATTTGGGAAACTAACAAGATCAAGATCTGTGTGGGCTGGAGGGCTAGAGAGGATTATAGAGAAACATCCCTCAGAAGAGAGTTCAAAGGTCTCATGTACCACAATAGAGAGGGTGGGCCTTATGCTATAAGTCAAAATGTGATCTCTGGTCATGTCTACCAGATTCACCTGGAGATGGATTGGAAATGCTGATTTCTGGCCCTTACATCTGGGATGAAGCCCTGGGATCAGTATTTTCAAGAAGCACCTGGACAACACTAACGTTCATGATCGAGAGAGTTACCAGAGATTTTTAAATGAGGGCATAATGGAGTCAGATTTGTATTTTAAAAATATGCTTCTGGACAAAGCAGATGGTCTTGAAGAAGGCAGATCCATTGCTGCTAAGTGAGCTTGAGGCTTGGCTTTGCATTAGGACCACCTGGGGAACTTGTAAAAATGTAGACTTTTCACAACTCACCCAAACCCACTGCATGTGAAGCAAGGTGGAAGGGGCTAGGATTTATATTAGACTGAACCACATGAAATCATGTTTTTTAGCTCAAAAATGATCAAGTTTTGGCAATTTCTCATATTTCAATCCAATATTTTAACAACTTCTCATCCCCATGTTTCTGATACACATCAATGTCTGAACGTAGCTGTGAAATACAAGCAAAGCTAAATGCTTTCCACTTTTTATTAATTACCACTGTCATTACTCACAATGATTAATGTGCCAAGATGGAAGTTTCATAATTAATGTAACTAAGATGTTTAAAAGAAATGGGGGAGGGGCCAAAAACAGCTACTAAAGAGGTAAGGCAACCAATTTAAGATTTGAGAGTAAGAAGGAACACTGGAGATTATTCTACTCTTTCCCTACCTCCCAACACAAGTTTACACTTGAGGAAACCTGTGTCTAAATGGAGAAGCAACATGGTTTACAGTCATACCAAATATTTTATTCAGTTCTTCAACAAGATTACTTTCATGTGCATTTTAAAAGCTATTGAGACAGGCACTGTGGCCCATACCTGTAAACCCAATGCCTCGGGAGGTAGAGGCAGGAGAATCACAAGTTCAAGGTCAGCCTTGGAAACTAAGTGAGACCCTCTCTCAAAATAAAAAATAACAAGGGCTGGGGACTTAGTACTCCTGGGTTCAATTCCCAGTACCAAGAAATAAATAAAAGTAAAAGCTTTTCAAATCATCATAGCTAAGAAGTATCTGAGATTTAACTTAAAGAGTGCTAGCATCACATAAAGGAAGCCCTAACGTACTTGAAATGAGGTGGAGATAGTCATTAAGGCAAATATTTATGTGCATCCATTTTTAAAATCAACCAAAGAACTTAAATAATACAAAATCTAGAACAGTGCTTGGAATATAATAAATGCTTAATAAATACCTATCAAATGAATGGCTGACCTCTAAAAAATAGGTTAAAGGAAGTATATTAATGCAAAGCATTTCTAAGGAACAGTTCAGGATATGAACTGAGTGTAGATTTCCCACCTCCTCACCTGTTCCAAGTACCCTTTAGTGTCCATCATATCCTTGGTGATAGTGAAGCTCACAGAGGAGCAGTCTTTAAAGTCCATCCAAATAGAAATAATAACTAACACTTACTGATGGCTCATAAAGTTATGTGATAGCAATACACCAACAGTTAGTGCTAGCTCAAAACTAAAATAATAGCTAGTATTTGCCTTCTTCATGTTCGGTTTGTCAGGGCTTTGTGTACATTAACTCATTTAATCCCTGCAACATGCTGGGAGCAGTGGCGCACACCTGTAATCCCAGCCTCCTGGGAGGCTGAGGCAGGAGGATCCTGAGTTCAAAGCCAGCCTCAGCAAAAGCAAGGTGCTAAGCAACTCAGTGAGACCCTATCTCTAAAGAAAATACAAAATAGGGCTGGGGATGTGGCTCAAGTGGTCAAATGCCCTTGGTTCAATCCCAGAATATGCCCCCACAAAAAAATCCTTGCAACAACCCTCTGGAGTAAGCACTGCTATTATTATTATTTTATAGATGTGCCTAGAGAAGTTAAGTAACACAAAACCACACACTTGGAAAGTGGCAGAGTGGAGAGTTTACCAACCAAACTCTATGACCTCTCTGTGGGAAAACAAAAATCAGCCTGCAAGCTGAGCCCTTGGAGCACTCACGTCAGGAAGATGGCATTTCTGGATAATGAAATTTGGCCCTGGTCTTTTCATCCATAAGGAATTAAGCGATTTTTTAACTTGGGAAGACTGTACATAAAGTGAGAGCCAGGATACAACAAAATAAGGCAAGAAGAACCAAGAAGGGCTGTCATTATCTGCATTGGCCCAGCAAGGTTATCACTGCCTAAGAACAGCAATAATGAGGACTGGGGTTGTGGCTCAGGGATAGAGCGCTTCCCTAGCACAGTGAGGCACTGGGTTCAATCCTCAGCACCACATAAAAAATAAATAAAAGTTCATCTACAACTAAAAAAAATAACTTAATAGAAAACATAGCAATAATGACCATTTTAAGCTAATAAAATCCCAAACTTTGACTCCCCCTTAAAGAATGTGGATCTTGGACTGGGGTCGGGGCTGGGGCTCAGAGGTAGAGCGCTTGTCTCACACGTGCAGAACACTGGGTTCGATCCTCAGCACTACATAAAAATAAAATTGTGTCCACCTACAACTAAAAAATACTTTTTAAAAAAGAATGTGAATCTTCAATATGAAGACACTTTCAAAAGAAGCAGCAAATATCACCATATTTCATTTACTCCATGATGTCGTTAAGAAAAATATTTCCAGAAAGAAAATAGATAAAAAAGCTTCCTAAATCAGGGATTAAAGTCCTAGATCAAAGGAATTTAAAAGAAAAAGACCAACACAGGATAAATGTTTTCAAAAAGTAACTATGACTTGAAGAACTGTCCTTCCAGCACTCCCTGAGGAGCCAAGCATTCCGACAAGGACCCCCTGGTACAAGTTACCCAGCCTGGAACTCTGACACCCCAAAGAATGCTGAGACGCAGGAACAGGGAGCATCCTGCAAGTCTGATGAGTTAACTGCACAACCTGAATATCAAGTACTAAAGAAAGAAAAGTTTAGAAAACAAGTCAAGATCCCAGAGAAGTGAAGCAGATCTAAAAAGAAGGGCCCAGTTGAAACCTCTTTTCATTCCAGGATTCCACCCCCTCCCCCCAGTCTCCCTACATCCAGTTATGGCACAGGTCAACATGGCACAAATACAAGCTAGGCAATATAAAGGCAGAGTATGCAAAGTAAAATGCATAATGGAGATGTCTTCCCAGGAAAAATACTCCAAGAACTCCCTACACTGTCCCAAGTAATAAAATCAAATGCATACCATAACAACAAATCGGTGAGACACACATAAACAACCCTGACTGAGTCCAACTAACCCCTTTTCACACTGCACCAGGGTACCCTGGCTGAGAGATAGGTGCCTACTGCCCATAAGAAGCCTCCCAGCGTCCGGCCAGGTCCAAAGGCCTCCAGAGTTGAGTTTGCCTAACTCTTACCCAGGTCCGAGATCTTGAGATTCTCAGCGCAACCTTTTCCCCCTGTCTTCGCTCAACGCCAGCCAAGATAGAAAATCTGTTCCAAACAGCGCAGTTAACCTCCAAGCAACGTCCCAGAAGAAAGCAATGCTTGGGAGTCTTCCCTTAGGAGCAGAGATGGAGACGCGGGAAAGAGGTAGGTCGCAAAGCGTTTCCAGACCCGGTATTGCGCACCGGAGAAAGTACTCGCTACAAACTTGAATAAGGTCTTCCCTGTCTGGCCCGAGATGCTGGAGGAGGAGGGGAGTAACCCGAGCCGGGGCCGGGATGCGAGCAGTTGCGGCTGCTGCAGCTGCTGCCGCCGGGGCAGTGGCCGCTCAGGGGGTGTCGTTTGGCGCCGCTCTCGGTCCCTATTGCAATCGACAGAATCCTTCTGGCTGAACTTCTTCACCCGGATCGCAGGTCTCCCCTCCCTGAACAGCTTCCACAGCTTGGGGTGACCCCGCCAATGGCCGGGTCACAAAGTTGGCAAACCTTGGGGTCGCCGCAAGGGTTGAACGAACTGGTGGCGGAGTGTGGTTCTGGTCTTCGTCCTGACCCACTTTGATTTCGAACCCCTCGTCAAAGTCTCGGGGAGGTGTTCTATACACTCTCTAAGGATTTGGGGGACAGGGCCAGTGCCCGAGCGGTCAACTGAAGTGGACGGGCGCGTCCCCAATAGTGTCAGGGAGGAAGCTCAAGTAAGAGACTGAGATGGGGTGGGTGGCCACGCGGTGCCACCGTGCGCTACGCAGCAGCAAAGTGGTTGTGAACCTAGGTCAGGGAGGTGGGGATGGAGGGCGGAGGAGGAGAGCGCCCGCTTTACAGAGGCGGGCGGGGAAGACTACTCCTGGGACGCACCAGAAAATCCCCCAGGCCCACTGCGAGGCCTCGCGCGTTGATTTCTTGGGGAATGGCTCCCTCTGCCGACTCGGCGAGGAGGTCCCGGGAGACCCAGTGACGGAATGTTCACATCGTGCATACGCTTTATTTACTCAGTGGGTTGGACAGGAATCTGCTTCCAGACTAACGAATTTCTTCGAGTCTAGACGACCCAGAAAGATACAAGCTTAACTGCTAGAAAATTCTTTCTTATTATTTCTTATGCTAATTATACACACTCCCAAACAAAACCCCAAACTGGCTTGGGCCCCATATTTATACCAAATAATCCTCTCCTCCCAGGCTTCTCTTCCTCTCTCTTTCTTTATAGAAAGACCTCAAGTACATAAGTGTCCCTACTCAGTAACCGCTCCTGGAAAAGAGTCCGCACTCCAAATTACGTTTGAATGCATATCAGGAATGAATGAGCATATTCATCGTTTTAACAAAAATGAACATGTTTGAAGCCTATCCGTATCCTCCTGGCTCTCCCCTGGAAACACACTGGGGAAAACCGTTTCTGGCGGTGAGATGGTTGGTTTAGGAGACGTCATTGCCGGTTCTCTGGTAACAGTACCTCCATTTGTCTTTGGGATAACACATCTGCCACACAGTACAGTCCAGGTGGGAAGGGCATTTAGGATGGTCAGATTTTGCCCTGCTCAGAAGTGGGCACCTCACCTAAACTAGGCACCTCAGGCCCTCTCTGCCTGAAACCTGAAAGTTGATCAGAAAAGCCAAAGAGATAAACCTAAGGCTGATTGATCCATATGGCTGTTTTCTAAGGATATCTGCAAGTAGTTCATACCACTTATTACCCAAAGTCATCCCGCTTTATGCTTTATGAAATTTGTTCTCTGCTTTCCTTTGAATGCTTTAATTGACTTTATTGCAACAGAATTTACATTCAATATATTGCCCTCATATTAAGTGCATCCTCTGATGAGTTTCAAACAATGTACACACCTGTGACCAGTACCCCAATCAAGATAATGAACAATTCCATCTCCCCCTAAGGCACTGTTTGAAGTCAGTCCTCCACCTCACCCCACCTTAGGTCCACTGAGTTGTTTTTATAACTACACATTTGTCTTTTCTAGCATTTCATATGAATAAAATAATGTAATGCAAATCCCTTCATTCAGCATTTTCTTGAAATTCATACTGTTGTTTTGCTTGTATCCAGTGTTTGATCCTTTTTATTGCTGAGTTGTACTCCATCGTATGGGTATACATAATTTGCACATTTACCAAATGTTGATGGACATTGGGGTTGTTTCCACTGTAGGGTTATTATGAATAAAGCTGCTAGGAACATTCTTATACAAGTTCTTCTGTGGATATATGATGTTGTTTCTCTTCTCTCATAGGAGTGAAATTAATAGTTCATACACAAGTATTTAACTGTAGAATAGACTGTTGAACAGTTTTCCAAAGTGGTTGTTATCAATTGACATTCCCACCAGCAATGCATGAGAGTTGTTCCACATCCTCAGCAAAAACTTAGTATTTGCTCTTTTTATTTAGTTATTCTCTTGACTACGTACAGATATTTCATTGTAGTTTAAATCTGCATTTCCTTAATGGTAATAATGGAGAGCATCAAAATATGTTTACTACCATTTCATGTGCTTTAGTGCCATTTGTTCTTTAATAAAGTGTCCAAATTTTTGCTCAAATTTTAGTTGAGTCATTCATATTCTTATTATTGGGTTGTGGAATTCTTTAGTTCAAATACCAGGTGTTTGTCAGAGTTTATATATGTGTGTGTGTGTATATATATATATATATATATATATATGAGATATGTGATAGTATATTTATATATGATATGTGATATATGATACATATATCTATACAGTGTCTTTCTTAAAGTTGTCTTTCAAGCAGTAGTTTTGTGTTTTGATAAAATCCAATTTATTAATTTTTCTCTTTTGTGGCTGTGCTTGTTTTGTTATCTGAATAATCTTTGCTTACCACAAGGTCATGAACTGATACATATAAGTCTATGATGATTTTGGAGTCAATTTTTGTGCATGATACAAGGTAAAAGCAGAGGTTCATTATTGTTAATATGCATATGCAGTTGTTTCAGCACTATTTGTTGATAAGATTATCTTTTTCCCATTGAATGACTTTGGTACCTTTAGTAAAAATCAATTGACCATATGTGAGTGTGTTTATTTCTGGTCCTATTATTCCTTTCATTTGATATATATTTATATTCTTGTACAAATACCCTATTGTCTTGATTATTATAATAAAACTCCAACTTTGATGTAAATAAGTCTTCTGACTTTGCTCCTCTTTTTTCCTAAATTTGTTTAGCTCGTCTACTCTGTCGTTACCTTGGTTCGACTTATGTCTTCCATATGATTTTCAGAATTAATTTGTCAGTGTTTTAAAAAACTCACTTTTGAAATTGGGAGTGCTTTTGGATCAATTGACAATTTTATTTTCCTTCTGTTAGTTTGCTCACTTTTTTTTTCCTACTGACCAATTTAAGGAGCAGTGACATGTGAACAATATTGACTCCTTCAATCCATTAACATGCTATGTACCTCCACTGATTTATATATTCTTTAACTTACCTCAGCAATATTTTATAAATTCTAGCTTAGCAATTTTTCAAATACTTGAAAGTTATACCATTGTTTTATATTTGATGCTACTGTAATTGGAATTATTTTTAAATCTTAGTTTCCAATTTTGCAATGCTTGTATAGAGAAATACCATGGATTTTTATATAGTAGTCATACTTAGCAAAGTATAACTACACTTGGCTAAATTTACTTAGTTCCTGTAGTTTTTAAAGAATTCTTAGGATTTTCCACATGTAAATAAATAGTCTTACCTCCCTGCACTGCCCTGGTTGAACCAGGGCTTCATGTATGCGAGGTGAACATTCTACCACTGAGTTACTTCCCAGTCCCTTTTTAAAATTTATTTTGAGACAGCATCTCACTAAATTACTCTAATTTATTTGCAACCCTCCTGCCTCAGCCTCCTCAGTAGCTGGGAAAACAGGTATGCTTTACCATGTCCAGCCAGTTTTACTTATTTTATTTATTTTTCTTGCCTTACTGCAGTGGGTAGGATACTCAGTATAGTGCTGCACAAGAGCACTATCAGAGCATGGTAAGAGTTACTATCTTAGCACTGTTATTCATCTTAGGTCAAAAGCAGTCTCTTATCATTAGCATGTTGTATGTTTCATAAACACCCTTTATTGACTATTTCATTAAAAGTTGCTTATTTTACCATGAATAATTTTCAAATTTTGTCAAATGTTTTTCTGCATATATTAAAATTATTTTATTATTTCTCTCTTTTTTGCGTTGGTTGAATTAATTGGTAACCTTTATTGAATTGATTATTAATTGTATTAAAGTCTACTAGGTCAATGCGCATTATGCCTTTTTTGAAACTAAAGACTGATACTTTGAATAGGTGAAAAAAAAAATGGATGAATTTCTACCCAAGTAAAGAAAATAAAAATACAAACCAATATTCTTCCTAAACATAGACACAACAATCCTGAATAAAATTTTAGCAAACCAAATTTTAAAATACAAATAAATAAAAATAGGAGAGGCCATTGCAGAATGTTAAGCTTATAAATATGACTGATGGTTAACTTTTTTTTTTACTTCTTTCAATCCTAATAAAGACAAGAGGTATGTATCCTTATTTCTTTTTCAGAGATAAGGAATCAAAGGCTCAGGGAGATCAATTAATTTATCCCTATTCACAAAGCTAGTAAAAGACAGAGGCAGGTCTGATCCCAGCTGATTTTAAAGGTTAGGCTGTCTCCACCACTTCACTTCCCTCAGAACTACCTTGATCTATTCTGGTCTTCTGATTGCCCACCATGGTTCACCCGTGTGCTATGTCTATATATTTTTCCCTGTGGAAATTGAAAATCTGCTTTGTAGAGTTTGATTTTTCTTAGAGAGAATCTTTGCTCAGGAGAGTTAGGAGCTCTTGGGTAAACACAGCTTCATCTCTCCTCATGATACAAACGCTGGCAAGACTAAGCCAGGTCGTATCTTTAATCACAGATAGGGAGAATTGGAAAAGTAGAGTTCTGACCCCCTCCTTCCTCTTCTAGATTTTCTTAACATTCCCTTCTCAAGGATGATGCTTGTCCAGCTTTTTAAAAAGATCACGCTCTTGGGGATGTATCTCAGTGATAAAGTGCTTGTTCAATCCCCAGTACCACCAAAAATAAAAAATCAAAACCAAACAATCAAACAAAACCACTCTCTTTTAAAGGTATTGGATAAAAAAAAGGGAGGAGAGGGCAAAGGATAAGGAAATAATATTTGTGGCACTTGATCCTGTAACAGGAGCTGTGGGTAATTTTCTTTCTCCTTTATGTAGTACATCTCCACAGATAAAAGGTACCCTGGTAGTCTTATGAAGAATGGCAGGCAACAAAGCGACTCCATATGCATTCATTCCCTAGTTCGGTGTTTTCTTCTTTAATTTTTTAACTGTGATCCACAGTGAGAATTTATCTATCATCATGACCAAATTCATATCATATGTATATGATTAAAGCAAGTTTCATGAAACAACACTTACTATACACAATGTTCTCTGATGGTTTCTGTACCAGTGCTTCTTGAGTGTTCATGTGCACATTAATCAGCTAGGGAATTTGTTAAACATGAGATTCTGATTCACAATCTGGGGTGGGGCTTGCAGTTATCAAACTCTGAGGTGAAAGTTTCTCTTTCTGGGACATCACCTTGAGTAGCAAAGTTCTATTTAAATTTATATAAATGCTAAATTACTTTTATGACTTTGAAATGTATGTGTATTGTCAGATTGTAAAAGCATTGCTGGTGTATTTCCTGGTGTGACACCATGCTTGGAGCAGCTCTGAGGTTGACAACATGCCTCTCTGGAAAGTTCTTGTAAAAGTAGACTTCCTGTAGATTGGTATCATATACCAAGAACAAAGATGATAGAGGTAAAAAGAAGGATATCTTTTTGATATTTTTTTTAATTGCAACATTTGACACAATTTAAAAATCTCTTAAGATTTGGAATAAATAAATGTAAGTATTCTGCATGATGAGGACTCTTGTGTAAATGAAACAAAGTTCACAGGAGATGATTGAAGGTGACTGTGACAATGACATACATATCAGGAAAAAAAATTCTGAGGCCACAGAATTCATATTTCATCTGCAATATGAATGCTTCCTGTGTCAGGGTCCTTGTTTTCAAGTAACAGAGGTCAACTGTGATTAACCTAATAAAAACAGAACTGGGGAAAGTTATTGAGGGATTCCAGAAGAGTAGTAGGCTGCTGTGGAATCAAAGTTGAAAATGAGCAAGAACCCCTCTAGAACACTGGAAGGGAAGAATCAAATCCATGGTCCATGGTCTCAGAGCAGAGCAGCCTAGGCAGTCTGCCCTCTCAAAGATTAATGAACTTGAACCATTTCTTTCCTTGATCTTCACATCATGCTCTCGAGATCAAAGTCACAGGAGAAAGAATCCACTTGGTTGAAGTTATGTTTCACCTTCCTTCCTGGCTGTCCTGGGAAAACGGAAAGAATTTGACCCTTCAAACTTCCATAGTGGGAAGGTATCTGAGAGATGATTCATCCAAGAGCACAGGAAAGCGAGATGAAATATGCCCAAAGTAATTAAGCTGCCATTGAAAAGAGGCAATGGATGCTCAGCCATCAGTAGACTATACTGGACACAGCACTGTGACTCAGTCAGGGCTCTTACCACTGGTGTAATGGTGATGATTGGGATTTTCCAGTGGCTACTGTCAGAGCCAAGGGGATGGGGTCAGTGACCCTATTCTAATGAGTGAATCCAAACTTTACAGGACTTAATAAAAGGCATCAGAAAACCAGCTCTGAGAGCACCAGCAACCACTGCCACCTATTCCCACAAAACCCAACCCTATTATTTTACTCCCAGAGGGAAAAAAAAAAACTGAAATTCTAGAAGAGTTGTCAGAATTTCAGCCATGAGAACTCATTGCCCAACTGGTCACATTTTCCTTCCCAATATGAGAGGCAAGGACAGTATTTCTTCCCTCTCTGTAAAGGGTAAGGAGGGAGAGGAAGCAAGAGAAACAATCAGGAGAAGAGTGCTAGGAAGAGGTGAAAGCTGGCACCTTCACCCCAGTCAGCCTTCTATTGAGTACATAAAGCAGGCAGATCTCTCTCATTTGAACAGGAGAAGAATTGCAAAGAGACAACAATGGGAAGCTTCTGTTCCCACTGTTTAAAGAGGCAAGAGCTTAAGTGTTCGTAGGGCCACATGGATGCCACTGGAGGGATCCAGGTTTAAGCAATCTTGTTGTTGCCCTGTCTAATCTTGTTGCTAGTTGTAGAGAAGCAGGAGCTGACAGGGCAGAATGCAGAACCCAGGCTGTGGTGTCGCCCACATCAAAGGTCTGTGCAACTAGGCCCCAGGGTCTTCTGAAGAGCCCACCCATGCACTGCCCTTGACAGTGTCTAGACATATGCCACAGGCAGGATTGATCCCCACTGTGGCCTACAGCAGCAGTGGCCAAGCAGGAGATGTCAGTCTCTCCCCTCATTCCTCCTCCAGGACCTCAATACTGTGTTCAGAGGCAGAAAGATGGACCCAAGAGATGAAGAAAGAGAAGGAAAACCGAGGAGGAGAGAAGCAAAGTACACACAATTCCCCACTGTGGGGCCATCTGCAACATTGGTCAAAGCCTTGATTGTTTAAAGTCTGAAAGTACCTGGAATGCTGCAGGAGCTTCCCAGGATGATGTGAGGGGACAGAAAACTCTACATTAAAGTATGCCTGAACATAATATAGAGAAATAAAATAAAAGGACTTCTTGCTAGCTCCCACTGAGTTCAAACTCTCTGAGGAACTGGCTATACAGCACAAGAAAGTGACTTTGAGTAGTTTGGCAAAAAAAAATCAATAAGTAAAATAATTTATTGAGATGCCACTGGAGCTCAATATAAAATGTGGAAGGCTTAAGAACTAGGTGCACAGGGACACAAAGCAGCTCTGCATCCAGAGCTAAAATCACACATTGAAATTGGTCTTGGGAATCCCTGTTCCATCACCAAATGCCAGATACTGGAGTTGTCAGCATCAACACCGCGAGCCCTAGACACCAACTCTGAGGAATAGGGGGTTGTTGCCTCCTGTGAGCTGCCAGAAAGAATTCTCCATTGTCCAGGATCCGAATTCAAAGTCTATGGTAGATACACCTGATTAGGTTCCAGTCACATGCCCAAGACCCTGTTGCAAAGGAGTCTGAAGAAGCAAGTGTTTGTCCTTTTGGTGTTTCTTTTCTGAAAGGAAGTCTCCTCTCATCAAGTTTCATAAGCAGGATTGGTATATTGTCCAAAATAAGAATAATATACATCTTTGTTAGCAAAATTAGCAAGTCTTCCCTTCTTGCAGTGGTTACAGGCTATTGTCAAGGTATGGGGGAAAAACATGTCTGACTACAGCCCCACTTCTCTCTCTGCCGGGAGCCTGTGCCCCATGCACAAAGTGAACACTAATAAGGTGAACACTTCTCAAACTCTAAAGGTAGTGCAACTGAGGTAACAGCCGAGGGAAGCATCGAGCTCAGGGACAAATACAGATGATGAGCATGCAGCTTGGTGAAGAACAGTAGAGAAATGCTGTTAGGAAGCAAAGCAAGTGAGCAAATCCTGGCAAAAATTGGATTTTCACACACTAGGTGAAACTAAACCACCATCATGAGGTGAATCTGTCTTGGCATTATATATGGAATTTGGCCCCTGATGAATGAAGGCATCAGTGGTATTTTTTTTTTATTATTGTAAACAAATGGGATACATGTTGTTTCTCTGTTTGTACATGGCGTAAAGGCATACCATTTGTGTAATCATAAATTTACATAGGGTAATGTTGTTTGATTCATTCTGTTATTTTTTTCCCCTTCCCCCACACCCCTCCCACCCCTCTTTTCCCTCTATACAGTCCTTCCTTCCTCCATTCTTGCCCCCCTCCCTAACCCTAACTCTAACCCTAACACTAACTCCTCCCACCCCCCATTATGTGTCATCATCCACTTATTAGCGATATCATTTGTCCTTTGGTTTTTTGAGATTGGCTTATCTCACTTAGCATGATATTCTCCAGTTTCATCCATTTGCCTGCAAATGCCATAATTTTATCATTCTTTATGGCTGAGTAATATTCCATTGTATATATATACCACAGTTTCTTTATCCATTCATCAATTGAAGGACATCTAGGTTGGTTCCACATTCTGGCTATTGTGAACTGAGCAGCTATGAACATTGATGTGGCTGTATCTCTGTAATATGCTGATTTTAAGTCCTTTGGGTATAGGCCAAGGAGTGGGATAGCTGGGTCAAATGGTGGTTCCATTCCGAGTTTTCTAAGGAGTCTCCACACTGCTTTCCAGAGTGGCTGCACTAATTTGCAGCCCCACCAGCAATGTAAGAGTGTACCTTTCTCCCCACATCCTCGCCAACACCTGTTGTTGCTTGTATTCTTGATAATCGCCATTCTAATTGGGGTGAGATGGAATCTTAGGGTGGTTTTGATTTGCATTTCTCTTATTACTAGAGATGTTGAACATTTTTCCATATGTTTGTTGATTGCTTGTAGATCTTCTTCTGTGAAGTGTCTATTCATTTCCTTAGCCCATTTGTCAATTGGATTATTTGCATTCTTGGTGTAGAGTTTTTTGAGTTCTTTATAGATTCTGGAGATTAGCGCTCTATCTGAAGTATGATTGGCAAAGATTTTCTCCCACTCTGTAGGCTCTTTCTTCGCATTGCTGACAGTTTCCTTTGCTGAGAGAAAGCTTTTTAGTTTGAATCTATCCCAGTTATTGATTCTTGTTTTTATTTCTTGTGCTATGGGAGTCCTGTTGAGGAAGTCTGGTCCTAAGCCGACATGTTGAAGCTCTGGACCTACTTTTTCTTCTATAAGATGCAAGGTCTCTGGTCTGATTCCAAGATCCTTAATCCATTTTGAGTTTAGTTTCATGCATGGTGAGAGATATGGGTTTAATTTCATTCTGTTGCATATGGATTTCCAATTCTCCCAACACCATTTGTTGAAGAGGCTATCTTTTCTCCATTGCATATTTTTGGCCCCTTTGTCTAGTATGAGAAAATTGTATTTATTTGGGTTTGTGTCCGTGTCCTCTATTCTGTGCCATTGATCCACCTTTCTATTTTGGTACCAATACCATGCCGTTTTTGTTACTATTGCTTTGTAGTAGAGTTGAAGATCTGGTATTGCGATACCCCCTGCTTCACTCTTTCTGCCAAGGATTGCTTTAGCTATTCTGGGTTTTTTATTCTTCCAGATGAATTTCATAATTTCTTGCTCTATTTCTGTAAGGTACATCATTGGGATTTTCATTGGAATTGCATTGAATCTGTATAGCACTTTTGGTAGTATGGCCATTTTGACAATATTAATTCTTCCTATCCAAGAACATGGGAGATCTTTCCATCTTCTAAGGTTTTCTTTAATTTCTTTCTTTAGTGTTCTGTAGTTCTCATTGTAGAGGTCTTTCACCTCTTTTGTGAGATTGATTCCCAAGTATTTTATTTTTTTCGAAGCTATTGTGAATGGGGTAGTTTTCCTAATTTCTCTTTCTGAAGATTCATCGCTTATGTATAAAAATGCCTTAGATTTATGTGCATTGATCTTATATCCCGCTACTTTACTGAATTCACTTATGAGATCTAAAAGTTTTCTGGTGGAATTTCCTGGTTCCTCTAAGTATACAATCATATCATCAGCAAATAGGGATAGTTTCAGTTCTTCTTTTCCTATTTGTATCCCTTTAATTTCTTTGGTCTGTCTAATTGCTCTGGCTAGAGTTTCAAGGACGATATTGAATAGAAGTGGTGAAAGAGGGCATCCCTGCCTTGTTCCAGTTTTTAGAGGGAATGCTTTCAGTTTTTCACCATTTAGAATGATATTAGCCATGGGCTTAGCGTAGATGGCCTTTACAATGTTAAGGAATGTTCCCACTATCCCTATTTTTTCTAGTGTTTTGAGCATGAAGGGATGCTGTATTTTATCAAATGCTTTTTCTGCATCTATCAAAATAATCATGTGATTCTTGACTTTAAGTCTATTGATATGGTTAATTACATTTATTGATTTCCTGATGTTGAACCAACCTTGCATCCCTGGGATGAAACCCACTTGATCATGGTGCACTATCTTTTTAATATGTTTTTGTATGCGATTTGCTAAAATTTTGTTGAGAATTTTTGCGTCGATGTTCATTAAGGATATTGGTCTGAAATTTTCTTTCCTCAATGTGTCTCTGTCTGGTTTAGGTATCAGGGTAATATTGGCTTCATAGAATGAGTTTGGGAGGGTTCCCTCCTCTTCTATTTTATGGAATACTTTGAGAAGTATTGGAATGAGCTCTTCTTAAAAGGTTTTGTAGAACTCGGCTAAGAACCCATCTGGTACTGGACTTTTCTTTGTTGGTAGGCTTTTGATGACTTCTTCTATTTCATTACTTGAAATTGGTCTATTTAAATTCTGTATGTCCTCCTCGTTCAGTTTAGGCAATTCATATGTCTCTAGAAACCTGTTGATGTCTTCAAAATTTTCTATTTTGTTGGAGTATAGATTTTCAAAATAGCTTCTAATTATGTTTTGTATTTCAGTCGTGTCTGTTGTGATATTTCCTTGTTCATTCCGAATTTTAGTGATTTGGGTTTTCTCTCATCTTCTCTTTGTTAGTGTGGCTAAAGGTTTATCAATTTTGTTTATTTTTTCGAAGAACCAACTATTTATTTTGTCAATTTTTTGTATTGTTTCTTTTGTTTCAATTTCATTGATTTCAGCTCTCAGTTTAACTATTTCCTGTCTTCTACTACTTTTGGTGTTGGTCTGTTCTTCTTTTTCTAGGGCTTTGAGCTGTAGTGTTAGGTCGTTTATTTTTTGAGTTTTACTTCTTTTATTAAATGCGCTCCATGAAATAAATCTTCCTCTAAGTACTGCTTTCATAGTGTCCCAGAGATTTTCATATGATGTTTCTTTGTTCTCATTTACCTTTAAGAATTTTTTAATTTCCTTCCTAATATCTTCTGTTATCCATTCATCATATAATAGCATATTGTTTAATCTCCAGGTGTTGGAGTAGTTTCTGTTTTTTACTCTTTCATTTATTTCTAACTTCAATCCATTATGATCTGATAGAATACAAGGTAGTGTCTCTATCTTCTTGTATTTGCTGACATTAGCTTTGTGGCATAATATATGGTCTATTTTAGAGAAGGATTCATGTGCTGCTGAGAAGAAAGTGTATTCGCTCTTGGTTGGATGGTATATTCTATAAATGTCTGTTAAGTCTAAATTATTGATTTTGTGATTGAGATCTATGGTTTCTTTGTTCAATTTTTGTTTGGAAGATCTGTCCAGTGGTGAGAGAGGCGTGTTAAAATCACCTAGTATTATTGTGTTATGGTCTATTTGGTTTCTAAAATTGAGAAGGATTTGTTTGACATACATGGATGAGCCACTGTTTGGGGCATAGATGTTTATGATTGTTATATCTTGCTGATTTATGGTTCCCTTAAGCAGTATGAAATGTCTTTCTTTATCCCTTCTGACTAACATTGGCTTGAAGTCCACATTATCTGAAATGAGGATGGATACTCCAGCTTTTTTGCTGAGTCCATGTGCATGGTATGTTTTCCCCCATCCTTTCACCTTTAGTCTATGGGTATCTCTTTCTATGAGGTGAGTCTCTTGCAGGCAACATATTGTTGGATCTTTCTTTTTAATCCAATCTGCCAGTCTATGTCTTTTGATTGATGAATTCAGGCCATTAACATTCAGGGTTATTATTGAGATATGATTTGTATTCCCGGTCATTTGGTTCATATTTAAAATTTTATTTATTTATTTATTTATTTATTTTTTGACACATCTTGGTTCCTCCTTTATTTGACAGTTCCTTTAGGGTAATTCCTCCCTTTGCTGATATGCTTCTTTGTTTTTTATCTCTTCCTCATGAAATATTTTGCTGAGAATGTTCTGTAATGCTGACTTTCTTTTTGTAAATTCTTTGAGCTTTTGTGTATCATGGAATGATTTTATTTCATCGTCAAATTTGAAGGTAAGTTTTGCTGGGTATAAGATTCTTGGTTGGCATCCATTTTCTTTCAGGGCTTGAAAAATGTTGTTCCAGGCCCTTCTAGCTTTTAGGGTCTAGATTGAAAAATCTGCTGATATCCGTATTGGTTTCCCCCTGAATGTAATTTGGTTCTTTTCTCTCACAGCCTTTAAAATTCTGTCTTTATTTTGTAAGTTAGGTATTTTCATTTTAATGTGCCTTGGTGTGGGTCTGTTGTAATTTTGTGTATTTGGAGTCCTATAAGCCTATTGGACTTGATTTTCCATTTCCTTCTTCAGATTTGGGAAATTTTCTGATATTATTTCATTGAATAGATTATTCATTCCTTTGGTTTGTTTCTCTAAGCCTTCCTCAATCCCAATAATTCTCAAATTTGGCCTTTTCATGATATCCCATAGTTCTTGCAGATTCTGTTCATGATTTCTTACCATCTTCTCTGTTTGTTCAACTTTGCTTTCGAGGTTAAATATTTTGTCTTCAATATCTGAAGTTCTGTCTTCCAGGTGTTCTATCCTATGGGTTATGCTTTCTATGGAGTTCTTAATTTGGTTTATTGTTTCCTTCATTTCAAGGATTTCTGTTTGGTTTTTTTTCAATATCTCTAACTCTTTATTGAAATGATCTTTTGCTTCCTGTATTTGCTCTTTTAACTGTCGATTGGTGCTATCATTCAATGCCTGCATTTGCTCTTTCATCTCATCATTCAATGCCTGCATTTGTCTTTCATCTCATCGTTTGCTTCCCTAATCATTTTAATTATGTACATTCTGAACTCCCTTTCTGTCATTTCTTCTGCCATGCTGTCGTTGGATTTTATTGATGTAACATCTAGATTTGTTTGGGGCATTTTCTTCCCTTGTTTTCTCATATTGTTCAGGAATCAGTGGGTCATTAAGATATTGCAGATTTCCTCTATCGACTTATAATGTCCCTGAAGATTGCTAGTATATCCCCTCTTATCCTTCAGTAGCCTGAAGTCTTGGAGGAAGTTGATAATGCGGAGCTCCATGAAGAAGCTGCCTCTCTAGGGGTGGTGACCCTCAGGTGGTGTATATTCCCTGCTAGTGGGCAGAGGTGCCTCCACTTGTTGCCAATGGTCATCCAACGGGGAACTAGGCTGCGGGCTGAGGCAAGTCCTGTTTGTGCCTGTGTCTCTGGTTTTACCGTCCCTGTGGGAAAACCTCACCGGCAGGGAAGACTCACTTGGTGGGGACGTCTTGCTGATCAGTTCCTCTCCTAGAGGTTCCCCTCAATCTACAACTACCGCCTGGGCTGGGCTGTCTTCCTCTGCAACGTTCCCAGGGGCCCGGACCTACCTCCTGGGCCTGGGAGCCTCACCCTTCGCAGGCAAGTCTCCTTAGGCTGCCTCTCCCAGAGAATCTGCCCGCAGTCCTGGAAACTTCGCTCCGCCTCTAGGCGTGTCTCTGTGTGGCTCTTCCAGCAAGAAGCCACCTAGCTCCTGGGACCCTGCTCTGTACCTAATCGCCTGGCTATGCGGCCCCTCCTCTGAGCCACCACCTGGAGCCCCGTACAATAGCTCCGATACCCAGAGACCCGCCGCACACCTCCTCCTCCGGACAGCGGCCGGGTTTCTGACGCAGTCACCAGGAGTCCAAACAACTCACTTCGGGTCTCCTCCTCCCGCCAACCACCCGTAGCCCTAGGCAGTCACTCCAAGTCCAAGTGATCCCCCCCGTTCCTCCTCCTCCTCCTCGGGGTAGCCCCCGGGTGTTCAGGAGCGGTGGCTCCGAGACCAAGTGACCCACCACGCTCCTCCTCCAGGCAGGCCACCGGTGTTCAGGAGCGGTCACTTTTAGTCCAATCAACTCACCACTCGCCTCCTCCTCTGGCAACCGCCTGTGGCTCTGAGGCAGTCACTCCTAGACCAAGCAACCCCCCTCGCTCCTCCTCCAGGCAGGCCACCAGTGTTCTGGAGCGGTCGTTCTGAGTTCAAACACCTCACCACGCAACTCCTCCTCTGGTAACCGCCTGTGGCTCTGATGCAGTCACTCCTAGACCAAGCGACCCTCCGCGCTTCTCCTCTTCCTCCGGGCAATCCCCTGGTGTTCAGAAGCAGTTGTTCTGGGTCTAAACAGCTCGCCACGCAACTCCTCCTCAGGCAGCCGCCCGGAGCCCCAATGGTTGCTCCGAGTCCAAGCGCTGTGCTGAGCTGCCTCCTCTAAAATGATCCCAGTTGTCCGTGTTTACCGCTCCAGCGGGGGGAGGGGCGTCTCGCCGAGCAACTCTACTTCACAAAGTTCCCTGCGTTCCGGGGCTACCGCCCCATCCGGGACGCCTCCCCAATGGGAGAGACTCACCCAGCGGCTTTGAGTTGGTCCCAAGTCTCTCACTATCTCCTCTTTTGAATCCTGCGTCCTGGAGCAACGTGAAATGCAGCCGCCCCCTAGTCCGCCATCTTGAAACCTCGGCATCAGTGGTATTAAGAGAGGGTAGGAACATCTGAATCAGCACACAGAGTTACTTGGAACCAGTAAAGGTTTAAGGGTGCATATGTTAAGATTTACATCAACTCCCTTGCTGAATTGGAAAATAATTTTCCCAAAAAGATTGATGGAAAATTTTTATATTTACTTGCTAAAATTAATATTCATTTGTTCCCAATTATTACAATAATTTTGTCAACTATGAAAGAAAAAGGCAGAAATTATTTACTACTACATAATAATCAACATATAAACTCATTTACCTACATATGTATTATTAATTTAAACAGTAATAAGTTAGTGCTTATTACTGTTTTTATTCTGAAAAAAATAGGAATAGAAAAGACAAGCAGATTGATCAGATCTTTTCCTATTGACTAATCATGGGGAAAAGTAGATTTGACTCAATTAAATGATTTGTGCATAACATTGCCCTTCATAGATCAATTCTATTGTGCATATATTACACACTCAATGCTTCTGGATTGGTTGACTATTCAGATGCTATGTCTGTAAAGTTTCTACAATGGAGTGGAGGGTTGAAAGTCTATTTGGAGAGAGTTTACAACAGAATGAAAGGAGCAGCAACTTTAAGTGGGCAAACAAAGCAGAACTGGGCAGAAGGAACAGTGAACAGCAATACAGTTATTTTAGTCAGCTTTTTCACTGCTGTGATGAAAGGACCTGACCAGAACAATTTTAAAGGAGGAAAAGTTTATTCAGGAGCTCACAGTTTAGAGGTCTCAATTCATAGACAGTAGGCTCCATTCCTCAGGGCTCGAGATGAGGCAAAACACCATGGTGGAAGAGTGTGGCAGAGGGAAGTAACTCACATGATGATCAGAAAAGAGAGAGAGAGAGAGTGAGAGAGAGAGAGAGAGAGAGAGAGAGACTCCACTCTCCAGATACAAAATATATACCCCAGAGCCATGCCCCCAATGAACAACCTCCTCCAGCCACACCCCAGTTACCGCTCAGTTAATCCCATCAGGGATTAATTCACTGATTAGGTTAAGCCTATGACCCAATCATTTCTCCTCTGAACCTTCCTGCATTGTCTCACACGTGAGCTTTTGGGGGATGCCTCACATCCAAAATAATACCAGTTAACAATGGGTCCTTCTGAGTGGTCTTGAGTTGAGGCAAAGGTATCTAATTTTTAATCCCATTCATGGAAGAGTTGGGGGATGTAGCCTGCCCTCTCAATTTTATCTCCTACTGCTCTTCTGTTGCTCTGTGCTCCAGGGACTTTGATCTTCTGACTTTTCTTCAATCACACTAGACTGGTTTCCTCCTACAGCCCTTGCTGTTCTCTGCCTGGACTGTGCAGTTTACTCCTTGACCTCCTGCATGCCAGTTCTCCTTGAGACTTCCTGTTCAGTATTACCGCCTACCCTGGCTTCCCCCACCCACCTGATCTCCTTTTCCACACTCTAGTTTTTCTTTTGGTATCCCTTTTCACCTTATAATATCCTGTATAATTTACCTGTTCACTGTAAGTATTGTTTGGTATCCGTCTTTCCCCACTAGAACATAAGCTTCTCAAGGGAAAGGATCTTTATCTATTTTGTTTACTGATATTCTCAAGCACCAAGAGGTGTCCTGGTGCATAGTAATTCTCAAATATAATGAACATATTTCAAATGAAAATTTTACAACTCAGTAGAGGATTTTTATTTTCCACTTGGAAATTATCTTTTTTAAGTAGGAAATTATTTTTAAGATCAGAGTCTTCTGAAATTGAATTTATTTAATTCACTTAATACATTTGCCCAATCCACAGAGTTGCCCAAAATACAGCTCTCAGTAGAGGCAGGTTTATCTCTCAGATTATAATCATTATCTCACTCTGCTATTAAAGCAAAGAAAAGGAGGAGGAGCTGCAGACAAAGAATTAATTAATCAAGGCTTTAACTTTTCTGGAAACCAGGGAATTCCTATCAGCCTGCTCTGTTATTTACCTAACATTATCCTCTGGAATATTAATATTAAATCCTGTGATTTACAGTCTTCTATGGCTACAACATGTACAAAAGGCAAACAGTGAGTTCCCTAGAAAAGTCTCTTCTTACAGGACTTGTACGTTAATTCACTTTAGAACCTTCACACTTTGGAATATTATTGGCATCAAAATGACAGATTATTTTACTAAAATTCAGTGTTTTGCAGTCCTTCCCATAACACACTAAGAAAAGGATAGTTGTGCTTGTATGGTGTGGTGGGGTGAACAAGGAATTGAAGCCTTGGGCAAGGGTCTCTGGTCACCCAGCCTACTCTGCAGCCACTGGCAGCCCTCAGGCTGGTTGACCTATCAGTTGGCAAGCCCTGTGAGATCAGAGGATGTCAGAGCAAGTTAATTCTCAAATGGTGGGTGAATCCAGTCCTCTGTGACAAACCTGATTTAACAACTTCAAATTACTTTCATCCTTGATAGTCTTACAAATATATTTTCTTGTAACAAACACATTCTATTCTCAAAGTTTCCAGTATAAATCCTTTGAATTTTTTAAAATTAACATTTGAATATCATAGGAAAGTTCTTCACCTTCTCTATTGGATTTGTCTATTGACCCCCATTCTGCTTCATAAATTCTTCTCTCTCCTTTATATTTCAGAGGCAGCAAGCCCAATAAGTATTTTCTTTCTCTAATGCTCCAGTCAGCGCGGTCCTGGATGCATTGCTACACTGCATCTTATAGATAAATTCACTTGCTATTTGAAAGGTAGCAGAAGAAAGAGATCATTTTTCTTCTTTCTCTGGTCACAGCGGAAGGCACAGGCCAGGCTCCAGATATGAGTCTCCACAATGACTTCTGTTTCCAGTCATTCCACCTATTCTGGAGCAAGTCCCATGAGAGAAATAGAAGCTCTGCATGTTCCAGACCCTGGGAAACAGAGGTGCACCTAGAAGCTAGTGGTAGACACCTGACTCACCCTCCTTCTGCCCTTGATCACCTAATCACCTGAGGTCTTGTATTAAATCCTCTGCTTCAAATACCTACAGTGCTTTTCTTGTTCCAGTCTAAACCTTCTTCCCTTCTTGGAAACTGACATAGAGACCCCACTTTTTTGATGTAAGGCAATCATAAACAAATGCCTTTACCTTTCACTTCATGGTAACATGTTGCCCCATGCTGATTACTCCCAAGCTCTATCCTATCTGTTTAACAGGATGGAGTGGCTAGCACAGGGCTGCCTGTTCATGTCTTAGCAGACTCTCATTCTTTACATTTTCTTTTAAACCACCAAAAAGGGCTATGGCTTCTGCCCCAGTTATTTCTTGGCCAAAGACAAATTAAAGTGTTTTAAGTTCATAATTGTGTTGTACTACCCAAAAAACATAACCAGAAAACAAGAGGGTGTGAGTACCTAGATGAAAATCAAGGGCTCTTTCTATTTAAAAAATAAAAAGGGGGGCAGTTGCGGAGTGAGCAGGCAGGTGAGCCAGGCCACCTAAATCGCGGAGGTAGGCAGTGGGCAGCTAACTCGCCCAGCCAGCAGGCCAAGGACAGACGTCATAACTAAGCGAGAGTCAGGCCACTTGCATCGCGGAGGTAGCTGGCAGGCACCCAACTGCCTGCCTTGCGGAGCTGGGCAGCGGGTAGAAAACCCACCCAACCACCAGGCCAAAGACAGACGCCATCACTGAACAACCCCGCCTGACCACCACACTGAGGTTTGTCGCCATCATGGAGCTAGCCAGAGGCTTCTTTATAGGCTGGTGCAGGCATTTTGAATTACTCCTGAGGGCATGGCCATCATCACTGAAAGGGCAACTCCCTTCCTGAGACACCTACAGGAGCTAGAGGACCATTGACAAGACCCAGGAGCCAAGAAGAGGAGGTATTGAGAGACTCGGGACCAACTCAGAGCCACCGGAGAATATACCCCACCTGAAGGCCACCACCCCTAGAAGGCCAGCTTCCTAGTGGAGCACCACATTATCAAGTTCCTCCAAGACTTCAGGCTACCGAAGGCTAAGAGGTGAGTTATTGGAAATCTACAGAGACAATATTAGTCAATAGAGGAAATCTGCGATATCCCAGAATTTCACTATTAGAGGGGTAGATACCTGAACAATATGAGAAAACAAGGGAAGAAAATGTCCCAAACAAACATAGATGGTATAGCAATAAAATACAATGACAGCATGGCAGAAGAAATGTCAGAAAGGGAGTTCAGAATGTACATAATCAAAACGATCAGGGAAGCAAACAAGGAGATGGAAGAGCAAATGCAGGCATTGAAGGATGAGATGAAAGGGCAAATGCAGGTATTAAATGATCGCACCAATCAACAGTTAAAAGAGCAAATACAGGAAGCAAAAGATCATTTCAATAAAGAGTTAGAGATATTGAAAAAAAACAAACGGAAATCCTTGAAATGAAGGAAACAATAAACCAAATTAAAAACTCCATAGAAAGCATAACCCATAGGATAGAACACCTGGAAGACAGAACCACAGATATTGAAGACAAAATATTTAATCTTGAAAACAAAGTTGAACAAACAGAGAAAATGGTAAGAAATCATGAACAGAATCTACAAGAACTACGGGATATCATGAAAAGGCCAAATTTAAGAATTATTGGGATTGAGGAAGGCTTAGAGAAACAAACCAAAGGAATGAACAATCCATTCAATGAAATAATATCAGAAAATTTCCCAAATCTGAAGAATGAAATGGAAAATCAAGTTCAAGAGGCTTATAGAACTCCAAATACACAAAATTACAACAGACCCACACCAAGGCACATTATAATGAAAATACCTAACATACAAAATGACAGAATTTTAAAGGCTGTGAGAGAAAAGAACCAAATTACATTCAGGGGGAAACCAATACAGATATCAGCAGGTTTTTTCAATCCAGACCCCAAAAGCTAGAAGGGCCTACAACAACATTTTTCAAGCCCTGAAAGAAAATGGATGCCAAACAAGAATCTTATACCCAGCAAAACTTACCTTCAAATTTGACGATGAAATAAAATCCTTCCATGATAAACAAAAGCTCAAAGAATTTACAAAAAGAAAGTCAGCATTACAGAACATTCTCAACAAAATATTCCATGAAGAAGAGATGTAACTCAGCAAAGGGAGGAACTACCCTAAAGGAACAACCAAATAAAGGAGAAATCAAGTCGTGTCAAAAAAAAAAAAAAAAAAAAATGAGCCAAATGACCAGGAATACAAATCATATCTCAATAATAACCCTGAATGTTAATGGCCTGAACTCATCAATCAAAAGACATAGACTGGCAGATTGGATTAAAAAGAAAGATCCAACAATTTGCTGCCTGCAAGAGACTCATCTCATAGAAAGAGATACCCACAGACTAAAGATAAAAGGATGGGGGAAAGCACACCATGCACAAGGACACAGCAAAAAAGCCAGAGTATCCATCCTCGTATCAGAAAATGTGGACTTCAAGCCAAAGTTAGTCAGAAGGGATAAAGAGGGACATTTCATACTGCTTAAGGGAAGCATAAATCAGCAAGACATAACAATCATAAATATCTATGCCCCAAACAGTGGCTCATCCATATACGTCAAACAAATCCTTCTCAATGCCAGAAATCAAATAGATCACAACACAATAATAGTAGGTGATTTTAACACACCTCTCTCACCACTGGACAGATCCTCGAAACAAAAATTGAAAAAGAAACCATAGATCTCAAAAACACAATCAATAATTTAGACTTCACGGACATTTATAGAATATACCATCTAACCAAGAGTGAATACACTTTCTTCTTAGCAGCACATGGATCCTTCTCTAAAATAGACCATATATTATGCCACAAAGCTACTGTTAGAAAATACAAGAAGATAGCGATACTACCTTGTATTCTATCAAATCATAATGGATGGAAATTAGAAATAAATGACAGAGTAAAAAACAGAAACTACTCCAACACCTGGAGATTAAATAATATGCTATTGTATGATGAATGGATAACAGAAGATATCAGGAAGGAAATTTAAAAAATTCTTAGAGGTAAATGAGAACAAAGAAACAACATATCAAAATCTCTGGTACACTATGAAAGCAGTTCTTAGAGGAAAATTTATTTCATGGAGTGCATTCAATAAAAGAAGAAGCAATCAACAAATAAACGACCTAACACTACGGCTCAAAGCCTTAGAAAAAGAAGAACAGAGCAACACTAAAAGTAGTAGAATATAAGAAATAGTTAAAATCAGAGCTGAAATCAACGAAATTGAAACAAAAGAAATAATTGAAAAAATTGACAAAATAAATAGTTGGTTCTTTGAAAAAATAAAATTGATAAACCCTTAACCACACTAACAAAGAGAAAAAGAAAGAAACCCAAATTACTAAAATTTGGATGAACAAGGAAATATCACAACAGACACGATTGAAATACAAAACATAATTAGAAGCTCTTTTGAAAATCTATACTCCAACAAAATAGAAAATCTCGAAGACATCAACAGGTTTCTAGAGACATAGGAATTACCTAAACTGAACGAGGAGGACATACACAATTTAAATAGATCAATTTCAAGTAATGAAATAGAAGTCATCAAAAGCCTACCAACAAAGAAAAGTCCAGGACCAGATGGGTTCTCAGCCGAGTTCTACAAAACCTTTAAAGAAGAGCTCATTCCAATACTTCTCAAAATATTTCATGAAATAGAAGAGAGAAGGGAATCCTCCCAAACTCATTCTATGAAGCCAATATCACCCTGATACCTAAACCAGACAGAGACACATCAAGGAAAGAAAATTTCAGAACAATATCCATAATGAACATTGATGCAAAAATTCTCAACAAAATCTTAGCAAATCACATACAAAAATATATTTAAAAGATAGTGCACCACGATCAAGTGGTTTTTATCCCAGGGATGTAAGGTTGGTTCAACATCCGGAAATCAATAAATGTAATTCAACATATCAATAGACTTAAAGTCAAGAATCACATGATTATTTCGATAGATGCAGAAAAAGCATTTGATAAAATACAGCATCCCTTCATACTCAAAACACTAGAAAAAATAGGGATAGTGGGAACATTCCTTAACATTGTAAAGGCCATCTATGCTAAGCCCATGGCCAATATCATTCTAAATGGTGAAAAACTGAAAGCATTCCCCCTAAAAACTGGAACAAGGCAGGGATGCCCTCTTTCACCACTTCTATTCAACATTGTCCTCAAAACTCTAGCCAGAGCAATTAGACAGACCAAGGAAATTAAAGGGATACAAATAGGAAAAGAAGAACTCAAACTATCCCTATTTGCTGATGACATGATTATATATTTAGAGGAACCAGAAAATTCCACCAGAAAACTTTTAGAATTCATAAGTGAACTCAGTAAAGTAGCAGGATATAAGATTAATGCTCATAAATTCAATGCATTTTTATACATAAGTGATGAATCTTCAGAAAGAGAAGTTAGGAAAACTACCCCGTTCACAATAGCTTCAAAAAGAATAAAATACTTGGGAATCAATCTAACCAAAGAGGTAAAAGATCTCTACAATGAGAACTACAGAGCACTAAAGAAAGAAATTAAAGAAAACCTTAGAAGATGGAAAGATCTCCCATGTTCTTGGATAGGCAGAATTAATATTGTCAAAATGGCCATACTACCAAAAGTGCTATACAGATTAAATGCAATTCCAATTAAAATCCCAATGACGTACCTTACAGAAAAAGAACAAGCAATCATGAAATTCATCTGGAAGAATAAGAAACCCAGAATAGCTAAAGCAATCCTTAGCAGGAAGAATAAAATTGGGGGTGTCACAATACCAGAACTTCAATTATACTACAAAGCAATAGTAACAAAAACGGCATGGGATTGCCACCAAAATAGATAGGTAGATCAATGGTACAGAATAGAGGACACGGACACAAACCCAAATAAATACAATTTTCTCATACTAGACAAAGGTGCCAAAAATATGCAATGGAGAAAAGATAGCCTCTTCAACAAATGGTGCTGGGAAAACTGGAAATTCATACGCAACAGAATGAAACTAAACCCCTCTCACCCTGCACAAAAATCAACTCACAATGGATCAAGGACCTTGGAATCAGACCAGAGACCCTTCATCTTATAGAAGAAAAAGTAGGTCCAAATCTTCAACTTGTTGGCTTAGGATCAGACTTCCTTAACAGGACTCCCGTAGCACAAGAAATAAAAGCAAGAATCAATAACTGGGACAGATTCAAACTAAATAGCTTTCTCTCAGCAACAGAAACTGTCAGCAATGTGAAGAGAGAGCCTACAGAGTGGGAGAAAATCTATGCCACTCGTACTTTGGATAGAGCACTAATTTCCAGAATATATAAAGAACTCAAAAAACTGTACACCAAGAATACAAATAACCCAATCAACAAAGGGCCAAGGATATGAACAGGCACTTCACAGAAGATCTACAAGCAATCAACAAACATATGAAGAAATGTTCAACATCTTTAGTAATAAGAGAAATGCAAATCAAAACTACCCTAAGATTCCATCTCACCCCAATTAGAATGGCGATTATCAAGAATACAAGCAACAATAGGTGTTGGAGAGGATGTGGGGAAAAAGGTACACTTATACATTGCTTGTGGGTCTGCAAATTAGTGCAGCCACTCTGGAAAGCAGTGTGGAGATTCCTTAGAAAACTTGGAATGGAACCACCATTTGACCCAGCTATCCCACTCCTTGGCCTATACCCAGGACTTAAAATCAGCATACTACAGAGATAAAGCCACATCAATGTTCATAGCTGCTCAATTCACCATAGCCAGATTGTGGAACCAACCTAGATGCCCCTCAATCGATGAATGGATAAAGAAACTGTGGCACATATATACCATGGAATATTACTCAGCCATAAAGAATAATAAAATTATGGCATTTGCAGGCAAATGGATGCAGTTGGAGAATATCATGCTAAGTGAGATAAGCCAATCTCAAAAAACCAAAGGACAAATGATCTCACTGATAAGCGGATGATGACACATATAGGGGGTGGGAAGGGGGCAAGAATGGAGGAAGGAGGGACTCTGTAGAAGGATAAGGGAGGGGAGAAAAAAAATAACGGAATGAATCAAAAACTATTACCCTAGGTAAATGTATGATAACACAAATGGTATGCCTCTACTTCATGTACAAACAGAGAAACAAGATGTATCCCATTTGTTTACAATAAAAATGAATTAAAAAAAGAGGGGGAGCAAATGAACTTAAAGAAGCAAACAAAACATTCACTCCCACCAAACTGAATAAAATAAAAGTAATCGTTTTTGGAGAGAGAGGCAGGTACCAAGGATCAAACTCAGGGGCACTCAACCACTGAGCCACATCCCCAGCCCTGTTTTGTATTTTAGTTAGAGATAGGGTCTCACTGAGTTGCTTAGCACCTTGCTTTTACTGAGGCTGGCTTTGAACATTCAGTCCTCCTGCCTCAGTTTCCTGAGCCACTGGGATCACAAGTGTGTGCCAGTGCACTGAGCTAAAAGTAATCTTATCTCACACATTACTCCAAACCAAATTGGTAAATAAAAAATTTAAGTGGTAAAAGACACAACCCATAAAATACTAGAAGATAATCTCAGTGACTGCTTTTAAAGTGCTTATTTGAGAGAACACTTTATGATGCTAAACACAAAACCCACTTTTTAAAGATAGGGTTTTTTTAAAAACATATTTTCAATTTGGACATCTTAAAATATCAGAATTAGAAGCAACAGTACCTACCACCTAGATTTAAAAATCATTTGCATTGTGCCATAGTCAGTCTGTCCCTCTCTGTATTTTTGTTTTATCATGCCAAAGCAAATTTAAAATATTATGATATATCATTCCCAAATTTTTCAGCATGGATCTCCAAAAACCTAGAATATACTCTTACAAAATTATGATATCGTTGTCACCTAATGAAACTGATCACAAAACATCGTCTATGTCTGGTTCACTTTTAATCTCCTCTTCAAAATAAAAAAAAATACATAGTAATTGTTTCTGTCAAGACCAGCATTGAGCATTACATTTGATTGTTATCTCTCTTAAACCTTTTAAGATCTGGAATAGTCTCCTCTACTTCCACTTTTTCTTAGGACATTTACTTTTCTAAGCTCAGATCAGTTTTTCTTATAGAAAATACCACATTCTGGATTGATCATTTCTTCATGCTGTTATTTAACATGATTTAGACTGCTAAGTCCATTCTAAACAAGGGGAAAGAATTGATGCAGACATCCAGAGCGGTTCAATGAACTGTCTGTTGTGGTGAAAATAGTTCCTATCGATGTGGTTCACCATGGTGGCCACTAGTCACATAACTCTTCAGCACGTGAAGCATAGCTTATGTGACCAAGAACTAGGTTTTAATTGAATTGAATTTTAATTGATTTAATTTTAAAACTTAAATAGTCACATGTGGCTAGTGCCTGCTGAATCATTTGGGTAATATAAAAATGAATTTAAAGTACCTACACTTTGCTTTACTTAAGTAGGTATTAGATAAATGTTAGCTCTTCTGCCTCCCAAATAAATTTTAAAGAAAGTGTACTATAAAATATATTATCCTGTATTTTCAAATAAAGCTGTGTGCTTGATTTTGTTGTGTGATTAAGATCTTTTCAATAGGACAAGCAAAGGGCATCTGTTTTATTTAGGAATCTTCATGATTGGCATCAATTGCTATAACTGTGTGGAAGATAGACAGATAAATATTTATACTTTTTCCAGTACTGGAGATTGAACCCAAGGGTGCTCTACCACTGAGCTGTATCCCCACCCCTTTATATTTTTCATTTTGAGACAGTCTAGTTAAGTTGCTGAAGCCAGCCTTGAACTTGTGATCCTCTTGCTTCAGACTTCCTTTAGCTGGAATTATAGGTGTGTGCCACCATGCCCAACTTGCATTCTATATCTTTAACACATGTATATAAAACTTATGGATTAAAATTCACATTTTCTGAAACACACATTTCCTGTGTGTTCATTTTTCTTTCAAATTGCTTTATAGCCTGGTGTTAGAACTACTTCGAACAAGCCAAAACAGTGAGATTCAATACTGAAACATTTATTCCAATTTAGAAAGAGGATTCTCTTTTTCTTTGAGAGTGAGGCTGGAAATATTGAAGCCAGAACCCCCTGCAAGTACCTGATAGAGAATACAACATAGAGGAAAGCAGAAGTAAGACACAGGGGAAAAAAAAAAAAGTTCCTTTTTATCCTCTGGATCCAACCATGCCTGCATCCCATAATGTAAACTAAGGAAGATCATGTCTACCCTTTTCTATATTTATTTATAAACCAATAAATATCTTATATTTCCTAAACTAATTTGAATTGTGTTTCCATCTTTGGCACCTGAAAGAGTGCTGTCAAAATGTAGCAAACAAAAGATCACAGAATTTAGAATGAGACAAACTGGATTCTAATGAATTCCAGATCTAGTTTCCACATGTAGAGATAACGATGGCCTAGGCTTTGTCATAAAGACTACACGAGATGGTATGCTCTGCACTTTGGAGATGCTTCGAATATGCTAGCTCCCCTTTTGAAGTTCCCTTGAGAGTTATGTTGATACTAAATCCTTGAGCTCTCACATACTGTTTTCTTTTTCTGTTGCTCATTAAAAATTTCTCTGTTTATACCCATAGGAAATGTGAGATCATCTGGGCCCAAATTAAAAACGGAGAAGAACTTTTCAAACAACTGGCAACAGAATGTTTCCCACCTACTTTCTCAGAGAACCAGTTTAGGGAGCAATGATATTTTCTTTGAGTCATACAAACCCCAAATGGTGACTGTGGACTCATGGTGATCTTCCCACAGTCTCTTCCATTTTGATTTCTGCCATCAGTCTGAAGGGGATTGTATTGTGCAGGCTCTGGTCACATGATACAATTCCTTTTGCCCTCTCAAACGAAACTGTCTGTGAATCTCCTTTATTAGCACTGAAGATTTACTTGCTTTTTATGATCATACTAGATGTAAGTTAAGTAGCTTAATAATCAGACTGAATAGAATTAACTAATCATTTACAGGATTACCTAGGCTAAAAACTGACACAGTAAAATACAGTAAGCTTGCTCCTGCCCAACTAAATCCCAGTGTTAATAAAGGTGATCAGATTATAGAATTCAAACGCTTTTTTAAGAAAATCTCCCTGGCATAAAGGATTAGAAATATATTTAAACTAAATTTAGAATTCAGGAAAAGCAATCCTATAGCTTACTTTACCTTATTTTTTGCTCCAACTAAGCTCTTAAGCTGAATAAATTAAAGTCTCCAAGATGTTTAAACAGTTCGGTATATATTAGTATGCTGTGGTTCATTAAAAAATACAGTTGTAAAATCATTGCTAAATCACCCCTAATACCTGCTTAGTCATAACTGGAAATCCCTAGCAAAGGCATGAATACCCTGCTCACCTGTTCATTTTAGCTCCTTGTCTAAAATTATTAGACAGTTATTCTCCTTTTCCCAAAGTCTCATCCCTGGCTCTGACACATCATACCACATTCATGAAACTATCTACCCAATCTATCAGGCAAAGGGCTGCTTTCTATTGCCTAATAATATATCTAAAATAATTTCTTGTACCTTTAAGATTTTCTTTCATTCTTTTAAAAGTTTACCATAGTATATTTCAAAATTAAGAAAAGCAATGCAATATGTCTTTAAAGGTAAGCAACACCGACTTCCTCATATATTTCAAAGCAGTAGGAATTAGGGTGGGGGTTGTGCTAAGGATTGAACCCATAGCCTCGCGCATGCTAAGCACACATTTACCACTGAGCTACACTCCTAACCCAGCAGTAGGATTTTTTCTTATTATTGTTTTATCTTAGCATGGTCCTTATTGTTACTTTCTGCACCATAAGAATTTGACTAACCCTGTACCCATCTCGTCTCTACTTCTACCCATGAATGTCAGGATAAAACTTCAAAGTATTAATTGATATAAAATTTTCTTCATCTCTTCCAAGGCTTTCCTTTTCAGTCCAGGCAATTTCACTTAAGGATCCAATTTAGGAGAGGAAAGAGATAGAGCTAGAAAACAAAAGCACGTTAGACAGAAATATCTAGGAAGATATATGATAATTTTTCTTAGACTCAATTTTAGAATTCTCTGGACTAGAGTGGGAAAGGAACAGAGATGATAGAAATGGAATAATTAAGTTGGGCACTACATCTGTGCCCCTCCCAAGATCTTGCAGTGATAAAGTGATCCTTGAGAGTGATGGCTGGACCTTTGAATAAAAGGAGGCTTGTTGGCTGCTTTCCGTCTTGATACCCAAGAGCTGGCAAGCTCCCACAGAGTCCCGGTATTTATGTTAATTATGTGCTGGAGACTGTGTTTTGGTTCCCACTCTTCAAAGCTCTCTCTTGTGACATATGTATTTCTTAAAGCAGTAGGAATTTGGGGAAAGGGGCTGCTAGAGATTGAACACAGGGCCTTGTGCGTGCTAAGCACACAGATTACAAGGGAGAAAGAAGGCAGAACCACATGCTGTCATCCTGGCTCTGGCAGCAGCATGCCCCTGGAGGAACGGCACTGGCTCTGAAGGGACAAAGAGCACAAGCCTGGAGAAATTTGGGATTAGACAAGTGTGGTTCCTGCAGCAGCAATAGTAGCTTCCCCAAGTTCATGAATGTGGAGTAACATCACCTTCTTACCCCCTCCCTTTTTTCTCCTCATCCTCTCCAGTGATTTTGCACTTAATTCCCTGTGCTAAATCCCACTCTCATTGAAATCTCTAGAGTGGTCTGTTTTCCTAACTAGATTCTGATTGATATTATTGCCTAGAGAGCCTCCATTCTCCTTCTTCTCTGCCTAATACATTATTTGTTCGGTCCTCATTTCCCCGCGCCACCCCCCCCCCCCCCCCCCCCCCGCAAGGATCTTATAAGACAGTGACTCCACCCTCAGCTTCGGGATTTGGCCTGGTTTTGGTCAAAGGATAATGTCATTTCTCTGACTAGAAGTTGTTTCAGAAAAGGGCATGTGGCTGGGCTATTTCAATGAAAGAAGAGGGGTCTTTGCCAGAGACTTCTGGGAACGCTCTTCATTTTTAAGTAAGGATCACGAGAAACCAACTAGACATAAAAGAGAAAACCCTAATTTCTGCTGACAGCTATAATACAATCAAAACAGGAGCTTGATTTTTGAATGACAGTGACAGAATGGTGGCAGGGCAGAAAATCAGAGAGAACCTAGGCATTTAAGTGCATTATTGAACTATAGGAACAACACTGCCTAAAGCCCACCTCACTTTTTGACCTATATGAGCTAGTAACTTGCCTGAAGGCAGTAGAGATGAGTCTCCTGTTTTTCAAAGCTGGAAACATCTTACCAGATACTTTGAATCACCATGGTTTAGAAGCCTCTCCATGCAGAGGGTGGTTGAGAAAACTCCCCAGTTTCCCACAGTCCCAGAGTGGCACAAGATATCATCTAAAAGTTAACCCCAAAGGCTGACCAACATAGTTGAGAGAGGGCTGGTCCTGCAGAACCCTCATAGCCATGATGAGGGGACAAACCCAGCACAAATCACAGAGAACCAGAGACCTTATAGGAATATGGGCATCACAATCGACTCCACAACAGAGGATAATGACCAGGAACCAGGTGTTGCCCACACCGTGGCAAATGCAATCAGGACAGATGATATCCTGGGCCACACTCTCTCCATTTGACATGTCGGTGCAACTCCAGACCTCTGCCCCCATCCTCAAACCTTGGAAGGATCATGAATTGAATGGAAGCTAAAAATAGTGATTGTTAGATCATAGAAAATAAACAAAGTTATAGGTTGAGAAATTAACACCCTAGAAGTATATATCGCAATTAGGCAGAACTCATTCTGTGGTCGGTGGATGGCGGGGAGTCATCGTTATCTTGGTCATCTGTAATAGCTCCCACCCCACTCTCTTTTTACCAATTATACCTACCCTCACGGAGAATCACAGTCAGCCTCACTGCATCCTCCCTCGCTGCCTGTTCTCATCTGGAACTCTTCAGACTTCAAGGTCAGACCGTCTCACCAACAGAATTGATGTTGCAAAATAGGCCCTGGTCACAGGGCTTATAGAATGGCCCCTTGGCCACTCTCCAATAACCCTCACCACCACTGGCTTCTTGATCAAAAGATGGCTGCATAACTAGGTGCCTTAGTTTATTTTGTGTTGCCACTGGGTGGTTTATAATAACCAGAAATGTATTTCTCATGGTTTGGGGCTGGGAAGTCTGACATTTTTCGAGGGCCTTTTTGCTGCATCATGCTTGGCAGGAGCATCACGAGGCACAAGGGCAAAGAGAGGACAAGAGAGAAAAGAGAGGAGTGGGGTGAGCTCACTTCCTCAATAATGGTCCTGGTTCATTCATGAGGGGGGAGCTCTGAGAACCTAAACACCCCTTAGAGATCCCCCTCCCACTAATGTCACGTGGGAGTTAAAAGTCAGCTTGAACTTCAGAGAGGACATTCAATCCATAGCACTAGGTAAGAGAAATTGAGAGCAATGCCCATAAATTCTATTCTGCAATCTTGTGTTTTCCTTATATGTCTTCCAAAGTCATAGAGGTCCAAAACTGATGTAAAGAATACATTTTACATAACTACTGATGCATAATATTCAACTCAAAGTTGGTCTAATTCGGAACATGAAAGCACCTACAACTATTTTCCCTAGTTAATATTGTACAATTTAAGTGTCTTGAAACAACTGTTGTCATCATGTAATTCCTTAGTTCTTAACTTTTACTTTCCTCATTTATGTGTAGTAACACCTTAAAGCCAATCCCATTTTCTCAATGTTCCTAAGGAGAGACAACCTGATGCTAACACAAATATCTCAATTCTGAGAGGAAATGTTTTCCATGTTTTTATTCCACAAGGAAGAGAATTTGCTGTGAGAACAAGAATACTAAACTCAATTGGAAAAGTAAAACTAAACATCATATTGATGGGTTGCTATCTGATTCCTATTTTCAAACTTCTCTTTAAGCCAGGTGCTGTGTCCCACGCCTATAATCCCAGCTACTTGGGAGGCTGAGGCAAGAGGATTGTAAGTTTGAGACCAGTCTGGGCAAGTTAGTGAGACCCTATCTCAAAATAAAAAATAAAAAGGACTGGGAGTGTGGATCAGTGAAAGAGCACCCTTTGGTTCAATCCCCAGTACTACTAAAATAAAACAAAATTAAATTAAATAAAAAACTTCTAATAAAGAAATTTAAATTTAAATTATTAAAATAATTTCATCTTTAATCACTCTGTTAAAAATATTCTTTAGTTGAATACTTGGTAGGTAATGTTCCTGAAACCATAGAAACAAATATTAATTTTTGTAAAAATTTTGAAAAAATTAGCTTATTCTTTGTGCTAGCTCTCACAACTTCATAAGCAAGTTAAGTAACTGTTAACTATTATGTACATACCCATTACCAAGAAATTTAAATGAAAATTTTATTTATTCTGTAACTTTCCACCAAAAAGCTGAGTTTCTTCTTAGCTTCCTAAAGACAGAGCTTACTTACCTTCAAATGTTTATTTTTTTAAATGCCTTTTTAGTTGTCAATGGACCTTTAATTTCTTTATATGTGGTGCTGAGAATCAAACTTCACACATGCGAGGCAAGCTCTCTATCACTGAACTACAACCCCAGCCCCATTTATTTTTAATATTTATATAGAATGCTGATTCCAAACATGTACTTATACCATGTGTCACTGGCTAACATTTTTAACAAATTATCAGTGACACTTGTTAAAGATACCAAGGCAGATTTCATTCAAAGGAAGGAGGCCAGGACTATCACTATATGTACCTGTGCATCAGAGTCTCATAGTAGAGGAGTGAGACTGGACTCAATTCTACTCAAACAGGACTTTAAACTAAGGAGCATGGTTTTCTTGTTAAACTGATTTGATAGGATTATTGCTGGAAGAGCAACAGGGTGATATCAAAGGTGGTCAGATACCAAGAATGGAGGGTTTTCTCCAAACTGACTTAGCAGGATTCTTACTCATGCTGGATTCTTCAAGGACGAGGAAGGAAGCCCAGGGTCAAACCTAGTCCAGCAGAGTAGCCTGACTGTTTCAGTCACAGGAGAGTCTACCACTACATTTATTGAAATGATTATTGTTTTTAAAAAACTGTGTATATTAAACTGGGTTTGTCATAATAGGTGGTTTTACCCACCAATTTACAACTAACCCACTGGGATATCATCTGATTGAGCTCAAATTATTTCAACTTACGTGAAAAGACTGGAGGAGATTTTCTTAACATTAACATGTTTTAACATTTAGAAACATAAATTATAAGGATGCATTTAAAGAAAAAGGCCTAACAGATTAATTTTAAAATATAGTTCCAGACATGCAGGAACAGATGGCTGCAGAGGCTTCTGGGTTCTGCAGGGGAGTGACGGGAGCACGGTTCCCCAGAGGATACCAGTGGTACGTCTGAGATGGAAGAGGCAGAGTGACAACAGTCTGCCTAGTAGGACAAGAAGCCAATTCTGTCACCCAGTCCCCTGGATGCTGATGAATAAAGTGCTTCCCACGTTCAAGAGTAGAATTCATAAAAGAGGAAGACACAGAACCCAGCGAATGGGAATTCCAACATCAAAAAAGGAAAAGTTCTGCGCCCAGTATGACAATTAAGGGGAGGTCTGACATGCACACAGGCAACAAGTCTAGAGAGTGAGCACTCCATTATGGAGTGGAAGGATGGATCCAGAATGCAGGTTCTCAAACACTGGAATTCTTGGGCTCGTGTTGTAGCTCAGTGGTGCAGTGCTTACCTCGCATGTGTGAGGTACTGGGCTCAGTCTTCAGTACCACAGAAAAATAAAGAAATAAAATAAAGGTATTGTGTCCATCTACAACTAAAAAAAAAATTTAAAAACGAAATGAAATTCTTAGATTTTCCTCAAGTGCTTAACTGCATTGAGAGAATTTATTGAGAGATTCATATTCTCTCTCTCTCCCTCCTCCTCACTCTTTCTAGTACTCCCTATCCCCAACAATAATAAAGCAAGTTCAAAAACTAGATGATTAACAAATTAACAATAGGTACAGTTACAAGTTGATGAGAGGAATAAGCACTACTGGTCTTTAGTACAGTAGGATGACTGCAGTTAACTGTATATATTGTATATTCCAAACTAGAAAGGTTTTCAAATGCTCTCATTGCAAAGAAATGATAACTGTACAAAGTTATGGTTATGCTAGTTACATCTTGTTATGTGAACAATATGAGATCATCACTTTGTACCCAATAAATATATACAATTATTATGTGTCATTTTTATTAAAGTGAACAATTTTGAGTCCTGGAAAAGCAAGTTACATATGAAAGAAAATTGTAAGATGCTGCAGCACTCACCTGGGAATAATATTTAATGGACATTCTAATTTTAACATTGGATATGCATGGAACCAAAAATATTATTAGAGTGGGAAGAGAAGAAGATGAAATGCCTGTGGCTTTGTGTGGTATGTTTGAATGGTAGAAGAGAGACAGCTTGGGGTTTGAGAAGAGGGTAAGAAAATCAAATCTATCTTCCACATTAGGAAATCAATAGATAACATTCAAAACCAAAAGAGAAAAATGAAACTTAAGTAGCTGAAAAATCCACCTGTTTAAAAATACAGATGTAAATACCAGTAAAAAATGCTTAAAGTGTTGGAAATTGTTGACTTTGGAAGTGGGTATCAGTAGCTGGAAAGACTAAAGCTAAGGATTGTTGTTATAAGCTAGCAGAATTCAACATATTTAAAGTGGATATTTGTATCTTTGACAAAAATAAAGATTTATTCTCATCATAAAGAAATGATGAATGCTTAAGATGATGGATAACCTAAGTAACTTGAGGTGATCAAAACACAATATATAGTTGGGCATGTCGACACACGCCTGTAATCCCAGAGGCTCCAAGAGGCTGAGGCAGGAGGATTGTGAATTCAAAGCCAGCTTCAATAAATTAGTGAGACTTTAAGCAACTTAGCAAGACCCTGTCTCTAAATAAAATATAAAAATGGGCTGGGGATTGAACCCCACTTTACTGAATGCTTATCTCTTAATATTTTTTCAACTGATTGTCTTCCATTTTCTAGGTAGATAATTACAATAATGTGCAAGTAATTATAATAGCGTCTTATCATTTTCCTATCCAATATATATCACTCATTACTTATTCTGTTGTATTAGTTAGAACTTAGTTAGAATACAGCTTTAATAATGGGGACATTGTGTTGTATTGCTCCCAACTTGAATGAGAACACTGGTTTTCCCCAACATGCAATTTTTTGTATTAATATCTGGTAGAATATTAATCTTCTATTTACTCTATTTATAGGACTTCTCTTACCTAAACATTCCTTATATTTTAACTTATTAGTGTTTGGTTTTACACCAGAACTAAGAATAATCCCTGGCCCGATAAAAAAGGTGTTGAATGAATGGATCAATGACTAGAAGTCACCTCTAGATGGTCAGGTGCTTTGTCTCTGTTAACCTATGAAAAGCATTAGTATTTGTCATAGTATTAAGCAATTTTTTCATTTGGGGAATAAGTATCACTTCGTTATTAATGGGATTTTCTAGTACTTCATTTTAAATGCTTGCCTCTGTGTTTACAAGTATGAACCATGTTTTGTGTTACCTCTGTCAGGTTCTGTTTCAGCATTATGTTAACATACTAATGAGTTAAAATATTGCATGTCTTTGCTCTGCAGCAACTCTAGTCCTAGGAATTAGCTGTGAAGTTAAGAGCATTTGCCAAGAAAATAGTCTACCTCACAGTGCTGCTTCAACTTCTTCAATAAATATTCTGTTTCATTGACCTTTATAATACACAATATGCATCAGCAGGTTTTCATTATAAAAAGTTAAAACCATAACTAAGTGTGAAGACTAAAAATATGAGGGTTACCTCCCCTTCCCCATTCCTACCCTTCCCCAGAGTTAACCAGGGTTAACAGTTTAGTACTTTCTTTCCAATATTTTTCTAATGCCCTCACATACTTACAGATAAACACATCATTCATGTGTGTGCGTGCACGCATACACGTGCAAACTAATAAATGGATGAATTATTTGGAAACTTTTTTCTTTATCTTCCTACCAACAGGTTATCAATGGGCCCATTTGCACATCCTTACCAATCCTGAGTATTTTCAAGCTTTTGTATTGTAACTGATTAGATGAGTAAAAAAATGATTAAAGTGTTATCCCATAAATTTACATTTCTAGGATTGCCAATAAAGTTTAGCATTTTTGTAGGGTTTTCTGATCATTCGTATTTCTTTTTATATAAATTACTTTTTAATATTTTCTCTCATTTTTACATTTTAGTGTTTGCCTTTTTCCTGTTGACTCATATTTATATCAATCCTTTGCTAATATAATGTAAACACATTTCCAGATGTAGGTTGTCCATTGACATTGTACATTGTTTTTTTTTAAATACAGAAATATCTTTTTTAGTTTTTAATGTATTTAAATAAGTGATTCTTTTCCTTTATGGCTTTAACATTTTATTTTTTACTTAGGTAGGCTTCTTCATCCCAAGCTTATGAATATATTTTTTTCCTATAGTTCCATTCAGTTTTATGTCAGTTTATCTAGTTTTCATACAGTTTTATGTGTAGCTCTTTGGGTATGACTTAAAGTATATATATATATATATATAAAACTGTGTTTAAATCAATCACCTCTATTTCTTTCAAAATGGACAACCGAACTTCACCTTAATTAGAGGACTAATTTCATCATCTTCCTACTGATTTGCCACCTTTATTCTTAATAGCAATTACCCTCATATGGTTCTGACTATATTCCACCCACTCTTCTAAGCACTTTAGGTATACTAGCTTATTTAAAATTTACAACAACCACAAGGTGTAGGTAGTATCATGATCCCCATCCTATATATAAAGAAACTAAGGCAAGACAGTAACTTGTCCAGGAATGCATAGTTACTACGTGACCTGACTGGATTGTGATGTGCATTTTACTTTTTCTAGATTGTATTAAATCTTATTAACCAATATCTCTGCCTATACCTGCACTAACCTTCACCTTTACAATCATCTTTTTGAGTGTGTTTTAATTTCTGAAGAGAAGTTCCCCATTTTTTTCCTCCCAGAATTTCCAGGCTGGAATTGTTATTTTCTCTACCATTTGACCTATAGGATCATCTTATTACATTTTGCAAATAATGACTAGTATTGCATGACATTTCTAGTATTGCATGACTTAGGAAGGACTGATATTTCAAAATATTATCTTTATATTTGACTATTAATTCTAATAATTTTTTTCAAGCAATTTCTTGGATTTTTCAAAGAAAATTTTCATTTGTAAATAATTATACCTACATTTTTCCTTTATACTATTCATGTCATGTTATTGTTTTTTGTCTTATTGCATTGTTTAAAGTAAGACCCTCCATTGCAAGTTAAAAGGTGACAATACTGGGAAGAAATCCATCTTCTAAGCTTAGTAGGAATACCTCAGTATTTTACATCAAATATTATCTTTGCTCTCAGTTTATGCTAATCTTTGTTGTGTAAGGAAGTTTCCTCTATTGCCAGCTTATCAAGACTGATTGTTTACTCGTTAAAAACAAGTAAGGAGTGATTATCAAATTTTAGCAAATGAATTTTTGCCCATATTGGTAGGTCATGCATTTTTCATTCTTTTGATCTATTTATTTAGTAAATTACATTGAAGGATTTCCTAGTGTTGAGTCATCTTTGCATTAGTAATAGCTACCCTCAATGTATTCTTACTATGTGCCATGGTCTATATTCAACAGTTATAGGTAAATAGACATTTAAGCTTACTGATTCCCCTGGATGAACTGACTTTTTTCTATTATGAATTTTTTATGTAGTAGTAATAATCCTCATCTTAAAATCTACTTCATCTGATATTAATACAGTCACAAATTACTTTATGGTTACTATTTATATATATTTTTCATGTCTTTCAACCGATCTTCATGATATTATTTGAAGAGTGCTTCTTATAGATAGCATTTAGTTGGCTTCTATTATTGAAACCAGTCTAATAATCTCTGCTTTTAATTCTATATTTGGTACATTTTATGTTGAATAGTTATTAATATGGTTGCCTTTAATTCTTCCATCTTGCAATTTGTTCTATTTGTCTCATCTCACATTTGTTTCTTTGGTGGTCCTTTTCTGCCTTCTTGGGTTAATAAAGTATTTCTTAATGCTCCATTTTATGGAGTTTGCACCCATTATCTTGCTCTTGCACACTGAGTGTGCATGTGTGTACACACGTGTGTATTAATGATTACTCTAGAAATTACTGTATAAATCCTTAACTTATCACAATCTATTTTTAATGGATATTGTTACATTTCACATCAAATTTAAGAAATTTCAAAGGCAGAATTCCATTTACCCCATCAAATTTTAGTGATATTGTCATATTCTAGTATTGCTATGGTAGTAATGCCACAACACATTGTTATTACTTTTACTTGGACCAATACCTTATCTTTTAAAAAAATTTAAAGATGAGAAGACAAAATTCATTTATGTTTTTCTACATATACACTATGTCTAATGATCTTCATTCTTTCCTATGGAAAGCCCTCAGAACTTTCTGCAACATCCAGTCTAGTGGCATGAGTACTGTAGACAAATTCCTTCAACTTATGGTCATCTGAAAATATTTTTTAACCTTTAGTCTTGAAGAATATTTTGAAAGAGATACTGTTTTGGTTTGTATGGGTTTCTTAAAACCAAAAATTGACTTTTTTCACCCAGTTTTTAATTTTTGTTATTGTTTCTTGAAATAGTTCTGACCCACTCTCTTTTCTTTTTCTTCTGAGATGTAGATTACATGTGGGACAATTGATGTCATCTGCACAAAATACTGAGGTTCTGTTAATTTTTAAATGTCTATTATCACTCTGATTTTCAGTTTTGACGTTTTCTATTGATGTGTTTTCAAGCTTTCTGACCTTTTTTGCAGAAGTGTTCATTCTCCTCTTTAGCCATTCAGAAAAATTATAACTTCTGTTTTTAATCAGTTATTTTTATATCTTGTATTTCTTTTTGAGATTTCCTTCCTGTTGATTATGTTCATGTTTTTCTTTAAATCCTCAAACATGTTTATATTCATTGCTTTTAAAATGGTGCAATCTAGTGAATCCCACCTTTATGTATATCCACAAGGCACTAATTAAAAATACATATATAAGTAAATAGCAGAAAGATCAGTATAATAGAGGGAAGGGAGGAGGAAAGGGAAAGGGAAAGTACTGGGGATGGAAGTAGAGCAAATTATATTCCATGCTTTTATAGTTATATCAAAATGAATCCTAATGTTATGTATAACTATAAAGAACTAAAAAAAAAAAGTGTGATAACTCAAATCTGAACCATCTTGGGATTTTTCTATTGCTTACTTTAAAAAACAAGATTATAGGTCACATTTTTCTGTTTCTTTGCATATGTCATAATTTGATTGTCTGCTTGTGTCACCTTTCTTTCAAAAATGGAGAGTTTTCTTCTGGCCAATTAATACACAATCAATTCATGCTTGATCCTTCAGACTTCATCATATACTTTGTTTGGGCTGAATTATATAGGTTGTTTTTATCTTAGTCTTCAGGTAAGATCTTACTTTTTTCTCCCTAAAGAGTGCCCTTTCTAAAGTCTCAATTGAATGACTGATGTACTTGATAAATTCTTTCACAATACTTGGATCAAAATTCCAATATCTCTTACTACTGCAGACCTCTGGCATTTCCATTCATGCATTATAGCAGCCCCTGCCTTGTGAAATCTTGACATCTTGCAGAATCTCAACCTGCACATGCAAAACTCTGACCAGCTCTCATCCAAAGAGCCAAGAAGAATTTCCACAAAGATCCTGCACTCTCCTTCTGTACAGCTCCCTCTTCTCTGGAATCCCATCCTGAAAACCCAGCTACCTCTTCAGTCCTGTGTTTCAACATCTGCCTTCTCAGCACTAAAAGAGGGTCATGTTCACTTGGAATCCACCTTTATGTGTCACATTCAGGAAAGTGCCCCCGGACAATAAAGGAGATTGGATGTAGAGTCCAACTCTTGTATTTTCTGTCTCAAAAAATGCCTACACTGCCCATTTTCCAATGCTAAAAATAGTTACCTCAACATATTTATTTTAGTTTCATAGTGGGTGGATAAATGCAACAGCAGTTACTGTATTATGGCCTGGAAGTAAAATTAGAGAAACCTAGTTGATACATTTTTTATTCCTTCCATCTTACTTCATGAATTCTTTTTTTTTTGGGGGGGGTGGGTACCGGGGATTGAACTCAGGGGCGCTCAACCACTGAGCCACATCCCCATTCCTATTTTGTATTTTATTTAGAGATGGGGTCTCTTTTTTTTTTTTTTTTTTTTTTTGTTGCGGTACTGGGGATCAAACTCAGGGCCTTGATGCTTGCGAGGCAAGGACTCTACCAGCTGAGCTATCTCCCCAGCCCAACTCACTGAGTTGCTTAGTGCCTCACTGAGGCTGACTTTGAACTCAGGATTCTCCTGCCTCAGCCTCCTGAGCTGCTGGGATTACAGGCATGCTCCACCGTGCCTGGCACTTCATGCATTCTTCTAATCACTTTTTCTTGTTGAACCCCCACAACACACACACGCACACACTTTGCTGTCCTTTGGAATAATAATAATGTCTGTATTATTTGTTATTTTTTATTTGTTCTTTTTAATTATACATGACAGTAGAATGTATTTTGACATATCATGCATACATGGAGTATAATTTCCCATTCTTGTGGTTGTACATGATGTGGAGCTGTATTTCTTTTTCTTCTTTCTTATATAGTAGTCTCTAATAGTCTCATTAATTCATTTTGTTTAAATTTTTTAAAAATATGTTTTAACTTATTCTTCACTGATGTCAAGAACATGGTTATATATATGGACTCTCCTGGTTTGAGATAATAATTTTATCTCACTTTACTTGCTCTTTCCCCCCATCTCTCCTCACCCTACATGATTAGGGAACTTTAGGTCTTTTGTAATATTATAAGTTTTATATAGATCTAAAACTGTTTTGTTATAAATTGTACTTCATTTCATAGCCACCTTACAAACACTCCTTCAGACTTAAATCTAAGTTTTTATTGCTCACCTATACTTTTATAAAATATGACCTTGCCTTTCTTAAATCCATTATTTTAGATAGTTTTTATTCAAGTGTCTTCTTTTTTCCAGAAAGCTTACATGAATCATGTAGCTTCTGAAATCTTATTCCAATTCTGGAATTCAAATCTGGTTTTTATTTACCTTTGCATTTAGATAATAATTTGGCTTGGTCTATAAGTCTTAGAGTACAATGCTTTCCTTTCAGAAGTTTCCTGTGAGATCTTCTAGCATTAGTGTTGCCAGTAAGAAGTCTAATGCCATTCAGATGTGGGCAGGGGGCAGGGGACAGATTTTCCCCAGTTGTCCGCTTCCAGCATTCGCTCTTTATCAAAGATATGGTAAATCTTATGAATATGATTCCTTTTCTATTACACTCACCTGGTCTTTGATAACACTTCTCCAAGAGAAGACTGAAACCTTCAACTCAGAGAAATTGTGTTCTTTCATTTCTTCTATTATTGCCTTTCAGCCATTTCTACTGTTTTCTCCTTCTGGAACGCCTATGGTGGCAGTACTGCTTCTCCTCTTTCAATCTTTTCTTTTAAATTTCCAACCCTTGGAGTTTATACTCAGTATTCTGGAATAATATTCCATAGATATTCTTCATTTTTACTTCCAAGATCTACTTCTGCTAGATTTTTACTTTTTTATAGAAATTTTTAATTATAAAAATTAATATAGGAGCCTTTTGAATATAAGAAAATTAGCTCCCCTCCCAAGTTCATATTTAATGGCAACTCTGTTTAATAGATGTTATTTAATCTGAGTACACACATTTGATCCACCTCATTTGAATCACTGAATTTCTTAATTTATCTGGCAGTTTTTCTCCTATCATTACAGAGGAAGAATTAGTTTTTCCTACATGAACAGCCAAAATGTGAAAAATGGCTGGTCAGTGCCCCCCTCAGTCACTCCCACCTCCACCATTTCCAATCAAAACTCCTCAGTTTCATGGATAAGATGAGAACTTTTTGATGATGATACTCAGTCTTGCTATACCCTTTTTATGTTTCATGGCCTGTTTTCTTTTCTGGAACAGAAAAAATGAAAGCATCAAACATGTAATTAGAATACCATCTTTGGCACAGAAGTTTCCATTTATTTTTCCTAGATTGTGAAAACAGAAATTTTGTATTTGTTCCTAACTTATGAGAAACAAAATTCCTTAAAAGAAAAATTGGATATACTTCAAATTCCTTCCTTATAGAGATGTAGGAAAGCTATTTTTATTTCAACACTCTTATGAAAGAGATAGTTTTGGAAGGGATGAATTTTTAAGTTACTTCCCCCACTAAAAACATTTTGAAATACTTTCCTTGAAACCATCTTTTACAATCTTGAATTTACTGTAGATTTTTGTGTCCAACTACCCAAACAAGGACAGGGAAATATGCCCATGAAAGTTAACCTCTGCTGAAAACAACCATGAGGTAGAAAAAACACTGGGAACATCTGTATTTTATCCTGCCAATATGTTCTCTCTTGTGCTGGGAGCACAGGATGTCTTTACTCTGTCAGCTGGAAAAATATTATCTCTCTGCCGGAATGAAACAAGTGTGGAATATATATTATGCTACCACATTACATGCATACCTAAGCAGAAAACAAAGAAAATAGCCATTTAATATATAACTCAATTTTGCCTCCAGGGACAGATAAAAAATTTTTATTATAATACCCAAATGGTACAGTACATAAATATACATGGGAAATGTGATAGGGCTAAGTTAGGCTCTTTGGCCAGATACTGATGGCTAAAAATTTATCATCTGATCTCCATCTTAATCCTTCCTTCCCAGAGACATGAAGTAGGCTATATTTTTTTTATGAAGGCCAGGAATTTGGGGCAAAGGAAACCAAAACTCATCACCATTTTTCAGCAGACCATTAATTTTTAAATGTCTGTGGAAAGTAGCTATTGGCTGATCTCTCTCAGTTTCATTTCCAGCATTATACTTTATACAGTTTACTTGATAAACAAGCAAAATATTTTAAAAATGATAATGGTAGCTAAATTGGTAATTTAATAACTTCAGATGATTCCAGGAGCTTAGCTATGTTTGCTCTTTTTGAAATCAATAACTTTTCATTTGGAATTTAAATCCACTTTAATGAGCATTCTGCTAGCAGCAGTTTTATTCAGAATCTGAGCTTACACAAACAAAAGTAATAGAGGTTTTTACCTAGATAACAATTTACAGTTAACTTTTGCAGACAACATGACTGATTTGAATGTATAAGTCCCTGCAATCCCATTTTATATGTTTCTTAAAACTTTCAAATACTTTTAACCTGAGAAAAGCTTATATAAGAAGAGTGTTCTCAATGTGAGGAATCGTTTTGTTGTTGTTCTTATTAGTTATACATGACAGTAGACTGTATTTTGACATATTATACATATGTGGAGTGCAACTTCCCATTCTTCTTATTGTACATGATATAGAACTACATTGGTGGTGTATTCACATATGCACGTGGGAAAGTAGTGTCTGATTCTCAATGTGAGGAATCTTAATATTGCTCAATTATTTCCAACAGTTGTAAAATGGCTCTAGTACTGGTGCTGTCTTTGGAAGCCCATACAGAGCAATCGTTTGGCTTGCTGATAGGCAGTAAATGAGAAACATCCTGTGATGATGTCACTGACTTTCTACATAAGTTGCCTGTTTTAGTGTTTCATCAAATTGAAATATTTGCCAACATACAATACCCTGTTTTCTTCGATCTTTTCATTCGCTTACCCTGACTCAATGCTGACAATGTTCTCTGCATTGTTTTTCTCCCAGTAAGAAACCTTTTGGGGTCTAGCAGTTTATCCCTTAAAACTAATTAAAACACTCTCCTTAAAATAAAGGGATAAGTTACTGTTTCTATAATCACTCTGGCGCTGAACCCCAGGAACCCAAACATCTCTGGGAGTCTCCAGTGGATGTTCAAGGAAGAAACTATAGCCTTTACACTCATCAGTGTTTCTCTGTGAGAGACTGTGTTGTCTTTCACTGACGTTGCCTCCCGGCGTGCAAAGTTATCACACCTTTAAGGCACCCAGATCGTGCTACATTCTCTTCATAATTTATGAAGTTCTTGATAAAAAACAATTATTTCACCCTCTTATAACCCTATTTTCTACCTAGACCCTAGACCACACGAGAGACATAGTTCCCACTTTGCTCTCTTCCCAGAAGCCTTTTAACAAAATCTCTTCATAAGCTAAATAAATAAATATATATATAAATAAAAGAGAAAATAAAGTATATCACAAAATAGACATCCAGGCACATTCTAAATCCCAGTTTAGGTTCAGCTGAAACCCCTTGCCTCACTCGTAAACATCCAAAAGTCACCCTATATCAACACTTATGTGTTGCTTAATGAACATTTTCTTGTTACCTATAAGGATAGAGCTTACTTGAGAATGACACTAGCAAAGTGAAAAGCAAGTCAGGAGCTGAAGAGAGGCCCCTGTTCCCTCATCTGAGCCCCTGGAACCAGCATCCACCTTAGTTTTCCCCAGCAACATGTTCTAGTAAATTCCCCTTTTTGCTTAAGTCAATTTGAATTTGGTTTTATGTCACTTGCAAATGAAATAATCCTGAATAATATACTAATAATTACTCAAATTTTATTGGGTTATGTAAATATCTTTGCCTCAGGAATTTGAAACAACAAATCCCAGAGATTTCCAACCATAAATACTATAGCCTGATAAGTGATTTAATTAAGCATGTACATACAGATCACTTCCCAAGCTACATATGTAGAAATAAGGAGAGACAAATCTGAAGAAGGAGTAAACTTTTGCATCTTGAAACAATGTATTAAGCAGAAGACATCTGCCCAATGTCTAGAATCAGGAAGATAAATGATTCCATTTTATGTTGTTATTAAATTGTATTACTCTTCATTAAAGTTAAATGCATTTAGAGGAATTAAGCTTATCAAAAATTTGGCAGTGCAATATAAGTGATGATTCTTTGTTTATTTGACAACATCCTCCTGTGAGTTGATTCACAATTTTAATTTTGGAAAACAATATTTCCTTGATGGGGGATGACAGAATGATGTGAACGGCTGCATCATTTTGCATGAAGTCATATCAATTGTGAAGGGAAACAGAAGCCAAGTGACTAAACCAATTTTTCAAGGAGCATTATGACAATAATGTCTCTATTTTGTGAGAGGGAACCACATAAATTTAAGAACTGAAATTAAACCTCAAGAGGTCATCTTCTATCCTTTTTAAGAAAACAACATGGAACACTATAAAGATGAAAATTCTAAAGATTTTTAGTGAAAAAAATTATTAATAAAAATATGCATTGAGTACCTACTACAGACACAATGGTGAGCAAAATAGATATATCAGACAACCCAGTGAGAGCAAAGCATTAATTCAATCCTAGAGAATTATAATTCCCATTGGAATATTACCAGAGAAATTTTTCCGTGCCATAAAAGCCCATACTGGGGCCTCACCCTAGGCAGATAAGTCAGGGAAGGAACTCATGAGAGGTGGTAATAATTAAAGAAGAAGCACTAAGGAGTCACGAGCTGGGAATCCAGTGAAAGAAGCTGGAGAGTGTGGAGGACCCAGGCTGAGCTTGGTGGTAAAAAGTTTCCTCCTAACACAATGGGCAGACCCTGAAGAGTTTGGGGGCAGGGCCTGGAATGATCAATTTTGCATTTTTAAAAAATCACTTTGGCCTCCAGTTTGGAAATGAAGTGGGGCGGGGTCAGGATCTAATCAAGGGAAAATGGTAGCTGGATCTGAGTAGGAGTAATGTAAGTGGTTATAAGATACAGAAAGAGAAACCATCTATCTTTCCTATGGAACATTTATTGAAAATCAGCATCGTGAAATCCAAATCATTCTCTTTTTTAGAGCCTATTATTGGGGAAAATCTTGAACATCTAAAAAGCAGAATGATATAATGAATTCCTATATACTAGACGTGAAGATTCAGTAACAGCCAACACTGAATTAATCTTGATTGATTTTTATCATGGAGATTGATAAAGAGGTATCTCAAACTTTCAGAAAAGTTGGGAAAAGAGTACAATAATCACTCATTTATAGTTTATCTATGTTTAGTAATTGCTAACATTTTGCTAACTTTGTATTATGCAAATATGTGTGTATGACAAGCATATATTATTTGTTTATTTCATAATTTATTTCCTAAGAGAAAAGACAGTCTTGTATAAAACTATGATATAATTATCACTCCAGAAATTTAACATTATCTAACATACAGCATATATTCAAAATTTCCCATTTGTCCCCAAAATGTCCTTTACATCTGTTTTTCCCCCTATTCAGGATTAAAACAAAGATCATGCATTGCATTTTGCTGTTCTGTGCCTGTTGTTTGCATTAATCTTAAGAGTTCCTCAGCCTTTTTGTCTTTCATGACATTGATGCATCTGATGGGTCCAGCCAGTTGCTCTGTAGAATGTCCTTTGAAGAGTGTCTGATTGTTTCCTCATGATTACATTCAGATGAAACATTTTTAGCAGTACTATCACATAGGTGATGCTGTGTCCTCAATGTATCACATCAGGAACCATATGATGTCAGTTGTATCATTATTAATGATGATTCTTTCACTTTTTCAACCGATTGAATTCATATCCTGTAGACATAATCCATTACCGAGGAAACCAGACAAGGACTGCAAAATATAATTTCTATTTCCTCATGAGCCATCATGCCAAGAGACATTTACACAGGTCATTTATACAGACAGAGCTTTATTAGTTTTATTCAGGAAAGGAGGATATAGATCATAAATTGACACCCCTAGGGGTTGAATATTCTGCAACAATTAGGAGAAATCAGCTCGCCTGGGAAATAGAATCCTGAGAGGAGTGAAATGTGAAGATGAGGTGCACGGCCTCAGGAGCCAGACTACCAGGTGGACATCCTGGTCCTTCTGCTAAACCTATGTGATATGGAGCAGCTTCTTAGCCTTTCTGTATCTTTTTCCATGTCAGCAACATAGGTAATCATAGAACGCACATGGTTGGCATGAGCATTGAGTTGCTAGGTGTGCAATGTCCAGCACATAATGAGCTATCAATGGTGTGATATTGGTGATAGCAATGTTTCTAGTGAAGGTCTCCAAAACTCCATGTTGACTAAAGGAAGACCATAGACCTTCTTTATAAAAGCTACTGTCTCAAGTTTGGACCTTGATAGAAATACAATATGATAAAATGTCAATGTTTATATAAAATCACTAACACCATCAAATAATGAGAACTAGTTTGGGTGGCAAAAACATTTGATCTTCACAATTAGATGACCAGCCTTAATATTTCCCAAGCAATAAATGTTAATTTTAACAATGAAATGTATCCAACCCAGGAAAAGTTAATTAAAAGTTTTCATAGACCTAAAGTGCCACTTAGATATTTTTAGCATGCTGTTACATAGATATATACAAACTTACAGCTAGGTGGAAGCATCTTATGCTTATAGCTCTTACGATTATGAAAATTTGCATATTAGATTTCCCATTGATACAAGGAAAACACACATGTATATACAGGTACTGAAATCAATTGTCAGTACTCAGTTCTAAGACAGGTCTCAGGTAATCCACAATTGCTTATATTTTTTTTTAAATGTCATTCAAATGGAAACATAAGAACTTTAAAATTACCACCAAGATCTTCAAAGATGTTACTGAAGAAATCTATGAGTCAGATACTGGTGGTACAACAACTCAGTTAAAAACTATGAACCTAAGTGGCAATGGATTAGAGAGAAGGGGACATATTTGAGAATATTCAGAACACTATCTGGACAAAACTCAAACATCAAATTATTGTGGGTTGCAAGGAATGTGAGGGAGGATTCAGGAACAATTCCAGGTTTCTATCCTGGACAAGTATGTTCACTGAGGTGAGCAAACACAGAGGAGGTAGAAGTTTAGGAGAGAAAATCAATAAGATCAGCTGGGCATAGCAAATTTAAAGAATCTGTGAAACCAAATAATTCTGAATAATTCTGAATAAAGTTGGGTATATAGGTCTATTCAGTCCTGATCTGGTTCAGATATAAAGATTTGGGAGTTGGAAAAGAGTGGTGGTTGAACCACTTCATATTGATAAGATGATGGTCCAAATTAAGAAGTACAAAATGAAAGAAGAAAGAAGAAATCACTGAAGGACACAGTAAAAAGCTGGTTATTAGAGGAAGCTGTATCAATAACTGAATGTATGCATCTACAGACAAAATAAATTCAAGATGATCTATATTAATAAAGGGAGTTTATAATGTGTGTAATATTAAATACCAATGCAAAAATCATATACATATCTTTGTGGATGAATGGAGGAGAGAAGGGTTTATATATTCTGTTCTCCAAAATTTGGTTTGCCCTCCCAGAAGGCACACTAACTTGAATAAAAGTAGTATGGAATGTGGCAGTCACTGCTGGTTTCTTGTTACATATCTGTTCCCCCTTCTTTATTAAAAGAACCTTAATTTTTCTCAGGGTGGCAATGTGCCAAGCCAAAAACGTCAATTCCCAGTTCCTGTTGTACCTGTGAATGGCCATTTGACACTGTTCTGACCAATGCAAATAGGAGCAAAAGTCAGTGGCTGGCACTTTGGGGATAGCTACTGAAAAGGCACGTATGGATTTAGCTAACTGAATGCTTTGCTCTTGCCCTTTTTCCTGCCCAGAAACACAGTGGTGTTGTTAGAGTAAATATACTGTGATCACCCCAAGAACATGGTAAGAATTACTGAATGCAGACATAGGAGGATCTTAGGGACTTCATGAAGCCTCAGTGTTAACCCTGGACTTCCTGCTTCCAGACATAAATAAGAATAAAAAACCCCTAATTTCTTAACTCACTTTTTTCTGGGTTTCTATTTCTTGAGGTTTTGGTAAATTTCTACCCACATAGAAGCCCTATTTGAAAATAGTCTCAAGTAAAAACTCCCTGTAGTTAACATAATATCCAGGAAAAATGGAAGAGTTGATTCCCACCTAGATGCAACAGGAAACCTCTCAATGTTGCTAGTAAGGCCTCCTATTTCAGTCTTTGATTAAAGAAACTGTGGGGATAAAGAAGGCTGGCATCCAGATTATCAGGCTGTGATAAATGAGTTCCAGTAAGAGTGTGCCCACCAGCCAGCATCCTCTGCCACATTTTCTTTTTGCTTTCCATTCTTTCTCTTCATTAACCTAATGAAAGATAAAGTTTAACCTGATGAAAGAATAAGGTGAAAATGTTTCATTTTTCTTAACAATATGATAATCTTCTATCTCCTCCCTCATTGTGCATGCACACACGCGCACGTGTGCTTGTGTGTGTGTGTGTGTGTGTGTGTGTGTATTGGTACTGGGAATAGAACCCAGGGGCATTCTACCACTGAGCTACATCCTCAGCATTCCAGTCTTTTTTTTTTTTTTTTTTTTTTTTGAGTCTAGCCTCAAACTTGCAATCCTTCTGCCTCAACCTCCCAAGTCACTGGGATTACAGGAGTACACCACCACACCTGGCCTATATATACCTTTTTAAAAATTCAGTGAGCATCTGCTATGTACCCTAAAGACATTGACTGTTTTCCAGTTTATTTATCTAGCAAATATTTCATAAGAATCTGTATTCTGGATCCTGGAACATAAAATGAACAGAACATGGAATCTGTCCTTAAGATTCTAGAAGTCTATAGATTATGCTCAAGGCTCACAGGCTTGTAAATAGTAAATTCTCAGTGAGTACTTATCCATATTAATTGCTACCATTTTAAAGCTTCATTCAGTTACTCGTAGGGAAATTTAAGCCGAATGGAGAAGATAATTGAGTTGAGGAGGGAGCTTTTAGATGCTTCACTTACAAACATTATTATACTTACGAGCACAATAAAATAGCATGAAAACTTAAAAGTGCGGTTTCACCATTTCCATTTTGAAAATACATCATTTTTATTTACAAAGCAAATGTGCAAAATAAAAACATTGCAACTTACTTGAAATTCACAGAAAATGCTGAAATGAAGGAACTGTTCTCCAAAAGTCACTTTCCCTTCCCAGTGTTTGCTTCCTTAACCTTTAATTCTTTTCTGAAATTACTACTGCTTTGGAATTCACTGTTATGTGAAACAAGATCCTGTATAAATGTTTGCGGATGAACCAGGAAACACTTACTGGGGGCTGGGGGTGTGGCTCGGTGGTAGAGCGCTCGACTGGCACGTGAGGGGCACTGGTCTCCATCCTCATCACCACATAAAAGCAAATGAATAAAATACATGTACTGTGCCCATTTACAACTAAAAAACTTTAAAAAGAAACAAACAACACTGGAGATCTTGGCACAGGCCACAGTAGAGACAGAATTCCTGATCTCCCTCTTCTCAGCCTGTGTGCGGGCTCTTGCTCTCCAGTTCATCATTCTGCTGACTACTTGCCTTTGAGAGCACCCTTTCTGTTTTCAATCTCCCAGGTATGTCACACATCTTATCTCACAGTGAGCCAGTAAACTGATGGGGCCTGCAATTAAGACACCTGAGCTAATTTGGTTGTTTATTCATTTAGCAAATATTTCTGACCATTAGTTATGTGTCTGGCATTGATCTAAGCTCTGTAAAACAGTCATGAATAAGATGGTCAAATGTCTGCTCACAGGAGCTTGCATCTCATCAAAGAGGATAATGAATAAGTACATAGCCGATTGAGGAGATTATAGACAGAAGCTATGAAAGAAATAAATGGGGTGATGTGATAGTCATTGTAGAGGGGCACTTGGACTGTGGCTGTGAGGGGAAACTTTTTTGATATTTAAGGAAAGACCCGATGAATGGAAAGGTGATAATTCCAAGGAAGATCATTTCAGGCATCTCATCCTTAATGGGCTCAAGACACAGAAAAAAGGCCAGTGTGGCAAGAACTAGGAGCAGGATAGAGAGAAGGACCTGGTTAGGTCAACAGAAATGGATTAGCTCATGGAGGACCTAGGAGTCATGCTGAGGAGTTAGACTTTTATCTAAGAGTAGAGAATGCATTTGATGTGGTTTAAGCAGAGGCATGAAGCTATTTAATTTTTAAAGTATATCTATGATTACTAGGTAGATAGTAGAATTAGAAATAGCAATTAAGAGACCACTACATAAATTCAGAGAGAGAAGAGGGGAAAATTCAATTCTTTGAAGTTGGAATTTGTAGGACTTTCAGATGGAATCACCAAGATGGCACCAGATGTTGGCTGGAAGACTGTGTGGATGGCTGTGCCCTTTACTAACATAGGAAAACATTCCAAACCTGTCTTGTTTAACATTAGGCAATTTGGCTTGTTCAAATTTGAAATGAAGTTTTTGAGAGAAATGGGATAAACCAAGACAATGTTTCAGCACTAAAACATAACACTTTTACCAAATATTAGGGCTTAACTATGTTTTCCTTGCTTTCCTTTAGGAAAACAGCACAAGCTTTGGAATGACAGAAGCTGGGATTCAAATAAAAGCTCCATGAAGCCTTGTGACACATTGATTTTATTCACCTCAGTCTCCTCAGCTGCAAAATGGAATCATCAAAGAGGCCTGCCTCACTGGGCTGCTGAGAGGAATAAGTTATATAATTCTGTAAGGCCCCTGGAATATAATGGCACAGTTAATCACACATTCTCCTTCTGACAGACTCAGCTTTATTTCTTCTCTTCTTTCATTCACTTCACTTTGTACAGCCTGATTCAGTAATTTCTCTTGAGGACTCCCAGAGCACAGTTTTCCTGTGTCCCTTCCTCCCTGCGATGGTCTCTCTGGACCTCTCAGTCATCTCAACTGGATGCTAAGTATTGCAGGATGAGGCAACACAGGCAGCATCAAGCCTAGGGACAGTAAGTTATCAACACTAGGTATTCGACATTCAAGCTTAACTTCGATTTCTACACCTCTCCCTGTTCAATGGGTCTGAGAAGGGAGAACGCAAACAGCAAGAACTCCACCTGAGAAGAAAAAGGGAAGGAAGACCTTGAGCTCCTGGTGAGGGAAAGGATCTCATCCCCTGGAATATGTCTTTTTGCTGCTGATGACCATGTTGTCTGACACTTAGAGGAACAAGGTAGACAAACCACAACAAGGGATATTACGATCTTATCTGCTCCTGCATCCATCACATTTAGTTACCCAAAACTGAAAGTTAAGTAATCAATGATTCACGTTTTTCATTTACGCCTCTCTTTTTCATTTATCTCACTAATCCATTCCCCCCACCCACCCAGGAAGAGTTTCCCAATAATAGAGTTCTCCAAGTGTCCAACAAAAAGTTTTTAAACATTTCTGCTACCCAGCCAGAAACCCCTGTGGTTTCTGCTCTGGTAGCTAGAGGGCAGTGCAAGTCTCTCCACCCTCCCTTAGCCTCACACACTGCCTCTGGTGCCCTCCCAGCTAAGGGCAGAGGGGGAAGACACAATGGGGATGTGGGGGAGATAACCATGTGCCAGAGCAGCAGAGGGAAGGAGGGACTTGAAGAGAAACAAGCACCACTTAGGTCACACACCGCCTTTCTGGCCTTTTTGCTTCCTCCTGACTTAAACAGTAGTAGTTGCCTTCACGCTCGTCCCCAGCAACCTCACCTTCCCTCGACCTGCTGCACATCCTCTCCCTACACCCAGTTCTTCAAATTCTTCACTTGTGAGCTCATGTCAGCCTCACCCTTTCAAGTTTACGCACAAACTCACTGGGCACCTCCCTGAAGGTCATGCTGACAGGCCTGTGGACTCTTTCTACCTCTCCACCCTGTACTGGCCCCTCAGGTCTTGTGGCCCTGGCTGGAAGAGGTGACTCGCTCTTAGGGCTTGGTGTACAATAACAAGGTTGACCACACCAGCAGAGCCTAATTCCAGAGAGGCTGGCTGCTGGAGGACTGCCAAGCACCACAGGCAGGGAGGAGATAATTGACGAATGAACCACGGAGCCCAAGGCACGAGTGCCCAAGATGACACTAAGGGTCACAGGAGAAACAGGAACAGCTGGTTTTGGTGGGCAGGGCCAGGTGTGGAACTAGAACCAGGGTGAGAGAAGCAACAATAACATCACCTTAACATTTACAGAGAACATTGTGCTTCCTAAACCTCACTCAGAATATACTGGCTTACCTGTTACTTCGTGCAGGAATGTATTATGGATACCCTGAGGTGGTAACACTGAGCCCACTGGAAGGTCAAGCAGCTTGCTCAAATTGCAGACATTAATGTCAGAGCTGGGGTGACAAGTTTGCCCAAACACAACTGACCTATATAAAATCACCTAGCAGGAACTTGGCAAGATGGAGGTCAGATTACTCATCACCTCAAATACTATAGAGCCCTTACTGAGGCCACTCAGTATGTCCAGGTGCTACAAGGGAGGAGCAAGGAAGGAGATCACAGCTGAGGCCAGAAAAAAACAAAGGACACTGAATGTGAGGGTTTCACCGCTGTCACACTGCAGACCCACTGGGCACAGCCCTTTATCTTACATACCTTACATTTGAAAAATGTGATATAGTCCTCTCTCTCCCCATGGGTTGAGTCCTTACAGCCAGAATACTGTAACTGCCAGAGCTCGTGAGGAAAAGGCTGCAGCCTACTTGCCCAAAATTTCTGCCCACAGGAAACTCTTCTCTTTGCAACTCAAATACAGATTTTTAAAAATAGAACCTCCAATCCCCCTTGAATTTTTAAGGAAGAGAAGAAAAGACCAAATATGAAAGCTATCTTGTTGATAATGTATGGTTTGGAATGAGAAACAAGTGTTATAGTTTTGTTTTTAAGAGAATTCTCCTTTCTAAAAAATTTCTCTCAAAAAATTTGGTAAGAGTCAAAGTGAATCAATGTGTGTTCTATATTTTTATACCTACTTTAGTAGATTTTTAATGCAACATAAAGACAGGTGAAGTAACAGGTAAAGTCAAACAGATACTTAAGAGAAAAACTGACTAGAAGAAATTTTATCTTACATGTCTTATAAGAACCCCCCCTGCGTTAACAAAGCTCTGCTGCTGTGAAGAGTACAGTTCATGCACAGGTGGATGAATGATTTGTACATTTTCAAGTATTCACTGAATACTACCTTATATACACATATACATTAACGTTGAAAAAGATTTAATTGATAATTCCCAGGTATACTTCACTTTTGTTCATCTTGTGGAAGAGGTTGTTTCAAGAGAAGACCAGGCAGGTCTAATTCAAGAACCCAGTCAAGACTCTTTTGGACAATAAATCTCCTTCGCCTTCTTCAGATATCAGATGGGTTTGGGGTACTTAACTGGAAATTCTCTGGGTAATGTGAAATGCTAGTACTTACAGTACTTGTCATAGTAGAATATCAGCTTGTGGGCCATCCCACAGGCACAGTAGGGCAGGAAGTGAGGAGCATGCAAAGCATGGGCAATGACTCAACTGACACCTGCTTTAGTCAATTTTAATATAATGTTTTGACTCCTTTTAGAATTTATCTATGACCCATGTCAAGCTGCCCTCTTCCAGCATTCACTTTGGTAAAAATGAAATTGTAGCTTCCATCCACATCACAAATGTTATATGAAGTTAGGGAGGTAACCTATCAGGCCATTTTGTAGAATGGCCAAAACTAAACTAAACTTCTCTTAATATCTAATGCCCATAATTAAGTGTCTGTAGGACACGTCCTTAAATTACCTATAGGAGTCTATTTTTCTTTTAATTTGGACTTTATTGTACTGAAGGGGGAAAAAAAATTAATTTAAGTGCAAAGAGCCAAAGTGCATGTCAACGTAGCATGAGTCAAGGAACTCACTCGCAGGTAGAGATCGCACTTCCTTTTTCTGAAGAAATGTTTCATCTGAAAAGACACTAAGTAGTATGGCCACTTGCTGACCTCCTGGATGAACCACAGATTCCTATGAGGAGAATCCTTAAGACACACTTCAAGATGGCTCCCTCAAAAGTCACATGGCATTTAAAGTAAAGAAATAAGAATAGTGGAGGACACCATTGTGAATAGGAGAAAGAGTACTCTTTTTTTTTTTCTATGATTTTTTTTTTATTGTAAACAAATAGGATACATGTTGTCTCTCTGTACATGGTGTAAAGGCATACCATTTGTGTAATCATAAATTTACATAGGGTAATGTTGTTTGATTCATTCTGTTATTTTTTCCTTCCCCCCACCCCTCCCACCCCTCTTTTCCCTCTATACAGTCCTTCCTTCCTCCATTCTTGCCCCCCTCCCTAACCCTAACTCTAACCCTATCACTAACCCCTCCCACCCCCCATTATGTGTCATCATCCACTTATTAGCGATATCATTCGTCCTTTGGTTTTTTGAGATTGGCTTATCTCACTTAGCATGATATTCTCCAGTTTCATCCATTTGCCTGCAAATGCCATAATTTTATCATTCTTTATGGCTGAGTAATATTCCATTGTATATATATACTACAGTTTCTTTATCCATTCATCAATTGAAGGACATCTAGGTTGGTTCCACAATCTGGCTATTGTGAATTGAGCAACTATGAACATTGATGTGGCTGTATCTCTGTAATATGCTGATTTTAAGTCCTTTGGGAATAGGCCAAGGAGTGGGATAGCTGGGTCAAATGGTGGTTCCATTCCAAGTTTTCTAAGGAGTCTCCACACTGCTTTCCAGAGTGGCTGCACTAATTTGCAGCCCCACCAGCAATGTATGAGTGTACCTTTCTCCCCACATCCTCGCCAACACCTGTTGTTGCTTGTATTCTTGATAATCGCCATTCTGATTGGGGTGAGATGGAATCTTAGGGTGGTTTTGATTTGCATTGGAGAAAGAGCACTCTTGAGGAATATATTTTGAAGAATTTCTTGGCAGCAAGAAAGAAGTCAGGAGAACCACATTATTGGATAAACCAAAGCAAAAGAAGTTGAGGCCCAGAATACAATTTGGAAGAAGGCTACAACCCAGGTAACAGTCAATTTTTATGACAAAGTCCTTGCAGAACTTAAATCTGTAGATGGCAAAAAAAAAAAAAAAGAAGAATCAAAAGTAGAATGGAAAGCAGTAATCAATGCAATTAATTAAAGGACTATTTATGAAATACCTGGTCCAGGCAGTCCTTCCCACTGCATTCCTTTCTCCTTGCATCAAAGCAATTAGGGACTGTGGAATTTGAGCAGCAGAACAGCTGCCTTCCTACTCCACACTCACATGTCCTGAAGAAAATCATGTCCCACCCACAGAGAGCTCACAGTCAGACCTCTCAGCTCTGAAGGTCAACTGAGATGCTTGTAAGAAAACACAAGAGCAGGGGAAGCCCATGACAGTGTTCATAGAATTGATCTCTAAACACTTAAAGATATCCACAGTCAAGGTGAGAGATTAGAGAAGGGACCCAAGGGAACTCCTGGGATTGATGAAACCATTCATTATGTTGGTTATGGTAGTAGTAAAATGACTATGTGCATTTATGTTAGTCAACTTTACCTTAGGTATGTACTTCTATACAGCTTTCCATCCTGACAAATAACCTGAGAAAAACAACTTAGAAGGGGAAAGATATATTTTGGCTCAAGATTTCAGAGGTTTTAGTTCATGGTCAGCTGGTTCCATTGCTTTTGGCCCGAAGTGAGGCAAAAATATCATAGTGGAATGGTGTGGCTGAAGAATGCTACTCACCTCATGACAGTGAGGATGGAGAGAGAGAGAGAGAGAGAGCAAGTAGAAGGGGCCAGGGACAAGAAATACCCTTTCAGGGCACACATCCAGTGGCCTACTTCTTCCAACGAGGTTCCACCTCCCGCAGTCCACCCCCTCCCAATAATGTCATCAAATTATGAATCCATCAATGGATGAGTCCATTGATGATGTCAGAGCCCTAATGATTCAGTCATCTTCCCAAAGATTCCACCTCTGAATGCAGCTGCATTGTGGATACCACACCCTCAATATATGAGCTTTTGGGAAACATTTCAGATCCAAGCTATAACCGCATTTATCAAAAATCATCAAACTGAACACCCTAAAAGGGTAAATTTTACTGTCTATAAATTTTACTTCAATAAACCTGAACTTCAGAAAAGAAGCAGAAAGCATGAGAGGATAAAGAAGTTAAGTTCTTGACATCCATCATGGTTTGCAGCAGCCCTGGAGATTTTGCTTTTCTGATAGCACAGAGGAGTGGTGAATGGAAAGGCTGGTTCACCTTAGCCAGGGCATTAGGCTTATTGGGCTGACTCAGAGCAGGAGGAAGACAGAACACTGACTATACCAAGAACACACCAGGCCAGGTATTCTGAAGGACTTTATTTTATTTAATTCAGTACAGTGGAAGCATCTACCTAGTGAAACATCTCTCATCTCCCAGGGTAGGACAATTTGGGATGTCTTACATCAACCTAAAACATCTAGAATAAGTGCCCAATAAATATAAACTAAATAATATGAAAATAAAAGTAAAAAGGAAGAGTCTTCTTATTAAGAAAAAAATAAAAGGAACAACCAGAAAACAAGAAAGAGTTACTGAAAATTAAAAATATGGCTGCTTAAAAACATTACCTGCAACAGAAAGACCAAAAAATAAAGTCAAGGAAATCTACCAAAATGATGAGCAAAGAAAAGAAAAAGGGGGAAAAAATCAAATGCATGAAAGAAAAGTAAAAATCATAGAGAATCAATAGAACTCCTACTTCCACCTAACAGAAATGCCAAAGGGAAAGAACTGAAAAAAATATACAGGAGAAAATCATTAAAGAAATAGGCAGGCGTTGAAGAATGGATAAGTAAAATGTGCATTATAGTATATGCATATAATGAAATATCATCCATCCATAAAAAGGAACAAAGTACCGATACATGCAACAACATGGAGGAACATTGGAAACGTGCTAAGTGGAGGAAACCAGACACAAAAGCCACATATTATATGACTCCATTTATATGAAATATCCAGAAGAGACAAAGTCATAGGGACAAAGAGTAGATTAGTGACTTGCCAGGGTCTGGGGAAAAAGGGAATGGGGAATGAGCGACTGCTAATGGGTATGAGGCTTCTTTGTGGAGTGATGAAAATGCTCTGAAGCTAGATACTGGTGATGGTTGCAGAGATTTACAAATATACAAAAACCATTTAATTGTATGCTTCAAAAGTATGAATTATAATTTCTACGCATTAGATATGAATTTTTTTAAAAAAGAAATGGTAAAAAGAAATTTTCAGAAATGCAAAAAAATAATAAGATTAAGAAGAGTATGATGAAAGTAAATACATAGATTCTCAGTCCCCAGACCATTTTTATAGAATTGAACACTTAAAAAGCATGAAAGCTAAAAAGCATCAGGAAAAATAATTAAAGACATATTAAAATGAAATTGACATCAAACTTCTCATCTCCAATATTGTTGGAAGATCAAACCAGTATCTTTCTACACCTCTGCATGAACATTGTATGGACCAAATTGGAGTAGAAAGTTAGACACCTAAGAAAATACAGTAGTTCCCACTTATTCATGAGGGATAAGTTCTAAAATCCCACTGAATGCCAAAATCTGCAGACAGTACCAAACCCTATATGTAGGGGATTTTTTCCCCCATACATACATACCTAAGGTAAAGTTTAACTTATAAATTAGGTACAGTAAGAGATTAACAACTAATAATAGAATAGAACACTTATGTTCTATTCTATTATACAATAATAAAAGTATTATTTTTACCTTTTCACCTAAAGGAAGCACTTTACAGGTTCTCTGGCTTATCTTTACTGCCAACATCACTATTCTTGTGTTTGGGGGCCATTATTCAGTATAAGAGTTACATTGAACACAAGCACTATGTTTCCACAACAATTCATCTGCCAGGACAGCTACTAAAATATAAATATATTTAACATAGATTCACTGGAAAAAGGGACAAGTCACGTCCCAGGTGGGATAGCATGGAACAGCATGAGAATCCATCACACTACTCAGAATGGCATGCAATTAGTTTATGAATTGTTTATTTTGGGAATTTTTTTATTTAATATTTTCAGACCACAGTTGATTATAGAGAACTAAAACTGTGGAAAGTGAGGCTGTGGATAAGATGGGGCTACTATAATATCATCTAAGAAAATGTTCATTCAACAAATAGTATGATTAATAAACTGATGGTCTTAGTGATATGATGAAGAACTCTCTACTCTCAACAAGAAAAATGTAAGACAATTAGTGATTTGGGATAAACTGATGACATGATGACATCATTGAGGACCCAGGCTCTTTCCATTGTTTTGCTCTGCCTCCCAAGTGCTGGTGAGGATCTCCAGGCGTGATCCAAATGGCTGCTGGTTCCAGGTATCAGTTTTTGCACAACCATATCTAATATCAGGAAGGAAAATGGCAGAGACAAAAAAGACTAACTCTGGCATCATTATCTTCTTTCATTTCTTTTTTGAAAGTCACCATCCCTTCCTAATCCAACCTATTCAAATCCCTCCCTTTTATTACATTTTATTGGCCAGAGTTAGGTCACCTCTTTTCCCCTAGACCAGTCACAGGCAAAGAGAATTTAGATCACTATAATCAATGTATAACAATCACATCACATTATTCCCTGAACAAAGCCCTTGTTCTTTGACAAGGAAAAATAGGGAATTGACTATAGGGTAGGCAATAACAGGGTCACCAGGCTGACTGACTGACCAATTAATTAAACAACCACCATCCCTCATGAGGACATCACTGCCAACATGTCTATCAGACTCACACAATCCAGACTCCCTCGTGACAAAAGGCTCTACAGTCATGAGGCCTCAGTCCTATGTTAATTTAATGTGTATTAATCTTTTGAGATAAAACTATTAGTCATATGTTGTCATCTGCAAATTAACTGGCTTCTGGGGAGAAACTCTTGAGAAAAAAAAAATCATACCACTGCATTTTTCAAAGGTTTAACATCAAAAATTTATCAAGTGTAAAAACCCAGTCTGTTTGATACTGTTAAAATGATTAATATTACAAATAGCTTCTAGAAACAAGGCAAATCTGACAACCTGAAGAATTGGAAGAGGAGGCAAGCATTTTCCTTTCCGAATTAAGAAAATTTAGTTCCATCATTTGCATTTTCCCTCCCTCATATTATTTTCATGTCTCTGGCACACTTCTTGATTCAAAGACTTTCCTGAGGATTCTATTTATCAGACAGGTATTGACTTGTTTTTCAGCAACCCTATCATGGTTGATTTACTAATACATCCCACAGACTTTCTGTGAAATCTATACAGCTAAAGCCCATAGTGCCTCATAATTCCCACCTATTTTAAGTGAAGGACTTAATGCATAGATGGGATCTGACATATGAGTGTTGCTCACCCGTTCACTGTCAGAGCAGGTCTGAATAATTAGCACGAGCAGCTCTTCTTTCCCGATATTAATACCTTATATCATAATGTCAAGCATTGCACAAAGATGCAACTGGAAAACCTCCGAAGGGAAGGGAGCCCATAATTCATAGAGGTTTCACTCCATTTTCCTTCCATTTTACTATCAGAAAGTAAACCCAAGGCAGTGAAATTTTAAATCTTGCCCTCTTCTAATTTATTACTTAGCATTGTGTATTCCCTGAAGCTGTACCCTGAAGAGAAGGCTGAGAGGGGAGGAGACTCCTCAGCTGGGCTGTGGGAGGATAAGGATGCATTCAGGAGCAAGAGGGGTTAACAGAAAGCAAACCCTCATGTGGCTCTCCTGGACAGTGGGTGCTCTTTACACACAATGCTGCATCCTATGCCTTTGGGAAAGGGAAACCCGGCAATTGTAGAACACAGTCCCATGTGAGGGAGGTGTTTCTAAGACATCTTAGCCCCTACCCTACTCAGTGAAGAAGTAATCTCTTTTATGGTTAGAGAATAAATGTGGGGATGAATGTTATAATGTAATATTCATAAATTTTAATGAACTTGTTGAGGATGCCAGGCCCTAAGTAAATACCCTACTCACACTTGGTTCTGCAGTAAGGGTACCTGCAAACCCAATAACAAGGATAACTCTTCCAGTTGCAATCCTAGAGTCTCTAGTGAAGAGATAAAGAAGTCCCTGCTTCCTAAAACAAATAAATAAACAAATAAAAAATCAACTTTAAAAACCAAACTATTCCATCTTTAGAGACTGCTAACTTTTAGATGGTTCCCATCTCATTCAGCTAAGGTCAGTCTCTCCCAGATTCCTATCAGTTCATCCTATTTCTCCCTCTGGGGTCCCACAAGGTAATTCTAGCTCCTTTTTCTTCTAGAGTCCTCTGTGTATTTGAAAACAGTTATATCCAAACCTCCTGTACCTCAAGCTGACCTGCCCCAGTCTCCCTAACCACTCTGCCTGTGACTAAGTTTCAGTCCCTCCTCTGAATTAAACAGTCTCACTGCCCTTCACCCAAACAATAGGTAAAATACAATCACAGCAACAAAAATAATTGTGCTTGTTATTTCCTGAGCACTCACTATGTACCATGCACTCTGCTATGCATTTCACATTCATCATCTTACTTCACTCTTAAAAAAACAGTCTCATGGAACACTTTTAATACTCCCAATACACAGATGAAGAAACTGAAACTCAAAGATGTAAGTCGCTACCATTAGGTTCGTGTGGCCTGTATGGAACAGAGCCAGGATTGATCAGGGCAGAACTTTTGACCCCTGTGCTACCTTGCATCCGAATCCAGAAGTATCACTTCCCTACTTTTATGAATATGGATGAAGACCAAGTTTGCTCTTTTTGTGGCTCACAGAATTTGTTCCCAAATCTGTATCTTCAGCCCACACCTCTCTCTCTTGCATCCTAGGTTCTTACATCCAACAACTCACTAGACATCAATCACTTAGACAACTCCTAACTGCCTCCAACTCAATATATCCAACGCTGAATACATCATCTTCTCTTCCAAATCTGCTCCTCTCCTGCTATTCTCCAGAATCAGAAGGTGGCTTCATTGTCCACTTAGTAGTCTCAAGGCAGAAGTTGGAGAGTCACCTTAAATCTTCCTCCTGTCCCCATGTCCAAATCCACCAAGTCCTTCATTCCTCTTCTGTCATTTTCATCTCTGCCCACTTCCCATCTGAACTGTCACTGGTGGAAACCAACTTCTCATCTGAAATGGCTATAATTGCTTCTTAACGAGGTCACCAAATTTTGCCCACCTACTCTGGAGTGATGTTGTTGGGGACCTTCCAAAATGAAAATCTGATTAAGTCACTTCCTGGTTTTTCCCATCCCACAAAAATAATATCCAAGCTCTTTAAGTGAATTGCAAAACCCTTTGACATCTGCCCTAGTCCTCCCTCTTCAACTTCAGCCCTTGTTAATTACCCCACACCCCTTACACCACAGTGTTAGCGAATGTCCTCCCATTCCCTCAGTGTTCTAGGTCGTCCTACCTCCAGGCCTTCATGCTGCTCCCTCTTACTGACACATTCCTTCCTCTCCCCATTGCCTAGTGAGCTCACTCCTACTCACCCTTCAGATTTCAACTTTGATGTCACTTTCTCAAGGTGAGCATCCCTGAATGTCAAAGTGACATATTCCATAGGATACTGATTTTAGTCTACCATTGCATGTGTCTGTCCTCCTTTATTGTTATTTCTTACTTAATTGTTTCCACAAGGAAAGAAATTATTTCTCTATTGTTCCTCATTAAAACCCCAGGACTGAACAAAGAATGAACTTGAAAAATGATTGTCGAACAAATGATTGAAGGAATGAAATAACAGCAGTCAAAATCCTGCTCAGTCATGGTGCACCTAAGTTATGTTTCCTCAGTATGTACTTTTAATTGTGGCACTTTGGATTTCAGAGAGGATATTACTTTTATCCCGCATCCTAACCTTCATGTCATTAGGTTCAGTTTATCATTTCAGATTGCTGAGATGTTTTTGGATCCTGATTCTCTAACGTATTCTCTAGCATATTAGCTATCACCTACCAATTTAGTGTTATCTGAAAACCTTATTAGCATACTTTCTATATCTTCATTAGGCAAGGACAGAGACTACTGACACCCATTAGACACCCACCTCCATTAATCAGCACCCATTGGATATGCTAATTCAATCAGGTTCAAATATGCTACAGTTTTTCTTATCCTCAAGAATATCATGTGTAAACTTGTCAAGGACCTTGATGAAGCCCAAATAGAGATTACTATAATTCTTCAATCCCATGATTCTTTTTTTAATGTGGCATTGACAGATAATATTCCGATAATATCCCCTGGGCATACTCAAGTTTTTGTGATATTTCCAGAAGCACACCTAAAATTCTACTTTTTTTTCCCTCTCCCATCAAAGAAATTACATTGGACAGCAAATGGGTGACTGAGGTACAGGCACAGACCAAGCAAGAGTTCCAAATGTTCTGGACTCGAGGCTCAGTTGTATACCTGGAAACTGGTTACCAGGTGGTTATCCCACCCCCACAACCTGCAGACAATCTGTACTTGGGCAGTCAGTCTTTCTCTCTCCTCCAAGGTCCTTTGACCTTGACTCTGTACTCATTTCACATGGCACTTTTTTCTTTCTAACATAGTCCCCTGGTAGGACTATGTGATTACATTAATTCACTTAAAATGAATAGAGACTAAAAAAATGCAGGGACCTGAAGAACTACACATTCCACCAATACAATTTTACTATGAAACATTAATTGACTATACAATGTATCACCCTGCTTTCCTAGTTGGCAGCCTCTGAATTGCACGAGGTGATTAGTGCCAGATGGACTATGTCTATGAATAAAGCAAAGATCAGTCAGACATCATCCACAACACAACAAACTGGTTTCAGGAAGCATCAAAGTAAGGCAGAAAAAAATTAAAACATTTTTTCTCCTAGTGAGACCACTTTAGCTACTGGTGCTAGGTAAGATCTCTGAGGCAGGGTCCTTAAAGAACACTAGAAGTTGATTTCCCTAAGAGAATGGGCACATAGAGTTGTTATATTATAACATCCCATTTCTAAGATACCAGGCTTTTGGATAGGATTCTACCTGTAACCTGACTATCAGATAAGCAACAAACAATGGTTTAGAGAAACTCAGAGAAAAACAGAAATGAGATATGACCCATGCCCAGGGAAGGAGAGAAAGTGAATGTGAGACTGGAATAAAGAAAGTCATATTTGATGTGGGTACTTTTGATTCCATAAACTCAGAAACTAAAAATTAAAGAGAACTTTCATCCACGAACTTGTGACACAGCAGAGCATGAAGGTTAGCTGGTTGTGGCAGACACTGTTAGTCGCCTCCCGCAAGCTGTTCCCCACTACTTGTAAAAGAACCCTGAACTGATTTTAAGCAGGACACCTTGTAATCCAGCTAAAAGATGACATGTCCCAGCTTCCCTTTCAGTCAACTTAGGACATAACTAGTTTGGGCTAATGAGCTGAATGACGAGGTGTTTTGTGCTAAGTTCAAGGAATCTTTTTGTAAGGCAAGGGTACATTTCTTCTCTCACCTTCCGGCACCTTGCTGCTTGAAATGGCAATATAATGGCTAGAACCAAGTAGCCATTGTAGACTGTGAGGTGGCTTTGAGGACAGAAGACACACACAGAATACAGAAAAATATGTGAAGTTGCTTGACGTTGCTCCTGCCATACCAACCCTGGGTTGCCTTATCTCTGTTTCTTTTATGTAAGAGAAACATAAACTATCTTGTTTAAAATGTTATTTTGGGTATCTTTTTTTTTTTTTCAGCCAACACTCCAAATCTTCACTGATCCTTCTTCCATATGTTCACAAAAGATTCAGGCTCAGCCCAACTGTCTACTGCCCAGGCTTATCACAAGAGGAGCTAGGCCAATTAGCTCAGGCATCACTCTTGCCAGGGGGCCCAAAAGTAAACTTTTAACCTTTTCTCCAAATGAAATATTACATAGGGTTTTGTAAGATTTCTGATCTTAAAAGCATTATTTGTTTTCTCTGATGTAACCCAAATGTGCTGCCATATTTGGAATCCTGTTTTGGAAAATTTTTACATTTTAGTGTTCCAGAAACCTCGAATAAAGACAAGTTACCCAGAGTCCAGTGGTGGCTCTGCTTGCTGCCTTTGCTCTCCTTCCAGCAGTGCTACAAAGCCTATTCTGAGGTTTCTAGTCACTCATTTCCTCCAACCGTCCCCAGAATAGGGTTCTGAACAGAGGGACATTGGTAAAGTCCTATGTCCCTCTGTTTACAAGAGGGATACTGGTAAAGTCAGGGTTTGATCATTTAAAACTCATGTTTAAGGAAAGGGAGGGAAGAACACATTGTTCTCAGTTGTGGCAGCTCAGTTCTAAACATCTCAACAGGGGAATAGGGAGGTAGGTCCATGCCTCTGGTGAAGTTTAAGGTGAATGGGAAGAATGCCACAGGAGAACTAGACAACAGTTACTGCCCTCCTCACTTGGGTCCCTCAACTCCACTAGCCCTTATTAGAGAGACTTCTTGCTAGTCAGCAGACACAGTCACAGTCTTCTAGGAGAACCGAGCTCAGATGCTACAGATATCTCCTCCATGGAAAGATACCACAGAAAAACTGGAGCCCTGTGATCATCTCAGCAAAAGTTGCTGTGGGATCCCTGGGACTATAGGAGGCACCCTTCCGCCTATTTCTATATAATTCTATATACAGCCTCACTGTCAGCCAGGTGGCAGAGCTGGTGGGTCAGATGGCCATTCCTTATGCTCTGCTCATGGAATGATGTGCACCAATTGGTTATCATGCCCAAGAAACACTGTGTGAAGAGAAAACAAAAGTCACATCCCAAAATATTTTCTTTCCTCAGATGAACACACTTAACTCCATCATTTGGAATTTATCTACATCCTTCTTAGAAGGATACTTTCAATTTCTTCCTCTTGGGATGACATTCCATGGTTTCATTATAGATCATGTAAAGGGGCTGGTGGTTCCTCTGATTTGCTCTAAATTCACTCAACATTCTCAAGCCTGGATAATGCAACCTTGGTGACATGATAGTTGTCCTGATTAAAAAGGCAACAGACTGTGTCTACCAGTCACAAGTTATTGCTGAACTTGAACCACATTCAGTGCCCAACTGGTACTCACAACCTAAGCCACGCCTGGCTTTAGGGACCAAGTGGCACCCATTCCTCTCCATCTTCTTGAGGACTCTAAAAAGCCATTGTTAAAGCTTCTGTGCTCAGTTTAATTTCTAACCTGTAGGAGATGGGACCGGGAATCAGGCTCCAAAAAATCACTGGGAAACTATTTGCTATTACCTTCAACAACACAAGATTAGTTGCTTGTGTGCTTCTTCAGTGTCACCCCAACACCTCCCTGGGCACCTGTCCTGTCCTCATAACAAAAGTTAAATTCTTCATCTTCAAGTCAAGAAGCAATTTATCTTCATCCAAATAGAGTAAAGCAGATTCAGAGGCCACACCTGAGTCTGCGTTACAGAACTGAATTCTTCCCTGTGTGAATATCTGTCCTTTCTGACTCTTCTTAGGCTTTTTCTTTTTTGTGAACTTGAGCAATCCTATCATTTTTAGCTAATGGCTGAACAAAAACAGATAAATTTCTGAATTCAAAATACAGAGTAGTAGACCAAAAGAAAATATTTTAAAGGATTTCTAGATACTAAAGGTATCTCAACCATCCATATTTGAGCTTCATCTCATTCTTATATATTTTAATTGGGAAGTTATAAAGTAATTAAAGTAATTCTCCCAGGGTTCCTAGTTTTTACAAATAGGTTTTTTATTTCTGCTCTTAGAAATTATCATCTGATTTACATTATGATTAGAAGCTCACACTACTAAGGGATAATGGTGACTAGTTTGGAAGGAGTCAATATTGTTCAGCTGGAAAAACTGATTCTAAATTTCAAGCAGGTATTGGTTCGCCATGTATTCAATTCATTCAGCCTGACAGTAATAATATATCTTGAGCTACTGAAAGTTGTCATTTACTTCCAAGGCCTTGGATCCTTACCATTGTGGTAGGCCTCATTCTGTGATCTATAAAGGCTTTTCTCCTACTTAGTATCTAGGAGGCTTTTTGTTACCACTTTTCACATATAAAATCATCCATGTCACCCACCAATTCCATTTATTATTTCCTAAAATAAAATCCACATGGGTCCATGAGTTTGGAGAAGCTATCAAACCCAAGTTTCAAGAAAATTTGAAGCATGGGTGACCATTAGAGCTGGCTAACTTTTGGAATTGCTGAGCAATACTTGGTGCAAATATACTAGATGCCAAGGGGAATGGCATTTATAAAGGTCTCACCTATTTTGGACATTGAAACTTAAATATGTGATAATCTTAGGACCCATCGTTAATATCATTGATCAGCTTGAAGATTTAGTAAGACATAATGTAGTTTTCTTAGCGTGCTGCCCTCTCTGAGAAGGATTATGGGTAGGGTAGTTTTCTCCAATATAATGCCAATTTGTGGCTAAATTTCCCTTATGAGAGACATTTTGGAAGCAGACATCTGACTTCACTCTATATCTATCATTTTTACTCCACACATAGCATCTGGAGAATAACATACATCACACATCCCTAACAAAAGTCTTTTAAAGTAAACTTGTTGTTGAATCAAAGAAGAGCCCATGTTGAATTTTCATTTTGAATATTAATGAAACTCTTCTCACTTGGTTCTTTTTCAAAGAAGAAAGAATGAGAGAAAGAGAGAGGCAGAGAGAAACAAAGAAAGCAACACAACAATAGATGGAACATATTGGTCTGACAGAGTGAGGAAGGACACATAAAGACTGTCTGAAGTCCCAGTCCCTCCAGTGTGCCTCTGTGTCCACTGGGCAAGCATCCATTCGGCAAAATCCTGCTGGTTTTCAGTTTTTGCTTTGTCTTTTTACGAGCATAGCCCCATGCTCTGGACCCACGAGATGAGTGATTAGGGACGTGTCAAGTGGAGAGATGCTGCCAAGCCTTGCAAATGAGTTTGTAGTTAATGCTGTCGCCAGTTGCTTTCCAGATGCTTTCAAATACATGAAGGACACTCCTTGAATGACGAGCTTTTAACCTTGCAGCTGGTCATTTATTTTTCTGATGAGGACATGCCACTGTCTCAACTTCCAGGTGGTTGTTCACTGTAGGCAATAATGGCCTCTTGTTTACTAATCTCTGAACTACAGCACGTGTCCTTGGCTCATTATTGTGTGTGATCCTCTGAGAGCCAAACAGTTGTGAATAATCACTTTTGATCCTTCTTTGTTGTGTTACAGAGAACCATAAAGTCTAACATTGACTAAGAGAAACAAAAAACTGTATGTGAATGATTCTCTGTGTGTGTGTGTGCGCGCGTACCTATATGTGTGTTAAGAGCAAACTTGGAATCAGAAGTTTCAAAACCCAGAGCAAATTCATCCAACAAAATGTGTTTTCCAAAATAAAATAGTGAAAGACAAAAACTCCAGGTAAAAACTCTACTCCTTAGAACTGTTTGGTGTTAGTCAGTCAAGCGCTAAGGGTTCCATACTCCTATTTTACAGCATACATTCCATTTGTTGCATCTATAATTTACTTGATTTCTATCCCTGCATACTCATACCCCTTGTAAACTTTAATAAAATCAAGAATTTTATAAAAATCCCCAGTGGTGGATGCTTTCAGAATTAGGCAAAATCCTTTCATTATAGTAGACTCTGAATAATTGTTTCATTCTCTCAATGAGAGAAAGACATGATTGCTAAGCCTACAGTGGTGCATAATATGGTAAATCAGCTTAATGATGTGTGAATAAAACTATATTAAGAAAAAAAGACTTGTTTCCCTGGATTCAAAAGGGAGAGAAAAAAACAATTCTGGGTGCTTCAGGGAGACTGAAAAATCTATACTGCAGAGTTCTTGGTTTTTGTTTTTTTGTTGTTGTTTTTTGTTTCCAAAGCCTTAAAACAACATGAGAAAACTGAAGTAACTTGGACAAAAGGCAGTCTCATGAATAACCCACTAGGAGTGAGATCTCACTTGGTTTATATTTACACATTTTATCCAGAAGTTAAAAATTTAAAAAGCTCTGAAGAACTAACCGTGGTTTGAAAGGATGGGTAGGGGAGAGCGCTCTTTTTTCCATATCAATATGAAATCCCAATGTTTGCTGCAATTGTCCTAACAACTGCTTTTAAATAAAATTTATATTATTCACCAAATACTGGCATCCACAGCATGGTACTACCTATTATTATCCCCATAAAACTGGCTTATGTGGTTAAAAAGGTAGGAGGAATTCCATGTCATGGCAGAAATTTCTCAGTTAAGGATAGGAAGGCTTCCAAGAATATATCATAGTCTCAATTTGCTCCTCTAATTCTCCATTTTCACAATCATCACCTCTCTGGGTCAGAAAATAGATGGGGAATGGAGCAGAATGGTTCCACCACCAAGACCATCACACAAGTTGCTCTATACCAGGTGGAGAGACTTAGCAGCTGCAAGTAAGGAATTTGATTTCAGGAAAACCTATATCTTGGAATTGCTGAGTTCCAAAACTCCTCTCTCACATAGACTATATGATAGACTTTGTCATGACTGTAAATTATAATTCTTACACATGGAGAAAATTTAAATAACATAAACAACAATATAGTAAATCACAAGCCCCTTCCCATCCCATGTCCCCCCAAAACTAACTTTAATACCAAGTTGTACCCACATTCAAACATGTATTTTTATTTTTTCTCTTCTTTCACTCAACTGTTTAGAGTAGTATGCACATTGTTCCACACTTGGAGCTTTTCACTTAACGTTTCTTGGAGAGTATTCCATATCAGCATATATAGACCATTGCTTTATTATTCTTTAGAGTGGCATGATTCAATTCCTATTGTTTACTATTTAAGTAGTAAATAGTACTGCTATTTAAGTACTACTATTTAAGTGCTTTGCCCCTATAAATAATACTGTAACATATGTCCTTGTATTTTTGTCTTCTCCAGTTTTCTAATCTTCCACATTGCTGGTGGAGTAGTCTGTCTATACAGCAAGACTGATCATGTCACACTCCTACTATAACCCATCAACAGTTTTCTCATTGCCACAGAATATATCCAAATTCCTTAGCAAGTAAAAATCCACCATCAGATCCCATCTGCCTTTTTAGTTTTAACTCCTATCACTCCTCATCACACATCCAAAATGCTTCTCTGCTAAAACAACAGTCAAAATTTTGCTGGTTTGCTCATGCTCCCATGCCCTGCATCATTTATCGTTGTCCCTTCTGGGGACTGGTTGGATGGACTGGTGGTCATGTTAAGATTAACCTTTAGTTCTGAACAGGAACCCTCCAGGAAAATCATATTTACCTACTTGATGTCCACTTGGTTTCCACCTGAGGATCCCAGCTAAAACTCATCCCAGACACTTCACTTGTCACCTTTTGCATGAGGTGGGTGATTACATGTTGATGTCATCTGTCTCCAAAGGCCTTTCTTGGACTTCTGATCTTGCTCTACTATGGCCTCTGCAACTCATAAGATGCCATAAGCAAATTGCCTGGCATATAAAAGAAAGGTCAGATTAAAGTGCTTCCTGGAGGGCATTCTGATTCTTTCTGCACTGCCCTGCTCTGACCACAGACCCTGGCTCATTCTCTGGCTCTTAAAAGTTAGCCTTCTGGTCCACTTTAAGTCTGACAACATTAAACATTTCCAATCTCACCGGTCAGAAGTTTCCTTCCACTGAACACCTTCCTTGTTGTTACTGTACCCAAAATCAACATATTTCCTCAATTAGGAATATTTTGTAAATTAGGATGATGCTGCTCAGCCAGTGAAGTGCCATTTAGCTCCCTACAAAGACACTGGCATAGGGAAAAGATGTATTTGTTTATTAAGGTATAGTCGTATAAACACAGTGACAGAAATATGCTAATGTGCAATGTCCTTCTGTCCCCTTCCAAAAACTAACATTATTATGTGCCACAGAAGATCAAATGGAGAAACCACACACTTTCATACACTGTGGCTAACTGGTATACCAACCAGGCATTGTGTTCAAGGGTGTGGTTGATATTGATATGCCAAGTTCAAGCAGAGAGATCTTTAATCAGTGCCAGCTAAAATGAATATTGAGTGTGCTTCCTCCCTTCCCTCTACAAGAACACTCTTGGGTGAGGTAGAAGGAAGATTTTCTTTAGAGTAAGGTCACTCTTATGGGCAAATGGATAGAGTGTCTCTGTGTCATGATGTGAACATGAGGAAACTGCTTTAAAATATCCCCCATAGGACCAATTGTTAGATTTATTTCCTTTCACTAAGGAATTGTCTACAGAAGACCAATATTAAAATACAAATATCTCTTTTAGCAGGAGCAGCAATACATTAATGCAAAAAGAAAATCACTATACATTTGTATTTAGCTTTTACTACTTTGTACAAAAATATTTGAAAGTAGATTTTTAAGAATAGTAAGATGTAAACTTTAAGAAATAGATTGTTATAAGAAATATTAATTATATCCTGTCAGGTGAAAAAAATTATAAACGGGTGTTATAACATTATCCCATTTTTGTAAATGAAAAGAATTGTTCAAATGCCAAACTCCCCTTTCTCTTAAAAAGATGGAAAGAATCTGCTTCACAATGTTCATAGCATTAATAACTAACTGGTAGAGTATGGGTGATTTTTTAAATCCTCTTTCTACCTGCTCCTTTTGTTTTAATTTTTAATGAACATACATTTCTGTAATAAGAAAATACCCATAAAATTTATAATTATATGTATATATTCATACACTTTTCTGTATCTTTTTGGGAGTCAGGATTTTCCATTTCTGTGTGTTTCTGGGTTTAATTAAAGCACACCCTCAATAGAGATGAGCATTTAATGTGAAGGAAAGTGAATAAATGGGATTTGAAAGGGAAAAGGAGGCATTGTACAGATACTATATCTCCTGAGAACTGAACCATGTGACCTAAGGGAAATTTTTTTCTTCTCTGAGCCAAATGAGATTCACAGCAGGTAAAATCAGTAGAAAAGTCTCGGGTTGGGAATGCTTAGGGTACATGGGCACACCTTGCTTTTTCTTGGGGAATTCCAGGAACATAACAAAAATTGGAAAGAAATTGCCTTCCTGGGCTTCGACATTTGAGCAGAAACTTCCTGAGTCATGTGAATGGCTGTACAGGTTTCATCTTTAAAATTTATTATTAAATTTTATTGTAAGACTACTTAACATGAGATCTACCCTCTTAACAAAAATTTAAGTGTGCAATACATTGTTGTTATTACAGGTACAACATTGTACATCAGATCTCTAGAGCTCATTCACCTTACTTACCTACAACTTTATGCCTGATATATAGTAGCTCCATATTTTCCCCTCCTCCAACCCCTTGCAAGCCCCAGTCCACTCTTTGATTCTATGAATTTGACTATATTAGATACCTCATATAAATGGAATCATTTGTCTTTCTGTGACAAGTTTATCTCATTTAGCATCACGCACTCAAGTTTCATCCTTATTGTTGCACTTTGCAGAATTTCCTTCCTTTTAAGGCTGATTAATATTACATTCTATGTATTCAACACATCTTCCTTAGTCATTCATCTGTTGATGAACATTTAGGTCATTTCCACATCTTGGTTATTGTAGATGATGCTGCAATGAGTGTGGATATCTCTTTGAGATTCTGATTTTACTTCTTATAGATAAATACCTGGAAGTGAGATTGCTAGATCACATGGTAATTCTACTTTTAAAATATTTAGGAAACATTTTCCTTAATACCACACCTTTTTGCATTCTTACAAGCCCTGTGCAATGGTTCCAATTTCTCCACACTCTCATCAACACTTGTTGTCTTGGTTTTTTGATAATTATCATCCTGACAGGTATGAAGTGACCCTCATTGTGGTTTTGACTTGCATATCCCTGATGATTAGTGACACTGAGCATTTTTTCCTTTATCTATTGGCCATTTGTATATTTTCTTTAAAGAAACCAATTCATGATCTTAGCCAATTCTTTACAGCCTTATTACTTTTTGTGCTATTGAGTTGTGAAAGTTCCTTACTTGCTTTGGAGATTAACCTCTTATCAGATACATGATTTCAAATATTTTCTCCCATTTCATACATTGTCATTTATTCTATTCTATTGATCTTTTCCTTTGCCAGGTAGATGTAGTACCACTTTTTTTTTGTTGTTGTTGTTCTTATTGTCTATGCTTTGGGTGTGATATCCATTGTGTTAGTCAGCTTTTAATCAGACCAATATACCTGACACAAACAATTTGGAGAAAGAAAGTTTTATTTTGGCTCATGGTTTTAGAGGTCTCAGTTCTTGGTTGATGGGCTCTATTGCTCTGGTTCTGAGGGGAAACAGACCATCTAAGCAAATGAGTGTGGCAGGGGAAAGCTGCTCAGCTCATGGTAGCCAGGAAACAGAAGTGGGTGGGTAGAGAAGAAGCAGTCAGGGACAAGATAGAATCCCCAAAGTCACCCCCAAGTGACCTATCTCCTCCAACCACACCCCTACTGCCAACAGTTTCCCCCACTTTAGTAGTCCTTTCAGATATAAACAGATTAATCCACTGATAAGGTCAGACCCTCAAGATTCAATCACTTTCCAAAAGCCCATCTCTGAACATTGCTGTACTGCACTGGGGATCAAACCTTCAACACATGAGCCTTTGGGAGATGTTCCAGATCCAAACCATAACATCCCTGACTCCATACCAAGACTGATGTCAGGAAGCTTCTCTCCTGAGTTTTACAGTTTCCAGCTTTACAGTTTCCATTTTGAGATGATGTTCGTGTATGGCATAAGATCTTTTCTAATTCCTTCATTTGCATGTTTTTATACCATTTTCCCAGTATCTTCTGTTCTAGAGACTAGCATTTCCTTATAATGTATTCCTGGTATCTTGTCAAAGACCAAATAACTGTACATGCAAAGATTTATTTTCTTCCATCGGGCTATGTCCATTGTTATGCCAATACCACGCTGTTTTAATTACTGTTGTTTTGGAAAAATAAGAGACCCAGAATATGCAAAGCAATCCTTAGCAAGAAGAGTAAAGCAGGAAGCATCACAATACCAGACCTTAAACTATACTACAGAGCAATAGTAACAAAAACGGCATGGCACTGGCACCAAAATAGACATATAGACAAATGGTACAGAACAGAAGACAGAGAGACAAACCCACAAAAATATGGTTATCTCATATTAGACAAAGGTGCCAAAAATATACATTGGAGAAACAGTAGCCCATTCAACAAATGGTGCTGGGAAAACTGGAAATCCATATGTAATGAAATTAAACCTCTATCTCCCACCTTGCACAAAAATCAACTCAAAGTGGATCAAAGACTTAGTCACTAAAATGGAGACCCTATACCTAATAGAAGAAAAAGTAGGACCGAATCTCCACCATGTTTTGTAAAATATTTTGAAATGAGGAAGTGTGATGTCACCAGCTTTAATCATTATCAGAATCAGTTTAGCTATTCTTGGGTCTTTTGTGATTTCATATGAATTATAGGGTTTTTTTTTTCTATTCCTGAACAAAATGCCATTGAGTTTTGATAAGGATTGGATTGATTATAGATCACTGTGTGTAATGTGGACATTTTAAACATATTAGGTCTTCCAGTGTGTGAACATATATTTATCTACTGTGTCTGTGTATTCTTTAATTTCTTTCAATAATGGTTTATAGTTTTCAGTATATAAGTAATTCGCCTCCTCCATTTATTCCTAAGTATTTTTATTCTTTTTGATGCTATTGTAGATGGGAATGTTTTCCTAGTTTCCTTTTCAGGTAATTCATTTTAGCATATAGAAATGCAACTGATTTTTGTATGTTAATTTGGCATTCTGCGGTTGTACTAAATTCATTTACTAGTTCCTGCAGTCTTCAGGGTTTTGTAAATATATAATATTGTTTGCAAATAGATAATTTTATTTTTGCTCTCTAATTTAGATGCATTTTATTTCTTTTGCTTTTTTAATTGTTCTGTGTAGGACTTCCAGTACTATATTGAATTCATGTGGTAAAAATGGGCAACCTTGCCTTATTACTAATCTTAGAGGAAAAGCTTCCTGTTTTTCACCCTTGTGTATGATGTTAGTTGTGGTATTTTTCATATTTGGCCTTCATTATATTGAGGTACTTTCTATTCCTAGCTTGTTGTTTTTATAATGAGAGGGCGTCCGTCGAATTTTGCCAAGTGTTTTTTTTTTCCTTCTCGATTGAAAGGTTTGTATGATTTTTATCCTTCATAATGTTAATGTGATGTATCACATCAATTGATTTTTGTAATATGAGCCATACATGGAACCCAGTAGTAAATTCCACTTGTTCATAGGATATGATCCTTTAATATGCTGTTAGATTTGGCTTGTTAGCATTTTGTAAGGTTTCTGTTTTGTTTCAACCTATATTCTTCAGGAATATTAACCTATAGTTTTCTTTTCTTATAATGTCTTTATCAGGTTTTACTATCAGAGTAATTTTAGCCTTAGAATATGAGTTGTGGAAGTATTCCCTCTTCCTCAATGTTATAGAAGATTTTGGGAAGGATTGGCATTAATTATTCTTAAATGTTTGGGGGAATTTACCAGTGAATCTAGTCCTGGCCTTTTCTTTGTTTGGAAGTTATGACTATTGATTCAATCTTCTGGTTAAAGATTTTTTTTTTTTTTTTTTTTTAGTCTTGCTAGGCTATATGTTTCTAGAAACTTATCCATTTCTTCTAGGTTACCCAGCTTTGGGGTGAATATAATTGTTCCTAGTGATCTCTTATTGTCCTTTTTATTTCTGTAACAGCAGTTGTAATATAGTTTCTTTCATTTCTGATTTCATTTGAGTCTTCCCTTTTTTTCTCTAGCTAACAGCTTTTCTATTTTATCTTTTTAAAAAAATCTGTCTTTCAGTTTCATTGATTATTTTTTCTACTATTTCATTTATTTCCACTCTAATTTTGCTATTTTCTTTCTTCTACTAACTTTGGGCTTAATTTGTCCTTTTTCTTTAGCTCTGTCAGGTGTAAAGTTAGGTTGTTTATTTGAGATCTTCTTTTTTCTTTAAATAAAGGCATGTACCATTCTGAACTTCCCTTTTAGTACTGCTTTTGCTGCATCCCATAAGTTTTACTATACTGTGTTTTCGTTTTCATTTGTTTTGAGGTATTTTCCAGTTTCCTTTTTTAATTTTTACTCTGACTTAGTAGTTGTTCAAGAATGTCTCGTTTCACTTCCACATATTTGTGGATTCTCCAGCCTTCCTTTTGCTATTGATTTTGAATTTCATTCCATCATGGTAAAAAAAAAAAAAAAAAAAGACACTTGGTATAATTTTAATCTCCTTAAGTTTGGCAAAACATGTTCTATGATCTCACATGATTTTCTGGAGAACATTCTGTGTACTCTTAAGATTAATGTGCATTCTGGTGCTGATGGGTGGCATCTTCTGTATGTTTTTGGGCATCCATTTGGTCTTTTTTCATGTCTCTGTTTCCTTATTGATCTTCAGCCTGGATGTTCTAAGTGGAACAGCAAAGTCTCTTAGAATTGTTGTATTGCTGCCTATTTCTTTCTTTACTTCTTTAATGTTTGCTTTATATATTAGGCATTCTCATACAGAGTGCATAAATGTTTATTTTGGTAGATTAAACTTTTTGTCATCATATAGTGTCCTTTTTCTCGCACGACAGTTTTTTACTTAAAGACTATTTTGTCATACAAATACAACCTCCCTTGCTCTCTTTTGGTTACAATTTTAATGGATGTGTGGTGGTTTTTTTTTTTTTTTTTTTTTTTTTTCCATTCCTTCTCTTTCAGCCTATGTGTGCTGTTAAATCTAAAGTGAATTTCTTGCAGATGACATATAGTTGGTCTCATTTTTTTAATCCATTCAACCATTTCATCTTTTGATTAGGAAAGTTAAACCACTTATGTTTAAAGTAATTATAGATAGGAAAGAACTTCCTATTACCTTTTTATTAATTGTTTTTTGTTAGTCTTACAGGGTTTTTTGGCCTATCTTTTCTTCTCTTGCTGTCTTCCTTTGTGTTTTGTTGATTTTTTTCTGTATTGATAGACTTTGGTTCCTTTCTCTTTTACTCCTGTGTGACTTCTTTAGGTATTCTGTGTATGTGTGTGGTTACCTTGGTGCTTACATAAAACAGCCTGTTTTATACTAATAACAATGTAAGTTGAATTGTGTACAAACCCCTCTGTTATAATTTCTCCTTCCTTATGCACAGTTTATGTTTCTGTTGTCACATTTGATGTTATTGCTATCACATTTACATCTATCCATACTGTACATTTTAAAGTATTTTTTGTTATATTTATTTTTAATACTTTTATCTCTTAATTTTTATACTAGAATTAAAAGTGGTTTTCCCACTACCAATATAGCAATACAGTACTGTAATTTGTCTACATATTTACTAATAAGTTCCATGCTTTCCTATGTTAAAATGTTTCTGTTTAGCATCCTTTTATTTCAACTTCAAGAACTCCCTTTAACATTTCTTGTTAGGCAGATCTGGTAGTGATGGACTCTGCAGCTTGTGTTTGCCTCGGAAAAATTATTCCTCAGAATAAAATAAAGACTTCCCCTGACAAGCAAAAGCTGAGGAATTTCATCATAAAGGGAATTTGCCCATGAGTTGTTGCTGAATTGACTTATTTGCAAAGGAGTGGAAGGTCCAGGTCTTCCTACTCCACATCTTACTAATGTCAGTTTCTATAGGTTTCTAAACAGCACAAATATTGGAGAAAAAAACCTAAAAATTCTCTCTCCAAGAACAAAAGGAAAAAAATAGAATCAGTAGTAATCAATTAAAGTTGCAATCAATTAAGTAGCAATCAATTAAAGTTGATGCCTATGTGATAAATTTACCACATTATACATAGGTTAAATTGCATATAAATATTTATATTAAGAAAAATCAATATTTACTTTTTAAAATAAAGTCTTATATTTGAAGGGAGGAAAGGACATTTAGTTGACCATAGATTTTCCTGATATGTAATGCTATCCAGTCTCTCTTCACTCCCCTTAACTCCCCCATGAGTCTCTCCTCCATAAGGTCAATGAAAAAACCAAATAAACAAAAAAGGATATGCTACAGCTTTACTTTCCCAGAAAAGCTATGCTGGTTTTATTTGCATGAGTTTATGTTGAATGGTCTACTAATCAAATCAGAGTGCAGGCTTTCAAAGCCTTTCATTTCTAAAGTCTGAGTGAAGCAATACATCAATTAATAAAAGGAGAGCTTTTTAAAAATTGCACAGTACCTTTTAGTTTATAAAATGCATTTCATCTTCAAATCGACTCAACTTATATAGCTACTTCAAGTGTCCATCTCTAGTTTTTCTCTGCTCAGAATCCATCCTCCCCACTTCTTTTGGTAACAGACCTCTTAGTTTTCCTTGAGGAGGCATCTTCCCCACTCCCACATGATTCAGATGAGAATAACTTTATCCCATGCCCAAATCTAAGTGTGAATTATGTTTCAGGCTTGAGTAATCAGTGTATTCCACCTCCGTGGCCACAGTGATTATTCTGAGACAAACATGGGACTTAAATCAATCACGAAGACTAAATTATGGGATTTTCCTAAAGTTAATAAACCCAGAGGCAGGTCACAGAAAGAAAATAAGACATGGAAGACGAATGTTCAAATCCACTATTTTTCCTAGAGCCAGTACTGCCAAAGAATATTCTTAGGGCCCAACCATGGTGACCCATTGTTCCATGTAACCCTGGACTGAGGCATTTCCTAGGACATGAGATTTTCATTGCTAAAACCTGGAAAGTCCTGAGCAAACCAGAGTGAACTGGCCACCACACTGCAGCATAAAATGAAAGCACCATAGCCAGGAAGTGGGATTCAAATTCTCTTTCTCTACCAAGGGAAACAAACGGTTATTATCTTTTTGTGTTCCAAGAGAAAAAATATCTAAAGTGCCAGGCAGAAATTTTAGAGAAAATGAATCTAGCAGCTCTCAGTTCCCTTATTCTATCTAATCTTTAAATGATTAGCAAAAAAAAAATCTAAGTTCATTTTAACAGCCTCATTTTTCAATTATCAAGTGCTGAATTAAAATGGAACGCAAACACTAAAATTTAACACACTGCTAAAAATGAACATGTCTAAAATATTAATAGCAACTCTAAATGATTTATCATGCCCTCTTGGGCGTATTTTATGATTTATTGATGTCATTTTAGCGGCTCCATGGGTGACAGTCACCTCGCTGTGTGTGTGCTCCGGTGGGTTTCTAGGCTAGTTATTCAGTAAACTGCACACTCATACCTTAACTGCATGCACATCAGATTGTAGATGAAGTAGAAAAAGTAAAGATGTTAATAGTTTTCATATATCAGAGATTTGCAGGACTAAAAGGCTTTAAAAGTGATTATTTCTCATTTTCTTGACTTTATACAGGGCCACACTGGAACTGTCTTCAATCAACCTCCTTTGTTAATTTATAATGTCAGACTTTCTTGGCAAGAAATTCTCCTTTGAATCTAACCTTCACCCTGTCTGCATCAAGCAAACCTGTTTTCTGGAGAATAGCTCACGATTTCTTTGGTAGTTAACTTCCCTTCTTTGACCCAATAATGCGTTTTTCGAACCTTCCTGTTCATCTCACAGATAATATTGCCCAATCCTCCACTTTATAATTTTCTTCTAGTTTCTCTAAAAGTTTTCTAAGACTCTGAGATTCTGGTACCCAAAATCTTGTCCAACTGAAACTGGAATTGCTTTTACGTCTTCCCCTCACACTGGGCCTGACATGTCTTAGTAACCAGAAGCTCTCATTCTGCCCTCTGGATGAATGGACCTTCTTTCTTTTCATCTTTTTTTCACTGTCAGGTGCACACATCCCAGCAGGAGTCACACAGGCCCAAGTGTCTGAGGAATGGCCTCTGTTCAAAAATTACCAACCCCTCCTCCACCTGCTTTCCCTGCAAAACTTCACACTCTTCAATATGGGAGTATAAGGAAGGGGGATGTTGGGGAGGGGGCTTTCTGGGAACCCGCTAAATCAATCATGTGGACAACTGCTTGACTTCCTATTTGAAACTGATACCGCCCTTTACCAGTGACTAGTCCTGCTTCCTCAGGTGTTGAAGTAAAATGCCAGAGAAGCACGCCAAGGCAAGCGTAGAGAAGAAAGTAAGCTTTATTAAAGAAAAGTAAAAGCAGACTTCTCCCAGGTGGAAGAAGGGGACCCTAAGGCGGAATCCATAGGATGAGCAAATCTTGTCCTTTTTATAGGTTTTATTCTCCCATTCTTTCCCCCTTATGTCTTTCCTTCCTGCCTACGGGATTAGGCCCGGTTTTGCATAAAGTGAGAAGTGGATGGGCAGGGGAAGGGCCAAAGGAATTCAGGCAGGTAAGGGCCCAGGGGTCATCAATTAGTATCTCCTTGTCTGTAGTCCCTGAAAAGGGAAGGTAAATTTGGTTATCAGTGGACATTCCATTCTCCCAGGACAGTCTCCAACTTCCAGAGGCAGATGGTTTTCATGGCCCCCATTTCCTCAATCTGACCCAATCCACTATTTCTACACTAACTGCCTGTCCCCAATTCTGGCTTCAAAACTATAACCAAAACCCAGAATTCTGGGTAGTATTAATAAACTAGGAAAAAGAAAATCTCACACTCTTTTACTTTGTGTTTATTTTTCTGCATCCAATATTTCACTTGTTTTTTAAACTCGAGTTCAGTATTGCTGACCTACAGTAAGAATTTTTTCACCAGACATGACTACTACTTCTTGTCTTACTTTAGTGACATTTTTTCCTTATTAAATTATTGTAATTATGTGGGCAGCAACCAATGATCCTCAGAGGTAGTACGCAATTTCTAAGGTTTAACTTAGGCAAACAATTCACCATAGGAACCAAAGGAGAAATAGAAGCATGGTGTTAAATATGCCACATTTCTACTTTATGTCAGGCATTTAAAAGGGATGATTATGCTTGTGAAGTCATCAAAACAATGATTACTCAACATGTACCTTGAGTGCTTATATATAATTCAGCACCTTCCTGGTCATAAATGTGTAGGGAGCACAAGTCAGGCCTGGCCAGGCACCAGATAAGGTCCAGTGACTTGAATTAGAATTACTGGAAGGAAGCTCCCACTTGTGTACTGAGAAGTGTTGGTTGGGACCTCTGGAATGCAGACTCTGAGCTGGAGTTAAAAGTCACTGAGGAATAACATTTGTGAAAAGAAGAGGAGACAGGAATGAACAAGGGGCACTGTAGATCATGATGTTGATTTGACAAAGTCTCAGCTGGATGAGAAACTCTGAATAAAGATTACCCATTAGTAGGGTCAGTATTAGGTGATGACTATACCTCAGGGAAGCCCAAGGAGAGTTTGATGTGAACTCAAAAACTGAAGCAGCCTGGAAAGAGTTAACGGCAAGAATTGTCTGTTAACTCTTCTCTGGGAAGCTGAGCATGATGTTCTTTCTTGAAACAGGACCTGGGCTAAGACAAAAAAAAAAAAAAAAAAAAAAAAAAGGACAGAAAAGCTGAAGCTCAAACTACATATATGGAGCCAAGAATTCTAAACTCAATGAAATGGGTTCAGGATTAAGAATTCTAAACTCAAATAGGGTCAGGATTAAGATGGATGGGAGAGAGTATTATAGCTTAGGAATGACCTGAGCATTTTGTTTAACACCAGCTGGAATTAAAGTTATTCTTTTGTGGACAAGAGAAGGTACAAGGTCATTATGATTTAAAGAGTCCAGGGTATGATATACCATTAAAAATATATAAAGCATTCATCTGGTCTAGGCAGGGACATATGGCGTTTGCCCTATGTTCTATTGCTTAGAAGCAAAAGCTAAAATGACACACATGCATAGGTCTGGCAAGGTGGTTAAAGATTCAGGCTCTGAAATGACCCAATCAGTTAAAGTCCTGTACCACTCCTTCAAGTTCTGTGACTTTGAGAACATTCTTAATCCCTACAATTTCATTATATGTAAAATATGGACCAAAAAAGAGCAACAATCAGACAGGATTATTGTTAAGGTTAAACCCATGTTGTTCAAAATGTGGATCCTGGACCAGCAGCATCACATCACCTGAAAACGTCTTAGAAAGAAATATAGAAGGATTTTGAGTCCTATCAGAGAAATTGAGAATCAGAATCTACATTCTATAACATCTCCAGGAGATTTTTGTGTACATGAAAGGTTGAAAAATACTGGGTTAATGATATGATGTACATTAAACTCTTAATATAGTATTTGGCATGTTCTAAACCACACAGTAGTCATTACTTGCTATTGTTTTGGTTAGTATAAGTTATTTTCATTCTGAATCATCTTGGGTAAGCACATCACTTACAAACTATAAAATGATAATAATGATAATGTCCAACTATCAGAGAACCAGATGAACTTTTTAAAGTCCTTTCAAACTCTAGGAGACCCCTGTGATATACTCATGATCATATAATGGTAATAATATTTTACCCACATTTACTAAATGTCAGGTGCTGTTCTCAGTACATGTGTCATTTGATTTAATCAGCCAACAGTGCTATAAAATGGATATTATTTGTAACACTTATTTTATCACTGAATAAACTGAAACATGAGACATTAAATAACTTGCTCAATAAAACACACAGGGTTAGAGTCAGGATTTGAACTTTGGCAGTCTAACATAACAAACTACTCTCTCAATGAGTAGGCCATCAAAAAGAGAATTAAACTAACTCCAATACAATCAGTGCTATCAAATGTATCAAGTGTATCAGTGTAGCAATGACACATTATGGCTACAGCAGTTGACATTCAGACTGTGTGTTCTCAAACCTGACTGCACATTACACATTAGAGTATTTCTCAAAGAGTAGATATTTTTAAAAACATGGACATAAATCTCATCCCTAGAGATTGTTTCAGTAGATTACAAGAACAGCTAAGCTTCCTTTTTTTAAGTTGTTAGAGATTAATCTGATGCAGAATCGAGATGAAGAATGTAGGAAAGATGGACCAACTAGCTATTTCTTCAGCATTTATTATGAGGTAAATTAAACTTTCTTCCAATAGAGAGAACAGAGAAGGAAGGAAAAAGAAAGGGAGAGAAAAAGGTTAGTTGGTTACGGAAGTGTGAGCAATTCTCCCTAACTTCTGCAATAATCCTGGTGTTTACATGACTTTCCTGCAGGTGTGGCAGATGGTATTGTGCATCTCCTGAGACACTGTTGCTTGGGGGAAGCTTAATGGCACTAGTAGGAAATATCTTGGGTGACACTCAATGGAGTGATCAATTTTCATTTCACCTCCACCAAGAAGACACCTTTTCACCCAAAATAAGTTGAATAGGAGCCTCCACATAACCTAAGACAACAGTGAGAGGACCACACCACTGCTAGAAGAGAGAACATGAATGAGGACAGTGATCAGATGAGAAGGAGAGAATGGAATCACAGAATCCACAGGTGTAAAGGCATGTAGAACACCAACATTTTCTGGAGGGTTCCACATCTGTATCAGGTATACAGAACCAGTTGACAAACCCTAGACTTGAAGCAAACTTTAGCCTTGAGATACTTAGAACCAGAGAATGGTGTGAAAATAGCAATACAGGCTCATTCATCCCTACACAGGTAGATAGTAGGATATTGGTGAGTATGGTCTGGAGACAAGAAGGGAAACACAGGAAAACAGAGATGCTAATAGAAAATAATGCCTGGATCACTCACCTAGAGAAGGGAGAACTGGAAAACAAGATCAAATTCTACTGTATGATAGCTTGTAGTTGTGGTCTACATTAATGCTGAAATCTAAACCTAGATTTAATTCCAGTATTTGGTTTCAATCAATCCCAACAGATCATTTCATTAACTTTGTAAAGCCTTAATTCAAGAAACCCTCAAGATTAACAAAGATACCTGGATGAAATAGACCCAAGTTGAGCAATACTGTTAGTCGGATGTCCAACTTGAATAAACAGAAATACCCAGAAACATCTGCACCACATTTATTTCACTCCCAGTGTGTAACACATCATACAACTACCCCTCAAAGGCTATGGAAGGATAGCAGTTTACCAAACAATGAGGAAAACATTGCTCCTTCTATGAATAGGGTGTTTTGAATTGGGAATGATGGAATGATGTACTGGACTATAGCATACTTAGTGAGAACACTAGATTTGAATGAAGTGAAATCAATAGCTGAAATTTAGGTTAAATTTGAGTTAAAAACAAGTGGATAATTATTTACAAATAAAGTTTTAATTAACATTTATTCTTAAATAAGATATTACAGATTTTACTTTATTGTTATTTAACATCCCAGAATTCTTCAGGGATGCTGTGAGTACAGGGGACTACCCATAGTGGTGAATAATTCATGTGGACTATAGAGTCATAGATAAAAAAGAGAAGAGAAGTTGATTGGGTTTTTTCCCAAGAAATTGTTAATGTTACATTACATTTTATTGAACTGGCCTCAAAAAATAACAGAGCCTGAACATTATTATTGCAGTTATTACCTTTCCTCTCCAAGTGCCATATCTTGTTCTCTCTTGAGTTGATACATTCTGATTACTTTTGCTTACTTTTGAGATTTGCTTTTCCCAGGAAAAAATGCTTAACTAAAACCTCTCATATTTGAATTTCTTCAAGTTATAACCATTTGCTCTCAAATTTAAATAATTTCCCTTATCTTATTGGAATCAGTTAGTTCGTTTCCAATGTACACTTTCTACTTAATATATAGAACTGTTCCTTCGTGCCCTTTCTCCCTAACTACAAAGGATAAATGTGTCTTTCATTAGTCACAGTCATAGCTACAGCCCCACATCACCCAAGGAATCAGGACAGCTGACACTTCTGCACAAATATGACTACAGCAGAATTGAGTGTGACTGAAAGATTCCAAGAGTCCAATTCACCTTGGATTAAGCCAGAGAACTGATTTCCAGGACCTTGAAAACAGCTGTCATAAAGCAGACAGGCCATTCTGCAAGAGGCTCAGATGTGGGGCCTGGTTTGGGCTATTTGCCTCTTTCCATTCCCAGAGGAGCTTCAGTGACCAATTCTATTTCCCATCAGACTTATCACTGCTTTTTGAACTGTGTTATTTACCTGGGTGCATGGACCTCATGATGCTTCTGAAGTTTTTATTTGAGTTTTTTTTTTTAATTTTACAATTTTTGGTCTTTATATATGTGTGGCTTGGGGGGGTGTTATTTATGTATTGTGGTCATTTAGAGAAAAAGAGGTCAGAGATCTTTAAGCTCAGCTTTTAGCTGTTAAACTTTCTCTTCATATTGCTGATCAAAAGCGCAATTCTGCATAAAATAGTATATGAACTGGATTCAAATGTATCTGTGAGTTGTAGAAACTTCCCTGGCTTAGCAGGGGCAACTTGGAGCCATCTATGGATACAGAAAAACCGTGTTAGGTTCAGGCTACCCCAGTTTGCACTACTCTCCCTAGTCCCTCATCCTCAAAATATTAAATTATAGATAACCAGAGTTGTTAATGTCAAGAGAAATGGAGAACTAATATCAGTAAAATATAATTTGTGTAACCAGTATATCTCCCAGCATGTTTTGAATAACAGCCAGCCTCACCCCAGCAGGGTTCCTGATGAGTGCTTGAAACCCCAGTGTCCCTATTAGCAGGAAATCATCTTATTTCTTGAATTCCTTCACCCCTTCCACACAGCTAGAATTTCAGGGTGCTAACCAGTAAGGAGAGAGTTCTGCTTGTTCCTGTCTTGCTACTTTGTACTTTGAAGCCAAATGCATTCACTTAAGGTTGGAAGTTTGATGTGCATTGCAGAAGCTGCTTGATGAAAATGAGCAGTCACACCAAAGACAGCAGAAGCATGCGCAGCAACTTGGAAGTGGCTTTCTCCCCACTGATGCTGCCCCTTCCACTGAGGCAATCTAAAGTGATTGGCTGAGGTTGGGATTCTACCAATTTGCCACTTTTCCAGGCTACAGTACCATTTTCCCAGGCCAAATTCTCCATGAAAAATCCCAATCCCTTAGTGCCAAGCTCAGCCAAGAAGCTCCATAAAAACCTTCCTGGGCTTCCAAATGCAGCTCTTTAGCTACACTCCTCAGGTCAAGACCTTCATAGATACAGAACTACCTGATCTCTTACTTGTCATCTCCTAGAAATACAAGTTCCTTCTATTTTCAGGCTCATGCCCAAGCTCACATTACCACTTACCACTAAATGAACAACACATCCTTCAGAGGAGGAATAACCCAGAAACAATTGCTAGGCTGAGATCTCTACTGTTTCTAAATTCTGTATAGGAACAAGGCAGTCATCTACTTTCATGTTTATTTTCTTCTTGAAACTGTGTATAACAGTCAAATGTGAGAGACCTTCTGGGATCCATTTCACATACACTAAAATGCATCTGATCATATTATTAACATATTGGCAGTGAAAGTGATTTCTTCTGATAAGGAAATGTGGGGAGGGAAATCAGGAAATGGCTATTTCTTGTAAGAAAAATGTAGAATGCTTTGACTCCTTAAAATATGACCATTTATAGATTTCACAATGTAAAAACAAAACATCAAAGAATAATATTACTTTGAGATGAAATGAAAGAGTAGAGAATAGAAGCAAGTCAACTACATAGTCTCAGAAAAGAGATTGACTCCAAACTTATCAGCAAATGATGTCAGGAACAATGGGAAAATGTTTTCCAAGTTTTGAGGAAAATGGTTTCTATTAGAATTCAATACTCACTAAAAGTCATGCCTTGCAGAAGAACAAACCTCATTACACATACAAGGCATAACACCAGGTTTAAACTGAAAGGACTAGTTACAAAATAGAACTCAGACAGAGGAGAGGACCCAACACCACAACAAAAGCTGCCCATGCTGAGGCTATGGCTTCTCACCACACCAGGAGGCTGCCAAACAAACCAATCCAAGAGGCTGCTGCCAGTTCAAACCTACGTCCCATACCATCATAAGGAGGTTGTCAAATTGTGCACTGTTGAAGCACATTGAACTGCAGAGCTTTGTAGTGCTGCCTTACTCAGATCTGCAGCAGCAGAAGGGAAGCCTCAAGTCCTGCCTCCTTCCCAAGTCATTCAGTTCTGACCCAGATTTTGAATGTGGCCAAGATACAGTTGACTGACCACTCAAAACCACATGTCTGCAAATTAACTGGAAAATGAACTGAAATCTTCTTTGTTGATAATGTATAATGTATAATGTGGGAAACTTAAAATGATGGGAGAGGATGTTTCAATATCGGAGGCAGCTGGAATGACAACCACTGCACACAAACTTTACTTCTATAAAATCTTTATTAGGAAGCTACTAGAAGATGATAGTAGCTCGAACCAGAGAATGAATCATCAAAGAGAGAGATATGATTTAGGAAACAGGAAATCTAACATAGGGATGTAGGCAAAGGATATTTCAAAGGCAATGATGAGGAAAGATGTAAAGAGCAATCCAGAGTGGAGCAGATAGAGCTTGCGTGGAAGGGAAAAAAGGGGGAAGCAGTAATTGGATGCATTAGTTGATATAGTAAACCCTATTGAAAGTACCCCAAACTGCCAGAAGATTTCAATAGGCAGAGAGAGCTTTGAACAACTTTAGGGGGAAGGGAGCAAATATCAACCCTAAGAAAATTATAAGTTATATATAAGGAAATAGGGGACTGGGGGATATAGCTCAGTGGCAGAGCACAGGCTTAGCACGAATGAAGCCCTGGTTTGACTTCTCAGCACCAAGAAAAAAGAAAGGGGTGTGGGGAGGAAAGAAGGAAGGAAGGAAGGAAGGAAGGAAGGAAGGAAGGAAGGAAGGAAGGAAGGAAGGAAGGAAGGAAGGAAGGAAGAAAGGAAGGAAGGAAGGAAGGAAGGAAGGAAGGAAAAGAAACTTTTAGTTGCTCTGTGTCTCAGGTGTGAAGAGCATTCACATGGACCTGATACTGTAAACATTGACTGCTGATAACAGAAGCAAAGACATAACTATAAGGGAGGATGGAGTAAGGAGGGGAAGAGAACATGTGGGAAGGGAAACACTGTGGGCACAACTGCCAAGTCCTCTTCCTCCACCTTAGGAGGTCAAAGATAACAGTCAACCTTTTAAAACCAAGAAATAGCAATATAGACATTTTGTTTAGACTATGAAAGCAAATACCAGAAGAAAGAGAAGAAAAAAAGTTGAAAATTGTTGCCTTCAGGGAGCAGAATTTTGTAATGAGAGGGAGTAAGGACTATGATGCCACAGTAAATCTGACAGCACTGTCCCCCTTTTGACCATATATATCATATATATGTCACTTAAAATACACATGTTAATTAAAACTGAAATTAGATATAGGAAAAAGCACTTCTGCTGTATACCTGTAGCCTCTCTTTAAGACTCATACATCTCCTGTCTCCAATTCTTCCCATTCTATGATATACCTGCTCATTCTATAAGCCATTCTCTCATGCTGTCAAGATGAAAAACTACATTGGCCACTGGCTCCTTTCCAAAAATCAACCCTAGAGAAACTACAGAAGCCAGAGGAAAATGAATTTGAGGAACTAGCAACAAAAGACAAAAAAATAAAATAAAAAAGTAAAGTAAAATAAAATACCATGAGGATTCCTTGGGGAGCCTGGAGACTCAAGGGTTGCTATTTGGTGGAGGGGGGGTGGGAAGGAGAGAGCATCTTGGGCTTGGGGAGCAGCAGTGAGAGGTGGCTGTGAGAAGGAAGTCGATATTTCCCTTCTGCCACCCAGACAATCGCAGCCTCCCCAGTCACCTCAGAGGTTGGCAGCAACTGCCAAGACTAAGAAAGGTACAACCAGAGCAGGGCAAAAGCTCTGCAGGAGTAAGAAGGACTGACACACTACCCCTGGGCACTGGCTTTTGTGACCTTCCCACACCAAAGCTGGGGCAGGAGGATTAAATTCATGGAGATTGCTTTGGGTGAGTTTAGATGTAAAAAACTAGATGATGACAAATTCAGAATGGTCACCTTTAGCTCTGTAGCCCCTGAGGCTCTGCACCTGGGCTTCTCCCCTGGGCTTTAACTCACCTGGCAGTATTCAAACTGGAGGCTGGGGTTTCGTATCCCCTGCACCCTGCACACAACTCTATCTTATAACTGATACTCCAAGGGAAAAAGGAGTTCTTAAACATAGAAAGCCATAAAAGGAATGAATATGACTACTCTCTAAGACAAGAATCTCAATAATATAAACCACCTAAATTAGTATTATGGGAAGAAATGGACCAAGAAATTGAAATAATGAAGATGGTGAATATATTAGGAGGTTAAGGCTGATCAGCAATATGAAGCAAGGATAAGATAACATTAAAAAGGACAAAGTTGAATATTAGGTATGAGATGTAGAATAGTTGAGGTGAATAGAACAATAGATAAGCTACATACCCAAATGGACAAAGATGATGGATGAATAAATCAGCAAGTTGGAAGATGAGATTGCAGAACTCTCCTAGAAATCAGCAGGAAATGAGAAAGAGAGAGGAAATATCACAGAAAGCCAGGCGCTGTGGAGGGTGGAAAGGCGGGATAACACCTGTGGGCAGGAAGGCTGAACTGTTTCCCCAAATTCCCTTCCCTGTATATTTCACTTAGAGTGGGTCACAAAAACCTTGTGGAAGTTTTGCAGGGTGCTGTTTCTTATCTGCTTGGTGTGAAGCAGCTGTGAAGCCTCCAATTGCAGCACCTTCCTTACTAAGCTTCTCTGACTCCTGGTCCAGGTGTGGGTTTGGCAACTGTGATGAAGGCCCCCTGTTTCTGTAAGAAACACACACAATCAAGGTTAGTGACAACAAGAACTAATATGAACTTCAATCTGTCCTTGCAGGCCCAGCTCTTCAGCTTACTAGTGTGTCATGTCTGTATGGTAGAGATACTAGAATGGTGCACTACTGTGTGTCTTCTCATAATACTACATTCAATGACATCATACTGACAGCATGAAATTGGTCAAGGTGGTAGCATTCACAACACAAAGGCTGGAAATGCTGAAATCAGGACTTAATGTGTTTGTTTTGCTGATTGTATAGAAGAGGGGTCACTATGGCCAAATCCAACCTAGCACCTATTTTTTAAATGAAGTTTTATTGGAACACAAATACATCCACTAGCTTACCCAGTGTCTGTGAGAGCTCTCACTCTATAATGGCAGTTGAATAGTTGCAATATATGACTCAGCTATCCCACTCCTGTGTACATAGCTGAAGGAATTAAAATCAGCCTACTATAGAGAAACCTATGTACCCATGTTTATCACAGTACAATTCACAGTAACCAGGTTGTGAAATCAGGTGCTCGTCAAAGGAAGAAAGTTTTAAAAGAATGTAATATATGTATTCAGTCATAAAAAAGAAAGAACATTTTCAGGAAAATGGATGGAACTGGAGATCATAATGTTAAATGAAATAAACTACACTCAGAAAGACAAGTATCACATGTTTTCCCTCATATGTGAACTCTGGGTCGGGGAAGAAAGTATGGCATAAATGTAACAGGGAGACTGTTAAAGAATAGGAAGGGGACTGGAGAGGGGGGAGGAGATTGTGAAGAAGAGTAATGGGGTATATGCAATGAAACCCAGGGTTTTGTATGATTAAAATTCACTAATAATAAAAAATAACTTTATGGCGCTAGTTTAATATAAACAACACAATGAAAACACATTCTGTGACACTCAGTCAGAACTATAAGCCAAGGGATAATGTTTTTTAATGGTTTGGTCAACTGAGTTCCATTAATACTTGTCATAATGAAGTTTTCCTAACTGTGCTGACTTTCTGTAAGCAACCACAGTTCTTCCTCTGTTACTAAAAATACTTATTTGTTTAGAATTTTATCTTTCCTCACTGATTTGAGATGCAATTTATTAAATTTCCATCTGCAATTTTGTATATTTCTAAAATTTTTGTCCCATAGTCTATTTATTCATTGTTAATACCAAGCTATCACTTATATAGGATTGATGGCCCAATTTGTTTTGTTTTGTTTTGTTTTTATTGTTTGTTCTATTTAGTTATACATGACAACAGAATGCATTTTGATTCATTGTGCACAAATGGAGTACAACTTTTCATTTGTCTGGTGGTACACAATGTAGAGTCACACCATTCATGTAATCATACATGTACATAGGAAAATGATGTTTGTCTCATTCCACCATCTCTCCTTCCCTCCCCTCATTTCCCTCTACACAATCCAATGTTCCTCCATTCTTCCCTTACCCACTCCCCACCCCCATTATGTATCAGCATCCACTTATCAAAGAAAACATTCAGTCTTTGGTTTTGGGGGATTGTCTTATTTCACTTACAATGATATTCTCTAACTTCATCCATTTACCTGCAAATGCCATAATTTTATTCTTCCTTATGGCTGAGTACTATTCCACTGTGTATATATACCACAGATTCTTTATCCATTTGTCTATTGAAAGACATCTAGGTTGATCCCACAATCTAGCTATTGTGAATTGAGCTGCTACGAACATTTGATGTAACTGCCTCACTGTAGTATGCTGATTTTACGTCCTTTGGGTATAAACCAAGGAGTGGGATATCTGGGTCAAATGGTGGTTCCATTCTAAGTTTTTTAAGGAATCTCCATACTACTTTCCAGAGTGACTGCACCAATTTGCAACCCCACCAGTAATATATAAATGTACCTTTTTCCCCACATCCTCGCCAACACCTATTGCTGCTTGTATTTTTGATAATTGCCATTCTAATCAGAGTGAAATGAAATCTTAGGGTAGTTTTGATTTACATTTCTCTAATTACTAGAGATGTCGAACATTTTTTCCTATATTTGTTGATCACCTGCATATCTTCTTCTGTGTAGTGTCTACCCAGTTCCTTAGCCCATTTATTGATTGGGTTATTTGTATTTTTGGTGTTAAGTTTTTTGAGTTATTTATAAATTCTGGAGATTAGTGCTGTATCTGAAATGCATGTGGTAAAAATTTCCTTCCACTCTGTAGGCTCTCTCTTGATATTATTGATTATTTCTTTGACTGAGAAAAAGCTTTTTAGTTTGAATCCATTCCATTTATTGATTCTTGCTTTTATTTCTTGCACTTTGGGAGTCTTGTTAAGGAAGTCTGGTCATAAGCTGACATGATGAATATTTGGGCCTACTTTTTCACAGGGTCTCTAGTCAAATTCTGAGGTCCTTGATCCATTTTGAGTTGAGTTTTGTACAGGGTTTAATTTCATTTTGCTGCATATGGATTTCCAGTTTTCCCAGCACCATTTGTTGAAGAGGCTATCTTTTCTCCATTGTATGTTTTTGGCACCTTTATCTAGTATGAGATAACTGTATTTATGTGGGTTTTTCTCTCTGTCTTCTAGTCTGTGCCATTGATCTACCTATCTATTTTGGTGCCAATACCATTGATGGCCCACTTTAATGTTTGGTAACAGCAGTCCCTTTCACTCTCTCACCCAATTGCTCTTCCTTATCAGGGTGTTTGGCTATTCCTGCTTGCTCATTATTTCAGGTAAATTTTATAATCAACTTATCTAGCTATAGGGAGAAAAAATTGATGATATGCTAACTGGAAACTTCATAAATTCATAAGTTAAAATAGAGAAAATTTATATTTTCATGATGATGAATTTTTCTACCCAAGAACAAGGTAGTTTTCCATTTGTTAAAATTGGTTTTTGTGACTTTCAGGTGTGTTTTCCTAAGTTTTTTATTTTTCATGGTTTATTTCTAACCAAGTTGATACCTTGGCACTTATTTTCTTTTTTATATCAAAAATGTTACCTTCTCTTCCAGTATAATTGGTAATTGCTTTTGTTTCTGTTGTGAAAACCACTGACATATAAATGTTGAATTTACACTACATTACTAATTTGTGGGATGTTGCTCAGTAGTAAAGCACTTGCCTAGCATGTGTGAGCCACTGGGTTCAATTCTCAGCACCACATAAAAATGAATAAATAAAATAAAGGTATATAAAAAAGAAACCTTTTAAAAATAAATAAATAGATAAATTCTTTTGGATTTTCTAGATATATAATCATGTCATCCAAAAATAGAATTCTAGCTTTTAATTTCCAACTGTTCTAACCTCTAGTTGTTTTCTCTTGTCTGATTACAACAGTTAATAGCTTCGCAATAATGTTATGTAGAACTAGAAACTGTTTGACCCTTCTCTAGAACCTGATTTTAGTGGGAAAACTTTCAGTATCTCCTCATTAAGATGCTAGGTTTGGGGCTGAATTATATATATTTTATCACTATGAAGTATGGCAGGTCCAATAATAGTCCCATAAGATATCAGGTTCTTACCCTTGAAACTGTAAATGTTACCTTATATGTCCAACACTTTGCAGATATGATTAAATTTAGGATGTTGAGATGAAGAGATTATCCTGGATTATACACATGAACCCTAAAAGCAATCACATGCATCCTCAGGAAAGGGAGACAGGAGATTGGACATCTACAGAAGAGAAAAGGCAGTGTGACCATGGTGACAGAGTGATTCAGCCACAAGTCATGGAACACTGGAAACCACCAAAAGGTGGAAGAGGCAAGGAACAAATTGTCCCCTGGAGCCTCCAGAGAGAATGCAGCCAAGCCAAACCTCAACCTCAGTCTAGTGACACTGACTCCACATTTCTGGTCTTCAGAACTATGTAGTAGTAAGTAAGAATATCATAACTATGAGAGAATACATTTCTGTGGTTTTAAGCCATCAAGTTTATGACCATTTGTTACAACAGCCAGGAAACTATAATGGGAAGTATCTAATAAGACTTTTAACATGAATGGACAATGACATTTATCAAATGTCTTCTTTGCATCTATGGGTACAATCATGTGGTTTTTTTTTCTTAGCTCTGATAGTATGATGGATTATATTGATGTATTTCCTTCAATTAAACCACCTTTGTATTCCTGTAATAAATTGCACTGAGTAGTAACATCTTATATAACATCTTATATTACATCTTATATTACATCTTCCATCTTGAGACATTGATGTGACTATGTTACTGTGGCATGCTAATTTTAATTCCTTTAGGTATAAACCAAGAAGTGGGATAACTGGGTCAAAAGGTGGAGTCCATTTCAAGTTTTCTGAGGATTTTCTACGCTGTTTTCCAGAGTGGCTACACCAATTTGCAACTCCACCAGCAATGCAAAAGTGTGCCTTTTTCCCAACATCCATGTCAACATCTATTATTGTTGACATTATTGAGATCACTATTATACTCAATTCATAAAACATATGCAAAATTTTACTTTATTTTCTAGTCTTGGGATTAATTTCAGTAGCATTTGTTTAGATGCACATACCTGGAGCTGGTGCTGCTTATTATGGGGAAACTCATAAACTATTTTTCTGTTTCTTCAGTGATAATTGATCATTTTAGACTTTCTGTCTTATCAACTTTTCATATTATTCATATTTCTTTGCATAGATTTGGGCAAAATTTCCTCACGATTTAAAAAATTTCCCCTTCTTATATCCTTATTGTTCTCTCGTTATTTCTAATTTTTCTTACTTCTTCCTCCTTTGTTTCTTTGATTGCATTAATTAATGAGCATCTATTTTGTTAGGTTTTTTTCCCCCAAAACACATGTTGGAATATTTTTTAATTCCACTGTTCTAACTTTATCTCATTAATTTGTTTTTATTTTTATTAACTTTTCCTTCTGTTTTCTTCCAAAATACATTATTCTTTTTTCTAGCTCTTTGAATTTGGTGCTTAACTCAGTCTCACTTTTAAAAATCATTTTTGCAATAGAAGTTAATGCCACTAAATTTCCCCTGATAATTACTTTAGCCACACACCTCAACTCTGATATGTTGTGTTGCCATTACCAATGTTTTAAGACAGTTTGCCATTTTATTTTGCATTTCCTTTAAATTCCCAATTCATTTAATAACAGGTTTTAAATTTACAAGTTGAAGAGCTCTTTGAACATTTTGTTATTTATTTGTGTTTGTTTCATAAAACTCAGAAAATGTGTCTTATTTATTTTCTTTAGAATTCATTAAAGCTATTTAAAATAAGAACAAATTTATGACTGTTCTGTGTGCACTTAACAAAAATATGCAGTCTCCTATAGAATTATGTTATTCATTATGTTGTCTAGGTCCCATGTATTCTAGCTAATTTTTCTCCACTTCTCTTGTATACTTATAACCTCTACCACCCTTTACCTTTGAGGATTAGATTACCTTGATTTAAAATTCATAACTCATTCTTTTTCTCTCCCTGATATTCTTACATATATTATCTCTCTTCCAGCCTAAATCAGTACTGTCATAAAGCCTGATGACAATCCATTTTCCTTTCTCTTGTTGTTTTTTTCCCCTTTCTCCTAGCTGCCCAGCGAATTTTCTTTCTTTTTTAAAACAAAGTCCAAAAGTTTTGCTAGACTTTAAATGTTAGCTGTTCTGAATTGATTTTCCCAGGAACACAGTGAATCCTTTTAACATAAGCTTTCAATTTTTTTTAATTTTAGAATTTTTTTTTAATCAACTGTCAGTATTTATTCTCTTTTGTTGCTTTGGTTAACTCCCCCAAGGCCTCTTTTTATTTGTATATTGAATCTTCCTTGCTTTACATCATTATTCAATCATTTTTAATTTATAGAAATTTTCTCCTTCCCACATTTTATTTCTTTTAAAACATTTTCAGTTATATATTTATTTGTCCTCTTTATTTCTATAATGATTTTTCTTTCATTTCTAATCCTTTCTTGAGTAATCTCCCTCAAATAATTTTTTTCTTTTTCTTTTTTCTTTTTTCTTTCTTTCTTTATTTATTTTTATTTATTTATTTTTTTTTTTTTGCACTGGGGATTGAACTCAGGGGCACTTGACCACTGAGTCACATCCCCAGCCCTATTTTGTATTTTATTTATTTAGAGACAGGGTCTCACTGAGTTGCTTAGCACCTTGCTTTTGCTGAGGCTGGCTTTGAACTTGCAATCCTCTAGCCTCAGCCTCCAGAGCCACTGGGATTACAGGTATGTACCACCACGCCCAGCTAATTTTTTTGTTCTGAATGACCACATCTCTATAGTTTTTCTCATTCTGTTTTATATTATTGTGTCCTAGGTTGTCTTTTTATTTCTCTATCTCATTTTGAAATAGTAGCAATTTTCATTTCTTTTCACCTCTATTGATGTGCTCTCATTATCTACAGAAATGTTTTCTTACTCCTTAGTCTTTTATTTTTACCAGCTCATACATGACGTGACCATACTTCTAGCTTTGTGGCTAGCACTTTTCTGAGAATTACCTTCTCTGCTCCCCTCACTTTCATTTTTTTTTTTTTTCTCTTTTCTTTTTCCCTATTGATTCTGTTCACCTTGATTTCAATTGTATTCTGGCCCATTTCTCCTCAATGTAGAGTTTTGCTTTGAAAGAATGGATCTGCATATTAATTTTAAGAGTTTATAGGCCAGTAAAACTCCAGAATAGTCCGACTTTATTGAAATCAGGTCCATTTGCATCATCCTTCAAATCTGACCTTGCAGAGCATTGTTCTCTCCCCAGTTTCAGTTTCTTATCTCTTCTTGGCTCACTGTGATTTTCAATGAGTGCATCATGGCAGTAGGGGCATTTCCTATTCACAGGAGCACCAGAAACCCTCACACCTTCCTTCCTCTCCTCCCACTCAGATTCTGATAATCAGAACTGGAATATGACAGTGTTTTCCCCACACATGAATATTTAGAGGCCATTAGGATATGTTTTAGATGTTGTCTGAGTCTTTAGTTTAGATATCCCTATTCCTTTCTTTTTATGAGTCAGTTGGGGAGATTCAACATTATGCTGCCATCTTCCCACAATGCCAAGCATGATTACCGGAGAAACTTTGAGTGTGTTCCCCCTAAGATCGGAACTACATCAGGGATGTACACACATATTACTACTTACCACACTTAGAAGTCATGATCAGAGTTATTAACAATAAGAACAGAGTGGACAGATTGAAAGGACAAAGATTAAAAAAAAAATATTGGTGGCCATGTTACCATCTACCTGTGAAAATCCAAAAAGAATTAATAAAATAATTACCAAACACGACATCAACTTAAAATTTTAAAACTTACAGTCACAAACAGTATATTAGAAAATATAAAAAATAAGCCAGCACTCACAATTCAAAAATATATAGGATCTAGGAATTAACTTAGCCAAGACTTCACATGAAAAATTAAAACTGCAGTGAAGGATATAAGGATTTTCTAACAAGTAGAAATTAAACTTGTATTCTTGGATGGGATGACTAAATATTATAAAGATGATCTACTCTAATGCAACACCAATCAAAATGCCAATGCATTTTTTTGAGTAATTGATAAATCAAGTCTAAATATTTTATAGAACAAATGTCTATGAATAGCTAGAGGAACAATGAAAAGAAGACTGAAGCAGGAAACTTGCCAACCCAGATCATCAGATATATGATGAAGCCTTTATTTAAATGTGTGGCACGCATTGCAAAAACAGACAAATAGACCAAAGTAACGATGCAGAATGCTCAGATTATGCCCAGACCCACTCAGAGTCAGACCCAGAATCTGACTTTATTTCCAATTCAGGTTGTACCACAAATCAAATTGGAGAGTTTGTTATTTAGGAGTCAGTGTTAGAAAAATTGATTTGCTACATGAGGAAAAACACAGTAACTCTTGGACCCAAGTTGGTCAGCAAGTGGATTAAAGAGCTAAGTATTTTTAAAAACTGTAAAGTTAAGAGGAGAAAAATGGGAAAATATATTTGTAACCTAGACAGAAAGAATAATTTTTAAACAAAACCTCAAAGATACAACCTATGAAACAAAAAAATTTTGGACTTGATTAAAGCAAAACTAAGGATCTCTAATCAGTTAACGAAATGTGAACAAATGAACAGATAGAAAATTGGGAGAAGATATTTTCAAAATATAAAACTAATGAGGGCCCAATATCTAGAGAATATGCAGATATCCTGCACAGCAACTAGAAAAAGGCTCCCTAGAAGCAAATGGACAACGGTTATGACCAGGTAATTCACAAGAAAGAAAACCAAAAGACTAAGAAGTCCTCAAAGAGCTATTTTAACTAATCAGTATTTGTAGAAATGAAAATTAAACTAAATTGAAGTTAGTTCTTCCCAATCAGATCTACCAATCCTTCACAATTCTAATGAAAATCCCAGCAAGTTATTTTTTAAATATTGATCTACCGATTGTAAATTTTTTATGGAGAGGCAAAAGACCTAGAAGAGCCAACACAATGGTAAAGAACAAAACTGAAGGACTGACACACCCCACTTCAAGACTCACTATACATCTATAGTTATCAAGACACTGTGGGCTGGAGTTGTGGCTCAGTGATAGAGTGCTTGCCTAGCACATGTGAGGCACTGGGTTCAATTGTCAGCACTACATAAAAAATAAGCAAATAAAAGAAAGTTAAAAAAAGACAGCGTGGTGCTAGAGAAAGAATAGACAGATTGGTCAATGAAACAGAATAGAGAGCCCAGAGATAGACCTACGTAAAGATAGTCAATGGATCTTTGACAAGGGAGCAAAAGCACACCCTGGGAAAAGAGAATTTCCCACAAATAGTGCTGGAACAACTGGATGTCACACACAGAAGTCAAACTAGAGACACGCCTCATACACTTTAAAAATTAACTCAGAAAAAAAATTAACTCAGAATGGATCACATTTCTAAATATGAAATACAAAACTATCAAACACCTAGAAGATAACATAGAAGAAAATCCAAATGGTCTCAGTTTTGGAGGTGAGTTTCTAGATACAACACCAAGGGACAATCTATGAAATAAATAATTGATAAACTGACTTACCTAAAATTAAAAACTTTTCCTCTGTGAAAGACTTTGTCAGAGGAAAGAGAAGACAATTCACATACTAGAGAAAGTATTACATCCAAAATATATGAATAACTCTTTAAACTGAACAATTAAGAAAACAACCATGGGCTGGGGAGATAGCTCAGTTGGTAAAGTGCTTGCCTTACAAGCACAGGCCCTGGGTTCAATCCCCAGCACCGCAAAAAAAAGAAAACAACCAACTAGATTTAATAATGAGTAAGACTTTAACAGACATCCACCAAAGAATAGATGCAGATGACAAACAAGCATAGGAAAAAAGTGTTCCATGTTATACACCATTAGATAAACATAAATTTAAATAATAATGGAATACCACTACACATGTATTAGAGTAGCCAAACTCTAGAACACTTTACAACACCAAAATGCTGATCAAAGATATAGAGCAACAGGAGCTCTCACTCATGATCGGTGGTAATGCACATTGGTACAGTCACTTTGGAAGACAATTTGGCAGTTTCTTATAAAACTAAACGTACTCTTATGATACGATTCAGCAAACATGATCCTTGGAATTTATCCGAAATGAGTTGAAAGCAGGTCCATACATAAACTGCACACATATATTTGTAATTATTTTATTCATAATTGCCAAAACTTGGAAGCAACTAAGACATCCTTCAGTAGGTGATTATTTCCAAATGGAATATTATTCAGCACTAAAAGGAAATGATTAATCAAGATATGGATGAATCTTTAAATGCATATTACTAAGTGAAGAAAGTCAATCTTAAAACTGTACATGCCATATGATTCCAAATACATGACATTCTAAAAAAGACAAAACTGTGCAGATGAGGGGATGGAGGCAAGGATTAGTGAACTACAGCGAATTGTTAGGACAGTGAAACTGTTCAGTATGATGCTATAATGGTAGGTAATGTCATTATACATTTATCAAAACCTATTGAATGCCAAGAGCAAACTCTAATAAAAACTATGGATTTGGTTGGTGATGTGTATTAATGCAGGTTCATTATAACAAATGTTACTGCTCTGGTGCTGGATGTTGATTGTGGGAGAAGGCAGTGGAGGGTGCAGACAGGAGCTCAGGATATATTGAAATTCTGCACTTTCTGCTCATTTTTACTATGAATCTGAAACAGTTCTAAAAAAAAATAAAGTTTAATTAAAAGGAAAAAAGTGTGACCTCACTTTACTCCTATTATTTAGGCAGATAGAAAACCAGGCAATGCCAAGTGTTAGTGGAAAGGTGAGAATACCATGCACCGCTGGAGGGCATGTAGACAACGCACATTCTATGGCCCAATTTAGCAAATCCATAGCACCATCCACTCAGATGGAGTGAGGACCCATTCCTAAGTACTTATCCTGATGATAGTTTCAGACATCTGGAAGAGGACATATGAGAGGACACATGTTTCAGTGCTGTTTGTAGGAACAGAGTTGTATCTGGGTGCTCATGTCTTGGAGAAGGGGCAAAGAAGATGAATGGATGAAGGATGATGACGGTTGCAGCAGCTAGAAGACCACAGACCTGATATATACATGACAACATGTATGATTTTCAAAGAGATGAAGACAAGACAGATATAGAAAGAGATCTAGAATTTGGTTTCATTAAAACTATATTTAAAATATTTATATACACTAAGGAATATATCAATAAAAATATTTGCATTTCAAATACATTAAAATAATATTTAACAGAGGGAGCTAGGAGGGAGGAATGTGCATAGAAGCATTAATAAAGTTTTTAAAAAACTAAATTCAATATCAGCTTTGTGCAAGCCAATGGTAATAATATGCCATAAACTAAGGAATGTGATTAACTTATACCTCTGCACCTGAGATCCAATTAATGCGGGAAGGCGGGGCACAGTATTAAAGAAATAATTCTCTCTCCCATTATAGCCATTAAAATATTACCACTACTACCAATTCCAGAGTGTTCTGTGGTCAATTCATTTGACCTTGTTTTTGTAACAAAAACAAAATAAGAAGGTTTCTTATTACCAGACATAAATACCATACATCCAATCTTCCACTCTCAGTAAATCCTCTCCCACTTTTTACACCACGTGCCAAGAGTTCCAATGCCTTCCCTGCTCCTTACAGCCTGACATGAGCTATGCTAACGGACTAATAGAGGAAAGGTGTCTCTACACAAGTGAGGGAGAAAGTATCCTAGAGAGGAAGAAGAGCATCTGCAAATGCAGGAGGCCCAGAGGACACATCTGGAGAACCATATTTAGGCCATTTAGAAGCCTGATATAACTGCAATTTAGAGTGAGAAATGGGAGCTCTAGGAGATGAATCTGCAGAGGGAGATAGGTCAGATTAGTTCACAGGTTGCAGGTGAGGCTAAGGAGTCTCAATTTGGACTTCAGGCAACCGTGGAGTCATCAAAAAATGTTAAGCAAAGAAAGGAGTGATTTGATTAAATTTCTGTTTAAAAATATCACTGAAAGCCATGTGGAGGAAAGGGGACAGGAGTGAGGGAGCCAGTCAGAGGATGCCATAGTCATCCATGCTAGAACCTTCATGAATTTAACAAAGGAGCAGGTAGCCTGATTCTCTTAGGGGATTAGGCATCAGATTGTAAAGGCAGAGAACTAGATAAAAAGGTTTCCACAGGTCCCTCCCAGCTCTGTAATTTTCAAATTCTGCTTATTTTATATTCAATCAAAGGTGGTAATGATGAGGCTAAGCAGAGAAATTTGCAAATTTGTGATCAATATGCAGAACTCACATTCAGCAGACAGGAGGCATTAAAGGCCATACATGATGCTGATTGCCTAGATAATTCTCTGTGATCAAGCACACTTTACAATTAATGATAAACTTTCAATTCAAGTGAGAACTGCTGTTTAAAAAAGTTTTGGTGTTTGAAATGTCATGGCAAAACTTTGTTGAATTTAATGCTGAATATTCTAAATAAAGGCAGAAATATTCTAACTTCACAAGAGTCACTTCTGTGTCTCCCATCCTAAATAAGATAGGATTTGATAGAAAAATCTAGGCCATCGCCATGACAATTACCAGGCTTAGTCTTAGTTCCACTTAGGCTTTATATAGCTTCAATCAGACAAAAAGCAAAGGGATGTGAAGGCCAGAGTGAGTACTCACCTCTGCCTCTTGTTATTAGAACATTCAGACTCAACAGTAACTCAACATGACACTGAGCCACCAGTTCTCAACCCTGGCTGCGCATTAGAATCACCTGAGGATCTTTCAAAAATTATTGGTGCCTGGGCCCTATCCCTGGAGTTTCTGAGTTAATTGGTCTGGAGTGAGAGGACTTTAAAAGCATCCCAGGTGATTTTAATGTGAACCAGGGTTAAGGACCACAGCACTAGGTAATTATCACAGCTCTTCTAAAGGTGCTGCCCAGGGACAGCTAGAAGTAGGCAACATCCTCCAAGTGCCTGCCAGCCTGGATTCTTTAGTGGGTTTGGGAAAAATACAGATGTATCACATTAAAAACAATGCAGTTATTGGGAGAAAATATTTGCAAACCTTATCTCTTATAACGGACCAGTAGCTAAAATATTTAAGAAACTCCAAAAACTCAACAGAAAAAAAAAACCTGATTAAAAAATGCACACAGGACTTAAGTAGACATCTCTTAAAAGAAGACCTACAAATGGCCAAGTATACAAAAAAAATGCTCAACATCATTTATCAACAGGGAAAAGCAAGTCAAAACTAAAAGGAAATATCATCTCACCTTTGTTAGACTACTATCAAAAAGGCAAGAGAGCCCAGTGCTATGGCTATAATCCAGAGACTAGGGAGGCTGAGGCAGGAGGATTACAAGTTTAAGGCAGCCTTAGTAATTTAGCAGCAACCCTGTCACAAAATACAAAGAAAGAGAGAGAGGGGTGGGGAGGGAGAGAGAGAACAAGAGCAAGGGAGGGAGGCAGGGGATATAGCTCAGTGGTGAAAGTGTCCCTGGTTTAAAAAAAGAAGAAAGAAAGAAAGAGAGAGAGAGAGAGAGAAAGAGAAAGAGAGAAAGAAAGAAAAAAAAAAGCAAATCCCCAATACAAGGAAAAAAAAAAAAAAAGACAAGAGTATATAAAACCCTTATACACTGCTGATAGGAATATAAATTTTGGTACAGTCATTATGGAAAAAGTATAATTTTTCTACAATAATTAAAAATAGAACTACCATATGATCCAACAATCTTACTGCTGGGCAACATTCATTGCAGCATTATTCACAACAGCTAAGTGTCCATTGATGGAAGAATGGATAAAGAAAGTGTATATACACAATGGAATATTATTCAGTCATAAAAGAAGAAAATTCTGCCATTTGTTAAAACATAAATGAACCTGGAGGACATAATGCTAGGTGAAATAAACCAGACACAGAAAGTCAAATACTGTAATATCTCCCTTACATGTAGAATCCAAAATAATCAAACTCATAGGAGCAAGAGTAGAATGGTGGTTGCCAGGGACTTGGGGTAGAGGAAATGGGGAGATGTTAGCCAAAGTGTTCAGTTTTAAGAGGAATAAGTTCCTTGCCTTACTGATCAAGGATGGTCCTTCTTTGCCTCTTCTTAGCTTCTGAAAGTTCGCTGGCATTTCTTGCCAGCATTTGGCATTTCTTGGTTTGCCGCTGTGTAACTCCTATGTGTGCCTCCGTTGTAATGTGGCATTCTTACTACATATCTGTGTCTTCACATGGCCATCTTCTTATAAGGACACCAGTCATATTGGATTAGAAGCCCACCTATTTCAGTATAACCTCATCTTACCTAATTAGACCTACAATAACTATTTTCAAATAAGTTCACATTTTTCAGTTAAGACTTCAGCATATCTTTGGGGGGAGATAAAAGATCTATCTGACCATAATAATATCTGACTAGTTTATTTAGAGTTTTAAGATATGCAAAATCTAAACTTTTATGAAATTGATCTGTTGACTTCCACATGCTGAGATAACTTTTGATAAGGCCATTTCATTTCCAATGTTGTTTTGCAAAAAGTCCAAAGGTGAAGTGAGTCTCTGTGTTAATAAAAGAAATCCTTAACCTAAAGAATATACCCTTGGGGGCTATTTTTCTGTAATTTATCTTCTTTTCAATTAAAACAAAAGAAAAAATGGAGGGAAACTTCTCTTCTGGTTACTTTTGACTAGAATTTAGTTAAGAGTTCATCTTAAAACCTTGAGTCATGTTGTTAGAGAAAAGACCATCTTTAGGGAATATGAAAAGTCATAGTGTGAAACATGAGACTCTAAAAAGACTGAGGAAAAATATCCACTCAGTTTTTTAAAAGAAATATTTTCTGTTTGCAATACTTATGACAATTTGACCTTGATAATACAAAGTTTTATTCCTCAAGGTTTTTTCTTGGTAAAATGACCCACATGGTTTTCTGTGCTACTGTATGAAATTCTATCTTTCAACCTATTGAACCAAAAAGCATATCCCTATCAAGGATCTCATGTTAAAAAACCAAAAAGAAAAAAATTTTTAATATTTTCTCTTTTCATATAGACTTATAGTACAAATTCTTTAAAGGTATTGCTATTAAGTATGCAAATATCAAAAGTGACAGGTTTTAAATGACTGAAATTCAACTCAAACTTCTGTAAGAAAAGAAAAAAATCATAGTTAATTAAACATATAACCAACAAATTATGGCTAGAGAAAGTGACAACGGCACCAGGCTTCCACTCTCTGAATCTCTTCCCTTTGCTTTCTTTGGTGTTCACTTGGCTATCCATATGAAGATGGTGGGCAGGTTCACACTTTCAGCTCCAAGTTCAACATAAAGGAAGCACAGTTCTCCAGTTCCAAGAGGAAGCCCCGCACCTGCAACATGTGTCCATCCTTGAGCTGTGGCCAAAGGACCGGTGTCCTCTCAGAAAGAGAGGAGATTGATCAGCATCTCAGCATTGCTTGGATTCCAAAGACTGAGAGAGGGAGAGACTGTGTCCTACCCAAATCATGAACTCTCACCAGGGGCTCAGACACTGGAAAGGCAAGAACAACCAATATCTACTTCAAATGAGAATTTAAAAAAATCCCAAAGGGAAAGGTCTATTGGTGGGGGCAGGGGAACAGGAATGACTAGACCTTAAGTCTCTTCTTTCTAAAGTTGTGAAAAAAACACATCATCACTACTTTTTCTGTGGTTCATTGAAAGCAGTGTATCCAGTGATAACTACTCCATGCTACAATGTGAATGAACCTTGAAACATAATACTAAATGAAAGAAGCCAGACACAAAGGTCACATGATATTACTCTGTTAACATGAATATTCATGCAAAGCAAATCTATGGAGACAGAAAGCAGAGTGGTAGTTGTCAGTCACCAGGCTAAGAGGGCAAGGGAGAATGAACACTTAGTGGTTACAGGATTTGGGGGGTATTTCAGAATTTAAAAAACATTTATTTTGGAACTTGATATAAGGGAGTGTTGTGCAACATTGTGAATACACTAAACGCTGTTGAACTGTACACGTTAAAATGCTTAATTTATGTTATACAAATTTAAACCTCAATAAAAAATAAATAAGGAGGATTATAGTCACTTTGTAAGACTGGGTAAAAACCCTGATTGTTCTTTCCAATCACCTGTTCATGTGCTTATAGAGGTTAATTACCTGTTCACCTTTTGTGACCTGGCCTACAACATTCAGTATGGGCTCTCAAGGAAGTGGCCTTCCCATCTTTATTTCTTTGCTAAAGTCAGCCATCTAGAAGTTTCTTGAACAGGTGGTTTTATAAACCTGGTCTTGGTCCCTCACTTGCTCCCATTTCACCTTTCCCAGCCTCCAGCAGGTAGAGAGTTAGCATGCTTTGGCTTAGGGTATATTCTATTCCCTCATTTTCTGTCTTCTGCTAGATTGATTCTGTTTTCAGTGGCCAGGGGTTTAACTAACACCACATTGCCAAATTCCCACTTCACGTTTTGAAAATTCCAGCTGAGTCTCAACATTTAGGCCATATGACATCCTGCCTAGAATGTTTTCAGCAGAGTCCAGGCCATTTAAAAGATGACTCTGGTGGGTTTTGCTAAAGATTTTATTTCTTCCAAGTGTCATATCAAATTTTTGGACTGAAGTTTCTGAATTCTGCATAGTTACCAGAAAATTGGTACCACAAGCATTCACACAGTTTTAGAAAGACTATGTGAATTTGTTTCTGAATCCTGCCTGCAAAACTTCAAAAGTTCAAATGATGACAAGAGTAATTGTTTAAGACATATTTTTGGGAGGAAAATAAATTGATACAGTGGGAATGAATTTCAGAGAATATATTCAGGGATGCCAGAAATAAAATTTTATTCTTCTATAATAAAATATAACTTCTATTTAGAAGGCCTATCTCCCAGATGGCAGGATGTTCTCGTCTAAACTGAAGACTTTGACCCTTACCCCAGGGTGCATCTAAGTCAATGTCATGACAGATTTCAGGAAGGGAGGCATCTGGTCAATGTCATGACAGGTTTCGGGAGAGGAGGCATCTGGTCCTTGTTTGCAGTCCACACAGTCATGGCTAAGACATCCCATAATTCCACCACCTGACCCCATTTCCTACTTCCATGCAGCCATCATAATCATTCTGCTTATTCTCTGCTCACTTGGGACATGGAAACCTACAAAACTGTCCCCACCCTGTAAGTTCAGCCCCTGTGCAGACATTCTCTCTCTGTAGTCTCAACCTGCCCAGGATTCTGCTCAAGAAGCAGAGGGCATTCCTCTTTCTCATATCTCCTCTTTCTCTTCTCACATCAACTTCCCTTTATCTCTTTCCATTCACACCTCCCTGCAGGCACATAAACATACACCCAGCTAGGAAGAATCTTCTAGAGAGGAGCCCAGAACTACCTAAAAGGTAAGGGAGGTTATTGGTATAAATTTCAAAAATATTCTGTTTGCTTTTTTGCTTTGAAGATTACAGGCTAGGATAGTATGTATCACATGTCACTTTCCCTCATCCCCACACCCTGACACAAAAATAGTGGACAAATCCTGGGCAAAACAATTCACCTGGTTTCAAGAATTTTAACACCAATTCTTTCCTGAGCTGGGCCACTGGCATCCTACTGAGTCATTTCCTTGAATTAGCTTCCCTGTTTGCAGGCCCTACCTTATCAAGGAGATGCATCACCACCTGGGACACCTGCACATGTATACTTGAACCTCAACATGGTTGAGATAGGGAGAGTGCCCCACCTTTGAAAATATTCAGAATAATGGCTAATGACTCCTAGATATCTGTAAGAGAATTCTAATATACCTCTAGTTAAGAATCTGTTCCAGTCAGCATTTTTACCCACATGAATGAAATTACACTCAAATCTCTGTATTATAATTGTATATTGTCAGGTACTATAAATATGTACTTATATACTGGGGAGAAATATATGATCCCCAACTGGTTCAGAGGGCTTGGACTAGTTTACATTCCAGTGTTTGTTTGCCCCATTATTTTATTCTGTGAACACAAAATGGTGCTCTGAAGATGCTTTAAGAAGTCCCTGCACAAGAGGAAAAATGAATGAAAAATTTTACTATTAAGGCTAAAAGAACCTTGAAAACTCATCTAGTGTTTTTTGAAACCTTCAAGTGGGCCATACTGAAGTCAAATCAAATAAATAATAATTGAATTTTTTTAAACTCCAGCAAAAAAAAAAAAAAATCTAAATCTGTTTTAGAAGATACTATTAACATGATATTCAACAACTCTATCTAAAACTTCCTCAACACACATAAACTGAATATCACAAAGCAAAAACACACTGGACCAGGGTCTGCAAGGTCCGGATGGCCTTGGTTCTGTGTCCCAAGGATTGACCTCAGCAACACCACTTAAGCTCTACGGGTTTTCCTTGTGAAAATATTGGGGTCAACTGGAACACCTCTAAGTTCACTTCCACCTCCTCCAAAATTCATCTAATTCTTATCTTTATGTCAGGACATAAATGAGTGAGGCTGTTTTAATACAGCAACTGAACCCTGTGGCATTTCTTACCTTGCTTCTTTGAAAGAATAGAACATAAAAGCTTTTCTAATTTTCCTGGGAAGAATGGAATATTAACAGCCTCTCCTACCACCCTAAGAAGGAAGAATTAGATGTGGGGCTGCTACTGAATACAGGGTCTATTTTCGAGGGGTCATTAAAGTTTATTTTTAAAGAGTAAGAGAAAAGACATTCATAAGAGAGGGTGTATCTCTGATAAAAACTCAGAGGGGAATTTTCTCCAGATAAAAAGAAATTGGGGATCATGGGCAAGGGATGCTTTAGGGGGAAAGAGTTTGTGAAGAAAATTGTAAGTATATCCTGGGGACGTTTCCCTTGAACTAAAAGATACCTATGAGTTCAGAGAAGCTCACTAGAGTTGGGTCATTACTCACCACTGCCCAGACTTCGTGCAAGGCATGAACCTCCCAAACCTTTATCAGAACCCTCCCATTGATCCTCTGTTGGCTGCCCCAAGAAGAGTCTTCTTGCGGGTGGACACCCACCAGTGCTAAACTTTGTTCAGTTCTAGCCTGAGGATCCCATGAGGAGAGCTGTGGACACCATCTACCAGAAAACCTATAAACATAAGAATAGATTGGGGCAGGACATCTAAGGGAATGGAGGTTAAAAAAAACTCAGATCTCTAGTCAAGACTCTGAAGTTGTCTATGAAACCCAAAAGGGGAAGATCCATGTTTTAGGGCTCAAAACATAGGCAATTTAAAACACTTTTAAACAAAAAATGCATTACACATATAAAATTAGGCAAGAACAGGAAAATCATAAAATTTAAAAATCTGGCAGAGACCACAAACACCATAAGATCCACAAAAATTCCCAATATGCTTTATTCATTAACTGCTTGAGACACCACACCTGCATCATTCTTGTTCTGTAAGTTTATTGGTTGATGTCCTCTTCATATGAATTAGTCCATAACATTTTTATAGAGAAAGTAAAAAGATGTCAGTCTTTCCTCTAACATGATTAATAATTTTTTTTATAGCTGGGATATGTAAAATGTGACTTCACACATGGGCATGATCGCTGCTTTGTAGAGTGCTGTGAATCTGTGCTACTAATACAGAAATACTGATAGATTCTATTTTGCGCAATTCCCAACAAAAACAAAAACCTAATAAGTAGGATGTTTATAATTCTATATACTACATCATGAAAACTATTTCTAATAGGGGAGAACTTTTAACTAGGTATCAATAAGAACCTAATCCTCAACTTAAAACCTTACACCTCAGACATTCTCAAAAGAATTAAAAGCAAACAGGCACAATAGTACATGCTGTAATGCCAGCAACTGGAGAGGATCACAAATTCAATGCCAGTCTTACCAACCTAGAAAGGTCCTAAGCAACCTGGCAGAACCCTATCTGAAAATTTGAAAAGTCAAAAGGGCTGTGGATATAGCACCCCTGGGTTCAATTCCCACACCCAAGCAGAAGTAAAAAGAAGAAAAGGAAGAAAGAGAAGGAGGAAGAAGTAGAGGAGGAGAAGAAAAAGAAGAAAAGGAAGGAAGGAAGGAAAGAAGGAAGAAAGAAAGAAAGAAAGAAAGAAAGAAAGAAAGAAAGAAAGAAAGAAAGAAAGAAAAAAAGAAAGAAAGAAAGGACTTGTAGTATTTGTATAACCATTTTCATAGCAACCTCATTCACAATAGCCAAAAGGTGGAAGCAACCCAAGAGTTCATCAATAGATTAGTGGATAAAAAAAAAAAATGTGGCCCTCATATATAATGGAAGATAAATCAGCCTGAAAAACAAAGGAAATTCTACATCTGGGGGTATGGTTTACTGGTAGAGTGCTTGCCTAACATGTTCAGGCCCTGGGTTCAATCCCCAGAACTGCCGGAAAAAAAAAGGAGGGAGGAATGCTGACACATGCACAAAGATGGATGAAACTTGAGGACATTATGCCAAGTGACATATGCCAGTCACAAAAAGACAAATATTGTACCATTCCTCTCAGATGAGGATCCTGAAGTATTCACACTCAGGGAAAAAAAAAAAAAAAAGGTAGAATGGTGGTTATGGTGGTTGCTAGGACCTAGGAGAAAAGGAAATGGAGAGTGATTGTTTAATGGGTACAGAGTTTCAGTTTTGCAAGATGAAACAAGTTCTGTGGATGGATGATGGTGATGATTGCGCAACAATATGACTGTATCTAATACCACTGAATTGTATGTTTTAAAAATATTGGTAAACTGTATGTCTATTTTACCACAATTTTTTAAAAAATAAAAAAAGTCACAGAAGGATTTTAATAGCCTCTTAGAAGTGTTAAGAAAACTTGGAGCTGAAAAATACATTTTGCTGCATTGTCAACAATGTGATAAATTGGAAACACTGATGTTGCTAAGGGGACATAACAGGTTACACATGGTATCTGCTTTGATTGAATTTGCTACCAGGTGCTTTGATACCACATAGTTGGTAACCAGCATGCTAGATTGGATACACACTTTCTACCCTCAAACAACAACAACAAAATCGTACATCAGATGATTCAAAGAATGTTCCAGAGTACATTTCAAACCCGTTTTCCTATATGGATCAAATACTTACAGATTTGGAAGCTATAGGACAATGTTCATATCACTATGTGACCTCTGGAACCACACCTTCATGCCATGATACAGTGAACAACAGCTCTCTTGGAGGCTACTTCCATGCTGAATAGCTGACAGCAACCTAACTGTATATCGAAGTGATTGTTATCTTCATAATTGTGTTCCACCAAATGCAAACTAAGGGCATCCTTAACTCAACTTCCTCTTACTGGGATCCTAGAGAGAGACCTCCAGTTGTTCCAGCACAATCCAACACAAAAGGAAGTATGTTAGAGGAGAAGTTGGGTTGGAAAGAAACAGTGATCTGAACTGATTGTGGTTAAAATGTATTAAACAAATTTTTGCAAAAACAATAGAATGTGTGAATATATGTCTGACACATGTCCTCAGGTATTAGAAAGGGTCTATGCCAAAAAAGGTACCTGCAGGGTCAGGTTCAGTGACCTCTTAAATCCACCTCTGAATGCCCACTTTATCATAAAATCCTTTCTATTTCAGGACCATTCCACTTGTTTTGTTCTCACATGATATGTGAACTGCCAGGTCAAACTTTGTACAATAATATTTTTCAATAGACATTCTATATCACTTTTAAAATCTTTTCAAATATTTCTAATCTTTTTAGTTTATCTTTGCAGCTATTTTTTTCAAATATTTTATCACGCTTTTATCTGTATGATCTAAAACAGATTGTAAACTATTTGAAAACAAAAAATATTTGTCATGAAACTCAGTGGAATACTACAGGCATATAATTATCACATGCCTGATAAGTACATTTGGACACAGAGAACGTGTGTGTGTGAGTGTGGTGTGTGTGTCTGTGTGTGTAAGTGTAGTAGGGGGATCTACTCTCAGGAGCTTGCCAAATTATCCAAATACCTCTTCAGTTGTGGAATCCAGAACCAGACACTGAACTCTGCTTGGGGTTTAAAATTTTTGTGTTAGGTGTGTGTGTGTGTGTGTGTGTGTGTGTGTGTGTGTTTACTACAAAATGTATACACATCTGCATCAGTTAGGAGTTGAGTTTGTGGGTAGTAAAAACCTGCAAAAAGAGTGAATTAACTAAGATAAATTAGTGTATTTTTTCTCATGTGATAAGTCCAGTGGGGAGCCTTGGATTGGTATGCAAGCTCTCTGTCATCACTAGGAAACCAGGCTCTTTTCAGCTCTCTGTTTCAGCAGTGCTAGCCCTTAGCCTCATATTTACATGATTGTTACCGGAGCACCAACCCTTTGTAGCCCATTGAACCTGCATACCTAGCAGAAAGAAGGATAAAAGAGGTGGAAAAACAAAAACAAACAAATGAAAATGCTTTTCAAGGACTTTTCTTGTTTTTAGGACTATCCTGGAAAATCCTGCTAAATAACTTACACCTGCATCTTATTGACCACCCCTAGCTGCCAAGAGTAAGATGGGGATGGGGTGGGGATCTGGAAACATGGTCTTTCATTGGACACATGTTCATTTAAAATAAAATAGTGACTCTGGGACCACAGAGACAGATGGCTCTTGGGTCATTTGCTATCGCCTCTGTTGCAACACCTCAGGCCCTAAGCAAACTGTGAAGGGTCATGGCGGCCCTTTGTCTGGCTTTTCTCCCTCCCATCTCCACCTAGGAACAGACATGTTCCTGCTTCAAGAAAAGAGCCAGACGTTCATTCACACTTAGCAATATGATGAGAAATATTAAGTGCTATCTTTCCCAGGAATTGGTATTTTAATCAGGAGCAAAGCCTTGAAAGAGAAATAAAGCCATCTTCATACATATTCAGGTATCAGTAAGTAAGATACATATGATTGGGTTTGGGGAAAAGGTGTTTCTCTTGTTCCTAAAAATCAGACCACAGAAAACAATGTTCCTATGTTGCTGCTGCTGCTGCTGCTTGCCTGATTTAATTTCAGTGCATCTCTGAGCACTAATGGTGAATGTTACTCACCATGAATCCTAATGTTTTTTTCTTTTTTATTTGCACGCAGCTCATCATTTCCCTGATTATAACTATGTAATGTAGTATATTTTTTTCTCCCTGAAATGGGTGAAAGTCTTTTTAACACTAACACTAATTTGGGCTTTAGTGCCCGGGGTTTTTATTGGATGTTTATCATTCACATAGCAGTGGAGGAAGCATGGTGGCAAAGTGCTTTTCATTTTGTGTTGTGGTTACTCAAGAGCAGGCCTGCTTCAGCACACACTTAGGCAGTGTGTGAGCAATGACGGGTGACTTTTTATTCCACCAAGTCTGTCAAGTGGGCATTATGCAGAAAATGAGGCTTAGTTTTCCATGCTGCAATAAAACATATGCTTTAAAAGGAATACAATTGCCTTTGAATTACTGTTGCTTCATTTTGTACACTAAGGGGTCTTCAGGCAAATATTTCTGCAAACAATCTTTCAGAAATGATGGTAATAACTGGCATTTGTGGAGCACGTTCTTGTTTTCAAAGCATTTTCACATTTATTGCCAGTGCCTAATTTTTCCATCTTTGGCTGCTAGCAAGCAGGGATCTCAGTTGCAAACGCTGAGATGACCTCTGGGACATAGCTTTTGTTCTCCTTTGCCTCTAGAATGGATGATGGTGGTTTTAATAATGTCTTAAATCACAGGTTTCCAGAAGCAAGAGAAACTGACCATTTCCTGATCTTTCTCTACCCCCAGAATAACACTATTCCCTTTGAAGCAAATAGCTCCCTGCCAGGACAAGTCAGAACAGGGGTGGGGGTGGGGGGCGGGCAAGGATTGCAAAATGGAGAGGAATGTTGGAGGGAAAGAATAAATCCTTTCCAACACTTTTTATCTTTTTCCCTGTTCTCCTTTCATGGTAGCCTAACTCAAGAAATCACTCTAGACCAACAAATGCATTTATGTTTCTTTGGGCCATCAATAAATCAATCACTGAACCTTGGAGTTGACAGAAAACAAAAAAGATCATTAAAAACCCAATCAGCCAGATCTGTACTAGTTGCCTTATAAAGGAACAAACAGTCTTCTAGAAGGAGCAAAAGGATCAGGAGTTCTGGTTCCCAGGGGTCAATAGGCAGTCCAGGTCAAAGATGACAGGACCTTGTTCCAGCCTACCTTCCATCCTATCTTCTGAACATTTAACCTCTTAGAATATAAAAATGCTCAAGCATTTCCCATCTTTAAAAAAAAAAAAAAGAAGAAGAAGGATGAGGAGAAAGAAGAAGAAATAGAAGTAAAAGGAAGAAATGATCACTTAGATTCTAACTAATGCTTAGTACCTTTCAATCCTCTCTCATTCAAAAATCTCCTTACAGAGTCCCATACTAATTAACAATACTTCCTCACTTCCCATCCAATCCTCAACGTATGAAAATCTGGTTTATTCCTGTCAGTGTTCTCCAAAAGTCTTCTCCCCCTAATCTCCAACTGTTTCCTGTTGACAAACCCAATGAACATTTTTCATTCTTTTTATCACAAAACTGCAGCATTCAGCATGTTGACATTTTTTATTCTTTTGGCTGTTGTGATGCTGAACTCTCCTGGCCTCCTCACACCTCCCGTAGTTTGTTCTAACACCTTCCCAAGCTCCCTTCCCTGGTTCCTGCATTTCTTTCTCTCCACACCTTCCTGGTTTAGCATATTCCTTCCCTTCATTTCAACTATTACTTCTGCACTCATGCTTCCTCAATCTGTACTTCTTGCCCAGATTTCTTCATTCACTACAGATTTGAATATAATCTATTCTTTAAAAAAAAAAAAAAAAAAAAAAAAAAAAAACAAAAAAAAAACTCTACAGAATTGCCCTTAAACTAAACACAGGGTCGTCCTTCAAACCATCGCCCTTTCCTACACCATTTTTCATCTGATGCTCCTGCCATTCACTCACCCACCTGAGCAGGAAAACCTGGAGGATCCTGTCCAGTCTGTATTAACTCTACATTCGGTCTATATGTTTCTCAATCCACTATTTCTATTTCTGCTATTATGACTTTAGTTCATAACTTTGTCACCTCTTGCCTGAATGACTGCCATGTCTCCTAACTGATTCCCATACTTGTGTATTTTTCTTCCAAGTTGATTTATCTGAGGAGAAAATCTAAGATTATTATTGTGGAACAAAGACTCTCAATGCTTTAATCCCAAGCTCCCTCTCCACTCTCATTATTCCATTCTATCTGTTACATCCTTCACATTCCTGCAAAATGGAGCTGCTGGCAGCTCCTAGGACTTAACTATTTGTGGTCTTTGCCTATATGTGGGCTCTATGTTTAGATTGCTCTGCCTCCTTTACCCTCTCCTTCAACTAGTTTAATAACACTCAGGTTTCAAAACTAATCAGGGGCAATTTCCACCAGAAAGTCATCCCTAACACTGAAGGAGGTTTAGATGCCTTTCCTTGGTGCCTTCATAGTACATCCTGCTATACAGACATGAATTGTCAACTATATATAATCTGACCCTTCAAAAACTTGTTTACATCTACACAGGTGAGTTCACCAAGAAACTAAAGAAGCTTCAGGGTCTTCACCACATTGACCCCTTCCAAGGCCTGAACCTAAATATATACTGCTAATATTACATTTCTTTTCCTTAATGAGGGCTCCCACAAAATCAGGATCCACTTCTTTTTGGGTCTATTTATCTTCCAGTCAGTGAATTCTATAGGGGCAGAGTCTAGGATTTATTTGTCTTTGTATCAACTATACACACTTAATAATTGGTCATTGAATGAATGAATGACCCAGAAATCTAACACAAGATTGGGAAAGGAGACAATTTGCAATGGGTACAGCCTGAGGAAGGATACAGAAGACTTAAGTTCCCTGAGAAAAACCAAGAGAGGGACATTATCCAGGACACCAGGATCAGAGCAAGGTGGTGAATCATATCTCACACAGAGAGCAAGGGTCAGAAGTCAGGCAGACAAACACAGCCTGGAATGTACAAATACCAGTGGGCAGAGCAGAGGAGAAGGTCCAAGTCCAGGCCAACAGTCAGGAAACAGAGGAGCAAGACAAGGCTGGCAGGAAGACAGAATAAAACAGCAACAATAAGCAAACACTTCCTGCACAGTTCTTCTATAGTTCTTTGGCTACAGAACCATCCCAGGAAGTCAGCTCACCGGAGGGGGGAAAGGGGAGGGGGACAGGAATTCAGAGCACCCAGTCAAAAGATTAGGGCATGTATGAAGGGGACAAAGGATTCTGACCGCCAATGTTTTTTTCTGTTTTGTTTTGTTTTTCCCCACTTGAGTTGGTGTCCAGTGTCTATTTCCAAACCTGAGCATCTACTGGAAATTAAATGATGAAAATGCTGCTAAGTTCACAAAGCACTTAAGAGAGAGAGAAAGAGAATCAAAGATCTGTATCTATCCTGTTTTGAGGTATTCCTTTAAAGATTTGCTTTCAGTGATGGGACAATAAATGGTTATGGTATGGTATGAAATCAGGACAGCAGTTATGTAAAGGAGGCAAAAATTGCTTCATTAAAATGCACGAAGGGAGAAGCAATGGATTATAGTATAGATCATGCTAGAGATGAGCAGATTACTGAGCACCAGGCACACAAGGGAGACAGATTAATGAAAAATAAATAAAGGGGCTTCAGAAAAACAGCATGAAGCTGAACACTGGTCTGTTGCATATCACAAAATATAAGCACAAAGGTGTAGGGGAATCATTTCTTTTCATTTGGAATGCTGATTTGAAAGTTAATGCTATTTGCTTCTTTCTCTATTTCACATTTTATTTATCTTTTAGGTAATTAAAGACAATTTTTAATAATAGAAAACATCAACATGGTGAAGCATCTAATACAGGTTGGCTACCCTTGATAAAGTCAAGGACAGTGCAATGCTCTCAATGATATGGGTAATCCTTGAAAATTATAGATAAAAGAAATTACCCTTTTTTCATAACTTTATGCTTTTCCTGAAAAACCTTATGAATGTTACTCTGAAGAGGAGGTCACTTTAAGTATTGAAAGGAGACCAGAATTTAGGGTTCACAAGTCAACTCTATCTAGCATTCCAAGTGTATTATTTGAACAAATCACCAAGTACCTTTGAGTTTCAACATTTGGTAGGGGGAAAAAATGGTACCTACCATCATTATTCCAGAGTTTTCAGTGTATCTCAGATGATATAAGAAAAAAGAATTTTAAAAGACTATACAAACATGAATTGTCAACTATATATAACAAGCTCCATCAAGTTTCAACTGGATTTCAGTTTCACATAATCACTGTATCCAATGAGTAAGAAAATATGCAGCACTCAAAAAAAAATCACACCCACCATTTATGTGTCAGGAATGACAGTGAAAGACAGGTGGTGACTATTTTTAAGAATGATATTAGTTTCTGATTATTTAGTTAATCATTTTTAAATTAAGCTTATAATTTCTACAATGTGTAAGTTTAAACAAAACACCACTTTTGAATTTAGTAAGCTGCATTAAAATATTTATGATAATTATATATACTTCTGAACATTTATGTGCTTAGAGGCTTAAAAGCTATGAGGGAAGTAAAAATAGCTGAGCTATATGTAAAAACTCTGAGGAAAAAATGTAGGAAAATGCTAGCAACTATAATAAAGAAATAAAACTCTGTGACAACAAACAATGAAAACAAAAATGAAGCCCTGTGACAACTTAGTACTGGAACAGTCCCTCCATGGTTCATGGGCCTTTTTCCCTGAGGGGAAACTTAGAAGAAGGAAGTTAATGCCAAGACTGGATTTGATCTTGGAACCACAACTAGTACCCACCTTGATCACTTGACTTTCCCCCACTCTTCATTCTGACTTCACCTTACTCTCAGATATTGTTTCTGCTGGTCTTAGTGGCTTACCTGGTTGTAAGATCCAATCTTTTGTATGAAGTCTGGCTCTTACAACCAGGTACGTCACCAAGAGAGCATGGTACCATATAGAGGTCTCCACACTTGAGGCCCATTCCAATATGTCTATACATATGAGTCTACTTTAGGCCTGTGGATGTCTTCAATTTCCAAGTGGTTTTCTTTTAATGTCCCTGACCATTTGATTAGATCATTACTTCACACACAGTTGATTACTGGATGCACAAATAAACAGCTTTACTTGTTAGCAAGTGTTCCATTCATGGCCATCTTTTAAAGCTATCCCTTAGAGCAGCTGTAATATAGATGCTGTCTATATCTGGCTTGAACAAATACACTGAACTCACTCATCTGTAAAACAAGTTTGGAGGTTTTTGGGGTTTCTTTTTGCTTGTTTGTTTGTTTTTTCTCTTCTTTGACATGAATGTGAACTGAGAGATGTTTTGGTGAAACTGTGGTAAGTGACAGAAGATATGAAACTCCTATTCATGTAGTTTATTCATTCCCTGTGGTTTTGCTTGGGCTCAATCCTAGATGTACCATTTCTGATTTAAGATGTACTGTTGCTGGTTCTCTATTGCTTTATGATGCATGATTACTTGCTTCCACATACTCAAGCATCCCATTTCTATCAGAGTCCTATAATATGTCAGGAATCGATTTTCAAAATAGCTGTGAAGGTCTCTGCTGGGATGATGCAGCTTTGCTCCAAAATTTCAGGCCTGCATTATAAATACAACATGGATTTTTTTCCCACCATCAACTCCTCTAGCTTCAGTGGCTGGATCATATGGCCTGGCAATAGAGCTGTTTGCATCATAGTCTAGAACCACTGGCACAGGACATGGAGCAGAATAAGATTCCTATAGAATGTGCTGCCTCTGGAGCCCAAACAGATGCAATGCTTCTTTATTTAAGAGGATATAGGTGTGATGACTTGTCTTTTACTTTAGAGGGTACGTGCTGGCATACCCCTAACCATTAGATCTCTAAAAAGCTTTCCTGAAAACATATCCAGAACAACAGCAGCAATCAGGACTACCATGTGATTGAATTTGTGCTAGTCTACAATCTTTCTTTAGTGTCCATTCAGTTTGGATAGGATCTAGGCTAGTCAAATAAATAGAGATCTAATAGAGTACCACCCCCCACAGCCTTTAGGTCTTTAACAGTGGTTATTAATCCCCACCCTTCCCCCCGATGTTATTTACACCCTTGACCATGGAGGATTGGGAAATTCAGGAGCTTCCCCACACCATGATAGTGCTTATCCCATAGCTAAGGATCCAGTCGGGGGTTACTCCAACTGCTAATTATATAAGTTCCAATAATGTATTCAGACATCAGAGAAATTATCTGGGCATATCTACAGAATTTTAGGTCCACTGGAAGCCAGATATTAGCCAAGTCTCCATTCATTTTCTGACCCATTGAGCCTCTACTCTAATAAAGGCAGTCATGAAGGTGCTTGGGGCTACGAGTGTCAATTCAGACCTATACACAACAGATCTCAAAATGTCTGAGAATCCCTTTCTCCAGAGTACGATTAAGTGACCATGAGTCTCTTCAGGGAAAGATTGTAAGAGTCATCACAGCCTATTCTTGCTGCAGTATTTTATAGTCCTTTTCTCTAGAAGACCAGTCAACCATCAGTCAATAGGTTTGAGCTCTGAAAACTGGCTAAAGATCCAAGCCAGTTGGAACAGAACAAGGGTTTCATGTTCCTGCTCTTCCATTCCTATCTCCTGATTGTAAATAGTTAGCAGCACTCTTGTTGGCTGCCAGTCTGAGTTGCCCCTAGAGAACTTTTGCTTTAATAACCATCCTCACAACTGCTTATGGGTCAAGTCCCCAGGGCTGCTCCTTAACCTTATTGGTCATAATAGTAATTATGACCTCCTAACCTCAGTGAGTTAGATGTCAACACCTGGTCTCTGTTACTGTGGAAAAGGGAAGGATTATTCCCATGACTGTTGACAAGGTCAGCTCTGTGACCACTTATGACCAACATTAGCCCTGAACTGCCTAGGAGAACCTCCACTGGGCTTAGGGATGCTGGTACCATTTCATTGGCACATTCCTGATGGCCTTGTAAATGGTTTATTCTCTAGACCCTCCCATAAAACACAATCCTTCAGTAGGTCTCATGGCCTCACATATCCTATCCATTTTGCCCACTTCTCTAAGGTTTTTTTTTTTTTCTTCTTCTTCCACCAGCTTCCAGAGAAACTTGGGTCTTTCCATTTTTCTCCTCATGGGAGATAGCTTTCTTCAGATGTCTAAGAGTCATCCTAGCATCAATTCTGCCCCATCTCCTGAAATCATTGCCACGGTATTAAATCCCATAGTCTGAAAAAGTGCCTATGAACAATAAATTCTTAATATCCTGTCTTGTGTCTGGCCACCTTAATGAAGGCCCTTCAGAATCCAATTCCAGAGAAACTTCCCTGGATCCTGTGGCACAGAATAGTTAATGCTTACTACTCCTTCAGAACATAATCTCTTTCCTCCCTTATTAGGTCTACCATGTCACCAACTAGGTATAACCGAAGCTTAGGATCTAATAGCCAGGAGAGAAGATGGGAGAAATTCCTAAGAATGATGCCTATGCTTTTCAGAGTTTTCTCTCATGGAAGAAAAGCTAATTTTACTAGGAAGGGGTGGGTCAACTGCAAAGGTTCTAAGGATTCAAGGTTTCTGCAGAGTTACCATCAGGGAAGTCCATGCAGATGTTTCCATTTCATATCTCAGGGTCCCAGGTTTTCCCAGTCAAGGCTCTAAACTTAGTGTAGCAGACCTGCCTTTGCTGAACACTTGGGTCTCAAACTCTGAAATTCCTTTACAATCAGATTCTGCTTCTCAGCTCTGTCTGATCTACCACTGCAGGGAATAAGGGCCTCTTTGTAAGGCACCTAAGACCTCTGCCTCTCATATGTAGCTTTTAGCTGTTCTTACATCAGTTACCTCGGTTTCTTTTTCTTCTTGTGTCCCTTACCCCACTACAATTCTAGGAATAATCAGCCAAACTTGCAGTCCACATAGGCATTATCCCAACTCCCTATATCTTTCAAATACCTGAATTACCACAATGGTAAATGTTCCTCTCCACACAGACATTTTCATGCTGTTATGAGCAAAATTTTCAGCAACTGGACCACCATCTACGCCAGGAACTATCCATACACTACTTTCCTTTCAGGATGGAATTCTCTTGCCAATCAGGTGTGAGAGGTCCCCAAATCTTGTCTTACAACTGTTTTCTTGGATTACTACTGATATCACCTGTCATTTTGGTTATAAGAAGCAGACACCAAGATGGGATTGGATGTGCAAGAGATTTATTGGTAAACATGCCTGTTAAGGATAAGGTGGCAAAAAGCAGGAATGAGCAGACAATTATGCAGGCAGCATTGGATGTCTGACATCTGTGAAGGAGGCTGAGGTAGGAAGAGCCTCAGGTTGCAGTGCCAACATGGAGGAGGCTGCACCTGAGAGGAGTCCAGAATTCACGGGGTTCAAGTGACTCTGCCATACTCAGTCATTGACTGGTAATGGGGCCTCTCTGTGAGTTCTGGGGCAGATCAGAAGGTACAGCAGCAGCAGCCAGAGGCTACATACCAACTGCACAATCATAGCAAGTTCTCTCAAAGGGAAATCTGAACAGCAGTTCTCCAAGCCACCACACATGCACAACAAAACACACATATAATGACTCAAGTAGAGGGCACAGCTATGAAATTCTGAGTATTTCTCATTTCATAATATTCATATTAATGGGCATCAGAACCAATCACCACCTTAGTATGCTTCATACTATGTTCAATGCAGAACTAGATAAATAAAACATGAAGATATTTTATTAATAAAAATTGTGATTTCCCAAAATGGCATATGTCAGGCTAGATTAAGAGTCAATAAGAAAGGCTACAGTGATAGTCCATTGCCTCTTTCTGATGAAGGAATTCGATATCGGTCAGCAATAACTCTACAGGAAACACATCAAGAAAACATAAGAATGCCAAACCTATACATTTTTTTTCTCATACTTTCAGATATTGTTTACTGTTTCTTTGCTAAGTGTGTATCATATTTGTTCCAAAGTACAGATGAAAAGGGGGCATTAAATTTGCTAAACATACAGATGTACCAAGCTTTATCCTGCCTTTTAACCTTTAAGAAAGATATTTTTCTTTCCCATATAATAACCTCTCTTTTCTGCCTCTGAAAGTCTCTTAAGGCAGTTATAATATGGTTCTGGGAGAGGATAATTATAGGTGTGATGTAAAGATTGTAACTACACAGCAAAACATAAGGAAGGGTGAGTTATATATATTATCTGATCAATATGGGTAGACACTCTGGCTAGTTCAAGCTTCAAAGAGTTTGGGTATTGTTCTTTATAAGTGAAAAGATCTAGATTAGGGGTCTTTTATTATAGCCAATACACCAGATAATCTGCCTCATCAGAGCTGCTTCTACCTAGTTCACATCGATCTCTTCTTTTCCATTGTCCTTGAGAATTTAATATTCATTCAATACACATTTATTTGTGTTAATCATGATTTATAATAGTAATACTATCTTTTACTATCATCTTATCTACCTTATGATTTAGAAGCTATGTTAAGACTTGAATATATAAAAATTAAGGGGCTGGAGCTCAGTGGTAGAGTGCTTGCCTAGCATGTATGAGACACTGGGTTTGATCCTCAGTACCACATAAAAATAAATAAATAAATAGTTATTTTTTAGAATTAAATATATATATGTATGTGTTTATATATGTATATAAACATATATATACACATATATATACATATATATAAACACATACATATATATGGAACCCTGAGCTTGAGGAACTCACAATCTAAATGGTGAGACAAATGTATGAACCCATCATTAAGGGTTGTTCTCAAGATATGGACAAAACATTCTGATGGTATACATGGGTACATGAAGGAATACTCTCCTATATGTTCCTTCTGCTGAATGGTATATGATCAGATTCTGAAATCCTGCACTTCTTTTCCAAGCACTGCTTCAATTCGGCCTTATTCTTTCAATGTACCTGGTAGATGAGGAGAGCAAAGCAGCTCACCATCTGTATGACATAGTGGTCTTTTAAACACCATCCATCTATCCTTAGAGTGAAACTATTGCATTCCTGTAATTTGTCTCCATTAGTCTTTTTGTCCAGTCCAGCAGTCAGTTTTACCTCTCTTGTCTAATCTCATCAAATCCAATAGGGTACAAAGTTCTAGGAAAAGTCTGGCCCAATTTCACAAAGATTTGATTATTATACAGTTCTTACAAGTTCAGTTTCTCCTTAAAAATTCTAAGATGTTATTCCAAAAAAAAAAAAAAAAAAAAAAAAAAAGGCATTCCTTTTAGAAACAACACTGCCTTAGAGGAATATTGCCTTTCATAATGTCCTTCCTGGCAAACCTATTATTTTCCATTTATAGATAGAATTTTCATGTTCATTTCCTCTTCAGTGAACTACTTTCCAGAATTTCCTTTCCTCCTCCCTGTAATTAGTGCCACAAACACTGGTAAAAGACCAACATTATTAGAGAGAAGAAAGCCACAGGAACATGTTGTATGTTCTTTTTTTTTTTTTTTTTGCCATGCTGGGGACCAAACCCAGGGCCTTGTGCTTGCAAGACAAGCACTCTACCAACTGAGCTATCTCCCCAGCCCTGTTGTATGTTCTTGAAGGAAAAAAATCCATCATATGAGTTTACACAATCAAATATCCCACATGAGCAAATGAGAAATAAATATACTGGATAGCTCTCTTCCTTTATAGCATTCATTTACTCAACAGTTACTTAAAAGAACAACTATCATGGGCTGGGGATATAGCTCAGTTGGTAGAATACTTGTCTTGCAAGTACAAGGCCGTGGGTTTAATCCCCAGGACCATGCAAAAAAAAAAAGAACAACTATTATATGCAAGATGTGTGGACCCTGTAGAATACAGAGTTGACCTTATACAAATATTGCCCTAAAGGAACTTATTGTCCCTAGAAGAGGAAGTAGGGCAAATCTTCTTAAAGTGAGTGGAGTACAGATTAAGGAGAGATTTTTTTTTTTTTTTCAAGCAGAAGCCTAAAGAAGTGCAATGAGAAGATGATAGTTGAATGACTCTTGAAGAATAGGTGGGGCTGGGAGTGGGATTGGAAGACCACAATGAAGAGGAGGGAATTGCTAAAGGAAAGAATTGTGTGAGTATAGGACAGCATCCAGGGGAAGTTGGTCGGTGCAGGGTACCAAGGATTAGACTGCTCAGTAGTGTGCATGAAGGAGAATGAGAGAAGATAAAATGGGCATGATGTTTAGAGTCAGGCCCTGCAATGCTGAGACTGCCTGAGGAAAAATAAGACAGAATCCTTCAGGGGATGTGTGAACAGAGGGAAAGCAAAATGAGAGCATTGACATATAGGATGGGTTGAACTGAGGCAACACTGGAAAACACCAGCCAATTACAGGGTTTTTGTAATCATAGGCTGGGCCTTGATGAAGTGGTAGGATAGCAGATCAGTAGAATTAGATGAGGAAGATTCCAAAGATGTTTTATAGATAGAATTGATAGGATTTGGCATCTGCTGGACTGTAGAAGGTGGGAAGGAGGTAGGAGTTGAGGTTGACCCTGAGAGTCTGAGGCTGGCTGATTGGGATGAAAAATGAGAATTAGAGAATGAATATCTGGGAGAGAAAATGTGATGGGAGAAGTTGTAGTAAATGCCTAGTGACTATTGGAAAAATAATTTTTTCAGAAAAAAATTCAAAGTTGGAGGTACAAACAAATGTAGAAATCATCTGCACAGATGTGACAACCAAAGTCATGACTTTGAATGAGAATTTTAATCGAGAAAGAGCCACAATTACTGTCTATACATCACAAAGTCAAATGGTGTTTTGCTAATTATCCATTTAGTTTGATGAATGTAGACAGCCAATATCAGATCATTACGGCCTAGATATTTTGCAAACTGAATGGCCCAGTTTTGTAGTCCACATCAATCAAACTAAACAAATCATTGTCAAATCTGCCCTTAGCTTTGTGCCGTGTCAATACAGCCAGTGGGTACATACACACACTGAAACCGAAAACCTAATTCGGGGCCCTAAAATACCAGTGTGATTTCCATGCCTTCAGGGATCTCAACTTAGCACCCTACACCAGTGTCCCACTGTATAGTTTACATAGCAATTTCATGAACAGCATATTCTTTAAACGAGAGTCAAACACAGTAGGTAGGTTTATTTCCATTATAAAATAAAGATGCAGAAACCTGAGGCTCAGAGAGGTGGAAATTATCTAGGGTCATATGACTGATAGCAGGTATAATTAGCGCTAGCAGATAGGGATTCAGACTCAGTAAATGGTAGAGAGGTGTTTGTTTTACTAAACTACATTGTGACTGCCTGATCTTTTTTTTTCAAAAAGGAAGGTGGGTAGGGGAGGTAGTGAGAGGTAAAGCACTTGCCTAGCATGCAGGAAAACCAGGGTTTAAGCCCCAACACTGAAAAAAACAAACAAAAAAAAGGAATGTTTTTCTCACTACTAATTAGCACAGCTGAATGGAGCAGGAGGTTATCTGTGCTCATGGTTTATTTATTTTTCCTTATGGTCACTTCTTTTTCCTTCTCTGTATTATTTCATTGGAATAGATTGAATGAATGGTGTATATACCCTCTCTCTCTCTCTCTCTCTCTCTCTTTCACACACACACACACACACACACACACACACATACACACACACACACTTCTTCTTCACTAATATCAACCCAGCGGGGCCACTTAGAAGGAAATAACACATATTGTCAAAATCACAGGGCCTATATCTAAATGAACCTTTCTTAGCTCTTGAACCGTAAACAACCAATACCAACAAACAAATCTGCACGTCTCACACAGCACAAAATAAATTTGAAATTTGATCTAACTTTTACATTATTCAGAAGATAACTTCTAAACCAATCATCATACTGAATTCCAAACTTCAAAAATAAAGGTCACTACATTGTACAACAAAAGATCCATACAAATGAGAATCAGGATGTATTTTCCAGCTAAGATGGTAAAAAGAGCAAGAGACTGATGAAAATCACTGTCTATCTACCTCTATGCCAATAGACTTAAAATATTTCTCCAAAGTCTGCTAGTTGCCAATACATAAGGTTCATGATATTGTATTTCACATCAGATTGTAAAAACCAGTCTGAGAAAAACCATTCTTGCCCCAGTTCTGTTCTTCCACTGAGAGTCAAAAAGAACCCCCATTGGACATTTCTTAATTATAACAGAGAGCCAAGATGAGGCAAGTACTTTATCTTAAGTGCATTTAGCGAGTGGGTCAAAGAAATAGGCTTCCTCCCCTTTACCACTGGTACCCACTCATTGTCATTGGAAATGAAGAAATTCCCCAGAAAGAAAAAAAAGGTTTGAGCTATCATACTACTGGAATTCAGACATAGACTACCATGTGGGTGGCCCTAGCCAAAGTAAAGAGGAGCCAGGGGACTTCTGAGGTAACATCTCAGCTAAAGCATAGAATTGACAGATATTACAATCCAAATGCCTTTGTTTCCATGCAGAAACAGAGTTGATGACAAGAATTGGTGAGACATCTCTTAGACTTTTCACTGATATGGAGGTCATGAAAACATCTGGTCTCAGAGATCTTGAAGAAAGAGATTTTGCCTGAAGAGAACTATGCTATGTGAGTCATGCCTCTCTCATGCAGCATGGCAGGGTGGGTGGAACCTGTCTCTATTCTCAAGCCTAATGACCAGAATTTCAGTACATGACTGTTTAGGGAGCACATGGGCTAGTGTTGTTTAAAAATTAAAGTGCGCTGATGAATAAGTCAAAGAATATGTGACTATACTGAGCAGCCTATACTTCCAGAGTTTATCAAGGGGAAAAAATGAGAATTTCCCATGGGTTGAAGTAGGTCACATAAGGAAGAATTAATGTGGGTCATTTTCAGTCCGGTTCAATCCGACTTCCCAGAGGGACAAACAGGTCTTAGGGGAAAGAAGCTAAGAATAGTTCCAGATCTGGGGGCTGCAGGAGTAAGCAATCAATAGAGATGTCTTCACCAATCACCTGTCAGGCCCACAGACCACAAACCCAACTCAAGTCAGGAGAAAATGTCCTGCTCCTCTTTTAACTCTCCTTCCTTCCTATTCTATTCCAACCTTGCCAAGTTGGAAACAGACTCCAGCAGAGGAGAAGGAGGAGACACTGACTCCATGCTTTCTATCTCCATAGCTCCCTGCTCCTTCCCGAAGAGGGGCAAGGCTTAACTGGGGGAGGGAAGATTTGATTTTAAATCAACTTTGGAATTTGACTTTTTATAGGCAGGACTTGCTGAATAAAGATTATGTTTGGTGACCTAAAATTTTTATAATAAAAATAAAGCTGCTTCATTATACACCCCCTGAGTCCTGTTTCTCCACCAGTGATTTCCATTTAGTCTGAGGAGTTGTCCTTGGCAGAGGGAAACTAGAAATGTGCTGGGATTCACTTATATACAGCCACATGGGGTATATGCTTACATAGTTTAGGAGGGAGGTGAAAGATTGCAAGGGAGTAGGTTATCATCCAGATACCAGTGGGGGTCATCTTGTCTGGAGAATTATATAAAATTGGCTAACACCCTCCCATCAGGTAGTTACTAGAAATACAGTCTCCTTCTAAATATTTCTGTCTCCAGATGCCCCTAGCCCATCCCATAGCTGTTCAATTTGCTCTGCATTCTAGTTACTCAAATTTGGCTTGGAGATTTCTTTGGTTTTCCTTGAAACACAACTCACACAAGGTCTCGCTGCAGGCGATTCAGCACAGAGCAAGCAGCTTAAAACAGAACATAAACATCCTTGTCTTTGAATATCCACTTGCTGCTGGTGATGTCTAACCTGTGGCGTTCCCCTCAGACTGATAACCTTCTGCTCTGTGGCTTAACTCCTTGCTTTTCTTGGTCCTTCTTCTTCCCTTCTCTTCTCTTCTCCCCAGAAAATCCTTGTTTACTTTTTATACTGATTGGATTAGTAATAGCCTTTTTCCAATGTTCCTTCCAAATAATGCCCTGGGGGCTTCATCTTTGCTAAATAAAAGGCTATTTACTCCAGAGAGAAATTATGCTACTTCCTTCCAGGCTGAATCTGCTGCAGTCACTTAAGGTTTTAAATAGAAATTGCTGTATCTCTGCCATAAGATCCAGAAATGGCTTGAATTGGAGGGGAGAGGTAATTCTGGTTACAGGATGGTGGCAGGTTTCACAACTCTTGACACCCAAGGATTCTGATAACATGATTCTGTTGTGAGGAGAAAGGGGTTCTGTGTGTTGATGAATATACAATTCTGTGACTCTTTTGGTTCTGATAAAGTCATCATGGGATCTTTTCACTTTTCCTGCATCTTCACCTTTCCACCTGCAGTTGCATGTGTGCTTGCATGTGTGTGCAGATACACACAAATAAAAAGGAGAATATACTTCATGTGGTGGCCATGAGAGGACCTTGGGTACAATGGAGGGTGGTAGACTTCCAGTTTTACCAGCATCCATGCATCTATAACAAAGACAAAGGTAAAGAGTTTTAGAATCACACATCCATTCGAATTATTGTTCCTGGCCTCTTTGAAATCCTGGCTCTGCCACCTGTAGATGAAAAGAATTCTATCAGCAACCACTGAGTGCTCAAGCAACCTTGCCAGAGCGCTCCCAGCCGAGTGTGAAATAATAAAAAAAGAAAGATCCTCTGTCCTCATAAAACCAACAGTGAGGATACTAAGCCTTGAGGTGCAGTGGTTTTTCTCTATTTTTAAAAACAACATCAGGTAGGGGAACGTCCATCTTCATTAGCCACAGAAGCAGCACCAATAGTAGCACTGATGGAGCAGCATGGACAGCTTGATCAGCACCTCTGGGGAAGTGAAGGGACACACGGCTACTGGGCTCAGCAAACAGTGATGAGGAATAATTGTGGACATATGTTAGCACCCCTCGGAGGGGGCTCTGTAAAAGACTGGGCTTCCTTGAGTCAACAAGAAGTCAGTCAAATGGGGGTTTGCTCACTGCTATTGACATTTGGGGTTTAATATAATGTGACTGCATTTGCAATCAGCAGCTGCTAAATCCTGAAACACTTGGATTACATGACTACAAATGGCTTTTGTCTCTAAGTCCATGAAATTTACAGAGATACAAGGCTGCATTGCTGCAGAATTACTCAGTGACTTTAACCCATTCTACTGGCAGGGCAATAAAATATTGTTAGAAAAATAGGTAAGAATACCTGAATACCACCTATTAAGTGTTCAGTGCTTTACCCACCTTATCTCATTAAATCCCTACTGTTACCCTAAGAGGTAGGTATTCTTTATTCCCACTTTAGAAACATGAAAAAAAGCTCAGAGATTTTAGATAACTTCAGGTCAGATGACTAAAAAACATTGAAAATATTTAGATGAAAATAAACACTAAACTAGAACAACCAAAAGACTCTGAAACATACCTCTGAAACCCTTTCTTTTAATTCAGTTACCTGGGAACCCAAATTTGAGATCAGGGTTCCTGTGAAAGTTATTTAGTGGGAAAGTCCTCTTGGAGGTCACTGATGATGGATAAAGGAGACAGCACTGTGAAGGGCAGGGAATTCAATAAGGGTGGGATCTCTAATAAAGACCCATGGAGAGTGACTTCACCTAATCCCACAGGTGTCCCCAGGCTACAAGTTACCTCAGAGCTGTCCAAACAGAGGACTTCTTGCATCTGTCACTTAGGGCTGTCCCCAGAGGAAACAAAGCCATAAGTACTCTAAAAGTAAATAACACCAAACCAACTGGCACACACATGGAGTAGAAAGGAATCTGAAGAGTTCGTCCAGAACATTGACATTATCGGCTGTACCCATTCAATGATAGATCTGGTTCACAACCAGTTGCTATCTTTGAACACCATTTCCAGTGAAAAAAGAATTAGAGGGCACTTCCATAATTATGGCTCCTGACTAACTGTATATACACACAAAGAATACACTTAGGTCAGATTTTTTTCTTTTTTGAAATTGGTCTGTGATTTAGGAGCCCAGCATTTTCAGGTTTCAACAGGGTAAACAAGTGTTTTGTCAATGAGGCAGCTTTATGTAGTCAAAGGATCTCTATCTTTTCAACCCACAGATGAGGTATGCTTCCTGACACTTCCCCCACTGCCTAGCTCTGTGACCCTGGGCAAATTATTTAACCATCTGAGCCTCCCATCCTTTAGCAGGAAAAGGAAGAAAATTATCCACCCAGAGTTTGCAGGAATAACCAAATGAGATGGTATTTGCTAAAGTGCTTTGTAAGTGGTCAGCATGATAGAGATACAAGTTTTTAGTAGCATTAGGTAGTAGCTGGATTAAAAAGACAGAATCCTATTTTCATTTAAATGGGCTGCATGTGGGTAGACACAAACATGGTTGGATATAGATTTCAGGGAAATGGAGGCTTTTTTTTTTTTTTTTTTTATAATTCACAAAGAAGCTTGACTGTTCCCTAATGTCTGTATCCAAGCCATCATCCAGCTGAAGATTAGATGGATTTGGGAAGCGAGCAGCCTTGAGCTTCAGGAAATCCCTGCTCACAAGGACACAAAGTGGCCCCACCCTCTGGAAGGGTCTACACCTCGTACCTCTCACACATCCTATTGCCCTGGCTCTCCAACCCTCCCTGGTGAACCTGCACTGAACTCCCAGCACCAGGAGAATATGATAATGAACATTCACATGAAGGTCAACTGGCATAACAGAATAAGCATTCATCACTGGGGAGTGCAGCCACCTGAAGGAAAAGTTCTCAAAAGTCAATGAAAAACTGGGCACAGAGTATGGAGGGCAGATTTGGGCATGAAGGGCAATAGTCTAGAAATTGCACCAGAGACATGATTTGCAGTTCAATAAAGTTAGCATTGTTTATGGGAAGAATGTTCCTCTTTAGAGTGACTTCCAAGTGCAAGACACAAAGGATCTCAATTATTACAGAATATTTCTTTCTCAACATCTCTTGGGCAAGTTAATAAAGGAAAAATTGACTTTAGAATCAGAACAACTTGGATTTTAGTCCTGGCTTTAATATTCACCACCTTGAAAATTAACTGAACCTCAGTTTTCCCATCTGTGAAATGGAAATAAGAGTACCTCTCTCATGAAGTTATTTCAAAAATAAAGTACATGTAAATTGCATAGCACAGTTACTGCTTCATGGCAGATATTCAACAACTGTTATCGATATGATCAAAATAAATAGAAAGGAAATAGACCAGTGCCTTTGACATAATGAAACTATTACTGTTGTTATTATTATTACTGCTACTATGCTCCTCTGGTAGTATTTCAGTGGTTGGTACTTGGCAGGCATATGATAAATATTGGTTAAATTAATGAATATACAAAGGGTTGTAGTCAACAAGTTTCTTAAACCATAGAGAAAAGAGAATACTTCTGAATTCCTTTCCTAAAGAATCCCTTATGTCATAAACATCTTAAAAATGGCCCCAGTACTTCAGCTCAGGTTTCATGTGCTATGCTGTCATAATGCCTTCCTGCATGACAGGCTGCCCCTGAGGGCTATGAGTCACCAACTGTTTCTGTCTGGGATCAAAGCAGAAAGTGTTGTGACTGTAGGTTGGTGCTAATTTCCCTGGCTCCAAAGTCAAATGTTAGTAAAGAACATCACAGATGTGTTTGTTTCTGATACCCACTTTGTGCAAAATGTGGAGCTATCAGATATTCAAACACATCTCCAATGTCGATGAAAACAGTGTAGAAATCAGGACACCATCAGTATCACAATGAGATGTTCTCATCTCCTTACAGCTACCTTGACCAATGCCAGACAGCCTTTCCTTAGTATAGTTTGAAGGGGCAGAAAGAAGGTGGATTTGCTTATTCAGGCAACCAGTCCTAGGGAGGCCTCTGTCTCTATGAGCTAGACCTGACAAAAGCCAAAGGGAAGGATAGGAAAGCAGGTGGCTGAACACCCCATAAAAAGATTACACTGACACAAAAAAAGAATCATATGGCCTGAAGCCCAGTTTCAGGTATCAGAAGGGTGGTGGCTGTGGAATTCTGGAGAATGAGAACCTTTTCAGCGAGGAAGGGAAGAGAGGTAATATTTACTGAATATTTACATGACAGTAACAGTTGTCATTAATTGATATATGCTGAACTCTATGCAAAAATCATCTCACATATCTGCATAATAAGGTATGGTGTAAGTTTTTTAGGGTTGCCATAACAAAATACACAGAGTTGATGATTTAAACACAGAAATTTATTTTCTCACAGTTCTGGAGATGGGAAATCCAAGATCAAGGTGGTGGTAAGGTTAGTTTTCTTTGAGGAACATAACGGAAAGGACTTTCTCCTTGGCTTACAAACAGCCACTCCTGTTTCTACTTCTTTACATATTAGCAAGTCTCTGTACATGCATCACTGATGTCGTCTATATTGTGTGCCCAAATTTGTTCTTATAAGGACACCAGTCAGAATGGAATAAGAACCTCACTAAAGACATCATTTTAATCACTTTAAAGGCCTTATCTCCTAATCCAGTCATAATCTGAGGTCCTGGGGTTAGGACTTTAATATATGACTATTAGAGGGTCATAATTCTACCCATAGTTGGTATTATGATTCTCATATTATCAATGAGGATTTTAAGGACTACTGTGTATAACATAACTAGTAAAATCATGAAAGCAAGATTTGAACTGAGCTCTATTCGACATGTAAGTCTATTGTCTCCACCATATGATCCAGCTTCTAAAGCCTCATGAACAATGCAAGGACATGAGACTCAAAGTGGTATTTATGGGCTATTGACATGTCTAGAAGCTTTTGGTGGATTGTTTACATAGAAGTCTGTCTTGAAATGCATAGTAAAAGTAGTCCTGCAGTTGGGAATTAATTTACATTTTGTCCCTTTGTTACTAGAAAAATTCTCTAAGCAACAGAAAAATATGTAATCCGCCCCTGCACAGGCATATACCTGCCCCGACTAATTATTTAAGACATTGTTCAAAGCTGTGCTCCTAATTAATAGTGTGCACAGCCTATGCCAAAACATGAGCCCAGCATCCCTCACAGTTTGTAATCCATCTGGTCTCCAGGCCCACGCACCCATGTCAGGTATGGCTGCCTTCTGACGGTCACCTCTCCTCCCACATGGGGTAGGAGGAGGGGTCCATGGTGGGTAATGAATCAATAACACTCAGCAAATTCCTTGGACTCTGTTGACATGCATGGCCAGTTTTCTTTCATGATTAATTACATTTGCTTTTGCAGGAGGATTAATTCACTTTTCTGGAGAGCTTTTCTGATTTTCTGCTATTAAAAAGCTAATCTCAACAATCGCCCTAACTCAGAAGGAATGGAGTCCAGTCCAGTGTGGGTGATCAAAATTGTCAAAATCAATGACTTAAAGAAAAAGCAAAGTTACAACTAGAAGGATCTGAGTGTGTGTGGGTGCATGAGTGTATTTGTGGGTGTAGGTACATGTAATATGCACATACATGTGTATACATATAAATCTCTTATGAGTTTTCTCATTAGGGAGACTATATGTCCCATTTTTAATTGCTGCTACCTATTTCAAAAAGCTTACTAAATTAAACGTGCAAGCAAATCAGATACTGCACATTTCAGATAATAACACAGTCAAAAAAGAGGAACAGATAATTGGAGACATATTCACAATTAGACATAACTCTCTTCAAACAAAGAACGACCTCCAGTTAATTAATGTTTGTCAAGCACTTTAAAATCATATAATTCAACATCCTAGACATTTCCACCTAAAGATAGGAAGACAAAGAATAGGGTGGAGGGGGAGATGCTTAGGCTGGCTCTGGGTCTTGTCTTGCTCAGTTATTTATCAAATTTACCAAAGAGGGAGGGAAAGAACCATATATACACAAAGTAGCTGGAACTAAATTTCCTTAAAAGCTATTGCTCTGTCTCTTCCTCTCATTTTTCTTTATGAGTGAAGGGGAATAATTCTTCTAAATATCATTTCCCAAGAGCAGTAACATCAATTCTTAATTATTAATATCACAATTTGTTATTTATTGAGCATCAACAGTGCATTAGAGGTTGTACAAAACAGATAGCTCCAAGTCTTAAATCAAGGTGTTTCAGTTAGAAATTTGGATCTTTAATCATTTTTGTTTCGGATTTTTTTTCTTTTCTTTCTTTTCTGGATGGGTTCTTGGGCAATGAGCTAAATAATGAGGTGCTACCTGCCTTGGAGGTAAGTGTCTTCCAAGCAGTTAGATTTTACCACTCTCTACTTAGGTAAGAGCAAAGGATGTACCTCAAAATCTAAGACCCCAAACTAGGGAATGGACTTAAAAGAATGCTTATCCAATAGTCTTCAAATTTAGCTGATTATATCCTCCATCTTAGTAAAATATTTGAGCAGGAGACACCCTATTATTTTTATATATTCACTGATAAGCTGTAAGCATACACTATTTTACTAGTATATCATGATTATTATAAAGCAAATAAAATGAAAAAATGTAAAAGATAACAAAGATAAAATGTTTACAATGATTTTTGTTTTATTTTATTAATAGGAAGACAAATTTTTGCTCTCACTAAATAGATTCCACCATTGATAACATTTCTCTACTGACAATAAGCAATAGAATACTTCATTTAAAAAGAATGGTTTAGTACTTTTGTGATACAGGAATTGAAAGTTTTGTGCAGCTTTAATGGCTATCATGACTAAGAAAGATGCTTCTCAGAAATATGTCTATCCAGAAATGAAGAATATTAAGCTAAGTGAAATAAGCCACTCAGAAACACAAGAGTCAAACGTTTCTCTCATACACAGAAGATAGGGTGGGCTGGAGAGAGGGAGAGAGTGAGACAGAGGGAGGGAGAGAGAGAGAGAGAGAGAGAGAGAGAGAGAGAGAGAGAGAGAGAGAGAGAGGAGTGAGAATATTTAATAAAAGGTGGGGAGAATCCCATGAAATTAGAAGGAAGACCAATAGAGTAGAGAAAGAGAATGGACAGAAAGAAAGGAGAGGAGGGCATGGGGAAGGACTGGGAAATGAAATTTACCAAATTATGCGATGTCCATGTACAAATATGCCACAATGAGTCATACATGCATATACATATATAAACACTAATTAAAATAACAACAATAGAAGGCTGAGCAGTAGAGCAATTGAATTGGAGAAAGGGAGGGAAAGGGAAGGTACTGGGGAATGAGATTGATCAAATTATGTTATGAGCATGTATGAATATGGCATAAGAAATCCCACTACAAATGTATAATTACAATGCACCAATAAAATAAACTAAAATAAATAGTAAACAAAAGTTAAAAAGATATGATCACCCAAATTTTAGAAAAAAAAAATACTTTGTTGGCTTCCTAAATCATGACACTTATTTTCAATTTCATCCACCAGTTATGTGAAAGTTTTGTTGAAATTTGCTAATAAAATTCATTTTTCCTGCTCTATCGTTTGTTCTTGCCAACAACTAGAACTTGCTATATTTGTATTCATTTAATAAACGAGTTCCTTAAATATGCCAAAACTGTTTATTATAAATCAGTTCTGAAATTCTCTCACTAGGTTTTCTAAATTTGCAACAATTTTTAAAGTTTGCACACCTACACAGTTTTGGCAACAAAAATAACAATAACTGAAACATTTTTGGTCATTATTTCCAAAATGCCTTTTCTGTAGCATGAGTCTTGTCTTTTCTTCCTTCCTTCCTTCCTTCCTTCCTTCCTTCCTTCCTTCCTTCCTTCCTTCCTTCCTTCCTTCCTTCCTTCTTTTTTCTTTTTCAAAAAGGAACGAATTTCTCACCACAGAGAAATTTCTCACCATAAATTAGTTGAGTTGATTGATGAAAAGCCTTTACTTAAAGCCCACTTTTTCATTGGTTAACTGAGTGCTATTGGGGAAGTTACTTCACTTTTCTGGGCCTCTGTTCCCTTCTCCATAAAATAAAGCTAGTGGTCCCTACCTGCTAGCACTACATGTGTCAATGGCTTAACCTGTTTAAAACAGAACATCATCTGGCCATATATGTATGTCATTGAAACCTGCTAAATGTGTTTATTTTTTCAAAAAATTTTAAGAAGCTTAGTATCAATAGCTACTTGTCATGGCAGGAGGTCAGCATAACTGCACACATCTTATTGTTTAAGAAAAGAAAAAAAGCAAACTTTGACTATGATTTAATTATTTCACCCCAAGATAACCCACAAACCTATTTTTAACACCAGAGATTGTCATGGCTGATTCCTCATTTTGTTCGAATTATTGCAAAGATTCTTCTATTTGCAATTCTATTTAGCCCTTAACAAGGCACAGTTGAACTATAATACAAAAATCACACTAATGTGAATAAACAAATGAAGACACTGCTGCAGTTGATGCTCCTGGAGGACTCTCTCCTACTTTGCTGCAGAATCTTGGTCTAGTGTTTGGTTCACTAGACATCAGATACTAGTAAGCTTACTCTCTTTCGTTAATTTTAGATAAAATGGAAATAAATATAAAGGCAATTTCATTTCTCTTCTGCTCTCCTCTGTGGAGGTCGCTACGCTGGTCCAGTGGTTACCTAACAAAGGTTCCCCATACCCACGAGAGCTATTAAGTCAGGCTCCTTGGTTGAGTCCTGTTGCCCCACCAACTCCCAGCCAGCTTCAGTCTGACATGGTGATACCTAACATTCCCAGCTGGGTGACTCCTTTATCGTAGCTTTGACAGTTGGCCATTTTCCTGAACACTTCTGATAACAAATAGCTTACTTCTTTCAGTGTAGTCCATCTCATATCTGGACTCCTGTGTCTGGAAACATGTTCTTCTACCTTCTTGTATTTTCCCCACTGCTATAGTAGTTGCCTCTCTGGTGTCACACAGAAAATAATTCACCACCATCCCATCTCCTGTCTCCCTTTCTCCCTCCCTATACCCTTAACTCAATCTCCATTTCATACGGTTTCTAGAATGTTTTCCCCATCCCAATTCCCATCTCTTGCCTATTTTCCTATTTGGAAATGATACTCGACATTCCTTATGTCATCAGGCCAGGTCAGAGCCTTGTAAGCAGGTGACCTCTTCCGATTGCTGCTGCAATGGCTTTGTTAATGACAGAGAGATTTATCATCACCAGCTGAGGTTCGCCTGCTCTGTCCATTTGGATACTTCATCTATATGCAGTAATCTTTGTTAACAGTAGAAATACCTTTAATAATTGAATTGGGGGACATTTAAACTCTCTTCAAGACAGTCCCTGTGTCTACATGTATATAATATGCTGGTTCACACTACAACATTCTAAAAATAAAGTATTATCTATTTGTGTCTCTTAGTCTCATTTCTTTTTTTTAATACCTTTATTTTTTTATCTATTTATTTTTTATGAGGTGCAGAGGATTGAACCCAGTGCCTCACATGTGCTAGGCAAGTGTTCTACCACTGAGCTACAACCCCATCCCTCTTAGTCTCATTTCTTATCATTAAAAAAATATGGCATCAAAACAAACACTGAACATGGAGTCTGATCAACAGAAGGTCCAGCTCTGTTGTATGACTTTCAGGACACTTTTTCTACACCTCTCCATCCTCATCAAGAATAAGAATATCAGTGCCTACTGTCCAGACCTCCGAAAGTTTCAGTGAGAATTAAGTGAGTTATGAATTGTGAAAGTCTTTTTAAATGGCTTTAAAAATGTAATATGTATTATTATTGCAATACAACCTGTAGACCCTTAATAAATATTAATGGAGAAATGAAACAGATAAATGATAGAGAGCAGACTGAATAATGACAAGAAGGGAGAATCAGAGGAAAGATAAGACATAACATCAATTCAATCTCTTGGCACACTAAGCCAGCGTCTGTTGCCGCTGGCAACACAGGGCGAATCACAATGCTTTAAGGTCCAGTGCAGGGTTTAAAGAATGCAGGGCCTACTTTCTGGTGAGGGATCATACATGATTTCCATAGCTCCATGCAGTTAATGAGGCATCTAGTAGCACCTGTTCAGAATTTACCCAGGAAGAAATGTAATGGGTAAGAGGCAGGAGCCAAGAGGTGGGGCTCACATTCATCAATGCACATTGCTCATCTTCTGGGGACAGCAAAATATTTAACTGCTGAGCAGCAAATTCCATTTGACTGTTTAAGTAAGAGGTAATGATTAATATCAAGCTAAAAGTATGTGCCTTTCTACATTTTATTATATAAAATACACTAATGGCATATGTATGAAATAAAATTGCATTTTCAACAAGTTTTTCATTCTCCCTTGAGATAAGCATCACAGGATGTTTGCTCCTATGCATTTAATCATTCATCCATTTCTTCAAACAAACAACTCTGAAGTGAATATTATGTTCCAAGCTTTATCCCAGGAATAGTAGGACTAAAAGATGAATAACCTGTAGTCTGAGTATGGAAGAGAGGGGAGGGGGAGAAATTGAAATGCTCTGCCATATGATAGAACTCAGGATGCAGAGGGCTGATGAATGATCAGTTGGGACTCTGCTGCAGATCATAAAAACCATTCTTGCAAGTTTAAATAGATAGGGATTTAATACAGGCAATTGGGTGCTAACAAAAATTTTCAAAAGGTCACAATGCACAGTCTCTGTTAAACCTGGGGAAATGAAGGAAATGAGTCCTAGAACAATACCACAGAACTGTACCCCCAGAGGGAGCTGCCCTCTGTGCCATATTCAGAAAGCTTGGGGATCAAGCAGCTCGCCAATGCAACCATTGTGGTTCCAGGAATATACCTCATTTGCAGCTCTCCACAGATTGTGCCTGTTAGCTCCTATTACATTCATAGTGAAAGTTCTGAATTTAAGTCTTGTGTGAATGCACCTGATTAGCAAAGCCCTAAACCACAGCTGGAACTCTAGCTGTAAGGGAGACTCTTTCCAACCTCTGCTGTACAGGAACGCAGAAGGTTGAAAGAACTGCAAGTGAATCCATCAAGCTCATTCAACTCAGCAGAAATCATAAGGATGAAGAAATCTTTGGGAGAGAAGGGAGAAGTGCTGAAGGTAAGAGGAACAGTATGTGCAATGAACTAACCAGCACTGAAACCAATTCTCGGATGAACTTGAACAGAGCCAAGGACAGCATTTTAAATATCCAATCCTTTTCAGTCATCAATGTTACTGACAATATAACACTAAAGTCAAATTCACAAGTGTGGTATTCTGGTATGGTATTCACAAGTGTGAATAAATATGAACTCAAAGTCAAGAGAGCACAATGTACCAATGCGTTCCCTGGCTCTGCCACTAACAATGTCTCTTGGGAAATCACTTAACATCTCTGGTTTCATTTTTCCCAGCAGTAAGAGAGGGAGAGTTTCAATGACTCCCTGTTAACAAGAATTATGAAGAAACAGAAACATCAAAATTCTATCATCTTGCTATGAGTAGTTAGTTGTACACACACTAGTTAAATATCCTATTTAATAGAAGGAAGAGAGAACTTCATGGTATTTGCAGAGACTTAACTTGTCACCAGTAAATTCGCATCCTAATAATATCATATTGTAGTTTTGTTAGGATAATGTTAGAGCAGTGGTCATTCAACAAATGCTCATTAATATGAAATAAAAGTGTAATAATTATGGAATTCAGAGTTTTTGGAAATGCAGGCCTCTTCCCAGCTTTCTTTTCATGGCATGTTGCAGAAATCTATAATCATGCAGCACATGTTGATTGGCCAGGTAAATAAATGAGACAGCCAGAGCTTTGCATTGTTTGCCAAGCCTTGGGCTCAGCCAAGGTGAGTGCTTAGCAAGCACAGGAGACTTCGTTTTGCAGTTTTCATGAATATGTAATCATCAAGTCACAATAGATGTATTTCATGCAGTTTGGAAAACCACATGTTATTTCCTTGTTATAATGCCCTCTTCTGCCCTGTCTAGAGGCTCAGCAGCTGCTGAAGATCAGCTACCACTGAGTTACCCTACTCATTCAGACAATAGAGACCATGTGACACATAAAGCACCTGCAGGAGCGCAGGCAACATTAGATGATGGACTAACTTGAAACACCTCTCTCTCTCTCTCTCCTCTCTCTCTCTCTCTCTCTCTCTCTCTCTCTCTCTCTCTCTCTCTCTCTCTCTGTCTCTCTGTCTCTCCTTGTCTCTCCAGACTAAGAGGAAAAAGAAGTCTAGGCAAGCTATGAAAGATAATGTACAATCAGATAAGGTTTTTAAACCAGTAATGGGCAGAGACAATGCAACAAAACATGAACTAATACATTCGATTAGTTTTTCTTCCTCATCATGTGTACTTAAGTGAAAATCAGCGATGACCAAAACGGAGACCAGTCAAGCCACCAATAACCCCAGAACAGGACCATGGTGACAACAAAACTGTGATTAGTTATCTTCAAAGTGACCATCTACCTCATGATAGTGGAAGGGAAGAGTAGTAATACTTCCGTTTTCCCCAGATGAATGGGCTAGTAACACAAGTCTCAGTTGTTGTCTTCCTCTCCTAATTTACATGCACAAACACACACACACACACACACACACACACACACACACACACGAGAAGAGTCAGAAATTTCATAGAAATACTCTATGCCTTAACCAATTAACAATTACAAAATAAGAAATATGGCCACACTATAATTGAATTATCACCAACAGTACAAGAGGGCAATGCCAAAGTTTCCTTGTACTTATAAAGAGATTTTTCTTTTATCCTAGCAAGTTTATGCCAATTTTGCCTGTCTTTTCTCTTTGACTAATGAGAGTAACTGATCCCTATTTTCTTTCTAACATTCATATCTGTCAAAGTATTGTTAGCCTTCAGTTTTCCTGATTTTTTTTCCAGAAAGTATTTACTGCCTTTGATTTTATAAAGAACCTATTAAAGTTTATTGCCATTTTGAGAAATTTCTTCTGAATTCTAGCCAACTTGACTTGCTGCTACTAAAAAAAAAAAAAAAAAAAAAAAAAAAAAAAAAAAAAAAAGAAAGAAAGAAAAGAAAAGAAAGGAAAAGAAAATGAAATTTTTAAAATTTAAGAATGTTATATGTCTGCTGGATAGTGAGGACCAATGAACAGCTGCGTGGCTTAAGTTCACATTTTTTTTTCTTCTGCATTAATTTTCTCTTTAATGTGTGGTAGGTAGCCATAGAGAATCTGCACAAAGCTATGAGAAGATGGTGTTGGGCTTGGGATCTGATCAAAATAAGGATGCCATAGATACTGGCATCTTTATAGGCTGGATGAATAACTGTCTTTAAAGGATTGTTGTGAAGTCTAACAAGGAGCAGAGCAGGAACTATGGAAAAGAACCATATACAGACTGAAAGAACCTGGCACCTGGTGTAGGCCTTGGGTCAAAGGCACCTTCAGAGACCATTTCTCCAGGACTCCTGGCCCTGAAATAACTGGTTTTCCTGTGGAGGACAACTTTTCTCAGCCTGCAGGAATGCGTGGTTTGGTTTAAGAAAGAGAATCACTGGTTCTCAAAGGCTGAGTCGGATGAATAGCAAGTTCATCAAGAGAAACTATCTTTCCTTAGCCCGCAGAGAAAAAAATTTGCCCTGACATAATGCATGGGAATGGATGGGTCAGTCAGTTCCTTCAGGAGTAAAGAAAACCATTATCCAGTCATTCCAACTAACAACCCATGCAGGACTCACAAAGTGGGAGAAGACCCCAGTGGTTTCTTGCCTTTATACCCAACCATAGTCTCATACTGTATTTAAGGTCTCTAGATCATTGCTCTGCTTTCTGCTTCATTCTGCCTGAGCATTCTTCATTCTTCATGAGCATTTCAGTGCTCATGAAGCACCTGTGATGGAAGGTGAAATTTTCCACAAAGGTACAATGTGTTAGCCATGAAGAATACCTTTACCTACTGCAAATGTTCCCATTTTCCTTGAGCTGCTTACAGGAAAAAAAAAAAAAAAACTGCTTTATTAATTATTCTAACCATTTGCCAGTTACTTAGGTTTTAAGGAGGCTTTTATGTGCTTTAAAACCACATTTGTGTTAAATACCAATGTAAATGAACCGCAGAAATGAGCAGAAATGCTGTAGTGGAGGATTGTAGTTCATGGAAATGGTAGTTTTTCCCCCACTTCAGGCTATTTCACTCTGAGGACATTAAACCATTATTAAGATTGTCTTCCCTTCAGGCCTCAAGGACAGATTTAATTTTGTACAACTCAGACTTGATAGCTAATAGCAATAATGCTGAACACAAACATCTGGACTCGCTACAGGAAATCATTTCCTCTGTTTTGAGTAGGGGCACCCACCTGAGTGAAAGGTGTGTAAGAGCTCCGGCACCTCAGTTACCAATCCAGAAATAAACACAAAGCTTTACTATGAAGTAAGCAAGGAGATCAACAAGAAACAAAAATTGAACTTCAGAGAGCAGCTTCCTACCACCAAAGTCATGGTCTATTTCTAATTTTTATATTTAGAAAATGGTAGGGCAAGAGATGGAGAATACAGAATTTTTTTGTTCTTTTTCTTTTTTAAGTTAACAAGCATCCTAACAGCTAAAATCCTGCATGGTACCCTAAAAAAGCTGACAGTACCACTGGTGAAGCTGAAAATGTTTCATAATCATATTGGCAATGCTGTGCCTAGCTCAATAAGATGGAAAGAAGGTTGCCAAAAGCCCATGCTAGAGACTGGGGAGATCTAACATTCCTCTGACTATCTGGGTGTGTAGTGGTGGTGCGGTATGTGTGTATGGGGGACAGGGGTTTATTGGCTAAAAGAATTACTTTTTTTCCCTTCAGTGTTCTAGTCTCTGTTGAATTGCTCTTTGGTAGTTTCCTGTGATTGCACCCTTTATGTTATGTTAGTGACCCTAACTCAGGACCTCAGAGATTTTCTGTGACTTCACTTATCACTTGCCCCCTCATCTCCACCACCAAAAGATTAACAAACACAAGTGTAGTAGAACTTTATTGAAAAGATGTAAGTCACCACAATCAACACACTGGGGATAAAAGTACTTAAAACTGCTTAATAGGGGCTGGGACTAGGTCTCAGAGGTAGAGCGCTTGCCTCACTAATGTGGAGCACTGGGTTTGATCCTCAGCACCATATAAAAATAAATAAAGATACTGTGTCCATCTACAACTAAAAATTAAAAAAAAAAAAACAAAAACAAAAAACAAAAACACTTATTAGTTCTTTCAGGCATCCTGCCCCAGCACCTTCTTACTGGTTGTTGCCACCCTAACTACTTAACCTCCCATGAGTTGTCAGATCCTCTCCCCCTCTCTCCCTTGTGCCTGTTAATGGTTGAATTTTTCCCCCAAACCTAAGTCCTGATCTCCAGGACCTATAAATATGACTTTATTTAGAGATAGTCTTTGCAGATGTAAGCAAGTCAAGATGAAGTCATTATGGTGGATCTTAATCCAATATGACTGGCATCTTTAGAAGAAAAAGAGATGCCATGTGACAGCAGAAGCAGTGTTGGATGGATGCAGCTGTAAATCAAGTAACACCAAATATTGCCAGTCACCAGCAGAAGCTAGAAAAAGTGAGGAAAGATTCTCTCCACAGTTTCATAGAGGAAGCACAGCCCTGCTGCCACTTTGATTTCAAACTTCTAGCCTCCAAAACAGAAAGAATAGATGTCTATTATTTTAAGCCACCCAGTTTGTGGGTCTTTGTTATTTCCACCCTGGGAAATTAATACAACAGCCCCCTTCCTTTTCTCTCCTTCCTCCTTATTTTCTCAACAGAGATATTCAGCGTCTCTTTTATTATCTTGACACTTACCCTCGGATCCTCATCTTTGACCCACAAGCTGCTCGTGAATGGGATTTCCTGAATAAGGACTATTCTCTCCCTAAGAAAAATTTCAGGGCCAAAGTTTAAGAAAATATTTTTTTCTCCACCACCTGTTTAGATTGAAAATGTGAAGATCTAAACTCTACAAGTTGGCTATTTTTCTTATTAAAATAGCATTGCTTTATATGCATTGGCAGCTTCCCATTGTCAACAGGGATGAAGACCCCCACACTTGTCAGAGTCTAGAAAGAGGGCTTGAAGTGGATATGACCTCCACTCTGCCTCATCCTGGACCACTCTTTGCTCAGCCACACTGGCTTCCAGCTCACTTCAACATACATTCCTCAGGTCTCACACCATTGATCCTCTGTGGCTGCCTGCAGCACTGTTTCTCTGGACTCCTGCTCCAACCCTTATGAATTAACTCTAAGGTCTTCTGATCTCAGTTCAACCATGAGGTCTTCTGAAGTGCCTTTCCTGGCTTCTCAGGACAAAGGCATATCCCTCAACAACAGACCTTGTGGCATCCATTGCTTTTCCTTAGAAATGCTTATTAGTTTTTAATTACAATAGAAGCTCTTTTAATTGAGCTCCTCAGGGACTTAACTGATGTTTTCAAATCCTTCTGTGAGATGCATTGACTGATCGCCCAGAGCATGATAAACGCTTGTGGCTTCTGTAGCCCAGTACCCTCATCACATCCACTCCCACCAACTGAATTCCATGCTTACTAAGAGTGGGTTGTTTTTGTTCCCAAACCTGTTTATGGCAGTTGTGCTTGATTACTATAATTACATAGTTTAATTAAATGTCATATAAACTATTCAAATATGAACACAAAAAGAGAGTTGTGGTTCCTATGAAAGCTAAGTTAAATGCTTTGGAAAGACCTGAAAACGCTGAGGAAAAATTGCTCTTAAATTAGTTGAAGGTAAGACAAGTGTAAAAGATTTGGAGAAAAAAATTAAAATCTAAATGAATTCAAATTAGTTCTCCCTCCATTTTAAAGAATTTGAAACTGGAAATTGTAGATAATAATAAATATCATATCATTTCAAGTGGGCTTTATGCAAAAAAGATGATGTAAAAACTTCAATTACCACACAGGTCATTAAGAAAGCATCTTGGCACTATCAAATTTGGCAATTGGATGTTCACTTGTGTGTCTAAAGTAAAAAATAAAATGCTTAAATATAGATACAATATATGTGATTTTCCATTTCACAGTTTCCAACTAGCTAGCTACTGATCTTTTTCTCATTGGAGAGGGGACTTCTATAGCAAGTACTTATTAATGTCATCATTTGATTATCTCCCTTACTTTACTGTGAGTTCTATAAGAAGGACCACGTGTTTGTTTCAACCCTCGAATTCTAGTGCTTAATGCTGACACACAGTAGGTAATCAGTAAGTATTACTCTGAATAAATAAATGAAAGATAATTTTCCTTTGTTTTGTGCTACATAGATGGTCAAATATTTAAGTACATTTCTCTAAAGGAGGTTCAAATCTGCAAAATAAATACATGTATTTCCTTCAAAATTCTGATCAATAAATGTAATTCAAAGTTGTGGAAGATTATTCAGTATGTTGGGGAGGAGATAGGAATTTAGGATAAGAAGAGAGAAATACAGAATCTTAAGGGAAACACCCTCAAGCCACTGAGATGCACAAAAACACAACTATAAATCTTGGCTCAAGCCTTTAGCCCATACCCTGGTAAAATGAGGGAAACATGAAAGCACAGAAAAACTGGTGTGAAATTGTACAGTTCCATCTTGGATTCAACTCCAGGCTGGCCTGATGCAGCCCTTCTATAAATATTGGACACCCCACCCCAGCCCAAGTCAGGGCTGCTTCTCACTCTCAAGACAGCCTGCTTTCTCCCTTGAACGTGTGACTACCTTCCTAAATAAACCTATGTCTGGTTTGTGCTGAAATTCTTTCCTGTCACATATTCCAAGAAACTTGCTGGTCCTGAATTGGGTGTCCCCTCTCATCTATGAACTCCTCAGACCCTTCTCAGGAGATATCTCTTCTCCCATGATAAGGGCATGTCTGAGGACAGCAGTGCCTTTTCTCTCTTAGAGCTGGCTGTCTAGTTTTCCCTGACCAGGACTCCCTGGGTGAGTGTGGATCTGCACCAGGGAACCAAGGAGGTGCTTTACACTCTTCTCTCCTCTCTTTATGCTGTGAAAAATTTATCCTCCTCCATGATCCAGTCTTAGTGAACATAACAGATGGGTTTAATCCATAAAAATGAAAAACTTTTCCCATTTCAAATCCATTTCCTGCCTCCCTAGGTAAAACAAAACTTTCCCTGAGGAAATGATGTAAATGTGCTCAAATATTCTTAAAAGATCCTACATAGCACAAAATATTGCTGCAACCTAAACCATATTTCTTTTTGTTGGCATTTAAAAAGAAATATGAATGAGGTAGTGGAAAAAATATAGATAGGAGTTAGAAAATGCTTTCCAATACCTGCTTCATTGTGATATCCCTCCCTAAGCTTTAATTTCCTTGTCTGTAAAATGGGATTGATAAAAATATATGCCTATCAATCTTACAGAACTGTTGTCAGGGATCATCTTAACTAATATGTACGAAAACCCCTGAAATACTACAAAGGGTGATACAAATGAATATGGATACTCCAAGGTCCCCTACATCATTTTTCTTCAACAGCTTCAGTCCCAGTACTTCTTCCTTGTGCCTGGCAGGTTGCACAAGATTCATTTCCTTTAGTACAGACACAAACAATCTTCAGTTACTACACATGAAAGAAGGATGGAGGGTACTGAGTTTGGAGTAGACAACAATGATCTTGCTCCAACAAACCTACTAGGGAGATCTACAAGATACTGAACCCCCATCTCATCTGAAAGTCTTTTTAAGATAGGTAAAGAGAGGAGTGAGTCAAGGTTTCTGTGAAAACATAAGTTCATCACCAGTATGGGCTTAAACTTTAACAGCTTTGGTATCCATCTGTAAAAATGTTATTTCTGTTGGTTCCATCCTAGTAGCTCAAACAATAGAAAAATCACATATTACCTCCCTCAGTAAAATATAAAAGTCTACAGTCTCTCTATTACGAATGGGCACTCAAGCTATACTAATTTATTCTACAATTACTTTTATTTTTTAGCATTTTTATTTGGCTCTTATGCTACATAATTAATGGTGTTTACACAGAAAGGTTGTTTAACTAATGTAAATGGCATAAGTGGATTACTGAGCAAGCCTTAAAACAAATAAACATTTTTCTCCTTTGAAATTTTTTTCACTCTCCTCTAAATGTCTGGCACTAGAGTAGCGTTTTAAAAATGTTAAAGGGGATATAGAAATCAGTTTTCTGAGGTCCATTCTCCCCTGGTGGGACAGGCTTATAATTCTGTTTCCTACAGTGGTTGGCCTGGGGGGAGTCAACAGTGACCCAATGACATCCCAGATTCAGAAGAATGTCTTTTCCTTGGGAGGTTGCCACTGTTTTTCTCCATGGTCTTAAATGTAACACAATACCTAGCCTTTACAGATTGTTTCCTGCAGAGTTTACAGTTCTGGTGATGAGAGACTCATGAGATAAACAAATATGCTCACTATACACACCAGAAAAACACCAGGGGAAAAATCCTACTAAGTTTCTGAATACCTTCTTCACAATTACATCACCCAATTGTGGCAACTACTGGGATTGCTCCTCCTAGTCAAAGTTCAGATCACATGTTCTTTGAGTAGCAGCATAGAGCCAAGTTACTGTAAAATAGAGATGGCATGACAGTAACTATCTGCCAAAACACTATTTTTCTAAGCCATTCTGAAGGGAAAGGCTTGACATCAAAGGCTACTTCTTTCCTCCTGCTTTCCCAGAGGCAAAGCCAAGGGGGTATAAATGAAGTTGCCTCTCTCCACACCCACATGTCTAGACTTAAGGAGGCCTTAAAGAGAAAGGCTCACTCCAAGTCATCTCTGGAAAAACATATCATATGTTCTGCAAAGTATTCATGAGTGATCTCAGGAGTTGCAGACCAGACTGTTCATTCTGGTCATTTTCTAGAGTAGGTTTTTTGAACTCAGAGCCAGCCACTGAGCTGACAGGGCCTGAGATGTAAGAGAACAACTCAACCCAGGTGAGTTCTAAACTAGTAGTCCAAAATTCAGAGATTCCTGCTCCAGTCCTATCCAGACTCCCAGGTCATGTTTCAGATCTGGAGTCCAGACTTAAGAGGACAAAAACGCAGGTCAAATGCTTATGACAAGCATGTTTGAATGAACAAAATTGTACAAGACTCAGCGCCATCTTAAGACCTTTACTATTAATTTCATATCACTTGAAACACTGAAAGCTGTATACAGTCCACATTTCATAAGGTTTCTGTAATAGAATTTTTATGATTTTACTTTTCACATTATTTGGTTAAAGTAACTAATATGCTGTGATACTGTTATCACATACATTTAAGGATTCTCACTTAGAGTATCTCATTTAAAAACTGTTTTCAAATGTGATAAAGTTGTTATGAATGCTAAAACCAGCCATTAAGCTGACACAATGTTCTATTTTGTAACCGTTGAATAAATGTTTATTAATTTTGCTTTGGCTGTTCATTATTTTTTTCCTGGAGACAATCATTTTTCCTGGTCAGACACCAGACATTTTCCCAAGCAAAGCTCTATGCCCAGTATGGGAGTCCTGGACCTAGTGGTAAAACTGGTCCTCTGGAAAAATGACCCTCAGTCGGGCACTCCCAAATTGACTGGGCATCAACCATAGTGCTTTCTCAGGGATTCCCAACTGAAACTGAAAGAATAATGAGGAGGTTCCTCATCCTGTGTCATCACCTAAAACCCAAGATATCAATTCTTAAAAATTAAACACAAATTCTGGAAATGAATGAACTTTTGACTCCTTAGAGAAATTTGCCCATAACCAATGCTAAAAAGCCTTCATTGTTAGCCTTTGGTGAAGCCATCTCTCTCCTTCAATTTGTGAAATCAGGTTTCATAAATCTAATTTATTTTATGAAGCTGCATCTTTCAACAAAAAATAAGATTTGGAAACTGATCTGGAGTTACATCTCTAAGAAGCTTTTCTATCACTCCACAAACTGTAAGCTGTGCATATTCTACCAACATGTTTATAACTGGACCCAAGATTACTTCTTTAAAGATATCCTATCAGCAACTATTAGATTTAAAGTAAACATTTTTTCCCCAGAAAGATCAGGGGTTGATACTCTGATACACTTATCAGAGTGTATCAATTCAAAAACAACCATAGGTAGTCTGTTAACAGTCACAAAATCCCCTTTTACCTACCACCAAGTGCTGAAGTGATAAAATAGGAACTTGAAAATTCTATTTCTTTAATGTGTCCTCTAGCTGTATCATACAATCAGTGTGGTTTGTTTAAGAGATTCATTCCTGACCTCGGTTTGCTTCATGTCTTTTTTAAAGTCACTGAATACACACTGAGTATACACTGGCAAGCTCATGATGATTGGCAGCAGACAGCACGACATGGAATTTCAACTGCTGTTTTCAAGTTATGAGAATTTGGGCAAGTTAATAAGCCTCCATTTCTTCACCTGTAAAATGGTACTAATAATACTTAATAGGATTGTTCTCAGGATTAAACAAGTTAATGAGTGTAAAGCTTTGGGTGAGCAATCAATAAATATTAGCTTTGAGTATTACTATAATTATCATCCATCATTTTCTCACTATTCATGGTACCACCATTCAAGCCACCACACCTGAAACCCAGACTACTTAGTCACTTCCAGACTTCTCTTCTCGTTCCACTCTTGCCTATTTTAAACCCTTTATCTCCTTCCCAAAGCCAACAGATCCTTCCAGAAAGGAAAAGTGATCATTACAACCCCTTTCCCACATAAGGGCAGAATCAAATGTAAAGTCCTCCAGCGGCCCTTAACACACACTTGAAAAGCTCTGCCTGGCCACCTGGCCTGGCTGCACCTTACCCTTCCCTCCATTCTCTCTATGCTTCAGCCATACTGGTCAGTCTTCTGTACAAGGCCCATGCTGTGCTCTCAGCCTGGAGGGCTATCCCGGGCTCTGGCCCTTCATGTTTCAGCCCCAAAGCTACCTCTTCAACTAGATTACACCCCTATCCTTTCATAGGTCATATGCCTTCCCTTCAGAGCACTTAGTTCAATAAATGCATGACCTATTTAAAAGGCAAATGCCTAATGTCTGCCTTACCTACACCATTTTAAGTCTGGGGAGGTTATGGCTGCCAGTTTTGCTCATCTCTTTCTCCATAATCTAGTTCAGCCCGGACCCTGAGGATAGTAAATATTGTTTTAATCAATGAATGAACGAATACAGTGAGGAGTTAAAATGGTCTGGAGTATAGTCTTTAAAAAAGTTGGTTTCCACACCTGAAGCTGGTTATTAAATGATTCCCAAACGTGCGGGGTCACTTTTTTGCGGATTTTCATCTTGTGCTCAGGCGCCGCTACCCCTGTGAGATGTGACAGGGCGGGATCTGAGATAAGCTAGACCCGCCAGCAGGGCGGCGGGCGCGGGGCGGAAGTGGTGGGTGCTGGGGCCGAACGCGGGCGGAAGCGCCAGTGCGGGCGGAAGCGGCGACGCTGGCGGCGGGAGGCTGAGGTGGGTGTAGACGCCCGGGAGTCCCCGGCGTGCGCTCGCGGTGCTGGGGTCCAGAGCCCGCGCGCCGACCTCAGAGGGAGGCCCGCGAGCCCTTTGCTGTGCTGCACGCTGACAATTTCGATTGTCGTTAGTGGGAATTTAATTAAGCCGGGAGCTATAAATCCATGAACCACCGAGGGAGATTATAAGCGTGCGTGCGTATGTGCTGTGATGGCGCTCTGGGAAATGAATAAATGACGGGAGGGAAAAGGCAACTTTTTAAGAGAAGGCAGAAAACATCTCAACTTAATGCTTCCAGTGATTCACAGATGCCCCGGTCCCGGGTTTAATTGAATTCTATGAAGTGGCGATATAATCACACTTGGCAGCCTGCTGAGATGACTGCCTTAAAATAAATATTTTTGAGCAGCCATGTTGACCTTTAATTGGGGTGAAAAGGTTGAGAGGTTGTAAGAGAGAACATTGTGAGTACCAGGGCCCTCTGGATCAACTGTCTGCACCCCTTCTCTGCTTTACTGGGCAGAAGCAGCCCTCTGGGCACTGCACAATGAAAGAATAAATCAGTGCCTGTACAATTCCCAGTAAATGCTTAGCCTTGTCAGTCACCCCTGACAAATATCAGCTCATACAATTTTTTAATAAGTCCAAGGGTATAAAGTCCCCACTAAATTGTCACTAACATGAATAGGCATGTGATTGTTTTTAGGGCTGTCTTTAACAAGGAGTTTTCTGGCTGGATGATCTTTATTCTTGTTTCTAAAAAGATAGTGTTTATATAGTACTTTTATTTTAATGCCCTTTAAAGAAATTCCCACTACATGACCAGCATGACCCCAAAATTCTCAGCTCCTCAAGAACAGGGACATTTCCCAACATAAGCCACTGCGCCCATAACTACCCACTTGGCTAACTAGTCACCAGAGCTGTGTCAGTGTACATGACACTGAGCAGTCTTCTCATTTAATAATAATCTGTGGAATAGGTGGTAAAATGCAACTGAAGCTCTCTACTAATATTCAGAACCATATACATTGAGATGCCCTACAGGTAAATAACATTTAAAACATGGAGAAATAAGTGAACCCTGGAAATACTGAATAATTATTATTACAGCAGGACAAGGCAGAACTAATCATGGTTCTGTGTGAAATGTCATAGCCTAATAACCTAGGTTCTGCTCTGTTAAGGAATTGCATGGAACCAGAAAGGCCCAGTTGTAAAAATTAAGATTTTTGAGGCTGGTGCTTTAGGCAGATTCCAGATTTTCTTTCTTCTGAGTTTTCTGGTAATAGCCATTTGCCAAGGAAGGACCAATATTTTTGTTTCCTTACCAGAGGAATTTGTCACTATGTAGTTTTATGTAGATGGACTAATCACCTGTAATAGAAAGGAGGATTTTCCAACTTGGAATTTATTGGACTGTGTTTCTGTTCCAAATGCCTGGCTCTTTCATACTCTGAAGTACCAAGAGGCACTTCCTTCAAAATAAGTTTGTTTTTTAATTAAGAATTTTTATTTTATAACTTGAATATACTCTTGCTTGCTGATTGATACATTCAGCCACTCTAATGCTAGGGCTTGGGGTTTCAAACATTGCAAGACCTTGAAGTGCTGTAGTACAAGTAGTAAGTTTCTTATGTTCCTTTTTTAAATCTAATTTTTGCCGCTGCTTTATTCAAGGAGCATACATCAAAAGAAGCCAAAAGCCAGCTGGAATAGTTCCTGAATGCGATTTTAATCTTGTTTGCAATTATTCTGAAGGGGAGAAACCATCTGTATCAGGTACGTTTAGCTTCACAGGTAGCAAGGACTGCGTGAGCTTCCACCATCATTGCCTTTGTATCACATAGCAAATTCTAGGGAAGAATCATTTGGAAAAGAATTTGTAAAATGAAAGTTGTAGCTCAGTTTAGCATAGGTTTATGATTCCACATCTCTAACTCCCTATCACAGTATAGACATAGGAATGAAAACACTCTCTTTTTATTCCAATTCTTATTTTGGGGCTGGGATTGTGGTTCAGGAGTAAAGCACTTACCTAGCATGCATGAAGCACTGGGTTCAATTCTTAGCACCACCTATAAATAAATAAAATAAAGATCCATTGACAACTAAAAAGATTTTTTTTTAAAAAAAAGAATTAACTCTCTAAGATGGAGGCACAATTCAAAGTATCTGTGTTTCTAGAAAGTATCCATCTCCAAGGATTTCCGAACATTTCATTAGTATCTTATACCTTCTTCTATTGCTATAGCAAAATACCTTAAGCTGGGTAACTTATAGAGTGAAGAGATTTATCTGGCTTATAATTCTCATAGCTGGAGGATCCAAACACTATGTGACTGGGGTCCTGCCAAGGGCCTGCAGCAAAGTCACATCATGGTGGAGACACAGAAAGGAACACGGACATGTGCTAAAGGGGCAAAATGTGGGGTGACCTTGCTTTATAACACTTCTCAAGAGAACTAATTCACCCTAAGAGACCAACATTAATCTCTTCTGAGGGCACTCCTCAGTTCCCATCGATTACCTTCCACTAGACCACACCTCTTAAAAGGTTCCACCACCTCATCACTGCCACACTGGGAACAAATCTTTCAGCACATGAAATTTGGGGGAGTATACAAACCATATCTCAATTGTAGAAACCAGTAGAATCAAGTAACAGACATTTTATTGCTATGGGCTTCATGACTGTGGTATTATGTTATCTATCTTTCCTCTACCCAAGGTATGAGTTCTTTAAGGGCAGGGACAATATTTTAATTGCTTATATTTTTAGTACCTGGCATAGTGCCTGGCACATTGCAAACACTACATGCTATAGAAATGAAAAGGCAGTGTCCCTGAAGGGCAGCTGAATCTACAAGGGGCATGAAAACATCACTATGATGGTGTAGCAAGGCAGAGGAAAGAATATGAAATAACAGTCTCCTTTCAAAAGTTTACTGGATAGAAGTAATGCTTTGATTAACAGCTTGGAGCAGTGAAGGGCATATTTGAGAATCCACAGATGGTTACCAGACTGCCTTCCAAGAATTTCTGCCTGGCCAGTTGTAGAGCCTTTGTTGTTGAGTGGCATATTTAAGCCGAAAGGCCTCACCAGTCCTGTCTCCACATTCCTTCCAGGCCTGCCATGCTCAACTCTAAACTGAAATACCTATTTGGCAAATATGTGAAGAGTATACTAAATTATTACCTTACAGCACCAATATTTTGGTATGACTCTGCATTAAGGGTAGAGGACCTATATTTAATCACTATTTTAAGTCTGGGTTTCTTAAATAATATTTAAAAAATTTGCACTTATCTTTTCTCCTTTATTACCAACATTCCAAAGAGTTCAAGGTTGACAGTTTTGTTGTAAAAGGATAGTCATGGGTTAAATGCTGCTTGCTTCTGTTGCCAATGAAATTGCAGAAGAAATCAGAATGTTGCAATTGTAAACAAATGAACTTCCTCTTATTGTTCAGTATTTTTTCATATTAATAATGAAATAACAGGGAAATGGTTTTTAGTTTAGTCAGAAGGGAAGGACATGACATTGAATTATATGATTTTTTAAAAAACTCTTTACTTCTTAAAACATACAGTCTTTGTATTCAGCCAAGAAAAAGGATACTGTTACTTAATAGAAATTCAGTCAGCTGAGGCAATTTGGAACATACACCTGAAAAAAAAGAGATCTAAATTCAGCTGTTTCTCCAGGTTCAAAATAAAATTAATGTGAATCTTCTTAGATTTAGAGATCAGAACCTCATTCTATGGTAAAAGAATTTTTCCATCTGAAACTGAATCTTTTCTTATTCTTTCCAACCTTAAAACAAGCCTTAAAGAAAACATGGTATCTTTTACTTGATATACACTGAAAATTAATATGTAAAGCTTTTAGAGATTTTTTGAAGAAAGGGGACTAAACTTAGCAACATCTTCTAGTTTTGAAATTTTATGTTGGTCTTATTGTATATAAAAATATTCCATTGTTCAAGGAGAAAATATAAAGAAATGAAGAAAAACAGTATGAAAGACTCAGTTAAATATTAGTTTCCTTATTCATAAAGCAAGCAGAATTTCTAAAGACATTTCCCTGTTCTTAAATATTGAAGTATTCCATCAATGATGACTGTTAAAGAGTAGAATAGGACTTAGAAGATTGTAGAATCTCACCAGTGGAGGGTTGCTAGGGCCTGACCTCAAGAGTGGATGATTCCCAACATTCAGATTTGGCATTATACTTCTCTAAGCTTAGGACTTGTTGATATCGAAAGTCCAGTGAAATGTGTATTTAACATCTCACGTGTCCAAAGCCATTTGCAACAAAATGGCTAGAAATTAATGAAATATCTCTCAGGTTTTGTGTGGTCATGAGGATAATGTTACCTCTTCATCAAGAAGCATTGGAAATGGGTAGAATTTTAGTGACAAATGGGTGATACTGCCTGGGTAGACAGATTTTGAATTGAAAACAGTTTTTAGGCCTGGGTTTATGTGCTTTGGATTACCAAGTAAACTAGTGTTACAAGCTGGAGACAATAAGACTAAGATGTTTTAATAAAATTGCCTTCTTTCTGGGTCAGTATTAAATATCAGAGACATCTTAAAAGGAATGGGTCTTGTTGGTTAAGAAGGATAATGTGGAAATGAGTCTGAATAATTCCTTATGCACTTTGTTCCCATTCCTTGAACTAGATTTTTTACCCTCATTTTAATGCTATCTTTATGGAATGAAGAAATTTTAAAATTGGTTTTTAAACTCTATTAAGCTCTCATATATGATATAACCCAACCACATTACTCAGGTTTTCTTGGCTTTCAGGAACAACTTTGCAGCCATTATATCATAATTGAACTGAACATTGTTTCACACTCTGAATTTGGAATATGCTTCTCTGGCTCTGGGCCAGTTGCTGAGTCAGTAACTTTGGGGTTGAGGATCGAAGTGGGGCTCAGTGTGTGAAGATGTGTTAAAGAGAATTAGTCTAGAGTGCCCTGTGTACTCTTGAATACTAGAGAGAGTATATCGTGAGATTACATTACTGTTCTTGATTAACATCATCATTTTATTTTTCTCAGCTGAATGTGTTCTTGGAAAACTTTCCCTGATCTTGTCATGCGAATCAGCCGCATTATCAAGTAGACTCCTCTGAAGCAATTATCTGGAAAGAGTGGCTACTAAGTTCTAAAAATCCTAAAACAAACTCTTGTTTACACTGAAGATTCCTCTCCCCTCCTACTTCACTTTTGTCAGCTTGCTACAGTCTAAAGCAAAGACAGCAGTGTTTCTGTGCATGGAGGAGAATACCAAGGTGAAGAACATCTGTCATTAAACATATTCTTTAAAGTTTATCTAATAGTAAGAGAGAAAAATGCATTCTTCTTCTTTTTCTGGGGAGCTTTTCCATCTCAGGTGCTTTGAGTTTCAAGATGAGTGCCCAGCCACTCTAATGTCCCATCCCCCATTTCCTGACCGTCTTTTCTGACACCAAAGCTTACCAGTTATGATTGAAGAGTGAGAAAAGAGTGGGCAGTGAGAAAGTACCTTTATATCTCCCTGGATCTGTAAGTAAACTTTGGTTCTCTTTAAAGGGCCAAGTATTTTAGGTTCCAAAAGATTACTTCAGATACTCTGTTCAAGGCCTTATGCAGTCATATGCTTTTCCCATGTACTTTCTTTAGCATGAGATTTCCTCTTCTCAGATCTGGAAGATGTTTGACACCCAAAGCCTGTGAACATGGTTCCTTTGGGTCTCTGGAAAATTTGGTCTTTGGAAGAACAAGTGGTAGAATTTTCATTTTATACTTGATGAAACTTAGGCTAAAGAGTTGAGGATTTGTCCAGTGTCTCAGAATTACCTAGTGGCAGTTGCTTTTCTCTTTGAGGTATATATTTATGTAATCCTCATCTAAAAAAATGCATTCATGGAACTCAAATGTAGAATTCCAACTGAAATGTGGAAAAATAACTTTAAAGTTCTAAATGAAGTACTATACCATTTATGCTTAATTTCTTTGACTGATGAGTTAGCAGGAGCTATGCTCATTGTGAACATTATTTAGTTATGAAATTCTCAGACATGACCCTTATTTTGACCCTTCTAGACAGTTTATTTAGTACTGCTAGGAACAAATTAAAGGTATCAATAAAGTCCAACTTTACCTACCTAGGCAACTTCTTTTTTGACACTCATGGATCAAGAATAACATAGGTAAATTAGTAATGATTCTGAATTTTCTGTATTTGAAAAAATAAAGACAAATTTCCCTATTTGAAAAAGAAAGGAAGGGGACTGGCCTTTGTTTAAAACCTGTTTAGGGGAAACTTTGATTCCTGAAAAGTTCAATGTCAGTGTGCTATTTTGTTATTTTGTGAAACCTAATTGAACTAAGCCAATACCTTATACCATGATATTAGCTGGTCAGTCTTACCTAAATTTAGTGACTTCTTTAATAGCAGATAAACATATTGAATCTTTGCTCATTCATGTCATGTCCGAGAATTTCATAATTAAGTAATGTTCACAATCAGTTTTTCAGCCATTTCTGTTAGAAATATTTCAGTTTTGTTATTCCCCATTTCTGATCATTGCTATGATTTCTGAGATATATGTTTTCCATTTGAGGCCAATAAAGGCACATTTCTTTCAGTAGAATCATCATTATTATTGCTATTCATTAAAATCAGTATTATTTAGTAATCAATGTCTTATTTCTCTCTTTTGCTATATGACTTATGCAAAAGTTTTTACATTTTTATACCTTTTTAAGATAGTCAACTTTTACCTTCCCTCTTCTCCCTCAACCACTATCATTATCCCTACCAAAAAATCTCTCTCTTTAGTTAAAATGTTAAACTAGGCAAGAACAGTCAAGATAGTTCATTTTAGGGGTAGGCATTTATTGGAAGAATTAATTCCTTTGGGGCCACATCAGACACATCTCTTCTAGTTTGTGTAAGTTATTTCTTTGTCCCTATTCTAGGCAAGTCTTCATCACTCTGTTTGAAAATGGACCACTCCCTCATTCTGGAAACACTTTCTCCCATTGCCTGTCTCAATGACACAATTTCCTGGTTTTCCTCTTATCTCCTCAACTGTTCTTTTTGCCTTCTTTGCTGGCCCCTCTCTACCTAACCCCAGAAGTTTAGATTGCCTCAGAGATCTGTCTTGAGGTACCTTCTCTTTCTTCACCATTTAGATATCTAGTTCCATAGCCACAAATATAATCCTTAAACCAATGGAGACTCAAATTTTTTCTTCTCTCCGGAATACAAACCTGTATATGTCACTATCTGCTTGACCTCCAACATGTCCTTAATAGAACTCTTGGTCCTATTTGCACCTCAGTTTGTTCCTCACTCAGAACCCATCCAGAGCCCCAAGACCAGAAGTGGATTGTCCTTACTGCCACCTTTAATTCCTCATGCCCAGTATATTGGCAAGCCTTGCCAGCTTTCTATTCTAGTCCATGCCACTATCCTCTCTCACTCAGACTGCTATATCACCTCCTAATTAGGTCTCTTCTTGCATCTTTGCTCCTCAATCATCCATTCTTCAAACAGCAGCCTGAAGTGATCTTTTAAACATGTACAAGAGATCATGGAACTTTCGTCCTTCAAGTCTAATCGTATTTAGAATAAGATCTTAATACCTTTATCTAGTCCATAAGCCTATGTGATTTGACTCCTACTGATCGTTTTTTAGCCCCATTTCCTGCTTACTTCTCCCCTTTCCTTTATGTTCTGTGCATCAGCCATGTCATCCTTTTTGTTTCTTCTACTAAGTCAAGTTTTTCCTCACTTAGAACCTTTGCATTTACTATTTTCCATTCCTGAAGTGCTTGTCCTTCAGATCTTTGTACCATCTCATACTTTAGTCTTGGTTCGAACTATACCTGCACAGAGTACCTTATTCAAAGAACCTCCCTTAGTCATCTTTTAATCTCTTTCCTATACATATCACTATCTCATATAGTAAGACATAATCAGGCTTATAGGAGTCTCTTCACTAGAATACGGACCTCATGAGGGCAAGGTGTCTTACTTTCTTTTCACTGCTGTACACCAGTGCCTACAATAATATCTAATACATGGAGAATAGTAGATAATTGTTGAATTAATGAATACATCAGTGACCTTCATCCCACTCCTAGATTATCAAACTGAGCTCCATTCAGCTTTCCCCCATCAAATAGCTATGGCATTTCTACCTCAACCCTTTGTGCCTGTCTGTAAATTTGGAATACTTTTCCTTTTATCTGTATATCCAAATCCTAAGTGATTTAAAATCTTTCTTTTGTGAAACTACCTCCAGTCTCAACCCATGGTACTCTTCTTCCCCACTCTTAATGGCTTTTGAAGTCATCTCTTGTATGTCCCTGTTATCTTTCTGTTTTTCTAATTTACCTATGTTTGTGTACATGTCTTATCTTCCAACCAAATTTTTTTTAACTCTTCATGGGTGAGGATTATCTCTCATTCACTATCAACCCTTTTTTTCCTCTCCACTGTAGAATAAATGAATAAATTATATCATTAGTTTACTGATCACTGAGAAACCTGACATAATTTCTCTTGTATCATTTAAGAATTTAACACCCTTCTCCTCGACCCGCTAAAATACATCTAGAATTCTTGTTCATATCCAGTGTGTGAAGTTGATTACCCAAGAGCTTTAGGAAGGAAAGAAATTGACTAAACAACAAGAAGGATGGAGAAAACATTTAATGACTTGCTTAGTTTTATGGAGAATTAGAAGAGGGTAAAGGTAGTATGCATATATTAAGTGGTGGATATATAATGCCATATGCTTTTAGTGAAATCATAACTTATTAGGCAGAACCCACACTTTAAACAACTGAGGAACTTTTTCTCAGAGTTCTTGCAAATTGAATGTGTGTGAACGCAAATGAACATAGCACCCTTTGAGTCCAAACAGTGCAATAGAGACTTCCAGATCCTTGGAAATCCCATGGTCATGATAATAATTCGAAGGGAAATTAAAAGGGTTTTTGTCTGTGGGCACTCATGTGACCAATCAGTCCTTTCTGGACTCTAATTCTCGATTAGCTTCTCTAATTCCCTGTGTGGAGAAACTTTGGCACTGAGATCTGGACATAGAAGCTGCAGGGAAGGAGTGTGGTACAAGGAGCTGCTGCTTGCCCACCCAGGGCTGGGTCATGATATAGGCCTACTTGTGGTTTAATATGTTGTGTAGAAGCAAATCCTCTCTCCAAATTGCCTAGTCAGAACAAAACTGAACAGGATGCCGTGTGCAGCAGACTCACAGATGGATGGTTAGCTTAGGATCTTTATTGCAATATCTTGTCTGAACTGGCACCACCTCTTAGTATTTTCCCTGGCTGGGCGAGTCAGGGCTCCATTTCAGGTTGGAGTTTCTAGTCCCTACCCATTCCACCCCTGTAGCCTCATTTCCACCCCCTTTTAGCCCCCTGGACTTGGCACCTCAAAGTATCTGTTCAATTTTTGGTTTTGGTTTTGTCTCTATTATAGTGCCTTTCCTTGTCACTTTTGGCTTTCACGAGGGCCATTCTCTCTCTCGTCCTTGTACCCAAAATCCCAATCTAGACTGCTACTTGTTCAGGAGGAAGTAAAGGTCAGAGGTGATTGACCAGAAATACAGTTACACTAGAAATCCATAATTTGTCCCTATTTCCCTGGATTAGGTAGAGTCCCATGACCCAGAGGAGTCCCCTAAGAGAACCTCACCTCATTACACAAACTTCTGGTAATCCAAAATAATGGGGTTTGTTCCCCAAAGAGGTGGGTGTCAGTGTCTGTTTCTGTTCATTCCAGTAAAAATAGGAATATTATACTTAGATGATAATGAATGTGAAATGGAGGACTTAACTTCTCACATGACACGAATGACTAAACGGAAGCCCTGAGTTCTCTTTATGGAACACAGGTTCAGCAAGAGCTATGGTTAATAGTGTTTGGGTAATGTCAGCTCAGCATTAAATGTACATTATACTCTTGTGAAGAAGCTCTAACATTATCTGTTAATAACCAAGGCGGTACCTGGATTCATATAGACTTTTTGATTTTGCACATGAACTAACTGCAGCTTGCTGATGAAGGAGCATGTGAGCTTGGAGCCTTGGTGTGCCAAAGGACTCTTTGTATGAATAAAATTCTGGTCAGTGAAGGTCAGTTTCTCTACTCAAGCGAGAACAATGTTGTTTCCCTCCTAATCAGATACACACAGTGTTTGAAAAATCCAGGGGCCCCACATAAATGATGTGCAGCCATAGCCCGGGCAGCTCCTCATGCAAGAAATGAATAATCCTTAATAAAGTTTCAAAGAACACTGGCTTGTTTCTGTACTGTAATTGTTGCTTTAATGGTATGCCCTTCAGTGCTTTGCAGGGAAATTGCTATAAAGTTATCTTCCCTATCTTGTTTCAAGAAGGGTTGTCCAGTCGACCCCCTTCCCAATATTGTGTTTGATTCTACCATAAAGACCACTGAAGTCAGCCTGAGTTTTGTTGAAAGGCCAGCATTCCCTTTCTCTTTCAGTGGGATCCATGCCTCTGAGCAGCACTGGACTTGAAACAGCAGGAGTCACCATCTTTATTGTTAGGCTGTGGAATTTGTTTTAAGCACATTCTAAATCTAGTCTTATGCCTTTTGCTTTTTTTTTTTAGTCTGTGACAAAGGTGACCCAATTGTACCTCTTTGATATTACAAACACAGCTCTTTTTGCTCATATCACAGAGGCATATAACAAAATACAAAGGATAAAATTGTGTCTGTGTATGTAGTAAGAACACATATTTCAGGACTAAATTCAATGACATAATCGAAGAAGTTGTCTTCTCAGTCATGAACTAACAAGCACAGACCAATTTTCACGATTTTTTCTAAATAGTACTAAAATACTGTTCAGAAATAATCGAGCTAATGAAAACGTTACATTGACAAAGTAGCCTATACTAAGAAGGCTCTATTTGGGGAATGTGACATTGACAGCAATGGTGTTAGGGTTTATGGAGTTTTAGTAAGATGTTCTAAGAAGAATATTACAGAGTTCCTATAGAATGTGTCATTTTGCATTTTATTTTTTCTAGTACTAAGTGGACTTCATAAATTAAGAAATTTTAGCATTACTGTCTGCCTAGAAGAGGGGTAGGGAATTTTTTTTCTTTATATCAGAGTCTAATAGTTTTATGATACTCCCAAAGAAATAAGTCAATTGAACAATATAGTAAAATGCACGTACCTTAGACATTTAAAAAAATAAGTGGGCTGTAAAATGCATAGTGTGGATACATTTTCTGGTAAGTGAATGTTCCATGATTCAGTGATTAAAAGTGTGTAAAAAAGTAGAAATGGAGAATAACTGGAAAAAAAAAAAAGAATTGTGAACAGAATGGTTGTAGCATCGCTGAAGACTTTACTTAGCTGTCTGTGCTGGTTGAACAAATATTCCAGCAAATCTGGAATGAATAGCAACTCTGTTTACTATGACAGGTTTTATTTGTCTTGGGTGCCACCAAGACCACATGCTATGTTTTGTCATACTGGAAATACTGAAGCAGATTTTCATTGTGCATGTGAAATTTTTTAAAGCCTTAATACCTCAGTCTCAACTTAGCTAGGTAAAAGCAATAAGTTTTAATTCCCTTACTGGCCAGACATCTATAAATCTTCATGTCCTCCAACAAAAGCATGTAGCTACAGTTCACCATTCTGATTATAGTCTTAGGTCACCACCATAGGTGACCTGATCCTTCTCATTTTCTAGTGCTGTATTTCTGTCTTTAATAAGTTAATCTATTTTTTTTCTCCTTTATATGTAATATAACTTCTTTGACACTACATCCAGCATACCACTGGTGGCATAAAACCTTTCCAAGCCCAATGACATAGAAGTTTCTACATATCAGTATAGCTAGCATTCTGTTTTTCCCCTTCATTTATGTCCTAAATAGACAAAGACTGTGTTTAGTAGCTGTGTGCCAACCACACTTACCTATTGGAGTTGTTGATTCTACTGAATTTACATAAAATGTTGATACCAGGACTTAACATTTAGTTGGAAATAGAATAGGATGTTGGAAATTGTTTAGCTCTACTTTCTACCTTGGAATAACTGGATACCACATCCTTGCAAAATTCTTACCACATTCTTTTTTTTTTTTTTTTTTTAATGCATTATCAAGATTCATAGTTAGCCAGGTGATCTGCCAAAAGTAGAAGAGTTAAGAAGGGCTTAACAGTGAAGGCAAGATTGTTGTTGTCATGGATCAGTATCTGATCTTTTTGTCCTGTGGTCTTTACAGTAGTTTGATATAGGTTGGTGGTTTTCTCTAATGTCATATCATTCTGTTTGAAATGAGTTTAAAGCTAATCTTACACTGAGGAGCCTGATTGCCAGTGAAGATTAACACTTAATTAATGCAGTCATGCTTTGTGGAGCAGATCAGGTGGTGATTTGAGGTGGTGGCAGTGAAGAGGTTAGAACCAGTTGCAGCACCCCAGGCCAAAATCTGTGGACACCCTGAGGAGCATTAACCTTTAGTTATAAGGTAGCTCTAAATAGTAACTGCTGTACATACTGAATGATTGAAGAGGGTTAAAGGTGAGTGTGATGAACCTTACTCCCCAATACTTTTTTTTAATATTCAAACAAATATTTAAGCATTTATTAAATGCCAGGTTGTTTGTGGGTACTTAGAGATAAAGGGATGAACAAATACCTGCTCTTACAAAAAATGGACATAATTCAGTTTAGATAGTAAAGGGCAAAAGAAAACTATAATAAGATATGAGGATGGAGATTTATAAACTGACCATCATTGGTAAGGTGGTCATTTCAAAGGAGATGACATGATACCTGGGCCAAATGAGGAGAAGCCACTTAGGTGCTTTTCATGCAGAGAGAAAGCATGTGCAAAAATCCTGATGAGAAAATGATTTCTGGGTATTCAAGGACTAGAAAGAGAACTTTTGCAGCTGCAACTCACCAAGGTGAGGGAAGGAAAAGTGATAGATGCAGTTGGAGAGAGTAAAGTGAAGTTAAGAAATTGTGATCCCAAGAATGAGTTCATCTTGGGAATATTGATAAATGATAAAGCCAACAGTGCACATGTGTTTTAAAAGTGAAATTATAATATTTGTAGTTTTAAAGACAAAACTGGAGTCTCAATAGAATGAGTAGAAATAATAGGGTGTCTTATGTCAAGCAAAGTAGCAGGATGCGGGAGCTTCAAAGCCTCCTGTTTGACATGCTGCTATTAAGCTGTTCTTGGAATCTCTCCAGTAGAAACACTAGTACGTTTGTGTATGAAGTTATTGAAAATTGTGGCAATCTCCTTTTAAAATACTTCTTAAGGAGCTGAGCAGAGATTTCTTTTTTTTCTTTTTCCTGACAACTCAGTCTGATTCTCCTCTGTAGTTCTCTAACTATAGTTTTGTGTTTCCCCATCTCTTGGGGTGGAGTAGTGTGGATCTGGAAAGAGATGGCCTGCATCTTCAATGGGTCAATAGGGATTTGTACCTTTCTTTTTTTTAATTTTTTTATTTGTTCTAATTAGTTGTATATGACAGTAGAATGCATTAATACAACTTGTACCTTTCATGTACTTATTAGTTCCCTCACTGTGGTGGTGACTGGATGGTGTTGAATGCTTGTCAATAAGATAAGCTATTCCTTGGTGAAATTAAGTTGATCAAATTATGTGCATGTACAAGTATGTCACAGTGAATCTCATTGTTATATTTAATTATGCACCAATAAAAATGTTTTTAAAGTCTGATTGGAATAAGAAAGTTTACTTTAAAAAAAAATAAACTATCCCTGTGACTGTCTCAAGACACCTCTATCTCAGGATACCTCTACTTTTAGGAAATCATCTGGATGCTGGCAAAAATCTGCATGTGAAATTTAATTTTGTATTCAAATTAATAAACTTATGGAGTTAACTTATAGAAACCAACTGGGCACACAACTAAGTCATAACATGGATTTTTTTCCCCATTCTGTTTTGTTTGGAATACAGTGAATGTTGAAGCATTGCCAAACATCTGGGCATTCTGAACTCCAAGAAACAATTCTGAAGCCTTCAAATTCCATCATAAGCTTGCAACTTACTCTTTGTATTATAAAGGGCAAAATCTAAGACACAGAAGTTTACTGGTTTATTTTTCTTTTGGCAGAATTAAGATGCTCTGGTTTCAAGGAAATAGCATGCAACTTGCTAAATCCTCTTTTGGACTCTTCTTGAGAAATCTTTCTGCCTCTAAGACAACTTTGCCTGTGCTGACCTTATTTACAAAGGTACAGAGTGAAAAAGTAAAATCACTACTTTAAAACTATAAAATATTAAGATTTTTGGTGAATAAAGTCGTACCATTACAAATACAGGACAAATCTGAAAGGAAGACGGTGGAATAAACTCTCTTCCAACCTTCTCTCCAGTTTCTCTCTCAGCACAGTAACTCCCCAGACACTTCATTGTCTGACAGTTATCAGAGGGTAAATTAATATATTTAATTGACATCTGACCCCTTGTTAAAAAAGTATAGATTATAATATGATGTTTAAAAATGAATCATTTGTGATTTAGCCAGACCTTAAGCAACTTAGCAAGACCCTATCTCAAAATTTTAAAAAAATAAAAAAGGACTGGGGATGTGACTCAGTGATTTTAAGCACCCCTGGGTTCAGTCCCTGGTACCAAAAAAAAGTAACATTTGGAAATAAGTCAGTTCTTATTGTTTGTGGTAGTTATATTCTATAAAATCACCACAAACACAGAATTACCAAATACTGAACCATTACTCCTAGAGAAATACAGGATTAGGTTTCCATAAGCCTCTGGTCACAGTATTTTTGGCAAATGACCAAATATATAACCTTATGTAAAGTTTTTAATATAAAAGCAAAATTTCTGGTACATTTGGTACTTCTGAAAATAGGCATGTTTTTATTTTAATAAAAGAGCATTACTATTTTGGACCTAAGTTTATAATGAGTGCTCTGGCAACTCAAATTTTTTATTACTCTCTGCATGTTCATGTCCATGAATAACTGGAAAAGTGTTTCAAGTGTCAACTTGACAGTTACAAATAAGTTTTAGCAAGTAGGCAAATTCACAAATATGGAACTCATAAATAATGAGAATTGATTGTATTTCTTTTTTTCTTATCCCTAACAGTACTTTTTTTTTTTTTCCTTCCAATACTGGGGATTGAACCCAGAGACACATTACCACTGAGCTACATCCCTAGCCCTTTTTATTTTTTATTTGAAGACAAGTCTCACTAAGTTGCTGAGGCTGTCCTCAAACTTGGGATCCTCAAGCCTCAGCCTCCCCAACCACTGGGACTGCAGGTGTGTGCCACTGCACCTGGCTCCCTAACACTACTTTTAAGTCATAAAGCTAATTTAAAAGTTTTAATGAGATTTTCTGCTTGAAATTTATGATATAAACATTAATGATTTCTTTTTGCTAGTTAACATCAGTTTGTGCAATTTATAATCAAAAAACAAAGCATAGATTAATAGAAGTAACTTGTGAATAATACTGCAATTCAAATACAAAAGGACCATAATAGATTTTTTAATAGATTTCAAGCATTTTAACAATTTGAAAAAACCTGGCAGTTATCTAATAACAAAGTTTAAGTAGTGTTTTTATAATGAAATTTTTGTTGAGAATATTTAATCTAAACTACTTTTCATATCCATGAATATATATTGCACTCTTGGAAATTATGGAACAAAAATTATTTCATCATATGAGAATCTATGATTGCAAATGCATATGAAAATTAACCACAAAAATAAATAATCCCTAAGGCTAACTGTGCTCATTTGGCCTACTGTTTTGCTCTGGTTTTCAGTTTGCTAGCAGTTGAGAGCCAAAAACATTTATAAAACAAAACAAAAACAAAAACCAGCATTCCACTCAACTCAATATACGTACTGAACCCAAGAGGCATAATAAAGACATCTTAATGTAGCAAAATCTTGGTACTTTTGATACTTTTGCAAATTAATATGTTTGTGTTTTGCTTTTGCTTTTAAGATCTTAGGTTGCCTTTTTTGATACTTTGTCAGAAATTTTTAACATGATTGTCTTAAACTATAATCTATTGTTGGTGCTAATAACAACTTGGTAAGTCTCATTCTCTTTCCCAAGAGATTGGGGCCAAAAAGACCCAGAATGATGTCTGTCCTTATAGAAAACATGCTGTGAATTAAACTGGAGGAAGGGCCTCTTTTTAATATAATAGCTCATCTATTCCTGGTATGCTAAAACACAGATTTTTATATAAACATCAGTAATGTATCTATCTTGAGCTATAAGAGAATGTATAGCTAGTCCCTTTTCTTAGACTCAATGGCTGAGAATCCTTTAAAATCCACCAATGATTCATAGTGTTCTCAACAGATTTTTCCATGATATGGTTGAAGAGTTTGTTACAAACCACACTGGACACTTAAACTTCCTTGCCCTTCAGGTAGAGTATTAGCATTAGGATACCTGTTGCTAATACTACTTATACAAGAACATGGGTAAAATAATATGAATTGGTACAATCATCATCTGAAGTAAATAGAATTTTTTTCTTTTTTAAAAGATGGAACAATCACTAACTCTGTCCTGAGGGGTTTATTCCTGTGGACTGATCAGGAAAATTAGGCTAGCAAGATTCATATCTCCCATTCAGAACAGACTGTAAGCCATTCCAGTGGTGGCAGCCAGGCCACAGAGGTGCTCCTGACTCCAGAAAGATAAAACTCTCAGGTAGATAGGTCAGTGACAAATAATGAACATCTAAATTTATCATAAATACACACATATGTAGTATGTGTATTTATATATATGTATTTATATGTAATATATATTTATATATACTTATATATATATATGAAAAATATCAAAACACAAAACCAAAAGGTGCAGAGAGCTCACCTATCATGAAATAGTAGATTTTAAAAAAGATTTATGGTGGTAACTTTGAGAATAAAGCAGTCTAATTAACCTGGTAAAAAATTGTCCTTTAAAGTAAATAAAATCTGTGGTTTTTTGGTTAAGCCAAAGACCATTCTTTGGGTTTAACAGCTTTATTTTTTTCCTTCCTGTAGGATCCATGCCCACTTTGTGATGAAGCCAAGGAAGTACTCAAGCCTTATAAAAATAGGGTAATAGAATACAGTGTGGCTTTTATGTATGTGGAATGGATATTATATGTGGTATAAAGTATCTGTCTCCATCCTTTCTTTAGGAAAAGAGATTAAATGGGTTTTTTATTTAAATTGTCTTTCTGTTCTTCAGAGAGAGAATTTAATGCTGATTTCCATAAAACTCATTACCCCTAAGTGTTTTTCTCTGAACAGTACTGATTTTCTTACTCTGACTCTTAATATGAGTCAAAGTTAACTAGCAGGTGCAATATTCATGTTTTCTTTAAACTTTTGTCCCCATTTCTTTTATCTTATTTCATAACTTCCATGGAAGTTTTGCCATGTAGCCAAACCATCACACCTTCACCATTGTTACAACCAAAACACTTCTCTCCTGATTCTCAGGCAGCTCCCCAGCTGGGACATGTTCTATTTCATCAGGAACTGAGCAGGAGTCCTGATGCTAAATGTAGCAGGTGTAACAGAAAAGTAGCAAGATCAGAAAGTAGGGAATACTATATAATGAAATCAGTCATTTTAGAAATTAGGGGCATTAGATCACTGTGGCCCTAAAACAAATAACCAAAACCTCTCAGCATTAGAAACTCCCTGGGAATCAGTTTGTCACTGCAACTGTTGGATTTTTCATAGTCTCTAAAATACAAAGCTTTAGCCTATCTGTGTTTCAGTTTATCTTGCAGGAGGTGGACATCACACTTCCAGAAAATTCTGCTTGGTATGAAAGGTATAAATTTGACATTCCTGTCTTTCATTTGAATGGCCAGTTTCTGATGATGCATCGAGTAAACACCTTAAAACTTGAAAAACAGCTTCTGAAATTTGAGCAGCAAGCTGGTACAGACTGACTAATGCCTTCATGATTTTCTACCCTCTCTGTCCATAAGGCATCTTCCAAAGGAAGTGTCTGGGGCCTCATACTCCTTTTGTCATCTTCACAGAGCCTTAAGGATGTTCTGAACTCAGTGGTGCCACATAAATATTGCCATTCCTCTTCTGAGTAATGGAAGTACCTGTGTGAGAACTGTTCACTTATGGGCATTTTGTAAAATAAGAGGAGTGTATTGGCAGGGAGGGGGATGATGGAAGGAGAGAGAAATCCATTTGTCTTTCTTATTTTTCCCTTTTGTATTAATATGGAAGCACTTCACATGAACTGGACAGTGCTGTTTATAGGAAGAAGTCTTTGCATTCCTGCTGCTGCCCTGGAGGGCTTAACTTTTTAATGAAAGAATAAATGGTCTTCCACTCAGTAGATAAAGTGAAATGTGAATTGTTAATAACTGTGCACAGTCAATAAAGGGATGTTTTAACGAATACATCTGCATGAAGTCTATTTCAGTGGGATTTAATAATACCTGTTTAAAATTAGAGTTCATTTTTGTTGGGTAGAAGAGAATAATTATTAGAGCAAAAGAGGCTTCATTTCAGAGAGACAAAAGAAAAACTTAAGCCATACCAAAATGCATAGAACTCAGCATGCTTTGCACATATGCAGCAAATTGATCTGTAATATTGAGAACTGCCTTTGATAGTTTTTCAATTATCATCAATTAAGTTAAGTCAACTTATAAGACAGTAGTTTTGTCACATTTTAATATCTTGGGTAAAATTCACTTTCAATCATAACTGGACAGATAAGTCGTTTAGAGACAAAATGCTCTTCACCATTATATATAAAGTATTAAAAATGAAGTTTCGTACCTGTATTTATATTTAGTCAAATTCAGACAATCTAGGAATGTATTCACATAAAAACAAAATGGCCCTTTTCCTTTTAAAATCACATCACTGCAATTCCATCTATGATGAAATTCTTTTATTAACTATTTAGACAAATTTGAACATTATAAACCACTAGATTTTAATTTGGTCACTATGATTTAGTCTTAGAAATTATAGAATACTGGACCTAACAAACCTTAAATATTTTTCTCATTTTATACATGAGGAGGAACCTAAAATGTAAAGCATCAGATACTTAGCCTAAGATTGGTTACCCAGCCAGTTAGCTGGTGTGCTGGGTCTTGCCTTCTAGCACTGAGTACCCCCTGAATTCCCTGCAGGGACCTCATTGTGTTATTTTCAATACAGCATCCCTAACCACTCCGGATCCAACATAAATTGGCAATTTAATCCCTCTAAAATGACAACAGGAAAAAAATCTTATAATCAAGCAGTAGTGTTTATAATTTACAAACTTTTGGAACACATCTAGAGATTATAAATGTTTGCTGAGCCCTGTAGTAGGCAGAATTCTAATGATCCCAATGACCCTTGCTCTTTTATAATTCCCTCTCCTTTGAGTATGGATGGAAATATCTCCTGTGATGATGTTATCCTGGGTGGGCCTGATCTAATTAGGTGAACTGTTTAAAAGCAGAGAGTCCTGGCTGGGTGGTTTCAGACATGAAAACAGAATGCGTTCCAGCTAACCAGAAAACAAGCAAACAACCATTACTGCCTACTGGGGATCACATGGCAGGAAACTGGGTGGCCTCTAGGAACTGAGTAGTTCTTGAACAACAGCCAACAGTAAAATGGAGATATCAGTCGTACAGCTTTGAGGCAGCGAATTCTATCAGCATCAATGAGCTTAGAAGAGGACCCTGAGCCTCAGAGGAGAACTATCTTAATTTCAGCTTAGTAAGACTCTAATCAGAGAATCAAGCCACACCATGCCTAGACTTCTAAAGATCCACAGAAACTGTAAACTAATAAATGTACGGTGATTTGCTGTGTAATATGTCCTTGCAACATGGAAGTACAGTGTTGGGTGGTGAGAGTGCATCAGTGAAAAAGGCACAGCCCTTGTGCTCAGTGTCTCTGAAGCAGGAAGAAGCAAATTAATAAAGTGCAACAACATAATTCAGTGAGGGCTGAAACTAAAACATGGAAAATGGTACAGTGAATTAGGAAAGTAGCAAAAGACTTCACAGAAAATTAGACTTCAGCTGTCTTGATTGAACAGAAGCAGTGGAGGAAACTGTTGTAGGGCAGAGAGTAGAGAGAGTCTTCTATCCTGAGGGAGGAACATAGGTAAACTCTGGGTGTGTAGAAGGGCATGGCACAGTCAGTAAATGGCAAGTGGCTTTGTGTGGTAGGAATGAAGGGGAAGGGAGTGAGGAAGAAACTGGGAAGATGGATTGGGCTGAGCATTGTGAAGACCTGAGCTACTATGCTTTTAAGCCAGCAGCCGTATCCTCCATTGCTTCCTGCCTTCATCCGGTCAGCCCTCCCAGTTCCTGATTCCTAGGGGTATCTGAGTTCTCTAGCCCTATCGATTGCAGTCTTTCTTCCCATCCTTTAGCATACTGAGCTCAACAGTCCCCTGGAGTAGTTCTGCAGGACGGTCATCCGCTCAGTACAACCAGAAGGCACCATAAACAAGGTGCCCCACTTACGTATCTGTGTGTCCTTTGTTCCTTCCAGCCTTCTCCAGGCAGGGTAAGAGTTGTGTGGCCTCTAGGTCCTAGGGTTTCTTATCCTTCTCCTGGGCCATCCTTGAGGAAGTTCTAAGAGTTGCTTTGTTTCCTCAGGGAAGAGGGAGAGAGTCCATTCAAAAAGCAGAGCTGGCCAGAAAGCCAGGAGGTTTGGTCTTCTTGGGCACTACTTTTCTAAGTGTAACCATGTGGTTGTGGTGTACAGGAAGTGCAGAGACTAAAGGCAGAAGAGTACTTCATTTCAAACAATAAAGTTCTGACATTCACATATTTTCAAAAGAACAAAATCCCATGATTTTCTTACAATGTTCAAAATAAACTATTGACTGAAGCACCAAGAAACAAGCTGTGATACCTTCCAGAAAACACTAAGTCTCCTCAAGGAGTGGTAGAGTTTGGGGAAAGGATATTGAGAGGATTTTTAATTTGTGTAAAGAAAAATATGCTCTCAGTTCCCACCAAAGTGAAAGGTTGGTAGTCACCTGATACCAACAGAGAGACACAAGTGGGATTCATCAGAAAACTGGATATATGTCCCTGAGTAGAAAGAACAGAGTGGTCTGACTTTATCTTAGGCAGTTACACAAAAAGTGGGCTAGCAAGCATCTTCAGTACAGTTCAGGCAGCTGCTATTTCTCCAAGATTATCCAGGGGAAGAATGGTTGTGTATGTATATGTGTGTATGTGTGTGTGTGTGTGTATGTGTATGTTTCCTCCTGGATCAGAGGTGGGCCAACCATGAGGGAGGACTCCTTCAGTACAGGCAGGCCTCAGAAGAAGAAAAGCAAAAGGGGTACACTAGGTAACTATGGGCTGAGGAGGTTGCTTCACTGGAGAACACATTTGCACGAAGGAAATGACAGGCAAGATATCATTAGCAATGGCTTCAATTTCCCTAAAATCCACAACAATTTATACAAAATATGGTCTTTAAACAGTTAGCAGGTTCAGGAAAGCAGTAGGACAGCTTGCAGCTCCAGTGTTCAAATAAGAACTTTCCCACCCCCTCCCATTTCTCTTGCCTTCTCCCATCCCACCCTAGAAGGATCAAAAGCTTCCAGGAGCAAGCAGAGAAGGACCTTCCTCTTCCTCAGCTTTGCACCTGCACATGGCTTCTCGTGGGGAAACTGGTTAGACTTAACGTTCAACCAAATCCTAAGTTTTTATTATGACATGAAATCAGATGCATGGTTGAAAGTGACTGTGGGACCTTCTGTTGCCTGAGAATTCTGAAGAATTCAAGAGTCCTAACAGTACCTGGGTTTTTAAAAAATCCTAAATGGGGGGCAGGGGGGAAAGGTCCTCCCCTGAATACATTTTAGAGGTAATGGGAGACCTAAGACCTAAGATGCTTTCTGATGGTATTCCATATTCAGAATATTGATTAAATGTGTCTCATATTCTTTTTAACCCATTAATCTTCAATAAATTTACTTATATGAGAAAGGAATGTGGTGATGTGACTAAGAATCCTGAAGATCTTCATCATTTCCTCTAGTCCCAATTACTAGCAAAAGGAAAGGCAGATTCATGGCATCTAAAATGTAGTTTGATTATCCCACTATTAATCAATATCAGAAAAATGTTACATCAGTTATTGCAAGAATTTTCATGTGATATTTGTAGCAGGGATTACTTTCCCTTTCTGGAATTATGTTTACAGGGATCAATTTGTTCTTATGTAAAGATTAAGTTTCATATCAGAAGCTCATTATTGGCCTTTTTCCCTCCTTAAGCTAATGCTTTAAGAAGTGGAATAAACAGTGAATGTGGGACTTCATATTGCTGCTCTGTTTCTTTCTTCCAGATGTCTCATCACAACATTATAAGGGCTTACTAACACATAATTGTTGGTCAGTTTATTGCAGGAAATAGGGATTCACTCAGAGTAGGACTTTTGGTTTTATTTTGTTTTAATAGTGCAACAATCTCATGAATATCTGACAGTAGAAAACACAATGTGATGGGGCTTCAGAAAGTAAACTAACCATCAAACACTGAGATATCCTTCTCACGGTGCCTCAACTTCTTTCTTATCCTATTCTTTCTGGGCTCTCCTGCTCCCCTGCTCACACAAAATATCTACTTCCTCATAACTGCAGCCTGCTCATGCCTACAATTCCATCTGAACTTTATTTTCAACAAACCAGTGGTCTGAACAGCTTCAGACCAGCTTCTTTCAGCTTCTCTATTCAAAAATTCCAAAATAAAAATTTTATTCAGCTTGTATTTTACAACAAGCCACCCAAATTATAAATCGGCTGACCAAACCTATAGAAGAAGCCATCTTTGGGACAAATGCCAATTCCTGGCCCAGTTCGCTGTGACCACCAAGATCATGAGGGATGCAGATCATAAGCACTGTAGGGCAGTCAACAATCAGTAACTGGTATACATCCAAACTTTTGAGTGTGTTATTTTAACATATTTGAGAGAAGTCAGGAGAACAGAGTAGTAAGTTCATTTATATCCTACTTCTTGGGAATAATGAGGACTTGAATCAAGAAGTTAGAACTATAAAGAGGTTTTAAACCTGAGTTTGACAGAAGTTCATGGACTGGACTGAGAGAGGATGGTGATGGAGGAGGAAATAGCATGAGTCCGGGATGACTCCCAGTCTTCTTGCTTTGTTTTTGGGTAAAACCTGGTACTTGCTCACTGATAGAGTTTTAAAGAAAGAGAAAATTTGTTTGTGGCTATGCTTGGTGGATATGAAAGATAAGACATAGTGAATTTTCCATGTTGTAGGACATCCAGGTACAGATAAAAGTTGGAAATGCAGAATAAGTCTGGGCTTGAGTGCATGTATGAGAGCCCACAAAATATAACTGGAACTGTGTACACCTGGTATATTAGGAGGAAAAAAACAGGCTAGCACTACACCCTAGGGAATACTAATGACCCATGGGAATAGAGGACATTGCCAGTGAAGAAAAAGGAGAATGAGATATGATGGAACTAGAAATGAGAGAAGCTCATCCAATTTCTATTTGATGATGACTTTGGTGATTTGATAGTGCCAGGCGCTACTCAATGCACTAGCAATAGAGCAATAAACAAGATAGCCAGAGTTCCTACTCTCAGAGATCTACATTCTAGAAGGAGAGGCAGACAAAGATATCATATCAATGGAAAATAACTGTATCTTGAAAGTCAGGGGAGAAGCTTCTCCTAGAATAACTGATAGCCTCAAATATCCAGAGTTAGGATAGGGACTGAACAGGAGACACTGGATTTGAAACTAAGTCAGTACTGCTGTAGACTGAATAATAGCCCCCAAAGATATTCAAGTTCTAATCCCTGGAGTCTGTGACTATTATTTATATATGCAAAAGGAACTTTGCAGATGTGATTAAGTTAAGGATATTGAGATGGATCCTACAGAACTATAAGAAAATAAATTTATATTATTTTAAGCTATCAAGTATATGGCCATTGATACAGCAGCAATAGGAAACTAATAAAAAATATTGACCTTATTGAGAACATTTTGGTGGGGAGAAGAAAGAGATAGACTGAAAGAAAATTGTAGTAGTTTGATAAGTAAAAGATTCAGAAGGTTTCCATCTGCCAGGAAGTTTTATATATTATAAAGCTATCTGGAGATATTATATCTATCTCCAGATATATATACATATATCTATCTTCTAAGAAAAGGCATCAGAGAAGAGTTAAAAACCTGTTTTCTTGATGTAGTTGATTAGCTCAGCAGTGTTGGAAAGTACCAAGAGAAGGCAGCCATAACCTTCAGCCTGTCTTAGAAGAGGTAAACCCCACAGCAGCAGATTTCAGGAGCCTCCAGGGTAACCCTGACACCAGACAGTAAACCATTGTAACCTATGTTAGTCCACAGTCACACACACACTGGGTCCATGACTTCTTTATCACAAAGACCAGCATACTTTTATACTGTTACCCCACATCCTGCACCTGCCATGGGTATTATTTCTCTCCTTTGATACAGAAATTCATGCTGACCACAGAGGTGGAGGCAACATAGAATGACTTCATGTGATCAGTCTGGTTTAGGCACTGAATTTTTGCATTTTACCACTCCTCTCGGAGATTAAAAAAAAAAAAAAAAATGACTCCAAAACTAAATTTCTAAGTTTCAAAGCCTAGAGGGCATAAACCTTCAGGAAAAGGGGAACAAACAATTATAGAAAAGATGGAGAATAGCAGCACATAGGAGCAGTTCCAGCAAATAAATTAGAAGCAATAAGAAGAAATCCATTATCTATAGGCTCATACTGAGAGTTGAGAGCATTTTTTCCTCATGTTGAAATACATTATTTGAACTATTCCCGATGGAAAACTTACTATCAGTTGCAACTTTTCTTAATGATTGGGATCACCAAGAAGTAGAGATGATAGGAGAGACAGTCAAGGTGAGCCTGTGACCTTACTATGCTCCTTGCAATGCACCAACAGAACCTAACTCCCCTCAGAAATCCTGACAGCCTAAGTGCAGGATTGCACTGCACAGAAGACCCCAACAACCATCCCAAATCCTCACGACAAAGAAGAAAAGAAAACAATGTTTAGAAAACACTTCTCTCAAAAATGGATTTAAATGCACAAGTGCATCATGGACTAGGTTAAGTGACAACTGGAATCTTCTCTATTCAGGGCAGCTTATTTCTTGACCAGGTAAAAGAGGCACTGATGTATGTTCTTAGTTAAGAATTTAATGCTAAGAAGGGCATTGATTCATACCCTGGGGTATAAAAAGCCTTTAGAAGTTAGGAAAGAACTGCCAGAGGAGTGAAATTTGGGAATTTAACTCCAACTCGCCCTGTATTTTCTTTGTAAAATTATTCTCAAAATAAGACCAGTCTTACTCTCAAGGTCAGCATAGATTAAGATATTTAGAAACCACAGATCATGGGATTTATTCCCATTGTGATTGCTGGCTTCTAGTATCAGTCTCTTGTTCAGCATGGTAGCTCTTGTCATGGAAACTAACAAGAGCTGTGAATTTGGCAATGATCCTGCTCCGTGAAGCACATTCAAGTTAAGGGTTTTAGCAATGTCAGATTTCTCTAAGTCAGTAATAAAGAAAAGGTTGCAAGGGCAAAGGATGCCACTGAGTTCTCACCTAACAGTACAAGACAACCCTTCAGCTGGCAGGTGCAGGCTGACACATCCAGGGTAGTCATGACCTTCTGGTTAGATAGACTTTCAAATCTCCTCAACTTACCAAATAACTTTAGTGGATAAATTCAATTTTGATATTTCTCCCTTTTACTCTTTTCATGCATTGTGGTGTTTTCTATGTACACATGTGTATAGGTACATGGAAAACATAATATACTTCTAGATATGTTTTATTAACTGCACACAAAGTGAGACCCAATGATGACTTCAAGAGAAATAAAGGGCACTGCTGTCATTCTAAGTAAATTGTCCAGAGAAGGAAGGAAGAGTAGGACAGATGATTACAAATACTTAGGAAGAAACTTCACTTTGCCACTGGTGCAGACCCTGTAATTATGTGCAATTCCCTACTTAGACTTTTCAGCTATGCTGAACATTGAAAAAAACAAAATGATGGGAGGAGAAAAGAGAAAGGGGGGAATTTAACAGTCAACATAAGATGTTCATTTAAATGGAGACATTGCCTCACTATAAGGGGACAGGTAAGGATCTGATAGTTCCCCTAGTATGCTATTATTAAATCATTTTTTAAAACCATGAATTTGGGATCCTTATAAATCTTCATTTATTTTGAAATCAAACAAATCTGTTCACAAAACATGATCACTTTTCATTGATATTTTTTAATGCTGTGACTGGTTTTTGCATATCTGGAAAAGATAAATCTTCAAGCCTTGGAAATAAATCTTCTTTTTACTCCCTGCCAAATCCATAATATGATCCTTTTCTATCACTGACAGCAGCATCAGATAAGTGGACGTGCCTTGCTTGGTTAGAAGTGTACTGTAATTTTCAGCAGGAACAAGAATGTAGTTATAGACCCAGATTAAGACATGTTCAGCACACGTGGTTACAGATTCTTTTTAATTCTGTTCTGGAGGTATCCTCTGAAGTCCCAATTTGACGATGGGAATGCTTATTCAAGGCCCAAATCAAGTGTCCAACAGAGAAGGGAGACAAGACCTTCAAGATGTGAGCTGCAGCAGGAGACACAATGATAGGAAACTAGAAGAAGATAGGGGCTTGGCCTCTTCAGGTTCCTAGGGCTTCCTTCATCCCTCACACTGGAGATGAGTGTACATTTGAATGGGTGCTCAGAACAAACTGGGGAGGGGAGGCAAATCTGAAGATGAGTTCAGCTTTTCATTACTGTAACAAACACCTGAGATAATTAACTTCAAAGAGGAAATGTTTATTTTGGCTCACAGTTTTAGAGATTTCAATCCATGGTTGGTTGACTCTGTTGCTTTTGGGTCTGTAAAAAGGTCACACATCATGGCAGGGAGTGCGTGGCAGAGGAAGCTGCTTGCCTCATGGCAGTCAGAAAGCAAAGAAAGACAGGAACAGACTGGGGGACCAGTGGTCCCTCCAAGAGGTTGACCTCTCCCCATGGCCTAACTTCCTGCCACTGGGCCCACCTCTTTTTTGTTGGTGGTGGTGCATTATAATTATACATAATAGTGGAATTCATTGTTACATATTCGTGCATGCACACAATTTAACAATATAATTTGGTCAATATCCTTCTCCAGCACAGGCCCCACTTCTTCAAGTTTCTACACCTCCCAATTGTGCCAAGGGCTAGAGATGAAGTCTTTAACACATGCTTTTGGAGGACATTTCAGATCCAAACTATGAAACTATTCAGAAGTATCTGAAAATTAAGTCTGAGATTCTACTCTAGTACCAATATTTTTTGTTGTTATTTTTCATCATGTTTAAATAAGAGTTGTACTAAGAGAAATAAGTTACACTGCATAAAATTGTATACATTTTCTATTTTCCCCCATCTCTATTTTTAAATATAATTTTTATTTTATTCTTTCCGTAATCCTGTGATATAAATAGGGTTGGCATTATTATCCTTAATTGTGAGATGAGAATGGTGAAGCCCAGCAAGAAGAAATAACCTTTACAAGGTCATGCATTGAGTCAAAGACAGTTCAAAGAAAAATAAATACCCACTTTTAAAAACTTTGTTGTCATTAGTTATACATGATGGTAGAATGCATTTGGACACATCATATAACTTCTCATTCATCTGGTTGTACATGATGTAGAGTTACACTTGTAATCATAATGCACATAGGGTAATAATGTCCGATTCATTCTACTATCATTCCTACCCCCGTGCCCCATCCTCTCCCTTCACTCCCCTCTATTTAGTACAAAATACCACTATTCTTCCCCAACCCTTATTGTGAATTAGCATCTGCATATCAGAGAAAACATTCAGCCTTTGGTCCTTTGGGATTGGCTGATTTCACTTAGCGTAATATTCTCCAGTTCCATCCATTTACAAGCAAATGCCATAATTTCATTCTTCTTTAAGATTGAGTAATATTCCATTGTGTAAAGAAACCACAGTTTCTTTATTCATTCATCTGTTGAAGGGCACCTAGGTTGGTTCCATAGTTTAGCTATAAATACCCACTTTTGCTCTTATTTAATCAAAAACATTTACCCTTCTGACTTTAAGTATCCCTTTCCTTCTCCCTTTGGTGATTCTCTTTAGACATGATCCCTCACCAACTGTGGATGGAGATGGATCCATGTTCAGAGTTGCAGAGAAATGTTGTTTAAAGTTTGCCCAATGGGTTTTCACTGCTTTCCTGTAAGGCCCCTGTTTGAGCCTGTGATGCAAGTTCCTTGAAGGTGGCTACTGGGCTTCTTCCCTAAGACTGTTGTAATTAGCTCCACTAACAACTGTGATTGAACCATGTCATAGTCATTGTTTACTGACAGGCACAGATAAGCACATCTCAGTGAGTGGTGCTCTAAATGGTGTTATCTGCTTGGTAAACTCCTAAAAGGCACTTGTCAGGGACACTGTCTCAAATTCTGATAGCAGCAGGCAGCATCATTGCAACACTTTCCAAAGCCCACAAAGGAGGCCTTAGCAGATCCTCAGGGAGTATACTACTGTGCCCTGGGAGAGGCCATTTCTATTTTGACCTTGCCCAGAATCTGGCTGCCCCTCCTTCTAATGGGAAACATAGGTGCAACCTTAAATGATTAAGAGAAAAGGTAGTCTTTGTCTCCCTCACCCTTTGAGATTCCATGGTTTCAGATCTTGCCTATCAGAAAGAACACTTGTAAGTGAAAGTTAAAATGTATGATACAATCAACATATGCTTTTCAAAAGCTGCACTCTTTTTAGAATCAAAACAAAACACTACTCATGAACACCTGCTGGTGAGGACCAAGTCAAGAGGCAGTGTGGGCGTTGGATGGGAGGCGTTGCCCTGGCAGTAAATCCAAGTTGCTCACACCAAAGGAAGTGTTTCTAGGGAAGCTGTCTGAGCAAGAGGTAAATACTTAGTCATTTAGAACAGGCCATAAATTAGAGCTTCATCTTCAACAAGGGAAGGTCTACTATGAAAGTACTCACAGAATGGTAGGACAGTATTTCTCTCTTCAGTCGACCCTTGATTCACAATACACATTCCTTTGTTAAGAAATTTAAGGTTCTCTGTAATCAAATCCTTGTCAATAAGGTGTTAAAGAACTCAATCTGGCAGCTGGGTGTCATTTAAATAATAGTTTTTTGCATTATGATTTTTTTTTTTTTTTTTTTTTTTTTTTGGTACCAGAAGTGGAATCCAGGAGTGCTTTACCACTGAGCTACATCCCCCCCCCCTTTTTTTTTTTAATTTATTCGTCCCCTGTCTTTTTTATTTTTATTTTGAGACAGGATCTGGCTAAGTTGCTGAGGCTGACCTCAAACTTGTTATCCTCCTACTTCAGTCTACCAAGTCACTGAGATTACAGGTGTGTGCCCTCACACTGGGCTGCATTTGGATGCTAACTAGCAAATCAAAAAAGGACTCAAGCCTTTATGTAGTCTCAAACTGGTCTATACTGGTCTGTACTTCCTCACTTCCTCTCCATTATCAATGTTCTATGATTCTGTTTCTTAACTGTCTTCTTTCTGTCTCCTTGTTTCAATTCTCACTGCTATTGTCATAGTTGAAGCTTCATTATTTCTCACCTACACATTTCAATAGCCTTGCTTCCTAAATGGTCTTTCTTGCTCACTGCCCTTCCATACCATCTTCAGAGAGTACCATCTTCATGACCATCTCTAAATCACATGTCTGATCAGGCCATTCACAAACACTCAGGGCAATCCATTGCCTACAAAAATGAAAAACAACCTATGGCAGTAAAAGCCCTACATCTAACCCCATTTACTATACCCTTCATTATCCTAAGCTGTATCTCTATTGCAGTTAATTCGCCTTTGCATGAAAGCACCATCACTGACTGTATCTTTGAGCATGACTTTTCTCCTTCCAACCTGGGCATCTCAAAAAAAAAAAAAAAAAAAAAAAAAAATCACCTTTTTTGACTCATCTCAAAGGCTATTTCCTTCAGGAAATTTTCTGCCACTTGTTAAAAAATCCAAATTAATTAATGACTCCTTCCTCCAAGTTTGTATAGCTTGATCTGTCTGTCTATCTTATTGAGAGATATAATTCCCAGACAAAATGATTTACTCATTTGAAGTACACAATTTAACAGTTTTTAGTATAGTCAACAGAACTGTGCCATTTTCACAATTAATTTTGAACATTTTCATCACCCCCAAAAGAAACGAGACACTATTAAAAGTCACTCCCCATTTTCATTCAACCTTCTCCAGCCCCCAGAAACCTCTCAGCTATTTTCTTTCTCTATATATGTCCCTATTCAGGATATTTCATAAAAATGGAATCATATAATACGTGACCTTTTGTGACTGATTTTTTTTCACTCAGCATAATGATTTTAAGATTCATTCATGTTGTAGCATGTATGAGTGCTTCATTCCATTTTATTGTCACATAGTAGTTCATTGTATTGTTTTACTGCATTTATTCATTTATTAGTTGATGAACATTTGAATTGTTTCCACTTATATGAATAATGCCTACCTAACACTGGGATTTTACATTCTGATTATCATTTAATATGTATTTGGTTGGTTAGTTGATTGGTTGGTTGGTTTAGCCTCTTGATTATAAATTCCTTGTGGCAAAGATCACTCTGAAATCTCCACATAGCGAGCATTCAACACATGTTTGACAGATGGATGAATGGGTGGGTACTATAGGTTCTTACTATGTGGATTATAAAAAAACACAAGATACTCAGAATAAAAACATTAAAGTGGACCCAGAAATAACCCCAAACCATGTTTCGTGGTTGCTGTTGGCTTGACTGGGGTTATTACTGTAGTCTAGAGTACAGGTTCTTGATTCTGACTGAGGATCAGAATCCCCATGGAGTTTTCAAAGACATAAATGATCTAGGGCCCATCACCCAGATTATGACTTTGTGGGTTACATAAGGGCCCAGGTACTCTCATGTTCTAAAACCTTTGGGGACATTTCTCATACATAACCAGGTTTAAGAATAACTATTTCAAAAGTCACTATGAGGTTAAAAAAATTAATCTTATAGAGAATATATGTGACCTTACCCCTAGAGAGTGTTTTACCCATCCTAGGATCATACCCACTAATACCACCTAACATTTCTAAGCACTTTTTATTTGGAAAGAGCTTTGCAGTCATCTTTTATTATCTAGGCTTGTATGCTGGGTGACCTTGTACAAATCACATAATCCCTTTGTGTCTTAAATTTCCTCATATGTAAACTGTTGGCGGTAATACTGACCCACCCTCCAAGGGTGATTATGAAGACTAATGGGGGACTGTAAATCACTCAGCAAACATAAAAATGTTACAGGAATACTTATTAGACAGGTATGAAGCTCTAGTCACAGCCTTTTAAAAGTGAGACAAATATGAAAATAAACACTTCATAGGCCTTCCTGTAACCTTTCTCATCATTTCAAAGATCTTTTCCCAACCCCAAAGTACAGCAATTCCCCCTCATCACCAAGACTAATAAACAGATGTAGTCTGCAGTCACAGGAAAGACATGGCCAATGATGGCAGTAAATAAATACATAAAATAACCCCGAAATAAATTTGCTAATCTGTTATGTATCTTTTATAATGCAATTAGAGATTATACCTATAAATATACTCATCTGAAAAATATTCTTAGAAAACATATGTGCATGTTCACACAAGTCTTTGAGCTGACACTACTCACCTACTCTTGATGTTAAGCCTGAGTTGTTTTCTAGTTTATTGATAAGTCCTGAATAGTAACATTGAGCTTTTTCTCATTTCTTCTATTTGACTGAAAGAATATGTGGTCAAAATGACACCTTCACGCCTCTTTCACATTGGGAAAGGATGAGAATGGGGATCAGGGAAGGAATACCTAAACTTGGAATTAGGGGCAGGTCTTACAAGGATATTGACCCACAACTAAGGGCTCATTTATGGTATCCATTCAGCTTCTTGAAAAATATAAGGCAGAAAACAAATATGTTTTTTTCTTCTTTTCTGTTTTGCTTTGAAAGGGTCACATATTTTAAAGTGCCAGGTCCATTTTACATATGTCAATTCATTTACAATTAAATGGTTTCTGTGACTCTGAATGAGAATTAGTGCCCTGACACTCACAATAGTTGATGTGAGCCATGCACCCTAAGCAAGGACCTTTCTGGGCCAGTTGACCTTGACAATGCTCTTTCCTCTTTGGGTCCCTAAGGGTTTAGGTTGTAGTCCCAAGGCAACTGATTTCTTTGGTTAAGCTCAGGACTTGGTAACAATTAAATTCTATTAAACAAATATTTTTTTTTGAGTACTAGTCTTTGTGGATAATATTATAGTGCTTGTGTGGAGGCTGCAATAGTCCCTTGAGATGCCTATGGTGTTGCCTTGGGTCCCTTGAGTCAGGGCAAGATCATCAACCTCCCCATAGACTCCCAGGGTTTGGTCAGCTGACATGCCAGTTTCCTGGGGACTCCTAGACTGGCTTTCAGCAGCTGGCAAATTAAATGACAATTTTACTTCTCATGAAACATTTTTCTGCTTGCAACAGCTATTAGACCCTGATCAGAATTCAGAAGCTCTGGTGGAAAGAGCTTCAGTGCAGTGAGCCTCATTGGTTGGGGAAATTATCTATTATGCACAGTTATTGTTTTAAAAATAGGTTAATTCCAGCATATTTCTACCTCAGTAATCTTTGAGAATCTCAGCATTTTTGCTGAACATTTGAGTGGGAGAAAGAGCCACATAGGCATCATTTCAGTAGTCTGAAGAAATTAGTACTAATACAGGCTTTCAATGGGATTCACTTAAGTATCCTTAACACTTTTGTCCATCAATATGGAAAACCCCCAGAAGTGTGCATGGTGGATTTTTCCCCTGTAAGGACATGCAAATGATTACAATAAATTATATGATTTCCTTTGAGATTTTCAAAGTTCTGTTTCCCAATATCTCAATGTAAATGTTTCTTTGCTTTACAGATCTAGAAGTTGAGGAATCACTAATTCATTCCATCTTCTTCTTCAGTGAAACATAGTCCGCCTCTGTTTACCTCATTGCTCTCCTTGAAATCAGAGAAAAGGGTCGTGGCATTTTAAAGATAGGGTAGCAGTAGCTTCAACTTTTTGGCCTAAAGCTTATTTTTCATATCTTCAAGGGGGAACCTTAAGCTCTTATCTGAAACTTAATCACACGTGCATGTTAACTTTGCTTTCTCTTTTTCAACATCCTAAAAAATAAAATAAAAAGAAGAAAAAACCACTCAACCATTTACTTGGGAATCTCCATGACCTGGAGTACAGTCTGCACAGAGTCAAACAAGACACTGGAGGGTTGAGAGATAAGGAAAATGTTGCATATTGAATTTCAGATTTCAAAATTCCCCATTTTGGTGGTTTCCCAATTGTCTTTATGCAGAAGAAGGTCAACAATAGCTCAACATTTGTGGCAGATATTTGCTCTAGAGAAAAGACTTTTCTCACTGATCGTGGACAGGAATTTTCCAAAAAATATTATTCCTCAAAACCTGATCAATGAGAAGCACCCTATTTAACAAACATTAAAATTTTCTGTTTTCATTTTTATGTCACCTAAGAAACCACCCACCTCCTTAGAGTCTCTATTTTCTTGTGGAAATATTTAAATAAGCAATCTGTTTCCATTCTAAATATTTTTGGCTTAACGATAGTACTCTTCTCTCTTGTATTTTAGTTTTGATGATTAAACATAAAAAATGCTAATTAGTAGCCTGAACCTGGTGAAAAAGCTATTTCTTGATGGGTAACACTTCAAGCTGACATGGAGACCTCATAGGGCACTAAGATACAAGGTTTAGATTGCAGGGCTAAGTGGAAAGTTTTAGGGACTAACTGACCAACTCTATACAGCGATTATCTTAGTGGAAAGACTGAGAGCAGAATGTATCAAAGATACCCATAAGACCAATGTCATCAAAATGACAATATTTGTTGTAATTGGAGGGTAGAAAAATAATGGAAAATACCCTTTGTCTTTCTTTTTAACCCAGAACTGCCTTCAGACAAAAATACCCTATATGCTAAGGAGTTAATTTTATTTCCCTCTATGTGCCTCACTATTTCTGGGAAGATAGTTAGCTACAGTGAGGGGCACATTATTGGATAGGTATCCAGAGTACACTATCCAGAATCTGCATCTGTTCTTTCCATTGTCTTCAGGCAGAAGGTAGGGGTCCTGTTTATGAATACCACATCTGCTGGTTATAAGCTATATGATCTAGTGCACAAGTCTCAACCTCCAAGTGTACCAGCTTTGTTTATCCACTAAAGGATAAGTAATAACATGTATCTTTTTAGAGTGATGTAAAGTTTAGAAAAGCCAATGAGTGGGAAAATACTGTAGACTAAGCACTTCATATAACACATGTAGAATAATGAGTGAATGTGAGAAGTCAGAGATGAGTCCAACCCCCAGTACCACAGGCTGAAATCCATGTTTTAGCTGGGCATTCAGTGACCTGGAAAACCTGCTCCTCCTCCTCCTCTCCAGCCCTTTCCTTATAACTGCTGTGCTATAGTCAGACATTCTCCAGGATGCCTTGAATTTGGCTACCTTCATGTCTCTGTGTCCTTCCCACCTCCCACCCATGGCCTCCATTTGTCAAAAGTCTACTCACCCTCAAAGGGTCTTGAATCCCACTGCCTCCAGGAAGCTTAGCAAACTCTCACCTTCTCTGAATCTTGGTCCCTGCGGTCTGGAACATTCCTAAATGATAAACCACTTATTGCCCCAGCAGATAACAAGTTTTGCAAGGCAGAGGTCAGTAGAGAGTACCCATCTGTGTGCACTGCCACCACCCAGACACTGGCGCTCTGCCAAGAGTAGTGCTGAATAGGTGCATGATTGAATGAATGAATGATTTCTTACCCTGCCCCTACGGTGCTCTTGGACTAAACACCTTGCCTTTTTCGGTCTCAGTTCCTTCAGCTATGAACAAAGGATAACTGCATGGATGTACTCCCCAGGTGTGCATGAAGAATAAACCAATGACTGGAAAGCAATTTGAAAATGTAAAATGAAATGCTATATATAAATGTTACATAATCAAAATCATTTTCCTCTGTATTATGTTTTATTTGGCTTTATATCTTCAAATCCTTTGTGGGTTTCAGAATTTCACAGATGCAATACCATCCACATTAGCACCTAGATTCTCTTGGGTAATAAACAATTTTGTGTATTATAGCTCATAGCTACTTTTCCCTGGCATACTTACATGTGAATCTGTCATAATTGGGGTATTCATAATAACTAATGATACGATTCATTTCAAAGGGATAATCCACTTTTTTTTTTCACTCTTTGGCTGGCCAGTTATTCCAATACTGCTTCCTCAAGGGAACTAATTCCCACAAAGTCTAAAATCCAGTTGATGAGTACACGGTTTAAAAGCCCAAATATTTTAGGAGCTTACAATGAGACTTGGAAGATGATTTGAGGTTTTAAAGCACCACTTATTTTTTATTGCCCTCTTTGTCCCAAATTCTAAGTCCCTACTTGACTTTATTGAGATATATGTGCTACTAAGCACACAATGCAACTGGCTCCTGAGGTATCAAGAAAGGGGTGAATTAGCTCTTCCCACACAAAAGCACAGCAATGATAGTAAAGATGGCCTTTTCATTCTTAATATGTTCAAGAAAGAGAATGCCCATAGAAAAATAAAATTTCCTAGGATATCTCTAGTTCCTATAAAAAGAGACTTTTGACTTGTAGTACATAGAAAGACATTATTTCCTGAATAGTCCTTCAACTTAGATAGGAACTCTAAAGAAGAGATGGCAGCAATATAATAAGCTTATCATGAGGATCAATTAAATCATTAAATGTAAAAGGTTAAAACAGAGCATAGCACATAGTAAGTGCTCAATAAATATGAGGGATTATTATTAGTAGTCTTCTATAAGTCAGATCCTATGCTAGGCTCTCATTTGAGCTTCATAATCTCATGAGACAAACCTAATCACCTCCACACCCACTCCATTTGGTTTAGAGAAGCTAAACTACTTGTCCAAGGTCTCACTTGTCCAAAGCCCATACTCTTTACACATTGAGAACTTCCTCCTGTTTTTATTGTATTTGTGATGGTTAATTTTTAGTGTCAACTTGACTATGCAATGTCGTGCCCAGATTAAATATTATTTCTGGATGTGTGGGTGTTTCTGAATGAGATTAGCATTTAAACAGGTGGAGTCAGTAAAGCAGATTGCCTTCCCCAATTTGGGTGGGCTTCATTCAATTTGCTGAGGCCTTGAATAGAACAAAAAGGCAGAGGAAGTAGGAATTCAGCCCTTGGCTTCCTCTCTGCCTCCTTGACTGAAACATTAGTAATTTTCTGGGATTTACATCATCCTATCTGCTCACCTGGTTCTTAGGACTTCACTCTTGGACAGGTGTTAAATCACTGAAGAGCCTCCAGGTTGGAGATGGCAGATTGTGGGGATTCTCAGTCTCTAGAATCAAGTGAGCCAATTCCTCCTCATATCCATATGTAGAATATACATATGTATATCCTAGTGCTTCTGTTGTTCTGGAGAACCCCACAAAATAGTCTATTCCTACCACCCCTGTGGCCTCCCCCGGCCCGCCCCACCCAGCACATGATCCTCCCTTTCCAAAGGGCTGTCTAGTCCATCAGGACTATTCATTTTATTATGAAATTTTATAAAACTAGAATTTTTTTGAAGTCACTTGTGGTGGATTCCTAGACAGTTTGTCTAGTTTTATCATTTACCAAGGTCACTGTAGTCTTCTATCAAGATTGTCTTCAGTGGCATCAATTCTTAAGAAGTTCAATGTAGTTTTTCTTCCAGGGAATGTATGATGAAATCCAAAATTTTTGCAGAAAAATTGCCCTTCCCTACCCATTTCTGTTAGCACATTTTAACTTAGCTGGACCTGTAGCAGTGTAACTCTCAATGGGGAAGTTGCTTTGGCATTCGAAGGTAATGAAATAGCATTGTTTTGTGGATGGTGTCATACTGGCTACAGATATTGTGCCAGAAAAATTTCTCTGCTATAAAAATATCTCCTAGTTGCTGTATACAAAGTAATACCATACTTCAGTTTGCCAAAAAACACCTACATGATATTTTGTAGTCTATGCATCAATTAAGATTTCAAAGTGCCTTTTCATTAGTTATCTCTCCCATCTCCCAAACTGGTCAGAAGTATCACTGCAGTGTCATAGATGAGAAACTGTGATATGAAAGATTAATGACTTGCACAGGGTCTCAGAATGAATTCATAGCAAAGCTGGTATTAGAACCTGTAGCTTCTGACAGCAATTTAGAAATAAATTTCCCTTTTTTCTTCTTTTTATTTTTTCTTTCTTTCCTCCCTCCTTCTCTTCCCCTCTCCCCTTTCTTTCTTTCTTTGTACTGGTGATTGAACCCAGAGGTCCTCTACCATTGAGCCACGACCCAGTCCATTTTATTGAGACAAGGTCTTGCCAATTTGCTGAGACTGGCCTCAAATTTGTGATCTTCCTGCCTCAGCCTCCTGAGTTGCTGGAATTACAGATGTATGCCACCATACTCAGGTAGGAAATTATAAATTTCTGCATTTCTTTGCTAAGATCTTTAGCGCAACTGGTTCAAGTCGTAAACAATTTAAAAAGCAAATCTATGTTGAGAGAGGAATTGGTAGAGGGAAAAAATACTATTCATTTAGGTAAAATTTTCCTCAACTCTATGTTTGCTTTTGTAACTCTTATTTTGGTGACCCATTCCCATTAACAGCTTCCACTTGGTAATTGAAGAAGGATAGTGAAGGGCCCTTTTTCCTCATTTCCATTTATGGAAGTCAAGAATTCAATGATTGAAATAGGTAGAAATTGAACATACAAAGAACTGTTCAGAACACACTATGTTCCCATCTCAACCTCACTTTCTCCTCCTTTTCAGCAGTTTTATTATAAGCACAATGCACTTACGGTGCTTTGTAACTTGTCATGGGGTCCCCTTGAGCAACTAAATGAAGTAGGCCAATTCTGCCACTAGTGTTGGCCAAGGAAGCGAGGGCAAAAGGAAACTAGATCACTTTGAGAAGTGCTCACCACTATAGCTGCTCAGATTAGAACACATCAAATTGAGAAGGTTCTAAAATAATTGTTTTATTGTTGGAGAGGGGTGACAGCACCTGAAGATCACTTTATTTATCATCCACAAAGGAACCAGCCCTGTTTCCATGGTTCCACCTGAGTCTTTTCATCCTTAAGGCATTCCACAAACTTCCTCATCCGTTTGAGTGAAAAAATTTCCTTTCATGCAAGGTTGGAAGTAAGAAAGTAACTTTCACATTCATTTTTTCATGGTTTTCTGTTTGTTTCATACAGATGGTATTAGTGTGAGTTCTCAGGAGCAGATCTCATTTTCCCCTGTAGAATATAAAGATGACCCAAACTCAAAAGATTACAACTGGGGTTAGGGATTTAGCTCAGTGGCAGAGTACTTGCCTAGCATGCGTAAAGTGCTGGGTTCAGTCCTGGGCCCTGAAAAAATAAAAAGATTGCAATCAAAGGAATGTAAGCCTTGTGTCCTAGTGATGAGCTTTTGTTGAAAACCAATACAACAAAAGGTGTAGAAATATGAATGTAGCCCAAATGTGCTGTATTTTCTGTCATGTACTCTACAGGAGAAAATGAAACCTGCTACTTGGCAAAGAACCATGGATGGACCTGTCTGTATGAAACAAATGGAAAACCTTAGAAATTGGGACATGAAAATCGCTTGTTAAATTCTAACTTATTTCACAAAGGAAATTTCCTTTTTCCATCATCTAATGTAAATACTTCAGTAAGTTCAGTCATCATCCAGTTTTTGACTCCAATTAACAAGGTGATTTGTAAAATAATCATTAGTATCTGTGAAAAACCTTCACAGGATGTGAAAATGATAAGCACTTTTGGCAAACTTCTTCTCTAGTTACATCCAGGAGTCCAGGAGTATAGAGAGGAAAATCCAAAGAAATATATTTTTTCCCATGAGAATTTGCTGAGAATTCCAATCAAGGATGATGCTTCATGGCAGCCTTCAGTGGAGAGTTATAGGGGTTTATGAAAACAAACAGAAAAGCACAATTTTAAAAACAAATCAAAGTGAGGTTTTTCTTGAATGTCCCCTAAAGGCCTATGTGTTAAAGGGTTTTCCCCAGCCTCTGGCAGGCACTATTGGCAGGTAATAGAACCTTAAGCAGGTGGGGCCTACTTTAAGGGTTTATTCCATTGGGTGTTGCCCTTGAAGGAGATATTGGGAAGCCTATCTCTTCCTCTTTCTTTGCCTCCTGGGTACCATGATGCGAGCAACCTTTTTCTGTCCCATGCTCCCACCATGAAGTCTTTGCTGCCACTGACCAAAAGAGGCCAAGTGATGAGGGACTGAAACCTCTGAAGGTGGAAGCCAAAATAAACCTTTCTTCCTTTAAGTTGATTTTCTCAGATATTTTGTCACAATTATGGACAGCTAACATACTGCTAGAACCAGGATAGGGAGTAATGTCTTCTCCTAAGCCTTTTCTCCTGTCTGGAACTTCCAGCCCTGTTACCACATCCCAACTCATCCCAACCTTGCCCAAATGTATATTTCATTCATGTGGTCTACATCTGAGTCTTTGTGGGCCAGGGTCTTTCTCCTCAGCTATACAGGAGCATACTGAATAATCCCTAGAAATTAAAAAGGATGGTCTTCCTCATCTGTACCAGACCTTTGGTTCACTAGGTAAGGCGGGGTTTAAATATGTACAATTTAGGCATCACTTACCAATTTTTTAGGGTTGCCAAGGATTGTCCAGGCCCTATTCTTGCCCTTCTGATAGACTACCTATGGACCTTCCCCCACTGAGAAGGGGATTAGAGGAGACAGGGTTGAAACTCAACCCAGGCCAGAGTTCAACAAAGAACTGCAGCCTTCCCTTACCACAGGACCATCTGCTTCCCAGTCACAGGTCAGTCCTTTGCCTTCCTTTTCCCTGGTGACCTTATTAGAACCTTCCTGTGAGAGGTCAGCTGTGATGCAGGACCTTATGGATGGCCATTGAATAATACCCCTCACAGATTAACAGTTGCTTATACTGAGAGACTAAATTCTACAGGACTTCTGGGATCTAAGAGAGGATGCTCTGAAGGGCTTCAGCTGGAAGCAAAAGGATGGGGAAGCAGGGTCTGCAGGTGTCAGGGCACCAGGAAGCTTAGCCTCTTTCTTGTCTTGTATTCCTGCATAGGTTGGGTGCCTATCTATGGCAAGTGCAGTTCTAGTCCAGGGCTTGCTTACATTTTAGGCCTCAAATGGAAAGTAAGAGCACCCAACCCTCCACTTTTGATTCTACACTTGCAGGTGTATGTGTGTGTTGTACCCAGGGTGAGGGCTTAAAATGAGCAGCAGCAAAGACCTGGATAGCTAGGAGGGCAAAGCCAAAAAATCCACATTCCAGGGCTGTTCTGCCACAAGTGACCCAGACAGCTCAGGATCCCAATGCCCGCTTATTGGTTTTCTGAGATGACTCCATGTCTCCATCCCAGCCAGGGATATGGAAGTGGGTGGAAGCACACAGTGGGACAGGTATGGCTCCTCTGCGGCTTCCTGTCCATAAAGATGGATGTTTCTGGTCCCTCCAGAATCTTGGTGGACCCAGGAGACAGTCACAGAAGTCACCGCTGGGGATGCTACTCTGAAGGTCAGTCATCCTGGGAGAGGGAGGGTCTAGCAGATTCTGGCGCCTTCTAGCGCTGGTGCCTACTATTGGTGCCCCACTCTGCGCTACTACCCTGGACACCATGCGTAGGCAAGAAGGGACGGAGGCACCTGGTAAGGTTACCTGCGACAGTGATGTAGAGGGCAAGGCTGAAGAGGAGGAGGGCCTATACTGAACTTTCCGTGAGGTTTCTGGAGCTTGAGTTTTGTTTCAGATCTCTCGAGATCAGAACGTTTTCCAGGGAGCCCGGAGCTCTCAGTCTCCGGGTCAGTCTTCCACCAGTGGCTGGGTGGCCAGTCCTGGGCCTCACTTTCTTTGGGTCCTTAGTTTTCTCCCACGGCAGGAGCTCCTTTAGAGCAGACAAGTTCCGCTCTTCTTGCAGGATCTAGGTACGAGCGTTGTCAACTGGGTCTCTGCCTTCGCTGCGGTAGGGCTTCTCGCTCCACAGCACACGGACACGTGATGTCTTCCGGGCCTCCCGACCTCTCTCGGCTAGGGGGCTTCAGGGGCCGTCGCCTCCCTCCTAAAGTGTCCAGGTCCCACTGCAGCAAGCCACGCAGAACCCGCCAGTAGCCACCGCACTTTGCAGTAACCAACTTCGCCGCCGCCAGTGCGTACCCCAAGACAGCCCTCGGCCGCAGGCGATTGGATAGCGGGTGCGGGGCGGGAATTGGTGCTAGGCACAGCCCGCGGTAGTCCAAGGTCCTAGCGCCATCACGATTGGCTGTCTGCTTCATCAGTCACGGGTTGATTGACGCTCCGCCCCGCGAGGCCGGTCCGGGTCTGGCTCCGCCCCTCTCACGGTCCGGCCCCGCCTCCCTCCGGAGCCTGGTCTGCTCTGCCCGGCGTTCCGCTTCATTCGCTGATCAGGTCCGCGAATTGTCAGCGCGCTCTGGAGACTGCTGAGCCCGGGCGGCCGCCGGGCTTGCGGTGCTCCCTTGGCGGCGCCGGCCAGATCCAATGTGCCCCGGCCCTCTGGGACGTGAGAAACAGCCGGTTCGGGGCAACTTGGCACTGAGGACCTGCAGAAGGGGCGTCGGTCTGCGATCAGGACTCAGCAAGGAGGGTGAGTGCCCGCGCGCAGGCGAGCGGCTTCTCTCGGCGCCGTTCGGCGGCCGGCGAACCGGGAGACCGGACGCGTCCTGGCGCTCGTCGGTCGGTCAGTCGGAGTGTGGCAGCTGTGGAAGGTCAGGGCTGTGCGGGATTTACTCCGTGCCAATATGCCCACTCCCGAACTTCTTGTTTTCAAAGCACCCCAACTCGGCCCCGAACGCGATTCTGTGTACGCATCAACTTGGCGTAATTGCCATTATTAGGTCCGGACGCGCCCCTGTCCCTCTGCGGCGGCGACACCGCGCGGGGGGCGGCTTCCGTGCCCTCTGGTGTGCGGACAGCAGTTCCTAGATGGCGTGCGGACGGGAGCCTCAAACATTAACCGGCGCCCCAGCGGGTGCGGCGCGGTAGCCCGGCGTCGGTATCTGAATCCGTAGGCTGAGCGAGCGTTCGTGTTCGGGGTGGGTCTTCAGCCGCCAGAAATGGAGTGACCAGCCGGGTACTGAAGCAGGGGCTTCAGTGTTTTGCAGATGGAAAGGAATTGACAGCGCTGCTGGACGTTAAACTTTGTAAAGTAATTACTTCCTATCAGCACTTGAATCCGCGCCACTCCTGAGGGGCTCGAACCTCCGGAGACATTCACCCGCGAGATATGTCTGAGGGACTTAATTAGGACCCGGGTGTGTGTCGGGGGAAGAGCCGCTCTGTCTAATGCTGCCCCTGCTCGGGAGAGACCAAGGCAATACTGCGAAAGGGACCGCCAACTGGTCCGGTGGCGTTTGTTTGAGCACCTGTGTGTTTAAGTGATGAAGTTGTGGCAAGAACTGACAACAGAGGAGTCAAGGTTAAACCTGACACTTTGTGACTCGGTCTGGATTAGATTTTCTTTTTCACTTTTAATGGTATAAGCAGCTTGTTTATCTGAGGGCAATTACATACACGAAGTTTATATTATTGTTGACTAAATAGAATTCAGTACAATATTTTCTTGTCATTCTTATTTGACATGAGAATTTATTGAGAGCACTAGAAAGAGAATGGGGTCCAGAACTTGGGACTATTTAGATCTTTGAAAAATACATAAAATGTTGACATATGTAGTTATATGTGTGTAAGCGTATGTGGATATACATATATATGTATTCATTCATATATATATATATATATATACTTGTATATATTTATATGTATGTGTACAATTAATAGGTGGATGTGGTAAAAATATATAAAGGGGAAGCAGCCTTGAACTTTCCCAGAGTCACAGAGATGAGCCCTAGGAGCTGTGGAGTGTATGGTGGGTGTATATGTGTAAGCATGTCTGCATCTGCCTAGTCTGTCTGGGTCAGTGTTATGTCCGTGAACTTTACGAGCATTCAGTTCAATACCACTAGGTGCAGATTCGCCTTCCTCTTTTACAGCCCAGCAGCCGCCAGCCTTCCCATCTGTTAAAACATAATGTGTATACTTGAGTCAGAGTACCGGAGTGGAGGGTGAGTGGGGGGCAACCCTTTAGCAGAATCAACATGCTACAAACAAAGCCTGCCTCTCAAATTCTATTTTCACTCATTATTTTTCCTGAACTTGCAATTTTAGTGAGGGAGAAAGGAAGAAGGGAATATTATCTCTAGAAATGACAAACTGTGTTTTGTGAAATAATTGTAGCCATGATTTCAGGGAGGGGGAGCTTATTGGAGAAAAAATAATCCCTCTAGAAAAAGAAATGTGGTGCTTGTCACATCCCATGCAACACTGGTTTACTGCTTTGCAGTAGTGTGTATATCAGAAATTGTTTTCTTTTTCTTCTTAAGAGAATGCATTAAAACTGAATTGTTTTGCACCAAAAAAAAAAAAAAAAAAAAAAACTTTAATAGAAGTAAATAGAGCTTTATTGCAGAGACTGGAGTTAAGACTGTCTTAGTAATTCTAATGAAACATGCTTTTAAGGAATTTATATCTTTGACATAAATTCATATTCTGCCTAATCACTAGTAGCAATGTTTCACAATTTATAGTTTAAAAATAATAAAAAGGTTTTATCACAAAAATTCTGGTGACTAAAAGGGTATGGGAGGAGTATAACAGCTTAATAAGTTCCTGCAGCCAAGTGACTGATATTTTAAAAAACTATAAATTCCTTTAATAGCACAATTACTTTGGGTGACAATAAAGGCAGCATTTTTTAAAAGCATAGTTAATATTTTTCACAATAATTTTATGCTCATAATTACATTTTAATAATGGTTATCATTATGTGTGGGCAGAATAAACTGGAATGGTTTTAGGAACTCATCACAAGAAGTATTGTCTTCACTTCTTTGGTGTATATACTTATTTGGGGGCAAATACACAAATGTCTAATATATGCATATCTAAATTTCTGATGAGCTATATAGACATAGTAATTCTCCTGCCTTGATATGAATCATCCAAATCAACTGGGTTGCTCCTTAGAAATTTAGTTCTTAGACTTTGGGATTCAATTCTGGGTCTAGGATGGTGCTTGGGAATCTGCATTTTCAGTAGTTACCTCCATTTGATTCTGACGTCAGGGATTCCCTCAGGGGACTCAAGAAACACTGGAATGGTGTTCTGTGATGTTAAAGAACATAGGTTGTGAAGTGATTTAACAAATAATTGTTCAGAAATTTCCAGGTGGCGTTTACTGGCCTTGTGAAATTTATAGGTAATACATTAACTCTCTTTCCTCAACAATGGGCCCCTTTTGTCCACTGTTTAGAGTAGTTTTGGAAACCTCAGCTATTCCTTTGCAGGTTGGGCCCAATTTTAAGGAAGTTTGTCTTAGGAAGCAAGGTAGTTTAAGACCCCTGCCTAATCTTGTCCCCTCTACCACCAACTCCCACTCCTGGTTTCTGGGAAGCTGTGGAATGATTTGGCCAGCCCTAGTACACCTTGTCAGACATTTCTCCTTGGAAGGTAGGAGACAATGCACCTTTCTTTTTAAAAAAAGTCATTGCAGGCTGGAGGCTAGAATCAAAGTGCACCCTTCAGCTGAGCTAATGCAGACTTACATATCAGGGGTCTCCTTGGGAAGCTACCACTACTCTGTTGTTAGCCAGCAGATTGTCCCAGGCCACCCACCTAAGAGCCCAAGGATACTCATCTTTTTCTTTTTCCGTTACCAGGGATTGAACTCAGAGGAACTTAACATTGAACCACATCCCCAGCTTTTTTTTTTTTTTTTTTTTTTCTTTTAGAGACAGGGTCTCATTGAGTTGCTTAGGGCCTTGCTAAGTTGCTGAGGCTGATTTTGAACTTGGGTTTCTCCTGTCTCAGCCTCCCAAGCTGCTGGGATTACAGTTGTGCACCACTGCAAATGACTAGGCATACTCATCTTCTGAAAGTCACTTAGAAGTATTTTGAAGTATTTGTCTAATTAATTGGGTGGGATTTCTTATTATCAGAGAGAGATGGGTTGAGAATTTGTTGTTACTTCTCTTTTCAGTGAAATCAGTGTGAATTTTCATTTATTAATTATTGTCAGTTTTTTATTTATCATTTGATACTGACATCTGGATTCTATTTTCCCATTTCAGAATGATATGTACAATTCTCCATAAAAGACTCCTAAATAAGATATGAAAGAGAATGGAGCTGTTAAAGCTGCCCTTCCCTCTTTCTACCATTCTAGTACCTAAAATACTAAATGACTTCTCAGAGGTCAAAGGTGCTCAGAATATTTACTTCCCTGATGACAAAAGGATGTGGGCCAGAGCATTGAACTTGAATTGTTCCAGACCATTGGATCATCACTGGGACTTTCATGGAGCAATTTCTGTTTAAAGAAGCTCTTGGCAAGCGTGTTGATAGGTCACTTATCTTAACAATCCTTTGAGGACACTGATTTTTTTCCACTTTGTTCCAGATGAGCAAACAGCAGCCACAAAAGGATAATATTTAGATCCTGTCTTTCATATTCAAATATGACACCAATAGCTGAGAAGTTGGCTTTATGTTTTGAACTGTTTTATTTAGCATTGCGGTGATAAGATAGGGTTATGCTTAGTCATTTATACCATATCATCTATGTTTTTTTACTCTTTTCTTTCAGTTTTTTCATATCGATGTGACCTTGTCACAGTTTTCTTAAAAACTTTTAAAGTTAACCATCATATATGATAATTGGTTCAATGACCCTGACCTTAATCAGCCAACCTTGACCTAGAGAGGCAAATAATTTGCTAAAGGTCCCATAGTCCAATAGGAGCAAAACCTTGTGTGAATTCTTTGGAACTGTATTTTAACCTTGTACTGGTTTGTCTATTGTCATGCTGCCTAGAATGTTTTCACACTAGCAAAATAGAATTACTTATATTTTATTTGCCCAGCTTCTGCATGATCTGATAGGCTTAGAAAAGTTGAAAAGCCTGAGGTATACCACAGTCTCTGACCACACAATGGCCCTGATTTGAGCCTAGTTAAAAAAAAAAAAAAAAAAAAAGAAAAAAAGAAAACTTCAGTGAATTGCTGCTTTTCTTGAAACTGGGCCATAGGTCATTGCTTCTATGCAACAATTTTAACTTTTTTTTTTTGGCCATGGCATACTTCTGGTATCTAACTTTGATTTGACAAATTCTTTTCAAGTTTTTGACCCTTCTTTCCTTTTCCTTATTCCCATGGTGAAGTCAACTTATAAAAAATCCACTTTTCAAGTCAATCTGTTTTGACTTCTCCTAATACTTAAATATTAGCCATTTTAACAATCCTGCCTTCAAAATATTCCTTCAAGCTCCTTCCTTCGCTCTAAATTTTTGGGTCTACTAATATCTCCTAACAGAAAGCAGTCATTTGAGCTAGAGAAGTTTTACTCTAGCTTTAGCTTTGTGGATTTAATGAAATAGCAGTTTAAAAAAAAAAGAAAAAGGTGAAGGATGATATTGAAGTCATGTTGATATGTGTATCATATTAGATATCCCAGCTTATAGTGTCAGTGGGAAATTTAAGATCCAGATGAATGAAGTGACAGATGCTCTCATCTGTGGCCTCACAGACACTCCTAATACAAGCTGAAAAACATAACTGAAGACAGCATATCCTGGGTTTCACAAGAAAAACAAATGTTAAGCTCTGAGAAGAGAATTGGGCCAAAAGTGAAGGGTCAGGAATGGAGGTGGGATGGGGAACATGTGGGAAAGAAATACCTCTAGTAAAACGCTAGGCAGGGCGGTAAGAAATTTATAGAGGTGCGAATGGTTTGGGGTTTCTTGGGGGCATTGATTCTGTTTTATATTGTCTTCACAACTCACTCACCCTGCTTGCTTTAAATAATTTATTATAGCAGCAGGCCTTCCCCTGGTTAGTTCCTTTTTTATGTAATGTTTTCCTTCTCATCTCCGGGTCTAATCAGAGGCATATATAATAGTGTGGCTGCTCTTGAGTACTTAGGAAAATCCATGATCAATATCACTACATCATAAACCCATGGCTGTTCTGTTCTATTTTGTAGTGTTTTCTTTCCTGTTATATTAACTTGGTATCTATGTTTTAAGCAATATTTTATTAATCTTTGCACAATGAGATTTCTGGTCTTACTCTTCTTGGCTGGAACTATCTTTTGAGTAATCCATCATCAGACCACCATTGATCTAATGATGTATTTATTGCTTACTACTGCAGCACTGGCAAGAAATCCAGCATGGTTCTAAAAATTTGATTAAAAAGAAATCAAGTTTTTGCAAGGTGTAGCCATCCAATTATGTTAGGCGCTGCCAAGTGTATTTCATGCTAAAATATACACACATATTTCAAGTCAGCAAAATGTGCTCTTTTTGAAGATTTTAAAAACTTTTTGCTATGAAATATATACAACAAGAAGATACCTTGTAATTGGAAAAATTATGAGTGTATGTCCTCACCCCACCCAAAGTAAAGATGCAGTATTATTTTCAGATTCTACCCCTGACCACTAAAATTGATAAATTTGTTTTTTTTAAATGGACAATAATAAAAATAAAGTCAATAGAACAGATCCTAGTCCTTAAGTGATATTCCAGATAATCAGCACATATAAAAATGAGCTGAAATTAATTAACAAATATTAATTGAGTACCCATCATGGGTAGTACCTTTTCTTTGCTTAGCTAACTCAAAATTCAGTTCAAGTATTAGTGGCTTTGGGAAGATTTTCCTTGTTCCCCTTTGGTCAATACCCTCTTTGGACAGAGCCTTTATCTTTTGTATTCTGCCCTTCAGACTGGAAGCCTCTTGAGGACAAGGGACCACACTTTTCATCTTGTAGTTTCTCAAGAAAGTTTACTCAAAAAAAAAAAAAAAAAAAAAAAGTAGTTGTTAGGTGCACTAAAGGCTACAAAGAATTATAAGTGAATATCTAAGACCTTCAAAAGATGTACAAAAGTGTCTACCAAAAGTCTGAATATTAGCAATAACTGAATTGTAGGGCTCCACTATCAGCTTTAGTACCAATCTCAACACTTCATACAAGATCACAGGGATAGATGATCACCCATCTTCAAAGTCCCTTTACTTCATTCCTGCCTTGCTGCCTCATCCACTATCTTCCCGTGTGTCTTCAAGGATGTCACCAATTCCTTCCTATCTGGGTCCTCTCCTCCCCTGGCTCCTCTTTTGTTTGCATGTCCCTTGTTATATCTTGAAAGGCTGTCGATTTGTGGGTCATGCTTTGAGATTTGGAATAGCCTTTCCTGTCTTCTGAAGTTTCAGATGTCTTTAGTTCCTTGGGCCATCGGATGAAGGTGTGACTAGGTAGCTTTGGCCATGGGTTTGGGAGACCTTTGAGGAGCAAGATGGTTCTGTGCCTAGAGGCTGCTGGTGTCCAAAGCTCAATGTGATAGGGAAGCTTTTTCTTTTTAATAGTTTTCATTTATAAGTCTTCCTTTCTTCAGAATACATCCTCAACTTGATCATTTTTATGACACAATCTTATGGTTTATGTGAACACTACTCCTGAGGACTGTTTCTGAGGTTGTGTACAGACTATGTTCCAGGTGGAATTTATGGTTCAACTGAATTAAGCATAACTGCGTGAAATAAAGACCTTTAGGATATCCCTTTTATATTAGATCGTATGGGTTTTTAGAGGATGCTGAAGATCAAGGACCCCTATTTTCTGTTTCACCTCGGAGATTGAACCTCACTTAATATAGATTTTTTTTTCTCATATATGCCAAGAAAATATTAGAAAATTGAGTGATTACATCCACAGGTATCTAGATGTTCAAGGCCATAGAGAAGAGGAGTAATCCTGGATTAGGTTCTGGGCTCAAACACTGGTTTCATTTGGATCTTATAAGTCAGTAGCACCTGTCCCCTGCATATCCAGGACTTTCCTTTTATCTTTTAATGTGGGGACCTGGTAAGACCTCAGGGAGGCTTCAAGTAAGGGTGTAGAGGCCAACATCTGTGGAACAAGCAGCTCATTCCCTTCTCTGCAATGAGTGAATATTTTCCCTCTGGTGTTTTGCTTTGCATTTTCTCAGATCTGCTTTTCTTATCCTAGATATCAAATCTTCCTTTTACACTTTTCATAAATGCAGCACAAACAGAGGTTCTCAATCAGAAAGTTATTATCCCTTAATCTTTAATTGTCCCTAATTTAATTTCTTTTCTTAATCCAGTCCCCACCCTCCAATAATGTTTTCCTTTTTTTGATAGTCCCTTTCTCTTCTCTTCAGGTAAGAACTTCACTTTCTAAAAACCCTACTGCAATCAGTGCCATCATTAATCTTTTCCCTGCAAGAATAACTGCATTCTTGACCATTATCAGAGGATTTTCTTGGAGCACTCGAATGTGTTTTTCTGATGGGATATTGCATGCCATGACAGCCTTATGAGGTGCAAAAGTGATTAACCCACAAAACCTATGTTTTTTACCTTACCATACTTACCAGTGATACCCTCCCTACCTGCCTAATCACTCTTACTAACTCCTGCTCACTTTCCTGCCATTAAGGAGCAGGATCACAAGACTCCATTGGCAACAGACATGTTCATTACAACCAAGGAGATGAAACTTTCCTTAAATCCCAAAGAGGTACACACCAAATAGGGAGAATGAAGGTAAGCCTGCCCTGATTTCTTTAAAAACAGGGTGTGTAGACTGATGTGTCTCTTGTCCAATTCTTAACTTCTTATTCACTAGCCACTGCATGTTTCTCTTTGAGGCTGGGTTGTTAATTGCTTTGTAACCAACATCAACAGTTGTCACTTTTTCTTTCCCTTCAGAATTATTGCCAGTGAGCTTCAGTTTTCTCTTCTTCATTAATTTTTGTTTTTGGTGTTTCAGTTTGTTTTTCCTGACTTATCTAATTAAGTAGTGTTGTTTCTAACCTCTTCATGTATTTTTCTACCACTTTCCTGCCCCTGACAATATCTCACAGTTAGATAACATCATCACATTGAATAAATTTCCACTTTTGCTGCAGATTAGTAATGAATACATTAAATGGAATCCTGATGGTGACCCTTTCAAGAACAAAGACACCATTTACTATTCTGCTTTAATTATGGTGTCTTAGCAAATTTTCACCAGTTATAATATTCACTCCATTTTCTAAGTAATGTTTCTCAAATACTATGTGAAATTATAAAATCTGTATGCATTACACTTTCTGCTCTCCGTTATGTGCTAAATTTATAATTCTACAATTTTCTTGTAGGAAAAATGCTTATTAGACTGGAATGGTTAATTTTATTTCCAGCCATACTGTTTTTCACTTATTGTGAACCATTAGACATTTATGTAATCTGTTATTGTTCACATTCTCAATCCTCACCATCAGCTCCACAAGAAGTAATCCTACTCCAGCTCTTTCTTTCACCTACTTAATGTGTGTTTTTCACAAAATGAATTTTGCTGATCCCTGATATTTTCATTTTTAAAAAATTCTACATAGCAGAAAAGAGTAAATGATATCCTTTGATGGTGTCTTTGTTTGGGCTAACCATGACAAAATACCTTAGATTATTTAATTTATAGATAACTGAGATTTATTGTTCTCTGTTTCGTAGGCTGGGAAGTCCAAGATTAAGGTGCTGGTGGATTCAGTATCTTCCAAGGTCCCTCTTCCTCATAAATGGCACCTCTTCACTGTCAGCTCACATGGAAGAGTGGACTATCTAGCTGTCTGGAGTCCCTTTTATAAGGGAACCATGAAGGCAGAGCCCTCATGAACTAATCACTTCCCAAAGGTCCCACTTTCTAATACTGTCACATTTAGGGAGTACCTTTCAATGTATGAATTTGGGGGGGATACAAACATTCATACCATAGCAGATGGTTAGAATGTTTTTGTCTTTCCTTTTCAGGTAATCTACCTCCTGACTCCTTCTCTGGAGTGCTTCTTCCCTAGTTCTCTTGTCCAGCGAAGTATGACACTTCTTTTGATTCCTTAACATCTGGCCTATGCCTGTGTCTGTGACAGTCCATGTGATCTCTTTTGAAACTCTTGTAATTAATTAGATAAAGATGGAGTTGGCAACCTCAAGGAATAAAAGATTCATGAAAAGTATGCTTCTTGGGAGAAGAACAGATGTCCCAAATGGGTGGGAGGCAAAAGTAAAATTCTTTAAACAAATAGGGAAAGCCATAGACTATTTGGTCCTGGATATATTTGGTCCAAAAAATCTTCTTGTTTTGATTTCTAGAGTGTTTCCCCTTGGAATTTTCTGGTCAACTCTTCCAATGTTGCAAATTAAAATGTTCTTATCCTTATCTCAGGGTTCTCGGAATTCATTGAACTAGAATCTGAGTCCTCGTTCCAATCCTAGACCTTTCCAGAGTCAGAGAAATGAGTGATTTTTTTTTCCAGAATTGAACCGTCCACATGGAGGTAATAGAGTACACTAACTAAGAGATCTGCTGCATATAAAACAAAAGACTCCAACTCAAATTGGCATGCACAGTAAGGCAATGTATTATCTTATATGAGAAACAGAGCAGGTGGCAGGATTGGTTGATCCACTGACCGTCTTCATCAAGGAGGCAGGTCCCTTTCTTCTCTCGGCCTCTGTTGTCCTTGGGGACTAGTTAACTCTAGGACTAGTCCTTTTCATACTCATAAGATGGTTGTAGTAGTTCAAATATCTCTTGCAGCCATGACACTATCTAGAGCACAGAAAATGGAACCATCCCCTGCATTCCAAGGTCTTCTTTTGAAGACTATGAAAAAATTACTAAGAAAACTCCCAGAGAGGCCCTCACTCACTGACCAGACTGGTTCACATCCCCATCTCTCAGTCACTAGCAGGGGATCATTACCTGAGAGATAAGATGAATGTGAACAAACTCAGGATTCTCTTAGCTAGAAAGATGTATGGTGTGTGTGTGTGTGTGTGTGTGTTGGAGGAGGTGAGGTGGGGAAGGTAGATGTTTCAGGCATCTCTATAAGTGCCTTGTGACTTGGAAAATAACTGTGAAATTCACTTCTTGACTGCTGAGTAATTGGTAGATACTATTGAATGACTACACATTTCTGGACACAAAAGGGCAAGGCCTAGGTAGACAGAAAAAAAAAAAAAGCCACAATACAGACCAAATTAAAGGACAAAGAAATGAGCCAAATCAATAATTGTCCTGATTAGAATCACAATAAACCCTAATGAATTTGAATGTACTAATTTATATCATTTAATCCTCAATAAGTGTATGATCTTTACTGAATAAAAAAGAGATTAAAATAACTTACTTGTTTGTAAATAATTCTATATTTCTGGTATGTTATTTTGCATTATAGTCCTATTTAAATGTAAACTTTTTTGTTAACTTCATTTATATATTATATATTATATATTTATATTATATATTATATTAACAAGACTCATAGTTACTGATGATTACAACTCACTATTGTTGAGGGCCCTTTAATAAATTAGAACTTTAGCATCCAAGAAGACCTAGTAATTTGCTCATGTCACACAATGTATAAATTGCTATGCTAGGATTTGGACTTAGATTCATCTGCCTATGCCTTTCTACTCTCCATGACTTCCCTTCACTTGGAAAACAGTCCCAGGTCTACCAGGGACTGCAGGGCATTGGGTGATAAGGCCCTGACCAAAACTCCAAACTGTGTGACCTTATTACTCACCCTGTTGCCCTCACTCAGTTTTCCAACTGTATGTCTTCCTCGTTAGTTTAATAAGGCAGTCTCATTCCTACATGTGAACCTTTGCATTTGCTCTTCCCTCTGCTTAAATCACACATCTGTGGGTCTTACAGCTACAGCCTCCCCTTCAGGTCTTTAAATGTCTCCTCTAACAGATATCTCTTGTTTTTATCTGTCTCCGCCACTAGAACATAAATTTCATGAGTGCTGAAACTTATAGTAAAATGAATGAACAAACAAGTGAATAAGTTATGAATGAATGAATGAATATTTATAAGTTTTGATCTCTAATAATCCATAGTCAGTGTTTATCTGTCTTTATTGCCTTCCCTAAAAAGAAGGTGAGATGTCAATTGTCATTTAAACTTGAATACATCCATCTCATATTTTTTCCTATAAAATTTGAGGATGGGGCTGGGGTTGTGGCTCAGTGGTAGCTTACTTGCCTAGCGTGTATGAGGCACTGGGTTTGATTCTCAGCACTGCACATAAATAAATAAATAAATAAATAAATATCTATTGACAACTAAAAAATATTTTTTAAAAAATTTGAGGACTAATAAAACCTACATTTTATTCTGTTTGAGGGCAAAAATAGATATGGATGACAAAATACTTTAGAGAAGATATATTTACTATGGTAGGATTATGTAGGAGTTTTAAGAGAGCCTAGAATCAGAGGGAATTTGAGTCATACTTTCTAGGTGTTTAATAATTTATTAAGGATACCACCGATACTTTTATTTTGGCATAAGCCCTTAAAAAATTAAGTTACTTCTAAGGCTGAGTTATAAACTGGGAGAAATTATAATTGCATGATCATTTGCAATGGCAGATTCACTTAAACAAAATAAAATTGTTTTCTTGGCGTACACATAATTTTTCATTTGAACTCATGTATCTGCTAAAATGATTTCTTCTCAGAACTGTGTTCTTAATTATTTTGAAGTAATTATGAAGGTGCAAATTGAAAACTAACTTTACCTTACATATTAATTTCTAAGGGGTTGACAGAAGTGAAACAGTGCTTCTCTGCAAAGTTCCTTTTCTCTAGCTTTCGCCTTCCCCACTAAAGTTGTTTTGTGGTATTTGTTATTGTTCTTCTTCTTTAACTGTTTTTCTTTGGGTTGTGGTGTCATTTGCTAACTATGTTGTGAGGCCTTATTTTTGAGACTTGCAGTGTGAGTGTCTGAGGCTCATTTGACTTTGATAAGAACTTCACATTCTCCTCCTCCCTGTTCATCTTCCCGAGGCTCTCCCCAGGTGCCCACACAAGATCTGGTGGTTCTGCACATCATATCAGTCTAAATCCTCTTGTCATTGTTTTCTGTCTCCTGATGTTCTCACTATCAGAAAAACCTGTTAGAGTCACTTACAATGATATATACTTCTGAGTTAAACTCCCCATATCGGATTTCCAAAAACAAATCTAAATTTTATGGTGAGTAAAAACACATCTGTATTTAGAGTCATTTTTAATCCAGTTCTTGCAGATTGTTTTTAGGTTATGCCTCAGAAACAAGTCATAAAAAATGGATGGGAAAGAAAGGGAAGAGGATATTATGCTGTTTGCCTGGTACTATGTATGCTAGTTGGGAACCCCTTTCTTCCTCCCTTTATTCTCATTTTATAACCTGAATATAGTTGGATGTATAATTGTGTGAATTTATCAGGAGCCAGGTGAAAATGAGATAAGTAATTAAAGGACTGAGTCGATGAACCATTATTATTTAGGTTCAACAGGTGTTTGGTCTATGTAAGCTCTTGACAGCCTGCCTTTGACAGGGCAGTTTTCATATACAATAGATTGGCTCTTTTTATGGATCAACTGAAGTTCCCCCCACCTTTTTTTTTTCTTTTTTCTTTTAAGGCTGTGTGGGTGAGGAACAGCATGAGGCTATAGAAAATATATAGCAAAAGCAGTAGCAATGAGAAAGAATCCATAATGGGTGCACACACATTGCTGGAATATTTCCCAAGTACTTTGTGGGATGGCAGTAGGTTTCTTTGGCTGAGGCAAAGTGGAACATGTGCTTTTCCATGTGTGAGCACCGTGATTTGAAAGGTCCTTTATGATTCACAAAAGCAGCTGCTTTTGAGTTGGTGTAGTTATGGAGTTTGGGAAATTCATTTAAATAGGTGTATTGCAGACTCCTGACATCTGTTCTGGAGATTTGGTTGGGTTTTTAGGAACTTGCTTATTCACAAGTGACACAGAACAAGTATTCTTCATTAGAGCATTAACCCTTTGCTTATTTCTTTAGGGTTTGTGGATCAAAGCTAACAAGAAAAGACAAAATTTTAAAGAGTCATTTGCTGTGTTACTTACATTTGCAAGGATGGCCTTCTTAATTTTAAAAACTATGAATAGCAGTTTTACTTTGTTTAGTAAAACATTACTGAATTACCCTCAGACATATTTTGTTGTGTTGAAAATATTTCTTGTTATATATTTATATCTTTGGGGCATTATTTTTCAGTGAGTTTTTAGTTTTGTGCACAGTTTTACCTTAGGAAAACTGTGAATCTTTCTATATTTCTGTTCCATCTCTAAGTGTTAGTTTTTGTCTACTCTTTTTGTCATTATGAAGTTATTTTCATTTTTCTAAGGGTTTTAGACCTAAATGATACTAGCAGTATTGTTTCCTATCAGTCACTTTCAATAAAGGTCATTTGTGACCAGTTCTTCAAATGAGAAAATAAATAACTAGGATATGATTTGCTTTTTGCTAGTTGGTTTTCAGTTTATTAAACACTGGCATAATTTAACATTTTCACCGTTTCCTTTAAAACAAACGTGAAGTCTTTGTTTTTAATGGATGTTAGGTATTGTGTTTCTAAATGACAAAGCTAAAAGAATATTGCCACAAAACAAGATGAGTGTGGATATCTTGAGCTAGAAATCATCTGAAATGTTTCATGGCTACATTTTGTGCTAAATATAAAAATAATTGTGTTGCCCATGTGTGAACATCAAAAAGCCCCAGTTGGAAAACCGCGTGGTGTAGCAAGTAGGTCACTATTGATGGTAGAACATGAGACAGGAAATGTCAGAGCTAAGATTAGAGGCCCAAGCAATATGTCTCGCCATGCTTGCTGCATTGGTCGTCCAAAGAAGTAGAAGGACTCGACAGGGTATAACTAACTTTAGCCCAATTTGAAAGTATTAGCAAGGGTTGCCTTTTAATCTGTCATTCCCATTTGTTTCTAGATAACTCACTTCTCCAGTTGGGCAAAATAATTGAGCTGCCTGGGTTTGCACATTGACAGATCTCTGATGCCAATTAGAATGGCAGCCTTGACATTCTAAAAGTATACATGGAAAGCAATAATCAGTTATGTACAATTATATCTGTTGATTTACCTGGTATTTGAGACTGTTTTTAAGGAATAACTAACCAGTTAAATGTGAATTATCTTAAAAAAATCTCATTTATCTTCATATTTGAAGGTATGGTAGTATAGGTGATTAAGTTGGGGGGATACACTTTTAGGAAATGCAGTAAACTTTTCCTTTACTTTTTGGGCAATAGAAGGAAGAATTATTATTTATGTGTTGAAATTTTCACCAGAGAAGGTATTTGATTTTTGTAAACATACTTGCATGTACTAATTTTTAAGCCAAAGGCTATGAAAAAAAGCAGTGCTCTCCTGCCTCTGCTCTGATGAGAGTTAATACTACATTTCTTGGGCTCAAATCAAGATGGAGCCTTGGATTCTGAGCATAGCCATTCCCTTATGCTAGATTAAGCAGTTGAACACATGCCCAAAGAGCCCACGGTTATTTGGATGAGTAGATTGAGGCATGCTGTGTTGATTGAATTTGGATCTGTCGTTAGAGCCTTATTCATTCACTTCCAGCACAGAGTCCTTCACAGAAGTACCCTGGCTTATGGATTCAGTGAACTTTGAGTGGCTAGTTTTATTACTTGAATCTCAGAGGCCTTCCTAGGTTCATTTTTTCAAAGGTTATTAATGCAGATTGAAACACTCTATTTTGAACTAGGATTATTTCATGTAGGTTATAACTTTTAAGCGGGGAGGTGAGTAGTGTGAAGTCTCACTGAAAAAAGTACTTTTAAAATTTTATTATTTTTATGGTAGTAAAATACAAATATAACATAAAATTTACCATCTTAACCATTTTAAAGCAGACAGTTCAGTGATATCAATACCTTCATGATGATGTGCAACCATCTCCAAAATTCTTTTTATCCTTTGTGAAACTAAAACTCTTCAAAACAGTAACTTCTATTCTCTGTGTCCCTGACCTCTGGCAACCATTGAGATCCTTTTTTTTTTTTTTTTTAATGATTTTGACTACTCCATCTCAAGTAAGTGGAATTATATAGTATTTGTCTTTTTGTGACTGACTTATTTCACTTTGCATAATGGCATGTTATAGCACATATCAGAATTTCCTTCCTTATTGAGACTGAATCATATTCCTCAGGTGGAAAAAGAATTACCTCAGTGTTTTTAGTGTTTATTCCTTCTCCATATTAAACATTGAGCCTAGATTTTCATGCCTGATTCAGGGATAATATATTGGGAAAGGGGTTCAAAGCATAACCCTCTCAGATGTCCCTTCAGAATGAAAATTCTGGGAGTGGTTTCTGAGTGGCATTAAGAGGTCTTTTGGCTTCTAATTGGAGAAAACACAAGAGGTGTGACAGTTGATGTGACAGCTGGGCCTGGTTCATGTTGTGTGCCTGGTTATCAGCCACGATGGAGTGAGCTGGTTGGAAGCTGTGGAGTTAGCTCATTGCCTAGGCCTCTGTCAGGGAATGTGGGCTGACAATTTGATGGGACCATGCTATAGAATATCCAAGAGTATCTGAAATACATTTTTGCTTTGAAAAGAAGGTTTAGATTTTGGTTCCCCTTTCTAGTTTCAAGAATGTATGAGTAACTAATAAAATATTTGAATTTTGATGTGCCTGGTGAAACCCCTTACCACTTTATGAAATTGGTTACCTATTTTTGGTTGCTGCTATGAGATCTCTCTCTCTAAAGTCAGTGTAAATGATCAGATGGCCACATCCCCCATTCTGCTTCCTTCCCAGTTGGAGCCCTGAATCCCAGCCCTGGCTGTGCTTCTGACTGGAGGTGGATATAGATAGTCGCCAGGCTCCTTCTGGCCTTATGTTCTTCTAGGAAAGGAAAGAAAACTGGATCATTTCTATAGATTTGTTCTGGTGTTCAACACTATATGATTCCATTCATCTTTCAAACCTGTTGATGTTTATTTTTCTTGTTTCTTTCTTTTTTTTTTTTTTTTTTATGTACTAGGGATTGAACTCAGTGACACTTTACCACTACTGGGCCACATCCCAAACCCATTTTTTTACTTTTTATTTTGAGACAGGGTCTTGCTAAGTCTCTTAGGGCCTTGCTAAGTGTCCAAAGCTAGCTTTGAACTTGTGATCCTCCTGCCTCAGCCGCCTGAGCTTTTGGGATTACAGACGTGCACCACCATAACCAGCTATTTTTCCTTCTTATTAGTAGAAAGATGTAAACTTGGTATCTAACTAGTGACTTTTATGGTAAAGGCAATACTCAACAGATTACTGTCTGCTGAAGTTGCTCTTGTGACTGTTTCTTTAGCCTGTGTTGTATGGAAGAGCTCAAATAAAGGTGTTTGATTACAAATTATAAGCAAGAGAAACCGGTAGGCTTCATACTTTGATGCAAAGAGAAGCAAGACCCTGGGGCAGAGTGGGTTGGTTGGGGTTGGCTGGGCATGGAGGGTCTAGTTTCATGGTAAAATAAAGAGGGGGAATCCAATATGCAAACATGTAACAGGAACCCAGTGAGGATGCACATATTTAATAACCTCTGTCCCTTCATGGAGGAAATGCAATACCACTGCTTATAAACCTATGTGCAAAGATGAAGCACAAATAAAAGTGTCATTTACAAGACAAGTGTCTTGTCACTTTCTAAAAGGCTTAATAGAAGGGGTATTATAACTTTAAATAAGATACAAACAACCCTTTCTTTTCCTTAGTCTCTCTGATGATAGATAATGTTGGTTGAATCTCTTAAATAGCAGAAAACAACCTAGATCTGTTTCTTTTTCTTGTTTTGTTAACCAGATTTTTTTCCAAACAAAGAAGTACTGAATGGCATCTACATAGTATCTACCTCCCTGTGCTCAAACACAGACATAGTCAGTTGACCAGTTTCCTAAGGACAAATTATCCTTATCTTTTAGGAAGGACTGTGGTTTAGGAGAGTAGTTAACATCTGGAAGGAAATGAAGAGTAACTAAGAACAAGAGAGAAGTTCATTTTCATAGAGAAAATTTGACCAGACAGATTTTGAAGGTCATCATTTGCTCCTTTCTTTCTTTTAAAACTTACCTTTGTTATTATAAATTAGTACCTTAAGAGACTTTACTTATGGGTGACCAGTTCCTGCTGCTATAGAAATAATTTCTCCTCAATGTTTATAACTGTCCTTTCATACTCTTGAAATTGGCTTTGGCCGCTGGACTGGGTTGCAGCCTGCTGACTGGTGTATGGCTTCATTACCCCTGCCTGCAATGGTGCACATTGGACTTCCTGAGCTCCTGCCCCTTGGGTTACCACATACAGAAAATTTTGTTTAAAGCAAACAGTCCAAGTGGTAAAGACTAAATTTAGCAAACTTTTACTTTCTACATAACAAACTAGGGTTTGTTTCTTCTTCCTGCACAAAATAGAACTGTCCAGAAGAACAGCCATAAAAACACATGACCCCATCACATCCCTCCCACCACTTGCAGCTATTAAGGCTTCCAAATGTAATTTGTGTGCACTGAATAATTTTGCTTCGAGAGAGACTTGTTGACATTACTCAGTTCTTCTTTCAACTCTCAATGGATTCACTCAGGATTCAGTAACTGCAGGAGAATATTCACCAGGTAATCTTCCTTAATTCTTTACTGGAAGGGCTTCTGGATGGAGGGTTTCTGTGGAACGACCTAGGTGGAAACGTGAATTCCTGGATTACACAGGAGTTCTTCACGCAGTCAGTGAGAGCCTGTCTTCTTCTAGCATAACATCCATTGACTTCACTTATGAGTTGAAAGTGGCGTGAGGGATTATCTAAACTCAGGTTTCCAGAGTGGAGTTTGCAAGATTAACCACCAGGAATATGGGAGAAAATACTAGAACTTGAATTTTTTTATACTCACAAAATAAAAAAGGTTAAATTTTACTAATCTACAATACATGAATCAACATATGCAACCACTCATGTTCTTTAGGTCAGAAGGCAGTGAGTTAAATAGGATAGAGGCGGTGCCATGAGAAGGGAGTGTATTTCCCTTTCTTGGAGACCTCCTCAGTTGTTCCCTCACGTGTGGGCAGCATGTTGCCTTGTATTTATATGTGCCCAGGTTAGTCAATATTCAGATCTCAACACCAGTTACACTCGACCTCAACAACAACAACAACAGAACAAGAATTATGGGGCAATAATGAAAGCAAACACCAAGTGTGATTGAAGCGCTCACTACCTGTGCCAGCAAGCACAAATGAACAATAGAAAATGGATGAGTTGACACTTCACTCAAAGACAAGTTATTAACCAAGTCATAAGTTAAAAACAATAACAATCCAATCAAGTTTTATTAAGTTGGCCCTCTGATCTTAAAATTGAGATGACTAATTAAAATACAGATTTATATGTACTATCATGAATAATGAACATGTTGAAAGGAAGGGTATACTTTGCCCTGAATAACTTCTTAATGATAATATGAAGGTGTCATGATTAGAAAAACATAGAGAATAACCTCTACAATTTTCCTTAATGTTTAATTCACCTGATAATCTATGTGTGTGTGTGTATGTTGGGTGGGGAACGCTGGATACTGAATCCAGGCCCTCACTCGTTAAGCTTGCATTCTCCCACTGAGCGACATCCCAAGCCCCTTACCTAATTATCTGAATAAAAATTCACTAAACTAAATGGCAAGTGTTTTGAATCCTCTCTTGAAGTTTTATACTCATGCGCAAAAGTATAAAAGCTACTTATCTTTTGGAAACACAGATTCTGCCCCTAATTCTTGTCCTTCCTTCTTGTTCTGGTCCTAAAACAAGATAATATATTGAAAAAAAAAAACACCTAAGATGAGTTTCTTTGTCAAAATATGCTGTCGAAGGAATTGATGATAAAGTTGCCAAAATCTTGAAGAAACAAAAGTACCTTTTGAGAACAGATCACAGAGGGCCAAAGGCTTGCTCTGCATTTGGAGGATGTTAGATCTAACCTATTGAGCTTGTTAGTTGCTGTTTCACTGATGAAATATAACAAGAGCTGCTTTTTGATGAATCACCACTAGAGATTAGCTTACAATGTTTATGAAAATGTTTTATGGGAAAAAACCTGCATAATGTTTCCTCTTAAGAAGCAGCTGTTTCTTAAAGAAAGCTTCCAGGGTAAAGTTACAAGAGATAAGTTTATTCACTACATCATTAATAAGCAAGCTAGTGTAGCCAAGATGTTGATACCAAAAGTGCAGGAAATGTTATAGGATGTTACTAATGAGATTAATTTTATAAAAACAAACCTTTAATGTACTGTGTAGTAGAGGCTACAATGCCCCCTGTGAGTTAAGAGGATCCATGAAAATCTTTTTACCTCACAAAGGTTTGCTGGTTATTTTGATTGACAAAGAGTTGTAAACCTTTCAGATAAGTTATATTCATTTTTATTATTATAAAAGGAAATTGTCCCATATTTTGTTGACCATTTCTGTGATAATAGCAACTTCAATAGTATACTGCCTAACAGTAAAAGAACTAAATGTAATGAATCTGTCCTTTCAAGATAAATGTGTCATTTTAAGAATAAGTAAGAAAATAACTGAACTATAAAGAAACCGAGTTTCTCAACTGTGTTGAGAGAATAATATGAAAAACAGTGCTTAGGAATGTTTATATTATGTGTGATTTTATTGTTTTAAACTATGACAGCCTCTGAAATCCAGCTATTATAAAATAAATTGAACTTAGAACAACACTTTCAAATTAACATATCACAAATAATTAGACCTAGAGTTTCAAAAACAATGAAGCATATTCTACTCAAATTCCTCTTGATTAAAATGATTAGTTAGTAAGATAAAAAATGATTTGTACTGTTAGAGATATTTAAAGAAAATATTTTAAAGTATAGTTTATTTAATATTTATCTCATGTTTTATAATTTTGATGTTTGTTTTACAGTGTACCTAGTATGGCACATGTGTGCATATCTAGTACACTGACAAATGTGCGTAGCCAAAAGTTTATTGGTATTTGTATTTATGATCCAGTAATTTTTGTGCTCCTGAGTTCAATCCCCAGCAACCCCCCCCCAAAAAAAAGATTTAAAATCCAATACTTTTTTCTTTTATCTTGAGGCTAAAGATTCTTAAACTTGTGGGCCTAGAGAACAATTATACAGACCCCTCTGAGACAATAAAAGACATGTACCCTCAAAAAAAATTATATATATTCTGCCAAATAAAATTTTGCCCAGAATTTCAGGGTGATCACATGCCCACTGATGTTTATTGTCATGATCACTAGTTAAACCCCTGCAAGAGGTCAGGAATACCTGTGCAACATAACCAGGGTCATATAGTGACATAATTCAATCTTTTTTTTTTTTTTTTTTTTTTGCTTTTGAGAAATATCTTTATTTTAAACTTCAGGAAAGCGAACATAAAAATATACATCTCTTCACTAAAGGTGCACACATACTGTTCAAGCACTGAAACAGAAAACCTATACTGCTCAAAGATGAAATCCTGAAACTTGCTATCTCAGAAAGAGAACAAAAATTTGGAGAGTATGGGCTACATGCATTATTAGTATAGATATTTTAAGAAAGAGAATACTACCCTTTTTAGAGGAGATCCACATTCTTATCAACCGTGAACTTGTGACAGACAAACCTGAGCAGCATAGTTCACCAGCAGATGCTGGAGGACAAGAAGTTTACCAAGGAAGCTGAGAAGTTCCTAAGCCTCCTCCTCCTCCTCTTCCTCCTCCTCGAAGTCTCCCAGTTCCTCTGCGGTGGCATCCTGGTACTGCTGGTACTCGGACACCAGGTCGTTCATGTTGCTCTCGGCCTCGGTGAACTCCATCTCGTCCATGCCCTCGCCCGTGTACCAATGCCGGAAGGCCTTGCGACGGAACATGACGGTGAACTGCTCCGAGATGCGCTTGAAGAGCTCCTGGATGGCGGTGTTGTTGCCGATGAAGGTGGCTGACATCTTGAGGCCGCGGGGCAGGATGTCGCACACGGCAGTCTTCACATTGTGGGGGATCCAGTCCACGAAGTAGCTGCTGTTTTTGTTCTGCATATTGAGCATCTGTTCGTCCACCTCCTTCATGGACATGCGGCCTCGGAAGATGGCAGCCACTGCCAGGTAGCGGCCGTGGTGGGGGTCGCAGGCAGCCATCATGTTCTTGGCGTCGAACATCTGCTGGATGAGCTCAGGCACCGTCAGGGCACGGTACTGCATGCTGCCCCGGCTGGTCAGGGGCGAGAAGCCGGGCATGAAGAAGTGCAGGAGCGGGAAGGGCACCATGTTCACCGCCAGCTTTCGCAGGTCTGCGTTCAGCTGGCCAGGGAAGCGCAGGCACGTGGTGACCTCACTCATGGTGGCCGACACCAGGTGGTTGAGGTCGCCGTACGTGGGGGTGGTCAGCTTCAGGGTGCGGAAGCAGATGTCATACAGGGCCTCGTTGTCAATGCAGAAGGTTTCATCTGTATTCTCCACCAGCTGATGGACAGACAGGGTGGCATTGTAGGGCTCCACCACCGTGTCAGACACCTTGGGCGAGGGCATGACGCTGAAGGTGTTCATGATGCGGTCTGGGTACTCCTCCCGCATCTTGCTGATGAGCAGGGTACCCATGCCTGACCCAGTGCCACCCCCAAGTGAGTGGGTCAGCTGGAAGCCCTGCAGACAGTCACAGCTTTCTGACTCCTTCCTCACCACATCCAGGACGGAGTCCACCAGCTCTGCTCCCTCTGTGTAGTGGCCCTTGGCCCAGTTATTCCCTGCACCACTCTGACCAAACACATAGTTGTCTGGCCTGAATATTTGGCCAAATGGTCCGGATCTCACTGAGTCCACTGTTCCTGGCTCCAGGTCCACCAGGATGGCCCGAGGAACATATTTGTTGCCAGCTGCTTCATTGTAGTACACATTGATTCTCTCCAGCTGTAAGTCACTATCTCCATGGTAACTACCAGTGGGGTCAATGCCATGCTCATCACTGATGACCTCCCAAAACTTGGCTCCGATCTGGTTGCCACATTGGCCTGCCTGGATGTGCACGATTTCACGCATGATGCCGAAAGTGGGTGAAGGAGCAGAGTTGAAGACCACGTTGGAGCCGACGAAGGCCAGAGGGCTTGGTTTAGTCCATAATTCAATCTTTTGATCAAGACTTCCTGAGCATGTGTGTCATCCCAGGTGTCTGGTTACTGAGGATGCAAACACAAAGATGGAACTTTCAGAACCCTCCCAAAGTTCCCAAGTCCCATGGGGACCCCCAATTCAACAAATATTCACAATAGATTTGTGTTTATAAGAAACTTGTTTTTCACTTGGGCATCAGCTGACACCAACTGTGCGAGGGTATTTTGCTAAACTCCTGGGAATTGCAGAGATGGGTAAGGCAACCCCTATAGAGAGTCAGGTCCCAGTTACTTTATTTGGCAGAATATGTTGCAGTGTAGCTTTTTCTAACAGACCTATGTCTTGGGGACCCTCATGGCAGTCCTCACTGATATCTTACAGCTGTTTCTTCCATGTATGAAGTAATGATGTACATGTAAAAGAAGGTGAGGCAGAAAGTCAGACTCCTTCCTATTTCTAAGCAACCCAAAGCTCTATCTTTGAGTTTATGTGCATTGACATGTATGTTTTTTTGCCTGTAGGATAAAGAACTGAACTCTTAGATAAATTGCAAATGGAAGAAAACAGGGAGTAATAAAGGAGGTGTGGAATTTTATAAGCTTCATACTCTCCTTCCCCAAAGGCCTGAATCTATGTAATGAGGTAGTAGAATAAATGCCTGCTGAGTCTGAATTTATTTCTTAAAAAAAAAAAAAAAAAAAAAAAGAATGACAGGAATAAAGTAAGTTAAATTTTTTCTGCCTTGGTCTTTAGTTGGTGGTACTCCTGAAGGTGATATGGAGTTTTTCCTACAGATATTGGACTCTGTGTAAGGGACTAAAAATCAACAGAGCAGCATGGGGAAATGGGCAGGCATTATTGATCTCTGTGAGGGCTATTTCTACTTTAATGTTTGCAAAAGGCACAGCCCAGTTTCACAACCTATTTATAGAGAGAAAATCATTCTTTGCTATATATAGATGATAAAAACAAGGTTGATTGTCAGGTAAATTTTGGTTCATATCAGGAAACAGGACTAGAAGGGATCTCCTTTGGAATGAGTGAAGGGGACTCATCCATGGGGTTTCTGTGGATCAAAGGAAAGCGCCTGGAGTTAAGTACCTGGAGCTGCCTTGCTGGTGGATGTGCTTCCCTGCTGCATGCCACCTCCAGTTGGTGTTTGTCCTCAGTGGCTGCCCCAGCCTTCCTCAGCCACCTTGCTCCCCTGTCCTGGGAGCTAAAACCAACCCAGGGTGCCTCCCAGAGCCCTCTGCCCTTCATCCTTCTAGTGAGTCCTTCATCCTGCCCATTGTTATTTATCCTGTTTGTGTGCTTGTGTGGCACATGTGTGTATACTTTGCACACCTGTATATAATTGTCATGTTTTTGTGGGATGCTCTTTTTAAATTTAATTCTCCATCCATTTTGGGGGGTAAATTTTTGTAATTTCTCTATTCCTCTGGTCCCGAAGTTATTTACTCCTCCAGTACCCTCAAACCCTTATTTTCCTTCAGTTTCTTACCCCTCTCACCAAGCTTCTACCTCTTAGCCTTTTCTTTTTATTTTTTTCTCTTTTCTTATAGTTGTCAGTTCAGTTCAACAAGCATTTTGTGAATGCTGGACACCTGGTAGGTTCTGGGGCTAAAGAGATAAATAAGACAGAATCTTTGTCCCCAAGTTGCTCAGTCCAGTGGGACCTGCGGTCATTTTTCTGCTCTTTTCTCTACTCTGCTTATCGATTGCTCCCTCCAGGCAGAGTTTCTGCCAGCACACTCCATTGTAACAACAGCTAAGCATTAGCCTGGTGGAAATTAATTCCGTCTTAAACCCCTTGTAATGTCTGATTTATGGGAGGATCTGAGTTTTAGAAAGGGGCTCACCCACCTAGAAAAATGGTATGCGAATGCATCAGATTCTCTGTTGGTTAAAGAGGCACAAGGGATGCCAAAAGCCTGGCTACCTTCTGAAACCTGCAGTGATGCTGTTTCACCTGAGAGCAAAGTGTCCTGTCCACAGCAAATGGCTTTTTGACAGTTTGCCCTCTGACATGGTCATCTTAGTGCCAGTACAGTACTGAAATAGCTAAGCATTTTTAAATCAGTACAGAAAACAAACCAACCCTCACTAACCGTAGTAACTGTTTATTCCAGTTTGTGGCTAGTGAAATTGCTTTTCATCTTGATGCCCATTTCTTCCCTTTAGGTCTTTTATGTGTTTAAGTTTCTCTAGCCATTCAAATACAACAGGCATCAGATTTTTTTTTGTGTGTGTGTGTGTGTATGTGTATGTTTCTTTTTTCAGTGAGAGAGCTACCAAGAATAGAGACAGGCAGATAGATACATCTTTCACAGTCACAAAACTATTCCAGTTGTATATAGGCCAGACTTAAGTGGTGGGGAAGGAACTTGAAAGCTAACAAACATTTAAATATTACCCTCATCTCCAGTGCTCAGTCTTCTGGTAATCACCAGACAAATGATATCAAGGCTGAGATAATGCAAGATCTTTTCCCTTAAAGGCCTTGCTCTTTGATTGGAATTCTTAACTGGTTTGATCACTAGTGATAGAGTTAACATCTTCCTGGTGGCTGGGTATCATTGGTTTCTCAGCTTCATTCTTTAAATCCTTTTGTGCCATGTCATTCTTCACTAAGTCTGTTCAATTCATCCTCTGTCTTTCCCTGTTTCTCATTCCATACCCTCTGGAATGTGTCACTATGTGTAGTATCCATTCTGTAGTGTTCTAAGTGGCATGCATCCAATTGATTACAGCTGTCTTCCTGCAGTCCTACATGAAATAATTCATTCTTGCCTTTTCCAAGTGTAGTGATGCCGTAAGATCACTAGTTCTGACAGAGTCAAGTTATTCCTCATCTTCCTGTATGTTATACCACTGTCTAGCACACAATGTCATATTTGTTGGGACCAGATTCCCCCAGACTTACTTGCAAGCTATGGGCACCTGATCATTAGCTACTGTGTGGAGAATAGATTATATAGGGCAAAGTGGAAGCAAGGCAACAAATTAGGAGGTTACCACAGTATTTCAGAAGAGACCAGCTAATGATTTGGGTAAGGTGATAGCAGTGAAGTTGGAGAGAAGTGTGTGATTTCAAAGTGACAGAACAAACAGGACTTGATAATGAATTGGATATGTAGAATGAGGAGTTCTAAGGAAGCCAAGATGTCTCCCAAGTTTAGGGGCTGAGCACCTGGGTAGATGGTGGCATCATAGGAGAGAGGTAGGTTTTCATAGGTGGAATGAATCAAGAGTTATTGGCTATTTTAAGTGGCATTTTATAGACGATGGTGAGGTTCAGTTCTATATAGAATTAGATCAGAAGACTCAGGTTATGATATGTGAAAAAAAAAAGAATCTTTTTGACCTATTATTGTAAGATGACTGGAGCAAAACTGAAGTCCAAATTTCTACATTTTTTGTCAACAACATTAAAAAGCTTCTATAATTCTACCAGCAGAACTTCTAAAAAGTGCAAACTCAAGAGTCACAAATCATCCTCTTTGTTCAAATTCCCTTTTTTCTGCCCTGTTGGTGAAATCGAGCCAAATGAACTATCAAGTGTTCTTTGCTGTTATGAGTGTGTGGACAGAGAATCGTTCAAGCAGTATTTATGTCTGCTTGGTCCCGCCTATTACTCCTTTCAGGTGGTACAATTAGGTTATTTGGAGCTGTAGGGATTCCTTAGACCCAAGATCTTAGGCTCTGCTGCCGAATAGCAGCTGTGGGCCTGTTGAGCTCTTCAGCCTAGATCTGATCGGTCATGTCACTTTGGGCTCCCAAATTTTGTTTCTTCCAGCATTGAGAGGCAGAGTGTGAGAACAAGCATTAAATAAATAACCAAGGATTAGGAAACATGTTTCTAAAATACCTTGAGGCTACAGAAAGAGGGAGATTAATGAGGGAGATATGCTAAAAATGAATCGGAATAGAGATAGCACAAATAAGGCTGGTTAAATGATGTTAAGGATGGGCCTCTTTCAATTCACTAGTGAGAATTTTACCTGAGATCATTAATTTGTATATTTATTTGTATATGTATATTTATATATATAAATTATATAACTATAATTTATATATAAATTATATATATGTATATATGTGTGTGTATATATATATATATGTATAAAATTATGACTTTGATTGGGTAGGCTTATTTCTATCCAGTGTAGTATATATTAATAATGGGTAAGTGCTCTGAGGACCAGGAGAGTGCCTTATTTATTGTACCTTCAGCACTAACAGTCTTACAATAAGAGATTGTTAGTATGTTTATTGAACAAGTAAGTTACACCATATATTTGATTTATGGAGAATTTTATAATCTGGTAACAAATAGTGTGTTTTTAAAATATATCACTCTGTAAGGAGTAATACTCCCTTCTGAAGTGGTCAAGTGCCATAGTACCAGGGACCAAGTTAGCAGGGAAACATTACTATAAGGTGACTGATGGACTGGTGAAACTAATGGCGATTAGGTAAATTCCTGCCTAGGACTAGAACAGTGGGGGTTAAATCTGAAAGTCAGGAAGAGAGGATCCTGGGAGAAGAAGGATGAAGTCTGGAGCTTGGACGTACAGAGGTCAGCCCATCCAGAACCTTGTCCTGTAAACAGACTCCCAGTGCCCAGGGGTCAGACTACCCAGGAAGTTGTGCTGACCTGCCTGGTTCTAATGGACTCATCAAACGCCAGTCTGGGCATAATTGTCTTACAAATGGGCATTGTACAAGAAAAAAGAAGTCTGCCATCTGGAAAAAGGAAGAAAATGGACATATTTTCTGCATCATCTACATTAAATAAAAACTTCTTTTGCAGGTTGGCAATATTTCATGTGTTTGACCCGATTGAGTCCTATACCTCACAGATCTGCCAGTACTATAGGATCAATATAAAAATTCCTGTTGTTCTGCTGACTTAGGTATTCACTGAGGAATTATTTGGGAGGCAGACCTGAAAAGCAATTATTTGAAAAGTACAATATGCTTGTTCTCCTTGAGAGGGGTTGCTGAGAAAGAACTTTCTGGGAGCCTTTCTCAATTTTTGGCACATATGCTTTCCTCCTGATGTCTTGTGGCATGCACTGATATTTCTTCCAGTTCTAAGTCACAGATTTTTAGTTCAATCCATCATTTTAGGTCTTTAGGTAACATTTGCAGAGATTTTGGAGTTTTTTCTTTCATCCACAAATCTTTACAGCTTCTCAGTTTGCTGGGGCGTGTGGTTTTGGGGATTGACAGGGAGGAAGTGGAACAGGAGAACCAGTGAGCTGCTTAAGATGGCTTTTTTCAGGTTGACATTCATAGAAGTATCCGTGAGTTGTCTTTCTCTTGGATGGTTTCTAAGCATTCATGAGGCATCCTCCTCCTTACCCTCTTCTTGACCTTCTCCCTCCCTATCTCCCTGCCCATTTTCTTTGTGTGAGAAAGTACATTAGTGGTGTCTTCACCTGATGTTTGGTGTGTGTGACCTCAGCCGTGGAATGCTGAATGTTTGCATGGGTTTTACTGGGAACTGAATCTAGGAACAAGTGTGTTGGAGAGAGACCAGTGCCCATCTAGCCTAGCTTCTCTGGTTTCACTCTTGATCCAAGCTGGGTCACATTCTCAAAGTTGGAGAAAGCCAAGGAGTGACTTAAAACAGGACCAGGAACTTTGTGCTTTATTCTTAGCTACTAGAGCATAATTCTGGTCCATGCTAAGTCAGTGCTTTCTGTTTTCTGATCAGCAGACGGGCCCTTTTGATTCCAGGTTAGGCAACTAGCTCGCTGCCACATAGACCACTTGGAAGCTGCTACTTTGTACATCCTCAGCCCCTCCTTCCCCCTGCACATGGAGTTCCAATTTACTTTGTGACCCACAAAACATTAAAAGAAAAAAATCCACCAAGACCTAAGATTTCCCATGTTGTGAGATATTTTATTTCTTGCTGTTGAAAAAGTTGCTTTATGATTCCAGCTAGGAGAGATTTTAGAAACAGGGTAATATTCTTTTCTTTTTCTCCTAATATTTCCTCAGTTGTTCTTAGGCTGCCTATAGCCTCCAATGGTTTTCATAATAAAAGTGCTTCGATATTCTCTTTCTACTGATAAACAATCAGAATTATTTATTATGATCATTTTTCCAAAATAACTGGCAGTGTTTCTTGCCTTTGTTTAAACTATAGCACAAATAGTTAATTCCCCAAGGGTGGTAGCAGTCAAGCCTGGGTTGACTAGTTGTACCAAATGGACAAAGAGAATTATTGCAGACCTAACATAATTTCTCAAGAGAAAAAGAGAGGAAAAATTTGAAAAAAGGATAATCTTATTAAAAAAATAATAAAGTATCCAGTCAACTTGGGTAAACTTGGAATTTAAAGAAATAAACTGAATAGGTTATTCTGCAATATCAGGGATGGTGAGAGACAGTAAGCCTATTGATTAGGAAGTGGTTTTCTCTAATCTTAAGACTTAGTTCCATCCTCAACATTTGCAAAAAGAGGGCAGTGTTTTTCAAGGAGACTCTCAGGATTGAACTCTCATCAAATAGTATTTTAAATATGTGGCAAAGCTTTCTATCTCTGGCAAAGAAAAAAAAATCAGGATTTGTTTTAAAATACATTTATACACATTCAGGCATGCATGGGGGAAGGAAGAGAATTCTTTAGTTAGTGTTTACCCATTATTAAGTCAAGTTCATGAGTCTTGATCCACTTAGGTTTAGCCTTTGAAGTCTTTGGAAAGGTACCTGTTTTCTGATTGAAAGGGACTGATATATTCAGGTTTGGGGGTTCTTTCTTGCTTCCAGTACTAATTGGATCTGAAACATAATTGAGAAAAGGCAAGTACCTATATGTTTAGAGTCACATCCTCAGAGACCAGGCTGGATAGAATCAGAACCTTTAGAGAACTTCCCAGGAATATGTCAAGCAGACTCAGTTTGGTCAACCCACTGGAAAGGGTATGTATCTTAATCCCCAAACCCAGGGGGATGAGAAAATTCCATCCTTAAAAAGAGAAAAAAAAAAAAAAAAAAAAAAAAAAGCTTACATCACACTGTAAGTACCTAATCTTCTGGGCTGACTCAGTTTGCTTTTGTTGATGTCTCTTTCTTCTATCTCAGTTATACAAATTTCCCTGGCTGTGGGCAGTGCTAATGCATTCAGAGGCCCCTCATTGTCACCAATCTGATCTTGGTACACACTGGTTAACACTGAGATATCTAGTTTCTTAGCCCCCATTCTGGGTCAGTGGCTCCCAGTCACATCAGTACCAGTGCTGAGGGTATCTTGGAGTGGTTCAGGAGTACAGTAAGGGGCAGCCTTTCACTCTCCCTTCTGAGATGAATTCTTACCACATTGACTGCCCTTCTTTGTCAGGAGAAAAGCTCACCATATTGGTTTTTATTTTTTTCCCTTGTCTTCTCATTTTGTTGCTTACTGTTTCTTCTGCTTCATCAATCCAAACCATAACCCTCAGCTCCACCAAGAAGTTTTCTCTGACTGCTTGACTTTCCCATGCCTGGAAATAAGAATTCATATCACATCTGCTGACTTTCTCTTTGTCTTATCTTGTTGCTATGTTCTATTGTTCACTGCTAGAAGATTGGACAATAATATTTCATAACTACCTATTAAGTTAAACTTTTTCAATAGTTGCTAAATTTAACTTCTAGTGCTCATTGGTCCTTTTAGAACAGTAGCCACTGTTTTTATACTATATATTAGGAAGTAGTCTTTAATATTTAATGTGGTCATCATCATCACCATCATCATCATCTGCAGTGGTTAAAAATAAACACGCTCTGGTCAGTGTGATCTTTGTGAGATTCCACAATGGTATATTTTATAGCCAGGGCCCAAAGTACAGAAGGTGTTGGTATAACCCATCAGCCTCATTTTCAGATATTTATAAAATAGATGCAGGATGCAGGTGGGCTCTATGAACAAGTGAATATGCAGATAGAGGGTTGTATTATTGTTTTTAATGAGTACATGAACTTACATTAGATGATGCAGGAGAGATTCATTCTAAAACAAAGTCACGAAAACAACTGGGGCGGATCACGCTAAAAGGAAATGATATTACTCTGCTACAAAGTGTCTCCAACTAGAAATGTTCAATGAAGTGAGAAATTGTTAAGAAGACAACACAGATTTGTTTGTTTGTTTGTTTGTTTTTAGGTGCCCTTTGTTGGGAGTAGTTTTCAAACATTTGTTCATATTGTTTTGATTACCCTTATGTTATAACAGATGACAATAAATTCTGTGGGATTGCTTTTATTAAGTAAATAGTTACAAAAGGGTATAAGTTGAACAGTTGAGTTTTCTTTTTCCTACCCTCATTTTACACTCCCCAGATATTACCATCATTAATAATTTTTATGTGTCCTTCCATAAGTTTGTGTACATTTGAAAATATGTATAGGAGCCTATTTTACATACTCTTTTCTATACTGATTTTTTAAAAATTTAAATAATTTATTATAGAGATCTTTCTCTTCACATTTATTTTTCTTACTGACTTCGTTATATGCCATTGTACAAATAATCAATTATTGATTTAAGCAATTCTCTGTTGATGAACATATAGCTGATTTCCAGTTTTTCATTAGGAATGATAATACTGCAGCAGTAGTTTTCCTGCATACATTATTAGTACTTTTTGTCAATATCACTCCCTGAGGGAATTTAAGATCCTGGACACATACCCTGCTGGAGAACAACTAGTGCTACAGCCTCTCTTAAAGCCTGCATCTAGTGTGGCTTCTTCTTCCTTTCCTGTTCTTTCTCACACTCAACTTCTATAATCCGGTACTTGGCCACATCAATACATTTAAACCAGGGTCCCTGCTGAAATGCCGTAATGGACCAGGTGGTGACTTAAATATGTGAAGCTGTAGCAAGTAAGAGGATCTCACCAAACCACTGCCATCAGATCCCCTGCCCCCTATCTGCTAAAATAATTTTTCCTGTCAGAGCTGCTTAATGATTTCTTAATTACCAAATCAGATGATTGGTTCTATTCTGCAGCATTGTGACCATGCTACAACATTCAGAACTATTTTTATCCCCTCCCTAGTGCTTCTCTTAGGATACAGTGGACTTATGGAAAACTGGAGGGGCCTGAGGCCTGAAGACATTGAATTTGAAAAAATAAGTAAATAAATGAAAAAATTAAGTGCCTATTACTTTTAGGCTTTACCATACTGGCAAATAGTGACTGATATAAATAAATCTGAACTCAAAGTATGCAAAGTAGTCCCTCAACCCGGAATATCTGGAGTCTCACATCTTATTCATCCTTCAAGGACTCAGCTTAAATTCCATCTTCCCAGATTGTTCCAATTTCCCCTCCTTGCTGCCTGAGCAGTATATTTATGCCTCTGCTTATAACACAGCACACACTGCCTTCCACTAGAGGTATTAGTTTCATGTCATAGCCATTCAAACTGGAGGTGGTATATTATGGTCTTGGCATCTGTGTTAGTCAGATTTCTGTTGCTGTGACAAAATACCTGAGATAAATGACTTAGAGAAGGAAAGATTTATTTTGACTCCTAGTTTCAGAGGAAACCATTCCATGGTCAGTTGGCTCCATTGCTTTGAACCTGAGGTGAGGTAGAATATCATGACAGAAGGGCATGGTGAAGGAAAGGGCAAGGCAGCCAGGAAGCAGCGGGGTGGGGAGGATCTGGGGAAATATTCTTCTGGCACACTCCCAGTGACCTACTTCCTCCAACTAAGTTCTGCCTCCTACACTTTTCACCACCCTCCAATAATGTCCTCCAATTATGAATCTATCAGTGATGAGGTCAGAGCCCTCGTGATCTGGTCACCTTTCCCCAAAGCTTCACTTCTAAACAAAACTCCAAACACTAAATGTTGGGGACCAAGTCTTCGACATATACACCTTTGAAAGATATTCTAGATTCAGACCATAACAGTATCCAATGGAATATTAAACTAAAAACTTTGAATGTCTAAAACCTGAGTATTTTTTCTGCCAAAAAATAATTTTGTAGAAATAATCTATGAAAATATCACTGTATTAAGGAAGTCCCCTTTCTTTGTATTATGTCCAGTCAGAATAATAAGATTAATTTGCTTCATCACAGAAAACACACTTGACAGGCTTGGATACTCAGTCTGAAATAATTTTTGACTCCATGATTATGACACCAGTGGTATCCAGGCAATTAGAACTCTAGGCAGGAACATGTGCAGCAATCTGCAAACCCAGTGGCTCCTTCACATCAGAATGTTAGAAGCTCTCATGAAGAACATGCTTGAAAACCTCAAATATCATACTGATACACTGGTGCAACTGATTTGCATATTAGTGTTTTTTTGTTTTAATTATATCCAGAAGTAAAAGGGCGTGTGTTTCTGGAGTGTTGCCAGACCCAACCCAGGAGAAAGCCTCCAGGTCTTAAAAGAGTTGGGAAGTTAATCTGGTCTTCGAAGACCCTCCCTCCCTCCCTCCCTCCCTCCCTCCCTTCCTTCCTTCCTTCCTTCCTTCCTTCCTTCCTTCCTTCTCTCCCTTTTTGTTTTTCAGTACTAGAGATTGAATCCAGGGTCACTCTGACAATAAACTACACCAACCCATTATTTAAATTTTTTGAGACAGGGTCTTGCTAAGTTGTCAGGGCTGGCTTTGAGCCTGTGGCCTTGAACAGGCAACCTCGAACTTACATTCCTCCTACCTCAGCCTCCCCAGTGGCTGGGATTACAAGTGTGTACCATCACACCAGCCCCAAGTCTGTTTCTTACATGGAATATTTTACACAGAGATTTTGCTTTTAAGTTAGGGTTTTTGAGATACAACTTACCTATTGTAAAATTTCGTAGAGTACAGTGCTATGCATTTTGACAAAGACATATAGTCATGTAACTACCACCACAGTCATGGAACAGTGCCCTCACCCCCCAAAATTCTCTCATGTCCTTTTATAGTCAGCTGTTCCTCCACCCTCAGCCTCTGCCTACCACTGACCTGATTTCTGGACCTCTAGTTTTGTCTTTTTCAGTATGTCACATAAATGGAATAAAAATATATAGCCATTTGAGATCTGTTCATATTGGTGTGTATATCACTAATTAGTTGCTTTTTTTTGCTGAGTAATATTTCTTGGGGTATGTTGATTGATTTAATCACCAGTTTAATTTTTGTTTGATTTCAAGCAGTTTCTTCCATTTGAATTGTTTTCATATTTGGATCATTATGAGTAAAGCCACTATAAATATTCATATACTATTTTTTGTGTGAACTTATGTTTTCATTTCTTATACCTATGTACCAAACCATGAGATTACTGGGTAGAATGACAGATGTATGTTCAACTCTTGTAAGAAACTGTTGAATCATTTTCCAAATTGCTGAACTATTTTGCATTCCTACAATATTCATGAGAACTTAAAGGTCTAGAATTAAGGTTACATCTACACCATTTTAGATCCTTTCAATAGGATTACATGCTTTAGGTAGATTGAAAGTCACTTAAGGGTTTTGATTGGGTTGTTCTGCCTCGATTGCAGGTGATTTAGAAGAAGGGAGAGGTGTGTAATAGAGATGTAGACCCCATCTCAATGGGTTAAGCTTTTTGTTTATATACAGAAATATTTATTTTCTTGCCTGAAAACGATTAAAGTGAGTGTTTGACTGCTTGGCAAGTGTCTGCCCTGATATTCAGGGGAGATTAGAGCAGCTTTGCCGATAAGCTCAGAAAATCTACTGGGCCACATAGTGATTTCCCAGGCCCTTCAGGCAACACCCAGTGTTGATGGCATCTGATAATGTTGTGTATTGGAAACCTGAAGATGGACATATCTGTACTCAGTATTTCCAAGTTTTGTTCAAATTCTCAATTGCCCAGTAACTGCTTCCTTTGGCTTCTCATCTGTTTTCAGATTCTGACCACTGGAGATGCTTTGCTTGCAAGGCTTCTTATCATCTAGATTTCATGTGGTTGAAATAGGGGATTATAGACTTGGCTTCTACACCTGGCCTTGGAACTTTGGCCCTAATTCCAAAGGGATGTGTCTGTGTGCTGCCTGGCTATTGCTGCAGTCAGCATCTTTTGTACTGAACAGAGAAAGCAGTGCAAAGGCTATGTGGTGAAGACCTCATCTGCCTGTGGCCTGTTATGGGTCATGGCGATCTGCTTTAGAATCCAATTGGATTGCTGTCAAAAACAGGAAGAAAAAAGAATCAGTGACTTGAGGACCTCTGATGTCCCTTGGTAACCTTCAGAGTACTACAGTAACTGTATCAGCACCCCCACCTGGAAATCTGGGCAGTAACCTCCAGGAAGCAGTAACTCATAGCGCTTAAGCAGGAATTAACTAAAGGATCCTGACTAAGGAAAACATTCAGCCAAGGGCACGAGAAACCCAGTGGAGTTTTTGTATTTCACTCACAACTCCACTTTAACAAAATAGGAAGCAGATGAGAAAACAAACGGAAAATGATTATTTTCTGTGTGACTTTGCTTCAGGGGAATGTCCGTTCAGGCGCCTGCCTATCAGTCACAGTGCTCCTGCTCCCCTTCCCCAGGCTGCCTTCTAGAAGGAGCCTTGGGAAGGGTTTGCAGCATCATCAGGGAGTGCTTGTGTTGCAGGCTGATTGACATTCTTCTTATGAATGTCACTTTGGATAGGGTGGTAAAGACCCAGAAGTCTGATATCCTGTGGTCTTGAGATGAAGAAATTTGTTTTGTTTCCAGCTACAGATTTGACTGCAGGTGAACTTTTTAGAGCTGAGTTGTCAGAATGGGAGAGCAAAGAGAAACTGGGGGAAAACAATCACAGGTACCAAATACCCCCAAGCACCCAGCAGTTTTGTAACTGTTCACTCGGCATTAGCCAAGCCCACAGGATGTCTTTCCCTTTTATTGCCCAGTAAATTATTTTCCCAGACTACTAGTGTGTGTAGCCCAAGTAAATTGTTCAACTTTGTATATTCCACATGGCCTGACGAAGACCCAGTTGACAGACCCTGTAGATCAATTCAGAAAGGCAGTAAGTGAATGGAAGTATCTTTGAGCATTCCTGCTAGGCATATGGAGAGTTCAGAAAGCCAGACATTTGATCAGGCTCAGGAATACAGTTGCCAAGGAAAAGAATGCAGTGATAATGGATGCAGGGAGGAGAAATGCAATAATGAAAGAAGCCTGCATGCCACTTCTTAATAAAGGCAAGTTGATATGATTGCAGAAGACACTGAGGATCAGTGTGTAATATAATAGGAAGCTGTTCATAATTATCTTGATGTGCTTTAAGCATATAATTAATTTATTCATATTACTACTATCAGTGAAACAGTCCCTTTTTCTACAAGCCTTACAATTTATGGTTTGCTAGATCACAGAACTGAACACTCCACAAATCTCACTCAGCCAAAGGAAGACATCAAGATGAATCTGTGCCCCAGCTTGTAAAGTTACCGGTCCATTTTTGCATTTAGATTTACAGTTAACTGGCACTCATAACGCTGATGAGATTGCCGCATCAGGGGAAAGAGGAGCGCAACTAAATTGTTGATTAATTTTCCTCTTTAAAAAATATTTCTTTGCTTTCTGACAAAGAGGTCAGTGTAGAAATTTCCAAATTTTCCTGCTGCTAGAGCCCCTAAATCTGCATTTGAAATTATTCCCCTTTAATTCTATTATTATAGATGTTTTCCTTCTTCCATCAAGTGTTGGTAATATCTGTGAGAGTTACCTACATTTAAAAATCTCCTCTTTCATACCTGTTAGAATGTTTTTGAAGAAATTTCTCTTCCTTTTAATTTTTTGTGAAAACATAAGCATAGGTTAAGAAATAAAATTATAAGCACACAAATGCTTAGAATGAAAAATCACGGTTCCCTTTCCCAGGACAAAATTTCTTTTGGGAGCAGATGTTCAGGTAGTGACTGACTTAATGGGTTAATAATAATAATAGTAATCTTACATGCTGTTGCCTTTTTGCTCTTCAATCACTTACATTACCCTTGTCCCTAAGTTGCTAGTTGTTATCTTAATCATTCTACTGATGATCTTGGTATCTTAAAATAATAGTTTTAAGCCTCAGTTATTTGTTCTGTGGATTCAGGTAATGTCTCTCGACTCTCCAGTCTATTAGATGAAAATATTAATAATCCCTGTGGAAGTGGAGTCCGAGTTCTCTTTAAACTTTTCATGCTTTCTCAATTGTCTGTTTCTTTAAGAGTCAGATGTCATGTTTAATTACTTGACTTTTCTCTTTGAGGCTTGCATTTTGTTTTTAAATATGGGTAGTGAACTTTGGTTATCCATCCATATTTAAGAACAAAGGACTGAGTCTTATTTTTCTTAATAGATGGTGTGGATTTCCCCTGCTGTTCTATATGTAGATCTGATTTCCTGTTATTGCTGCCCATGAATAGGAAGTCTTTGTGGAACCTTGATAGGTGTGGGGGGCTGTCTCCTGGTAGTTTCGCTTTAGGATCAACAGAGAGTAGGCTGGATTTTAGTCAGAGGTTTACGTGGGTGTGGGGGGCAGGGCAGATGTCAAGGAGAGTGTGCTTTACTCTAGAGTGTAGGCACATATTCTGGCCCTCCTAATTCTCTCCAGTTTTCACTTTTTATTTTGATCTAATTTTAGACATGGAGACAAGTTACAAAAGTAATAGAGTTTTTGTATATCCCTCACCCAGCTTCCCCTAATATTAATGTCTTACCTACAGTACAATTTCCAAGCAGTTTTTAAATTTCTTTGTAGATAAAGAGTTCTCTGATATTTCTGCCACAAGTGCAATTGTGGGTTCCCATCACAGTGCAGGGACCTAAGGCAGCTAAGGCCAGAGTTGGGAGGAGAAAGGGGGGGTGCCCCAGGCCAGTGAACCTCAGACAGCTTTCAAGTCCCCTCTCTCTTTGAAATCCCAGTCTCCATTGCTGCAGTCAGTGTTGGAATTTTAGGGGAACTTGACCAAGCAGCTTACTCCCACCCTCCCACCTTCCCAATTTTTTCCTGAGTATTTGAGTCTTTATATACTCTTTCAGTGCCAGTCAGTTTTCTCCACAGAGAGACAAAATGGGAGAGGCAGAAAAACAGAAAGAAAGAGACAGTGAGAAAAATATTTGTTTCCAGTTTACCTGGTAGTGGGTGCTGGGTAGCTCAAGATCCACTGGGTGGGCAGATGTGCCACAATTTCAGATAAGAGTTGATGTTGCAGTTTCGGGTCCTGATGCCCTAGGGCAGGCAAGTAAACTGGACAGCAGGCAGGATTTCTATTTCAAATTATTATTATTATTATTATTGCAAAAACACAACATGAGATCTACCTTCTTGACAAATTTTTCAGTACACCATACATTACTGTTATATAGTTATATACAGTAATGTATACCATACATTACTGTTATATAGTTATATAGGTACAATACTGTGCAGCAGATCTCTAGGAAATATTCATGTTGTTTGACTGAAATTTTTAACCCATTGATTAGTAATTCTTGTTTTCTATGCTGCAGGCTTCAGGCAGAATTCCTTCCCCAGGAAACCTCAGTTTTGGCCCTTTAGGCCTCAGCTTATTGGATGAGGGTAGTCGGCTCAACTTGAAGACAGCTGATAGTGATGATAATCTCCCTCCACCTATACCTCACTCAACATTCAGGCTAGTGTCTAACTAAAAACACCTGGGCCCCATAGCCCAGCTGATGTGACACAAAACCATCATCTACTCTAAATGCTGTCCTCTTCTTGACCTGCAGAATTTTGTTTACTCTCTCTTCTTTTCCTGATATTCTTCTTCCAGTTTCTTCAATGTGACATCCTTCCCCTTTAGTATCATTGTATAAGAGTATAGGGAGACTGAGGCTTGTACTCATTCTACTTCTAATAAAACCAAGTTCAGTCGTTAAAGAGAACCCAGTTGTTTATCAGGTGCCCCTTCTAAACACAGGCATGGACCAACAGTCTTCTTGAGATTAAAAATTTACTTGCTTTATATGTACTCCCGAAGAGCTCAACAGTGTTGATTCTTAGACATTTATTGCATTGTAATTGTTTGATATTTTTTTACATATTCATTTTATTTGCTATAACCTAAATAAGTGGAACTGCTTTCTTTTCTATTTTTTTTTTTTTTGGACCTAAGTCTACCCAGTTTTAAAAATCTTCATAATATGAGTTTGATTGTAAAGTAAACAGATATTCAAGGGGCTTATTTTCTAGAGCAATACTGTGTTCAAATTAGGAACTCAAATGTTTTGTTAATACATCTAAGTTCTCTAAAAATTCTTTAGCTTTGTATAATAATGGCATAATTTAATATGGCACTTTAGAAGTTTGAATGTTTAATTTCTGATATTTCATTTACTGCTCACATTTTTTGTTCTTTGGGGTTTATTTATTTATTTATTTGCAGGGATGCTGAGGATTGAACTCAGGGTCTTGCACATGCTAGACAAGTGCTCTACCATTGAGCTACATCCTCTGCTGCTCACATTTGATGGCTGCTTGTGAGAAGGGAGGTGGCAGGCATATTTAATCCCATTTTGTAGGTAGGAGACTTGGGCTGTGTCTGAAATGTCCAATAATTTGCCTGAGGTCATACACCTTAGTTTCAAGTCTGCTACATACTCCAGGTCTTCTGACTCCTAATTCTGTGCTCTTTATTTTGCATATGTTATAGTGTATGCTGTACATATCCTTGGGGAACATTTGACAAGGACCATATTTTTGTAAATCCTAGTACCATTAGCTAGGTTGACAGTGGACTCATGCAGGGCATGTTCTGCTAATGATTTAAACTATCTCTTTCTTTTGTGAGAATCTAAGTTTCCTTGGACAATCATTCTACCCCACTCTGTCTCTTGCATGTTGCATACCCAGGAACCAAATCAAGTCAGGCATGAAAAATGCTCCCAAGGTCAGTTTTTCTCCCAGCAAAAGTGTGTTTAAGAATCAAAATGTACTGTGTATTTTCAGAACCAGAGCTTTCCCATCACTCCTGAAAGCTCATCCGTACAGGACTGGGGATGTAACTCAGCAGCAGAGTGCCTGCCTAGCCTGTGCAAAGCCCTGTGTTCACTCCCCAGTACCGAAAAAAAAAAATCTATATCAAAAAAGACATACATGCTCTAAATTAATACAAAAACACCAAATAAAATCAATTGCATAATTCACTAATAGCACATATAGCTGTTCCTCTCTCCCACTTACCTCCTAAGTTGCATCTTTTCAAGAATCAAGTTGTGGTTAATTAAATGACTAGATGAAATGTAACAACGCCTACATTGAGAAAGAGAGACAGAGAGAGAGAGAGGCATCATTTCAGTATATATTTTTTGTATATACACCTTTCCATTGAGAAATGTCATATGCCTTAATCTACTACAAAATACATGCTACAAAAGCTAAGAGTAGTTCCCAAAAGCAGAGTCCCATCATCAGGGCCCTCCATCGCTCTTCTGCCGTGATCAGGGGCACAGTTTTCTTACCATCACTCCCCACCTTTGGTGTTTCAATTTTACTGTATTCCTCTTTTCTTCCAGGGCTGCCTCTGAGACCTCCCTGCTGCCCTCCCAGCCCCCACCTTTCCCCTGGAATCAGGCCCACACTGTCAGCTTAAGTGCCTAACTAATCTTTGCTGCAAATTATGTATTATTCACACCGGTTTCAGGCCAGACTTCATGTTATTCCACTTAGTTTGCCAGAGGTTTAAAGGATTAAACAATCCTTAAAGTATTTCCTGTTATCACTCCTCTTCTTTTTGAGCATAGACACATCCTCCAGGCCTGGGTTCATAACCTTGGGTTTGTGCCCTGGCTTTTGGGGACCTGTGAATCCCTAGAAGTAAAAGGTGGAATTATGTGAGCATTGGTGAATTTTCTTGTTGAGTGGCTCTGTAGTTTTCCTCAGATCCTAAAAGGGATCCATGACCCAAGAATGTTGAAGAAGCATGGCTTCTCTCAGAGACCCTCCTCTGGAAGCCCCTGCTGACCAGCTCTTCTTGAGTCCTGGGCTGGGCTCTGACAGTGATCCCAAGCCCTGGAGCAGCAGACTATTTCCTGCTGATTCCCCTGTCCACCTCACCTCATCTGATCTGCAGGGTTGTGCCTCCTCTAGTCTTTCTCCAGGATGCTGTCCCCTCTACTGGACCTAACCTGCCTGACTTCCCTTATTCCTTTCCACATCCTGCTGACCTGTTGTAGAAGGTGTTTCTTTCTTATTTCCTAAGCACCCACTCTGTATTGGTTTACCCTAGTTTCTTTTCTGGATATAGAGTATCACTAGAAGCTTTTTTCAACTCCTAACCCCTCATCAGTACACCTGGCCCATTCCAGAGCCATTATCCTTTCAGAACCATTACCTTCTGAGGGAATGTTGTGTCTCAAAAAACCAGTAGCATCCCCATCCCCTGAGAAGTCCTGGCATTATCTTTGCTCCCAGCTCCCTACAATTGCAAGATCCCACTTCAGCATTAGTTACGGTCCCTCCACCCCAGCTAAGAGCTAGCTGAGACCATAAGACAGTTTGCCTTGCTACAACCTGAACTAACAACTGCTCTCTCTAGTAGTCCTTTGATAGTAGTTTCTACATTCTGTAGTTAATTTCTCAGTGCTACAATTGGGAGGGAGGAATAGTCAACACTGATTAAATATGAAAAAATGAAGGAAACTGAAGATTTTTTTAAAAGGTACAGGAGTACAGACTTTCAGTGGTTTCTTTTGGTTTGGGTCTTTGCTCTACTTGGGTCCTTTTCCGAGAGAATCTTGTGCTCCCTCTGATTTGCATCCAAGCACAGGAAGGGTGCAATGAGAAAGTGAGCAGAGGAATCTGGCTCTTTGGCCCTATGAGCTTCAGTGGACTGAGCCCAGCATCATAAATCATAAGTTGGCAGCAAGAGTGGATTTGGGGCCCCCACCAAACTGCTGTTTCAATCCAAAGTTAGCTGCCAGTGAGGTCTGCATTCTGAGCCTGCTGACACTTCCGATAGCCTTTGCTGATATCCAAAGGAGAGAATTCCAGCCTTGCCATATTTAGATCCCTGCTCTAAGTCAGAGTCTGATACAGGATCCTATGCTAAGGAAGTGACCAGACTGTGGCCTTATTGACTCACAGCAGAGCCTGGTCAAGGGCAGAGAGCTAGCTTGTTCCCATCCTCATATAGGGATGGAGGGTACCATCAGATCCCTTACCTTCCCACCCCTTCACTTCCTTTCCCTTCATTTTCTTTCCCTTCTGAAGCTAACTTTTCAGAAGAGATTATTTGTCCCTTCAATAACTCAAAAGTAAGCAGATTTTTTATGAAGCCAAAGCCAACTCCTTTTTGGGACCCATGGCAGCTGCCAGAGTGGTATATGTGCCATGCAGCTACGTGAGTCCTTCATATGCTTCTTAATCCAGAGCTTCTCCTGCAGCAGGAAGACAGAGCACAGCAAAGGAGCAGACAGCTGACTCCACACTGCCTCCCTGCGCCTCAGCTCCTCTTACCCTTGAAGAAACTAAAACAACATACGGTGTTAGGATGTCTGTGCACCTGTGCCAGGATTAGTTGTCAGGTCCCAAGTATGCTCAGCCAGCTGAGCCATTTCCCTTTCATCAAAGGAGTCATCCTGATGTGGGACCTTGTGAGAGACAGACAAAACAGTTGTCATTCGGCCATATTAACTGTGACAAAGAAAATTCTCACCCTTCCCTCCCTCTCTAAGTGCCTTTCATGTGCCAAGTACTCTACTTTGTATTTTATATCTGACCTAATTAATACCCAGAACATTTCTGTTAAAGTGTATTTATCCCATGTTGCAGATGAGAAAATTGAAGGTAGAGTTAATGTGTCCCAGGTATCACATTTAGCCTTTGGTCAACCTAGCTTTGACCCTTCAGAGCCCTCACTTGTCGTACTGCACCATGCTGCTCTGGCAGTCTGGTAGACCCTGGGGCTTTACCTTAGAATCATGTCAGAGGTGGTCTGAAAATAATACACAACCTCTTCAAGTGGTCCCAGGCCACCTAGGAAAGAGCTGCGAGCAGGTCAGCTTACTCTTCAGCCCTGATAGGATAGCCTAACTTTCCACCCATCATATTGGGGCTTAATGTGGATCCAAGAAAAACTACTGACTCTCCTGTGGTTCCCTCCCCATACCTGCCCTCAAGACTGAGCCCTTCACTGGAGTTCATCCAGTGTAGGAGTCAGCAATGGTAGAAGGAGGACTGACACAGGGAGAGACAGGAGCAGACATGAAGAGGGACTGGGTCAGGGAGTATCTCTGAGAATGCAGGCAAGACATTCTTTGGAGGCAGAAGACCACAATCATTCCAGCATAGTGATGAATGAATTAGTTTTGAATGAAGTAAAAATGACTATGCCTTAAAGTTCTAGTTGACGGGTGGTTCTACAGTTAACAAAAATGAGTAAATGAAGAGGAATATTGTGTTTGGAGAGGGAACATGGTGAGGTTAATTTGTACACAGAAGCTTGAGATGCAACAGAACCTAACAAGGAGTTGTCCCCTGGCAAGTGAAAATTTGAGATGAGAGACATTGGCCCAAATGCATCAAGCTATGCTGCAAATAGTCCAAAGAGGGTGGGTGAGAAAGCAAACAGGAAGAATGGCGCTGCCCTATGGCACATTCAGACAATGCCCTTGTGTATCTCCTTTGGCACTTAATTTAAATACAGATGAACACGGTTGAACCTTGAAAACACAATACTGAGTGAAAAACACCATACCTAAAAGGTCACATATTGTATGATACCATTTATACAAAATATCCAGAATAGGCAAATTCGTGAGACAGAAAGTAGATTAGTAGTTCTAATCTACTTAGAACCAGGGGCTGGGGGACAAATGAGTGAAGAGTGACCGCTGAGGGATATGCAGTTTTGTTATGGTTTAGATATTAGGTATCCCCCCAAAAGATCATGTGTGAGACAATGCAAGAAAATACAGAGGTGAGACAATTGGGTTAGGAGAGTCTTAACCTATTCAGTGCATTAATCCTCCCACCGGGATTAACCAGGTGGTTAACTATAGGCAGGTAGAGTGTGACTGGAGGAGGTAGGTCAATGGGGTGTGCCCTTGGGGTATATATTTCGTCTGTGGTGAGGAGAGCTCTCTCTCTCTCCTACTTGGTGCCATGTTCTGAGCTACATCTTTCCACCATGATGTTTTACTTCACCTTGAGCCCTGAAGAATGGAGCTGTTTGTGCACTGAAACCTCTGAAACTATGACCCCCAAATAAAATTTTCCTGCTCTAAAATTATTCTTGTCAGGTCTTTTGGTCACAGCAGTGAAAAAGCTGACTAAAACATTTTTCTTTTGGGGTGGTGAAAATGTTTAAGATCTATATTGGTGACGGTTGTACAACTCTGTGAATGTACTTAAATTCACTCTGAGTGAATTGTACAGTATGTAAATAATGTCTGGCATTATGAAATAAGGTATATATATGTATGTGTGTGTGTGTGTGTGTATCTTGCTTAAATTGTCATCGGTTACTTGAGTGAAAATAAAATCCAAACAAACTAATTTCTAAATTATATCCAACCTTTAGTTCTTGAATATATGAGAGTACCTGCACTCCTTATGCAGCGAAGATATACCTCTTTGTTCAGCTACCCTTGGTAGATTACCTTAACTTGTCAGCACAAGAAACAACTGGAAAGAGGGAAATCAGCTTAAGGAATAATTAGGTTCTCCATTTTAAGATCACATTTATTGTAGGAAAGAAAAAAACTCGTTTGTTGTGTTGCCTGATTCTTGTGAGAACAACCCCTTGCTTGGCCTCTATTTAACATATAGGTTCTTGTATATCTAGGAATTTTAAAAAGTAGGATAGAAAAGGAGAGATTGAATACAGAGACTTGTATTGAAATATGAATTTGATCTGGGTCTACAAATTTTCAGCCTGAAAAGCACAAACATTTAGACGGTAGAACCAGGTTTCATGGTCACTGGGTTGTCCTCATAGCAAGCTGGAGCTGGACATTGGAACTTGAAATTAGAAAGTCACAATGTACCAGGTTAACATATTAAGAAAGGAAGTTGTTAACAAAAGTGGAAAGTGCCATTCAGAAACAGCCTTAGATATTACACACACACACACACACACACACACACACACAGCCACCAAACCCTTGTGACTACTCCAATATAGGGATTCTAAATGCTGTAGTAGTCAAGTAATGTATTCTCTTCTAAAATTAAAAGGAACATGTCTGGCAGCAAATGAAAAGCCATGTTTCACTCCAGACATATTTGATATTGTTCATACTTTAGTACTCTATTGCTTTTGGCTTGGAATACTCTCTTTTGTTGTTTAAAGAAAACAAAGGTTTGGGTCACTCTCAGTTTGAGGTACTGTATAGTGGGAGGGATATTTGGTACACACAACAGAAATCCTTTCCACTAAACACTTCCAGTTTGAAGAGTAAATGTGTTTAATATTATTTCCCCAAACCTTGCAAAGTCCATTAATATTCTACATCCATTTCACTAATGTATTTAAAGAAAATAAAGCTCAAGGAAGTTTTCTCCGAATACATTCTTAGATCTGCAGCAGGAACTAATTCTTAAAGGTCTCAGAAGTCTCATCTTTCTAAATTGTGCTTTTCATGACTTCTTCTATCAAAACCTCAGAGATTATGCTGTCCAAGAAGTAGGCAGAGGGCCTGAGTGCTCATATGCCAGAATAGTAGGTCCCTGAATGGATGCAGATTTATTTGGTGTTTTACACAGCCTTGCTTGAATAAAAGGGGAAGTAGGGTCCTCCTGTTATGAGAGGTTCAATTCTTCTGAGAAGCTTTTCTTCCCCACTGGACAGTGACTATCCACAGATGCCCTGGAAGCAGTCATTGTTCACTGCTTCAGGCTGATTTGCTGCTCCTCAAGTACATGCAACGTAAAAAGACATGCAGCGGGTTGGGATGTTTTTGCAGATTCAGCAGAGTGCTGTGCACTAACAATCAGCTTGAAGAATGCTGAAGTCATGTGTCAGTGCACACCAGGCCAATTCATTGTGCAGCAGAAAGCTTGATTGGTGGCTTATGGGAGAAAGTCATATACAACAGTGCCACCCCCTCATGACACTGGGTCTGGGGCCATGGACAGCATATCTTAAACCACAGATAGTCTGAAAACAATTTTAGTCCCTCTCTCAACCATTTCCCCTAACAAACCTATCAGTAAAGTTGCTAACAAGCAGCAAAACTGAAATTATTGATTTCACCTCCCTTCATACCCTTAATCTGCCAGACTGGGCAGAAGATGGCTCTGGATAGTTCCCATATTTGCAAACTGGTGACCCACAGGCTCACCCAGCCATAGATGATGTGTTTTACTATTTTTAAAAAAGTATTTGAGTGAGTTGTCAGCATCTAAAACTCAGGCAATTCCGTATACAATCTTCATTTCTGACTTTTCTTACACTTCTGAAAGTCCAGTCATCCTGGGCCCACACTCTCAAATGACAATAACATGGTGAAGCCAAGAGGCAGCTCTTCCCTCCAGAATGGATGCAGTCTCCCCTTCTGGCCATCCCATTTCCCAACCAGCCTTCATTTCACTTCTGTTCCCCCTTAAGCCCTGTAACATCAGAGTTTGGGGAACCCCAACAAGAAAAGGAGCTCAGAAAAAGAAAGATTTTGCTTTCCTTCCAGATGTCCATGGTGGCAATTTGATCTGCTAGTCAACAAGATTCTCCTATGCTAGAGTGCTGGAATCAGAGACAGTTGAAACAAGTTCAGTTTAGTATACAGGGTTTCACTTCCATTTCTAATGAGAATAAAGACCATTTCAAACAAAGTTAGAAAAATAAAAAAGAGCACACTTTATGTGAAAGTCAGGTAACCAGAGTATTTGATGCAGCAGTTTTGAAACTGTTACCTAGATTCTTTAGCTACATGTTGGAAAGGGTTAATAACCAACACCTCTCATCTCATTCCACATTCATTCATTCAACAGAATTCATAGAGAGCTGTTGACACTGAGGATTCAGTCTTCCAAACTTGGATCTGCACTTAGACTTCATTTTCCTCATCTGTAAAATAAGAATCATGATAATAAACACCTCAGTGTCTAGTATACTCTGAAGACTGTCATTGTGCACTTTCATTATTTATCAAGTACCAACTGTTTGCCAAGCTTTATGCTAGGCTTTGGAAATACAAAAACACAAAGACATGAACTTGATGTCTTAAAGCGCTTCAGTATAGTTAGCAGAAAAAAATCTGGGCTAGCAAGTGGAGTCAGTGACCTAAAGAAAAGCTTCTCAGAATGACTGCACTATTACTGAAACATTAATAGGTGGTGGAGCTCACCACCTGCTGCAACATTATAGTAAATTAAGGACAGTTTCATGTGTAGCACTGGCCTTTAGGGATGTGTATATATATGCCTATAGTGTGTGTATGTATATGCATAGAATGCAGAAACAAGTTCCAGAAGAGGGGATCAGTTACAAAGAGAGAAGTTACACAGAGTGGTTCTGTGTACAGGTGAGGGACTGGGGTGCACAGAGGCAAAGTGGCTCACGAGAGGGATTTTTAATGGGAAACAGTTTCCATTTTTTTTTTCCAGTTAAAGTAGATATTCTCGTAACAAATAATGTAGACAGAGCTAGCACTTCGTATATCTGCCATGTGCATAATTATGGCCACTCTGACTCATGTTAAGTTCTGGAATTATCTTCTCTCCTGTGACCCTATCAACCTTTTTCTAAATCACCACCTGCCATCTGGGTATGAAAAGAAATCTGAATATTTATTAATCCAGACCATTGCTTTTGCACGTGGGTTTTGATTTGGCTTATTGCTCTTTTCCGTCATACTCCAATCTTTTTCTAGTCTTGAGCTTTCAATTCCCAATATGAACAGAACTGACTACACATGGAACCTGATTATCTATGATGACCCGAATGATCTGGGCCCTCTGGGCAGCCTCTATCCTTGACCCCCTCTGACCTTTAGGTCATATGCAACACTTTATCACATTCCCTTCAAAACAAACCCAACTGCAAAATATTGGGAAATAAGGTAGGTTTTACTGAGAGTTTGAGAGGCAGAGTGAAAATACTTGCCATAGACAGAAAAAAACATCACCAACTCCCCATTGTGCAACCCTCAACTCCAAGGCTTCTCTCTTCAAAGGCCAGCCCCGCGTACCTTTCTACTTTACCACCACCCTCCCACAACTGTGCCCTGTAGCTTGTGCTCTCGAATCCAGAGAAGGTAGCCCCCTCAGTGTCCTTACTTTTGCTTTCTCATGCCTGTCATCTAATAATGCCTTGAATTAGGGGAAAGACTGTGCTGATCATGACAATTCATTAGTATTCCAAAACGCACATAAGCTATCCTGAGTACTCGCAATATTTGTGGTTGGATTGGCAAGAGGTTTAATAAAAAATATATCCACTCCCCCGCCCCAACCACCAGTTTCCTTATTATGCACTGAATAGACTAGAGGCATCCTTGATGTTTAAGACATATAAGTTCATCTGTCACTTTTGAATGGCTTCATAGTGTTCCCTTGGATACATGCAACATGCTGTATTTAGCCATTCCTAGACATTTATCTTATTTTATTTTTCTGTTAAAAACAATTACTATGAACAAACAGTGCACACTCATGTGAGTATGACTATAGGTTAAATTTTGGGGATTGGTATTTCAGTGTCATGAATATTGTGCACTGTAACATTTACTAGATATTGCTCTCCAGAAATTTATATTCCAACCAACTGTATAAAAGAGATGCTGTTTTGGTTTTTCATAACTTATCTTGTTTTATATGTTTGTTTGTTATGTTCCGCCTTGATTCAGGAAGGTCTCAAGGTGGCTGGCAAGGAAATATAAATTAGAGGTAGATGGGAAGGAAAGCTAGAAAACAAAAGTAAGGACATAAAATGGATCAGTGATTAAGATTATTTTAAAAATTCATTCAAATTCATTCTAAGCCTTAGGCAACTTTCAGGTTTGGTACTAAGCTTTCTGGCAGCCATTGTAAAGAAGAGAAAGTGATAATTCTGCAATCTACTACTAAAAACAAAGCCATGTCTTGGAGCCTCATAAAAAGGACATTATGCAGTGTGATGGTATCCTAAGCAATGTGACCTGTGATGATCTCCACACCTCTGTATCTGCCCATTTGTCCTTAACCCAAAACTTGTTGCCAGAGAGCAGAGCCTGTCTTCAGTCACGCACACATGCTAACACTGTCGGATGGAGAACATCCTGGCCCAGACCGATAAGCCAACGCCCTGCCCCCCAGTGAGGCCAGATGGCAGGACACGTTATCACTCCTACACTTAGACCTTCCTTTCTGCTAAAAGCTTCTAGGAATTGCTTTGTAGTATGGACCAGAGGTAAATATGGTACAGGCACATGGAAACCAGGTCAGGACCACACCAGGCAGGATGTGGGCTGCCTGCCGGGCCACCAGGCAGAGTGCCAGAGGGGTGTGCCCTCCCTGCTGTCCAGAATTGGGGGCAAGGATCCCCAGAAGGAGTGAAGCAACCGTATGCAACTGTAGATGCTGAAGAGTGGCCTCCCAAAGGAGTTTGGGGCATTTTAGCTCCTGACCTCAGAGAGAGGAGTCAGGGGGAAGCCAGAATGAGTTGAGTTGGGTGGGGAGACTGAGCTAATCAGCTGCCCTGTTGTGGGGTAGGCAGAGTGTAGGTCAAGGATGTAAGGAGGTCTAGATAGATAAAAATGACACAGGGCTCAGCTTCATGAAGGGTCTGAATGCTCTGGCAGAAGTCAGATGACTGTAAGGAAGCCAGTTGGCCTGAAGCAGAAGCAGTGGAACTGGAGACCAAATAGCAAAGGAACTGCCAGAGCAGACTTGGGTCTGAATTTGAAATCAGAGCAAACTAATAAGAAAAGTACGTGACTCCTAGGGTTAGGGATGACAAAATTGATTGAGTCATGGGAGATTTTTGTCTCCAGACACCACTGAGCTGTAGAGAATTTTACCCTCAAGATATTCCTTACTGTAGTATGGGCACCCAGACATATCCTAGAAAGGAAGTGACATTAGAAATATATCATGAACAGGGTCAAAAAAGCATTAAAAATATGTACCTCAGTCCCATGAACATAGAAAGAGAAATATCTCCCTTTGTCATTCCCTGGGTGATAGTAGGAGAAAGTTATCCCAAGGGAAAAAAGTTAGTGGAAACCTGATCGAAGGAGCTTTTTTTGAGCATCACCCTGGGGAGCCACAAAAGACAGGGACGAAAGAACAGCAGGCAACTACAAGGAGAGTAAAAGAAACCAAAGAGACAGGCCTACTGGGGAAATGATACTCTAAGGGAAGAAAATGAGGTACATTTTCTAGTTAAAGAAGATTGATGTATTCAAAGGGCTTTCAGTTTCCTGGATTCTTCTGGATATATCCACGGGAAGATTTATGTTTTGGGTCATCCTGAGTTTTAGCCAGTATAGTTCTGACTTTTAGCCTCCCCTCCATAGACCCTGGTCCACTACCTACTACCTTTCTGAGGTCCATTAGATTCTACTTTTACTCCTCCTCCTCATCTTCTACATCCCCCCAGCATGGCATTGAGGGACTTCCTTGGGCATCTGGCCCACAGCTTTGGCAGAATGTGACCATTGCAGACATAGACCCCAACATAGGCTGTTTTACCAGCATATGTAAAAGTTAAAAAATAATTTAATCTTAACTATGGGAAAACATGAAAATGTAATAGTAAAATGTCAATGTTAGAATACCATATTCTACTTTAAAATAGATTTAAGAAGGAATGTTAGTGAGATGACTTCAGCTGGCACATATAGCTGACATAGCTTTTCATTAGACTTTTAAGTCAGAGAGAAAATTAACTTATTGGAATAAAGTAGTGATTAGAGTATGATTGAATATGTACAAACTTATTAAGAAATGCATTTTACTTACAAAAAGAGGACCGTTTTCTTATTGTCTAAATAACCATAGTCTCCACAACTTTAATCTGGTGGTCTGAAATCTTGGCCAGCACTTGAAATCTGTTTTAAAATGAGTTCATCAGATGAACGGTGATATGAGGTCCTACTTTCGATCAATGTAATGATTTTAATTTAAAAATCTCCAATTGATGTTCTTAATTATTTCCTTGGTGACAGAATTTTGAATAAAACACAAGGGTAAGAGTATCTGCAAAGGTTATTTATTTTCCCCTCCACCTCTGATTACCCAGAGAATAATGCCAAAATACAGAAGAGGTGAGCAGAGGACTCTTTTGGTCCAAAGACCAGAAGTCAGAAGTAGAATCCACTGGGAGAGGCTTCTCCCTCCTAGTGTGATTTTCTCCAATATTGTTTCCCCTTAATGAGGTGTAGCTTTGACAGGGGAAGGTAAGAACCAGAGTCCTGGACCATGGTTCCTGGCAACCAGACTCTCCTGGGGAATGGAGGGTTTCCTTCCATCTTTTTTTCATTCTGGGCTCCCCAGCTTGAAAAATAGCTTTTGCTTAGTGTTATGGACGTGAAGTATATATTTCCCTAAGACATCCTTCAGCCCCCAAATTATAATTAATGTTTTCAAATAATGTCCTTTTCTGCCATCACCTGAAGCAGTTTGTGTAGCAATGAACTACAAAAATGTATCACGTATGTTCTAACACAGATAATTTACTGTTTTATAATTAGAAGCAACAATCCATACACATTTTTTTCTAGTACTATGGAACTAGATGGAGTCAGTTCAATGTATTTTAGGCAAAGGGTAGTGATGTGAGAGTTGAGAATTACCCACTGTCCCCTACCTACTTTGTTTGCCACCTTCTATACGCTTGCATGTGCTTTAGCATCTAAGTATGTGAGAGACTCAGATGTGGCATGAATCAGGAGGTGTGATCTCAGGGCTGCCAGGGTTGCAGGTGCATCCCCCGCAGGTGTATCCTCTTACTCTAGGTTTGTTCCACCTAGTGAGAGCCCCAGAAGGGTGGAACCCCATGTGCTGTGCTCAGATATCCACAAACCACGGGCTTCTGCAGAATGTGTTTACTAGGTTAGTGTGACCCAGCACGCAAACATGTGGACACAGGGTAAGTACAACTCCCACGGCAGCCCAAAGGAACTATGCCGGTCAGATTTTGAAAGAGCACTCAGAGTGATTTAGAAGGGTGTTTGGAATCTGTGGAGAGATTGGTTTTGTTTTAAACCATTCTCATGGCACTAATAGAAAACAATGATTGTTGATTACACTTTTATTCTAACTTCAGTGCTTCTCAAGGGAGACATCTGCCATGTGATTCTCCAGGGAAAGGTGGCCGACAGGGAACTAGGTCCTGCAACCAGGTGTATGGCAAAAATAATGAAAAAGAATGGGAAAAATACTGAAATTGTAAGAAAAGTAAAATGTGAGACTATGAGATTATGAACAAAGGGGTCATTTGTATTCAAGGCTAGAAGAAAGGAGAGAGAAAATATTTTTAAACTGATAAAGTATCATTTGATAGAGAGAAATAGGTACATAATTTTTGTTGGGGTTGGGGGAAATGCTGTACATAAATTATAAAGAAAAAATTTTCTCCATTGCTGGAGGATATTTGGGACTGATATCAAAGTTCTAATATACAAGGGTGTGTGTGTGTGTGTGTGTGTGTGTGTGTGTGTGTGTGTGTTTTACATAGTCTAGGCATTGGGTCCCCTCCCCCAAGATCCAGATTTTTTTTTTCCTTTGAGCAAGAGACCAGTGAGAATAAATTCATGCATACAGTTGTAAAAGCCTCTCTCTGCCTCCACTTAGCTTTTGACAGCAACCACACAAAACGAAACCTACCAGGCATGTAAGTGGATGGTGGATGGTGGTAAGGCAATCCCAGGTGGGAGGAATATGCTGATGGAGGAATCTGACCCTCAGTTAAAGAAAGGCATCAACCCCTTTCATGTTGAATGGCACACCATGTGCCTAGGTGAGACAAGCAGGAAAAGAGAGATCCTATCTTGTTAATTGACCTAATCTCACCTCCTCCTCCCTAACTACACATGACTTGTAACTCAGAACTTCCTTTAATTCATCAGATTGCCTCGCCCAGAGAGGACACACAGTAGTGATTATGAATTATGAGAATGAATGAAGAGATGTTTTGTCCCCACTCTGGCCATTATTTCCCCTATAATACTTAATAGAAAGCTGACATGGTACTGACTTCTTGGGTGGGGGCAGAAGGGAGTGTCAATTTTTGGAATAAAATTTTTTTTTTTTTTTAGTTCTTTAATTTTAAGCCATCAAACCCTCTGTTCCAAAGGGAGTGCAAATCCTATCCATTATATTTCTAACTTTGTATAATAAACGCTGGACTCTGTGAAAGCAGCAACAATAATGGCGTAACCAGTGTGGATAATGAAAGCTTTTGGTCTGGGAAAGGAAGAAATGAAAAGACCTACTCAGAATTGCAGAGCCAGGGAGTCTGGCAGTTTTCCCTCATATTTCTCAGTGATAGACAAATTGTTAGTTCCCACATGTATAATTTATTAGTAATTGCTCTAATTTGCCTCCTAAGTTTCAAAGTTACCAGTTCACTGAGATCAACTATTTTGTACCCATAAAATAGGAATCATACGGTAATTTAATGAAGTAGCTAGCCAGTTAAGGCGATTTCAGTACAAATGCAATTGTAATTTAGAAAAGTGGGGGAGGAATAACAGTGTCAAATTTCTTAGAAGCTCATTGACTATTATCACTCACTGGGATAAAAACACTACACACATTTTACTCTGGTGGAAATATGTGTACTAAGATAACTGGCTTTCCTTTGGGTCTTGCTGCTATCTGTTTAAAAGATACTTCTGTTAGCATATACAAATATGTGCCAATAAATCCCATCAATATGTACAACTATAATGCACCAATAAAATATATGGAAAAATACAAAAACAAAACAAAATAAAATAAAAAGATACCTTCTCCTTGGACCATTGCAAGTGCTTACCTGTAATAGACTCCAAAGTCCTCCTGTGTGATCTGGGAGGCAGAGGGCAGAGGAGAGATGCAGGAAGAGCAGAATTGAAGCCACATACAGGTAGTCATGCTATGAGGAGGTTGGAGACAGGGTTGGCATAGAACTTGTATCTTCTTTTTGAAGTAAATGTTTTTTTTTTTTTTTCTATTTGACAACATATAGCTATAAGAGTATAAATACAAAAAATGACTGTGGCCAGCCTGTTAAAGTTCTCTCTATTCTTGAAATGCCTCAATTTACCAACAAAAACAAATTATCTACTTATCTTCTTTACCAAAGAGTCAAACGAGCTAAGGTCTCATTCTTCCTCATGTGACATGAGCAAAACTGTCAACTCCTTCTGCTTGCTGAACTCTGGTTTTGCTGATTTGTAAGAGGCAGGAACATGGCTTAACATTTGCTTTTCATGTGTAAGCTTGTGGTCTTGGAAATGGCAGAAAGTGGGAAAATGAAGTTTTTAGCCAGGCTTTGAGAAAATTGGATGTAGAAGTGACAGAATAAATGTAGATTGCTCCGGACATTTTTGGAAAGTCACCCTTTTGCCCATCTCAGCTGGCAACCATCCTGAGACTGATAAAATTCCTTTGCACTTCATCAGCATTTAACTTTGGTTCAATCTGTCAAAGTCACAGCCACATCTCTCAAGAGTACCATTTGGCCATAGGTCAAATACATTATCGCGAACACAGTGGATATTCCTGAATAGCATTCCTAACCCACAGCCAATGACCACATGCATTTACCAAGATCAAATATCAAAAAATTTCAGAAAAACAAAAACCATTTAGATCAGCCCTATTGGTTGTATTGAAATCAAGGTACTTTGCTAAGTGACTAAATGATATTTGGGGAAAGACTATAATCCTGGAGCATGAAACGTGATAGAATTTTTAACCAAATTCAGAAACCATACTTATAGCCTCTTAACTTCTTTAGCACACTGTTAGTATATTTATCACCAGGCAGGATCACCAGATGAATCTCCTGGCTTAATGCTTGCTCCATGTTCAGTAAGCACCAGGGTGGGAGAGTTAGTCCATGTATCTGCTGAAAGTATGGTCTCAGGGCCAGAATCACCTGAAAACCCACTGAAGAGGCAAATTTATGGCCCCACCCAAGCCTTCCTTAGCAGAATCTCTGGGGATGGGGCCCAGAAGTCTGGGGTTTTACACGGTCTCAAACTGATTCTGATTCAAATTTGTGAGCCACTGACCTATTTATTTCTGGAACAAACTATCAACTAGCAGTTGATGTTGGTGGTTGTGCCTGGATATCTTTCTTTCTGCTGACAAAAGAAATGTGCCTAACTATGCCGTCCTTTCTTGGTTGGAAACCAGGTCCCAGATGCTAATATTTGCTTCCTTTTCTCTACAACATCTCCCAATACCTGGATCAGAACTGTAGGGCACCATATATTGAAAATACCTTATAATAGCAGTTTGTATTTAAAATTTTAAACTGTAAACTTTTCCTAAACATGTTTGTACTGATTTGCTTTGTTGGTACTATGTACTGACTTTATACGTAAACAATAATACACAGTTTTCTAGAATCATCTGCATGTATCTGTGAACCTCTCAACCATCTGCAAAATAGGAAAACAAAACAAGACAAAACAGAAAGCAGACCAAAAATAGACCTCTGATCATTCAACATACATATCACAAAACTGTACCAAAGTTGATACTTTTTTTCTCAACTCTTGAAGGCTGTCAAAATCTACTTGCTCTTTCTTTCCTAAACTGATTTGCCATAAAAGTACATGAGTTTTAAAGTTTCAATGCACAAGACTTAAATTTAAGATATAAAACTATAAAACTCTTAAAACATTGGATGACATTAGATTAGGCAATAGTTTCTTAGCTATATCACCAAACACAATGAAAGAAAAAATAATTGAAATTAAAATGTTTTGTGAACTGGGAATGTAGTAGAGTCCTTACCCAGCAGTGCAAAAAACTTTTACACTTCAAAGGACACTCTCAAGACAGAAGGTGGAAAAAAAACAAACAAAAAAACAACAACAAAAGAAACACAACCCATGGATTGGAAAGAAATTTTGCATAGCATTTATCTGAAAAGAGTCTAGTATCCAAAACATATTTTTAAAAACTCTTTCAACTCAACAGTTAAAAAAAAAGGATAACCCAATTAAAAAGTGACCAAATATTTGACTAGATATTCTCCAAAAATATATAAATAATTAATATGTACATGAAAAGATGTTCCACATCATCAATCATTAGTGGGATGCAAACCACAATGAGATGCCACCTCACACCCAGTAGAATGGCTAGAATAAAAAAGATGAACAATAACAAGTGTTGATGAGACGTTGGAGAAACTGGATCCTTCATACATTGTTGGTGAAAATATAACATGGCATAACCTCTTTGGAGAAGAATTTGGCACTTCCTTAAAAATCTAAACAATGGTGGTTATATGATCCAGCAATTTGACTGAACTAAAATTCAGTAAGAGATATATACACAATGAAACAAAAACATACATTCCTACCAAAACTCATACATGAATGTTCACAGTAGCATTGTTCATAATAGCTAAAAAGTGAAAACAACTCAACTATCTAATTGACGAATGGATAACAAAATATATATTTTTACAATGTGATATTATTCACCTGTAAAAAGGAATAAAGTACTGATACATGTTATAACATTAATTTATTTGAAAGAAACAGGACATAAAAAGCTACATATTGCATGATTGCATTTACATGAAATGTCCAGCATAGGCAAAACTGTAGGGGCAGAACATTGGTCAATGGTTATTGAGGGCTGCAAAGGTGGAGAATGAGTGAGTGCTAATGGATGTGGGGTTTCTTTGGGAGTGATGATAATGTCTTAGAATTAGATTATGGTGTTCTTCATACAACATTGTGAAATGCAAAACAAAAAAACAATGAACCAATGAGTTGGAGACTTTAAGAGAATGAATTTTATGGTATGTGGACTATATCTCAATTTAAAAAATCAGGTTGGATCTGCCTTGTGGGGTGGTAGTTTTCTACCCCTAGTTCTGGTGCAAAAAAAAGAGTAGGGCAGATGAAAAAGATTGATGAAATGTTGAATATTCTTGAAGCTGGATGATGTGGGATTCATTATACTATTTTCTCTACTTTTGTGTATGTCCGATTATACACCTATTTCTATAATTTACAAATCATGTATGACTGGGTGTGGTGGTGCACACCTGTAACCCCAGCTGCTTAGGAAACTGAGGCAGGAGGAGATCCTGGTTTGAGGCTACTCTCAGCAACTTAGAGAGACATTATAGTAGCAGACTAGGGATGTAGCTCAGTGGTAGAACGCTTGCCTAGAATGTGCGAGGCCCTGGATTCAATCCTCAGTTCTGTGTGCGTGCGTGCGCACACGCATACACACACACACACACACACACACACACACACACAAAATCACATGTGATGCTCACTGAGTGGATATTAGAATTGCCAAGGATGAGGACTGCACATCTGTCATTTTAACTTTCCGGTTCTTTTGAAATCAATAAATTGCTGGTTTGAAAATCAATATAAACCACTGCTCTCTATTATAGTTCTGTTAACTTGATTATCTTAGCAGTTTAGGAGAGGAAAACAACTCCAATAGGGAGACAAATAGGTGATAGAAAGGGGAAAAAAATAGGGATGTTGACAGTTCAACAGAGAGAAACTGCAAAGAATAAATCATAAATATAAGAACTTGAGAAGTTAAGTATTCTGAAACCACTTAGCATAGAAGCAAACAGACCTATGTGCCATAACAAGGTTTGAAATCATCACTATTTACAGAATAGCATGACTTTTTATCTGCATAATGATGACCTGGAGACATTCAGAGAGGATTGAATTATGTTCAGTAAGTGTTGTTTAAGCCATATGGAGGTAAATGCTTATTTCAGAAAATAGCATTTTAAGAAAACTGCATTCTTAAAACCTCAAACATTCTGGACATCTGATTAGCCAGGTAAGATAGTTTTAAAATCCTTAATAGCTTTATTTCAAAGTCTTCTAATTTTTCCACTTGACGTTTATGAACAAAAATCTACCTTGCAACTAAGGAAAAATAACAGGATATAAACTTCCTTTCTGAAACAAGCCCTGAATATGGAAAACATTTTGAGGAAGAAAAACTGAGATGGAAGGGTTTTTGATTTTGCTTTTAATGCATACTCTAAACTACAATCTTCTTTAAATCAACTTTATTGAGATATAATTTACATGTAATAAAATATTTTATGCATATAAGTTGAGTGCTTCTGACAACTGTGTACGCTTTTGTAACCACCATCCAAGTCAATATGTAGAACATTTCCACCTCCTCTGATTCTGTGGGCCTTTGCAGTCAGTCCTCCCCTCAACACTCCATTTTGCCCTAGGAAACCACTGAAGGGATTTCTGTCACCAATGATTAGTTTTGCCTCAAGAATTTTATATAAACAAATTCAGATTGTATGTATCCTAGTGTTCAGCTTCTTTGCTTCAGCATACCTATGGGCTGCATCCATGTGGTTGCATGTTTTATGTTATTGGTTCCATCTTATTGTTGTACATCAAGCACTATATGAATACACCTCAGATTATTTATCCATTCTCCTGTCATTTCTGTTTATATGAATAACAATGCATAAGTATTTTACAGGCATATGTTTTCATTTCTCTTGGGTAAATACCCAATGCCAGGTCATATGTTAAATATGTTTAACTTTTTAAGAAACCGTCAAACTCTTTTCCCAGGTAGTTTCAGCATTTTGTATTCCCACAGTCAATGCACAAGAATGCCAGTTAAAGCCCATAACCTTGACCTAAAAATTAACAGACAGAAAAATTTCTCTTCTTTATTTTCTCTCTCATTCACTATTTTTTTGAGTTTTACCTTGCATATATGTAAACCTTCACTCATATGGTTCTAAACCCTTCTTAAGCGTCAATCAAGCATTAATATATAAAATCTTAAGCACAAAATAGTTTTTCTAAACACCAATAACTAGAAAACTGTTTCTAAAAGGACAATTTTGTTCCTTTCTACTAAGTAGGCAATGAATGTGAGTGAGTCTTGGACTATTCAATATCTTGGCAGTTTTCATGGCCTACCCCTTTGAGTGTCAACTTTCTGTGGAAGTCAGTGCCTCTGTTCATGAAAGAGGATCAGTATGGTGTAGGGATAAAGAGCACAACTTGAAGAGGTAATCAAAGTCTCTTCAAAGCCAAAGTGTGAGAACCTTGGCTTCTTTCCATGAGCCCATTCTGTAACTTATACAACCTTGGTTTCCTCATCTGTAATCTAGGGAGTAGGGGCCATAATTATCTGTATCTCTTATGATTGTTTTGAAAACAGTGATCTCATTTATGTAAAACCTTTGGCAATGTTCCTGGTCATATTTATTGCTGAACAAATGGATGCTTTAAAAAAAGGCATGTTCCAATATGATTGAATCAAGGTCATCATAAGAGACATGGAGGATGTGCTCTAGGATTAAATTCCCTCTCCTTTCTGCTTTGATCTGGAGTATGTTCCCTCTCCCCTTGGAAGTCAGGAAACTCCCATTCCATCAGCTTCTAATAAGGCCTGTCTTCTTCAAGATTATTCCCTCTCCACCGTCAATTCCTGCCTGCTGTCCAGTATGAGAAGGAAGTGCAATCTTTCTCTCACCAGGTTCCAGTCTAGTTCACTCGTTCTGTGACCTGGACCCAAAACATGGCTGCTCTCTGCCTCACCTGTTCCAGCTCATATCACACTGAAACATCCTGCTTCTTTTCACAAGTTGGCCTTGATGTCCCACATACTCAGGAAACTTACAAAACTAATGGGCTGAGGGATTAAGATGCATCTGCTATGTGGACCCAGATGAAGCTATGGAATCTCTCTTACCTCTTTCTCTTGAAAAACAACCATAATAGGAAATAGGGAAAAGTTTATTGGACTCAAAAACTAAAATTCCAGAAAATTGTTTTTAATTTTCCAAAGATAATGTACCATATGGAAGAAAAATTGCCCAGTCTCAGACTTCCATTTAAAGACTATTTTGTAAATGCTTCTCTTGGTCCTTGCACTTAGGACCTTTACAGAGTGACCAGTACTGCATTTCTGCCAGCTACTGAATCTATAGAAATTGAAGTCTATCAGGAAGCGAGTGAATCACCAGATAGATCAATCTCCAGCAAATAGAGCATCCAGGGACACTCTGTGAAGCACTCATGATGTCAGACTCTTCATCTGAACCCCCATCAACACAATTCTTATCATTCTCACCTGTATGTATGTTATGTTTTTTGATCTAGGCAGTGAGTCTCATCTTCAGGCCAAGGATAGATGAGACATAGCAAAGAGGAAGATATGGATGCTTGGTTTGGTTTTCTTTTTAATTTTCTTTTTGCATGCAACATTTCCTTTTACTTTTTTCCTATTTAGCAATAGCTTTCTAAAGATTTTTTTCTCCTTTGGAACTTTTGACAAGTTATTTAAGATCGGTCAAATCTTCTATTTTGGTGTATGTGGGTATTATAATTAATATTGTCTGAGTTTTTCCTGCAAAATACAACCATGATGTATAATTACTTTATCTTTTAAAAAAGGAATTGCATTATTTTAGGGGCTTTTTGTTGTTGTTGAAAAAATGTATTTCTAAAATTCAGGTGTTTCTTTTCTAACTATATTATCAAAAATATTTTTGTAATAATTCATAAAAATAGTTTCCCTTCCAAGGAGACAACCAAAAGACTAGTAATTCTTTGCTCACTTGTTTCATAAGAAAAATAAAGAGGGTTATAATAAATATAATATAAAAAGCCCACTGTGTGCCATACACTGGACTAAACATACATAGGTTATCTGGGTAATGCTCACAACATGCTGTAAACAATGATAGGAGCCAACATTACTTTAATTTTATATAAGGAATAAAGGAAAGGGTATATAAGGAAGTATAAGGAAACCAAAACTGAGAGAACATCATTTTGTTCACAGTTACATGGAAAGAAAATACTTTGTTATTTAAAAAATAATAAAATGAATTCAGTAACAAGTTACAGAATCACAAATACATATTAGTTTTATTTTGTTTCTATTATTGAAAGCATATAGTTATATATACATAAATACATGCATACACATACATGATTATTGTTACATAATCTTAGACTGGAAGGGAACCACTGTGGAACATCTAATATCCTCATTTTCCAAATGAAGAAATTAAGGACTGCAGAAGTAAAATGATTCACCCACAGGGACCCAACCAGTTAATTGGATTTCAGGATCAGTCAGCAGATATATATCATGTGCCTGCTGTGAACACAAGTTCCCTGAACCTTGGCAATTTGGCCAAAACTTCCTTCCCTGAGTTCTTATGTTGCAAACTGTCATGTTAATGTCATGGACCCATACTAGTGTCTTCACATGATGCTGCCTCCCTAACTCTGTAGGTCAAGAAGATATACTGAATATTTGTGTTAAGTCTTGCAGACTTAACTTCAGCATTGTCACTCACAATGACAATTACATCATGTAATTCTGTAGTGGTGTCATTGTGGTTGTGAAACAACCAGATAATATTCTTTTTTGTGTTTATATTTAGCCATGACTGTTAATGGTGTGATCATAGATGTAAACAAGCTCCACCCAGAGCAAGCACAAATGACTCAATGATTGCCTGGGGACAGGTTGCCCAATGCGATTGCACTCTGCAATGAAAATATTCAGCTTAAACAACTTCATTATGACTATAAATTTGGCTTCCTACTATTACCACTTCAAGCCAAATTATATATGTTTGATGAGGCATAATTTCCTATTAGATCCAGAGAATGCTAGAACAGACTACATTGTGATGGAATTATAATTTGAATTTTAATCAAGTTTCGTTCATTCCCAAATACTAGCTAATGAAATAAATCAGTACTGTAGCTATACAAGTGAATAGAGGACAACATGTGACCAAAAACAAGAACAAATTATATTGTTTATCATAAATATTCTTTATAATAGTAAACGTAACTGTTGGCATTTTTTTCTGACCTTTCCATAAACCCTCCTTCATCAGCCTTGTGTTTGGTTGCTCCTGAAAGACAGATGTCTGGCTCAGAGTTTTGGCATCTCTGAATTTAACACACCATATTCTGCTTTCTGACAATTCTCTAAATTTTTATTTTGATAACTATGCAAACCCTGCATGTAGAGCAATGTTCCTTATTACAAAGAGAATATGTTGAAACCTTTCCAATAAAATATCCTTAGTGAAGTGGGAAGGAATTTAATGTGAAGGATTTTGGTTTCTTTGGTTCTACTTGCTGTATTTCTTTTTTTTCCATCCAGCACATCCAGGATTCAGATGTTTGAAATAAATATTACAAGGGATGTCATTGAATATATGAAGTCATAGCTGGAATTGCCACTAACACATCGTCTTATCTGTACTAACCACACCATCAGCTACATGAGGTTAATATAAATAACATAAACATTGAGTTACCTGAATAATGAGCTGTTTCTCCTTAATCTTAGCCACTTTTAATTCATGCTAATGAGTACTTAACTCTTCACCAGGTATTTACTCTCTGGTCATTTTTCTATATCACAGTTCTGCATTTGAGTATGTGCACAATTATAGTCATAAGAGTTAAGGTGTCAGGAAGAACAATCCAGGGGAAACAAGGTGATAAAATTTTGAGTATTAAAACTGTGGTATTTGCCAAAGTGCCAAATAGTCTTCTCTTTTGTAAGGCATGAAAAATAGCAAAATACCATTGCTATAAATGGCTTGGGGACCTGGTAATATACTGCTTTTCTAAAGTATTTAAGTCATCAAAACAGCAGCAAGAGGTCAGTGTCTAGTGTTGCTTAATAGCTGGAGGCAGATTAGGAAGATCTTAGATTTATTTTTCAAGATATTTTCACAGGGAAAAATATTAATCAACATTAATAAAAAATTAAAAAGAAAAGTTTTAGGACTTGCATAAAATAAGTGGGAATAAGATTTATACTCTGCCTCTGTAAGGGTATTGAATATCACTTCAATTTGCAAATATTGATACAACTGTCATATTATTTTCACATTGTGACAATTTGAGTTTTCTTCACTTGAAACATTGTCCCAGGGGGCATTGTGACTATTAAACTAATCTTTATTCATGATTTATACAATTTGAACTCAAATCTCTAGAACGAAATTAATAAATCATATGTCAATGAAGAGTATTGTGAAGAATGTGAACAATTGGATGAAGAGTTTTTAGGTTAATGGTACCACTTATGTGAACTTTTGTTTATGGAAAATTTCTACCTGGAATATGAAAATTTTCAGGACCTTCTGGAAACTGTAGAAATTCACTTTCTTGCCAGATTTACTCCAGGAGGGGTTAAAGCCAGGCTGGACCAAATCATTGTTTGGTCAACTCACACTTTAAAAGGTAGCCAGCGAGGAATATCACATAACTAGGCTTTATAGCACAGCAAAGCACAGCTCTAACTCAAACCCTCTGCTTAGATTTCTATCATTTGCTCTTGCGGGTTTTCTCAGAAGACCTCTTAAAGTACAACCAAGTGTCCCCTGTGGAACCATAGCTAAGCAATAACCTAGGAGACAAAGGTACACTGGTAATTAGTCCAGGAAGCGACGCTGGTTGAAATACCAAACAGGACTGACTGGCTGTTCACTGAGTCATTTTCCATGGAGATATAGTAATCACAGCTGTAAGGATGCACAGGAATTATTGGCTATGACCATTTAAGGTGTGACTTTTAAATAAACTCTTTTTTGTCAGGGACCAAGAAGTTCTTATTCTGAGAACATTCTGATCTTTACAATAAGCAGCAGCGCCCCTCCCTTCCCGCCGGCGCAAACTTCACCTTCCCGGCGGCGCGAACCTCACCTCCCGGCCGGCGCGAATTTGCACCCTATCAGGAACCCAGCAGAAGAACACAGCCAACCAGCCTGCACCTTGTCACACCCCTCCTTCCCTCAGTATAAATACCCCTGTGTGAACAATAAAAATTTGCAGCTTGATCAGAATTCCTGTCTTGCTGCCTCTCCCTGCGTCTCTTGTCCCTTCATTCCTTCTCTCTCAGGTTTGCGGTCCCGTGTTGATGTCCCGCGGGTCGGGACAGTTGGCGCCCAACGTGGTCGATTGGAAACTTTGAGAAGCGGAACGCTGCCCTCCGGGGAAGACTTGGCCAAGCAGGATTCGGGATCGCCCTGGTAGACGCAACCGGGAGTCAGATCCAGGAGGAGAGTGAGGTCAGCGCAAGGTAAGTGACGTACCATGGGACAAGCAGTCTCGTCACATGATTTGTTTCTGACGGGTCTCGAGGAGGCCCTCAAGACTCGGGGAGCGCGTGTTAAGAAAAAGGATTTAAGATTATTCTTTTCATACATAGAGGATTTGTGTCCTTGGTTTCCCCTCGAGGGATCGATTGATGGTAAAAGGTGGCTCAGAGTAGGAGACTGCCTCAAAGATTATTATGAGACTTTTGGTCCTCAAAAGGTGCCCGTCACTGTCTTTTCTTATTGGAATTTAATTAATGAGATTCTTAAAAGTTCACCCTTTGACAGTGGTACTTTAAAACTTGTAAAGATTGGGGAGCAGGCAATGCAAACCACCTCCGCTCACCCTTTGCCCTAAATGTGGTAAAGGTCGCCACTGGGCCAAGGAGTGTAGATCCAAGACCAATGCCCTTGGACAGCCTATTCCCTCTAACTTCTCGGGAAACTCCTCTCGGGGCCAGCCCCTGGCCCCGACCACCCCCAGAGCAAACCCAGGGGCAATAAGGTTTGTTCCCTCTCAGACTCCCAACCCAATCCAGGCTCCCTGTCCTTCTCCACAATCACCTCCCTCCAACGTGCTACCCCAGGCAGCGCAGGATTGGACCTCTGTGCCTCCACCGATACAATATTAGACTCTATGCAAGGACCTCAAATAATACCCACTGGGGTTGTAGGCCCCCCTCCACCTCATATGTGTGCTCTTATTCTTGGGAGAGCTCCTACCACCTTACAAGGTGTTCAGGTCTTCCCTGGCATCATTGATGATGATTACACTGGAGAAATTAAAATACTGGCCACAGCTGTTAACGGAGTAGCTGCCATCCCTGCAGGAACAAAAATTGCACAAAAATTGCACAATTAATACTCCTTCCCCTCAATTCAGGAAATTCACCAGGAAACACAGCCTCCTTAGGTTCCTCTGATGTGTATTGGGTCCAACCTATCTCCCACAAAAGACCCACTCTTACCTTATTTATTGAAGGAAAGAAATTCCGAGGGATCCTAGATACTGGTGCGGATGCCACAGTTATTTCTCAAAAATATTGGCCATCAGAATGGCCCCTCACCTCATCACTAACTGACCTTAAAGGAATAGGGCAATCAAGAAACCCCTTAGTTAGCTCCAGGGTGCTTAATTGGACTGACACAAAAGATAACACAGGGAATAAAGGAACCGTTACCCCCTTTGTTGTTCCTGATCTCCCTGTCAACCTTTGGGGACGAGACATTCTAAGCCAAATGAAAGTTATTCTTGCTAGTCCCGACTCTTTAGTCACTCATCAAATGCTTCGTATGGGCTTTATCCCTGGTACAGGCCTTGGGAGGCTAGGACAAGGACAGGTTGAGCCTGTACAGCCCATACAAAAAACAGACAAATTTGGACTTGGGTATGTGGATTTTTAGTGTCGGTCCCTGACCCTCCTGTACCCCATGCAGACAAAATTATTTGGGAAACTCAAACTCCTGTGTGGGTGGATCAGTGGCCCCTTACCCAAGAAAAATTAGAGGCTGCCTCTATGTTAGTACAGGAACAGTTGACAGCCGGCCATGTGGAACCCTCAACCTCACCCTGGAATACTCCTATTTTTGTTATTAAGAAGAAATCAGGCAAATGGCGCCTTTTACAGGATTTGCGCGCTATCAATAAGGTTATGCGCCCGATGGGGGCATTACAGCCAGGCATCCCTACACCGGTAGCTATTCCTAGGGACTATTATAAAATGGTCATCGACTTAAAAGATTGCTTTTTTACTATTCCTTTACATCCTGATGACAGACCCTATTTTGCTTTCAGCCTCCCCCGCATCAATTTTCAGGGCCCTATGCAAAGATTTCAATGGAAGGTCCTTCCCCAGGGTATGGCTAACAGCCCTAGTCTTTGCCAAAAATATGTTGCTCAAGCAGTAGACCCTGTGAGAGAGCGGTGGCCACAAGTTTATATATTACATTATATGGATGATTTGTTAATTGCTGCACCTAATACCTATGATCTTAATAATTGTTATTTGGATCTCTATAAAGCCCTTACTGCCTTGGGGCTTCAGATAGCCCCTGATAAGGTTCAAACACAGGACCCCTACACCTACTTGGGCCTCAAACTTCAAACTAATCAAATTCAAATCCCTAATATACAATTGCGTGTGGACCATCTCCACACTCTTAACGATTTCCAAAAACTACTAGGGGATATCCAATGGCTAAGACCATATTTAAAACTACCCACCTATGTGCTTTTGCCTCTTAATGATATTTTAAGGGGAGATTCTGACCCTTCTTCTCCTCGAGAGCTTACTCCCGAGGCACAGCAAGCATTAATTCAAGTCACAGAAGCCATTGCTCAACAATTTGTTACACAAATATCTTATAACCTTCCTTTGGTTTTGGTTATATTACACACCCCTCATACACCCACGGGACTATTCTGGCAGCGGGATCCACATTTTAAAAATAAAGGTTGCCCCTTGCTTTGGGTTCATTTGCCCGCCACATCCTCTAAAGTTATTGCTGTCTATCCTGCTCAGGTAGCTTCTATCATTATTAAAGGTCGCTTGCTTTCTCGACAACATTTTGGCAAAGACCCTGATAGCATTCTGATTCCATACACTAAGGATCAAACCCAAATTTTTGCTACAGACGAGGGATGAATGGGGTATTGCTCTATCAGGCTTTTTGGGAATAATCGATAACCACCTTCCCAATGACCCCCTTTTGCATTTTGCTCAGTTACATCCATTTATTTTTCCTCGGGTTACTCGGAAGGCTCCTATTCCACAAGCCCTTACCGTTTTTACAGATGGCTCCAGCAATGGCCGTGCAGCCTTTGTTGTTGATAATCAGCCCACCACCTTTGACACTGCCTATCCATCAGCACAGCTTGTAGAATTGTTTGCTATAACACAAGTCTTTATGACATTTTTTGATAAACCTATTAATATTTATACAGACAGTGCTTACATTGCCCATTCTGTGCCCCTATTGGAGATTTCACCCGCCATTAAGGCTTCCTCCAACGCAGCCTTTTTGTTTAACCAGCTTCAACGACTAATTCAGGCTAGAAAACATCCATTTTTCTTAGGACACATTAGAGCACATTCTGATCTTCCCGGTCCCCTATCACGGGGTAATGCTCAGGCTGATGCAGCCACTCGGTCCCTTTTCCCAGTTCTTATTGGATCCATCCGAGAGGCCACAGATTTACACAAACTTCACCACTTAAATTCTCAGAGCCTTCGGCTACTTTGTAAAATTACCAGGCAACAAGCAAGGGAAATTGTAAAAGCGTGTCCTGCTTGCGTTGTCTCCCTTCCTATTCAACATCTGGGTGTTAACCCTCGAGGATTACTGCCCAATCAGATTTGGCAGATGGATGTTACTCACTTTCCTGAATTTGGGAAAACAAAGTACATACATGTTTCCATAGATACCTTTAGTGGCTTTATTTTGCATCACCGCATTGCGGAGAAGCTACCAAGGATGTCATTTCTCATCTTGTCTCAGCCTTTTCCATAATGGGAAAGCCAGCACATATTAAGACAGATAATGGCCCTGCATATACCAGTACCAAGTTCAAACAGTTTTGTGCCACTCTTCAAATCTCTCATACTACTGGAATTCCATATAACCCTCAAGGTCAAGGCATTGTGGAACGTGCACACCTCACCTTAAAAACCTGGCTTACCCGCCTTAAGGCCTCTTCCCTTGCATTTACCACTCCCAGGGATCGCCTTAATCATGCATTATTTGCTCTTAACTTTCTTACCCTAGACAATGAAGGACATTCGACCGCAGACAGACATTGGCATCCCTCTTCTAGTTCTGCTCGCCCATCTGTTATGTGGCGCGATCCTTTAACAAATAAATGGAAAGGCCCAGATCCCGTCCTCATTTGGGGACGAGGCTCAGCTTGTATTTTAGATCAAGAACAAGCAGCCCCAAGATGGTTACCAGAACGCCTGGTCAAACAGGTCAATGATTTACCACAACCCAGGGACGGAAACCTTCCCCCTGAGGATGAATCTTCCTCTCTTATAGATGCAGCTAACAATCTATGCGAAAAATCCCCTGAATGACAGACCCTGTTCTTGCACAACCTCTACAGCAGTGGCCTCAGGTACTGCTGGTTTGGGGGTCTCTCTTACTCAATATACAAAATTATCCAGACAATTGATTTCTGATGTACAGATACTCTCAAGCACCATACAAGATCTTCAAGATCAGGTGGATTCCTTAGCAGAAGTGGTCCTACAAAATAGGAGAGGTTTAGACCTTCTAACTGCCGAACAGGGAGGCATTTGTCTGTCTTTGCAGGAAAAATGCTGTTTCTATGCCAACAAGTCAGGAATTGTTAAGGACAAGATCAAACAGCTGCAGGAAGACTCAGAAAAACGCCGACAAGCACTGGCTGATAATCCACTATGGACTGGATTCAGTGGACTCCTTCCCTATCTTCTTCCCTTCTTAGGTCCCCTCCTTTGCTTGCTGCTTATTGTATCTATAGGTCCTTTGATATTCAACAAGATCATGGCTTTTCTTAAAGCTCAAATTGAGGCTATACAGGCGAAACCTATTCAGGTTCATTACCATCGACTGGAGATGATGGATCGTGATGATGATCTTAAAAGACCATCACCCCTGTGAGCTGAACTGGACAGCCAATGACGGGTAAGATTCGTGAGAGCTCATACCAACCTAAGACAGGAAATGAGGGCTAGAGCCTCATTATCCAATGACGGGTAAGGATGTTGTTCTGCCACGGACAACCTAAGACAGGCGCAGTTCCCGAGGGATTGTCACTCCAGCTCTGTACCTGTTCGGGCAAGCCGCGCCCCCGCCTCAGCGCATAGCCTCTATCACCCCCTTAAAATATGGCTATCGAAAAATGGTCAATAATTTTATATAAGAAAGGGGGAAATGTCAGGGACCAAGAAGTTCTTATTCTGAGAACATTCTGATCTTTACAATAAGCAGCAGCGCCCCTCCCTTCCCGCCGGCGCAAACTTCACCTTCCCGGCGGCGCGAACCTCACCTCCCGGCCGGCGCGAATTTGCACCCTATCAGGAACCCAGCAGAAGAACACAGCCAACCAGCCTGCACCTTGTCACACCCCTCCTTCCCTCAGTATAAATACCCCTGTGTGAACAATAAAAATTTGCAGCTTGATCAGAATTCCTGTCTTGCTGCCTCTCCCTGCGTCTCTTGTCCCTTCATTCCTTCTCTCTCAGGTTTGCGGTCCCGTGTTGATGTCCCGCGGGTCGGGACACTTTTTTAGAATAGTTTTGTATTTACAGAAAAAAAATAGCAAAGACAGTACAGGGAGTTGCCAGAATTAACAACTAGTTTCCCCTATTATTAACATGTTATATTAGCATCATACATATGTTACAACTAATGAACCAAAATTGAGGCATTATTTTTAAAGACCATACCTTTTTTTTTTTCATCACTTGTTTTAAAGACTATACTTAATTCAGATTTCCTTAGGGTATTTTTTTAAATTTAAATTAAATTTCTAAACTCATACATGAAACCATAAAAAGTGTATATATTTTAGAAGTACCACATGATATTTCAATACAGACATACATTGTATAATGTTCAGTCAAGCTAAACATTCATTTCCTCAAACCAGATTTCTTTAGTTTTTACCTAACATCCTTTTTCTGGGCCAGGATCCCGTCCAAGATCTTATGGTACAGTTTTTCCTTAGCCTTCTCTTGGCTGTGATAGTTTCTCACACCTTCTTTATTTTTATGATATTGACAGTTTTGAAAAGTACCATTTTGTACAATGTCCCCAAATTGGAACTTTTCTGATATTTTTCTCATAATTTGATTATGGAATTTGAGAAGGAAGAAGTAAAAGTGCCATTTTCATCACATCATATCAAGAGAATATATCAACATAACTTATTGTTGATATTGACCTTGATCACCTGGCTGAGGTACTTTACTATTTCTATCTCCCCTCCCTTCCCTTCATTCCCCTTTGAGTAAGGTTATTCTTTTTTCCACTGTCCACTCTTTTAAAGGAAATCACTATGCCCAACCCACACTTAAGGAACAGGGAGTTGTGCTCTACCTCTTTGAGATCAGAGTGTATACATAAATTATCTGGATTTGATCTACCCAGAGATTGTCTTCTTCTCCTCATTTATGAAATCATTTATTTGAATCAGTATGGACTAATGAATGTCTATTTATACTTTGGGCTATAATGCTACTTTATTTTGTTGTTGATCACTCTGTCCTTGGCCATTGGGTGCTCATTCGCTTGGAGCCTGTGTCCCTTAAATAGTTCCATCATTGTGGGGTGGGGTTTTTGTTTTGTTTTATTTTAATGATTATTTTCTGTAAGTTAATTGTATATTGCACCCAAAAAAATCAAACAAATGGTAGTTGTCAACTTTTCTCCATTTCTATTCCAGTAAACAAGTGGCATTTTAAAAATATGAGTCGCTTTTGATTATTTAGATATTATTCAGTACCATTGCTTTTTCTTCTCCAATGCAAGTTCTGATACACTTTTTGGATTAAGATTAATTATATTAATTAATTATTATAATAGCAATTATAATTAATCATACTATTATAACATATAATTAATTATAATATTAAGATTAATTATTTTAATGTCAGTGATAAGCAGATTCATTCAGAATTAACTACAAATGTAGCTTAGAATATGAAGAATTGGATGATGAAAAACAAAAATTAGATAATATAAAAGCAGTGGGCTTTGGAAATAAAAAAATTAAAAGATCTGTTTAAAAATAACTTATAATTCAAGAAAAGTAAGTTAATCGAACCATCTATTAAGCTAACTTCTTAATAAAATCATGAATGCCTTGGTCAGAGAAACAACATAGAGTGTTTTGATAGCAAACCAGAGGCACCTCATTAAGGTCATGAACAAGACAAGGAAACAGAACTCACTTTTCATCAAGACCATTCAGTATTATCCTGGAGCTACAGCCCATCTAAGAAAAAAAATTAGGGGAAAGGAGGAGAAAGATAATCATGACTTTTATGTTATATTTCAATTTACTTAGAAACTTAAAAGATTTAATAGTACTGTAATAAATAAAAATTTGATAAAATTAAAAATCTGTATACAAAATAAACTGTAATCAATAGTTTTCCTACCTTTGGGCAATGAGCAGTTATAAAACATAATGGAAAATATCCCTTTACATGAGTTTAAGATATTCAGTAATAAATCCATATTTGGAAAACTAATATACTTTTCTGAGCAAACAAAAGAAAATTTGAAAAAATACTTTGTTCCTAGATGAGAAAACTAAATATTTTTAAGATGTATTTTTTCTATATTATTATTTAGGTTAATCCTTTTAAAACACAGTATGGACTTTAAAATGGTGATTTAAAAAATAAGGAAGAATACAGTCAGAAACAATCAGTAACATTTGAGAGACAGTTAATAAGATGAATTATAAAGCTATAATAATTTTAAAATGTGATGTTTTATAAGAGTAGACAGATGAAGCAGAAACTTGAAACAGATTCTGGTATGCTGAGAATTTAGGTAAAAGTGATATATAAATGAAGTTGTCAATAAATAAGATGGATGCAATTGATAAACCATTTGGAAAAAAGGAAGTTAGCTTTTAACATCACATAGTATCCCAAAATAAATTAAAAACAGACTGAAGAATTTATGAAATCATAAAAGTTACAAAATCTAAGTTACCTGTTTATCAGCACCTGCAATCATAAGAACAGTAGAACAGAATGCAGAGAAAATTATCGATAGGCTTAACTTCTATAACCTGTGTGTCTATAAACAAAATTAGAAAACAAATGACAGGAATTTTTTAAAGCTAAAAATACATGAAAAAGTGTTAGTATCATTATTACATACACAGAATTCTTAAACATTACTAAGAAAAGAGCAAGAAAATAGAAAACTAGGGAAAAGATATGAATAGACAAGTCAAAAAGACTAAAAACTATGGCCAAGAAACATGTAATGAAGTTCTAAATAAATATTTGTTGTTTAATATTTATTTCTTTATGTCCAGAAACTCTAGTAATAAAATAGCTTTAACCGGCCAATTTGTAGAGATGTTTTAAATGTTAAAACCCAGTCTTAGCAAAGATTTGGTGAAATGGGCAGTTTCACTAAGTTACTAGTAGAAGTAGAAGTAAAAATCTGACAGAAAATGGAAACATTCTGGGAGTGGGGTGTCAGTGGAGAGAGGACTAGAATGTAGGTTAAGGCCCTAGTCCAAGCTTTCCAGCTGCATTGTTGTGTGAATCTACATGGGAAGTGTAAGACTCTGTACCTTCATTTCTTCATCTGTGAACAGAGAGGCTTGGTTGAAAAATACAGTCAGTGGAAATGAAGACATGTCCTAAATTTGGGGAAAAGATTGGCAATTTAGAGAACAGAGAAAATTGTTTTTTAAAAATGATTCTGACAAAAATCTGAGATCTACTCATTGTAATGATGTAGAAACCCCAGAAACAATCCATCAAAAATGTAGGAACATGGCATAGGTAGATAAGGCATTAAAAATGGGTGGGAACAACTGTAATGCACCAATAAAAAAAATGTGGAAAAAAATAGGTGGAAAAAGAAAGGATTCTTTTTAATGATTTAATGATTTATCTCTTATAATGAAAAAGAATGGTCTCATGCCATACAGATGGATAAATTTTAGATGTATTAAGGACCTGAATGTGGACAATAAAACTTTAAAATTATTAGAAGGAAATGCAGGAGAATATCTTTATGACTGCAGGGAAGAGATTATTTCTCATTCAGTACACAAAAAGGATAGTTCATAAAGAAAAAGATTACATTAAGAAGTAAAACTCTTTTATGCAAAGGCCTCTATAAATAAAACTAAGAGACAAACCTTGGACTGGAAAAATATATTTTTAACACATAAAACAGAAAATATGTTCATTTTCAGACTATATAGATGGGGAATCCTTACAAATAACTATGAAAAAGAAACAATTGACTATGAAAATGGATAGCAAAGATACCTTCATGTAATACACAGAGGAGATTTAAAGGACCAGTAAAAATGAGTGAGAAATGATACTGAACCTTGCTAACAGTTAGAGAAATGCTTACTAAAACAAAAAAAGTACCCCTCCTCACCCATCATAATGGCAAAAATAGGAGGCATGACTATTCAAATGTTGGGCAGGATGAGTGGCATGGAGAATTTTCTGGGCTTCCTGGGCATGTGGCCTGGTACAGCACTTCAGAAAAATAGCTAATAGGTAAAGCCTGGTAAAATTTGAAATGTTATCTATGACCAAGCAGATTTACCCCTAGAAATAGCCCCTAGAGGAGCAATTATGCAAAAAGAAGCCCTGTTCAAGGACATTCTCCAGCCTTTTTTTTTTTTTTTTTTTTTTTTTTTGGTCATGGCAAACCTAACTTTTAATGGAAGGAAGATAAAATATAGTATGTTCACATTGTGTGTATGTTCTTCATTGCTGTGCCCTCTGCCACCAGAACAGTTCCTGGAACATTGTTGATTCACATAAATATTTGTTGGATGAATGAATATAGTGGAACACTCAAATAGATTTGTATGTATCAACATGGATAAATTTCAGAAGCAGTGGAATCAAGTAGTTCGGGGATATATATGTTATGATACAATTTTAATACACACAAAACAATCTTATATACTATTCATAGCTACTTGTATAAGTAGTAGAACTATTAAAACATGGACTGGAAATAAACCAAAATTTATAATGGTGGTTGCTTCTAGGAAGAGAAGGAAGAGTGGTAAGAAAGAGAAAGAGGAAAGAAGGAAGCTAAAGGAAGAGAAGGGAAGAGGAAACTAAGAAAAAAAAGAAACTTCATTTTACAATTGTGGCTGTTATGGTTTGGATCTTAAATGTCTCCAAAAGCTTGTATGTTGAAGTCTTGGGCCCAGCTCATGGTGCTGTTGGGAGGTGGTAGAATCCTTAGGAGGTAGGTTTTGGCATTCATAGTGTACCCTTGAAGGGTAGGGACCTTGGCTCTTGTGCTCGCGCTCTCTCTCTCTCTCTCTCTCTCTCTCTCTCTCTCTCTCTCTCTCTCTCTCTCTCTCCAGCCAGCCATGGACTGAAATATCTAAAATCATTAACCAAAATAAATCTTTCCCTCTTTTAAGTTTATTTTCTTAGGTATTTTGTCACAGTGCATAATGGCTTTATTTCTTTTAAAAAAGAATAAGAGGGCTGGGGAGATAGCTCAGTCGGTTTGATCCCCAGCACTGCAAAAAAAAATAAAAAAAGAAAATTCATCTGAAGCACAAATGCTGAAATGTAAACTTTTTAAACCTTCAGAGTTGTAAATACATTATCTTCTCTACTTAATAAATTTTTTAAACAAAGTTTTTTCCATAAAATAAGAAAAAGTTATTTTTATTGCCTATATAAATGGGAATAAGCAACAAAAAACAGTAGAAATTAAAATATGATGGGTGAAATTAAAATCCATTTATTGGATCCAAAATAAAGTAAAAAAATCTCCTGAACCATAGGAAAATGATAAGAAGATAGAATGTACAAGAGAAAATTTTAATTTAATGGTCATAGACATCCAGTCCTAGAAGTCTAACACCTGGTTTTTAAGTGTTTCAGGAAAAGTGAGCAAAGACTAGGAAAAGGAATAGCAATTAAATAGATAATAGAACATGTCTCTGAACTGAGGAGGGACCAGAGCCTTCAGATTAAAAGGACAAGTCCTTATAAAATTTTTAAATACCAAAAGAATCAGACTGGTGTTTTACTTCCAAATTTTACAGCAATATGACATTAAAAGAATGACTTCAAAGTTTGAGGGAAAATTATTTTGAACCTATAATTTATATACTATCAAGCTATTAGTTAATATAAAGCCAAAATAAAGATTTTTGAGGGGCTGGGATTGTGGCTTAGTGGTAGAGCACTTACCTAGCAAGGTGAGGTACTGGGTTCGATCCTCAGCACCACATAAAAATAAAATTAAGGTATCATGTCCACCTAAAACTAAAAAATGTATTTTAAAAAGATTTTTTATGACTTTGAAATAATGATTTCTGAAAAGAAAAATTGAGAATGTTCTTTAGCAAAAGAAACAGGGAACCAAAAAGAGTGAGGAAACATCATTCAAGAAATATTGAACCTAATCTCAAAGAACAATAAAAAAAATTGTAGGGTAATAGCAGGCTTAGAAAGCAACATGTCTGAATTACAACACCAAGTCAGAAAGCAGCAGGAAACATGTCTTCAAGAAGAATCTGGATTTCCTACAATGATTTGATTTTAGCTGTGTGATCTTAGCTTTCAGGCAAACTGAAAACAAAGGCAATGAGAACTGTCAGGAAAAACAAAATCGTCCATAAGAAATGCACAGTCCCAACTATGAAGAAAATGAAATTATATTTTGGTTTTGAACAATTGGTGAAATAAAATTAAAAAGGTTTGACCTCAAGGATTGGAGCATTCCCCTTCAAGTGTAGCTAAGGGACCCAGCATCTTCATCTCCTAGGGGTTCAACCACTCTACTTGGTCCTGAAGTAAAATCTTTAGAATCGTAATATTGAAATGTTCTTTCATTTTCTGGAATTTTTTTCTCAAGAATTTGTGAAGACAATTATGATTGTAGTTGTAACACAAGTTATAAACTTTAAGAATGTAAAACGGAGGATATGGTTGAGAGAATTTGGGTGCTGGGAGAAGGAACAATAGAAAGAAGTGCCCGTTTCCTCAATTTGCACAAAAGTTGGGAGATGGTTAAGAGATATTTTTCTAAATTGATGAATTAAGAAAGAAATATGTAGGCATATTATTTAAAGCTATAAAATTAAAGTATAGTTTTGATTGCAAATGTCCCCCAAAGGCTCACTGTTAAAGGTGTGCATGCCAGCCAGTGATGCTGTTGGGAGGTGGTAGAGCCTCTGACCTAATACTGTGCTGATGCTTTACATGTATTATTTCTTAAATTCATTATCTGTGGTATTTTGTCACAACAACAGAAATCTGACCAATATAGCAAAGAAATTAAAAGAAAAAATATGGGAATAGGAGAAAGGAGGGAACAAAAGTAAAAAGCTAGGTTTCTAAATTTTTCTTAAAAACATGCATTAATAGATACTACTTAAAGTCACCAAATCAAGAGAGGAGTTAAAAACACCAAGAGAAGAACTAAAAGTAAGAATTGTTTCAAGATTGCTGGCACTAGAGATGGTGTATAAACTGGAGATGCCAAGCTTCATTTATCTCCTCCTTCGATAATTGGATTTACACTACCATGAGTATATGCTACTTTAATGATAAATTTTGATAGGGAGATTTTTTAAAAATTTAAGGTCCCCCTGCCATCTTATTTATCCCTCTTACCCCACCCCCAATAAAAAGTCTGACTGGAAAAAATGTTAAGACTTGCTGGGAAACTTTGGTAACATTTGTATCCTTCTTAGAGAGTGGGGATTCCGGATCACAGTTGTGCCAAAACAGAAAAACCTAGAGGAAACACTGAACAATGGAGAAAAATATCCCAAAAACTCAAATGGAAACATTAAAGGTCAATGCCTTACAGACAGAGGTATTGTGTACATCTAATCTACTCTTGACCAGATGCATCAAACATTGTCCAAAATCAACAGAGATGAGTCCTGTAAACACAGACAACAGAGAAATAAGTGGACTCAGAAAGGTTGGGGGTGGGGGAGTGGCATAATAACCAAGATGAGGTTATCTACTCAAGTTCATTGTTCATTTGAAGGAAGTTACTTTTGTCAAAGAATGTCTCAAAATATTTCATGAAAAAAATTCTGAAAGTAGTACTATATGTATTTTGGTATTTTTAACTCCATGATTATTATACAAGAATAATACTAATAGCTAACATTTTACTGAGTGCTTAATATGTGCCAGATGCTTTACATGTATTATTTCATTTAATCTTCAAAGATGTCCAAAGAATTAGTACTGTTATGATACCCACTTAAAAAAAATACAAAAAAAAAAAAAAAAGAAAGAAAGAAAAAGAAGAAATGAAGTCATCTAGGGTTGAAAGATTTGCCCACCTTGCATAGCAGTCAGAAATGGAGCAAAGATTAGATCCCAAATTTGCCTTAATCCAAAACATGTGAATTTAGAAAACCTGAACACATTTTCAAGAAATAAATAGTAAATAACTGTAATTCCATTGTCCAGAGATCTTGATGTATTTTGATATTTCTCAACTTCCAAATGTATTTTCTGTGTGTAATACACTGGTATTCTTACCAGTTGGGGGATTGTAATATATATATTACATATTGTTTAGTAAACTACTTCTTTTATTTAAGTATAAAATAATGTATTCCATGTGATTCAATATTTCTCTGCAATATCAATTTTAATGTCTATTTGGTAATCATTTATTTATTGCACCAATATTTAATGATGTACAGTGTACTATTCTACACACTTACACTACATAAATGACCCAGCAGACAAAAATCATGAGTTCATGGAGTTTTTATTTCAGTGAGAAGAAATAACAATAAACATTTTAAGTGAAGTACATATTATATTGGAAGCTGGTACTAAGTGGCTTAAAAGTTGCAGCCAGATAAGAGAGATAAAGAGATATGGTAGTAGGGTGAAACAAAGCCTTGAGGGAGCTAAGGGAGTAATCCGGGCAGATATCTGAAGAGAAAGAGTTTGTAAAATTGAGATGTAATTCATATACCATAAAACTCACTCTCCTAAAGTATACAATTCAATGGTTTTTGGAATGTTCAAGTAGTGCAGCCTTTATCACTAATTCTAAAATATCATCTCCTCTCCTGCATGGCACCCCCCGCAAAAAAAAAAAAAAAACCTGCACCTATTATCAGTCGTGCCTCATTGCCTCTTCCACCCAGCCCCTGGCAACCACTGATCAACTTTCTGTCTCTAAGGCTTTGCCTGTTCTGGACACTTCATGTAAATGGAATCACTCAATGTGTGGCCTTGTATGCTTGGTTTCTTTCACTTAGCATCATGCCTTCAAGGTTCATTCATGTCATAGCATGTATCAGTACAATTCCTTTATGGCCAAATAATATTCTAACGTGTGGATAGACCACATATTGATTATCTGTTCATCAGTCAATGGGTATTTGTGTTGTTTCCACTTTGGGACTGTCATGAACAATGTTGCTATGAACATTCATATACAAGTTCTTATGGGAACATATGTTTTCACTTCTCTTGCATTCATAACTAGGAGTGGAGTGGTTAGGTCATGTGGTAATTCTGTGTTTAACTTCTTACCAGATGCTTTTCCAAAGTGACTGCATGAGGGAGAAAGCACTTTAAGCAGAAGGAATAACCAACGCAAAAGCACACCAGGGAAACTAGGTAACTGAAGTGGAGCCAGTGAGTCAGAGATAGGGTCAGAGGCATAATGGGGGAAGGGCTCAAATATGTAAGTCCCTTTATGCCATTATAGCAACGTTGCCTTTTATTTTAAGGGAATCCATTGGAAAATTTGGAAAAGAGGGATGATTTTTTTGTAGAATCAATATGACTTCCATGAGAAAAATGGACAATAGAGGAAAGAAAATTCAGGGACCATTATATAATGATCCAAGCAAGAGACAACAGTGGCTAAGACCAGGGTGGAAGCAGTGGAGGTAGTAAAAGTGATTAGATTTTAGATATGTTTTACAAATAGGACCACCTAGATTTTTCTGATGGATTTGGTGGCAGGGATGAAAGAAACTAATCAAGAATGACTGAGTCTTTAGTGGCCTGTGCTTTTGGAAGGATGGAAATGCAATCAATTGAGATGAAGACAACTACAAGTAGAGCAATTTTTTTTGTTGGGGATGGTGGATTCAAGAGTTCTGCTTTTGTCATGTTAAATTTGAGAGGTCTCTACTCAGCAATATGGAGATGTTAAATAGCAGTTGGGCATACAAGTAGAGAATAGAGGAGAGAGGTCTGAGATGGAGATAGAAATTTGGGGTTAACCCTGCTACTTGTGGAGGATCATAAAAGGAGTGAGTGTAGATGGAGAGGAGGATCATGGGGCTCTCTAGTGTAAATGATTAGTAAGAAGGGGAGGAACTAGTGAGCAGCCTGGGAGAGAGGTTGGAGGAAAGCCAGTCAAATGCAATATTCCGGAAGTCAAGTGAAGAAAGTGTTCCATGGTGGAAGGAGAAAACAATTAGGTGGCGTGCTGTGGAGAGGTCAAATAAGATGAGAACCAAGGACAGGCTGTTGAACTTAGCAATGTGAATATAACCCATGACCTTGATGAACTGTTTCAGTGGAGTATCAATGCCAGAAGCTTGATAGTAATGGGTATAAGAGAGAAGGGAAAGATGCAGAAAGGAACTCTGGAGTGTGATGGAAAGGTTTATTTTCTTGATTGTGGTTGTGGTCTTATGGCATATACAGATGTCAAAACTGATCACATCATACATTTTCAATTTGTGCACTTTAGAGTATTTCAGTTGTACCTCAGTAAAGCTCAAAAAAGAGGAAAGAAATGGAGAAACTCTCTCTTTTAAGGAGATTTTTTTGCAAGGGGAGCAAGAAATGAGGTGATTAACTACAGAATACATAGGGCAAAAAAGGATTTTGTTGTGTTTTTTTTTTCTTTCTTTTTTTTTAGATGGGAGAAATAGCCACATATTTATATGCTATGGAGAATAGTTCAAAAGGGAGAAATTTGATGGTGTTGAAAAGATTGAAGGTTGCTAGAGTGAGTCCTATAGACAACCATGTAAGGGGATGGAATCTAGCATAGAAATGGAGGAGCACAGTGGTTCATATGTGGTCACAAGTGGAGGTGTAGAGTCTTTGTAGGTGAGGGATTGGGGATAGGGTCTGTGGAAGGTCCCTTTGGATTGTTTCACTTTCTCCATGAAGTGGGAAGCCAGGTTATCAGCTTCCAATGAGGATGGGGAGAAGGGGTTGGAGGTTTGAGAGAAGAAAGGTCATTGTAAAATTGTCAAGGAAAGTGAGAACCTGTAAATGCATGGAGTGAGGAATGATTGCTGGCAGCATCAGAGCTCCCTAAGTCATGAATTGAAAGCAAGTCCGTTCCACACAGTCTTTTTTCTCTAGCCATGTTCAGCAACATGAGTGCAGACATAGATGTGGTGGAGTTGGATCATAGTTTTGCCAAGACTAGACAGAAGTTGCGGTACATGTAAGAGATTGATTACAGTCATGGACCACTTGTTTAAAGTGAGTCAGAAGGGAATAGAGGGCCTAAGGGGGTGGAGGGAAAGTGAAAATCAATGGATCAATGAACCAAAGGTCCCATGGGAGTCAAAAGATTGTTGGAGCTGGGTGCGTGGTGCACACCTATAATCCCAGCAACTCAGGAGGCTGAGGCAGGAGGATCACAAATTCAAAACCAGCCTCAGCAACTTAGTGAGGCCCTAAACAACTTAATGAGACTCTGTCTCAAAATGAAAAATTAAAAAGCACTCGAGATGTGGCTCAGTGGTTAAGTGCTCCTAGATTCAAGCCCTGGTACCAAAAAAAAAAAAAAAAAAAAAAAAAAAAAAAAAAGATTGTTGGAGTTGGGATACTTGAGGGAGTGAGTTGGAAAGGTAGGGGTGGAGGTCAAAGAATAGGATGCATAACATAGTGTTTCATTATGTGGGTATATGGATTATGTCTAACCAGTTAGGACCCCTTTCTAGGAAATGACTGTAGGATCACAAAAGCTATTTCCATTACTTCTGTCACAGTTGTTTCTTGACCACTGCTATTTCTCTCTTTTTGCAAAGTTTAATCCCTTCCTTCTCAGATCTCTAACCCTGGCCTAACTATTCTCCGCAAAAAAGGAAGGAAGTACCTTAAAAGCATTTCCTTTGCTTCTCTGATCCCAACTCCCTAGCAACATCTGCCCTTGAATTATGCTGGGAATTCCATGATTCCTTTGGCAACCAGAAGGGAATTAAGGGGTAACACACCTGCTTGCCATGTGTCTGTACCTTCAGGACCTCCTGGGAGGTACTCCCCTGTGTCAGTGGCTGGGTCGTGGATGAGGGTGGCTGGAAGGGAGAGAGGTAGAGAATTTTCCTTTTACAGCTTAAGTCCTAGCTCCTTGGCCCAGGACTTTAAGATAAAGGGGATTAGGTTTTTTGGGACAAAGCTCAACCTTTGGAGGGTATTCACGGTGTCAAATGTAATCTGTCCTGGAAGACATTGTGTATTTTCTGTTCCATCAGAACCACTATAAACATTATTTGTAAATACATCAACCATTGCAATATCCCCATACTTTTCTTGGTTTGAATGATTTGTGTGTTATGATCTTTAATGGGAGATCAGTTTCATAGGATAATTAAATCCTCTAGGGAGGATTAAGTTGAGATTTCACATCATTTATTAGCTTGCAAGTGCCTTGTTTTCTTTAACATATGTTCATGTAGGAGTTGGCATTTAGATTTGAAGGCATTTATAACTGTTTACCTCCTAAGTGATGTCTTTTAAGGTATTTCCTCCACTGGGATTTCCTTTGAATAAAATTAAAATTCTGTTCAAAAGATTTTTTATTCTTTTATCGTAAGCCTTGTTGATTACTGAGATTTCCCTTCAGGATGGCAAGAATCCTCTGTCCTCTCTATCTGCCCTCATTGTTCACCTTCCCCACTCCACAGCTGCAGCTGACAAAGGCATACTTAGAAAAATGCACACAATTGCTACCTGTCCAAGAAGCCTGCTCTCACCACCCCTTTCTTAGCTCACTCCTGCCAGATGGAGATATTTAAGTCATACTTTATAACATCACATCAGCACCAACCCATGGAGGGTACATCCACAATTTTAAGTTCCTTGTTGTTTCTGTCTTCTTTTGTACACCAGTCTTTCTATAGTTATCACCAAGTTTTACACTGTTGACCTTGACACAGAGATGGTGAATCCATGGGCAGTTAAGAGAAATGCCCCTAGGACCTAGCTGAAAGATCATCACGCAGAACTCCATGTAACAGAGACCCCCGGGGCCACAACAGGAGGCTGCTTTCAGATTTTAGTTCTCTCATAAATTTTCATTCTATGTATTGTTTCTCAGTGGAGCACGGAAGTTATCAGGGATAAAGCATTCTTTTCCCTTTGTGTGATTTGTCACAAGTCCTATCCAGCTGCAGGCACTGGATGTTCAAATAGAAATTATTAACAGACTAGGAAAATGGGTAGTCCCACTGAAGTACCCAGTGGAGCCTGGCAGGGGCCCATCTGGGGTTGGGGTGAGAGGGGCTCCTGGTAAGATCTGGGAAAAGGGAGTGGGCAGTTCCTGCTTTGACATTGTTTCATTGACTGGGAACTATGTATTGCATTTTTCCCTCCAGTAAAAGATGTTTTTGATGAGGGAAAAGTATGGTAAGGAAAAAGCAGTTAAGCCAGCAATTGGATACCTGCAGATCATTAATAAGAGGTCCTCTCTGGCCACATGCACAGCTGTCATGTTTAGGAGATCTGTTCTGCACTCCCACACCTGGTGTGAGGGTGGTCTCAATGCCTGTGATTTCAATGATTGCTTGAATTGGGTATATCCCTCACCAGGGAAAAGATTTTTTTGTTTTTCCATGAATATATACATTCAATTTATTTGGGTTATTTTTTTAAAACTAAAAACTTGTTTCTTTTTTTTTTTTTTTTTTTTTTTAAGCATATTAAGCAGGTTTATTTAAAGGGAATAATACAGACTTCTCCCGGCAGGGAGAAGGGGGCCATGGCTGATGTTCTAAAGTCCCAAGAAGTGAGCACACCCTGCATCTTTTATAGGTTAAAGTCTCTTTTGTTCTCCAGTTCTTTCCCCCCTTATCTCTCCTTCCTGCCTTCGTGACTAGGCCCGGTTTTGCATAAGTGAGAAGCCAAGGGCAGGGGGAGGGCCAAGGTGATTCAGGCGGGTAAGGGCCAGGGGGCATTAATTAGCAGCTCCTTGTTTGCAGTCCTTGATAAAGGCAGGTAAATTTGGTAATCAATGGGCTCCGGAGATCTTTGATATTCCATTCTTCCAGGGGCAGTCTCCAACTTCCAAAGGCAGATGGCTTCATGGCTTCATTTCCTTGAATTGACCCGATTTTCTATTTCTACACTAACTACCTGTCCTTAACTAAAAACTTGTTTCTTAAAGCACTCTTGGGGGTCACAAAAAATTAAGAGGTAGATACAGAGATCGCCCATATAACCATAACCCCACACACATACACACAGTCACCTGCATCATCAACATCCCCCAATGGATGGGCATGTGCATACAATTGATGGGCCCTCTCTGACACATCATAATCACCCAAAGCCCATAGTTCACATTAGGGCTTTCTCTTGGTGTTGCACACTCCCTGGGTTTGGACAAATGTGTCATGTATCCATCATATAGTACCATTCAGAGTGGTTTCGCTGCCCTAAAAATTCTCTATGCTCTGCTCGTTCCCACCTCCCCACCTACCACATTCTTTCATTCTTTTCTCCTGCACCTTCCACAGTGGAATCAAGGGTTTAAGAGATTATTTTTAGCCACTTTTATCAGGAGGGAAAAGAGGAAAGTAAAGGAGCCCTGATGTCCGTCACAGTTCCCTGTAAAGAATGGACTTTAAAAAACATCATTGGTGAAGATTAATTCCTTTGTCAATAAATGTCGGCAGCTAATCTAGTGCCAATTGCATATGCCTGGGGAGTGAGCCCTGTGGTGACTGAGTAAACTAAATCATCATGGGGGGCTTGTTTTTTTCTGCCAAACACTGACCAGGCCTCTGCCGTTACTTTCCATTTTTTTTTTTTTTTAAACTGAAAAGGAAAAAAAGAAATGTCAAACAGTTTTTACAACTCCAAAGGGCAAACTGGATATATTTGACATATGTTGAAAACGAATTATTCTAAAATCTGTTCACATATAGAATCATCTTTCTGGGATACACCAAACTAAAAGTCAATTTCACATGCTTAGTTCCTTTATGTGCCAAGTGGTTGGGCAGCAACTTGCCTTCCAAGGTTCCAGTTACTGAGTTTGACTCACAGCTGGAGTCTGGTATTAGTCCAAATAGGGCAATTGAAAGTCCTTAGTTCCCATCCCCCAACACACACACACCCCTATGTAGAAGCAGCTCTCTCCCTCCCTGGCCTTTGGGGCCACTTCCATGAACTTTCCTCTTTCTTGGTTTTAGAGGGGACAGATAAAGCCTGGGCTTCTGCCTGGCTGAAGGAGCATCATTTTTTTTTTTTTTTTAAATTGGAAACTGAAAAGCCCTAGAAACCCAGAGGAAAGAATCCCTGACCAAGACATTTCTGGTTCCTGAGGCTGAGATGAGAAAGGGCAGGCTGGCTCTGCTTCTCTTGTCCCTCTTCCCAGCCCCAACCCCCCAGAGTTCACAGGAGGTTTCCTGTTGAAGCAGGGGTTTTCACACTTCTTAACTGTGGTCCTCAGGGATACATTTCTCAAGGCAATCCTGTTCATACTTCCACAAAACTTACCCTTCAAACCTAGGTGGACTCTGGTGTTTGTTTCTTATTCAATTTTTATTTCATTTTTGAAGTGCTGCTCCAGACTACCTAAACTGATTTCAACACTGACTAATGGATCCGCACCTAGAACGTGAGAAACTGACCTGGACCAGTAGATAAGCAGAGTTTTAAGGCAACTGACAGGTCCCCTCCCCTGCTCCCTGCTTAGTGCTCTGTGCTTGGATGCCTGTGGGGCAACTGAGGAGCCAGGCATGTGAGGAGCTCTTCCCTAACAGCTACCCACGCTCCTTGGGGTCAAATTGTACCTCTTACCTCTTCAGCTTCATTCTTCTCTCCTCCCTTCTACTGTGCTCCACAGCCAGAAGAAATTGCTGCAGTTTCTCCAACACTCTGGGTCTTTGCACACCTCTTTCCCTGCCTGGCTCCTTTCATCACTGACATTTCAGGACACTTCTGAATGCTACTACCCATGTGCCATAACTAGGGTAAGCAATCCCTCATGCTTCCAGACAACTATGGACTATCTCATTCTTAACATTTGTGATATTTTACTATTTTACTTCTAAATCCGGAGGTGTACTGGTAAATGTTTAACAACCAGCTCTCTGGTTGGAGAAGGGAAGTAATTTGTAACATTTGTCAACTCCATAACATAAATACTCCCACTGTTGTCAATTCCAAGCCATCAGTATGGCTTCACTGAATGCAGAGTAGGGGAAGAGATGGATGAGACAGTACCAGCTGACTCCTGCACCATTGTATGTCTATCTTGTTATCTCTGTTGGGGGTGCAGTGAAGGGGAAGGATCATCTTGCCTTGCTGAACATTGTATATCTCCTCAGTGAATAAAAAGAAAGGAGGAATGGGAAATGAAGAATCAGGCAAGAGAAGGGTGTGGTTTGTGTAAAATATGAAGTCAAATGTATTGCTTTTTCATAATAAGTATGGACAGAATGGGAGAGGCAAGGAAAATATCATGTAATAAAAATAATGACCAACAATTACTCATTCCTTAGAGATTATTATATTTCCACATACATTGTGTTATTTGGTCATGTCCCTGAAGACAGGTGTTGTTTTGTAGATGAAGAAACTGGGTCTCCCAGAGGTTAAGTGATATATACAGGGTCACACAGCTCACTCCTGAGCTAAGACCAAAGTCTCCTGAGTTCCAGCCCCACCTTCCTTTACTCATCAGGACAGCTCCCCACATCTATGTACCTGCTCCGAGTGTGAAAGCAGATAGTTGGACACATGAAGAGGCTGAAGGATAGAGGGGAATGATGCAGGGAAGGGTGACTACTTTATGGATATATTGCATGTTAAGTGGTAAAGACCAGAGATTCAAATTTGATGCTTAGGTTGAAATTCTGGTATGGGACCATAGGCAAGAAACTTAATCCCTTTGTGTTGTAATTTCCTACTAATACAGAAATAACAATTAAAAAATAGTCTCTGTCTCAAGGGACCATTGTAAGGATTAAATGAGATGATACAGGCTAAATGCTAGGAGCTTGTCATTTAGCAAACACTTGATATTGTTTTTATGTCCTTTAATAACTGTTTTTTTCTCAATAAGACACTGAGGTATTTTAGCATTCTTGTTTGATGTAAACCCTAGGAAACAAAAACCTAGCCAACAGTGTTGTTAATACAGTAGGGAGATACGATGCTATCTAGCATTTGAGTTTGGGAATGTCTTAGTAAGTTGTGTTTCTAAGGAAATTTCCAAACAGTTGTCAGAAAACTGCCCCAAGAAAGTACAGAGTTAGAATGAGAGATGACAAGAACTCTGATGATTTTTCTTCTTTATGTAAATGTACCAGTGACTTTAAATGGCCTAAGACATCCCTTGCAAAATACAGTCATCAGTAAAAACTTACAAGGACATTAAAAATCTAGCATCAGTGGCTTACTCTAACCTTTCATCTTACCATGTCGGGTGTAGTTATTTCTCTGGATTGTATTTGTATGTTTGCATCAATGTTCATTGCTTTAAATGGTAAATTCCCATAGGGCAGGGACTATATCTGCAGTTTCAGGCCAAGATAATTGCTTTTACATGCCTAAATTTTTTTAAACAAAACTAAAAGGAAGACTAGTATTTTATGACACATGAAAATTACATGAAATTTGAATTTCAGTGTCCAAAATGAAAAGTTTATTGAAATTCAGCTGTGCTTGTTTGCTTAATGCCTGGAGCTGTTTCCATGCTACAATAGCAGAGTTGAGTGGTTGTGACAGAGACCATATAGTCGCAAGACCTAAAATATTTACTATCTGTTCCATTACAGAAAAGGTTTGCTGACTTCTGCCTAGATTAACTAACAGACATATCCCCTAAAGAGTTAAGATTTAATCAGTAAATGCTACAGTGGCTATGTGGAGGCTTTCAAGGTTTTTATTGCTTCTTAAACCATGAGGGGAGTGGTGGAAACTTTGCAATACCATTTTTTAAAGCCACAATGTGATTAGCTAGAATGCTCAAGAGGGCTTCCTTTCAGTCTCTAAGATAGCTGTGGTGGGGTTACGAGTTAATTTTAGGTAGGAATCACTAAGCAGGAAGACAGCTCCTTGAATCTAGAGAGCATCACAATTGTATATACCATTAATAATAATATACTGCACAGAGCTGCTTCAAGTAACTGAGATGAACTGTTTAGTGTTAGTGGATATGAGATACCTGCATTATGTGCATATACCTCACAGAATCAGCTCTCATTTCCTTCCAGTGCCTCTTCCACAGGCTGAATGCTGGGATGTCTGTTTTAGATGGAAGCAATAGTGGCAATGGGATCAGGGTACATGATGGCAGTTCTAACAGCAGAAGGGCCCCAGGCACACACTTGCGTGATGCACAGGCCTACAAACTGACAAATAAATGAGTGAGTGAATGTGTGAATGAATGGGTCTACTTTTCAGGGGTTATGTCCAAACGTGAACAGTTATCCTTCTAGAATCTTACTTTAATCTTGTCTTAGACATAGGTGCAAGTCAACCCTGCCTTATTCAGATTCTAGTCCATGGGGCACTGTTAACATATATAACACATACTTTGACTTAAGTTTTGAAAACCTAAGCACAATTCTGAAAACTGTTGCTTACAAGTGTGAATCTTCCCACCTGGTTTGTTTTTTTCTATTTATTACATCTCCTTGTTGGGTGAATGGTGTCAAGATTTTCCACCACAGTTTAGAGAAGTCAACAACTTTTAAAAACTAGATTTGAACTTCTGATCTTACCTGCAGTGTTGGAAAGCTCCTGAAAAGCAGTTCAGCACAAAAGCATTTAAAAGAACAGAGGCATATGTTTTGTGTATGTTCCATTAAGCACCTCTCGTTTTCTAGAGTTTTTAGTAATTGTTCATCACTGTACCAAATTCTGAATAGACCTTTTCTGAAGCTGAGTAAGTTACAATGCATTAATGGTAGTTTTACCTGGATTATAAAAATTAATTTTTGAATTTTTTCAGTGATAACTCAGACTCAAAACTTTTCCCATGTTCTAAGACAGGAAAATGGAGGAAATTTTGTGAATTCATGGTTATGTATTTCTGCACCCACATTGCATTAATTAATTTATGAAAATCAAAGATTCTAAATTCCATTTACTTGAAAAATAATATATAGTTTTACTGTAATTATGATAGCATGTACCATAAAAATATTTCTCACTGCTCATCATGGAAGATTAATTGAGGCCATTAAGAGAAAAGGAAGGAGCTGGTGTTGTACCTCAGTGGTAGAGCACTTGCTTAGCACATGTGAGGCACTCACTGGGTTCAATCCTCAGCACCACATAAAAATAATAAAGAAAGAAAATAAAGGTACTCTGTCCATTTATAAATAAAAACAATATTTTTAAAAAAGAGAAAAGAGAATAGGAGAGAATTTAGGAGAAAAGGGGAATAAACAAAGCATGATCTGCTATTGGATAAAGGTAGAATTTGTATGATCAATCCTCATTATTCATGGATTCCATATTTGCAAATTCCCTTACTTGCTAAGATGTATTTATAACCCCCAAATCAATACTCAAAGCAATTTCACTATCATCAATGGACATGCACATAGTGAAAAGTTTGAGCCATCTCACGTGCACATTCTAACAAGACTCTGCCTTCTTGTTTTATCTCTGTTAGGTTAAAAAAAAATATCCTTTTTGTAGTCTGTTCAGTGCCTTGGTTTTCACATTTTTGTGCTTTGGTTAGTGATCTCCCAGGGCAGTTCTAAAGCTCTATCTAGTGTTCGTGAGTGCAAGAAGGCTGTGAAGTCCCTTACAGAGAGAATATGTGTGTTAGATAAACTTGTTCAGCTACAAGTACAGTGCTGTTGACTGTAAGTGCAATGATAATGAAGTGTAATGATAATGAATCAACACGTGTGTTAAATAAAGTGTTTTCAAGCAGGGACTCACATAAAACAAGGCTGTGTGTTGATCAATGGATGAAAATGCTGTCCAGTGACTCACAGGAATCTAACCCTGTATTTCCTCTAGGAGCAATGCCCGGTGTTCACTCATTCAGTGTTTGTAGCAATTTATTGAACACTACCATGAATAACAAGAATCTACAATATTTGGATTCCTTTCTCCTCGAGTCTTAAATTTGGGACTTAAGTATTTTTAATCCCGTTTTAGTCAGCTTTTTCAGTGCTGTGACTAAAAGGGTCTGAGCAGCACAATTATAGAAGAGAAAAGGTTTATTTGAGGGCTCACGATTTCAGAGGTCCTCATTCATAGAAGACTCCATTCCTCAGGGCTCAAGGTAAGGCTGCACATCATGGCAGAAGAGTGTGGCAGAGAGAGGGAAGCAGCTCATATCATCAGAAAGCAGAGAGAGAGAGTCTCCACTCTCCAGATACAAAATATGTACCCTAAAGCCACACCCTGATTCCCACCTCCTCCAGCCACACCCTACCACTTCAGTTATCACTCAGTTAATCCCCTATCAATTAATCCCTATCAGGGGATTAACTCACTGATTGGGTTAAGACTCTCATGACCCAATCATTTCTCCTTCAGACCTTCTTGCATTGTCTCACATGTGAGTTTTGGGGGGACACTACATCTAAACCATAACAAATCCTAAAGAATCTTTGGTGTTAAAATTATAACAAATTATTTCCCAGAGTTGCTAACAGTAATTTCCAAGATATTTCAGTTCTTCCAAGATATTACATTTCTTGGTTTTATTTATTAATACCCTACCATGTAGCAAAAGGAATCATAGTGAAAGTTGAACTCCTAGCACAGATGATGTAGGAAGAGTAAGGGGTGAGAAATAAATGAAGAATAGGTAGTAGCCAGGGGAGTACTAAGTGTTCTCTTATCCCATCCACTCCTAGACCTTTCAACAGCCCTGGCCAAAGTTTATGCCACCTAGGGAATCCTTTCTTTCAAATGAAAGGGCACGAAGAGAGGTATCATGGGAGTGAGATGCTGATGGTAACCTTTTCACATAGGGAAGATATACCCAAGGGGAGGGAACTGTCAATGAATAAATAATAATAACAGTGTTTAACTGGAGGGTCACCTGTTTAAATCAACCCTAGCATAAGGTTATGCTTGTTGTAGAATCAGTGCCCACAGGAATTTGTACACATGCTATTATTACACAGTATCCTCTGGCAACCTTTGTAAGGTTTTCTAAGAAAAATAACCATTTGCAACTTTAGCAGTTCATAGATCCACAGGACTCACTTTCATTCAATGAGAAGACAATCTTAGACTCCCTTTTTCACTCCCAAAATACCTGATTTTAGTAGCTGAAGGAAATCATGGTATAGATTTTCTTGTTATGTTTAAGAGGCAGGGAAAATTATTTATTTTGGCTTCTGCAAAACTGAGGAAATATTACATTTTCTTCATTGTAATGCACATGTGAAGTTATTTCCCTTGAACCAGATTCTAATTTTCTGTAATTCAGTAAGACAGCTCCCAGAACTTTCTTGCCTACAGTTCTAAAGTCCTGGGGGGTGTGGGGGAGGGGGAATTAAATCATTGAAGAAGATGGAAAATGAGTGAGTTGTGATGCCTAGAAAATTGTGTGATGACTCACAGATGTGAAGAGAAGTTGCACACACAGCATGGGACTTTGGAAATGCGAAGGAGAATGAGTTGTCTATAAGGGGTGTTTCGATATTATTTTCTACTACTTTGCCCTACCTGTTAACTCTCAGCTTTTAAAACACAAAAATGAAATTATATAGAATCAGGCCAGCAGAGCTGAGAGTTATATTCTCCTCTAAGTTAGTAAAATGTGGATTGAAAAAAGCTGAGGTGCTCATCAATGTCAATGGTAGCTGCTACAATGATATATTATAAAATTTAATCATGAAATTCTGCAACCTTTACACACTGTCTTGCCCAAGCATTAAATACCAAGATTCTTCCTATTTCAAAATTGGAGTCTTATCAAGAGACCCTGTCTCAAAATAAAATTAAAAAGGGCTGGAGATGTAGCTCAGAATTAGAACGCTTCTGGGTTCAATCCCCAGTACTGCCAAAAAGAAAGAAAAAAAAAAGTATATTTTCTCTTAAGGCTGCAGTGCTACTCAGTATGATTAGGAAACTCAGGATGCTTTTTAGTGGAATATGTTTGTCGTTGCTGGAGAAATCACCAACTTTGTTAACTCTAACCTGTGGAGGAAAAGTTTTTGTTTTTTTATTCCTCATGCCCTACTCTTCCTTTTCATGCTACCCCAAAAAGAATGATTAAGAGTCCCCTGGTATTTAATCAGTATTAAATTTTAAAAAATAGTGATAGCAAGTCACAGAAATTGGAATCAGAAGTGGAATTCATCAGGTTCTTCCAGTAATTTGGGATGGTGAGAAAAATCATCAGATCCCTTTTGCTTTGGTTTCCTCTCTGTGAAACAAACGAGGTGACACTATGCACCAGTTTTCATAAGGCCACGTGTTTCAATGCACAGTTGCTGGCCAGGCAATTTCAATGTATAAATTCTAAAGAGGAATGATAAATGGTGCTTTGTAAAAGCTTGGCAGATTATTGCAGCTAGCTCCTGTGTATAGATTTGTCTTCTCTAGCAAGAATATGACTCCCGTTAAGTATATGGATTTTTAATTTAAGTTGGCATATTTCTGGTTAAAAAGAAAAAAAAAAAAAACAAATGTTAATTAGGTACATTGTATTGTATAGGGGAGAAAAGAGGGAGTATCCTGTCTGGGTAATTTTGTCTCTCCACTATTGACATCTGTGGCTGCCACCAAGGGAGGAAGAGGAGTCACCAGAGGATTCAGCCATGACCTTGTGGTGACCACCGGTTATACTGCCACAGTGCTGTGCACTTGGGGGTACTTGTGAAGTTGTACTTCATTTTATTCTGACAACACCCACTGTAGCTCAGAGACCGATTTAGTTCTTGTGTATTCCTGATGAAAGACCTGAAACTGAGGGAGAGTAAATGACACATAGGTGATCCCATGACCAGTCAGCAGCAAGACCCTGGAGCCTCTGGGACCTGACCCAGGGGTCTTCCCACTCACCCAGCTGTTTCCTGGAGCAGGCTGTGGTGAGGAGAGGTTGTTGAATTTCCTTCCCTGGAGATCTATAATGCCCTTTCTGTGCCTAGAGAATAAAGGAAATCCTCTGATTGCCTTTTGGATTATTTATGATGAGGGTGTGTGCTTTTTGAGGTAGGGTTGGGCTTGTTTGGGTTTGATTTCTGTATTTATTGTTTGTTTTCTCTGGAGATGGTTTAACATGCTTCCTCTCTTAAGGGTTATAAAATGTTATTTATTCAACCTTTTTTTCTAAATATAGTATAAGTATTTTTTATTTCAGAAAAATTAGAAAATGCAAAAAGCACAAACAATAAAAATGAGATAATTCTCACTTATATCTACGGAGAGCCACTGCTTATATATAGATATACCATCTTTCCCTCTTTGGTAAATTATAGTTGAAATTATAAGTACTAGTACTTGTATGCCTTTTTTTTTTTTTTTTTGTATGTCCTTCTTTCACATGGCCTTATATGGTATTTTTCAGAGCCATTAAACATTTATTATAAAAGTAATATTATTAACCTACTAATAATCCATGATATGGATATACTCTCTTTATTTAGCCTTTCTCCAACCGAATGTTGTGTCATGTTGTGCTGCAAGAAAGGAACACTGCAGAGTGTAAAAAGTACTGCCAATAGCACATAAGATCTGTATGCATTTCTGATTATGTTCATAAAATAGATTACTTTAAAAAAAAAAAAAAAAGACTCAAATGTCATGTCCTAAAAATAGATTGCTAATGCCAGGCAAGGTGGCATGCCTGTTATCCCAATGACTCAGGAGGCTGAGGCAGGAGGGTTGTAGATTTCAGGCCAGCCTGAGCAACATAGCAAGATCCTGTGTCAAAATTAAAAAGGCTGGGGATATAGCTCAGTGGTAAAGCACCCCTGGGTTCAATCCCAGTTCTGAGGAAGGAAGGAGGGAAGAAAGGAAGGGAGGGAGGGAGGAAGGTAAGTTAGTTCCTGAAAGGAAATAAACAACTATTTTGAAGTTTTTGATACATACCACCAAATGTATATATGAGGGTTCATCACCCATGCTCAGAAGAGGTTGTTTCACCTCTGATCAGCATACCCCGATCATCTACCTCTTAGTGTGTAAAAAGATTACTTTTTACATAATGTAGGTATCACCAAGAAGATAATTAGGGATTTACTTACATTTATGAATCTTAAAGCTATATATGCTTGTGCAAGTCATGTGCAATTTAACAATATTTTAGTCAACAACAACACATATACAGCAGTGGTTCCATGTTATTGTATCCCCAAGTGATGTCATGACTATCTGTTTGTGTAAGTACACTCTATGATGTTCACATATGAACATTAACAAAATTGCCTAACAATACATTTCTCAAAATTGTCCCATTAAGTGACACATGACTATGTGTGTGTATATATATATGTATGTATATATATATATATGAACATACATACCCTCACATGCACTATATACATATATACTTTTTAGATTATTAGCTCTTTGTTATTACTCCAGAGAAACAGAACCAATAGTGATACACACACACACACACACACACACACACACACATTTAATAAAAAAAAAAATAAGGAATTGGCTCGTGTGATTGAGACTGATATATCCCAAGATCTGCTGCCAGAAGCTTGAATCCCAGGAAGTCAATGGTGTAGTTCTGATCTGAAGACCAGCTGGCTTAGGGCTCAACAAGAGCCCATGCTTTCATTTGAGCTCAAAGGAAGGTTACAGCTGATGTCCCAGTTATAAGGCAGGCAGGCAGAGGTTGTTTCCTCTTCAGGAGAAGCTCAGCCTTTTTGTTCTATTCAGGCCTTCAACTGGTTGGGTGGGGAGGACTCCCCACCTTAGGAATAGCAATCTGCTTTACTCAGTCTGTCAATTTAAGTGTTAAACATTGAACTCATCCCAAAATACCCTCACAGAACCGCCCAGAATAATATTTGACCAAAGATCTAGGCACCCTGTGATCTAGTCAAGATGACACATTAAATTGCTCACCATACCTACACCATTGTGCCAGCTTTGCTTGGCCTGTCTATCCCAACCAGCAGCTATAAGTGACCATTTTAAATGACAACAAAAATATTTTTCTTCACAATTGTAGCCATTTCTGGTGATTTTGTCACCACTGCACATTCAGAAAAAGAAAGCAGTTCTTTACATAAATAGAAACTGGGTTATGTGGTGTTTTGATTCTAAAACCAGTTCATAAAATCCCAGTCACTAATAGTATTTCTGAATATGGAAGTAATAGTACCATTCCAACTCTAACCATTTTACCCACAGTGGGAAAATATATCAGTGAGTTTTGAATCAGGGCACCAGAAGTTCAAGGAAAAAAAAAAAAAAAAAAAAGCAGCCATCAAACATCAGAGGGGATGCTAAACCACTTAAAAGTTAAGTTAGATAGAAGAATATTTCTGAGTAAGGAGTCTGTGTTAGCCCTATTGTTCTGACTGAATCTGGGTCCAAAATTTGATGTCAAGATGGTGAATTCATATATTCATTCTGTGAGTCAGCAAAAATTTTAAGTGTCCATGATATGCCAGGTACTCATGAAAAAAGGTGAGTCCTCATATCATAAGAAAAGAAGGTAGAGAGAGGGGCTATCAGGTGGAGGGAAGTTCTAGGAAATGTGCCTTTTAATGCAGTCTCTCGATGACTGTGTTGCCATTAGAGAAGATTGCTCATGTTAAGAAACCGCGTATGTTTCTGCAGTTTAAAAAATAATGCCGTTTACTGAAGCAGATTGGAGCTTTATTCCTTGCAACTAATAAAAGAGGCTTATGGGAGTTAGAAAGAAATAAAGAGAATGACTTTACAATCATTTGTAGATAACACAAGTATCTTTAGATGGCCTTTTTACTCTTTTTAATGAAAATATCCAGAAACCTCCCCAGTAATGGGTAATTCACCTAGGAACTCATCTTCATTATTTGTGTAATTTTTAATTCTCCCAGCTTTTAGTTTCATGTACATCAAAACCACTTAAGGACTCTAAAAAGGTACTGCAGAGAATACCATGTTTACAGCAGAAAATTCTGTTATCGAATTTACCATAGTGATCATCATTTGTAAATCTAAGAAATGAGTCCAATTTGTGAACAAACCAAGCTGGAGAAATCAGCAAACCTTGTTTGCATGCATCTGCACTGTCACCATGGATTAAGCTTTGGTTGTATTCTTTCCCCCAGCAGACAGGATGCATATTTCATGTCACCTTGAAAGTAGAACTTAATAAAAACCAGGATGCAGTGTATTCTGGCCTCTTTCAAGCATCCAGGTACTTATGACCCAGATATCCAGCAGTTGTAAATTTCCCCTTGAGCATATCCTTGTTTTGTTTTTAAAGGCCACACGTTTTCTGTCACTGTGTAAACAAGGTGAAAGGAGTACTTGGTTTCTAGAAACATTGATATCAACAGATGAAAGCGGAAGTATAAATCCAGTTTGATTCTCTGCTTTATTGTTAGAAAAATGCAAGACACCTCCTTCCCCAAAAAGAACAGGATCATTTATTCCTCTGTATCTGTACTAAATGCTTCAGAGTAGCTGGGACCAGAATGGTAACTGGCTTTTGGTCAAACTCCGTACAAAGAGAAAGCTCCAGGAGCTACAGTGGCGTATCTGCGCTCCCCAGAGGCTTATGTTTACCCTCAAAGGCAAAAGCAAAGGGAGACCGTTTTCTCTTCTGCATTGTACAGATGCTGTGTTTCAAGATAATGTTCTCTGCATGCTTCACCTTTCAGTAACACCTAATTTCTTTAGACTCCCAGTGTGCCTGAGTATGTGTGCTCAGTCTTACTCCAGTGTTCTCCAGCCCAGGATCACACCATCTAGTGGCAGGATTCATCAGGCCCACCTCTGTCCTTCTGATCCTTCTATAATATTCTAATAATGAGAGCTACCACTCACCCAGCACCAAGACACTTTAAATACCCTGTGGGATAATTGCACAAGGACTGTAAAGAAGACACTTTCTCCTTATTTACAGATAGGCCAGTTGATATGCAGAGAAGTAACTTATCCAAGATTGAACCCTCATAACTAGTGGCTGAAGCCTGGTGTGCCTGATCCTAAGCATGTTTCTTTCTGTTCCTCCACTCTGCCTCCCAAAGTACTGTGTTGCCTCCCATATTACTGTCAGTATTGTGATAAATGTTTGTTGACTTGAAGAGAAATACTGAAAGCAACAGGGTACCCTGGAGACATTAGAGGTTGCTGTAGCCCTAGCACAGTAATTGCAGCTAGCAGTGTTTGCTGTGTGCCAACCTCAATGCTCGGAACTTCATATGCATTATTTCACTTGGTCGTCAAACCTCAGATGGGCATCATTTTTTCCCCAGTTAGAGGAAACTGATAGATGGAAAATCAGAGGGATTCAAACCCAAGATGTCTGACTCCAAGGCTCATAGCCCAATCATTTTGCCAAATAACTTTCTCCTACCTTGTTTTTAAAAGGGAAACTGTATCACTTCTTGCTACTGAAGCTAGTGATTTGTGGATGAGTCTCATCCAATACAGTGGTACCTATTATATTCATATTGCAGTAAGGGTAACACTTCAGTTAGTCTCTAGGTTCAGTGGTTAGGTCTAGAATGATATGATATGATAAATTGTTAGCATAAAGATGGCCTTACCTAGGGACTATGAGGGGGTGGGATGGAAGGATGCTTTTTTTTTTCTCATTAGTCAAGAAGTCAGGACCTGACCCGAAAATATGACAGGAGATCCAAATATCTAAGAAAAGTATTACTTTTCAACACAGAACCAGATACAAGAAAGATTCTCAGTAGGAACCAAATTGCTTTGGGTAGTTTATTTGAAGTTTGCCCTTCTCCTCTGTTTCTATTTCAAAGGAAAGTATTTGTGTTTTTTCATAATGCGTGCAAGTCCTCCGCTTCCAGAGCCTTGGAAGGTGTTTAAGCAGCTCCCCATGCCAATGAAGCCAGAAAAAAGGACTTCCCTCCTTCCCAGCCTCCTTAGCACGTGCTTCCTAACCCATCCCCTTAGATCAGGGATCCCACAGGGTGTCTACAGGTCCAAGTCATGGACCTGTAGACATCTCCTCTTCCATTCCTTTGCTCTTCCTCCTTTCAGTGCTTTTCTATTCTCCACTCAGTTTCAAGTTCAGTAAAAATACAGATGGGCACATGAGTATCTAGGTTTCCCAAAATACACATTTTCACAAGTGCTTCCCTTTTGAAGTGTGTGGACAGAACCAGCACATTATCTTCCCATTATCATTCTGTTTTAACATCTAATTGACAGATGCCTGTCAGTAAAAAAAGGTGATAATGGCCCCCCCAAAAAACAAAAAAGTACCAACTCTTAGAAAACAGAAAAGAAAGACCCTAGATCCCTTACCTGTTAATCTTGGAGATGCTTGTCAGCCATCCTTAGAGAAGGCTTATGATGCCTCTGTGGAAAACACATATAAACGGCCTAAATGTTTACACCCTTATTAATGAGAAGAAGGAAAGTGAGACATTACTCTTATATGTACAGATTCTTGCCTGGTGTGTTAATATGTCACCATCGTGGCGCTGGTATGGGGTGTGGCCCTGCCAGATGGCACCTGCAGGCTTCATTGTACAGAAATGGCTTCCTGTGGATCACAGACAAAGCCTAAGCAATGCAGACAGGGTCGCCTTGGTTCATCAGTCTACAGAGGCAGTAGTGCTGCTGCCCCCCTTGCATGGGCTCAGGCCAGATCCCCAAGTATATCTAATAAACAGTATGAAAGCAGATCTGTGGGGGCAGGGGACCCAAAGATCTGTGCAAGAAGCAAAAGAAGGGATGTTTTAGAATTGTTTGTATTATTCCTAAGGAATCACTAAATACAGAAGGCCTCTAAGGGAAGACTGTGTCAATCAGGGGGACAGGAGTCTTAGATACCAGAGGCAGGTAAGGGAAATGGCACCCACTGCCAACCCAGCCTTCTGTGAAATGGCAGGGACCATGCCCTTCACTTATTATGCATCTCTTAAAATCACAGATCAGTTCTCTATACTCAAAAAGAGGGGTTCATTATAGATTAGTGGTTTCATTATTTTTCAATAATGAAAATTGAAATAATGAAGCAGATGGACATTTAACAATAGTAAAAACAATTCAGTTAACATAGGATATAAGTAAGACACCGATTCTTCACTCTGAAAACTGGCAATCATAGGAAAGAATTAAGCAGTGTTCATGCCTTTTGGGGTATAATTTGCAATTCAGGATAACCAGATTGCACAGGATGATGAAGGAAAATTCTTCTTTACAAAAGAATTCCAGCTACCAAATGTGGAAGGGAAATGATAGTTGGAAAAGCATATTTGTATAGCCCACAAATGAAATTATGGTCATCAACATTGATGCTGTCATCAATGAATGCAGATCTTTAGAAATGTCAAAATGGGGAACTTTCCTGAACCCACTAAAAGTTAGATGGCCATACATTACTTGCCTCCTGATGTTCACCACCTATGAGACATTACTGCCTTGAGGTTGAACCTGACATCAATCAAGATGATCCACATGGTTCCAGAAAATCAGGGAATAGAGGAACGAGTTAAATGGTACCACAAGAAAGCAGGCAAATTGAAAAAATGGATATTGGGACAGAGTTCTGGAGAACCACATATGAACTTCTTCAACAAGAAAATGGCAAGGAGCTGGGCCTGGTTGTGAACACCTGTAATCCCAGCAACTCAGGAGTCTGAGGCAGGAGGTTGGAGAGTTCAAAGCCAGCCTCAGCAAAAGCGAGGTGCTAAGAAACTCAGTGAGACCCTCTTTCTCTAAATAAAACACAAAACAGGGCCGCAGATGTGACTCGGTGGTCAAGTGCCCCTGGGCTTAATCCCTTGTACCCCCAAACCAAAAAAAGAAAGAAAATGGTAGGGAAAACAAGGGAGAGGACTATATGTAAGAAAGACTTGAACTATATAAATCCAAATGTGATGTATACAACTTGTTTGAGTCATTTAAACAAACTGCCCATAAAAGATTTTTCAAGGCAGTGAGGAAATCTGAATAGCCTGGGTATTAGAAAATAGCAAGATAAAATTCATACCATTCGTGTAATCATACATGTACATAGGGTGTTGATGTCTGTCTCATTCCACCATTTTTCATACCCCCTCCCTCTTATGTCCCTCTACGTAATCTAAAGTTCCTCTATTCTTCTCTCACTCCCCACCCCCTCCCCCAAATAAAAAATTTAAAAAAGGTTATATAAGGCAGAAAAAAAAACCTTTCAAAACAAACAAAAAAGAAAGAGAGAGAGAAAGAAAATACCAAGATGTATTAAGTTAGGTATAATGGCTTTATGGTGCATAAGATATGTCCACATTTTTAGAAATTCATATTGAAGTATGTAGAGGTGAAATGACATGATATCTGAGATTTGCATAAAACTCTTTTTAGGAAAGAAGTAAAAATAAAACAAATGGCAGCTAAGTGCAATGGCATATGCCTATAATCCCAGCAACTCAGGAGACTGATGCAGAGGTATCACAGGTTCAAGTCCAGCCTCAACAACTTTGCAAGATGCTGTCTCAAATAAAAAATAAAATGGACTGGGGATGTAGCTTAGTGGAAAAACTCCCCTAAGTTCAATCCCCAGTAACAACAACAACAAAAATATTTAGGGAGGGATGATGGGTATATGTGGGTTTTCTCTAGTATTCTGTTTGGCAAAAACATTAAGGAAAAGAACAGCAAATCTTTCTCAGAGATCGTAGTAGGAGCCCCATTGCCTTTAGACAAGATAGGAGCTGTGATCAAAAAAGGTCATTTTCTGATGATTAAAATTTTTTTTCTTAATGTTTTGAAGATCCCTGTGGTTTTTAAAAAGAGAGAGAGAGAGAGACAAAACTAGCTCTGTTGACTTTTTTGGGGGGTGAGGGGGAAGTCACTAGAAATAAATTCATTGCCTCATATCAAGCAATGGAAGGAGAACGCGGGAAACAAATCGTCACCAGTGTTAAAGTTAGTGCTGATCTTAGCTGGAATAACTTGCTTTCTTCAGCATCTGCAGCGGCTGGTCTCTAGGGACTACATGTGTTTTTCACATTTATTAGTGAAATTGGAGATTCAAGAATAAAACACGGTCTCAGGAACATTGTGTTAATTTGTGACACGCTAGAGATTTTTTAGCCCATAAAGCAAATGAATGAGTTCCATGGGGGTATAACTGTTATTTTCACCCTAGAAGGCAGTAAAAACCCACTGTATTTATTAAGTGCTTAGAAAAAGGAAAACGAATAGTGCCGTGAAAATAGTAAAATATACTCACACTATTGCCATTAATAGTGTAATTTTTTTGTCTGTTCTGAAAGCAAACTATCATCAGATGAAAATTTAAAAGTGTAGACCTCTATGTATTTTAGTTGTTTTGTCTTGGATAATTATGTAGTTCAGTGTCAATATTAAGTTATTTTTGTTTCTGTCAAACAGGCTGAATTGAATTTTAGAAAGCTCACCCATTATTTTTGGCAGGACTGGATATATAGAGAAAGGAATAGACCAGATATTTGATTCAGGGCCTTTCTCTGCAAGGCAAAGAGGCTTTTGGGGGACCTTCTGATGGGAAGACAGCCCATGTATAAGCTGACACACTGGAACCTTTCTAACAGGCTTACACGCTTGGCTTCCCTGGAGAATGGGGAGAGAACTGGCCAATCCTCATGTGAAGGAAGTCCAGATGGAGCCCACCCTCCACAGGTCCACAGGTGGAGGCTGTGTAAGAGAGGCCACTCTGGACCATGGTGCAGGGGCCTGATGCAGGCACCAGGGTCAAGACATGGCGTGCAGATAGAGGCAGACAGGTCCAGCCATAGGACAGTGGGCACTCCATTTAAAAAAAGAATGCCTCAGAGTTTCCTTTGAAGAGATTAGTAAGTGCTTTGCATTGAGGTGAGTAGGAAATAAGTATCATAATCCAGAAAGAGACCCTATTTGCCTATTCCATTGTCCACAGGAATCCAAGATACAAATTGTGAAGACATCAAATGATGAAGTGACCTCAGGCAGCTGGGTGCTTGGCTAGGTGTTATTGTATTCTTGAGCTTGCTGATATCTTGATTATTTAAAAATACTGGACCCATTTTAGAGATCCCAGAAAAAAGATTTTTGGGGTTGGTGGTAGGGAGCAATGTCTAAAACCAAGAAAAGTTCCAGGGGACATTTCTGTGATTTTTTTTTTTTTTTTAACCTATGTTTGCACAAGACTGTCACAGCAGATGTTAGTGGTTCTGGATCCTCCCTCCTCCAGATGTTTGCTTGAGACGGTGAGAGTGAGTGAGGAGGATAGCAGAGACAGGTGAGCGTAGGTGAGGCAACTTAGAGGGGAATCCGGAGGTCCTTGCCCTGACCCCCACTTTTGTGAGACAGCCCTGTTGCACTGTAGTCTTAAGTGCTGCTGGTTACAAAGAGCCCCCTGTATGCCAGGCACACACCTCCCTCAGGTCCTCAGTGTCAGGGGAAATAGGCAGAGCATCAAATAACTGCTCTTGTTGATAAGCAGCTGGGTGGCAGTTCAAAGCCAGGACTCCCTGATTCAAAACTGGAGCTCAGTGATGTCTCTCCCCAGAATTGGCAGAGAACTTCTGACTCAAAACAGAAATATATAAAAAGGCAAGGCAGGGATACCCAGAGACTCAGAGAGGTCCATCTTCATAGCACACATGAGAGAACAAACAGCTGAGGATTTGAGGGCTTGTGGTAATATTAAGCATATGAAAGGAGTCCATCTGTAATCTGTAATGCCAAGGGCAGAGTAAAAAAGCAAAATCCAGAGAGCTCTTCACTCTGCCCTTGCTGTAATGCTCCTTGGCAAGCTGTGTAGCCATGGTCACCTCGTGGGTAAGTGCAGAGGATTGCAACCAAATGTGTCATGGATCCTAGAGACTCTGAGAGCACTTCAGGGAGCACACAGGGAGGCCTAGCCATTCAACCCTAGTGGAGTGGACACTGCCCTGTCAAAGAGTGGGATTGCAACCTCTCTATGGTCTGGGTAAAACAGGGACGAGGAAAGCTCCTAGGAACTCTGGCTAAAATTCAGCTGGCATCTGGCTCTATCCTGGAGTACAGAGTTAGAGCGTCTGTGCAGCTAATACTGGGTTGCTTATGCAGAGGAAGGTGAGGTACGACTTGGCAAGGAGTCCTAGATCAACTTCCTCAGTGGTAGGCATTCATTTGCATGCTGATAGATCATATGCATGAGCCTAACAACAAATTAGGAACTCCCAGTTCTTGGAGTATGTTAGTCTTATTGTCGCTGAGGTGTGTTTCTCTTGTATGATCACATATCCTGGCCAAAGTCCTGTATCTTGGCTACCTTTCTGCACACTAGACAGGAAACTGTGTGATTGGCCCTGGGCTCTCCGAGTATCATTTGAAGAGTATACCTTTATTTTTCTCCTGAGTGATGTCCCATGAATATCTCATTTTGTTTTTCCTGCTCTCCTCGCTATTTTTTAACGGGACGATTAAACTTTCTGATGGGCCCCCAGCACTGTTCTTGCCATCCCACTTCCTCACCCTCCTCCCCCAGCTCACCAGGGCGTCCTGTGCAGGAGCCAGTTGTTATTTACAAGTGTAATTCAGCTGTCACTATGTCTTTGAACACACAGGGTTGTTGTGGGATTTTTTAATTGCCATTTTCATCTATCTAATTAAAATTAAATGGAAAAAATGGATAGCCTCCAAAATCTGAATTAATTTCATGAGTACTTCTTCAGGGGGAAAAAATTTATATAAATATGATAATTGGTACTTGATTTGCCTTCAGCAGAACTAGAGGATTTTACCTGGATGAAGCAAAAATATAGTAATTTTAAATGGGGGGAAAAAAAGATTCATCTGATGTTTCTGAAAGTTCTTATGGCTGAGAATCAAAATTAATTATAAGAATGGGAAATGATAATAAACTCTGAATATAACTTTAGTACACTGGATATGTGTTTTTGTAACTCCCTCTGCATCCAAGTTGCCTTATCCTGGTCTGGTTATTTTGGTATTTGGTTTTTTGGTTTTTTGTTTTCCTCCCTGTAGCTCATCTTTGGTATTTGTACATTCCTCAAGAAAATGCTGTTACCCCAGTCAAAACCTCCTTCATGTTCAAAGTGGGCATTTCACCTGCTCACTGTGCACTGTAAGTGTGGCAAGAAGCCCAGAGCAGAAAATAATGAGACAACAAAAAGAGAAGTATTTTTTTAAAATTCATTGGCCCAGCCAGTGTTTCCCTCCGCAGACTCATCAAGCGCCTGATGGACATGTTTATAAAGACTTGGATGGTCACTTTATTTGGAATGACAAACTCTGTGCTCTACATAATGAGGTCAGTGAAGCATCCAGAAAAGAAACGTATAATTTGGAAGCGTGGGTCTGTAAGCACAGCCCTGCCGTGGCTATTTAAGTTTAATGAAGCAGCTACTTTGCCGCTACACACTCTTGGTGAATAGCCTCCTTGGTGTGTTTTTGAAAACTTCAATGTTGCTGATAATCATGTCCCAGCAATCTCCTTGGAGAACCTTTGTGTCCTGTTCTCAGAAGAAATATGCTGCTTTTACATGTTAATGGTTTTGAAATCAGTCATTTGCTCCATTTTCACTGGAAAGGAAGGTCACTGTGTATTTCCTGCCTCCCCTCATTTGCTCTGAACATTCAGGATACTCTTAGTTCATCAGCCATGCAGTACACTGTCTGGTTTTAACATGCCTGAAAAGACAGGGAAATGTTCTATCAAAGAGCATTTCCACTCTCAGAGATTATTCTTAGAACTCAAAGTCTGCAAATCTTAACTTGCAAGAGAATGTTCCTGGGCAGACCATTATCGCTATTTTTTTCCCATTTCCATCACTAACGCCTTGTGTCACCCACTCATTGGTCTCATTGGAGGAAACTGTGCTTCTTGTGTATGCAGCCCCTCCCAGAAAGCAAGGGGGCATTGCATGGCTCCTTTCTGAAGCAGATCCACTCATGTGAAGCCAAGGCCAGGCCTCTGAATCCTGGACCAGTGTCAGTGACGCTCAACTCTGTGGGAGCAGAAAGACACCCAGCCAATCCATAATTCAGCATTGTCGTTCCCCCCAAATTTGGAGCATCCCATGGTTTCCCAAGTTATCCAGATCTTGTCTGGAAAGATACCAGGACCTCATGTCTCTGAACCCCCAGAAGAGGTCTGGGGAGCACCAGATTGATGACCTGTATTTTTCCCTGTGAAATGGAAAGTAGAATTTGAGATGACTGGACCTTGTACCTCTAGAAACTTCCTAGAAATGTTAGTAAGTTCCCAAAACCATTTTTGGAAGATGTTTTTAGATGGAAGAGTGAATAAATGAATTTGCCTCTTTGATTTGCTTTATTGACGAACTCTGGTTGTAGAGGCAACAGAGGATCCTTCCAAGACAGATTTGGACCTGAGGCGCTTTCTCCTTTTTTAAAAATTTGTATTTTATTATGTAAGAACACTTAACATGAGATCTATCCTCTCAACAGATTTTTAGGTGTACAATAATTATTGTTAACTATGGTTACAATGATCTCTAGGCCTTTTTTATCTTGCTAAACGAAAACTCTATGCCTATTGATTAGAAACTCCTTGTTAGTTTCAGGGATCATTTTAATAGTTCATTACCACTTCTTAAAACCTCTGGAATTGGGTAGTAAATTTGAACTTGGAGTCCCAGTCTTGCTCTGTACTACCACTCCAAATGTGGGCCTGCTCAGAATACCACCCAAATGTCTCCTCTGACCAGATTAGTGTCAGCCAGCACTTACACATGCTTGTGCTGGCACCTTTAAGCCTTTTGGGTAAACTTATACCCAAAAGGAGGTGCCAGGATAACAGACTTCCCCTTCGCAACCTGCATCAAAGGGGCTAAAGTTCATTTGGCACTAAAAATGCAGTTCTAAAACAAGTAAACCTGAAAAGGAAATTGAGAGTGGCTTACACTTTATTTTCTAGTGTATTTTTCACATGAAAGATTAGTTAAGATAATAGTGGTATCACATGCAAGGTTAGTTAAGATAAAGGTAGCTGCTATAACAAACAAGTATCTCCAACATTATGCAAGTTTTTCATCATATATTTTTACTAAGCGTTTTAATATTTATTAATTTTTTGGACTCGAACCTGTGTTTCAGATCTAAAGGAAATGGGGCTGGAGAGAATGAGAACTGAGTAAACAACGATGAGGCTTCCTAGTTAAGAGGTGAAGTGGTACAGTGTTGGAGTTCATGTGTGGTACAAAAGGTGAATCATGGGATAGGTTGACCATGAAGGGAGATGATTTTTAAAGACAGAAATGAGGGCTGGGGATGTAGCTCAATGGTAGAGTGTGTGCCTAGCAAACATGAGGCTCTGGGTTCAGTCCCCAGCACCAAAAAATTTTTTAAATTTTTTAAAAAAGGACAGAAACAAGATGTAGGCTAGAAAAAAGAGCATGAATCTCAATTAGTATAGTATAAAATGCAAATTTATACATGCATGACACATTTCAACTTACAAAACATGTTCACACATATTATCTTATGCTATGGTTTGGATGTGATTTGTCCCCCAAAGGTTCATGTGTTGGAAACTTGGTCCTCAGGATGGCAATGATGTTGAGGTAGTAGAGCCTACAGGAGGCTGAGGCCGAAGGAAAGTTCAAGGCTAATCTGGGTGTTATGGTTTGGATATGAGGTATCCCTCAAAAGCTCATGTGTAAGACAATACAAGAAGGCGTAGAGAGAGATGATTGAGTTTTGAGAGCCTTAACCCAATCAGTGAATTAATCCCCTGATGGGATTAACTGAGTGGTGACTGAAGGTAGGTAGGGTGTGGCTAGAGGAGGTAGGCATTGGGGGTGGTGTGCCTTTGGGGTATATGTTTTGTATCTGATGAATGGAGTCTCTCTCTCTCTCTCTCTCTCTCTCTCTCTCTCTCTCTCTCTCTCTCTCTCTCTCTCTCTCTCCTTCCTCATCATCATGTGAGCTGCTTCCCTCCACCACACTTTTCCATCATGATGTTCGGCCTCACCTTGAGCTCTGAGGAATGAACTCAGCTGTCTATGGACTGGGACGCCTGAAACCATGAGCCCCCAAATAAACTTTTCCTCTTTAAAATTGTTCTTGTCAGGTCTTTTGAGTCACAGCAACAAAAAAGTTGACTAAAATACTACGCAACTTAGCAAGAACCTATCTCAAAATTTTAAAAGGGCTGGGAATATATCTCAGTGGTAGAGAACTTGCCTAGCATGTGCAAGATCCTGGGTTCAGTCCCTTGTATTGCAAAGTAAAAAAGAAGAGGAGCCTCATTGGAGGTAATTAGGTCTTTGGGGGGCCTGACTTCAGAAGGAAAAAGACAAGTTCTCATAGGATCTCAGTTCCCACAAGATTGAATTATTGTACAAGAGTGAACCTGACCCCCAGAGTTTCTCTGGGTCCCTGCCTTGCCATGTGAACATTTCCTCTTACACGAACTCCCACTTTGATGCCGTCCACCATAATGTAATGCAGCTAGGGAGGCTCTTGTGAGAGCTGGTGCCGTGCAGTTTGGACTTTCAGCCTCCAAAATTGAGCCAAATACTTTTCTTTATAAGTAACCCCCCCAGGTATTTTGATATCATAATGGAAAACTAACACATTTTGTTTTAGGCTTTACAAACAACCAGATGGGGTGGCTCAGGAAAGTCTGAGAGACCGAGTGACTTACCCTGGTGAGTAGTGAGCCAGGCCAAACGTTTGGGGATTATGCCTCTAAAACCTAGAGCTTTTTCCTTAACTTCATGATCCTCGTGGAGGTTCGAGCTTGCTTAGGCCCACAGGCTACAGAGGTGTTCAGGGCATGCTTTCCCGAGTGACTTCTTTCCCTTCCCCCCATGTCCTGAGAACATGTCCTCATGATGCTAGCCACATTCCCATGGAAATCACTTACCAGTGGCAACTTGTTCCAGAAACGTGGCAATGATTACTTGCAGCCTAGTTGGTCTCTTGCTTTTGTGAAACCTGTACTCAGTTTTTGAGGGGTCACAGTTTAACAGGCAAGTCTTTGTTTTAACAATCCTCTGATCAGGCTTCCATTTATTGAGCCGCTCCCTCTGTTTTCGCTGTCTCCCTCCCGTCCACCTACTCCCACACATCCCACTGTTGTTCAGTTGAGTTTGGCCAGTGCTAAATTGTGTTTTATTCTCAGTCTGAGAAAGAAATTGTACAAGGTGTCAACTTGGCCAACAAGGGACCCGTCCTGCCAGTGTAGTTTGAGGTTTTAGGTTTGTACATGCACTACTTTCTCCTAGCACTGTGTTTTTATCCTGAGAAATCCCAGAGAGGATTCTTGAGTGGACTAGGAAGCTGCTTTCCCACAAGAGCAGTGCACTAGTATTGATAAGAAAGCAATTGAAAGGTGCTTGAAATTTTGCAGAAAACCCAATGAAGACCAGTGCTAGCCTGCAAACTGACAGCTCAGCTCTTTTTAGCATCCAAGGCAGCAGCCTGCTGTTTTCCCAGGTGGCTCTGAATGAGACAGGAAAATGCAGTAGCCCATTTGTCACTGCCCCAGGTGCAACATATGCATGCCAATTGGTGCATGCAGCCTGCAGGCCCACTCCTGCCTGTCCCATGCCTGCATCTCAGTCTCTGGGCTTCCCTTTCACTGAGATCACTGCACAGGCTGCTCCCTTCCCTTGACCTCCACCTGAGTAGGTGACTAAAACTGTTCTTCAGGGATTCGAACTGACTTGTCCATCCTCTCCACGACCAAGCATGTCATGCTCTATGTAACTCCTCCCTCCCGTTTTAAATTCACAAAGCATGGTGTTTGAGGACTATTGGGACTCATTGCTGGCTTGCTAGCCTTTGTATCGCAAGGTTACTCTGGTGTGTGGTATATAGCAGACATGCTGGCAAGTTCTTCAGGGAGTGCTGAACTGGAATATCACTTCAGTTAAACCCTAAGTTGAGTGAGCTTAGAGGGTCTTGTGTGTAGTGTTCTGCAGAAATGGCACAAGAAAGAGAGTTGGGGTTTTCTTGGAAGAGAAAGCAAAATAGTATGTTCTGTGTCCCTTTATGCTGAACTGCTTGCCCAGTACCCACTGCCACGAATGAAATAAACTGATTAGTAGCTGATAATATCCCTTTTGCCTCTCTGAGAAGGGAAATGAAACATAGCATACAGAAGTGACATTACAGATATAAAATTAGCTTAAGAGACACTCTGCGTCTGGACTGTTTTAAAAAGGGCATTTTATTGTGAATTTTGGCTGCACATTTAGAACTACTTTCTTTGATGAGGATTTAATCTAGGTTACAGGTGAATTAATGTGTATGAGTAGGGTAACGTGACTACTGACAGCCCTAAGTCCCACTGACACACTGGGCACCCCCTCTACCAACTTCCAGTTCTACCGAGAGAAGGGAGGGAGCCTTCTGAGCCAGAGATATGCAAAACCTGAATATAGACTCTCAGAGTGAGCCCAGACATAGTGATTCCATTCGGCAAGAAGGTCACTGTGTCTGCTTTTCCTGCCAACATACCCTGGCTCTTAATCTATGGCTGCCTTGTGCAGCAAGAGAGCTGTGCCAGGAAGCTACACTTTGTGACTGTGAGGCATTTTGAGAATTTAAAATCATGTCAATGGGGTTTTGTCAGGGTAGGCTGGAGGAAGGGAGTTATACACAGTTTTAGAAGAGTACCATCTTTTAACATCCTTTTGTTTGTTGGTCTGAGAGTTACCACAACTCGTTTAAAAAAAAAAAGGACTCTGATCCCAGCTACAAATAAAGTTCACCAATGCCATTTCTGCCAAAAATATAAAAAGACCCACCCCAAAAAAGTACTGTTTATCTGAGTGATTATTGCTTTCTTTGTGCTTTTCCGTATTTTCTATAATGTATACTCATTGAATTTGCATTGAATTTGTTGTAAAGCAACAAATCCTATTTAGAAAGCAGAGCCCTACCCTCTCCCTGCTAACTGATTGTATTCCTCTGGATGTTCATTATTGGGGTCATAAAAATGGCATGGGCCGAGTGGCCCTGCCTGTGCCCCTGAAACAGGCCTCAACCAAGACTCATATCTGCAGTCCTCTCCCCACTGCCAATTCCAAAGGCAGGGCAAACACCCACCCTGAAAGGACCCTGGCAGCAGGGAAGCTGCTGGAGTGAGGCCAGTCAGACACCTCAGCAGCAGCAGGGGGGTTATGTTCATGTCCAATCATCTCCAGCAGTCCAGCCTGCTTGACATGTGCTCATTGGGAGGGAAACTGTCCACTCAAGTTCATCACCCTGAGAACATCTAGTTGATGCACATTATTCTGGAAGTTGGAGAGATCCTGTTTTCTGGATCTGTAGGGATCAAATAAAATGTAATAAGTAGAGACAGATATCTGGGAGGAAAGTACCCATGGAGGAATTCCAAATATCCCCTTGGGGTCAGGGAGTGGGGGAAGACAAGATTTTCATTTAGCTAAACTCAGGGCTTTGACTTCACAGACTGGTTATTGACAAGCACTCAGTCTATCAACCAATCCTGCTGCTGTCTACTGAGCCCAGGCCTTGTGGAACTTGAGGTGAGGAGTCTGGCAGAAAGGGCATGCATGGCCATGACACTGTGTCATCTCACCTTTGGGCACAATTCCTCCAGCAAGTTTCTTCAGAAACCTTCATTTCTTATGCATCACATGCTGACCTATTTTTGAATGCAGTGGGATTCCTCACTCCAGTGGGCCTTAACGCTTTGAACTTGAGGTCATGACCCATGCCTGCACCACACAGTTCAGGAGCAGAATTCCTTCTAGTTTATATGATAGAGTCTGTCAGGGAGGTAAAGCCCTTATTAACAATAGATTATTTATAATTGGTGATAAGATCTCATTCATTACCTTACGTTGTTCCGTGTACTTCCTTATGATGATGCACGTATCCCTCAATTTTAGAAAGTACCCCAACAAAAAAACAATGCTAGTGCATTTATTTTATCAGCCATTTGAAAAAAGATAAAACAAGCCAATCATATCATGAGTAACTTTAAAAGATTAAAGTTTTAAATGAAGTGAATTTTCAAGCTTTAATTTTAAGTGGATGTTGAATTATGGGACATAGATATGACAAAAGTTAGAAAGGTGGCACAATAATTGAATGATTTGTGTTTGACACACAGTATCCTAGAATATGCTACTTGGCCAAATTCATTTTTTCCTTTTTTCTTTCTCTATTTTTAATCCAAGTATCTTAGAATGAAGCTGCACAGAGGTAAATTGCTTACAAGAAAAATAGTTACAAACAGTTTTAATAATGATTCTAGTAACTTTTAGAGAGTGTTGACAAAGACTTATTGCTTCTCTGGTAGAGCAGGGAAATTGCCGATCTTCTCTTCAAATCGGGACTTCAGAGCCATCATTCTGTCGCCTTATGGAAAGCAGGTTGCTGAATGTTTATATTCACCAACATGCTTGTTGTCTCATTCATAACCACATCCACTGTTTCTCGTGGACCATGTGTGTATGTGCGTGTATGCACATGTGTGCACCCTTGTATTAAAGGGTAACAAGATAAGTTCCACATCTGGCTGTTCTGTTATTTATATTAAATAATGACACGATGATATTGGTGGCCCATAATTCTCCATTTTCTATTAACCACCCTGCCTAAGTAAACTGTTTTCTGATCTCTCTTAGATGGAAATCCTCTATGAATGTGGAAGCCATTAGCAGAGTAATTGCTGTCTGTTGCCATGACAACCAGCCGCTGCAGTCACCTGCCCGAAGTCCTGCCAGACTGCACCAGCTCGGCTGCACCCGTGGTGAAGACTGTGGAGGATTGTGGCAGCCTAGTGAATGGGCAGCCACAGTATGTCATGCAAGTTTCAGCCAAGGACGGGCAGCTGCTGTCAACAGTAGTGCGGACTCTTGCCACCCAGAGGTAGTACCACAATTAAAATAAATGAATCTGTAATTGATCTGGAGAACTGTTTGTCAGATGGAAAATGCTAAAGGGAATATAATTAGTACTCAGGTCTTTGTGTCAGGTGAGAGGAGGTTGAAAAAAAGACTATACAAGTTCTGTCATCGCTGTTTCTATAGCAATAGGGCATAAAGCAGAGATTCACGTTGTCTGGTGTTTTGCTTAAAGTCACACTTGCAGAGAGCCATGCGGGGAAGCATCCCACAAGATGCAGGGTTGCTTGCTTTACATTCATTATTTTGACATTGCTGTGGTAATGATGCTCTTATTGTCTTCAGGAGCGCTTTGTTAGAATAGAATGAACAAGGCACCTGATTTCAGGTGACTAAGCCAGAGTCGTTGGATTTGCGGGTACAACTTTTGAAATGACATTCCTAGTGTGCATGCTGATCAGCACCGCCTGGTGGACACACTGTGCAGGGCCACTCTTCGGATGAGTCTCCTTTTACATGGGGCCTCTTCTGTTGTCCCCTCCTTTGCCCTCTGTGGTCCCCAACCCTTCACATACACACTTATGTGAAGTGCTATCGTTAAAACCTCCATGGCTGTTTTCCTTGTGATGAACCAAAGCAAGGGTGAATGAAGGTTCTGAACAACTTGGAGACTGCTTATCCAGGCTGCCACTTGGTCTCAGGGGCTCTGTTGTGCTACTGTTGACCAAGGCAGATTGGGAGCCATGGGCTACCAGGATGATTGTTGTGCCTTGGCTTCTCCAACTTTTTTTCAGAATGGTTAAATTCATAGGCTTTTGACCTATGAGTGTAAAGTGTATGTCACCACCAGACTTACCCTGTAGTGCCAGTGCTCACACTTCTAACCCTGAAACTTAAGAACAGTTATTCGCACTTGACCATTTACCTCAACCAGAGTGATAGGTCTGCCCCTATGATGCAGGCTCAGGCCCACAGGTCCATATGTGTACCTGCAGCAGGACTACTGGTAGCACCACAGCCTGGACACAGTAGCTCTCAGACATGGAAACACACCCATGCATGTAAACATTGTCCATGTGCCATCTATTTAAAATCTATGCAGTTGTCACAAAGCAAAGAAATAGAAACATATTGAATAGACATTGTCCCCACTACTTGGAGAATTTCCAACAATTGATTAAGACTCAGAACAGGATGAAGTGAAGTGAGACTGGATGACTAGGTGTGTACCAGTTACCCTGACAGCCATCAATCACTTTGGTTGATCAGGAGAAGCAGGCTGCAGATGAAATAACTGAGACCTGTGAGCCAGGAAGTGTTTCTGTCTGTCAGGCATCCCTACTCTCCAGCCATGCAGCTACATAAAAAAGAGGGCTGCAGAGCTTGCGTGTACATGGCACAAAGTAAATGAAGGAGGACAGGAGGAAAAAGTCAACTCTGTCACATTTCTTCCCCCTACCCCCTGCACAAGTGGGTCTTCCAAGCAAGTTGGAGGGAGGTCTTTCTCTTCGCTCATTCTCAGAATCATTGCCAGAAAGGCCTTTGGGAAACAGCCCTCTTTCCATGGCTGTTTCTCATTGGATCAAAAATGATATTGACAAGAATGATGGGGCATGGGCATTGGTCACTGTTAATTTTGGAGTATGTGGGAGAGACAGGGAAGTAGGCAAGGAGGCTGGTAATAAGGTTGTCACATATGATAACATTTTAAAGTCTAAAGCCCAACACAGGATAGCACAAGCAACATAAGAAGATGTAGATCTGGACTCATTGATAGCACTTGCCTAACATTTGTAAGGCAGAACTGCAAAAAGAGAACAAGAGGGAGAAAAGGAAGAAGATGTGGCTCAGAGAAGGGTTCGGTCTTTTCAGAGGACACAATACCCACTGAGAAGTGAAGCCATCTTACTTTGATCCTTTCACTGGCACTGACTTCCATAGTGAGGCCATGTTATTTAATCTGGGCTTGAGTTTTTCCATAAGTGACGCTAGCTAACATCAACCAAGTCTTTACTGTGTGCTGGTCCCTATTTTAAGTTTCTAAGCTGCACTATCTTTTCTCATCCTCAAAATCACCACATTGGGAAGGCACCATTCTTTGTGCTCATTTTAAAGATGAGAAGACTGAAGTACAGAGAGATGAAGTTTCCTGCCCAAAGTGAAAGGGCTGTAAGCCCCTGAACTGGGCAGGAACTGGGCTAAGGCAGCTGGGTTGCAGAGCCTGCACTGAGGACCACTAACTGTACCTCACTGCCTTCACATACTGTGCAGGAGTGGGTTTTCCAAAAGTAAAGGCAGAACTCTATGCAGAGGCCTCCTTGGTAGGGCATACTCCTTACTCAGTTTCAGTTCAGTGTCTTTGGCCTCCCAGAGATCATTTTCCAAAAGTTCAAAGGGCCATCCACCACTTGGTTTTGTCCACAGTTCTGTGTGGCAGCTTCAGGGTTGGTTGCTGTTCACTTCCCTCCTCCCATTCTCCCACCCCATTAAAAAGAGAAACAAAAGGAACCTCTGGGTATATAAAAGTGTCCTGGCCTGGTTCAAAAGATGTAATTTGTCTCGAAACCACAATTGATATCATTTCAAAACCATTGCTGTTCTTTATGGTGAGGAATGATTTTTATTTTTTGATTGGTAGTTTGCCTGAACCTCATCTACGTTCTAGACAAAAATAACATGTTGTTCATTTTCACTCACTTTTGGCCCTAGGCCACACCTGGCTATTTTTATATTGGCAAAAGTAGATGGCCTGAGTGCTCTGGAGTGCCTAAGACCACTGGCCCCACTGCCAAGGTCAAGTGTAAAAATCCAAGGGGTCTTAAAAAGCAGTATCTGTTTTAAGCAGTTGCCACTGGGAAGGACCCAAACGACACAGAGCTAGAGGCCTTCCACATGCCATGGGTCACAGCCCAGTGACCAGCAGGTGCCCCTCCTTCTCTTGCAGCCCCTTCAATGACCGGCCAATGTGCAGGATCTGCCATGAGGGCAGCAGCCAAGAGGACTTGCTCTCTCCATGTGAATGTACGGGGACCTTGGGGACAATTCATCGGAGCTGCCTGGAGCACTGGCTGTCGTCCTCAAACACCAGCTACTGTGAACTCTGCCACTTCAGGTTTGCAGTCGAGCGCAAACCCAGACCGTTAGTGGAGGTCAGTAAGTGGGGCACGTCCTGAAAACTTAGCTCTAATGAGCAAATGATGTCTGCTTTTATGCCTGGATCACAAACCCTGTACAGCTTCACTGAAGCACAGTAATAGCTCTGTGTGAGTGTGTGTGTGTGTGTGTGTGTGTGTGTGTGTGTGTGCGTGTGTGTGTGTGTGAGAGAGAGAGAGAGAGAGAGAGAGAGAGAGAGAAGCAGACAGGGAGGGACAACTTGTCAGCTCACTTGGGAGCCAGCAGTAGAAGGGTGACCTCCAAAAAAGTGGACCCAAAAAAAAGAAGAAACTAGTGTAAGGAGAAAGGGAAAGTTCAGAGACATGATCTCCATTTTTCAATGCCCTTGAAGTGGAACAAACAGATTGAACACCTCCCTGCACATCCTCTGACCAACTTAGAGCAATAGATAAATGGGCATTCGGGTTGCATATCCTAAGAGGTCTTCAGGAGAAAATATAGCTGCATGTACAATGGGGTTAGAGCCACACTTCCTGTGTTCTGTGGCCTTGGGTAAGTTACCTTACTCCCTTGTATTTACCATAAAAATGAAAGGAGTTAATACATAAAAAGCACTTAATAACTCAGGGCACATATTCAAGTGTTTGAATAAAAACATCTTTCCTGGGATTTCGTGCACAAGCTCTTTTCAACTGATAACCTAGTATTGGAATTGTTTTTCTTAAAAATGATGCTATCAGTCTACAAAAATAAAAATAAAAAAATTTTTAAATGATGCTATTAACCCAGCAGCCATTAAAATGACAGGACATTCTTTTCTGTGTTTTCAGAGGCACAGGACTGTTCTTGAAACCTAAGGTCTGGTCTGATATTAATCAGAAAAGTGAAAAAAAATATACTATTTCTGCCCTTCCTCCTACCCCCAAATTCAGGTAGTAAATTAAAGACTGGATATTAGCAATAATAAATATTTTGGTGCATTGTGAGGCAGAGCTAGCTGAAAGGGGCCAAGACATTGTGTCTGTGATCAGACCTGCTCATAATATTATTTCAGCAGCTAACCCAGTGGAGTCCTGAAATTAGAGCAAGAACTAGAGATCAAGAAGCCCTTCTTGGGCTGGGGAGATAGCTCAGTTGGTAGAGTGCTTGCCTTGCAAGCATAAGGCCCTGGGTTTGATCCCCAGCACCACAAAAAAAAAAAAAAAAAAAAAAAAAAAAGAAGCCATTCTTGGAGACCACCAAATAAATATGTTGGCGTGAAGGCACTGAAAAGCTCTGGAGAGCTTTGTGTGTACATCTCTTGGTTTTGACCTTGAAATTTTAATTGGGACCCATAACTGGGGCTTGTTTTAGCTATGAATTACTTGCCAAATGGCACAAAATTTATTTGCCTTGCCCCAGTAAATGCTGAATCAAATGACCTCTTAATTTAGCCATCTTGCCACTTGACATCCACTTTCAGAAATTCATGTTTGTAAATTGTCTGTCAGGAATTTGACCCTGTGCCAGATTCACTGGGAGTTAACATTTCAGAACCCCTCTGCAGAGGGGAAATATAATTGAATAATAAACAAATGGGGTGATGATTTCTCAAGCCCAATGGCAAAGTAAAAAGACATCTATTTCTCCTTTCCAGAAGCTTCTTGGAATCTTCCCAATTTGATATTGCAGCCTCTCTAGGGCAGCTGGCTTCCCAGAGTGAGGAAATCCTGCTTCTAAATGGATTGCATCCAGAGGTCTTCTTTACTGGTACCTCCCCAGAGAAGACTTTTATTTTCACTTGATAAAAGCACATGCCTGTAATCCCAGTGGCTTAAAAGACTGAGGCAGGAGGATCACAAGTTCAAAGCCAGCCTCAGCAACTTATCAAGGCTCTAAATAACTGAGACCTTGTCTCTAAATAAAATACAAAAAAGGACGGGGATGTGGCTAAGTGGTTAAGTGCCCCTTCAATCCCCAGTACAAAAAAAATTCCAGTGTATACACCCATAATATGTAACAAGGGGGAGTATCCATGTGTGCATGTGTGTACACATCTCAGTCTTTCTAATAACTTGTGTGTCAAATCACCCAGTGAACTCTTTCAGTCTCAGAGAGGGTAACACCCAAACATAGAGGTTTCTTCAAAGTTACTGATGTTGGGTCCCAGACTGACTCCAGAATGGCAGGCAACTGTCATCAAACAAGGAAATGAGTCAAATGACCTTGAGAAGGTGTGAGGTGCTCTACAAGATTTAGAGCCCTTGCCTACAAAAACTTCACCCAAACGGTCAGTGTGGTGAAATTTTCATTGCACAAATGGAATGTGACAATTTTCAGAGTTAATGATGATTGAACAAGTTGAAAGTGAAAGGCAAACTTCTCAGGCTGTGGGAGGCTGGCTGTTTGATCATCCCATGGCGAAATGAACTTGCTGTTTGACCACAAGCAATAAAAAGTTGTCTTTGGTTTCTCAGCTGTAGGACAAATGAGAACCAGGTGTGAGCAGATTTTTAAACAAATGACATGACTAATTGACTTTTCCCTTCTTACCAAAGGGCAGGGTTATTTGTAGTGAACATTGCTTCTCAGTATTTTTACCCTGAGATAAACATACATCTTTTTTTTTTTTTTTTTAAGCATATCAGTCAAACCTGCCTATTTGGGTTAAGGATTAGGAATATCATTACTTTATTTCTCATTTTTATTCTTTTAATTGCTTTAATCATTACTTTGTTTACCAGCTGGATCTGCCTTCTCATTAAAGCGAGAAAATTCCATAACATTTAATTTCAAAATCGATGGGACAATAACAGCTCTTGTTGCTAGAGGAAGCAGTTTTAAAAGTCATTTATAAATTTTATTTGTCAGCATCTAGACGCCAACATTGGTTGGAATTACTTTAACACCTCCTCCAACTTGCACTTTTCAGCAAACCCTCTCAGCCCTCCGTTCACACAACCCTTGGATCCTCTTTACTCCCTTTCTTAAGGCACTTACTTCTCCACTCGTTCTCGTACTTTCCGCATCCAGCTGTTGGATGTTCATTTTTAAATAGTGAGGAACTCAGGGCTATTGCATATACATAGGCTGCCTTGGAAAGTTTTTTCCCCCACAAGGGTAAGTTTCTACTCATATGGCCAAATCAATGGCTGGTTTTATTAGAATCTCCAAACTGGGTATTCCCTCCCCACTTTGCCATTGACCATCTGTGTGACCATCTGTGTGCCTCTGGTCAGTTTCTCTGAGCTTCATTGTGGAAGAGGGCGAGCAAGGAGCTCTCCATTACTTCTTTTGGGCTCCATAGGGCTAGAAGTTCTGTTTTAAAACAAACAAACAAGGAAACAAACTTAAGCACCATAGTGGCATATATCTGTAATCCCAGTGACTTTGGAGGCTAAGGCAGGAGGATGGCAAGTTTGAGGCCAGCTTCAGCAACTTTTTGAGACCCTGTCTCAAAATAAAAACATGAAAAGGGCTGTGGATATAGCCCAGTGGTAAAGCACCCCTGGGTTCAATCCCAAGTATACCCCCCAAAAAAATCTACACTTAAAATAAGTACATTGTATAGTATGTAATTTATACATCAGTAAGTTGATTTTGTGTCTGTCTACTTAACCTCTCTACCTACTTATCCACCTTGCCTATCATTGTATATGGCCAGGATGTCTTTAGTCTCTTTTGGGGGTTGCATTACAAATTTTATACCCTAAATAGTTTTTTGCTGTGAAGTAAGCCAGTAAAACAAGAGCTAGTTTCAACCTAAGAGAGCTATGTTGCAGTCATCTAGTTTAGTCAGATGTGGATGAATTTCTGCCATAGTCCAGCTAATGCAAATCTCATAAGGTCTGTGTCCAATCGTGCAAAACTTGGAAGCATTCAAAACATTCACAGTGAAAAGGAAGAGCAGTTAAAACAGACATGCATTTCTTACCTCCACAACTAGCTTCTCTCATGAAGTCTGCATGGGTTTTGTTGATGATGGAAAATTGCACCCGTGGCAATTTGTAAGATGGATTATCCCCAAGAATAATGACCCACTAGAACATAGTAAATAGATATCCACTAACCATAAAAGGATTCACTGAATGACCGGCCTGGGTGGTTTTATGGTTTCCTTCCTGCTCATTTTTAGTTTTCCTCATTTCTCTCAGTAAGGCGAACTCTGATACCATTCTTTTATAACAAAGGGTAAAATACAACAAGCCAATAAAAATACAATGATTCATCCCCCAAAATGTGTGTCTCAATTCCAGCCTATTGCCATGATTGCATTTCTGATTGGTTTGCAGTTTGCAAAGAACCCCATCTTACTATGTGCAGATAGCATGCATCCCAGCATTGCCCAGAAAACCAATGAAGTTATAGATCAGCCCAATAACGTTGTGATTAAAATGAAACAGCCAGGAAACGGTGGAAATCTGGAAAACAGGCTTCTAAGCTCTGATCTTCCTCCGATGAGGGAGACGTGGTGATTTTCACGGAGAGGGTGATTAGATTTCCGTATTCCTATTTCCTTTACACAGACCCAGCTGATTGATAAGAATAGTATGAACAATTTAAAAGCTGTTCGCTGTGAGTCAGAGGTTTAGCTAAATTGAAACCAAGTGTTTTCACACATATCAGTTACCCAGAATAATGGGATGTAAAGCTAGGGAGATGAGGATTAAGGATTTTTTCCCTAACTTTTTTTATTTATGAATTTTTTTAAGTCACTAGAAGAAAATAGTTTTGAAGTGTGCCCTGGATTCAGTATAATCTCCAGCTACACAACAGAGAGAAAGTGCACACAAAGCAGAGAGAACTGCATACAAAGAAACCACTTGACACTTGCTATTTAGTAGATTCAAGACTTCACTTAACTCCTAATATAGATAGATAGGTAGATACTGGATTTAGGTGAGGAACTCTTATTATAGTGTGTTTTGTTTTGATTTTTAATATTCATCCAAGAAAAAAACATGAGCTTTTTGTTTCAGAATATTTGCTTTCATCAGCAAACTCTCCCAGCATTGAGGTGATTAGGAAATTATATCATAAGGGATATAAACTGATTCAAGGAGATGCCCAGGCGAGAGGCCCACTATTCCATTCCTCATAGGAAGGAGTACAAGCTTCTTTTTTCCACTCCAACCCGTGAGTGCAGCCCAGCAAAAAAGGTGGCTAGACCATGATGGTAGCCTGTGATAGATGTGCTTTATTGGATAGATACTTCTTTGAACTGAAGAAGGCGAATGCCGTTGGGTGGGGTGTGCACTCCCCAGTCCCTCCAGGCTTTGCCTGCTGCTCCCCCACCCCTAGCCCCCTTCTCTGGCTCCCACTGCCTGTCTACTATTGACCTGTGAGACTCCTGAATTGGATGATTTCTCCCACCTTTAAAGGAGTTCTCTGTGCATTTCTTTCTACAGAATCTTTCTTTCACGGAATTATAGACAGAACTTAATGATCTCCTTCTTCTTGTCCCCACATTACCAGTAGCTGAAAGGGCTGATTTAAAATCAAGGTAAGAGACAATGTACTCATGTGGACAGTGGTAAGAATAACTGTGATTACTCTACCTTGCACTTGAGTACGCTCGGGTTTGCTAGCAGAGCATTTCCTTGACCTCTGACAAGGTCACTGAGTGGGCTTCCATCAGACCATGCTGCCTCCATGTGGACTTGTGGCACTAGCCTTTGTGTCAGCAGTTGAGGTGACACGTGTGATGACTGAACCCTAGCAATTCTTGATCCTGCAGTTGTTCAGCCTTGAATATTTCTCTTGGTGCTGGTGGCTAATTTGGCAGTTGCTTCGTTACTTAAAGCTTAGCTACAAAGAAGCTGTTTTAAGGTATCTATTAAATTCACAGCTTGCTTCATTAAAAATCACTTCATTAAAAAAGCAAGCCAACCGAAGTGTTCACATGGCCGTGCCAGATGGAAGTGAGCTGACTGCTCAGTGCCTGTGTTTGCAGCCCATCCACTGCTGGTAAAGGATTAATTTGAAGGGAAAATCCAGTTCCCTACATAAAAAGAATTGCAGGAGCAGGTTCTTTTATTTTCAATTGTACTGATACTTGTAGTTAACTTGGGTTGAAACATGAATTAGAATTCATTCTCAAGAGGATGTGATTCAGTCAGTAGCTGCTCTCCTTGTTGCCCCAGCTGAGAACTCCTGCGAAGACAAAACATACACATACAAACACACAATGCAAAGAAACAAAACACTGAGAATTGTTCCACATGACACTATTTTAATTATTCTATGTTTCAAAAAATAAAGAAGAGGACAAATAGGTGTGTATCCACTTACCCAGAACTAGCAAATGTGAGCATTTTGTGAGCCTCAGACCTTTCATAAGACAGCTTCCTGGGGGCAGAGAAAACATGTCTGTGGAACTCACTAATTCCTTACACATTCTCAAATAGGAGATAAGATTTACCCAGGTCTTCTTTAAGCTTCTCTTCTTGGTCAAGAATAAGAGGAAATCAGTAAAATAAGACAGGCAGTCTTAAAAGGTTCTGGACCCTTTCAACTAATGCCAAACGTAAGAACAAATAGTACAGCAAATGTTGACTGTCAGTGGGTTCATGTCTTCGAAAGGCAATTAAAAGATATTACTTGGTAGTTGGGTGGTGGAGGTAATGGTGTCCCTGGGCTGATGGCAGAAGAGCTTTGTAAAGTACAGTTGAAAAAAACCAGTGAAATGTCACTGAATGACTACCACTGGCAATCATCTTTCTCCTGAATCCTGTGAAAATAGCAAGGCACATTTAACCCTCAGAAATTGCCCTGTGCAAGGTACAGGCACCTAGTGGAACCAAAGGGAAACATAAATTGCAGGAGCTCTGTGTGCATTTCTAAAGCTGAGTTATAGAATATACATATCACTCTGTGTTAAGGGTTTCTGCCAGTTTTGTCAACAAGTGACTTTTAACTCTGAAGAAAGAATACATGGTCTTTAAAAAAATACTGTGAGTTATTGTGAGCAGTACATCATTATAGTTCAATTCTGCCTAATAATTATTATTAGGCAATAGATATTGCCAATACAAATATGGTCATTTGTATTGCTGTATAAATGAGTGATGTGCAGAAGTATCTTCAGTTAAGCAGTGGAAGGTCAGTGGTCTTTTATGAATGACACCGTACTATCACCTTTTGTACTAAGAACTTCATTTTCCAGACTAGGCATGGATCTTGACTCCAGTCTGGTGGCATTAATTTACTTTGAATCCATTTAGTTTTAGTTTTAAGATGTTCATACCCTAAATTTTTTTCTTGAGTTATATTTACCCAATTCATCGGCAAAGGAGAAATATTATGTGCTATACACTTCGTGTAATTATCATACTTCAGTGTCTCAAGTATCCCTGTAATAACAAACATGTCCCATTTTGTAGATTAGGGAACTGTAACTCTGAGGCATTAAGTCACTCTTTTTTTTTTTTTTTTTTTCATTAAGTCACTCTTTAGAAATCTTAAATGCTTTTGACCTCAGGACTAGTAAAGGATGAGGCAGAAAGAGAATCCAGATCTGTGTGACTCCAGGGTCCACATTCTTCCTACTATATCTGCATCTTAGTCCAGTTGGGCTGCTGTGACAAAATATCATAAACTGAGTAGCTTACAAGCAGTAGAAATTTATTTCTCACAGTTCTGGAGGCTGGGAAGTCCAACATCGGGATGCCAAAAACAGTCCAGTTCTGTTGTGGCCTCTTCCATGCTGCATGCTGTTGACATCTGGCTATGTCCTCGAATGCTGAAATGAAAGGCTAGCTTTCTGGGGTCTCCTTTATAAGGGCACTAATCCCAATCATAAGGGCTCCGCCCAATGACATAATCACTTCCCAAAGACTCTACCTCCTGATGCTATCAGCTGACTGTTAGGATTTCAACATGTGAATTTGGGAGACATAGACATTCAGAACACAGCACTTGGTTTCTTCCTTCCTGCCTCTTGGTTCTTTTCCTTCCTTTGCTCATTGACACATGTGTGTGCACACACAGAGCCAAGGGCTTCTTCACCAATAACCAGCCTTTCCTCAGGGTGAGATGTACTTCAGGAAGAGGAGAGTGAAAAAGTTAGGACTAAAGCCCAGGTTTCCTCTTGGTATTGATTTTGTCTATTAAGTCCAGAGCCATTAGGGAGGAGGAAAGAATGGATAGGTGGAACACAGAGGGTTTTTAGGGCAGTGACCCCATTCAGTATGATATCCATGTAGGTTCATCAGTAGTATCATGTGTACCACTCTGGTGGAAGATGTTTTGAGTGGAAGAAACTCGAGATAGAGGGAAGGAACATATGGAAACTCTGTGCTTTCCATTCAGTTTTGCCACAAATAAAAAGTGCTCTAAAAAATAACATGTCCCAAGCTGGACTAGATTGACTGCTAGGATAGTAGAGTGGCATTTCTTCTCTGTGTCTCTTTAATACTATATTCTAATTGGAAGCAAAACTTTGAACTACAATAGCCTATGATAGCCAAAAATCTTTCTTTGTTTCCAAGAGACTTTATACAACCTTTCTTTTTGTCTTCTTGTCCAGTTGCTCTTTCTCTGCATTTGAGTTTTTATTTTACTGGGTCATTATGTCACCAATTTCTTCTGAGATTTCTCCCAAAGGAGAGATGTTATTAGGAAGCCTAGTGAACTCAAAGTTGTTAAGAGCCTTGTCCCTCCTTCATGAACGGTTGTAAAGGTTAATCACTCATAATGTGGCTGAACACACTTGTGAGGTAAATTTTTTTAAAGACTGTCATTGAGATAATTTAGATTGGTAATCCTTGTTTTGTAACCCATGAAGGGCAACACTGATTTTTCCTTTGAATTATTTGTATAATTGCCTCTATTCTTTGCTTTGCTATCTTTAACAAATGCAGCAGTTGGGGAAAAATAAGAAGAGACTCCATCAGGTCTGTTTGTCCTCCGGCTTTGCCTTCCTTTCCATTTTTCCCCTAAATCATGTATTTGGGTGCCATGCCTGGACACTGCCCACCTTCACGGTTGAAGAGATAGGGACCCTGTGAGATTGTCTGGGATAAAACTATTGCTTTGCAATCCATTATTACTGAGTTAGAGAGATTTACACTGTGATGGATATGTGAGAAGAAAGTATGTTGTGCTTTTATAATGCAAAAAGGGGGGAAAACTTAAGCTTTTAGTTTGGGATTCTGAAAAATAAATTTAATCCTTAGATGTGCTGCTTATGAAACTGTATAAGGATCGGTTTGTGACAATTGAGGTCAGATTAGGAGAAGAAAACAAATATTTTATACTTGTTATTTTGTCATTGCTTCACCTCCAACAATGCTGTTAGAAATGAAAAGTTGGAACAAGTAGTGAGGTTCGAAATCTTTTAGGGCTCTGAGGGAAAATAGCTAATATAGTTAATATGAAATCCGGGCAAGTTAGGAGCAGCAGAAAAGTTGTAAAACAGAATTTATAGACATTTAAGAACTTCAATCTTAGAAGAATCAGTAAAAGCAGAAATTGGGAGATGAAGGGAAAATAGCCACCATCTTAGAAAATAATGCCACTGTTCCTCACAATCCACCTAGTTGCAAAGGCTTGCTGTTTACATTACATAACCAGCAGTGATGGGAGTAAAGTCATAAGAGATGGAAGTAATAAATAGCTCCAATATTTTTCTAAATACTGACTCATCTGCTTAAAATCTATGACTTTAATGTTGAACCCCAGAAGTCATTCATTTATCAGAATATACACATTTTCAGCTGCTTGTAAGATGTACGTGGTACATATCTGGAAAATCACCCGATTAGATGAAGATGTGGCAAGGCGAAAGGAAATACCTGTATGAGGGGGTCCTCAGGAAAATTGACAGGACACTGCAGATTTATTTTTTTTAACCACGGGGTTTTCCAGGGTCAGATTTTTTTTTTTAACAGCTTTATTAAGATATAATAATTACCATACCACACAACTCCCTATTTTAGGTGTACAACTCAGTGGCATTTGGTGTATTCAGAGTTTTACACCCATACCAAAATGAGTTTTAGAACATTTTTATCACCCCAAAAAGAAACCTCACACACCTCTGCTTTTATTCTCCCATTTCCTACCCCCATCCCTGGGCAGCCGCTAATCTACTTTCAATGTCTATGAATTTGCCTCTTCAGGACACTTCCTGTAAATGGACTCCTCCAGAATGTCGGTCTTTGCAGCTGGTTTCTTACATTTAACACAGAGTTTGCAAGGTCCAGTCTCAGATTTTATAGAAAATGCATCCTAACCTTCTTGCTATAATTGTACTTTGTATAATGATTCTTTATATTCACTTTGACAGTCCTTCTCCTGCCAGTTATCATCTCCTGAGGTCTTCACCTCTGCCACTGTTCTGGGCACAGTAATGCTCTCCTTTTCATCTTCATACAAACATTTTCGTTTTAGAAATGAGGAAACTGGCACAAGGTTGGCAGTGGTTCCCCTCCTGAAGTTTGACTTTCTCCCTATCACAGCTTAGGTAATGCAACCCCATTTATTGTTTACTCTTACTTTATATAAATCATTTGTACATTGCTTTTTTAATATTATCCAAATTTTTGCCATCCTTCTCAACAAGGGCCCTTTTCTTCCATTAGGCCCATTACTTTAATTTTATTCTACTGTCCTACACCATCTAAAACTACACATTGCATTTTTTTCAATCTCACATTTTGTTCCCCACTTTGATTTTCTATTTCAGGTGGGGAGGTGAACAGGGTCTAAGGGAAAATAATGATTCACAAAAGGCAATCAAATCCTGTTGCCCCTATTCTCAAATTCACCAAATCTCACAGTTGGAGTGGACCAAGGAGTATCTCTAGCTATTTCAGAAATGTTCCCAAACAGTGACTCTTACCCTTTCCTGAGTCTCAGATATGCTTGAGAATCTGCTAAAAGCTTGAACTCCCTACCCTTGAAATGCAGGCATGCAGTGGTCAAATACAGGTTCAGAGGGGTAGAGGAGTGAAGCCCTACCCCCACGTCAAGGACCCTGATCTAGAAAAAGTTATGTAACCACAAAGGGACATGGAGATTTTTCAATAGTGTTTTCTATGCTTTAAAATATCTGAAGCTTGAAAAGAGTAGCTCTAGCACTTCACTGCCAATCCCCTCTTCCATGAGAAGACCACATTATACTTCGGCGTGCACTACAACAGTGTGTGTGATTTGTTAGTCTGAAAAGAAGATTCGGTGATTCAGTTATGCAGAGACTGAGCTAGTTATTAACTTAAGTTCTTCCATGGTTGGCTTGGTTTTGTCATGGAGACACCTGGAGGGCACATGTCTCAGAATCACTCAAGCTCAAAATGTCTCTGTCTCTCCCAGCTGGAGTAGAGCTTTCCCACAGACAGCAACTGTTCATCTAGCCAGTCTCCTGCATGTCCTTCTGAAAGTGCAGTTCCCCATGTCATGACTCATGTCATTTGAGCTGTTACCCCTTACTTCTTAAGCATGTTGTTAGGGTTTGGATCTTAGCTATCTCCCAAAAGTTCATATGTTAAAGGCTAGTTCACCAATGCAGCAGTGTTCAGAGGTGGGAGCTTTGGGAAGTGACTGTATCATGAGGGCTGTGACCTCATGAATGGATTAATCCATTTATGGATTCATTGCTTAATAGGTTTTGGAGGAGGAGCTTTCTTATAAAAGTGAGCATGCATATGCTCACACGCTCTCTCACTCTCTCCCTTTCTCTCTTTCTCCCTTGCTCTCTCCGGCTTTCTTTCCTTCCTGTGCACCATGAGATCAGCAGCCTTGCTACACTATGTGCTCACACCATGGAGTTCTGACTCACCATAGGTTTAGAAGCATTGGAGCCAGCTGACCATGGACTGAAGCCTCTGAACTGTGAGCCAAAATAAACATTTCTTCTTTTTAAATGATTTTTCTCAGATATTTTGCCACAGTGATAGAAAGCTG